>NC_060066.1:200766278-202107528 GCF_922984935.1 Meles meles
TTTGAGCCGGTGGGGAAGGGACGCTTTCATCAACAGAGGCGTCTGATACGCTTCTCATTATCCTCTCTGCTGTCTCCTCCTCTGCTGAACTGCTCAGCAGTGAAATTAAAACATTTGTTAACTTCATTGCTCAGCAGTGACGCCAGGGCGTGACCATCTGGGAAGAGGAGCAGGGGTGGGCTGATGAAAGGGCCAGGAGGGAGCAGTCAGCTGCTTGGACAGCCCTGCTCTTTGCTCTTTCTTCCAGAACCTACTGGGAACCTGGCACCAGAGCCAGTGTTTTAACTGTTATTCCATCAGCCCCGTAAGCTGCCTGGGGCTCCTCCATGCAGTGAGCCCTTTTCTGAAATAGCCCATCTGCCTAAACAGAGGGCGTCCCATATTGTGGCAGGCTGAGGGTCACTGACTGCTACATAAGATGTCAGCCCAAAACAGAGTTTGGCTCTTTAAGCAAACATTTGGAATTCCTTTGATTCTTAGAGTTAAAGGTACTTTAATAAATTCATACCAAATTATGGTCACACGTGTGATCAATGTACTTTGACTTATGAATGAACTATAGGTCAATATACTTAAAGATGGGACAGTTTCCTTTCCTTTTAAAATTTAATCTTTGCCTTAAATTAAGGTCTTTGAATTTACTTATTTTCCCAACTATCTGCCTACTGCCTTTGGATTTGTTTGAGTTATGCTGTGTTCTTATTCACTCACACGTTCCCTGAATGCCGAGGGCCAGACAATGGCACTTATGACACAGACCGGAAGAGCCAAATGCCATCCCAGACACTGTGTGTACGTGCCATCTACGTAACTCCTCACGTCGGTCCTAGGAGGCATTATTACCGGGACTACTTTTATTCTTTTTTTTTTTTTTTTAAAGATTTTATTTATGCATTTGAGAGAGAGAGAATATGAGAGACACAGGGAGCATGCGAAGGGGCATGATCAGAGGGAGAAGCGGACTCACCATTGAGCAGGGCGCCCGATGCGGGACTCCATGCAGGGAGCCTGGATCATGACCTGAGCTGAAGGCAGATGCCCAACCAAGTGAGCCACCCAGGCCACCCATTATGACGACTACTTAAATGAGAGTCAGAGAGGTGACAGAACTCGCCTGAGCTCTCAGGGCCAGTAATCAGCGTACCTGGGAGGAAACCCTGAGCTTACTCCACTGACTTAGCACCCCTTTCACTAGCTGCCACCTCAGATTTTGAGTGTAACCGAATCCACTTATACTGCACTCTCCTGGACCTGCTCCAGTCAACGTCACGTCAAACACTGGGTCCTATCTGGACAATTGACACCATTCCTCCTGGTCCTGGGGATTTGTACATAGACAGGTACACTGGTAGGTGCTTCATAAATATTTAACTGAACGAAATTCTCTTGCCATAAAGCCAACAGCCTATCGATGGCTGCATATCTTAGATGACATAATTAGCAGAGAGAAGATATGGAAAAGCAACAACTTACTTCCATTATTCACAGACCTATAAAATGAACCCTATTAGCTCACTTCTCAACAGGGTTACCCTACCCTGTCAGTGAACACAGTCCACAAAACACAGACCAGCTCTTTGTAACAACTCTCCAAAGCAGTGACGTGGTCGGAAACATCAGATTCATACAGGAGAGGAGGTTTGTTTGCCTTTGAAACAAAGTTGAAAGAGAAAAAAAAAAGCTCCTAGGTCTTAAGTTTTGGGAGTCTTTCTAGAACTCCAGGTGAAAACTGGATCAAACAGCAAGGAAATCAATAGTAGAAGTTATCTCCTAATTCTAGTCAAAGATTCGCTTTGCTATATACACACTTAATTAAAAGCAGGGACATGGCTAGGAATAAAGAAAGAAGACAATTAAAAGTTCCCGCATAAAAGCTAAAAAAAAAACTTTAAGCTTGCCTTTAAACATATTTACTGAGCTCAGCCAGAAACCCTGTTAGGTCAGTATCTGCTTTCTCTAATGGGCAGGGATATTACACAGAGATAAAGATGGGCAGAAGCCGCTTTCCCATCCCAGCACCCGAGAGATTTCTCCTTAATCAGTTTTGGCTTTGGTTTCACACAATCCAAGTGGCCCAGCCTCACCCTGCATTGTTACAATCACTGCTTAGGGAATGGCTTTGCCACCTTTCATCATTTATCTCAGGAAACAAAATAAGCAGGACACTAGTTCATGGTATCCTCCTGAAACTCAGTCCAGGCCAGGTGCACACCTTGTGTCTGTGTTTCAGAAAAGAAATAGGCTACTCCGTGTCAACTAGAACATGCACAGGCCTTCACAAGCCTCCAGATTTCACATCTAAGCACAGATTATTTTTAATGTTAAGCTGTCTTTTTAATGTTATGCCGATTAACCAAGTAACAACAACAAAAAGCATTTCAAAGCTCCTTAGGAGCTAAAACTCTTTAAACAGAAAAACAACAAACAAACCTCCAGCCTTTACAATTGGAGCTGAAATGCAGACTGGTGTTTCAAGTGAGCAGTTTGCAAATGCTTTCAGTACTGAGGCCTTTTGGGGATTTCCATAGTTTGGCGACTCCAAAAAAATAATTACATATGTGGCAGGATCTCTCTGCTGTCAAGACACTCTATAGGGATAGGGATCCAGTTTTATTTATATGTGTCTTCCTAGCAACCAGCTCAATGCCTGGCATACACCAGCTGCTCAGTAAATATTTGCTGAATCAAGGCATAAGTAAAGAATAACACTTGGGAAAAATGTGTACATGGTGGCCCCTCAAAACACCGAGGTGCCAGCATAGACACTGTGACATCTGCCATCATCATACACTAAGAACTGTGTAAGCCATTTACTTCTCTAGCAGCGCTTCTCAGAAATGTGTCTTGCTGATATCAAAACAGCAACATGGCCGCTTGTTAAAGATGTAGATGCCCAAGCTCTACGACAATCAGACTCTCTGGAAATGAGGTCTGGAGGTGTACATGTTCACGAGTGCACTGGATGATTTTTATATACACCGAACCACTGTTCTAGAGACTGACGGCTGTGAACCAGACACTACACCTGCAGTTCAGTAAGGTACTTCCAAGTGGATAATGGTCCCTATTTGAAAGCATGACTTGCAAATTAGGCTTAAAGTCACAGCAATCCATCTCATGTGTCAGAGCAAATGACCGTGGCACTAAGATATTATAAGACATTAAGTAAAAAGGGGTTTCAAGGTCAACTAAGTCTAAAAATACTAAGTTAACGCATAAACAAACAACAGCAGTCGCCACCAACTGAGCTCTTTTTCTCTGTGCCTGGTATTTTAGTGTGAGTTTTCCATCAATAATCTGTATTAGTTTCACAATGACCCTGTGATGTAGGTAACAACATTCCCAGTTTACAAATTAGGAAATTAAGGCTTACACAGATTAAGTTGTTGGAGTCACAATACTAGCAAATGGTAGAGCTGAACAGCTAACTGTATATCCACACAATGGAACTCTGCTCAGGCCTAAAAAGGAGTAAATAAGCATGGATAAGCCTCAGGAGAATTCTGCTGATGGCAAGAAGCCAGATGAGAAAGAATATAGACTACATGACTCTCTTTATACATAAGACTCTAGAAAACACACATTCATCTACGTAGAGCGAGCAGGTGGGGGTCACCTAGAGATGGGTTGGGTTGAAAGGGGCAGGTGGGAGGGATTAGTAAGGGCATAAGGAAACTTAGGAGTGATGGGTATGTTCAGTATCTTGCTTGTGTTGATGGCTTCGGGTTTTAAAACTTATCAAACTGTATGCTTTAAATATATACAGCTTGCTGCATGTCAACCATACTTTAATAAACCTGTCTATAAGAAAGTTAAAGGAGAAAGAGAAGTACTGGGCCCAAGTACAAAGTCTGTATTTTATTTAATGGAATCGTATGCTCTTCAAGTATTTTTCTCTCTTTCTCTTTCTGCAGCTGAAAGGTACTATGGAATATAACAGAATAAGTTTTAAATATAGCCACTAAGTGATTTGTAGGGCTCTTACTCTGACCTCTAAAACCGAGGAAGAAATAACATAAGCCTATAATGATCCCCAACAGTGAATCTGTGTTCTAAGTACTACTACTGTGACTGTCACCAAAAGATGAGGACAAGAATTGGGAGGGGAAAAAATGTTGGATGAAACCATGTACAGCAAAAATATCTCAAGCACCCGTTATCTGCCAGATACTTTTAGGTACCAGTGTTAGGAAAAAAATGCTTAAAATACAGCTCAAGTAAGTATGCAGGCAACCCTAATAATTTGAGTATTGCCGATCTAGGAATGCTACTGCTCCCCATCACCAAAATTAAGTGGAGAGGAAGTCCTGCAAGGGAAAATGAAGAGGTGTGTCTCCAAGCTATCATGCCAACAAACTTGTGACAAAAATGATAGATTGAACAGTTAAGAGAACATCCACATGCAAAAATATAAAACCATAATGTCCTTCAGCATAATCAGTACAAAGAATATCAAGGTTTTACAACCTGTCACCTCCCTAACAGAGTCATTGGGGTTAACCCAGTGTCATAAAAAGCTGCTCTCTCAAGAAAGTAATTTAGAGTCAACTGTCAATTAACCAAGGTTACAAGAAATACTTGACCTTGAATTGTTGGGTTTTTTTGTTTTTTTTTTTTTAAAGTAACTTGCTATGAATCGGGGAAATACTTGTACAGTCGAAGGCAGTTACTGCTTGGATGAAGGTAACTAACAGACACTCAACTGCCTACAGTGACATGGGAGGGCCCCCCACACACTCCCCACCATGCAGAGGAGCAAGCCTGCGGGGACAGTGCCCACCGGCTCTGCCAGCACCGCTCAGCATGGGAGTCATGGCTGCGGGAAAGGCGAAGCTAGAGGAGTTCTAAAGTAGCTGTGGAGGCAATCCTGTACATTCAAGGGATGAGAAGTCAGGTAGTGAGGAAGCCCCCAGTGGGGATGCGTCCTGATGAGATACTGAAAGAAAGAAAAGGTCAGTTAAGAGCATGATAACCACTGGGCAGTCTTCTGTTAGGCCATTCCTAAACATTTAAACATACGTGACATATGTGTGGCATTTTCCCCTACTGGCAGTCAAACCCAGTGTGCAAGGGCACCGCTCTAAAGCTAGAATGCTTGCGTTTGAATTCTTGTTCAGTCCTACGAGATCTGTGGCCTTGGCCAGGTTATATACCTGAGACCGCTTTTCTCATCTGTAAAACGGGGGCTAAAAATCAATAAAACAGCATCCACCGTGGGGGGATTTTTGTAAGAATTAAATGTGATAACGTGTGTGCCAAGCACAGCATGGTAAGTATGCAATAAATTTCACTATTAGTGGTTTCACGTTGGAAAATGGCCACTGTATTCCTAAACACTGGATGCAATTTACTACATAAGGTATACATATTAGGTCCTTTTCATACCAGGTTTTTAAGTATTTCTTACTGTTCTACTTTGGTTTTTATCATTTAGTCTGGATTCGTGGTTGTCCATGACTACTTTCTGCCTCATTTTATCCCTGATTACTCAGGTGGAAATGGTTTGATTAGTTAAGTATCCTGGATCAAAACTGGTTGTAAGTCTGGTGATCAGAATAAAACTTAGTTTTGAAACCATCTTGCCTAGTACTTTTCTAAGACGGCCCTTTAGAGAATAAATGTCAAAAAAAAAAAAAAAAAAAGTTTGAGGGACACCTGGATGGCTCAGTTGGTTAAGCATCTGCCTTCGGCTCAGGTCATGATTCCAGGGTCCTGGGATCGAGTCCCCTATCAGGCTCCTTGCTCAGCGGGGTGCCTGCTTCTCCCTCTGCCTGACATTCCCCCTGCTTGTGCTCTCTTTCTCTCTCTCTCTGACAAGTAATTCTTTTTTAAAAAATTAAAGTTTGAAAAAACTGAGACCCTGAAGTGTTCTGTATTTTCATAGTTCTGCCCCATATGGGAAACTGATCTGGTATCCAGAGAACACCACATCAGCAAACAAATAAAACTCATGGTACTTACCTCCTCTTGTGCACCTTTAATTTCTGAACATTCTTCTAGTCTTTTTAAAACATCCTGGGTAACCAAGAGTGCATCAGAGAAGACACTTTCATTCTCTAGAAGAAAATTCAGCTGATGCTGTTTCCTCTCATACTCTGAGTACAAAACAAAACGCACACACACAAAAATCAGTGATTCATTACTTGAGATGATGATTTTTTTAAAAGTTTAAGCTGACAACCTTCGGGATATATGCGGCATTTATAACTGACACCTAGCACATGAGTTGTGGATAACAGAAAACAATGGCCCTAACCAGCTGCCTCCTCTGTGCTGTCCTCTTCCTGGTTAGAATAATGGGTAAGCATCAAAACTGGTCCATCAGGGGCGCTCAAGTGACTCCGTTGGTTAAGCGTCCGACTTGATTTCAGCGCAGGTTGTGATCTGAGTCAGGCTCTGCACTGGGTATGGAGACTTCTTAGGATTCTCTCTCTCCCTCTGTCCCTCCCCACTTCCTCTTTTTCTTTCTCTCTCTCTCAAAACAAAAATATCCCTGGCACATTGTTATTTCAGTATTGCCTTCTGCTCTGCAGCTTATCCTCAGACTTCCATCACTCAAAAACACAGACACTTTAAAAGAAGAAGAATGCCCCCTTGGGGTGGTTGGTGGGCTCAGTTCGGGGAGCGTGCAACTCTTGATCTCAGGGTTACGGGTTCGAGCTCCATGTTGGATACAGAGATGACTTTAAAAAAATAAAATCATAAAAAAAAAAAAAAAGAACCATCCCCCAGTAGCAATTTTGTTTCAGATTCTGTGTGGGTTTGGACTGGATTCTGGTTTCCTATCTAGCAGTGGTTTTTGGTAAATTTATCACTGAAACAAAAAAATTCATAAAGAGCACTGGATGTAGTAACTGACAATGGGAGGACAGATTACAAAAGAACTATTAAATGAAGGTTACCTGGCTCTCTGCTGGCCTCCTTTGCCTCTCTAAAGGCTTGTACAGCATGGGAGGGGGAACAAACTTCAGATGGACGAGGAGTGTGCCCCGGGGTGTCTGTGTTCCCCTGCATCCCCTGGGCAGTGGAAGGCCCCGCACTCATCTCTCCGGCAACCATATCCACTGTGTCCTCGGCCTCGGCTTTCACACGGCCCCCTGGAAGGGCAGAAGCCTCCAGGGAAGGACGAGGGTCTGCAGCGCCCTCAGAGGCAAGGACTTCTATGTCAGGCTTCTCCGGTTCCTTCCTGAATGCCTCTGAGGATGGTACGGAGCCGTCCCTCACCACCTGACCCTGAACGGAGCAGTTCACAAGGCTGGTCAGAAGATTTTTACAGCTAACGGCCACATCGAACATCTGGAGGCTGTCGGCCAGGGAGATGATTTTGGAGAAGTTGTGCTTGCCCACGGGTAATCTGCCAGTGTACATCATTTCTAACAAGAGGGCAAACTCCTCAGGGCTCACCACAGACGCATCGATGGAGATGGTGTCTGTGTTGTCCAGCAGCGTTTTGAACAGGAGGCTGGCGGCAGCCAGGACCAGCTTGTGGGCCCGGAAGTAAATGGTGCCGATGGAAATGGTGCAGTCACAGAACTGCTGCTCCTTGCACAGAGTGTAGAGCTGTTGCAGCAGCTGCCGGCTGTAGTTGGGGAGCTCCATGGCCTGCACTCTGCCCCAGGACTTCTTCCGGACCCACTCCGTGAGGATCAGTGCGGTCTCCTAGAGAAACCCCCGAAGTGCCATGTTAGTACGTCACAAGCACAGGGACAGACCCTGAATGAAACAGTCGCACAAACAGGTAACGCACTCACGCACTCGCCCCCTGCTGCTCCCCAGGAGGGGCGCCGTGCTAGGCACACTATGTCAGTGACGCTGATGACAGCGGTCATGAGCTTAATGCCATCAAGGGGCTCATGCTTCGTGCTTCACCTGGAGATTCTCACTGGAGCCTCACCGTGACTCAGTGGAAGAGATACCATCCCTCCCCCATTTCACAGATGCGACTGGAGCTTAGAGATACTGAGACAACTGGCCTGAGGCAAAGCAGCCATTAAATGAGTTAAATGACTTGTGTGTATCACCCACCTCCGAGCTGGTAGGTAATACACTGCTGGAGGCGTTCCTGCTTCCAGCGAATTCTCAGCCAAAGGAAGGAGGCAACTATATAAACAGATCTACAGCACAATTGTCCTCATCTCCATGTGACTTATCTGCAACCCTGCACACCGGTCTCACTCCCTCCCGCTTCAAACGCGCGTTTCCTAGCTCCCGCTCTCTCCGGTTCTCCGGTGACCTCCCTAGCCACACCTTCCCAGCTTGGCTTGGACCCTTGGCTGGGCCCTTTGCATCACGTTGGCCTCCACAGTTTGGAATGCTCCAGGACTCAGTCATCTCTCCTTTCATCTTCCATCTCATCTGATTCCACCCCTTGAAATATCAACGAATGCTGACAGTTTGCAGGCTGACACCTTGAGCTTGGACCTCTCCTCTGCAGTCCAGATGCACACCTCCAGCTCCCCGCTCAGCATCTCTGATCGGAAGACTGATGGGTGGATTAAACCTATATCCCAAACTCCGCCATCTTCCTACTCCACAGCAATTTTGTTCAGACCAAAACCCAGAAGTCACCCTCGAGTCCTGTTTTTTTCTTATACTCCTTATCCAATCCTTTATAAATCCTGGGGGCTCTATCTTCAAAATATATCCAAAAGCCCAATCACTTCCTGCTGCCTCCACTGGCTCTGCTCTGGTCAGTCTAAGCCTCTGTCACCATGTATGCGGCCTACTGCAGCAAGCTCTTCTAACTGGTCTCCACACCCCTGCCCCGTTCTAGCACCACCCCTACGCCACCCTACCTTAGCCCGGTAGTCAGAGGGATCTTCTTAGCACATAGCCAGAGCCTGTCCCTTCTTTGCACAGATGCCTCCTTGGCTTCTGGTCACAGAGTAAATGCGAAAGCCGAAGTTCTTCTAATGGCCTACACTCTTCTCATGACCTGGCTGGCACTAAGTCTTTAGGCCGCCTTCTCCCCTCACCCATACTGCCCTACTCACACTGCCTTCGTTACCGATCACAGAACAGTCTGTACATGCTTACTATGGTGTCTCTGCACGTGTGCATGGCTCACTCTCCCTTCCAGCAGATCTCTGCTCTAACTAAGGCCACAGCATTACTGAGGTCTTCCCTGACCATGTCCTTTAAATAGCAGCCTCTTCTCCAACCTCAGAACATTCCATCCCCCTTACTCTATTTATCCTCACAGTATTATCACCTCCGGACATCTATTTTTATTTTTATCATGTATCTCCCTTCCTTGGAATGTAAGCTCCATTAGGGAAGGACCTTTTAAAAATCATCTGCCCTCGGGGCACCTGGGTGGCTCAGTGGGTTAAAGCCTCTGCCTTCGGCTCAGGTCATGATCCCAGGGTCCTGGGATCGAGCCCCACATCGGGCTCTCTGCTCCACAGGGAGCCTGCTTCCTCCTCTCTCTCTGCCTGCCTCTCTGCCTAGTTGTGATTTCTCTCTCTGCTCCACAGGGAGCCTGCTTCCTCCTCTCTCTCTGCCTGCCTCTCTGCCTAGTTGTGATTTCTCTCTGTCAAATAAATAAAATATTTAAAAAAAAAAAAATCATCTGCCCTCACACAAGTGTTGCTGCTTAGTTGGTGGAATGAATAAATGAATGGGAGGAGATGCAATGGCAGAGATCTGCGCGCAGAAACCCAGCTTAGGGAAAAGGGGTGTGGAGCAGTTAGAGTAAGGTCTGGAGGAGGAGCTGAGCTACCTGAATAAATGAGGCGGCCCAGCGAGGTGAGGGGAGTGAGAGAACAGGCGCTCGGAGCGGGAGCCTGCATGGCAGACAGACAACTACCCCCAGTGGTGGGAAGGAAGGGGTGCAGGTAGGACTGCAAGGAATTCAGTGATCCTCGAACATAAGCAGGGGGACAGGCAGCATCAGGAGCTAAATCTGGCAGGCAGAGGTTGTGGCCACAGAGAGATACACAGGCCACGCTTAGGAGCTTGGATTTATCCGAAAGGCAACGAGGAGCCACTGAAGGGTTTTAAAGGCTTTAAGCAGGGAAGTCATATGGCCAGAGACGCATCTTAAATGGCTCATCTAAGTGACATCGGCACAGAGTTGAGGGAGATAATGCTGGAGACAGGCTCTCTTATTGCAGAAGTTCAGAGATGAATCAATGAGGACTTTGACCCAGAGAAGTGGCGAGAGAAGAAAGAGATGGAGACGGCCAAAAATATTTAGAAAATGTAACTGTCGGGCGCCTGGGTGGCTCAGTGGTTTAGGCCACTGCCTTCGGCTCAGGTCATGATCTCAGGGTCCTGGGATTGAGTCCCGCATCGGGCTCTCTGCTCGGCAGGGAGCCTGCTTCCCTCTCACTCTCTCTGCTTGCCTCTCTGCCTACTTGTGATCTCTCTCTGTCAAATAAATAAATAAAAATCTTAAAAAAAAAAAAAAAAGAAAATGTAACTGTCATGATTTAAAGTCTGAGTGGATGCGAAGGAAGAGAAAGACAGCTCCCCGGCCCTGCTCTGGTGAGTGGGAGTGGATGCTGAGATGATCCAGATAACACAAGAGAACTGTCTTAGGAAGAAGACATGTAGTTCAGGTTTGGATTTGAGGATCTTATGATGATAGCCAAATTCTATCATCTTACTTGTGTAAAGAAAAGAAAATACACTGACAAAAAGCCAAATGTCAAAATAACACCAGCTGCCTCTGTTAAGCAAGATTGTGGATGATCCCCTTTTCCTTCCACCACTATTTATTCATTTTCCCATATTTGAAGCTGCCAGATAAAAATAAAAATAGGGGTGGGCGCCTGGGTGGCTCAGTGGGTTAAGCCGCTGCCTTCGGCTCAGGTCATGATCTCAGGGTCCTGGGATCGAGTCCCGCATCGGGCTCTCTGCTCAACAGGGGGCCTACTTCCCTCTCTCTCTCTGCCTGCCTCTCTGCCTACTTGTGATCTCTTTCTGTCAAGTAAATAAATAAAATCTTTAGAAAAATAAAATAAAATTAAAAAAATTAAAAAAGGGGTGCCTGGGCAGCTCAGTCGGTTGAGCATCCAATTCTTGATTTTGGCTTGGGTCATGATCTCAGGGTCATTTATTCATTTTCCCATATTTGAAGCTGCCAGATAAAAATTAAAAAAGGGGTGCCTGGGCAGCTCAGTCGGTTGAGCGTCCCATTTTTGATTTTGGCTTGGGTCATGATCTCAGGGTCATGGGATGGAGCCCCGTGTCTGGTTCCGTGTTCAGCAATGAATCTACTTGTCCCTCTCCCTCTGCTCCTTCCCCTGCTCATTCTCTCCTTCTCTCTCACATAAACAAACAAAATCTTTTAAAAAAATAAAAATATTTCCAAGTTCTGGTTTCTGGTCTGGCACATAAGCAGCTCAGGAAGTCACCATTTCATCCAGACAACAGTAAAAAAGCTAAACAATGGAAAGATCAACAACTCTTCTTAGATTTGTCAGAGAACTGAGGTTGCAGGACAAAACTGCTGTCCCCCAAACCAGAGAAGAAAGTAGATACAGAGAATCCTAACTTCTCAGAGCAGAAACCCACCAGCAGATACATGCATGGGAACTGGTACCAGAAAAGGAAAATTAAACTGATATTGACAAAATGCTGGAGGCTCAGGGTCCACGAGTCCACGTTAAATCTCCAGAGGGACCAAGTCATAAGTTTGTAAGTTTTACCTCTAGGAGCTCTAAGGGGTGAATATAGGAGAAAAATTCCCTCCTGCTTCTGGAAGGGGGAGGGGAGAACCAACCATTTTGAAATATGCCAGAGCACTCTGTTCTTAACAAGGCCTAGCTGCAGAAGAAATTATTTTACCAGATTCCAACCTAACTGGGGGAAGGGAAATACCCTTCAGCTCACTTGGAGCCATCCTGCACCACCTAAGTGGTGAGTGTGGGAGGGGATGAACTGAAAAACATTGGTGAAGTTCACAGTCCTGTGGTACAGGCTCACCAAGAGACTGAGACCTAACCATTGGTCTATAAAACACTTCCTCCCCACACCTTACCATCCCATCACTATGCACTTATTTACCACAATTCCTTTTACCTAGTTCTTTATGTCTACCTTTGAAGAAAAAATTATGAGACATACTAAAAGGCAAAAAACACAGTCTGAAGACACTAGAGTATCAGAACCACAGTCAGATACATCAGGAATTATCAGACCAGGAATTTTTAAAACTGTGGTTAATATGCTAATGACATTAATGGAAAAGGTAGACAACTTGCAAGAACAGATGAACAATGGAAGAGACATGGAAATTTAAAAAATGAAAAAATGCTCTAAGTCAAAAACATAACAGAAATTAAGAATGCCTTTGATGTGCTCATTAGTAGACTGGGAAAAGCTGAGGAAAGAATCTCTGAGTTTGAGGATATAATCAGAAGAGAATATCCAAGAACTGTGGGACAACTACAAAAGGTAAAACATCCACGCAAATGGGATATCTGATGGAGATGGAAGAGAAAGGAACAGAAGCAGTATTTGAAGTAATAATGACTGAGCATTTCCCCAAATTAATGTCAGACACCAAACCGCAGGTCTTGGATGCCCAGAGAACACCAAGCACAACAAATTCCAAAGCATTACACTTAGGCGCATCATATTCAAACTATAAAAAATGAAAGCTTAAAAAAAATCTCAGAAGTCAGAGATAAAAAAAAAAAAAACCACTTTACCTATAGAGGAGCAAAGTAAAGAATGATATCTGATTTCTCCACAGAAACCACACAAGTAGGAAGAGGGTAGAATAAAATAACTGAAGTGTTGAGAAGGGAAAAGAAAAAAAAAAAAAAAAAAAAAAAAGCCCAACCAACCTAGAATTCTGTACCTTGCAAAATTAACCAAAAATAAAATTAACAAATTAAAAAAAAAAAAAAAACAGAAATCATACAATTTCTGCTCTCAGACAAGAATGGACTTAAACTCAAAATCAATGACAGAGTGGCTGGGTGGCTCAGTCGGTTAAGCATCTGACTTTGGCTCACATCATAACCTCAGGGTCCTGGCATTGAGCTCCGTGTTAGGCTCCCCACTCAGCAAGGAATCTGCTTATCCCTCTCCCTCTGCTCCTACCCCTGCTTATGCTCTCTCTCTCTCTCAAGTACATAAAATCTTTTAAAAAAAATGACAAGAAGATAGCTGGAAAATCCCAAATATGTGGAGCTTAAACACACATTTTTCTAAATAATACATAGGTCAAGGAAGAAATCTCAAGAGGAATTTTTAAATATTCAAAACTAGGGGACGCCTGGCTGGTTCAGTCAGTGGAGTATGAGACTCTTGATTTCGGGGTTATGAGTTTGAGCTCCATGTTGGGTGTAGAAATTTAAAAATATTTATGTTCTAAACTAAATGAAAATGTAAATACAACTTATCAAAATTTGTGGGATGCAGCAAAAGCAGTATTTGGGGGACATCTATAGCATTGAATGCATATATTAGAAAAGAAGAAAGATCTAAAACCAATAACCTAAGCTTCATCATGGGACATTAGAACAAGAAGAACAAAATAAATTCAACTGAACAGTAGAAAACAGTAATTAGCCAAAGAAACAAATGAAATGGAAAAGAGTAAATGGATAAAGAAAAATCAATGAAACCAAAAGCTGGTTCTTTGAAAAGATCAATAAAATCAATATGCCTCTAGCCAGGCTAACTACAAAAGAGAGAGAGAGAGAGAGAACACAAACTATTCATAACAGATGAAAAGTGAGACATTACTATAGATTTCACACACAATAAAAGGATAATAAAGAAATATTATGAGCAGCTTTATGCCTACAAATTTGATAACTGATGAAATGGATCAATTCTCTGAAAGACACGATCTGCCAAAACTCACAAAAGAATAGACCAATCTGAAAAGACCTAAATCTATCAAAGAAATTTCAACAATTAATTTCCAATAGTGGAAGCACCAGGGCTGGATGGTTCTCTGGTGAATTCTTCCAAACATTTAAGGAAGAAATTACACCAAGTATCTACACTCTCTTCCAGAAGACAGAAGCAGAGAGAATACTTCTAACTTATTCTATGAAACCAACTTACACCACCACCACCAAAACCAAACAGACATAAGAAGAAAAAAACAAAAAAAACTACAGTCCAACATCTCTCATCAACGAAGATAAAAAAATCCTCAACAGAATATTAGCAAATCAAATCCAACTACGTATAGAATGATATACCATGACCAAGTGGGATTTACCCCAGGTATCCAAGGCTGGCTCAACATTTGAAAATCAATAAATGTAATCCATTACATCAACAGGCTAAAGAAAAATCACATTATCTTATCAACAGATGCAGAAAAAAACACTAGACAAAATCTAAAAGGCATCTATGATGAAAAAAAAAAAAAAAACCCTCTCAGCAAACTAGGAATAGAGAGAAACTTCTTCAATTTGATAAAGAACAGCTACAAAAACCCAATAGTTAATGTTATAGTTAATAGAGAAAAGCTTGAAGCTTTCTTGCTAGAATGGAATAATGTAAGGATGCCCCTTCTTACCACTGCTTTGCAATATTATACTGGAAGTTCTAGCTAATTAATGAAACAAGAAAAGGAAATAAAAGGTATATAGGTTGGGAAGAAAGGAATAAGGCAGTCTTTGTTCACAGATGATATGTTTGTCTATGTAGAAAATCCAAAAGAATCAACAACAAAAAAAACCCTAATATGCAATTACAGCAAGAATGCAGGATACAAGATAAATATGCAAACATTAATCACCTTCCTACATATCAGCAACGAACTAGAACTTGAAATTAAAACATTACCATTTAAGGGGAGTCTGGGTGGTATCATTAAACATCCAACTCTTGGTTTCGGCTCAGGTCATGATCTCAGGGTCATGACATTGAGCCCCACACTGGGCTCTGGTGCTGAGCATGAAGTCTGCTTAACATTTTTCTCTCCCTCTCCCTCTACTCCTCCCCATCACACCTCACACTTGCATGCTCTCTCTCTTGCTCTTTAATAAATAATCTTTTAAAAATTAGCATTTAATTAGCACCTAAAATTGAAATATAAAAAATATGTATGGATAAGTCTAACAAAATATGTACAAGAGTTATATGAGGAAAACTACCAAACTCTGATGAGCGGTATCAAAGAAAAGCCAAGTAAATGGTGAGACATTCCTATCCTATTCATGGATAGGAAGACTCAGTACTGTCAAAATTTCAACTTTTCCCAACTTGATCTATAGATTCAACACAATCCTAATCAAAATCCCAGCAAGTTGTTGTGTGGATACGGAGAAACTCTTTCTAAAGTGTTTATGGAGAGGCAGGGCAGCCAACTCAGTATGGAAGGAGAGAAACAAAGCTGGAGGACCAACACTATTCAACTTCAAGATTTACTACAAAGTGAGAGTAACCAAGACAACGTGGTATTGGTGAAAAAATAGATAAAAATTAGCTCAAAAAAACAGTCAACTAATCTTTGACAAAGAAGCAAAGACCATACAACAAAGCAGCAAAGACAGTACTTCAAGAAATGGCACTGGAACAACTGGACATCCACATGTAAAAGCATGAATCTAGACACAGACCTCAAAACTCACAAATTTCACTCAAAATGGATCACAGACCTAAATGTGAAACATTAGATTATAAAACTAGAAAATAACATAGGAGAAAACCCAAATGAACTTGAGTACAGTGATGACTTTTTTTCAATATAACACCAAAGGCACAATCCTTAAATGAAATAACTGATAAGTTAGATTCCATTAAAATTTAAAAAAACTTTGGTTCTGTGAAAGGTCATGTCAACAAAATGAGAAAACAAGCCACAGACTGGGATAAAATATTTGCAAAAGACACAGCTATTAAAGGACTACTATCCAAAGTACACAGAAAACTCTGAAAACTCAACAATAAGAAAACAAACAATCTGATTAAAAAATGTGCCAAACCTTACCAGACATCTCACCAAAGAAGAGATACACATAGCAAGTATAAAAAGCAAGTATAAAAAATGTGCAACACATGTCATAAGAGAATTGCAAATTAAAGCAACCTATTACAATGGCCAAAATCCACAACACTGACAATACCAAATGCAGTGAGGATTTATAGTAACAGGATCTCCTATATATTGCTAATGAGAATGCAAAACAGTACAGCTGCTTTGGAAGACAGATTAGCAGTTTCTTATAAAACTAAACATATCCTCACCATATGCTCCAACAATTGTGCTCTTGATATTTGCCTAAATGAACTGTCTACACAAAAACACGCAGATATTTAGAGCAGCTCTACTAATAATTGCCAAAACTTGGAAGCAATCAAAATATCTTTCAGTAGGTAAATGGATAAATAAACTGTGGTCCATTCAGATAATAGGATATTATTCTACACTAGAAAGAAATGAGCTAACAAGCCACAGAATGACATGGAGGAAACATAAATGCATATTGTTCAATGAAAGAAGCCAATCTGAAAAGGTTATAAAATGAATCCAACTATATGACATTCTAGAAAAGGCAAAACTATGGAGACAGTCAAAAGATCAGTGGTTGTCAGTGGCTAAAGGAAGGCAGGGACAAACAGGTGAGGAACAGAGGATTTTTAGGGCAGTGACATTATTCTTTATGGCACCGCAATGGTAGATTCATGTGTTATGCGTTTGTCAAAATCCACAGAATGTACAGTACCAAAAGTGTACCCTAATGAGAACAATGGACTTCGAGTGATAATGGTGTGTCAACGTAGGTTCACTGACTGTAACAAATGTATCACTGCAGTGTGGGACAGTGGGGTGGGTGTGGAAAACCCTCTACTGTACTCTGTACTCCCAATGTTTTGTAAACCTAAAACTGCTCTAAAAAATAAAGTTAATTATTTATAAAACTTCGTAAGATGAATGTAAAATTTTCAGTTCTAATCACCTAAAGCCCCATCTGTACCACGATATTTATTATTATGGAACATTCATGAAACTCATGTAGTATTTTTAGTTTACTCAGAGTATCTTTAAGAGCATCTAGCCCTACTGTTTGAGTACAATTTGTCTTAATACCTGCATTATAACAACGTGTACTTTTTTTTTTTAAAGATTTTATTTATTTATTTGATAGACAGAGATCACAAGTAGGCAGGGAAGCAGGCAGAGAGAGAGGAGGAAGCAGGCTCCCTGCTGAGCAGAGAGCCCCATGCGGGACTCTATCCCAGAACCTGAGATCATGACCTGAGCCGAAGGCAGCGGCTTAACCCACTGAGCCACCCAGGTGCCCACAACGTGTACTTTTTAAAAACAAATAAACTGCAGCCCAGGAGCTAGCCGACTGGCTCTACTAGTAGAAGGGGCAGGGGCAGGGGCAGGATCAGAATGCCTATCTCCTGGTACTGGTGGAAAACAAAACAGATTCTGTAAGATTTAAAACAGGCAAGGGGCGCCTGGGTGGCTCAGTGGGTTAAGCTGCTGCCTTCGGCTCAGGTCATGATCTCAGGGTCCTGGGATCGAGTCCCGCATCGGGCTCTCTGCTCAGCAGGGAGCCTGCTTCTCCCTCTCTCTCTCTCTCTCTCTCTCTCTCTGCCTGCCTCTATGCCTACTTGTGATCTCTCTCTGCCAAATAAATGAATAAAATCTAAAAAAAAAAAAAAAAAAACAGGCAAAAGAAGGGACTATCTTTTTTTTAAAAAAGATAATTCTTAAAATTTGTAAATTAACTTATTTTAATAACTGAGGATAAAAACCAGAAGAACAAGAATTCAATGTGCAAATAACACAAACTATAAACTTCTAGTTTAGAAAAACTTTGAGGTTTTTCTAAAGAATGAATTATATCAGCAGAATGTGATTTTTTTTCCCCAAAGAGAAGTCATAGGCCTTATGAATTCAATAAAGCAAAACACTTCTCTGGACATACATTAGGTCTTTTTAAATATTTTTATAATATGAAATGAAACAAGTGATTGGGATTTTATTCTCAGGACGAGCTTAAGATGTTTTTTGGTCATTTTTCTGGGGAAGTTATCTGTATCTTTCATCAGATTAAAAAAAAAAAAAAAGATGTAGCAATGATCCAGAGGTAAGTATTTTGAGCATTAACTACAGAAACTTGTGGTCAGAACTATTTCATATTTTTGTTAATAAATAAATTAGATGGGGGTGGCTCAGTCAGGTAAGAGGCTGCCTTCTGCTCAGGTCATGATCCCAGGTCCTGGGATGGAGCCCCACATCAAGCCAGGCATTGAGCTGAGCCCCCTGTTCAGCAGGGAGTCTGCTTTTCCCTTGGCCCCTCCCCTGGCTCACGCTTGTGGGCACTTTCTCTCTCTCTCTGAAATAAATACGATCTTTAAGAAAAATAAATTAGATGGGAAAATAATTGAATAACTATAGCAGAATAAGCAACTGAGCAAGGTTCAAAAAAACTGAACTAAATTATGTGGCTTACCAATACACAGATATTAAAAACATGGTTATAAACTTGCAATAAAAGGAGAACAGAGATATAGGTAAGGCAGAAGATGTTCAAGGGTAATCAAGGGCTACTTATGAATGTAAGCTGGCAATGTTGAAAGTTGTAATTTTACGAAGATTAATAGGAATACTAACTGAAAAGCAAACTTTTGGCAAAATGGAATGCCAAGCTGATGTAAATGGGCCTTTCCTTCCACTTCATACAGAAATGCTGGATAAAACATTTTAAAAATGCTTTTAAAATATATAGCCAAGCTTTAAAAAAAAAAAAAGAAAAGAAAGAAATCCTCAGGCACCTAAAATGAAAGAGACATTAAAATCAAAACTGGAACATTAAGTGGGTGTTGAGACCATGGTGGCCCACAGGGGTTTCAAACTCCAATACAGTCCCTAGGTTTGGAGGAGAAAGCATTAATCCTCACATGGATACTAGAAATACAGCTTCAGGCAGGTATAGAAGGTGGGCAAGTTGAAACTGAGACCCTTGCACAAAGCCCAGAGCCTCAAATATCTATCCTTCCTTGATATGCAGTCTGACAAACCCCGCTCACTGGCTCAGGAAAGCACCCACAGGAAATCTAAAATGCAGGCCTATGACACAGAGAGGCACGTGTAGGTATGCAAATTTGTATCATACAGGAATCCTGAGCTGAGAAATTAATATAAAAATTGGTCTTTGACATGCAGCAGAAAAAAGCCAGAGTACTTCCACAACCCAAGGCACAGGGACTCACATAGTGAAGAAGAAAAACATAGAACAGAGCTCACTATTACAAACCATATGAGGAAGACAGAAACATGAAAAGTAAACCTATACAGGCTAACAGTAGAAAACGTCAGAAGGTGTCTTTGAAGCAGGGAAGGGGAACTTAAACAATGCCCCAAATGCCAAAAAAGGGGGGGGGGGGGACAATGAATCTGACTGCAATGATAGTAAAGGTTTCTATCAAAGACATGAGTAACAGACAATGGACAAAGAGTAAATTCAGGAGAAAATATGTAGTTATCAGGAGATAATTATGTACAATTTAAAGACAATGCAGAGTTAATACCTAGAAGATTTAAGAAATTCCTACAAATCTAGAGAAAAAAATTAAAATCCAAGGGGAAAAAGGAACAAATGATGTAACCAGGCAATTCAGAGAAGGAAAAGCTTATTTTTAGTTAATCAACAAGTAGTAAGAGTAGTTGTCATAATAGCAGTAATCCGGGCACCTAGGTGACTCAGTGGGTTAAGCATCTGCCTTTGGCTCAGGTCATGATCCCTGGGTCCTGTGATCAAGCCTGTATTGAGTTCCCTGTTCAGTGGGGAATCTGCTTCTCCTTCTCTCCCTCTGCCTAGCTCTTGCTCTCTCTCTCTCTAACAAATAAATAAAATCTTTAAAAAAATTAATAGCAGCTAGCAATTATCTGATGATTATTGTATTCAGGAAGTGTTTATTATATTCAGGAATATGCTTTACATGCATTAATTTATTTTGTCCTCTCAACAACTTGATGGGGCAGATGCTGTAATTATTCCCTTTTACTGATGAAGAGACTAAGGCCCAGCGAGGTTGAATAATTTCTCCAAGATCTCACAGTAACACGGTAGAACTTGAGTTTGAATCTAGGGCACCATTGGTGGGTATATAAATTGTTACCGCTGTTCTGAAAAACATTCTGCTAATATTTAGTGAAAATTTCTGTGTGTGTGTGTGTTTATCTTGTGACCTAGTAATCATATTCCTCCATACCTATCCTAGAAAAATTCCTACATAGTCCATAAGGAAGCATGGACAGAAAGATCACTGGGGCACTGTTTTTTGGTAGCAGGAAGATCAGAGGCAATTTAGATGTCCCTCACTAAAAGAATATAAGTACATGTTCAGGAGGTATACTAGCTACCAGGACAGAAACATGGATAGAAGCCCAGTCTTGAGGGAAAAAGTAACGACCACATCAATGCTGGTGAGGATGTGGAATGACTCAACTCATACACTGCTGGCAGACGTGTACAACAGTACAACAGTACAACTACACAGGAGAGCTGGATGGAGGTATTTATAACATGAATAAACTGCTAATAAATGCAACAACATGGAAAACCTAAAAGCTATTACATTAAGTCAAAGAAGCCAGGCAGAAAAAAGTACACACATAGGACTCAACTTACAGGAAACAGAAATACAGGTAAAACTAATTTATGGTGATAAAAGTCAGATAGTAGTGTGGAGGTTGTTGGGATGCTGTAGGGAAGGGAAATGAATGGAAAGAGACACAAAAGAACTTTCTGGGGAATGGACATGTTCTACATTTTTGGGGGGGTGGTGTTTAAAGAGTAGATTTTTTTAAAAAAGATTTTATTTATTTATTTGACAGAGATCACAAGTAGACAGAGAGCAGGCAGAGAGAAAGAGGGAAGCAGGCTCCCTGCTGAGCAGAGACCCATTCAGGGCTTGATCCCAGGACCCTGAGATCATGATCTGAGCCAATGGCAGAGGCTTAACCCACTGAGCCACCCAGGTGCCCCTAAAGAGTTGATATTCATCAAAACTCTTCAGATATAATGTGTAAGCTCAGTTGTTAATTATATCTCAATAAAAAGGAAATTAAGAAATGTGTTGGTATACTCAAAATGCACTGGCTGTTTAAAAATGGGTACTGGAAGGAGAGATTAAAAATAACACAGAATAATGACAACTTAGTAGCCAGCACTTACTGAAAGCTTACTATATGCCAAGCACTGTTCTAAATGCTCTGCATATATTAACTCACTTAATCCTTTCAACAACTCCATAGAGTAGGTACTCATTATCCACATTTTACATATTAAAAAAACTGTCGCACAAAAAGGTAACATAACTTACCTAGGGTAACACAAATGTGTGGCAGAGTTGGGGTCCAAACTCCGGCAGCCAGGCTCTAAAGTCTGTATTTGTAGAAATGCCTCTCTGAAATTAACAATCAACAACATGGAAGATGAGAGGAGACCAGAGTCAGGGTGTCCCAAGAATGGAGAGGACAAAAACAATGACTGACTTCAGCCTTTAGCCTAAATGAAGTGTATATATTAACAGGTAAGGATGTAGAGGAATAGAAGCAAGATAAGTATTGCAAACACAGGTACAAAAGAAAAGAAAGAAAATGTGATTAATCCAAAAGCAAGTGAGAAAAGGAAAAAAAGAAAGGCAAAAGAATATTGCATTAAATAGAAAGCAACTGAAGAAGGCAGAAATAAGTCCAAATGTATTTACAGTCACAATAAACAGATTGGACTTTCTTGTTAAAAGGAAGAGAGAGATGGGACCCCTGGGTGGCACAGTCAGTTAAGTATCTGACTCTTAGTTCCAGCTCAGGTCGCAGGATCTCAGAGTCATGATTATGATCAAGCCCTGTGTCAGGCTTTGTGTTCAGCTCACACACACATGCACACACACACTCTCTCTCTCTCTCAAATAAATAAATAAATCTTTAAAAGGCAGAGAGGTTCTCTGATTGGGTTTTTAAAAACTCAGCTATCTGTTACTTATAAGAGAATTAGTGAGTAGGTGAGTTTACACTTAAAGTGGTACCCAGCGCATAGAAACTACTACATGTGATAGTTATTACTAGAGACTGTGAATCATCCTCATTAAATAGTTTTGCAACTAGCCATCTGACTTGACAGCTGAAGTATCTATCTGCAAATAAACAATTAAACTATATAATCTTTGTAGACCACTTTCAGGTACAGAACACTGTTATTAAATAAATCTAATATATAATCATGAGGATACACTGGTGATTTGGGGGCTACTGAAATGTACTATAGAGGCTAAACTATACTTTGCCGATCTCACAACTGAAATGTTAGAGCTTCTAACATATTTTACTGTTTCCCCCAATACCCTTTGTAGGGAAGTTAAACTGAGAAGAGAGAACTTAGCACTGGATGTAACGTTGTAAAAGCATAGCTTTCAGAGCTAGAACACTACGTGTTGGAATCTCTAAGTGAAGTCCTGTATAGAGGCAACCTAAATTATGTTATTAAGCACTTACTGAAATTGCTAGGCTTGGGAAAATTGTCAAAGGTCCCAAGGGAAGAACATTTAGGCAACAAAAGAGCACCAGAAAGATGGATGTTCCTCAAAGAAACAATATTAAAGCCTCAAGAAAAGACTATACTGATACAGACTAAAGATACTTAGAAAGAAAAAACTTAATTGGCTGAACCAAGTGCTGCATAATGACCCAAAACACAAATGGGGATTCAACACAAAGTGGAAACTAGGCCAGCTTTCTAAAAGGAACACAAAGAATATTTATTTATTTATTTATTTATTCATTTACATTTTTATTCTGTCTACTTCCAAAAAGGATCTGAAAGTTTAAGGATTGTTTAAGTTAAAAAGAAACAAGAGAAACACCAGAAACGGCAAAAGTGAGAACTAAGTCATAGTTGGTCAGAAACACGGAACCCCTTTAATGAACAAGGGGGGATACAACACTGAAGCCTTACTCTTGATGTGCACCGCTTACTTAAATACAATAGATGTTCTGAAATCCACAAGTGCTGGTGATGTCCTTAGCAAAGCACTCAACGGCCTTTGCTGACACTGCTGGAGAGCGTAGGAGGCTCTTCTCTGTGCCACAGGACCTGGACCTACCATTCACTAATTATTACACTGTACACACAGCTCGTCCAATTCCTCATTACGGGTCATTTGCCTGTTATTTACTCAGCACATCGCTAAGTGCTGTGAAGGATTCAAAGGAAATATAAAACAAGATCTTTGTCCACAGGGAGCTGGTAATAAAGCTAATCCAATGCTAGAATGATTGAAAACAGATCTCTTAAAAGGACTCAATCCATACAAGACAAGGAGGACAGGAAGGAGAGACAACAAAGAGACTGATCCCAGTGAGTGGCAACGAAAAGGCAAGAGCTGCAGCTGGTAAATGCAAGGGAGGTACAACTCCAACAGGCCAGCCAGGGTGAAAGGTAGAGAGCTCCAGGCAGAGGAAGAGCCACGAAGAGGAACTCCGTTCCAGAAGAGGCACATCTGGCCCGTGTGCTGGAAATCATGTGTCCAGGACACTGGCACTGCATACGGCTCTGGAAGGACATGCAGTAACGAGCTGGGCACTGGGCTGGCCAGGGTGGGTCTCCAAAACCACTGGTGGAAGAGAATGGGGGGAGCACAAGGCTACGGAAGTTGGGAAGGGGCAGAAAATGAACAGAGGAACTTCCAGCTGCTTTGAGAGAGGAGCTTCTGAAACAGGAATAGCACAAGGAAAGCAGAGCTTTCCCAGTGACAGGAGGGCTGGACTAATAAGGAAAGTCCCTGGCAATGGAAAGGAAAAACAGGCCTCTTCTATTATGTTGTCTATACAGGCTGTAGCCTCAGACATCCTGTATTATGGAGTTCCATGGAGAAGCGGGGCCCACCTCTGCCTGGATGTGTGCGTTCCAACATACACGAGAGAAAAGCCATTCTATTACTTAATCAAGGGTCTTCGATTCTGGTTGCCCTAACAATTCTGCCCTCTCCTTTGGGCCCACCTATCTCACAGTCCGAGACATCTCTTACAGTCTGGCTCAATGCAACCTTATCTGCTTAAAGTTTTTTGTTGTTTGTTTCTTTATTGTTTTGTTTTGTTCTGTTGCTGTTGATAATCCCTTTCTCCTGAATAAAATCTTTACTTACTTCTACCTTGATGCCTGGGCTCTACTGGAACCAGAGAGCTGGAAGAGACCTTGGAGAGCTCTATTCATTGCTTTCAGCAAACAGAAGTTCATTACTTTATCTATCACGTACTCCTGTCGCTTGATCAAATGACCTTAGTCCAATCTCTTCCCTTTTTAAGGGAGGAAACTGAGGTCCTGGGAGGCTGAGTTGCTCTTTGATCCAAGTCGGCTTTAACCCCATGGCTATTCAGTATCTCACAAACAACCAGAGTCAGGTGAAGTAACAGGCACGCTCCACATAATTAGAGCAAAGATCACACATTCAGAGACAAGAAATGGGACATTTGCTACACACAAAAAGATGATTTAAAATGTAAGGTATCTAAGGAATCAGCTAAGTTAAAAGAGAACCACTAGCAATTATTTCTGAGAATACAAGGTGGATGGGTGAGGTCAGAAAAGGGTGACTGCAGCTTTTAGTGGGCCCAGATTTCTCAAGTTCAAAAACAGCTGTCATTTGGTCCTGTCTTACATGGAGGGCCTGAAAGGCACCAACATGTAGTGTAAGGGGTGAGGTCTCCATATTTGGCACCCCTGGGCTCGTGGTAGTATCCTGTCTCCTGTGTATTGCCGTTGTTGTGTATTGCCGTATTATCATGATCACCCTCATCATTCCATCAAAGTCTGGTCTCCTACAGTTCCAGTCCTTGAGACTTATAGCAATACCTGAATGGCCTATGTACTTTCCTCTGGTATGTTCTGGTCACTGGGAAATCCAAGTAACCTGAGCAGCTCTGAAGAAGCCTAGGAGTGAAGATTCTCAAGCGGCTGGCGGCATCAAGGATAAAATTCTCCTCTGGGGCTTTGGATGCTGTCTAGTGAGCAATAATGGTAGAAACCAAGCAAGGATGACACAGGAATGATACCTGCTTGGTGCTGGGATTTACACCTCAGCCCATTAATCATTTTACAGTCGAAGACTAAGGCTCAGAGATATTAAATGCGTTAAGGGTCATGTGTTACCAAGGGGCAGAAGTGAGCCCGGGTCTCAGTTCTCATACCACAGTTCTGTCCTCTATAATGCGAAGGCCTTGCTGGATGCCAAGACGTAGCTACCACTTCTGCAGATAATGTTCCCTTCCTAGAGCTCAGCAGCCATCAGGAAGCACAGCTGTCGAGACTTGGTTACTAAACAAGTACACTTAGGGTCTCCTTCTGAGGGAACTGGTTAGGGAGCCAACCATATCCACTACCCCATCAGCTTAGGAGACCGTATTTTTCACAATTATCAACTCGTGTCTCATGACAGAGTTAGCCTTAATGATATCCCTGCTCTTTCTTTTCATATTCTGCCAAATTATATACATTACCAAATAACTACTAGTAAGAGCTACTAATAATTAGGTACCTTACTATGTTTCTAAGCACTTCTTATATTCCCTCCTTTAATACTAACAATCCAGCAACAGAGGTAAACCCAATTCACAATAAATCCTAATAGTGGTAAGGTTAAGGAACAGGCCAAGATCATAGAGCAAATCGGTAGAGGAACTGAGATCTTAGTCCAGTTGGCCTGACCTAAAGCTCTTGCCCTTCTATCCACTAGAAGGGTTTCTTACCTGGGATGCTGTCAAAGAAAAGAAGAGTCTGACCCAGAAGTTCTGGGGTGGGGCCTGAATTCTGCATTTCCAATAAGCTCCAGGTGATATGGATACTGTCGGTCCAGGAGCCCTCTCTGAGGAACAAAGCACTGTACAGCCCTGCCTATTTTTTCATATCAAATTATGTCTTAAGTACCTCTAAAAAAATCTCAAGTCATCTTCAAATCCTTCCCTTTTGCACCTGAGTTTGGCTCCAGTCAGAAAAGCAAACTCCAAAACAGCTCTGGGAATAAAACCTACAAGATATGGAGGACTCCAATAACCATGCCTGAGGCCAACAGCTCTATGGCCTGGCCCCAACTCCTACTCCTGCAGAATATATTTCAGCAGTCTGGCCTTCCACGGTTAGTCTGGCTTCCCTGGCTGCTGCCAAAGAACCAGAAGTCAAAATGCTCCTGATCTAATGTGGTCAGCCAAACCCGGTTAGGCCTTGGAAGGGCCTAGGATGGTACAGCCAATCCATGAATGTATGCTTAACTGCCAACAATGAAGAGATCTCTGCTTATGACACTACATATGAACCCCTGTGTATTTCCTTTCCAGCCATTACGCCATTTGTCTTCCCCAGAATCAGGCAACTCTACTTATCTTTCATCGCCTTCTACTGGGTTTCCCCGACAGCTGTATTGAACAGCGTTTCAAGACCTGCATTCTCTCTTGTGGCACAAGTCTAAAATCAAGGCTCAATCTTACATGCTGCCCTGTCCACTGGTAAAATCAGGAAGGCCTCAAATGACCTAACTACAAATTCTCCTACCCACTCTGGTAGACAAGGTCCTGAGCCAAACAACCCTCCTTATCAAAAGGACGAAGGTCCAGCTCCTGTCTACCCCTGAGTAATGGGTTTCAGTTCCTTATCAGCCCCCAAGATTATTCTAGCAAGGCAATCACATACCCTGGCAGAAACCAGGAGGCACCCCACCTTTTAGATACTGCAAAGCCTGCCTCCCACAACCCCTGATGGTTCACTCTGCTCCTGAGGGCAAGCCTGTGTGGCCCTGAGCAGCAGACCGTGTCTTCCTCTGGGGCTGTGAGTCTATGTGACTAATAAAAGCTGCAGCCAGTCTCATCTGCCCGTGTCCAGTGTCGTGTGTTAGCCATCCCCATAACCCTAGGGTAGGAATTCCTCCCTCAGCAACAGGGTGAGTCAGAGGTGATTAAAACACCCTTCCTGCCCAATCCCCCGGTCTCTGCTCTTTTCCATACACTTCGATCTCTTGAAGGCCTTTGGCAAGGTCACCAACTGCTCCATGATGGTAATAACGTCCAGCCTTGTGCTAAGCACTGTCCAAATACTTTTCCATTCGTTTTCCTAACATCCCTATGAGGTAGATACCCTTATTACCCCTAATGTACAGATAAGGAAACTGACGTCTAACAGGTTATGCCCAAGACCATACAGCTGAAAAGTCTGAGCACCGTTCAAATGCAGATCTGCTGGCTCCCTGTTCTTAATTACTACCTTAGTCTTGACAGAATGTCTGGGCTGGGTGTTAGCATTCCTCAACCCCTGTCCACAGGCAGAGATGTGCTGCTGGCTGGCCTGACAGGAGCACCGGCATTTGAGATGCCTTATTTCTTCTGCTGGTCTCTGCTGAAAGATGGATGGAGAGGTCTATCTGGAAAGAGTGCCCTTGCAACAGCCAGGCTGGCTGGCTGCCAAGAGACTTCCCTTGATGGCCTGAACTTAATTTACCAAAAGGTCTAGTCTGATTGTCAACCTTCCAGATACAAAACACTGTCCTATATAAGTCTCACAGCTAATTGGACTTTGGAGGTTCGATAACACAGTCTCACTCCTAAAAGAAGTATAAATTAGAAGGTGAATTTATTAGTTCATTTATTAGTGAAAGAGGCCTACTCTTTACAGTTACACGTGACAAAATTCCAGTGGCGCAGTCAAGTGTCATCAGAAGAGACTGTGTGCTACCAACACTCAGTGGGAACTGGGGCATCTGCCTTGGCCCGGGCAGGTACAGCCCGAGTGTCAGCGTACACTACCCCGGCCCCACGAGGTGCTCTGCCCTGTCCCTTCTGTCGCCTGTACTCCTTGGCGGCTCCAGTCTCTCTTTTGAAAAAGCTGGACTCAGCTTTGTCTCTAAGGTAACCCTGTGCATGTATTTAGTAGCTCGGACCACGTGCTGAGTTTTCGCTCTCTCTTTTCGCTCTCTCTCCAGACGCAGGCAGTGCGCTCCTGTTGCCATGGCCCCAGGGCTTCCACTCCGCTCAGTGCGCTCTGAGCATCTATGGGATCAGAACCACTCTCCCTGCAAGCAGCTTCAACCACTGAAGCTCTCAGCTCACTTCAAACTCAGCCACCCTCTAACTTCTCCCTGGCTATTACCAGATTCAGGCCTCACTCCCTTTCCCCCTGCTCCTCACCCACTCCCCCCTCCCCTCCCCCCCATGCACTTCTGTCACCTGTCGCTCTGCCTCTCTTCAGCCACTCTGCCACACATCACTAATGACAACTTTTTAAAAAGTATTTATCAATACCAAACAGGGGAAATGACTCTTCATCAGAAGGATAATAAAAGTCAGGGAATTTTGCAACTAAAATTATCCTTAGAGACTATGTAATTCAGGCCTGTCCTTTTACAGATGAAAAGATATAGAAATTAAGTGATCTGCCAAGTCACGTACCTAGATAATGGCCAAACCCAGGACCCAGATTTCTGGGTTTTCAAGACAGCACTTGAGCCAAAATACCAAACTCCTAAATATACAAAACAGGGGAGGGGCTAAGCAGGGAGGGCTTCCCACATACCTCACAGACTAGCAGACATTAACACTAGGTGTGGGAGACAGCACATTTACTATTTTTTTCTTTGAATGTTGATTAGATATCAATCACTGATAGCTCTTTCAATGAGAACATAATTATCCTCAAACCAGAAAACTGCCCAAAAGTGTCTCAGAGAATATATGATTGCAAATTCCCCGATCCACTGTTATTAGTAGAACTATAAGGTAGATTTGTGACTTAACAAAAATAATAGAAAGAAAAACCACATTTTTAAAGTGACTAAGATATTTAAAAGATAACATATTTAATGAATATGTAACTGAGGTCATGATGGAAAAGGCTTTTTTACACATAAATCACAAATAACCAATAGATGTGATAACATAAAAACATAAACCTCCAAAACAGTATCAACAAAACTAAAAGATAAATGATAAGCGTGTCATAAGAAGTGAAAAATGAGTGGTTAATATCAGAACAGAAAGCTCATACAAATCAATAAAGAAAACAAATTAACATTTAAATTTTTTTAAATGGACAAAGAAAACAAACAAAATGAAAAAGTCCAACTGATTTTAAAAAGTTCACCCTTATGAATAACTAAAGAAATGCAAATTAAAACACTGATGCTATTTTGAAGCGATCAAATTGGAAAAATTTTGCAACGATAATATTGAATTGATAAGCAGTAGTTTTAGACCACGCACTCTGATCTGGCAGACTTCAGTTTAAAGCCTAACTCAAACACTTAGTGACCTTGGGCAAGTCACCTTAATCACTGTGACCTTAATGTCTTTACAGTGTGTGTGTGTGTGTGTGTGTGTGTGTGTGTGTGTGTGAAGAAGAAATGGGATAATGCATCTGAATTGTTTTAGCAAAGTTCCGGTCAACAGTAAATGCTCAGTGTTAGCTGCTATTATTATAAAAATAATACTTGTAGTAATAACACCAGGGAGGGAGCACTGAGACAGGTGCCTACACAATGCTGATGAAAGTATAAACTGGTAAAAATCCTTTAAGAAGTAATACAGTAAGTAAATCTGCTCATCTAGAGCTATAAAAAGTGTCTTTGGAAGAAGACATGAGAATTTGGGGGGGGTTGGGAAGGATATACTCTATATGCACTGTCTGAATGCTTTACCACAATGTTTACATATCAGTTGTATAATTATAGATAAATGAAAAAGAATGAGAAGCCCATAATAGAAGAAAATTTCTTAAAATATTTATACCTTTAGACCCACTTCTAGGACTCCCATCTACATGGAAATAATTAATTAGAGATATAATGAATTATTTATGTATACTGAATTCAGAAGAATAGCACCACTGGTAAAAAACTGGAAACTGAGATGTACAATATGAAGATTTTAAGTAAATACGGTATACAGACATATTATGAAATATGCAGTCAGTAAAAACTGGGTTCTCCGTAGGATACCTATCTATAGCACAAGCAACCAAAAATAAATAAATATATAAATAAATTGGACTTTATCATCTTCAAAAACATTTGTGTATTAAAGGATACTTTTATGAAGCAAAAAGAACCCCAGAATGGGAACAAATACTCTTAACTCATTTACCTGATAAAAGTCTAGTATCCAGAATATATAAATATAGCATAGCAAAACACAATATCCAGAACTCTTACAACTCACCAGCAAAATGACAAGCCCAGTTAAAATCAGGCAAAGGATTGGAATAAATCTCTCTCCAAAGAGGATATACAAAATGGCCAATAAGCACATGAAAAGATGTTCAGTATCAGTTGTTGTTAGGGAAATGGACATGGAAACTGCCAAGAGCTACCACCCCACACCCAGTAGGATGCTTAACAAAACACACACACACACACAAGCAGAAAGTACAAGTGTCACAAAGATGTGGAGAAATTCAAAGCCTCACACATAGTTGGTGGGAATGTAAAATGTACAGCCACTGTGGAAGAAACAGATGAGCCAGCAATTCCAATCCTAGGTCCAACCCCAATGAAATGAAAACGTATATCCACACATGGAGCATTATACATACACAACAGCCAAAACCTGGAAACAACCCAAACGTCCACCAACTAAGTAATGAACCAACAAAATGTTGTATATCCATACAATGGAATATTCTTTAGCCATACAAAGGAATAGAACATAGAAAACGTACAACAGGGGTGAAATTTAGATACACTATGCTCTGTGAAAGAAGCCAGTCATGAAAGGCTACATACTGGAGGATTCATTTATATGAACTGTCCAGAACAGGCAAATCCATAGAGATAGGAAGTGGACTAGTGGTTGCCAGGGGCTGGCAGAAGGGAGAGTTGGGGAGTGAATGCTAACACGTATGGGGTTTTCTTCTGGAGTGACGAAAATGTTCTAGAATTATAAAGTGGTGATGGTTACACAGACTTTTAAGTTGTCACATTAAAACAATGAATTGCACGGTATGCGAATTATATCTAAATAAATTTTTTTAATAAAACTCTTAAAGATTTTTTAATAACATGAGGAATGCTCTCAATATACTAAAATGAAAATAAACCAGCATGCAATTGTATATATAATTCCCATTTGGTTTAAAAATGTTGGGACGCCTGGGTGGTTCAGTGGATTAAGCCTCTTCCTTAGGCTCAGGTCATGGTCTCAGGGTCCTGGGATGGGCTCTCTGCTCAGCAGGGAGCCTGCTTCCCCCTCTCCCTCTGCCTGACTCTCTGCCTACTTGTGATCTCTGTCAAATAAATAAATAAAATCTTTTTAAAAAAGAGAAAAAATGTATGTACATGCATGTACACATTTGCATTTAAAGACAGAAAGTATATCAAAATGCTACCAGTGGGTTCCTAAGTAGTGTCATGACAGAGGATTTATTTTCTTCTTCATACGTTACAGAATTTTTTTAGAGTAAACATGTATTATTTTTATAACAAGGAAATTTAAAAATAGAAACCCAGGCAGGTCTGGCTGGCTTCAAAGCCAGTGTCATTTCCAACAACCTAGTCATTCATTAAACATTTATTTAGTTCCTACTATGTACCAAGCAAAATTAAGTAAGATAGAATCTCTGCCTGCAAGGAATTTACACGTGTCTAGCATGGGGTTTAAACCTGAGTCCATGGAGTGGGAAAGGAAAGAAGAGTCCACGGGTTCTCCAAATTAAACACAATGTTGTCCAACTGCACACTACCTAGGGCAGAGGGTCCACAGCTGTCCTGAGCAGCAGTGTAGCTTAGTGGTTAAAGGATGGAGCTGGAGCCAGGCTACCTAGCGTGGAGCTTAAACGTCCAATCACAAAGTGCGTGCTTGAGGGGCGCAGGTGCCTCATCTACAAAATAGGGGAAATACTGGTACTTCTCTCTGGGTGGTTAGAAGATTAAATGAGTTAATACACCTAAAGCACCGGCAATATGCACTGAGGATACAGTAAGTGCTCAATAAATGCATCAGCTGCTAGCCACTACCCTCACCACCGCTGCCACCACCCCACCGCTATATTCTCAAGGAGGTGGAGACAGAATGGACTAAAGTCCACTAGAAAGGTGGTTTTCCACATCTCAAAACTAACAGCATCTGATTCTTGATAAGCCTATAATAACCATTATATTAAACTCATTTCTTTTTCCAGATTCTCTCAACTTCTAATGAAACTCTTCTTTGGAAACATTCTATAAAACCCAATGAAACAAAACATCAAAATGGTCAGCGTAACAAACTGTTTGTGGCCTCTTATCTTCAAATTCCTGGTGGCCTCTTATCTTTGAATTCCTCGAAACAAGTGATTTTTCAAGGCTATTCTAATGGAAGGAGGCTTTGAGAGGCTTATCTGTCTTTTGCCTGCCTTTGCCACCACGCTGCTGCTGCTCCAATTCAGCAGCTCGCCCACTATGCCTCTTCACAGGCCAAACTGCAAAACCTCTAGAGCAACACCGTCGTCTAGCGAGGGACTGGGGGCTGCGACTGCCTCCCACCTACTGCGACTCCTCCATCCCGCAGTCAAGAGTCTCAACAAGCAATCTTCACTCCGATGCTTTTATAGCCAACCTTTCAGGTGCTTACAAAAAAAAAAAAAAAAAAAGACTCTCGGCTTTGTCGCTGGTACTTACAAGCACCTTGCAGTGATCTGAAGATGGGGGTAAGTTCTGAGGTTTCGCCAACTCGATTATGAGAATAGGCTTTTGCTCAACCGGGAATAATCAATCCGGACACATAGTAGCACCGTACCAAAGTTCAAATTCAGAGATACACATTTAATGTAGACATTAGTGAGCTCAGGCAACTACATAATACCAAACCAGCCCTGGTGACTGGAGAGACTGGTGCCCAGCTCTAAGGGTCAGAGGCTCTAGAGCCCACCCGTGTGCCCAGGGGGTGAATCACGGCTCTGTCCCTCTCAACAGCTGTGTGACTTTAGGCAAGAGACCTAACTCTCTAGGCCTCACTTTCCTCGTAGGTAAGATGGGGATATTAGCACTTTTGGTGGGGCGGCTTATAAGCACTAATAAACCTGCATGTATATGAGTCCATATACTTAAAGGACATCTCCTGTAACACTGTAAACATTCATTAAATGTCAAAAGGAAACATAAAAATCCACCTGCCAAACTATTTGATTTTATAGTTCTTAGGTTGGATAACTAGTTCGCAGATGTACTTTTTAAAAATCACTCTGCTTTATCACTTACATCAGTTATGTATGTATCTTCTATATGTCAAATTCTGCATTTTTTTTTTTTAAAGAATAGACTTTACAGACAACCACACTGCTAGTTTCAAATAGCTGGTCTGAGATAGCAGTCAGTAAGGAAAGGGAGAGAAAATGGGGTGGGTTAGGTCTCTCATAGAGGCCTAGTACTGGGCTATAATCTGGAAGAATTCAAAGCCTTAAATTCACTGAAAATTAGCAGGAGATAACAGGAACTTCTGAAATCACCTGGTCCAATTCCCACATTGTATAGATGAAGAAATGGAGGTGTTGACGAGTGTCTTAAAGATCTTCCAGGTCAGTAATGACAGAAATGAGACCCTTCCTGTTACCTATATTTTTGGTACCTACTTCAAGTGGACAGCAATGAAAAACACATTTTGGAAAGGGAAAAAGACACAGTTCGGAAGGGTTAAGGTAGGGATCTAACAATAGGAGCTAACATTTGCAAACGTTTATTATAAACCAGGCACTATGCCGAGCACTTTGCATGGTAGCCTTATATAATTTTTGCAAAACCTGTGAGGTAGTTACTATTATTAATCCCACTTTCAACTGAGAAAGTAGAGTCCTATCAAAAGTAAATGGCTTGCCCCAAATCACAAAGCTGGTGAGCACCAGGGTCGGTAAAATGAGCCCACACTGTCTGACTCCAGAGCCGGAATCTTCCCCGCTGGATACTGCCCAAGCGTGGGAACTGAAAAAGCAGTGAAGCTCTTGATCCCTCAGTCTTTCTCCTACTTTTTTGGTAACGTCTCTGTTCAAAGGCAGTGCAGAGATACATAGTAAAGAAAGCGGGGTGGGGGGGCGGGGGTCAGTTTGTTGTTGCTGCTGTTTGTTTGTTTCTAATTCCAGTATAGTAACATACAACATTATGTCAGTTTCAGGTGTACAATATAGAGATTCAATTCTGTACATTACCCAGTGCTCATCATTGACAGTATACATAAATAAGGTGTTTTAAAGTAAGAAGAGATGCCATTAATTTAGAGGCTACTTATTCTGTGCTATACAAGGTGCCACACACACCTGTCAAGGCCACGAGACACACGATGATGCTGCTGGGGAAGGTAGAGCCCATGCAGCATGAGCAGGGCTAGGGCTCTAAGACCCCATTTCCTTAGTCAGGGGACAGTGTGACCCTGTCCAACCAGGAAATCTTTACTGAGCCCGGCCAAACACCCTTAACTAAAGCTGTCCTTATAGAGAGAAGAAATTCAGCATAACCCTGCTCTCAGTGAACACGTGGCGCAGGTAAGAACAGATCACCTTCAGCTTGGAATCTTATTCTTCTTACACCTCAGCAGCTGAGTTTCAGCAGCACTGGAGACTGCGGAGCTCCCAAAGCCCAATTACTGCCCTGTGACACCATGCAGCTCACCCAACCTTCGCTACACCTCTGTGCACACTTGGCGGATGAGCTCCATCCTCCTCTCCTTTGAGTTCTGAAAGTCTTTTGTCTTTGAAGAAGCAGGAATAATTTTCATCTCTAGCTTTCTCTTGTCTATCATGAGGGAGTTAGCTTGAGGCTAACAAGAGGTTAACTAGGGGAGCTAACAACAACAACAAAATGCAAAAGAAGATAATACTTCTCTATTGCTTCGAACTTCGGGAAAGAACCTATGGGATTCCATAGCATTTGCTCAAAAATGTTCAAAGAAAGACATGGAAAATTTCATCCTCAACACTTCACTGCCTAAGAAAAAAATCCCAGAACTCCAGGGGCCAATTATTCTGCTGTCTCGGACTTTGACCTTAGAAAGGTTCCAACCTGCCTGGAACTGAGGGCCGCTGACAGCAGAGCACAGGCTATATGAGCAGCCAGTATCTAGGGGGGTCAGATCTAATGACTGCCAGGCCGTCAGAGCATCACTCACGAGTTACAGTACCACACTAAACCTATGGCCTAAATGAATAAGAGTAGCAAATTTCACTGTTACTTAAATTCACAAGTTCCTACTATGTTCCCAATATCATGCTGAGAGCCCGGTCTCAAAACACAGGCAGGCCTTTACCAGTCAACTAATACTGGACTCCACTGATAAAGTGAGAGCAGAGCATAAGGGAAGCAGGAGGGAGGGGTGATGGGAGGGCTTAGTATTTGCAAAGAGAAGGGAGGGGAATCCTTGTGATACGAATTAGAAAGGAAGACTAAAGTGATACTGTGAGCTGGAGTTTAGAATGGAGTGGCTCATGACTGTCTCCCTTGTTTCCGTTTTTCCCTGGCCAGTTGGGAGTTTAAAATTTGAAAAATAACCTTAATAAAGAGCTAAAAAGAGTTGGGTTCCAAACCTGACTTTAACTTTGTAACCTTGAGCTACTTAATTTTTCAAAACCTGCTTCCTCTGTAAAAGGGAGGTAATGTGTATATGGGAGTTCAATGCTAGTCACACTTGTGTATGTTTGAAACGTCCATATTTTCATGGAGATATTAATATCTATTGCTTAGTGGCTGTAAGGATTACCAGAAATAATTATGGAAAATACCTAGCCAGCGCCTGGCACTTTGTAGTATTCAATAAATGGTAACTATCATTATCAACATGTTATTTTTTAAAGTTCCAGGATGAGGTCAAGGAGAACAACATATTAGAAACCAGTGAATTAACAGCTGCAGACTGTACACTTAGGAATATCTGGATGTCTGTACAAGGACAGTCTTTCCATATATGGGTCTTATAGGCTCACTCTTTTATCTACTTTCATCTTTCCCTTCCTGCTTTATTCATCCATTCAACAAATATGCACAGACTGCCTACTGTATGTAGGACACAGAGCTCCGTACTGAGAAGGGAGGAGGACAGACAAGAGAAGGGGTTTTGAGGGGGCAATATAACAGGATGGGCTGGGGATACATCTATGAACCATCTGAAATAATACACATAAAGTTTTGAGTACATGGGTGTGTAACACCCCTCTGAGCTTCCAAAAGGAATTATTTATTTAAAAAAAAAAGTTAAGACTGAAAATGTAACAAAGTTAACAAGAAGCATACAAAATTTATAGGAAAAAACATAAAACACTCTTGAAAGATCACAAAAGTAGCCCAGAGCAAATGGAAAGATGGGCCAAGATCTTGGATAAGACGACTCAACATCATAAAGATGTCAGTTCCAAGCTAAATAATAAATTTAACAAAATCTCAATAGAAATACCATCCATTTGTTGCTGCTTAAAACTAAACAAATTGGTTATAAAGTTTATATGGCAGAATAAACAAGCAAAAGCAGCCATAAAAAAACACTAAAAAAGAGCAATATGGAAAAAACTGGCCCTTCCAGATGTTAAAAATTATAAAGCCTCTACAATTAAGATGGTTAGGATAATAGCATATGAATTGACAATCAAACCAATGGAACAAAATAGAAAATCCAGTAAGAAACCCAAATGTATACAACAGTTTAGTATCCAATTAAAACAGCATCTCAAATCAACAGGCAAAAAATAAGAACTTTTCTTTCTTTCTTCCGTTCTTTTGAGAGAGAGAGAGAGAACAGGGCAGGTCAGAGGGAGGGGGAGAAAGAGAGTCTTAAGTGGGCTTCATGTCTAGGTGGAGCCCAACCTCATGATCCCAAGATCATGACCTGAGTTGAAATCAGGAGCCAGTGCTTAACTGTCTGAGCCATGGAGATACGCTGATAAGAATTTTTCATAAGAGATGCTGGAATACCAGGCTGGCTATTGTGGAAAAGATAAAGTTGGATCCTTCCTCAAACCAAATGTCAAGATAAATTCCAAAAGGATAAGAACCTTAGATGTTTAAAACATAAAGAGTGAAACCATACATATACTGAGAGAAAACACTAATGAATTCCCCATAAATTAAGAGCAGGGCAAATTCCTAACTGTGACTCAAAATCTAAAGCAATACACTATACAAGCCATAAATATAATATGTAAAGATGAAAAACTTTTGTACAGCAATAAAACAACATATGCAAATTAAAGCATATGACAAATTGGAAAAATATTTTTGCAACTTATATCACAGACATGGGGCAGATATCCCATATCTCATTAAAGGAGAAAACAAATTTAAACTACATTGAAATTATTTCTTACCTAACAAACGGGCAAAACCCGAAAAATTTTGACAGAAGACTCAAGAGAAACAGAGGAGGAGGATCAGGTATGAAATAAAATCTTCTGTGAATGCACCTTGTTACATAGTTTTGATTTTGGAAACACATAAATGATTTACATAGTTAAAAAAACAAAATGAGATTTTTAAAAGCAAATCTTAAAGTTTAAAACAAATGAGCCTGTTGATAAAGCTTATCAAGTTGGTGGCATGAGCACCAGAGAAAATAAATACATCAACTGACCTCGGGACAGTATTTGACTACATATTTGAAGCGGCACATAGTCCTGGGACAAAGGAACCACATAAAAAGCTCAAACAACATTCAGTGATCGAATGGTCAGTGCAGAGAGTGGCAGTGCTACTGGCCTGGTAAGTAACATGACCAGGAAACTCCAAAGCCCCAGAGGGCAGCCTACTCGTCCTGGGAAGGATGAAGTTCTGGGCCCACTGAGCATGAGGGACTGGTGCTTAAGTAGAAGGGTGGGAGAGGAGGGGAAAGAGTAAGATGGGGCTTGAGACAGAGTCTGAGGGCAGCACAGGCCAAGTCAAGGAACTGCATTATCCTGAGGGCAGGCAAGCCATTTGAGAGTCTGAAGCAAGGGGGAAACAATCACATGTGATCTGTGCTTTATAAAGATCACTGGCAACAGTGTACAAAATAGATTAGAAAGGAACAAAGGAAGAAGCCAGCTGGCCAGCTCCGAGGCTATGTAGTAATTCAGGACGAGAGATTATAGTAGCTTTAACCAAAAGAGAAAGGGGACATCAATAGGCTTGTAGCCTAAATAAATGTGCGCTATTTGTGGGTAGGGAGTGGAAGGAGGGTGGGGAGTTGACAGAAGGGGAAGAACATTGGGGGACTTTCTGCCTTTTGCAACTCTCTGGTGCCATCCACTGAGACTAGGAATCAAAGATAAGTACCAGATGGAAGAAAAATGGCAAGTTCACTGCTGCCAGAGCCCCTGACGCCATCCTTCAGAGCCAGTGGGGAGGAGGAGCTAAAGGAGTCAAGGACAAAAATCCACCAGTCAGGCTGCAGTCTTAGAAAGCTGAGAAACAGATGAAAGTAACAGGTTAGAGGACCTCTGCTATATTTTCTCAAAATCAGAAACAGAACCACATACCATTCACTTTGTTTTTGTATTTTAATAAATTTCAAGTAACCAATATTGAGAGCCTCAAAAGCTAGTAATCCTTTGTTTCTAATCGCCCTCATCCTTCTTGGGCCCTTTCCTTCCTAAAAATTTACTTAATCAAACATTGAGAGCCCCAAAATTAGACTCTCCGCTAAAAGCAGAAGTCACTCATGCCAATACCTCCAGGGGTCAGACGGATGTAAAATCTCTCTCTGTAAATGTAAGCACTCATTAATAAACACTGTATGGAAAAAAAATAAATAAACAAACACTGTATGGGCCAAATCAACTGTGGCCCACAGCAGTTTTCTACTGAGGTCCCATGTTTGCAAACATTCCAAGATAAAGACCTAAAGATAGTTCCTTTTCTTTCCATTTGAGTATTAATAAACCAGAAACTGCATCTTCGAGTTGACTTTTTTTTTTTTTTTTTAGGTAAGTGAAGTAAGTTTGGTTTCAGAAAAAGCTCTTTCCCTTCGCAGACAACACAGGGATGCCAGGACAAAGGAGGGGCAGCATCTCCCCTCCTTCACTCCTCTGTCTCTGCCTCCTTCAATCCATCCCTCTCCTCTCTCTCTCCCTCCTAACCCTACTTTCCTATGGTCCTGGGGAACCAAGTCCATCTGCACGAAGTTGATGCCTAGAGCCAACGTCTTAGGCTGCTAACCACTCTTCCTTTCACCTGTCAGAAGAGACTAATACGGCAACTGCTACCAAGGTTACCAAGGCAACACATCGCCAGTGTGGCAGTCTCCTGTAAAATCATGACAATGACCTCTGAGGCATTTCCAAAGTACCTCGTTGGGTAAATAACCTCTACCAGACATGCTCACTCATATGCTTGGCCACTTTTGACAGGAAACAAGGCCCAAAAAGATACTTTCAAAATTGCAGTCAAGACCATGCAGCAGTAAGAAGTAACTGGTTTCAGGGGGTTGCTCAACATTATTTGGGGCCAGTGGTATCACATGTGACATTTCATTATCAGCTGTGCACCTTGAAGGTCAAGGATCCCTCTGAGACCTGATTAGAGAAATGGGCTCAGTCCCCAGAAAAAAATGACACCCAGACAAATTTGCAGACAAATTTAAAGGATTTGTGGGTCCCCTGAAACTCAACCACTTACCCCAGATTAACAAACCAGGATCAGCTATAATGTATTTACTTCATCTAAGGTAATGAAATACTTGGGTGTCATGAGTTTGAGGATTTGGGGTTAAACACCACCACTGGGGAAGTATAAGGAAAGCCAGCACTCTTTCCTTACCCTTCTTTCCGCTGAGGCCTACAGAAGCCTCAAAACTGCAACGGTCTCGGCAAATGACACACCACACCCCCTCCACGACTTGAAGACAGTGACAATCTCATCTCTGAATTTAAGTGCCCTTAATATTTAATTCTTTTCCTCTACATGGTTACAGCTTGCTTTCTTCGCATTATCGGGATGATGGCTTTAGAAGGCAGCCTATTGGAGATCCAGAAAACCATAAATTCCAATTCAATTTCCTTGTGAAAATCAAAGAGCTCACTCTCTTGAAGAGTTGAAAGCGGCTGAGGGGTCACTGCCTTCCTCCGGGTGCTGGTACATGCAGTACTCCAGAAGGGTAACGTAAACACCCAGTATGAGGCAACAGGGCATACCAATTTGTTTTTCAATCTATTTTATTTCAGTTCAAAGCTTCTTTGCAGACAGAGAGCCCAAGAAAACAAGCCACACTTTGGTTCTACTCAGTCTCCTTCAATCTCCAAAAGCAGCTGAGTATGGCCAAAGTGTGGCTCGTTTTCCTGCAGTGCCTGTCTGCAATGATGCTTTGAACTGAAATAAAACAGACTGAAAAACCAATTCGTATGCCCTCGCTCCTCCTGCAGCTTTATATTATCCTTCAAAACTGGTGTTAGCACTTTCTCTTTACTGGAACCCACCAGACCCAAATCACATAGTAAAAGTGGAATACTTGAAATGTGAAGGTCCCGCCCAAACCTAAAATAGCAATTTCATGCAGGCCTTATTGTTAACATCGCATTAACATGCCACTCTCCTGTCCAGTTCTTTGCTCCATTTGCTGGACCGGATTACATCACAGTTTAAAGCAAAACTTGACACTGATGATCTTCTTATACAGTTCGCTGGATTTCTCACTGCTTCTGCAATTTTCACATTCATGAACCCAAACACCTTCTGATTTTTACCAATTCAAAAAGCCTGCTACTTGCTTTAAAGCATCTGATGCCTTGCATAAAGTATGCAACATTATTTTGAAAACTTTCGGGGGGAACCCAAAATCATTTACAAGCAAACTTTGAAATGACCACCAACTAGAAGAAACCTATCATTTTCTTAGACTGCCTTAAGAAAATGCACATGCCTTCAATGGAGGAACACACTAAAATAATGAAAAGTGCTTTGAACTGACTGTTGTATAATTTGGTTGAAAAAAAAAATTAAAAGCCATTTGGAAGAGTTCTTCTCTCAACAGAAACATTAGGAAAAAATAAGATCTGTTCCTGTCCCTCTACCCCATCAAAGATAGAAACATACATATACACCCTGTTCTGTTGGTAACATAATCCTGGATTTTTGTTATTATTTAGCACTTCAAATAAATTTCCGTTTGGGGCCAAATTGTGGTTTGTTTTCTCTAACTGGAATTGAGCAACATGCGTAACAACAACAAAAACACCCAACCTGTTATTACATTTTCTCTTATTTAATCCACACAACAACCCTTTGAGGAGGTACCATCATCTGCCTTTCAGCATTAATCTGTAACTGGCCCATGGGCAGGCCACCCAGCAGTAAAGCTGGCTTCAGGGCCAGAGACTCAGAGCATGGGACTGAATCACAGCACCACTACTCACTTCTTCCGGTCCTCCAACACCCCAAATTCTTGCCACCTCACCATCTTGGTCCTATTAAAAAGTCCTTCCTTCCCAGTTGTCTCCTCACTCCCTTCTTGCTGGACTGGATCCTTGTCGCTCAGAGAGATTCAGATTCAGCTTAAACTACAGTTCTCTAGCGGCTTACTGGGCCATCCTGGTAAAAGGAGTTTCCCAGGTTATCCCAGGTTAGCGTTGTTTGACCACCTTCATCACAGATGCCACTATTTGTCTTAGATATGAGGTGTTAGGTCCATCTCGCTCATGGTAATCACAAGGCCTAGCACAGTGGTATCTGGTACATAGCAAGAACTCAAATATTTGCTCAACCAATGGCCTGAATTTGTTTATTTAATACTTAGCAGACTACAGGCTGTGGGCACTGGCTAGCAGCTGATACAAAAACAGGGAAGGGGTGGTCCTGCCCTTGAGGGCATCTCAAGTCTGTAGAAAAGATAATAAACACATGGGATAATACAGGGTGATGTGACCAGCTAAGGTTCAGATCTTAGTTCCCTTGAATATTAGTCAATGGAAATATTAATACTACTTTTGTCATAGTGTTGGTGAGAAGACTGAATGATAATCCAAGCAAGTAAAGCACATAGTGCATTAGCATGCAGAAATCATTTAATAAATATTAACTACTAATTTTATTATGACGCTATGACAGCTGTAGTTGAAATTACCTTTGTTTACCTATATGCCATCTGTCCAAGACCTACTGAATTTAAATTCTGTGAAAGGCTAAAGATCACGTTGATCTTGCTCACCACTGTATTTCCAGGGATTTGAATCATTTCTAGTACATAGCAGATGCTCAATAAATACTGAATGATTCATGAAAGTATGCATGCAGGCATGGGGTGTTCTGAAATCATTAGTTAGTTAAACCGGTGATGAATAGCTAGGTTTGGGAACTACTGCCAGAGAAGAAAGGCATCTAAATTAGAACACAGGGTATGGCAGAAGTTTGACGATTTATCTAAGTAAAGAAAAACTTCATTTTGAGGTTGTAATTATATCTTCACAAGCCAAACACAGAGTCGGATCCAATTTCAAGCCAGAACCAAAGAGCCCCAGGTTGAGACTTGAAAGAAGTTGAAGCCGTAGGAGGTGGGTTACCAAGCAGAGGGCTCGCTGGGGTGAGCTCCATTTGCCAGACCCATACTGTACCCTAAGGAAGCTTAACCTCAGAATCTGTCTTAGGTGCAAACATGGGCACTTACTTAGGAAGTGTTGTTAACAAAAACAAACAAACCCTCTGGACATGAACGCAAATAAAACACCTGACTTACTGTAGGCGTCTTTTTGTTATCAAAAATAGTGGGAAACAATTCCCATTAGAATAGCAAACAGATCAGTAAGGCCAGAGCTTTAGGTGCACGGGGTAGTTTTAACTGGAGTTTCCCATTCCGTGAGAAGTGATCAGAAGAACCGCTGGACCAGTCTGCTTGTGTCTAGGGCTGGGGCTGGCACACTTCTGCGAAGGGCAAGGCCTAAGCATTTTCGGCTTTGTGGGCTAAGCCGTATCTGTCGCAACGACTCAGCTTAGCCCTTGCAGCAAGAAAGGAGCCACAGATGATACAGAACAATGAACACGGCTGTGCTCCAATAAAACTTCACTTGTGGACCCTGGCATTTGATTTCATATACAGTTCACAAATTACCCGAAAGTCTTCTCCCCGTTCCCCCCACCCCGCCATTTAAAAATGTAAAAACCACTATTTGTTCCCGACAGACCAAAAACGGGGTGGGGTGGGGACTGACCCAAGGCCGGGGTTTCCCGACGCCTGGTGCACTTGGCAGAAGAGAGTAGGGGAGACTCGAGAAGCGGCAGCGAGGCCTCAGATCGCGCCAAGTGGCAGACAGAAAGGGGCAAGGGCAGGCCCCAGGTTGGGGCCAAGCCGAGTGCGCCCCGACGGGGCCCCGCGGCCTCTCCCCACCGCAGACTTACAGCCCAGCCTGCGCTCGGGGTGGGAGCCACCCCCGGGGGTCCGCGTCCTGGGCGAGAGGAGGCGGCTGGGACTTGCCAGAGCCCCGCGGAGTTCGCACGCCGAAGGGTCTCAGCGCGCCCCTAATTTGGGGCGCCTCTCGGGCCTCAGCTGCTAAAGGGGTCTCCACGCTGAGTCCCAGCCCCGTTTCTATGGTTACCTGTTCAGCACCGATTCAAACTGCCGTTCTTTATTGACAGCGCCATAGAGGACACGAACACTCCTGCCCGAAGGGAACAATAAAGCTTTCTTCATTCAACAGCGCCAGAGACGCCAGAAGGCGGCCATTTTGCGGCCGGCGCGTAAGGAGTACGAGCGGTGAGGGGGCCGCCCGGCCTGCCCCGCGCGCCACAGTCACGTGCCAGGGGGCGGGCCTCAAGGGGCGGGGCCTGCGTCGCGCGCGACCTCCACCAATGCTAGGACGCTGGGGCTGGCGGGTTGCAGGCACGTTCCCCGACCCATGACCCTTAGCCACTCTCTCTCCTCCCCACTCTCTCTTTGGAAAGTTTGAGTGGGGTTCCACGGACTCTTGCTGGGGCACTGCTAGGCTTAGGATCTTATTTCAAGAATGGCACAGAAGTAGACACGGAAGGTTTCTCTACATTTTTCCAAAACATGTTCACGTGCAAGGCGGAGACGTGACCTGAGCCGCGTCCCCAGACGCATCCTCATTGGTGGACGGGCTTGGCACCGCTCGGCGGTGATAGGCTACCAGGTTCATGTCAGCCAATCGTGGTGTCTTGAAGATCTCTTGATCCCGCCTCTCCCTCATCCCTCAGGAATGTAGAGGGTGTTGTTTTGAGTGGGGGGGCGGTGATCATAGCTTTTTTGCCCAGTTTCTCTTTAACACGCTTTGTTGCACAGTGAGCCGTCCACGTTGGAGCTGCTCTCGCCACGCTCCTACAGCCAAACAGATTAAGTCAGATCCAGACAGTATCAGACTAAGTCACATCAGTGCTGGCCCACTGAACCTCACACTGTCACTCTGTCACTGACGCACAGCCAATTTTTCTGTCACTGCCAGTCATGCTGCCCAAATCCAGCACTCTCAGTACAATGCCGAGTTCCCTCTGTGGTTACAGCTGTTACATCCACAATGTCAATATTCGGTCGTTCTGAGAGCTGTCATTGTCAGACTGACTCCCACTCCATCACCGTTTTTAATCACAAATTCAATCTGCTGGGCAGAACTGTCACTTGCATTGTTGCTGTCATTGGGTTCATTATTGTTTACTGTCACTGTCCAGTAGGCGACCACTGTCAATGACCACAAACTTCAAGCAGTTTTGTATAGTGTAGTAGCAATTGGACTCTGTGCCCAGCTGTCACCCTTTCGGTTGTTTTCACCGTCATTGTCATTCAGCTACTTCCACTGCCCCATAGTCAAGCCAGTATTTAGCAGGCCCCTACTGGGTACACAGCTGTCCTCGTTACTGCCCAATTAGTCACTTTCACTATTATACTTTCATGTCACTGTCACGTTCGGGGTCAGATTTACTACAGCTGACATCCAGTCACTTTTGTAGTCCCTAGAGCCACACCACAGCTGTTGTCCACCCTAATTCGTTTCCACCATCTCTGCATTCTCCTTTAATAGGAGCCCCACACATACAGGGTTGCCAGATTTGGCAAGCAAGCAACAAATACCTAGAATGGTACATGGCACATAGTAGGTGCTCAAAAAATATTTCTCAAATTAATGGATTTTTTTTTATGCAAAACAGTATTATTGCCGATGTGTTATATATAAATGTGAATAGCTTGCGGTTCAAACTTCTCAAACAATAGGAGTAAGTCTGTACCCATGATCTGTCATCCCTGTTCCGTTCAACAAGTTTCCACATCCTGCAGGGACTAGGAGAAAAGACAAGAAATGTGGCTACCACGTACATGAATTCCTGGGACCACAGTTACAAAGAATAGGATTTCTGAATTTTGTATTTCTAATTTTAAAAGGAATGTATGTTTATAAAATATAAGAAGGACTCTTCCTTTCTGAAGGACTGTTTTAGCTGTAACAAAGAATGCCATCCCTCAACACACACTCATACACAGTCATGGGTCAATGGCTGCAATTTCTCCATGACTGTTTACTTGAGGTTTTGCATTATTAGAAATTCCCACGGGACTGCCTCACCTATAGTTCAAGAAGAACAGCATGGGGTCATGGAAACAATGGCTCCAGCTTCCATCTGGCCATCACATGGGAGAATAAGAAAACAGGGGCGGGGACCTCTAAGGACTTCTCTCTAGAGAGCCTCAAGGATTGTTCTAGAAATAACTTGTGCTTCCCAATCGCCAGAAGGACACAATCCTTCACCTAAAGGAGGAAGGTACATGAGAACTTTTCACCCTTTCTTGTACCTTGACAGAGAATGTTCCCAGGCTGATGCCTAAGGGGCTCCAGCTAAACTACCAGTTGTTTCTAGAGTGCCTATTACATGCCAAGGACATTGAGGTGAGTAGAGCATGGTTCCTGCCATAAGTAATCAGACAGCCTGCCCCCACTTCTACTGCTAGTAACAGCCAGGCATCATTTACCTCGCCCTTATTCTCTGACAAGCTCTACCTAGATTATCTCATTGGATTCTCATCACCCTCTGAAGAGGTAGATGACATTATTACCCTCTTTTATGCAAGAGAAAACTGGTTCGGAGAGGGTGACACAGCTCCCAAGAAGTGGAGTTGGGGTTTAAACCTAGGAAATCTGACTCCAGAGTCTTCACTTTTTCCTCTCAGAATAATGACTTGAGGGTTTTACAAAATATATGTATCCATTATAAAGAGTTCAAGGATTACAGAAAAAAAAAAAAAACGAACGAGAGATTTTAAAACAGAATCACTATAAATCCTAGCACTTAGCAGTAACATATCATTATAGCTGAGCATTTCTCCATCCCTGGGCATATGTATGTAGGTGGGTAGATGGAGGGATAATAATGAAAATAATGAGTTTCCCTCCAGTATTGCACTATGTGCCAGACACTGTTCCAAGCGCTTTCCATGAATTAACACATTTAATTTACTCAGAGAGAGACGGAGAGACATAATTTTATTAAAATGAACTCATTTCACATATTTGGGGTTCACATCAGAAGCCAACCACCCGGTGATGTTTTTCCCCAAATCTGGTTCTTTTCTCGGTCTTTGCTGTCTCCTCTCTGCCTTCTAATCAAATCCCAAGCTCAGAGTTCTTGGGCTGCAAAAGCTGTCTTTAAATAGCACCCTCTCCGCAGCTGCTGCCCGGTCAAATGTCTCTGCTGTTCCCTCAGGCGGTGGCGGTATTTGTAGACGGGAAGTTTGCTGGATGCTCCACATAACGCTTTTTATTTGTTAGCATAGGTATCTGGGCCTTGGCATTCTTTTTTTCCTGGCTTTTTAAGTGTTCAAATTTCACTACCCTTTTCTCAAATCCAAATGAAGCTTGGTCTTCAGATCTTGCCCAGTGGAGACCAGCGAGTCTCAGATGAGAAAGCTGTTGGAATTTGCCGAATGACTCAGAAAGGTCAGCCGCCTGCGCATCCATCGGGCATGACAAAAGAGGCGAGGCGGAGGAGGGAGACTGCTGCCCCTCAAAAGGGGCTGCTCAGCCAGTGGAATCTGGAGCCCTTCTGTGGGTCTGGTCCTACCAATATCATATACTATGAATGAATCCCTTGCCTTGGTTTCCCCTGAACAAAAGACGCTTTTCATTTAGAATGATGAAATGAAATTGACATTTCCATGGAGATGGAGATCCACAGAAGCTCCGGTTTTCCAGCCAAACCTGCTTCTCCTTTTCAGCAGCTTAGCCCAGAAAGGACAACCCACCCCCATCCCCTTCTCTGCCCAGTTGCTTAGGTCTGACACCTGGAAGTTGCTGTTGACATTTCTGTGGCTCGCCCTCAGTCAGTCCCCTAATCTGACTGATTTTATCTCTAAATATATACTCTGCGTTTCCGCAGAGTATATAAGTCCAATTGACTTTTATCTCTCACCAACTATACTGTCCTCATTCTCCAGCCCCTTTTGCTATCCTTTACTTTGTTCTGCAGATGCAAGCCCGCATAGTTTTTCACGTCACTTAGAATCAAGTTTATCAAGCATCATTTATGTATAAGAAACTGTACTCGTTTAAAGTGGAGTTTGGGCAAATACATACACCTGTGTAATCACCACTCTACCAAGATATAGAACATTTTTATTTGTTAGAGCAGCTTTAGCTTTACAGCAAAATTGAGAAGCAGGTCCATAGGTTTCCAATATTTCCCCTGCCTATACACACACACACATAGCCTCCCCTACCGTCAATATCCCCACCAGAGTGATACATTTCTTGCAATTGATGTGTCTGTGTGGACACATCATTATCCCTCAAGGTCCACGGTTCATGTAAGATTTGCTCTTCTCACCGTGCATTCTGTGGGTTTGGCCGAATGTTGACTGGCATAGATCCACCATTGTAATATCACACAGAAGAGGGTCCCTACTTTTAAGATCCTCTGGGCTCCACCTACTTGTCCTCCCTCCCTCCAACCCCTGGTAACCGCTGTCTCTATAGTTTTCTCTTTTCCAAGATGTCATATAATGGAAATCATACAGTGTGTGGTTTATTCCAGATCGACTTCTTTCACTTAGTAATACGCATTGGAGTTTCCACCATGTCTTTCCATGGCTTGACAGCTCATTTCTTTTTAGCACTGAATAATAGTCTATCATCAGTATGGACCTTAGTATATGTATCCATTCACCTATTGAAGGATATCGTGGTTGCTTCCACGTTTGGGCAACTATGAACAGAGCTGTAATAAACAACTGTGTGCAGACCTTTGTGCAGACCTAAGTTCTGTATTTGTGTCAATACCAAGGAGTACGTTTGCTGCAGCGTTCGGTAAGAGGATGTGTAGTTTTGTAAGAAACCACCAAATTGTCTTCCAAAGTGGCTGTACCATTTTGTATTCCCACCGGCAATGAATGAGATTTCTTGCTGCTCCATACCCTCATTAGCATTTGGTGTTGCCATTGCTCTGGATTTGGGCCATTTTAATAGGAGTATAGTGATATCTCATTGTTGTTTTAATTTGTGTTCCTCTGATGACATGTGATGTGGAGCATCTCTTGAAACCCGGACTTGCTCTCTGTCTGTCTCCTTTGGTGAGGTGTCTGTTAAGGCCTTTGACCCATTTCTTTCTTTTTTTTTTTTTTTATTTATTTATTTGACAGAGAGAGAGAGCACAAGTAGGCAGAGAGGCAGGCAGAGAGCCCGATGCGGGGCTGGATCCCAGGACCCCGAGACCATGACCCGAGCCAAAGGCAGCGGCCCAATCCACTGAGCCACCCAGGCGCCCATTTCTTAAACAAGTTGTTTGTTTTCTGATTGTTGAGATTGAAGGGTTCTTTGTGTATATCAGATAAAAGTCCTTTTGCAGGTCTGTCTTTTGCAAATAGTTTCTGCAGCCTGTATCTTATCTTCTCATTCTCTTGATAGTGTCTTTGCCGAGCAGAAAGTTTAATTTTAATGAGCCCAGCTTGTCGATTCTTTCTTTCACAGATCATGCCTTTGGTGTTGTATCTAAAAAATCATTACCATACTCAAGGTCATCTAGATTTTTCTCCACTGTTATTTTCTAGGAATTTTATAGTTCTGCATTTTACATTTAGATCTATGATCCACTTTAAGCTAGTTTTATAAAGAATAAGGTCTGTGTCTACATTCTTTTTTTTCTTTCTTTTTTTTTTTTTTGCATGAGGATGTTCCGTTTTCCCAGCACCATTTGTTGAAGCTATCTTTGTTCTATTGTATCGCCTCTGCTTTTTTCAAACATGAGTTAACTTCATATAGGGTTTTTTTTCTGGGATATTCTGTTCTATTGGTCTATTCTTTTGCCAATACCACATACTTGATTACTGTAGTTTTATAGTAAGTCCTGAAGTCAAGTCCTGTCAGTCCTCCAACTTTGTTTTCCTCCTTCAATATTTAGTTGGCTAATCTGGGTCTTTTGCCCTTCCATATAAACTCTGGAATCACTTTGATCCCTTAAGTGGTATAAGATATCTAGCGTGGGTTACAATTGGGTATTTCCCTTCCCCCAGGTCAGTTAGGCTCAGACAAAACCTCAACAGATTAGAATCTGGTTAAATGGTTTCCTAAGGAGGGCAGACCTTATTCTTGAAAAGAATAGAACGCTCTGATGTATTTCAAAATTGTTCCTTTCCTCCATGCCTGACAAAAGCAAGAGATTTTTTCTTGATACTCATTAATGGAGCTCCAGGAGGTACAACTAACAAGCACTAACAAGACTAGCCTCCCCTCTGGATTTTTAACTCTCAGACTTGTCCACACTGAGCCTCCAACATTTTGTCAACCACAGTTCAGGTTTCCCTGTCCCTATACTTGTTCCTTTTTTTTTTTTTTTAAGATTTTATTTATTTATTTGACAGAGAGAGATCACAAGTAGGCAGAGTGGCAGGCAGAGAAAGAGGGGGAAGCAGGCTCCCCACTGAGCAGAAATCCCGATGCAGGGCTCCATCCCAGGACCCTGAGATCATGACCTGAGCTGAAGGCAGAGGCTTACCCCACTGAGCCACCCAGGTGCCCCTGATTTTCAGTTTATTCAGATTTTACTTGTTGAGAACAGAATGGCTATTTCCAAGTTTCTTTCATGCTAGACTAGAAACCAGAGTCCTAAGACACATCCATCACCTGAAAACGTGCATGGTTCCCCTGTGCCCCTTTCTTGTTCGACGCCCTTCTACAGCCCCCACCCAGAGCAACAACTGATCTACTTGCTGTCAGTGTAGTGACTCTGGTCTATCCTAGAATTGCATATATTAAAATTATGTAGCATGGAGTATGTTGTGCCTGGCTTCTTTCATTCAGCATAGATTCACTGAGCTTCATCCACATTGCTAAGGTTTTTTTGTTTTTGTTTTTTTAAAGATTTTATCTATTTATTTGACAGATAGAGATCACAAGTAGGCAGAGGCAGGCAGAGAGAGGAGGAAGCAGGCTCCCCGCCGATCAGAGAGCCTGATGCAGGGCTCAGTCCCAGGACCCTGGGATCATGACCTGAGCCGAAGGCAGAGGCTTAACCGCCTGAGCCACCCAGGTGCCCCCACATTGCTAAGTTTATCAGTACTTTATTCTTTCTAATTCCTGGGCCCTTTGGTATTGATAGACCACCATGCGTCTATTCATTTGCATGTTAACTTCGGTGTTTCCAGCTTTAGGGTGTTATGAAAAATGCTGCTATGAATATTTGTGTGCAAGTCTTCGTGAAGATGTGTGTTTTTCATTTCTTCTGGGTAATGTGCCCAGGAATGGAATGGCTAGGTTATACAGTAGCTGTTCATTTCCTTTATGAGAAACAACCAAAGAGTTCTCCAAAACGCTGGTGACGTTTCTATTCCCAACATCAGTGCTGAGAGTTCCAGTTAATCCACCTTCTTGTCAACATTTGGTATTGTCAGTTATTTTAAATGTAGTCATTGTGATGGGTGTGAGGTGGGTATCTGCTTTTGGTTTTCATTTTCATTTCCTTTTGCATGTTGCTTTTCTCATTATTGAGTTATAGGAATTCCTTGCATATTTTGGATACAGGGATACAAGTCTATCAGATCTATGCTTTACGAATATTCCAGTCTTGCCTTGCCTTTTCATTTTTTTTTTCTTTTGATGGTGTCATTGGAAGAGCAGAAGCTTTGAATTTTCATGAAATCCAATTATTCCTTTCAAGAGGAAAACGAGGGGCACATGGGTGGCTCAGTGGGTTAAGCCTCTGCCTTCGACTCAGGTCATGATCTCAGGGTCCTGGGATTTAGCCCCACATTGGGCTTTCTGCTTAGTGGGGAGCCTCCTTCCCCCCTCTCTCTTTGCCTGTCTCTCTGCCTACTTCAGATCTCTCTCTCTGTCTGTCAAATAAATAAACAAAATCTTAAAAAAAAAAAAAAGAGGAAAACTATTAGCGCAGTGCATCTGCTTAATGGGGAAACCCTGGTACATTCCTCTCTAAAAGTTAGGAACAACACAAGTAGGGCCGCCATCACCCCTATTTTTTTAACATTATGTAGGTTGTATTACTCAACACCATCAGATAAAAGAGAGATAGTAGGATTATATACCTGGAAAACCCTTAAGGATCTCCTGAATAACCAATGATAAGAAAAGGAAGGGGAGGGGTGCTTGGGGGCTCAGTGGGTCGAGCCCCCGACTCCTGACTTTGGCTCAGCTCATGATCACAAGGTTGTGAGATCCCGCCCTGCATGTCCGGCTCCACATTCAGTGCAGTTGGCTGGAGATTCTTTCTCTCCCTTTGTCCCTCCCCCTCCTTGCACACACACATACACACTCACTCTCTCTCTCAAATAAATAAATAAATCTTAAAAAAAAAAAAAAGAATGAGAGAGAAGGGAGATAAAGCTGAAGGGGATGTGGGAAGGGAGAGGAAGGAGAAGATGGGAAAGTAAGGTGGTAATATATCAAACAAACATACAGAAACCAACTAGAAGACAAAGGCCCTTGCCTTGGACTTGGAATCTCACCATCAGCTCCTCCAGGTCTCAGGCCTTTGGCCTTGGACTGAATTACACCACCCGCTTTCCTGGTTCTTCAGCTTAGAGATGGCTTATCAGTACATATCTCAGCCTCTGTTGTGAGAGCCAATTCCCAAAGAACATCTCCTTTTATATATTTCTATCTCAATCTTGATCTCCATGCTATTGGCTCCTTTTCTCTAGAGAACCACGACTGATGCAACAATGTGTAAACCTTACACAGAACCCAGTTAGAAGAGTTAATGGAAGAAAAGACTGTATTTACAATAGCAACAAAAAAAAATACCAATGTATCGACTTAAAGTATCAGTGAAGGATACAACAGAAAACCTGAACAGAAGGCTATACCAGGGCACCTGGGTGGTGCAGTTGGTTAAGGGTCTGGCTCTTGATTTTGGCTCTGGCCATCATCTCAGGTGGTGAGACTGAGCCCTGTGCCAGACTCCATGCTGGGCATGGAGCCTGCTTGAGATTCTGTGTCTCTCTCTCTCTCTGCTCTCTAAAAAAGAAGGCGGGGGAGAGACATACCATTTCTTAAATAGCAAGAAGACTAAACTAAGCATCATAAAAATGTTAATTCTCAGCAAACATACCAACAGGGTTTTTTTTCTCTTCTGCAAAGAAGCTGATTATAAAGTTTAAATGGAAAAATAGACAACAAAGAATATGGAGAACCAGCCCTACCAGATATTAAACTATATTCTAAAGCCTCAGCAATTAAAATAGTGGGCAACTAGCACAAGAAAAGACAAACAAACCAATGGAACAAAATACAAAGTCCAAGCATAGACCAAAATTACACATAGAAATTTAGTATATGCTAAAAGTATAAGAGAGAGAAAGTAAATTTTATAATTAATGGTTTGGGGATAACTGGGTAATCATTTGAAAAAGATGTTTTATCTATATCCCACATCTTATGTTAGAGCAACTAAAATTAGATCAAAGATTTAAAGCTAAAAAATTGTACACATTAAAGTAGTATGGAATAGTGGGCAGATTTCTTTATAACTTTGAGGTGGTGAAGTTCTTTCTAATTGACTCAAAATCCAAAACCCAAATAAGTAAAGACTGATCAATTTAACATTTTTAAGAAAACTCATGAACAGGAGTGACTGGGTGGCTCAGTCAGTTAAGCGTCTGCCTTGGGCTTGGGTCATAATCTCAGGGTCCTGGAATCCAGCCCTTCATTAGGCTCCTGGCTCAGTGGGGAGCCTGCTTCTCCTGCTGCCTCGGCTGAGGCATGCTTATGCATGCCTCGCCTGCTTATGCTCTATGGCTCTCTTTCGCCCGCTCTGTCAAATAAATAAATTAATTAATTAAAAAAAAAAAAGAAAAATCATGAACAAAGTCTAAATACAAATGACATCCTGGGAAAATATATTTGCAGCTCATAGTAAGAGGATTAATTTCCCTAATACATGAAGAACTTCTAGAACTTCCTAAGAACGAGAACAAAACTCCCTTGAAAATCTTAGAAAAATGGGCAAAGACGTGAAAAGACCTATCACACACACATGGACCATAAATATACAAAAAGATGCTCAACCCATTCATACTATGAACAGTGCAAATTAAAACCGCCCTGAAATATCTTTTTTTAACACATAAAATTGGGGGAAATTCTGGCATTTGATGGTGTGATGGTGAACAGACGACACTCTCATACACTGCAGTTTGGAATAGAAATTTGTACAGTTCCTATGTAGATTAACAATATTTGGGGCGCCTGGGTGGCTCAGTGAGTTAAGCCTCTGCCTTCGGCTCAGGTCATGATCTCAGGGTCCTGGGATCGAGCCCCGCATTGGGCTCTCTGCTCAGTGGGGAGCCTGCCTCCCCCTTTCTCTCTGCCTGCCTCTCCGCCTACTTGTGATCTATCTCTCTCTCTGTCAAATAAATAAATAAAATCTTTAAAAAACATAAAAAAATAAAAAAATAGATTAACAATATTTTTCACCATTTAAAAATGCACTTTCCCGTTGACCCAATAATTTTGCTTCTAAATATTTATTTTATATATGTGCCTGTGTGTGTACAAAATGATGCATATACAAGCTTATTTACTGAAATAATTCATGAAATAAGAACAAAATGGAATTTAAACCAAAAAAACTTGCTTAAGTATATTGTGATGCATTTATCCGACGGACTATTATGCTTAAAAAAAAGGGGGGGGGGTGAGGAAGCTCTAAAATCCTGATAGGGAAAGAATTCCAGTATATACTGCTAAACTGAAAAAGCAAGGGCTAGAACAGGGATCAACAAGGCTTTTTTTTTTTTTTTTTTTTTTTGGTGAAGGGTCAGACACTAAATATTTTCAGCTTTGCAGGCCATGTCATCTCTGTTGGATCTGCTCTACTTGCTGACTTGCCACTGTCGCTGGAAAGCAATCCAGTTTGGGCTGGATTTGGCCTGCTGGCAGTTCATCAGACCACTGCACTGTATGTCTAGTTTGTTACTTTTGTGTCAATGAGTGTGTGTGTGTGTGTGTGTGTAGATAAGAATATATATTTGTATTTGCTTATATTTGCCTAAAAAACATTGGAAAGACACATATGACAAATGGGGTGTGTATCTGTTAATGGCCAGTGAAGAGATAGAAACCAGAGAAATCTGAACAGAGAAACTTTAATATAAAGAATGATTAGCTAGTGGGGTGCCTGGATGGCTCAGTTGGTTAAGTACCCGATTCTTGGTCTCAGCTCAGGTCTTGATCTCGGGGCCTTGTCACTGGGCTCCGTGCTGGGCATGGAACCTACTTATTAAAAAAAAAAAAAAAAAAAAGAATTATTATCTAGTAATATAACTAGTATAATATTAACTGGTACAATGTAAGAATTATTAGCTGATAAGAGACTAACTCCTAAGAGCAATAGAGAGACCTCTGAAACAGTGAGTCCAACAGAATGTTCTGCAACATTGGATATGTCCTGTGTTTTCACTGCCCAGTGTAGTAGTCATGAACCACACTGGCTTTTTTTTTTTTTTTAAGATTTTATTTATTAATTTAAGAGAGAGAGAGTGAGAGAGAAAGAGAGAGCATGAGCAGGGGGAGTGGGAGAAGGAGAAGCAGATTCCCTGCTGAGTAGGGAACCCGATGTGGAGCTTGATCCCAGGACTCTGGGATCATGACCTGAGCCGAAGGCAGACCCTTAACCAACTAAGCCACCCGGGGGCCCCACGTTGGCTATTAAACAATAGAAATGTAGCTACTGTGACTGAGGAACTGGATTTTTCTACTTGATCTTACTTTAATTTATATTTAAATTCAAGCAGCCACACTTGGCTAGTGGCTGCCGCAGGAGCAGAGGTGTGGGCCGTAAGCTGCCAGCTTGAAGGTGGAGGGAGCGTACCCAAGCAGGAACAAACTTGGAAGAGCCCTTCCCCCTCTCCAGACTAAGATCTGCACGGCACTGGAGAGGTGCAACTGTAGCCCATGGGATGCTGGTGTGCGTGTACCACTCAGTTCCCTGCATACCCTTGACAGAGAAGCACCTGCTAATATGGAAACTGCCACACTCTAGAAGCCAGAAAGCAAAGCTCCAGAACTGGAAGACAAGCCTCTCTCCCTCTTGCAGTTTCCCTCTGCACCCTCTGCTGATAAGGCAGCATTATGCCATCTGCCAAAGGACAAATGTTTACAGGCTCTAGTCCCAGTGTCACAGAGCAACATGAAGTAGAGTCAGTCTAGCGTGTAGAGGCGAAGAAATGAGAGCTGGCACAGGATGGATGGAAACTGGGTAAGAGCAGAACTTTTCGCTGTATACCTTTAAATATTATTCTGAGTTTGGACCATGGAAACATGTGATTTACTCAACAAATTCAAGACAATAAGCTAAGGGGCACTTGGGTGGCTCAGTGGGTTAACCCTACCACTCTTGGTTTTAGCCAAGTCATGATCTTGGGGCCCAGGAATGAGCCCTGAATCTAGTTCTGTGCTCAGCACAGTGTCTGCTGGTCACCAACACTCCCTTTCTGCTCCTATCCCTGCTTGTGGTCTCTTTCTCTCTCTCAGATAAATAAATAAAATCTTAAAAAAAAAAAAAAAGACAAGAAGTTGAAAAATAGATACAAAGCAGATACAAATCAGAAGAAAACTAGGATGCCAAAGCACCCATACAGACCAAAAAGACCACATGTATCAGTAAAAAGAATGTTATACCGGATGCCACTGAGTGGCTCAGTGGTTAAGCCTCTGCCTTCGGCTCAGGTCATGATCACAGGATCCTGGGATTGAGTCCCCCATCGGGCTCTCTGCTCAGCGGGGAGCCTGCTTCCTCCTCTCTCTCTCTACCTGCCTCTCTGCCTACTTGTGATCTCTCTCTGTCAAATAAATAAATAAATTCTTTAAAAAAAAGAATGTTATACTAAGGAGACATGATAATTATAAACATATAAACTCCTAATAATACAATTCAAAAATACATTAAACTACTGATAGAATTATAAGGCCAAGTAGCTGAATTTACAGGGTGGCTGGAAATATTAGCACACCCATTTCAGAAATAACTAAAGCAGGAAAAAAAGCAAGGATATAGAAATAGAGCTTCTAAAAAAAGATTTTATTTACTTATTTGACAGAGATCACAAGCAGGCAGAGAGAGGAGGAAGCAGGCTTCCTGCTGAGCAGAGAGCCTGATGCAGGACTTGATCCCAGGACCCTGGGACCATGACCCGAGCTGAAGGCAGAGGCTTTAACCCACTGAGCCACCCAGGCGCCCCAAGGATATAGAACATTTGAACAATGAATGAATATAAGCTAATATAGATGAATACATCCTCAAACCCCAAATATAAACTATTCTCGAAATCACATGAAACAGGTGAATATGGATCATATGTGAAGCTACAACATAATTATTAATAAATTCCTAAGAATCAGCACCATTCTGGTCAGTTGCTTAAATCCAGTTCAATAGAAGTAGAAATCAGTAACAAACAGGAGAGTTGAAAAAACTCCATGTGTCTGAAAATTTCAAGTCATACTTCTACGTAATGCATGGGGTAAAGATAATAAGGGAGATTAAGAAATCCTTATCATTAAAGTGAAAGGTATCTAAAAAATCAGCAAGATGTTGCTAAAGCATTGCTTGTAGGGAAAATTATAGCTTTGAATACATTTCTTAGAAAAAACAAGAAAGTACAACTAAAATGAAGTTAATCTTAAAGAAGCTAAAAAATAAAAAATAAATAACAGAATAAATCTCCCCAAAGAAGAAAGGGAATAGTCGATAATAAAGGGCAAGTACCAATGAAATGGGGAGGGAGGGGGACAATGAACAAAAGGGGAAATAGAGGGGAAAAATCCCTAAAACTAAGATACACAAACTCTTGGCAAAGACAGAACAAATAAACAAAATGCATAATAAAAGTGAACAAATAAGTGTAGCTACAGCAGAAATGGAAATTTTCATTTAAATTTGATGCTATTAAAATAAAACTAAAAAAATACATAAAATAAAATAAAATAAAACTAAAAAAATACACAAAAACAGAGTTTTGCTGTATCAGGATGCTTTGGGCTACAAATAATGAAAAGGAAATCGATCTAACCTGATTTTCAGAATAAGAGATGGATTATCTTATAGAACAGGAAGTGCACAGGCAGGATAATTCAGGGACTGGTTAGCTGTACCTTCATCGAGACATCAAAGTCGTTTCTTTTCATCCTTCTACTTTTCCATCCTGACAGCAGACTCAGCCACAGAGCAGCTCCCTTCCTAGACACAAGATAGCTTAGTGGCTCCAGGCTTCCCATTTGGTCAGAGAAAAAAATCATTCCCCCAAGACCTTTATCCTCTACCATATACAGCTGACCCTTCAACAATGAGGACATTAAGGACACCAGCCCCGTGCAGTCAGAAATCTGTGTATACTTTTTAAAAATTTTTAAATTTATTTTAAAAAAGATTTTATTTATTTATTTGACAGACAGAGATCACAAGTAGGCAGAGAGACAGACAGAGAGAGAGGGGAAGCAGGCTCCCCGCTGAGCAGAGAGCCGGATGTGGGGCTGGATCCCAGGACCCTGAGACCGTGACCTGAGCCAAAGGCAGAGACTTAACGCACTGAACCACCCAGGCGTCCCCCCTTTTTAAGAGATTTTAGGGGCACCTGGGTGGTTCAGTGAGTTAAAGCCTGTCCCTTCAACAATGAGGACATTAAGCACACCAGCCCCATGCAGTCAGAAATCTGTGTATACTTTTTTTTTAAAAGATTTGTTTATTTTAGGGGCACCTGGGTGGCTCAGTGGGTTAAAGCCTCTGCCTATGGCTCAGGTCATGATCCCAGGGCCCTGGGATCGAGCCCCGCATCAGGCTCTCTGCTCAGCAGGGAACCTGCTTCCCCCCTTCTCTCTGCCTGCCTCTCTGCCTACTTGTGATGTCTCTCTCTGTCAAATAAGCAAATAAAATCTAAAAAAAAAAAAGATTTGTTTATTTTAGAGAGAGAGAGAGAGTGCATACGAGGTGGGGGAGACAGGCAGAGGGAAAGAGAGAATGTCAAGCAGACTCCTTGCTGAGCGCAGAGCCTGAGGCAGGAGTCCACCTCACGACCCTGAGATCATGACCTGAGGCAAAATCAGGAGTTGGCCGCCTAACCAACTGAGCCCGCCAAGGCCTCCCAGAAATCTGTGTATAACTTGGACTCCCCGCAGAATGTAACTACTAATCACCCACTGTTGACAGGAAGCCTTACTGATAACATAAGTCGTCGATCAACACATATTTTGTATGTCTATGCATTACACAGTAAAGTAAGCTACAGAAAAGAAAATATCATTAGGAAAATTCTAAGGAAGAGAAAATACAGTTAGAGTACCGTATTGTGAAAAATCCTGTCAGTGGATCTGTGCAGTTCAGACCTGGGTTGGTCAAGGGTCAACTGTACTCTTCTGGCTCACCGCGTCATTTACTCACAGCTAAGCTAATCCCTGACAAGGAACAGGGAACCACTGCGTTTGGCATCGGCCAGATCTGGGTTGCCGTCCAAATGGCTCTCTGAGGCTGCAGGGGGCTACAGTCCCCTGAAGTATGTGACCGAGCAGAGAAAAATGGAGGTATAGGGAGATGACTGTGGTCAGCACGTCTGCTATTGCAATGAAAAGCCTGATGCCAAAAAATTTGGAAAACCTAAGCAAAATCCATTAAGTGCTTAGAAAAATATGAAATGTCTAAATTGGCACGAGAAGAAAAATATTTGTATAAATTATCCATTCCTCTGTTCATTCCATAAATAATTATTAAGTACTTATTAAATGCTAGGTACCCTGGAAAAACTTGATTAATAAACACCACCACTCCCCCTCTCTCACCCCTCCTGACTCTCCCATACCTCCCCTCCCTACCTCCCTCACTCTGCCAATTAAAAAAAGTCACCAGACCAGCATCATTTTGCAGGTAAATTCTACCAAACTTTTAGAGGACAGCTAATTCCTATATTATTCAAGTTTTCCCAGAGAAGAGGGGAGGGAAAGTTTACCCAAGCAATTTATGAATCTAGTTAAACCTTGATATTATAGTAGATATAGGGACAGTATGAGGAAAGATAATTTTAGGCCTGGTTTATTTGTAATTATAGATGCAAGATTCCTAATTCAAACAACCCCACGTGGGATTTAGTTTAGAAATGTAAGGATGATTTAGCATCAGATAAATCTAGCAAGGTGTTTCAGATTAAAGAAAAAAATACAATATTTCAATAGATATGAGAAAAAGATCTATTTGTGATTAAAGTAGCATTCTTAGCCTGATAACAATTCTCTATTAAAAACTTACAACACACCTCGTATTTAATGAAAAAAAAAAAAAGTAGACTTCTAGTTATTATGGAAACCAGTCAAGTATACTTCCCAATACCACTACTGTCCTATGTCCCTATATTGGGAACTGGCATAGGATAGAGATGGCGTCACAACTCAGTGAGGAAAGAATGAATTATTTAATAGGTGCTGGTGGGAGTATTGACTCACAATGTAGAAAAACTGAACATAGCCTCCTCTCACATGCTGTTAAAACACACACACACACACACACACACAATAGGTCAAAATACCTCCAGATGGATGAAAGACCTAAGCAAAACTATAAAAATTATTAAAAGAAAAATGTCGGCAAATGTCATTGTGACTTTGCAATTGGTTAAGAATTTTTTTATAGAGGAAAACAAAAGGATTAGACTATTTCAAAATGCAAGACTTTTGTTCCCATCAGTTAGATTTAGGTTGGGCTCTGAGAGACACAAGCAGTCTGGAAATAAGTGGCCATGCCTGGCATCAGGCACTTAATCTTTCTGTGGTGGTTTCCGTATCCTTAACACGTGGCTCCCAACTCATGATCCAATAGACCAACCAGTGAGGAGAAAAGGGGGAAACAAGGGAGCTGTTTCTCCTTGGGAATATTTCCTGCAGGGGCACCTGGGTGGCTCAGTTGTTAAGCGTCTGCCTTTGGCTCAGGTCATGATCCCAGGGTCCTGGGATCAAGACCCCACATCAGGCTCCCTGCTCGGCAGGAAGCCTGCTTCTCCCTCTCTCACTCCTCCTGCTTGTGTTCCCTCTCTCGCTGTGTCTCTCTCTGTCAAATAAATAAACAAAATCTTAAAAAATATATATTTCCTGCAAATTTACCATAATATCTTTTCTTATGTCATATTGGCTGAACTTAGTCACATGGCCACACACTGCAAGGTATTCTGGGAAATACAGTCTTAATGCCAGAAAGCTTTGTATCCAGTTAAAAATTAGTCTGTTTTAATTAACAAAGAAAAAGAGAACAGTTACTGGAGATAGCTAGTAGCTATACAATAAAAAAACATGAAAACAGAAAAACACCATAGAGTTAACTGGCAATTAACAAAGTGGGTGAATATATTTCCAAATTATATGACTGTCATTAGTATCTGAAACCAGCAAAGCACGGGGAAAAAACAAGGTTTCTATATACAAATGTGGAAAGAAAAGCAAGCAATTCACAGAAGAGGAACTCAGAGATCTAAATGGCTACCAAACAAATAAAATGATGTTTAACCTTATTAATAATCACAGAAAGGCAAAATAAAGAGAGAAATAGATATTGCTTTGCATCCGAAGGTAAAACATGTGTTAATATCAAGCTGTCAAAGATGTAGGGGGAAATGCAACTTTCATGCACTGCTACGGGGAGGGAAGATTGGAGCATTTTGCTTTTGGAGGTATTTAGTGATAATGACAAAATGCTCGTCAATTTATACTGCAAATCCTGTCTAATGTATAAACCCCAGAGAAATTCTTGCTGAAATACACAAAGCGATATGTTCAAGGGTGTTTGTTGCGGCATTAGTTTATAATAACAGAATAGGAAATAGCTTAAATATTCTTCAATAAGGAAGAATTACTACTATATTACTAACAAAATATAATACATGTAGATAACGGAATATAATGCAACAGTCAAAAGAAGCGGACTAGATTCCGTTAATCAGCATGAATAGATCTCAAAGAAGCGGAATGAGATTATATGACAATATCACTTACGTACATGAAATAGACACACGTAACAATACCATATATTGTATAAATAGACATATATGCATTTAAAACGTAAATGCATTTATAAGCTGAAAGCTCCTTAAGCGTAAATCTGGGCTCGATTCATCTTTTAAGCCACGAAACACCCAGTTTTACAAATAATCGGGTGTCCCGTCATGTTTCTTGAATGAATGGATGACTTTTCCCCAAGCATAAAATCACTGAGTCTGATGTGCTACAACATGGGATTGGTGTAATGATTCATACGAATATTTTCCTCTTTGGGGCTTGCATCATTTGCCTCCAACTGTTTAATCTCATCAAGCCGTGCACTCACAATTTCAAGTTATTTCTTGGGAGGCCATTATCATCGCTGGGTTTTTTTGTTTTTCATTTGGAATTGTGTTTCGAAAGTATCTCTTTCCCTGCAGGTTTCGAGCCATCTGCGATAAAGGAGGTACTTAAGATTTCAATAACAACAAAAACAGATTAACTAAAGGTTTGCCTTTCATGCTGAGTATATTTCTGTTCAACTTTCAGGCGAGGCACTACAAAGAGTCTATTTTGTTTCAGTCGATTGAAAAGGAGGCCTGAGTACTTGGTGAAATGCATTTGCTCTCTTTTCAACTGTTTCCAAGGGTGGCCATCTCTTCCCTCAGATACCCGCCTGCTTCACGCATAGGTCTGCTCAAATGTCATTTTCTCCTAGAGGCTTTTACTGTTTATAACAGCATTTCCCTTACGCCTTAGTTTTTGATTCTTCTTTATTTTTCCTCATGACTTATTGTATCATCTTGTTTATTCATAGATTCATTCATTTGTTATCTGTCTCCACCCCCACACCCAAGAACGTGAGCCCCAGGAGATTGGACACCTTGTCTCTGTCATTCAATTGCTCTGCCCCCATATTGGGGAAAGTGCCTGGAACAGAGGACATGCTCAATGTGCATGGACTGCATGAACGAGGAATTTTCTGAAGTTTTTGTCAAAACTTCCCTGTTGGGGTGCCTGGATGGCTCAGTGGGTTAAAGCCTCTGCCTTTGGCTCAGGTCATGATCCCAGGGTCCTGGGATCGAGCCCCACATCAGGCTCCCTGCTTGGTGGGGAGCCTGCTTCCCCCTCTCTCTCTGCCTGCCTCTCTGCCTACTTGTGATCTCTCTCTCTGTCAAATAAATAAATAAAATCTTTATTAAAAAAAAAAAAACCTTCCCCGTCACGCTGTTTGTTTCAGTGCATTTCTTATAATTAACCCAAAAAGCATGTCTCCCTTTTCCTGTTCATCTTTCCGCTCTGTCTTTATTCATCTGAGGTTTATTGAGCTCCCACTGTGCGCCAGGTTCTGTGCTCAGTGCTGGAGGTTCTGAAGCAAATGGCACAGACCAAGCCTCCAAATTCTTCTTTCTGCTTTCACAATGACAGCGACCTCACCTTTCTAAAATTGGTAGACGCATATTAAAAGTTTACTCCATGCTATGCACAGAATGAATTCTCTACACCCTCCACGATCCTACGAAGTCGATATTATTAGAGTGTTTCAAAATTTCTTTCCCAGAAGCATGCAGTTTACGAGCAATAAATAAAACAATAGAATTATCTTGTCAAAGCCAGATGGAGGCTTGCAGAGAGTGGCACCCAGGGCACAACTACGTGGAACAGGTGCAGAGCCCCTGCAGAGCCTCCCCGCTCTTCCCCCCACCTGTTCCCCAGGGGCTCCCGATGCTCTTTTCCCATCAAGCACACCTTTGCCTTCAACTTCACAGATTTGTTTAGCAACTGTCTTATCACTCGAGGCTTTTATCCAGAAGGAACACAGACATGCAGGGTCATGAGGGCTTTAAGGCATATTTGAAAGCGATGCCAAACTGTTTATATCACAGTCCCCTCTTCCATTCGACCCTCAGCACTGCCCCTTCACAAGAAAGGACTTTTGATACACCTTAGCCTTTTTAACATCATTTTAGAGACAAGGAAATTGATGGTCGGGGTGGTTAAGAAACTTGATTGAGTGGCTGATTCAGGATGTATACCCAGACCTGTCTGCCAGAGCTATGTTCTCATCCACTGAGCTCTGCCCACTCCAATGGGACCATTTGCACCCATTGAAGTTTCTAGCAATTTCCTTTTTTTAAAAGATTTTTATTTATTTATTTATTTATTTATTTATTTATTTATTTATTTGACAGACAGAGATCACAGGTAGGCAGAAAGGCAGGCAGAGAGAGAGGAAGGGAGGCAGGTTCCCTGCTGAGCAGAGAGCCCAATGCGGGGCTCGATCCCAGGATCCTGGGATCGTGACCTGAGCCGAAAGCAGAGGCTTTAACCCACTGAGCCACCCAGGCACCCCTACAAATTTCCTTTTTATATTTCCCTCTGAGGGTGGGGTAGTGAACCTGGGAGACAAGAGATTCAGACCCTAGTCCTGCCTGTCTCTAATTTACTATGTGACCTTGGGCTGTGTATCTTCCCACCCCTCCACCCCCCTGACCTGCCATGGCCTCATCTGCAAAGCGAGAAGGGAAAGACGAGCATTTTTCATTTTTCATATTTTTTTCATATTCATATTTTTCATATTTTAAAAAGAACTCTTCTTCAAATGAAGTCACACATAGAATTGCGACATGTGGGTACATAACACAGGTGAACACAGAGCTTCTATTTGAATCTGGAGCTGGAGGCTTCGGAGCTCTGCCCATGTGCCCCTCCCCCACACCGGGGAGGGGTTTCAGGGAATCTGGGAACCCCCGAAGTTGTGTGCTGATTTGTGTGGGTTCATGTGCATGTTTTTCATCCATCCCAAAGGGGTCCAGGAGTCCCATTAAAAGGTGCTGCTGGTGATCCCAGTCATAGCCGACATGTACCAGGAGCCACGCTAAAGCTCTTTATATGCCTTAACTCATTTTGTCCTTACAACGACCTGATGAACAGGTATTAATGGTAGGATGTCCATTTCACAGATGAAAAAACAGAGGAACAGAGTGGTTAAGTCAGTCGCTCAGGGTTGTACAGCTAATACATGTTTTTCTAAATACTTAGCTTTTTCTACGACTCACCAGCCTATGCTCTTTTGCTAAGTTTTATAAACTCAGAAAACTTTATACTGTCTCCTACAGGATATTGTGTTTCACTAACTATGATATTTTGCACTCAAATTGTTGCGCTTTTTACCTAGGCTTTGCTTAGAATGCATCTCACAGAGAGCTCGTTCCTCCTGGGCTATCCGGTTTGATCTCTGCCTGGGTTGATGCCCCCTCCAGCAAAACAGTGTTTTTCAAAATTTGGTCTGGACACCTCACCTTGGAATCACATGGAAAGCTACAGATCTCCTCTGATCTGAACCAGGGTCTCTGGTGCATGTATGTTTTTTTTTGTTTGTTTGTTTGTTTTTGTTTTTTAACAAAAGAGGGTATATGGTGGTTGGAAGGTTCTGGTAATGAAATTCCACCACCTGACTTCCCTCAAAGGGGAAGCCTTTGTAGAGAGGATGCGGCTATGAAAGGTGGAGTAAGAATAACAGGAAGCGAGCGAGGTAATGTTCTCCAGCTCCGCCTCAAGTTCTGTCTGAAGCACAGTATTTGCTATTTTTTTAAGCTTCACAAGAACCAGGGGTGGTAATATTGCCCCCCTCCCCTTAAAGAGGAAACCCGGCCTCAGAGAGTGATAGAATGTCCCCAAGCAGAGGGGACACAGTTCGATCTTTTCCTACCATTAATTAAGTCATGAGAATAAATATTCCTATACCATCTTCTGGAAGTTTTATTATTTTGTCTGTCACATTAAGCTCTACAACCCACTTGGATTTGGGGGGGGGGAGTGATTCTATAGAGATATTCAATTTCCCCCAAGAATCTAATTTCCAGACAGGTGAGGGCGTGTTTCTGGCTTCTCTAGTCTATCTTAGATTTCTCTTTGTCTGTCTTTGTGCCCACACTTTACTCTCTCTGCTTCTAGAGCTTTATAACAAGTTTTGATGTTAGAGCAAGTGTTTTCACACGTTCTCCAAGATTCCACAGCTTTGCCCTGCCAGGTCCCTCCTACATTCAGGTATCCATCCACTCACTTGGTCCTCTGAGAGCCCTTCCCCTACCACGCTTCAAAAATGGCCATCCTCTCCATCATTCTCTATCTCCTCCACTTTATTGTTGTTCCTATCACGTGTTGAGATGTAGGTTTCTTTTTTTTCAATGTTTTTATTTAAAAAGATTTTATTCATTTATTTATTTGAGAGGGAGAGAGAGAGAGAGAGAGAGAGAGAGTGAATGGGAGCAGGGAGAGATGGATAAGCAGAGTCCATGCCGAGTTTGGAGCCCAACGTGGGGTTCGATCCCAGGAGCCTGAGACCATGACCTGAGCCAAAATCAAGAGCTGGATGTTCAACCAACTGAGCCAGCCAGGCGCCCCTGCGTTGTATATTGCCTGATGTAAGTGCATGAGAAGGTAAACGCTTTGAGGGCAGGGGCTTTATTTTACTAATGGTATAAAGTGAATGACTCACTGATTAAATGCATTAAATGAACAGGAGGGTTTGGGGCAGGAAGATCATATTCTAACTTTAGAGAGATCACTCTAGTTGTAGAACTGCAAACAGAGCACATAGGATAAGATTGTAGGCTGTTGGACCGGCTGTTAGGTACACTAACACAGTGTCCAAGCTTGAGATGACATGGCTTTGACCAGGGTGGGAGGGAGGGGTGGTGGAGAGAGTGGACAGAGGGGCTTGGGAGGGGAAAAGCTCCAGGACTTGAGCCCAGGGGTGTTGAAGGATGGACAGGAGGCAAAGATGGTCTCCATAGCTTAGACTTCACCAGCTGGTTGGTTGTGGTGCCATTTATAGCTTGTGACTATAACCTGTCTGCAGCCAGAAGTGAGACCTCAAGCCCATGAGAATGATGTTGGGGAGGCTCTGATGATTCCAGAAGACACCCACTCAACAACTCATGCCCCCTTTAAATCCACTTCCATCTTCTTCTAGGGAGTGGGGGTGGGGTGGGGTGGGGAATAACTCCCAGGAAAAGAGGGGAGAGCACCTGCCGTGGAGGGAGCAGCTGGGCATAGATGATGTCAACAGTTTCAGCAATGCAGGCATTTCCGACTTCCTGGCGTTCACACAACCGAGGCTCCCTTAGGACCCTGGAAGAAATATCATCCAATAGCTAGCAAATACCTCTGGCCTCCCATAGACGCGGTGCTGCTAATGACCTTGGTGGTAATGACCTTCAGAGGAAGATCCAAGTGAGCACAAAGCCAGTTGGAGGATACTCTCCAATGAGGCCTGGAGCCACCCTGACTCCAGAGCGCATGGCTGCCCGCCTTGCCGGCCTGGTAGCAATTAGAATTGATCTTCTGCCTTGAGGGCGCCAAGATTAAACAGATGGAGATTTGCCGAAGTCTGCCTTCAGCGGACACCCCAGCCTTTAGGCTGGAGACCCTTGGGGTACAGTAACACCTGGCCTCCATTCCAGGTTCAGTTACCTTCACAGCAGCACGAAGGCCAAACCCAAGACAGTCTCTCTGTAAGTGCCATTGATGGGGGTGCTGTTTGGCAGTTTCTGTGAGCAGTGGTTTCTTTATGACACGAGCACCTCTTTGGTTTGGCTACTTCTTGACCAGGGCGCAGCCATCCCGCTGGAGGGTGCTGACTACCCTGCACAGGTTGGGGGTGTCGGGGGGAGCATTTGGTTCACCCAGATATAACCCTCATTTCTTCGTCATGAGCCCTGTGTTAGATGGCCTCTAGGGTTTGACACACACTGTTCCTTCAGCCTGGAAGACCTTTTCTGCCCCTTCTTAACCTGGTCAACCACCCTCATCCCAAAGAGCTCAGATCAACTATCACCACTCTGTCACTCCCACCACGATGCCAGGTGTCCCTCTTCTGGCTTCCAAGTGCTCCCATCTCTCCACTCCTGGTGCCAATCACACCGTTGTCTCTTGATACCTACTGGCTTTTTCATCCCATGTGCCTAATACAGTGCCTGGCGTGAGACAGGCCCCCAGGAGAAGTTAGTGGACGGAAAGAAGAAAGAAATTTACAGTATCGTGCTGCTGAAAAGGAACCAAAAGATCTCAATTCTATAAATGACCTTGGAAGCAGTAGGATTCCTTTGCACCAGCCGACGTGGGAGAAGTCGGGATTGGAAGATCAGGAACCAGGCTTTGGCCTGCCACGGACAGTGATTCCTTTCTCTGTTTCTTTTCAAGCTGACATCCCAAACTTCACTTCAGAGACTTGGGATTGAGTCTCTGCTCAGCCACTCATATGCTATGTAGCCTCGAGCCAGGCAGTTTCCCCTCTAGGCTTTGGTATAGCCTTTGTGAAGTAGGGGTCCGGCTGCATATATGATGCTAATATATAAAATTTGGGGTCCTTACAAGTGCCAGGTGCTGTTCTGAGTAGCAGGCATATATTACCTCATTTAATCTTTACAACAACCCTGCAACATGGGTCGCATTTTCCTCATAGTCTCAATGGGGAAACTGAGGCACAAGAAGGTTACACAAAATCTGCCCAGTCTCACAGCTAGTGACAAATGGAGCTGGGGCTTTTATCCAACAACCTGTTTCCAGAGCCCACCTCTGAACTCCAAAGCCGAACTGCCTCCCGGCTGGATGACTGGTAAGACCGTTCCTATTTTTTGGTGGGCCCTCTATGACTCTCACGTAGAGGATATTTACATTAGATGGCTTCAGTCCAGTTTTAACTGGCTCTTCCCTGAGAAAACAAAGGTATTCAGCCTTTTTTCTAAGTCCCTCGTGCTGGGTAGGGAGGAGGCTGGTGAGGATGTGGATTCAGGCCGCACACCTGCTGTGAACATCGGAACATCGACAAGTTCCTTCACCTCTTGGAACCTCACTTATGATGCCTGCTAAGAGGCAGACAAATTTCAAAGTCCTTCTCAGTGATTGTAAGGATGATACAGTAAAGGGAGGGTTGTCAGATTTAGCAAGTAGAAATGCCACACGGTCAGTTAACTTTGAATTCCAGATAAGCAAGGAATAATTTTTTTAGTATGAGTATGTCCCACATGATATCTGAGACATACTTATAATAAAAAGTTATTCCTTGTGTGTCTGGAATTCAGAGTTAACTGGGTGTCCTGTATTTTATCTGACAGCCTTGCATGAAGAGGAAGCAATTAGCAGAGTGCCTGTCCCGTCAGAAGGACTCAGTCAACTTTAGAAAGATCTCTGCCTAAGCCCCCCGACTTTGCATTTCCCGGGGACATACTTTGGAAGCCTGGACTGTGGTTAAAAATCTGCATTCACCCATGTTCGGAGGCACCTTCCTGGTAAAAACTGTGAACCCTCGGTTAACCATGTGGCTCCGCTGGCTGTGGATTTGAGCACAGGTGTAGGATTTCAGTAGAGGAGGCCTGAAAGGGTTCTTCTGAGACAAGGGGAGAGGCTGAGATGCCCCTCGTCCCCAGAGGCAAGGTGGAAACCAGCGCCACCTCCCCAGCAGCCCTGACAGGCTCCGCCTCCCCGCCGGTTCTCCAGCCAAGGGCGCCATCTTGTGCCAGCATCTGGGTGACCAGCCTGGCATGTAACTCTGAGCGGAGGCAGGGTCCCAGGGAGATGCCCTGAGAGGCCTTTGTCCCATCAGAGTTGTTCCCTGTCCCCGCAGAGTCTCCCTTCTTAGTTCCTAATGACCCTGATTCCTCTCTTCTCCCCCATCTCTGCTGTCTCTCTCTCCATCAACGCTCACACTAACTGCTGCCCGCCACCCGCCCTCTACCGTTCAGGTCCTTGGAGAGACAGCAGGTGCCTGAAAGCACAGATCAGGAGTCGGAAAAGCCCAGATCGGGACGCTGGGAGAACCACGTGCTAGCTGTAGGGCCTTGGAAGGACTCACATAACTCCTCTAAGCTATTTGCTTTTTAAGTTTATGATTTAAAAAAACCCTGTCTCACATCTCTCGAAGGACTTTGATAAGGAAGAATTAGCAGTGCATGCAAAAGTGCTCTGAAAATTGTCAATTGCCTTGACAGTGTAAGTGATTAAATAGTATAGTCTTATATAGCATCTATAATCATAGAGTATGTTATCAGTAATGGTAACGACAGCGACATTTCCTGGACAGCCTGATACCAAGCCCTGGACATCTGCAGACACCTCTGCCTCCTCACCTCTGTTTGTCTCTGACTTTCAGACCTGGGATGCGCCCCACCAGCTTCTGCCTTCCCTGCTGCATTAGGCACCACCAGCATCTGGGAAGCAGAAGGGCTCACACGGTAGCAAAGAGCATCCGTCAGCAAGTCACCCACTCTCTATGCCTTGATTTCCTCATCTGTATAATGGGAATGAGCGAAGCCTGGCTTCTTGTGAGGATTAAATGACATAAGTAGGAAATACTTTTTAGCAAATTTTAGCAAACTCCCAATAAATGCTGATGATTATTTCCTTCAGATGCTGGTTAGGATGCCAACTACCCCCCTTAAGGAAGCAATGCGGAAAAACAGAGTCGGCGTGTGTTTTGTAGCCGGAGAGGAGTGACTTTGACGATCTGCTCTGCCAACCACATCCTCACTCTGGGGCTCTGGCAGGTGCCTTCACTTCCCTGAACCAGTTTCTCTGCCTTGAAATGGGGATGGAAATAGATTTTATCTCCGGGGTGGAGTGAAGATTAAGTGACACCGCTTTGTAAAGGACTCCGCGTGTTTCTGTCCCTGCCTCATTGCCAAACTGCTGCTCTGACATTTTTCTTCTTCCTCCGAGTTACACCCTTTCCTCCATCTATTCACTCCATCTATTCAACTTCTCCTGTGGGTCAGATCCCATGCTAGCTGCGGGGGATGCCGAAATGAATAAGGTCAGACTCTTGCCCTCCAGGAATTTATTGTCTTATGGGGGAATCGTACTAAAAAGAATGATTTCCATTTATTGAACACCTACTAGGCCGCAGGTACGGTGGTAGAGGGCTTTATACACATCCTCTCAGCAAATCATCACAAAAACCCAGGACTTGAACCCAAGCCAGTGACACGATCCCAGAGGCCTTGGGCTCACCTGAGGCTGTCTCAGGTCTTCTGGGACCCATTGGTCAGGTATGTGTGCCAAACGCAGGCGAGGAGGGCCACCATGGCCGTCTGAGAGAGACTGGAGGCCCCAGACTAGGGGTGCTCAGCTCCACAAGGGAAGTGTGGTGTTGATGACAGGGCAGCCAGTGGGCTCACAGATGTGGTCTCAGAGGGAGATGCTCTGGATGCCTGTGGCCACAGGGCAGAAGCTTGGAGGCACGAGGTAGCAGGGTGCTGTTGGGGGACCAGAGCACAGGCATGGTCAGAGCCAGAATGCAAGGGTGGGACTAGACGATGCGGGGCAGGTGGGTGGAGATGGGGCCCAGAGCCCAGAGGGCCTCGGCTGTCCTGGTTCGGCTGAGCGGTTTGGACTCCACGCTGCAGCGGAGTGGGCGGTTTCGGAGGGAGGGGTGTGAATGTTGAGAGGATGGTGTGACCCGCACAGCAGCCATGCGGATGGAGGAAGGAGGAAACTGTGGTAGATTTGCCGTAACCTAGTCCTGGACCGAGAACAGGGGCGAAGGAGGGTGGAGGGGAGCAGGTGTGATGCATGGACCGCCTCACTTCCTGAGGTGACACAGGAGAACAGCGGCCCGCCCCTCCATGGATGGCTGGGCAGATGCTGCCATCTACTGGGACAGGGAATCCAGGAGAAAGAGCAGAATTTGGGGAGATTATTTTGAGTTGCTGATGAATAAGCAGCCCAAAATGCCACATTCCAGGCACTGCTTTGTGCACATCATTGTAAATCCAGGAGACAGCTCTGTACAATCCCATCATCATCCCTACTTCACAGACGAGGAAACTAAGGTTCAGAGACATCTGATCTTTACCCGGGATCACACAGCTCAGGAGTGGCAGGGCCAGGATTTAAACCCACATCTGCTGGGCTCCAAACCTGGTGGGAAAGAAAAAATCATGGAGGGATTTTCAAAGTTTCCATCGTGAGACCTGAGCCTAGTGATGTCCAATTGTTAGAGCCGGACCCTCAGGATCATCCCTCAGGAGCATTCCAGAAGTCCAGGAAGGTAATTTTTTTTAAAGATTTTATTTATTTATTTGACAGACAGAGATCACAAGTAGGCAGAGAAGCAGGCAGAGAGAGAGGAAGGGAAGCAGGCTCCCTGCTGAGCAGGACCCTGGGATCATGACCCGAGCTGAAGGCAGAGGCTTTAACCCACTGAGCCACCCAGGTGTCCCGCCCAGGAAGGTATTGATGGCATCTTTCGTCCTGTTCTTCTCTTGGTCCCAGAGAAGCCCTCTTGGGTTTCAGCCCTTCTCTAAGACTCAAACTCGGCCAAGCGCAGCCTGGGCCAGAGAGGCCTTGCTGAACCACAAGGGGACTCTGCCTATGGTGTCGACCCTCCAGTCCCTGTCCTCTGACAGGACAGACATGGGACACATGGAGGTGCTGGGGATTCATTTGCCACTTTGGGGTTTGGTGAGAGGAAATGGCGTGTGAGAAGGGGAGGGGAGTGTGCTTGAGTGGGCTTGTGAACCAGTGAATTAAAGACACTACACAAATAATAATCACTGTAGCAAGGGTTACCATGTCTGGGGGCTGGTTGTTATCTCCCGGCCTTCCTAACTTTGCAGCTTCTTTGGTCCTCACAGTAATCCTGTGACACGGGTATTATTATTTTTCTCATTTCGAAGAGGAGGAAACTGGGGCACAGAGAGGTTATGTAACCTGTGCAAGGTCACACAGCCATCAACAGTTTGAGTGTCACTCTTGCTCCCTAGCCTGTCCCGCTCTACCTGGTGTGTCTGGCCGCCAGTGAGGGGGAGGGAGCAGAGGGAAAGCTGGGGAAGGGGCAGGGGCAGCAGCATTGCATCCAGCTTCCCTGAGCTTCCTGCTGGAGCTGGAGGGGGAGGCAAGCGATTCGGGCTCTGGTCTCTACTCTGCCTGACTCCCTATGTGACCTTGGACATGCTGTCTCCACCCTGGGTCCCATAATCTTTGCACAAAGAGAGTGTTTGCTTAAGAGGTGTTGCAGTTTCTTTCCAGATTAAAATGGTGTGATTCTGAGAGCCTTGGACAGAGGCACTATTTGGGGTGTAAAGGAGCCAGTGGCCCTGGCTCTTAGTGGACTGGAGGGTAGGAGCTGGAATGCGCATCTGGTTTGTGCCTCTCTCTTTTGGGTTGCCACCCTTGGGAAATTGAGGTTCCCCCTGACTCCAGTGTCCCTCATTGCAGCAAGCAGCCACTGGAGGGCGCTGTGTCCCCACAGTTCCCTGTGAGCTTCCCTCCCCTGGCCCTGACTGTCCCCTTGTGCCAGGAGAGAATTTGGGAGGCTTGGGGCAGGTACCTGGGGGGGCCTCCGGACACAGCTGGGTGCACGCAGGCCATGCGGGGCCAGTAGGACGTGACCCTGTGGAAGGAAGTTCAGAGAGCTTTGACCAGGGGACGAAGCCCTGGGCTTCAGTCTGCCTTTGACTCCTGCATGGTGAGCTTTGGGCAAATTGCTTCACCTCCTTGAGCCTGTTTCAACACCTGTAAAATGGGGACAGTGATGTCTATGGGCTCATCGCCAGAAACGCTATCCAGGGTAGATCACCTGGGAGTGCTTGCAAGGACTTGGATGTTGTCTCTGCCAAACTAAGTATTTCTTGTTGCAGCATTACCCTCAAAGAATCATTCCATAACCACTGCTGGGGAGGAGAATCACATCTGGTAACTTTCCTTAGATCACCTTAAATTCTCACGATGGCCCTATGAGGTACAAATTACTTTCATGCCCATTTCACAGTTGGCAACACCAGGGCCCAGAAAGGTGACCTGGCTTGCCCAGGGTCACCCAGCCACTGGGCGGTCTTAATCTGTCTAACACCACCTACTTCCTTTTAACCATGACACGACCCCACACCACCTTGTGCCAAGGCAGATGGGAATTTGGTACAACTCACCAAAGTCTCTCAGGCTGAGGTTTCAGATGAATGCCCTTTATTTAGTCCTTTGGAGGTGTGTGTACCCTCCTGATGTCCTGCCCATAAACCAATGTCCTTGATATGGTAGCACCTTTCAATAGGGTAGGGGACTCTGAATTCAGATAGCCTTCTTCTCTTCCCCTGGACTTGGGCAGGATTCTTGGTCCTTCCTGGGAGACAGACAGGCTTGCACGGTAATTGTGGTGGTAAAGGGACACACCTCCAGAAGATAGTCCAATCAAAGGGCTTATAGTTCTTCTTGGATCTTATTTTCTAGCTTAATAAGAGAAAGATTGTGCTATTTGCATAGTTGTACATAAATGGAAGTCTGGCTTAGCTTTACACAATTTCTGATCTCTGTCTCCTTACTTTTCCTGTACTTGAGAAGGGTGGAGGGGTGAAGATGGGGAGTGACAGCAAGGTGAACTCTGGAATCTTCCAAGCTGGAGAGTTCTTGGAGTCCCAGAGTCATGGAATCGTGGTGCTGGCTAGCCAGAGCTCTCATGGCTGAGATGAGGCAGCTGCGGCCCAGGGAGATGTCCAGACCTGTCCAAGGTAGTCTCAAGGTCAGTGACAGGCTGGAACCAGAAGCTGCCTATTCCCCTGGTCTTACACCCACACATTTTGCCAAGTCACTTGTCATCCAGAATGCGGTCAGTTTAGGAAACACAGACAAGGAAAGGGGATGGGACAGTGGACAGGGACAGGGACGTGCTGACCTTGCTTTTTGAAAGCTCTAGGGGGGAGTGGATTGTCTTCATCTGACGTCAGCCCCTGGACAAATAATGGCCACGGAAAGCAAATATTATGAGAGTAAATGTGTCAACACAGAGCTGGTGGCATTTTCGGTGTCTGAAACAGGCTGAGGACTCCAGGTTCTAATGGACCAGCCGCCCGATGCTGCCTCTAACCACATGCTGGGGAAGCAGGACCTGCCAGCTGCCATCAGGCTGAGGGGGCAGCTGGGATGGTTAGGAGAGAACTGGGAGACACGGCCTGCCCAGGGCTTACGGGAGAATGCATGACTCGGGATGCAAGATGAAAGAGAGCTGTTGAGTACTGAGTCCCCAGGCCTTCCTGAGCACTTTATAGAGATTCTCACTTAACGTCCCCAGCAGCCCTAAGGGACAGGCATTGTTGTCCTCACTTTCTAGATGAGAGGCCAAGACTCAGAGAGATGAGAGTTGAGTGGGGGAGGGGATTTGGTTCAGGCTGTCTATCATTTGGTGTGTTTCAAGATCTGGGTTAGAGACCTCTCTTTATCAGAATCACCAGGAACACCTGTCAAAAAGGAGATCCCCAAGCCTCACCCCAGATCTACTGAATTAGAACCTTGGGGTGACCCTGGGAGTGGTACTTTCAACAAGCAACCAGGGAGGAGAGGAGGTCTGTGCTGCTAAGACCTGGAAATAATTGCCCAATAGTAGGAGTCTGCCAACTTTACCTACCAATGAATAGATAAATATTTGAGACCTTGCAGGTCTTACAGTCTCCTTGGCAACTATTCAACTCTGTGGTTGTAGTGTAAAAGGAGCCACAGCCAATTTACATGTGAATGATTGTGACGGTGTTCCAATAAAACTTTATTTACGAAAACAAGTAGTGGGCCAGATTTGGCCTATGGTAGTCTGCTGCCCCTTGCCTAGCCTACAGCGTGCAAAGAACCCTCATAACCCGCCTCTCTTATTGTCTCCCCAGCAGCCCTGTGAGAAAGATATGGTTATTTCCATTCTGCAGATGAGAAGTCCGGGGGTCCCAGAAGGTTAGAGATCCAGGTCCCACAAGGAGTGCATGCAGAGCTGGAATTAGAACCAGACCTCCTGATCCCCAGTCCAGTGGCACTGAGAAGCATGAAGCCTGATAAGACTGTGTGGGCCAGAGGGACTGTGATTATTTAACGAAAGCTGCCACCATCCACTGAGCACTTACCACGTGCCAGGCAGTCGTTAGCTCATAGAACCTGCTACCCAGATGTTGAATGTCATTGTAGCTGTCACATGTGGCTGTCACAACCTCCCTGGGAGGTAGGGAGGCATCTGCAGCATGTCAAAACCAGCTTATCTCAAGTGTCCCATACACCTGACATGCCGCAGCTGGGCAATGGAAAGGTGGAAGCTGCCGACAAGGCGTATTTTCCTTTCCGTTCTCGAGTGTACGTGTGCATGTGCACACACTCAGACGTGCACACGCACACACACGCTCTCTCTGCGTTCAATCAAACAGACGTGTAGTCAGCTCAGTGATCTCCTTGTTGCGGGTAGGAGAACACAAAATTCAAGGTCTGGAAATGACTCCTCTGTTTGTACATGTCCCCACTGAGATCAGGAACCACAAAACTGCCTGGTTTGGGGGCAAGAATGGTGGGCTTCCTTGGCCTAGATTCCATACAACACTCTGCCTCTGGTCTCCAGGTGACCTTAGATGCTACGTCCCTCATTCATAAATGAGTGTCACTTTCCTAATTTATAAAATGGTTGGGAAATAGGTTTGTTCCATTGTTTAAGTCATTCATTCACTCACAGTATATAAAGCACCTACTATGTATCAAGCAGAGCACAGTTCGATTTTTTTTTAAGATTTTATTTATTTATTTGACAGACAGAGATCACAAGTAGGCAGAGAAGCAGGCAGAGGGAGAGGAGGAAGCAGGCTCCCCGCTGGGCAGAGAGCCTGATGTGGGGTTTGATCCCAGACCCCTGGGATCATGACCTGAGCCGAAAGCAGAGGCTTTAACCCACTGAGCCACCCAGGCGTCCCATAGATCTTTTTTTAAAAATTATTTTTAGGTAGGCTCCATGCCCAGCATGGAGCCCAGCATGGGGCCTGAACCCATGACCCTGAGATCAAGACCCAAACTAAGATCAAGAGTCAGATGTTCAACTGACTGAGCCACACAGGCTCCCCTAAATAATTTTAATTTGAAATTCCAAAGGCTTGAGATTCAATCCTTCCCTCTCTTGAATAGGAGTTAGTACATAAATGATAGGTCCTTTGGTTCAAGAATGCCTTGGGCTAGGATTTCTTTCTAGGTAGAAAGTTTCTTTCTCTCCTCTGCATAAAATAGGTGTTAGCAAGATGTAGAGCCAGCTCCATCCACCAATCCATCCATCCATCCAACCATCCATCCATCCACCCAACCATCTATCCATCCATCCATCTATCCATCCATCCATCCATCCATCCATCCATCCATCCATCCATTCATCCATTCATCCATCCACCCATCCAACCACCCATCCATGCAACCACCCATCCATATATCTCTATCAATCCATTTATCCATGCAGGTATTTGGCTGAGCACTTCCCATGTGCCTGGTTTGGCCCTATGTCACCTATCTCCCCTCCCCCAGGAAATCCTTGCTGGTGTTCACAACAACCTGGAGCTTGGGGCAAATGTGATAGCAAGTCCAGATTCGAGGTAGCAATAATTCTCCATGCTTGGGCTCCAGGGAATTTTTGGAATGCCTTGAGGCACTTTGAGAACAGATAAGGCCAGAGACTGAGCTCCTCAGGCTGCACACACACACACCCCCCATGCGGATGTGGCCCCTTCTCCTCATTCTGTGTTGATCTCCCCACCCCCACTGCCCCTGGAACACCTAAGTCCCCATTCCATTGGTGGGCCAGTGTGAATAAGAATACCCTACATGAATGGGTAAACAGAATGTGGTATATCTATTCAATGAATAGTATTCTGCCATAAAAAGGAACCAAGTACTGACACATGATACTATACAGATGACCTTGAACCCATGCTGAGTGAAAGAAGCCAGACGCAACAGACCACATATTACATGATTCCATTTACAGGAACTGTCCAGAAGAGGCCAGTCCATAGAGACAGAAAGTAGAGTAGCGGTCACCAGGTGCTGTTAGAGTATAAAGTCCCGGGCCCCGTTGCCTCGGGCCAGTCCAGCGGTGCTATAAGGATGTTCTTTGGGGGTGATGACATTTTCTGGAATTAGTAGTGATGGCTGCACAACCTTGTGAATATAATAACGTGCCAAGGGGCATATGCTTTAACAGGGGGAATTTATGGTATATGAGTTAATTTATTAACTTAAAAATACGTAAAAGTTATTTGGAAACATGAAACAAAATTCCCATGGGCTATCACACACGGTCCCCCTGACTTCCAGTGCCCTAGCCACTAGGGCAGGGGCGGTCATGCTGTGTTTCAGCTGAGAAACTGGGAGCTCAGGGAGGGCAAAGGGCCTTTCAAGACGGCACTGCTGATTAGAGGCCGAGGGATGACGAGAAACCGAGCAAGACTCCTGGTCAAGTGCTCTTTCTTTCACATCACGTTGCCTGAGGAGTAGACATGAGCCAAACTCCCTGCTCTGGCTGCACTTGCCACTTAAATACAGGAGTCTCTGGAGGCAGTGGCCATGCTGGGAAAGGCTGCGGCGACAGCTGATGGCCGTTATTCAAGAAGCATTGCTTGGTGCTGGAAACGGGGGGACCACGTGTGTTTATTTCATTGTCACAGACCCCTGCCTGTTACGATCCTTTGTGGTTACCTCCAAATCCCCCTCTCATGAGCACCCAGATAATTCCTGGGGAATTGCTGGGAGGTCATGCTGTCCTCTATGGAAACCAAAGAAATGGGGCATCGACATATAACGCAGGTTAGGCTATGAACATTAAGCAAGTCAGGGGACGGCCCAGGGACCACTAGTCCTGGTCATCCCCGTAGCTACAGTGGCCTGCATCTGGGCTGCTCCCACCTGCTCTGATCTCTGTTGCCCTGCCCCTCACCATTCCTTGCTTCCTACCCACTTTCTGTGTGTTGTGTTTGTCGGCTAGAGGTCTATGCTTCCAGTAAATTCACTTGTGCACTCATGAGAGACAGAGTCGGGTTCTGTTGCTTGCAACCATTTGCTCTGACCAATGTATCCCTATGAGATAGATGCTATTATTTTGCCCATTTTACAGAGGAGGAAACTGAGGCTCAGAAAGGTAAAGGACTCGGGGGGCCCAGATAATGAGTGGCAAAACCAAGATTTATAAACCCAAGTCTGTCTGAGTCTCAAGCCTAATCTCCCAACCTCTGTAAGAAAGAAGGGACAACAAACTTCTGTCGTAGACCAGACATAGCTGGGCATATCCTCTGAACAGCTCGATGAGGGAGACATTACCCCTATTTTAGAGATATGAAAATGGAGGCTCAGGGAGGTGAGGTAGCGGATTTAGAGGTCCCAGAGCTGAGACCGAAACTGAGCTTTGCTTGACTGCAAAGCCTGTGCTCATATGCGGAGGAAGGAGCTGAGACTCGGATGGTGGGTCTCCCTCTTCCCAGCTGGCAGAGTTCGGAGCTGCTCTTGGCCCCATCAGCACCGCCCTGCCCAGCCCCAAGGCATAGAAACTGGACTCAAGCCATTAACACACGAGCTTCAGGGTTGGGGCCGTCCCCTCCTAGGAACCCTGTCCCACAGCCCAGGTCCCCCATGAATCAGGGGCCAAGGAAGCCACACACTGGTATGTATTTCCTGTTGCCTTAAAAAAGTTTCTCTTGGTGTATTTTATTTGTGAAAAAGCAGTACGTGTCCCAGGCCCCGTTGTCTCGGGCCAGTCCGGCGGCGCTATAAGGATGTTCTGTCCTCGTGGAGCTGGGACCCAGACTGACACCATTGGGATAGGTCTGTGTCTGTGTCAGAGGCCATAGGTCAAGACATGGTGTTTGCTTGGGCCCTAGTGGCCTGCAGGTAGGACTCCAGGAAGGACCCATGGGACAGGCTTGGTGGGGAGAGGCATGGGGCCAGCACCGTGGAGGGAAGGATTCTATTCCTATGCCCCTCAAAACTGGCCTTAGCTCAAATCCCAGGGCCATTTCCCGACCATCCTGAATTCAGACTGGACATGAGCACCCACTTCAAAACCCTGCACTGTCCTCATCAGGGACCCAGCGCCGAGCACCGCTGTGGCTGCCCTCACCCCAGGCCTGTCCACAGTTCAACCTGACGTCAACTCTATCTCAAGCTCAGCTCAAGTTCAGCCAACTCCGGGGCTAAACACTCGGTCCAAACACTCAACCCTAACCAGGCCTGAATCTGCTCCCAGCTCTAACCTTAGCCCCAGCCTGCCTGAGCCCCAAGGCCAGCCAGTGGTCTGCTCTGCTCGAGGGCAGAAAGGTCAGCAGATGGCTTTCCTTTGCCTCAGGGTCTGAAACAAATATTTATTAAATACCGTCCATGTGCCAGGCCTTCTTCTAGGTGCTGGAGACACATCAGTGAACAGGAGCGTTGCCTTGGGCAGAGGGGAAAGATTCCTCCTCCTCCTCCTAGCTTCCCTCCTCCTCCCACCCCAACCCCTCCCCAGCCTCCCTCCTTTCCCCCAGCCTCTATCCTTTCAGTTCCAGCCTCCTTCCTCTCCCTAGCCTCCCTCTTCCCCTAGCCTCCCAGCTTCGAGACCTCGCCTTAGCCTCCACCCCCCCATCTGTTCTCTGCCCTTCTCCTTCAGAGCCAGAAGGCTCTGGCTACACTTCTGGACAGCTGTTTTCTTCGGTGTAATTTGGACAGGTCTCCTCCATTCTGGGCCTTGAATAAGCTTCATTCATAATGGACAGGGAGATAGGGAGGCAGGTAAAGGAGGTTAAGACCCCACCCACTCCTATCCAAGGAGAGATCATAGCTTGACTCAGGGCACAGGCTTGGGTTCCAAGTGCTGGTTGCCAAGGGATCTCTCTGAATCTCCATCTCCTTAAAGCAAAGTGGGGATGCTGCCCTACCTCAAAGTGTGCGGGATATGAAAGATCTTTGTTAAAAGTACGGCACCAGGCGGGTGCTCCTTGTTAATAACATGCACCATTTATGTGAATGTCTAGGGCTCAGCATTTAGTAGGGAACCTGTAGCTACCTACCAATTACTAGTACTCAGTTACCTGCCAACTCTGCAAAGACCTAAGGGGTTTGCGAGGCTCACCAAATTGGAAAAGCGGTGAAATTAGGGTTGGAGTTATTCCCACCATCTTAAAACAAAACAAAACAAAACACCCAGCGGCTAATAGCTACTCGTTCAAAGGGTCTTGTGTGCGATCGGAAGTTGAAGAGGTGGTGTGTAATGGGGGGAAGATGCGGCGATGTCGGTGGTGATGAGTTAAGGCTTGTAATTGCCAGCTTGTTAATTTCGTCGAGCCCTTGTCATCTGCCAGAAACGCTTCAGGCCCTGCCGCATTCTTCATCCGCACATCACGAGGGGGTAAATGCCCCAGTGTAACGGACCAGGCAGGCGAGGCTCGGAGAGGTGAGTTAACTCACCCCCTTTTGGGTGGAGGGTCCAGGATGGGAGCCCAAGCAGCCTGGCTGTGAGCTCAGACTCTTCCCCACCATGCTCTCTTACGCTGTGCTGAGATCTTGCCTACATTATCTCACTTGGCCTCCTGATAATTCTGCTAGACTAGGATGGTCACACTGGGGCTATGTGGTGGGCCTGTGCAAGGCACGGTGCCTGCGTCATGTCACCCAAATGCTAGTGAGACACCCCAGTTTTATAGATGAGGGAGGAGGAGTTCAAAAATAAGGTTCAAACCAACCTCAGAATAGTATTTAAGCTCCTTAGCCCAGCATTTGAAGCTTAGGAGGCCCCTTGGGGTCTGGCTCCTGCCTCCCTCCATGACCTGGTCAGCTCCCTTTCCAGCGCTGGACTGGACTTTCCAGTGCTATTTGCTGTTCTCCAAAAGCATCCTGGTGTGGTATGCTTCTGAGCCTTTGCAAACCCTGTTCCCACCACCCAGGATGCCCAGTCCCTCTATGCTGTCTGATGCCTGCATATCCTTTAAATCTTAACCAGGATGTCGCCTCCTCCAGGAAGTCCTCTCTCATTGCTTGGCTGGCTGGGAGCCTTTGTTGTGTTCTGCCATAGTCCTCTGCCCCGTCCCCCCTAATACACTGTGTTGTAATCATCTCTTTGCTGGTCCATCTTTCCTATTGCACAGGGAGCATGGTGAAGGCAGGGTCCTGTTTGTCATGTTCACTATTGTGTCCCTAGTTCCCAGACCAGCACCTGGCTCCAGGAAATGCTCAGTCAATACTGAATCTTAAACAAATAAAATGTGTCCGAGTAGACAAAACAGCTCAATTCACTCAATATGTACTTGGTGACAAGTGTTTTACATGTATACCATTTCATTTAATGCTCTCATTTAAGGTTTGGACAACCACTGTGGGAGGTAGAGACTTTCCCTATCTCCATTTTAAAGATGGGAAACTGAGGCACAGAGAGGTTAATTCTTTGCCCAAGATCACACAGCTAGTACTGGTGATGCTGCGACTCACACCCAGGTAGCCCTTCTCCAGCATCCCTGCACTATTGTGCTTCTAAGATACTTACAAGGTAGTCACAAGTCTCGGAAAAGAGTAAACTCCCAGTATTGCGATCAAGATACCAGTATAGTTACTTATTCAAATAAGCAAGTGCTTTTAGAAAAACTGAGTTAAGGGCGCCTGGATGGCTCAGCCGGTTAATGCTCCGACTCTTGATTTCAGCTCAGGTCATGATCTCAGGGTCATGAGACTGAGCCCTGCATTGGGCTCCAAGGCCAGCATGGAGCCTGCTTAAGATTCTTTCTCCTCTGCTGTCCTTCCCCTCTTGAAGAAGAAAGAGGAGAAGAGGAAGAAGTAGAAGAAGCGCATTAACATAAAAATCATTACAATACTCAAAGGTAGACAATCAGGGGGAAAGTCTCCCTAGAAGTTTAGCAAGATGTACGTTCCCAACATGAAACGCTGATTGCAATGGGGAGCGGGAAGAGCTGCGGGTAAGCTGGCCTTGGGTGATGCTCCAGAATGCTTCTTGGCAAGGAGACAACAGGACAGCTCCTGGCAGGTGGGTGTATTCTCACCTTGTTTCCAGCTACATTTCATCCCCTCTCCTCCACCCTGTCCGGCCACAGCTGGGCTGCTGGATGGATGGGCAGCATGGTCGGGGGCGGGGACACCCACCCAGCCTTGCTTTGAGGGCACAATCTCAGCACTTGGACAGGGGCGTCTGGGGCCGTTATCTGTCTGGTTTGAATTAGACGCTGGGCTCCGCAGAACCTTGGGCTCATTAGCGGTTTCATCGCCCGGGCTGGCGCCTGCAAGATGGTAACATTTTATTGTTTCCTTGCTTTTTCTTTCTTTCTCCTTTCTGTCTCTTCCCTCCCTTTTCTTTATTGTTTCAAATTTCCACCTCATGCCACAAAAATGCAAAGACTGCCACAATCCCCCATGGGACACACTCAAGTCACTGGTGTCTCTGGTGCCCGTGTTTCTCACTCGCTACGGACCCAGGGGTCCCTTCCTCTGGGCAGGACCCCCAGGGGAGCGGGGCTGTGCATTTCCCTGCTCTCCTTTCCGGCATACAATATTCATCATTATCTCCACTTTTGCTACTAATCTTCCGAGTTGCATACCCAAAGAGACTCCTGAAAGAGATGGCTAACTTAGAGGGGTAGGGGAGCCCTGGGGATGGTGAGTCGCCTCCGGGAGGAGTGGGAAGAAGGGGATGGCATTGGAGGATGAGTTAGTTTCTGATGACCATGATCAGAACTTGTTATGGAAGACACATTACCCTGTGTTTGAGTTGACGAGGGTTCCTTCCAGGCTCTGTGACTCTCACAGCCATCGGAAGGAGGGAGCTCCTGGTCTCTGGGAAATTGCACCCTGCGTGCGTCTGCTGTTCTGGGGAGGATGGTCTGTCCTGCTGGGGTCTGGAGGGCCATGCCAGCACACTGCTTGGGGTTTTCTGGAATCCTCTGCCAGACACCTGTGTGGGCTGAGGAGAAGTCACTGGGCTGTGGGTGAGTGCGTGGCTGGAGCTGGGAATTAAGAAGTCTGGGTTTCTGGATGCTAATCTCTGTCTCTTGCCTTAAGCACTTGGCTCCCAGGACACCACGCTTTCTTGGTTTTCCTCCTTCTTCCCTCAACACTCTTTCTCAGGCTCCTTTCTGAGATTATCTGTTCTTCCAAATGGGTACATGTTGAAGAACCCCGGGGCTCTCTGTCCCCTCCCTGGGTGGGCTCATCCAGTCTGACAGTGTACATGGAATCTCTACACCCTGACGTCTCCTCGGTATCTAGCTCCAGGCCAGGCCTTTCCCTTGACCTCCAGACTCTTCTATCCAGCTTCCCACTTGGAGGAAGCCCACCACACCTACAACCAGATCGAGGTCCCATAACCCACTCTCCCTTCCGTCTCCTGCTCCTAAGGCAAAGACACCCCTGGTTGCTTCAGCCCAGGCTCCTGCAGCCATCCTGCCCCCTCCGTGTCCCTCACACCCTGCATTCAATCTAGACACTGGTGCGGTCAGTGCGAATTTAATAAGGAATCTTGACTCCCATAGGTACCCTAGTCTATCCCACCCGTTGGTGTCCCTGTTGCTGAACTAGCCTTGCTTCCCCTCTTCGCTGCCCTCTGGTCCAGTGACCTTTCAAAAGTGGACATCAGATCTTGGTGCTTCCCTGCTAGAAACTCTCAGGGGCTTCCTGGCCTGGATGTAATACCGTCCTACCTGGCAGCCAAACTCCACTGGTGTGTTGTTGACTCCGGACTGCCTCTCAGTTTCCTATAATTCTGTCTCACTTGCTCTGATCCAGACACATCAGCCTCCTTGGTGTCCTTGTTCATGCCACAGGGCCTTTGCACATCCCACTCTTCATGCCCGGAGAGCGCTGGACCACAGGCTCCCAAGTCTGTTACCTCTCTTTGCTCAGATCACTTTTCCAAAGCTACCTTATCTAAGAGGCTGTCCCTGACGGTCTTCTCTAAATGACCTACATTGGCTCTCTGCTCAGACTCCCACATCCATCGGTTCCAGCCCCTGTCCTAGCCTTCCTTTTCTTCATCAGACTTGCTTCCTTACAGGATTAAATTAGACCAGGTCTTTACTCGTTTGTCTCTCTCTCCCACTCAGTTGTAAGCTGAACTGTGGGGGTTTTGTCTTGTTCACCCCTCTTAGTGCCTAGCGCTGTGCCTGGGACATAGTTGGTGCTCAGTAAAACTGTTGGGTTATTGAATAATGAATACCCACCAAAGCTAGGCTGAGAGACTAGGTTTGTGGGACCCCTGGCACTGTGAATGTTTGCCAAATGAATTAACGTGAGGGTATTGTGGTTGTCTTTTTCTTTTTGACCATCAGTTCCTTGAAGGCAGACCCATAACATGGTCCTCTTGGTGTTTCTCATGATACTTTACTGAGCTGTGTGACCTCAGGCAAGTTTTAGGTAACCTCTCTGGGCTTCAGTTTCTTCATCTATAATGTGAGAACAATAATCAGGCCCATGTCATAGGGTTATTGCGAGGATTAAGTGCGTTAATACGTGGAAAGTTCTTAGGATGAGGTCTGGCAGAGAGTCAGTGCTCAGTAAACAGGAGCTGTTATTAACATCCCTATTTCACACATAGTAGGTGTTTCAAAACCTATAAGGCAGGAGATTGAGCAGAACTGAGTTACCCTGAGCTGAGCCCAAAGAAGCCTATTCATACTGCCCTTGGCTTTTCCCATACTAGGAGCTGGGGGATTGTCTGATAAAATGGACTGAGCTGAAATTAGAAACCACATGATGCCGTCAACTCATGCTGAGTTTGTGGTCAGTGAAACCCCAGAGCCTTTCTTCACAGCTGTATTGCTCAGCCAGCAATCCCTCATCCTGTGTTTGTGGCTTTACTTTATTTTTTGTGGTCTTTTGCTTTTTTTATGTTCCGGATTATAAAAGTAATATATGCCCACTGTGGAAAGTTTACAATGAGCATAAAATTACAAAGGGCAGGAAAAGAGCAGGTTACAAATCAGCATGAATGGTTTGAATCCACTTGCATAAAAATGCTTTTATATATTTATAAAGCGAGGCAGAGATAGATAGGAATAGAGAGAGAGAGGGAATGAGAAGGATGCTTGAAAAGACTGCCATGAACACGTTTGCGGGGTCTGTTCTCTGCGGCTGCCCTCCACGGGATCTTTATTTTCTCCATATAGCTTTCCCCTGAGGCTGTTTGAATTTTCCCAAGAACAAACAGGTCTTAACCTTTCAAAACTAACTTATCTAATTTTTAAATGGAAATCAGATCATTTATCTCCCCTTCTTACAATCCTCTAAGTGTTCTTCATTCATTCAAAAACTATTCATTGAACACAACAGCACCAGGCCAGTTCTCTCTCGTTCCTGTCAGATCTCAGCACTCCCTTCACTCTCTCAGACGATCGTTCTTTATAGGTTCTGGGTTGGATGTCAGACCCCCCTTAGAACTTCACCTTCGTGAAGGCAGAGCTCTCTGTATACACATGCCTGCATCTCTCTTGTACACAGCCTGCTCCCAGAGCCTCAAACGATATATAGTGTATGGTAGGCACTCAAGAAGTATTAACTGAATGAATGAATGTTTAAAGAGTTAAAGAAAAGCTTTTATAATTCAGAGATTATTGCGAGCAACTTGGTAGGTTTCCTTCCGAACTGCTTTCTATTTTAGGTATGAATATAGCTGAAAACATATACTATGTCTTTTTCTTCTTAAGCCAGCATCACAACATGAGCATTTCCCATGGTATCAAGAAGTGTTGTTTTTCTTGACTGTACAGCAGTGGTTCTCAGCTGAGGGTAGTTTTGCCCCCTACAAGGCATTTGGCAATGTCTCGAGACTCCCGCAGCTGGCGGGAGAGGTGGTCATTGCTAGTGGCGGCTAACACACACGCAGATAATGCACAGGCCAGCCCCCGTGATAAAGAATGCTCTGGCCCCAAGAGCTGAAGGTGTCAAGGCCGAGAGCCCTGCTGTCTAGTAGTCCCTCACGTAGATCCACTAGATTTGACTCATCCAATCCCCCCTCTTGTTGGAAATGGAGTTGCTTCCAATTTTTCACCAAGACAAAAAAGGTCATGATAAACACTTGGACGCATAAATATCTATGTTCTCCATTATCCCCTTGGGAGACATTGCAAGGCTTGATTTTGGGGAACTAAATGAAGGACAACATTGACCTTGCTTGACTTTCATTATGTCAATTTCAAATGGGTAGTCTAGCCCCTCTGGGCATTCTGTCCTCGGCCACATTTGTGGTCTCCCCCAGCTGTGAGTCACGTCAAAGAAAACATCCAGACTTTCAAGGTCAGGGTGCTTTCTGTGATGAGGTGACCCCCAGCAGTGTCTCACCTGTCTTGGTCAGCCTGGGCTGCTCTAACAAATTGCCATAGACTGGGTGCCTTAAACAACATTGATTTCTTACTGTTCTGGAGGCTGGGAAGTTCACGATCAAGGTGCCAATAGATCCAGTTTCTGGTAAGGACCCTTGCAGACAGCTGCCTTCTGGCTGTGTCCTCACTTACTGGATAGAGACAGTTCTAATCTCTTTCTCCTCGTAGAAGGGCACTAATCCCATCAGGACCTCACCTAAACTTAATTGCCTTCCATACGCCCCACCTCTCAATACCATCCCACTTGGGTTAGGATTTCAAAATATGAACTTGGGTGGGACGCAGACTTGCAGTCCATAACATCACCTGTCCAAGATGTCAAACCTGCATTTGGGAAAAACCTGGTGAACCATGATCCACAAGTAATGTCTGTTGTGGGAGTGGGAGGGCAGAATTGAAGCAAGGATACTGTTATTTGCCTCCCCTGTTATGCCAACAAAAACTATTCTCCAAGACAGTTCGGATGCCACTTTGGAAATCGCTTTTGGGGTATAGAATGCCTCCCCTCCTTAAGAATATCATCTAGGTGGGAGGTGTTGCTGCGTGTGTACAGCATAGGGTGTACAGCCCTATGCAAAACAGAATACTGGCTCATTTGACAAATATTTACTGAGCCTCTGTTCTGTACTAGGTGCTGTTCTAGGCACTGAGGATGTAGAGATGAAAAAGAACAGAGAGAGGGCCTCCTGGGTGGCTCAGTCGTTAAGTGTCTGCCTTTGACTCAGGTCATGATCCCAGCGTCCGGGGATTGAGCCCGCATCAGGCTCTCTGCTCAGCAGGAAGCCTGCTTCTCCCTCTCCCACTCCCCCTACTTGTGTTCCCTCTCTCACTGTGTCTTTCTCTGTCAAATAAATAAATAAAATCTTAAAAAAAATAAAAATATAAAAAGAATAGAGAGAGCCTCTATGCTCATAGAACTGACATTCTAGAGGGGGACACCGTCCCATAAATGATAAAATGCAATGTTAGAAAGCGATTAGTGCTTGAAATAAAAGTATAGGGACAGAGAATGACAGGGTGAGGAGTGTTAACTCAGGTAAAAGAATCAGAGATGGGCTTTCAGAGGAGGGAATATTTTAAATTAAGAGAGTAAATGAGTCCTGGGAATATCTGAGGGCTTAGCAAGTGCAAAGGCCCTGAGGCAGGAGTGTGTTGGGCAGGAGTGAAGAGTGGCAAAGAGGCTGGTGTGACATGAGCAAGGGGGAGACCCATAGGAGATGAGGTTGGAGTGACAGGCAGTGGCCAGATTGAGTAAGACCTTGTAGGCCACACTGAGGACCTGAACTTGTACTTCACTGAAGGGTTTAAGTAGGGTAGGAAAGAAATCTGATGTCTGTCTTAAGAGACCCTTCTGGCAGTTATATGGAAGGTAGATCACTGGAAGCAACAGTGCAAGTGGAGAGGCCAGGAAGGGGCTGTGGTCATAATGGTGGGAGATGATGGTGGCTCAGACCGGGGAGGTGATGGTATCAATGGGGAGGAGTGGTCAGTATTTCAAGGGTAGAGCCGGGGCTGGGGTGTGGTGCTGTTGGATCGCATGCTGGACAGGGGTGAGACGAAGAGCAGTTGAAATGACAAATTGAAAAGGGGGCTCTCGGAGCCAAGAGCGTTCTCTGCTGGGATCCATGCTTCCATGACATGCCCACGTACGATGGAACCCCAAGACAGACAGCCAACCCCTGGACAGCTGGATGCAGATCAGCTGGCCCAGCCAGGCGTGCTCTAGGTTTTTAGTTAGGTTTTGTTTTGTTTTTTTTTTCTGACCTTGAACTTTTTATCAGTCTTAATTTGGTGCCTTGGGACAGGCCCTCCACCCCAGCCCTACAGAGAAGCCGAGCCTCCCAGCCAGAGGGCTGTCAGGACAGGGGCCTGGCTGGCTTTGGCCCAGCAGGGGAAGTGGTTTGAGCTGCTTCTCTCCTGCCCGCTTGGCAGACAGAGTGCGGCCTGCCCCGTGAAGGCCGAGACACCTTGGACTCTCGGGAATGCCGCTGCCCACCTGGCCTTCCGCGCTCAGCTTGGCGGCACCACCCCCATGTGGCTGGGCTGCATGATAGAGAATAAATTAACGCTCCCATTAAGGGGGAAAAGGTCTGCTTCTATTGTCTGGTGATGAAATGAAGTATGGGAAAGTGTTTGCTTTGGTTACAGGGCTGGAAGGAGAGGAGTGGGGAGGGAGCAGGCTTCCAGGAACAGGAACGGCCATGGACAGGACAGGAGGAGCTGTCAGGAGCTGCCTTCACCCCGGGCGTCCTAGGGATGGGCATCCGCGCTGAAGGTCGCCAGAGGTCTCTCGGTACTTCTGGGAACTTGACTTTAAGATATGGCCACCAGGCTGCGGGTTGGACGGAGCTGGATTCTAGGTAGATGTCGCTGTGTGACTTGGGGCGAATCCCTGACCCTCTCTGGGCTTCGTTTCCTCATCTGTTCGTGAGAGACTTGGTCTCCACAGCCTCTCAGGGGCTCCCTCGTGGCCACTGTCTAGGACCCGCTTGACCTTGGGGAGCAGAAGCTGTCCCCGAGGTTGCTCCTGACGCTATCACCAGGTGCATGCAGGGAAAACAATGTGCCAGATATTCCGAGAAGGGACAACACTCAACTCTAAGTATCGGAACCACCAATGGCAGACATTCACACCACAAGCACCACCTGTCCTAGCTCAGGGAAGGTGAGACCGGCTTGCTGGGGAGTGAAAAGGCAGGTCAGGGTAGACGGAAGGGCACCTGGCATGGGCAAAGCTGGGGAGATCCCAGAGAAGGCAGGATGGGCCCCGAGCACATCGGGGATACCCGTTCACTGACGTCTGTTATGGGCTGCACTTAAAGGTTCTGATCCAAGAAGGGCTTTTAGCAGGTTTTCGTGTCAGAGAACCCTGGCTGAACCCTGGATCAGTGTGGACACCACCACCAATGCCAGAGTCAGGTGCCCAGGGCACGGATGGGCAGCGAGGAGGGGAGGGCCGGCCTCCATCCCCAGCAGGTGGTAGCATGGCACTGTGGTTCTGTGCCCGGCTCCAGACTCAGGAGCAGCAGGTTTGTAAGCAGCCTAACTCCTCCGGAGCAGCCCTGGGCAACTGCCTTGGCTTCTCCGGGTCTCACTGCCCCCTCTGTGAAAGGGGAGAGGAACAGCCCCCCTCATAGAGCTGGGGCGGGGATTAAGTCAGAGGAGGCACCACAGGTCGGGGATAACTGGGCACCTCCCTTGATCAGTGGGTGTGGTTTTCTTAAGGACAAGAGGCCCATCTAGCAGGCTCTGCCCAGCCGGAGCTGAGCCAACTCAACGTGGGAAGCTCCTACCCCTGCCGGCTGCCAGTGGGGCTGGAGTGGCCCCCGGGGGTGGTTTAGGGGAAGCAGACTCCAGCTCCTGTCACCGGTCTTCCATGAGCCCCTCCCCTTGGCTCCGAGAAGCTATGCCAGTTCCAGCCCAGGCGTAGGACTGGGGCTGCTGGCAGCCTCCTCTTCTGATGGTTTGGAGGGCCAGGCCCCTGCTCTGCTCCCACAGACCCTGCCTTGTCCCTGAGGACAGAGCTGTCTGCAGGGTGGATGCGCTCTCCCCTCCCTGCCAGGTTCCAGTGTGACCAGCCAGTGACTCACAGCCCCACGTGGAGCGCTTGGCACCTTCCAGCAGACGATGTTTGTCCCATTCCCAGACCTTTAGAGGAGGCGATCAATGACCGGGTGTGATGGGGGCCACCCACCCGCCCAATTATCTCCTTTGTGGATGCCTGAAATTCCACCATTAATACTTCATTCTTTTGGAGGATATTCTTGCCTTATCTCAGTTCCATTCTTTCGATATAAGCCCTTAGGGATATATAACATACCTGACTCTGGATGAGCTTGTCAAAACATTTCCCTTCTCGGCAGGAGGGATCCAAGTTCTCAGGCTCCAAGCTCAGCACTCTTTCCCGCACTTTCAGTCGCTCGACAAACATGATCAAGCCCCCCACTATGCCTCAAACCCTCTGCCTGGTGCAGAGGGGAGTGAGATTCGGTCCTGTCCTTGAGGCATACAGCAGGTGCTCCCTAGATGTCAGCAGAAGGCGCTCCTGTCTGTATCCCTAAAGTCTTACTTGGGGTCTGACGCACAGTAGGAGCTCATTAAGTACCTGTCAAATGAATGAATGAGGCTCCAGAGCAACAAAGATTAGGCAGCACGGTGTGGGGCGTGTGAGCCCCGACTCCAGAGCCCACCGTCCTGTCCCATCTCGTCCCCAGGCTCTGGCACGCAGCAGCTCTGGGACCTCTGGAAGCTGCCGCGTGGCTCTGCCTCAGTCTTCTCATCGTCAGAATGGGAATCAGAAAAGATGAGAATTCACTGAGTTGATCTTTGTAAAATACTTAGAACATTTCCTGGCACTCGGTAAGCACTATGTAAGTGTTTGCTAAATAACGAAAACTCAACAAACATTATTGAATGCACATGGAAGGTATTGGGTCATGCTTGTCGGCTGGTGTAAGGTCGGCAACATGGCAAGGATGACATTTTACTATTCTCTGTAGCCTCAGAGGCTGGCAGGGTATAGATGTCAGTAAATGCAGGTTTACTGGACGGGTCCTGTCCTCCCGGACCCAGCCCTGCTTTTCCGGCGGGGGCGCTGGAAGCCAGGCAGAGCTGGCGCACTTTGGCAACCTCTGTTCTCGGAGGCGCAGTCATAAATCCAGCTGCCGTGAGGTCCCTCTGGTGGGGTTGTTTTTTCTGCCTATTTGGCTGCAGACAGAAACTGTCAATACAGAATCGATCCTTCCAAGGCAGAGACTAATGCGTGGGGTGGTGAAATGCGGTGCGGAGACCGTGGTCCTGGACGTGTGACCGGCCCTCAGGGAAGATTCATGGACGTGTCTGAGCCTGGGTCCGAGCAGCCAGTCTTGTCTTGAGCCCCTGGCATGCTGTGATGTGTCCATCCCAGCCTTTGCTGGCGCGGGCCTCCCAAGACAGAACATCTTCACCCCCTTCTCTTTCCTACATTCCCTCCGTCCTTCAGGGTCCAGCCTGGTTCCCATCACTATGCCCTAGATGTCTGCCCAGTGTTTGTTCAACAGCTTCCCTTCTGTGTCCACAGCACCCCAGATCCATCACACTGCTCATTACTCTTCTGTTCACTCACTCAGCAGACATTCACCGAGAGCCTACAGTCCCCTGGCAAACATTTATTAGGATCTACTCTGTGCTGGACACTGCTCCAGGACCCGGGGACACCGAATGCACACTTGGCTGAGAAACATGGAAAACAAACTAATAATTAAATGATCACAAGTGTGCAAAGGAGAGGGGTAGGCTGCTGTGGGGACACAGGGCATGGAGACCTAGCCCAGTCTTGGGGATCAGCAAGGGCCAGAGTTAGGTTTGAGCAGGGTGTCTGAGAAGATTTGAGTTGGTGGATGAAGGGGGAGAGAGAGAGTGGGGCAGATTTTAAACTTTATATCAAGGACAGCAGAAAGTTTGAATGGAGAGTCAGATGAAAGGATGCCAATTTTAGACATGAAATGAGGTTGCTGTTTTAAAATATAAAGCTGGTGTTTTTCAAGTTCTTTTTTTTAAATCAACCGCACTGAAAAATAATTTACTTTTAATAAAATTCACCAATTTTAAGGGTACATGTCAATCATTTTTGACAAAGGCATCCAAGTGTGTCGTTAACTACCACAATCAGGATGGAGAACATTTTCATCCCCTCCCACCAAAGTTCCCACTCAATCCTTTGCAGTCTCTCCTCTGTCCACCCAGCCCCAGGCAGCCACTGATCTAAAATCTGTAGGTTTGGCTTGTCTAGACGTTCTTAGAAATTGAATTACACGGTATGTAACCCTCTGTGTCTGGTTTTTTTCGCTTGGCACAGTGCTTTGGAGATTTCCCAGGCTGTGCCTCAAGGCGGGTTCCCTGTCACTACAGAGTAATATTCCACTGCATGGTTTTACCGTGTGGCTACTCTTTCATCGTTGACAGACAGTGAGGTTGCAAGAAGGCTGCTTTTAATTCCCCCCTAAAGCATGCTGCTTTGCAGCCTTCCCACCGCGAAGGACAGTCCGAGAAGCTTGTTGCCTGGGGAAACAGAGAGCGAGAACTCCTTAGAACAAAGGGGCCAGACTGGCTTTCTTAAGTTTGCATGGAGGTAATAATCTTGAAAGTCAGCTTTATAGAAAGAGAAACGGGTTTTTAAAAATGTTCGGTGCTCCTTGTGTTCCTAAGCCAGGCCTGATCAACTCAGACCAGAGAACTTAACTGAGGGTCTTAAGTTAAGACCCTCATATCATATGGAGGGAGCCCATATGATGTGAGAGAAAGGTCTACCTTAGAGAGGGTATGCCTGGGAGTCCTTCCTATGGGAAGGAAGGAGATGGGGAGGGGCCAGTCTGGGGTAAGAAGCCCTGCTGGGTTGGTTGAGGGGAGGGAGAGGACAGAAGTTCTCTTCAGGGGCGTGGAGGGGAGTGTCCTGCCCCCACTGGCCTTCTCAGCTCAGGCGGACACCACGGGACACATCCAGCCAGGAAGACGGTGAGAGCCCTGCTGGTTCCCTGTGGCCCATGGGTGTTGGACGTGAGTCCCCAAAGTCCCCGTTTGCCTCCCAAAGCAGGCGGCATTGGAGGAGCTGAGAGGATCAGGATAAAGAGACCCCAGAGAGGCGACAACAAGGAGATGTTCCTCAGAAGCACACACCTGCTGGCCAGAGGGACCAAGGACAGCACAAGCGGTGACGTGAAGGCAGAGTCTGGAGCTCAGAGATGAGTGAGTCGGGACACCGGAGGCCAGTGAAGCAGGTCAGAGGATACACGTGGACAGCAGCAAATCCAGCGTCACCCTGAGGACATGCGCTTCCCTCCGGAAGGGGAAAACAGGCTGGCAGGTGGAAAAAAAACCTTGAAAAGAGCATCTCCCGAAGAGAGACCATATTAACCTCAAAGAGAGTCAAAGAGAGTCTCCTTTCATTGGTAAAATCGAGTTCTCCTGTTTTCTTCTCTTCAGCAGGACGGTAAGACCTATCAAGAAGTTAGGGTCGCTTAGAAAAAAAACAACATCTATTTCTACACTTGTCTGGTACATGTCTTTGTAATGGGTGCCAGTTTTTACCTGCTGGGGAAGGCACTCTGGCTGCAGTGTGGGGACTGGACTCCGGGACTAGCCTGGAAGCTAGGCTGTCAACACGGTCCTTGTAGGAGGCCCGGCCCAGGGTGTGGGTCAATGAGAGGCTGTGGGGGGCCCGGGACGAGAGCCGTGGGTCTCAACCTTGATGGCAGAACTGCCCGGGAGGCTTTAAATACCCTGATACTCAGGCCACAGCCTGGTCTAATTCAGTCAGAATCCCAAGAGGTGCAACCCAGGCATCTGTATGTTTTAAAGACCCTCGGGTGATGTTCATGCGCCCCCAAAGCTGCGAAAGTTTGGATTCTGAAAGTGGGTTTCTCACCCTTGGACATTCATACGAATTCACCTGGCGATGCTGTTAAAATGCAGGTCTGTAGGTCTGGGTCGGGGCTGAGAGTCTGATGCCCGTGCTGCTGGTCCCTGCACCCACACTTTGAGCAGCAAGGATCTGGAGATCATATTGAGGAGCTAGAATCAGCAGGACTTGATGAGGCCCGGAAGTGGAGGAGATGGGGGGGGTTCCAGGCAGATTTCCTGGTTTCTGGCATAAGCAGCTGGGGGGAGGTGGGGCTTTGACCGTAGCTTTGGACGATGCTGAGTAGGCACGAGGTTTGGGGTGGGATGGTAGACACGCCAGTCTAGGTCCTGTGAAACAGAGCTGTCTAGTGACCTGGAGCTCAGATGGCAGAATGAATTTGAGATACGGATTCAGGAGTCATGAATACGTTACTAACATCAGGCTCTGCCCACTCTGTTCCCTCATTCGGTACGTGCTTCCTGGCGTACACACCCTCCTACTCATCCTCCGAGTCCTGGCTTTATTCAGCACACCTGCCCCTTCCACTGCTTTTCCTGGTGACCCCAGAGGTTTGTTTTTTTTTTTATCAGATGCCTCCCTCTTGTATGCCACTCTGGTTCCTCTTGTCCCCACCACCTGCAGACAGTGTGTCCTTCCAGCTTTCCCTGGGCCCAGCAGGCTTCTCCCAGGTACAGCTTCCTGCCTACCCTGCAACTTCCTGTAACTCTGCCTTTCACCGGGCACACCTGTGCCTGTCCCCAGGTGCCGATCCCTTGCTCCGTGGGTGTACCTTTGACCAGGGGTAGAGAAGAACCAGTGGATTCATTTTCTGCTTTTTCCCCCAGCCGCTCAACCCCAAGGGATATCCCAAGACGGGGTTTCTACAGCTTCTCCAAGTACAGGTTGTAGAGCCCGAAATCCGTGACCCTTCCCTCCCTGTTCCCGTCTTCCTCTTGTCCTCTGCTTTTAACCCCCTGAGTCAGCGCTCGTTCTCCAGGGTAGCAGAATCAGGACGAGAGGGTATCTGCATCGGCAACCGGAAGTCATAGACACGTTTACACATCTAGGATGAGACTTCCTTATTTATTTGGATTATTTATTTATTTATTTTTGTTTGGAGACACAGTGCATGTGTGCAAGTGGTGGGGGGGGGGGCAGAGGGAGAGGAAGAGAGAATCTTAAGTAGGTTCCATGCCCAGCATGGGCTCGGTCTCACAACCCTGAGATGATGACCAGAGCAAAAATCAAGAGTCAGATGCTTAACCGACTGAGCCTCCCAGGTACCCCTCTGGGATGAGACTTAGTATAAGGATTTGGAAACGGAAGTCTCCATGATCACGGAGGCTGAGAAGTCCCTCCGTGGGTGGTATCATTTCAGCCCCGGGTCCGAAGGCCTGAGAACCAGGAAGGCTGGTGATGTGAGCCCCAGATCGAGAGCAGAAGGCCAACCTGTTAGCTCAAGCAGGCAGGCAGAGAGGGAGAAAATTCAACTCCCTTTGCCTTTTTGTTCTGTTGAGGACCTCATTGGATTGGATGATGCCTGCTCACACTGGGGAAGGCCATCTCCTTTACTCAGTCCGCCAACCCAAACGTTCATATCTTCTGGAAGCATCCTCGCAGACACCCCCCGAAGCATTTAACCAGCTAGCTATCTGGGCATCCCGTGACCCAGTTAAATTGGCATATAAAGTGAGCCATCTCGCTGGGATTCTATCCCCCCACAAAGTGATAACACATGAGCCCTCTGCTTCAGGCTCTGCTTTCGGGTGCAGGGATGGGGCTGGGTGAGGAGAGGATTTGTTCCTCCTCAGTGCTCCCATAACTCTTGGCTTTTACTTCTCCTACAGTCCAAATTAAATTCACAGTAGCATTACCGCCAGCACTTACGTCCCCTTCCTCCGACTCGCCAACTGTGGGAGGCCGCAGGGCACACGCGTTGAACACGCTACTTAAAGAAGTACGTCCCAGCATGAGAGACATGAGAGGCCTGGGTGGCTCAGGGGACAACTCGGGTAATCTAGGAATTTTATTCCCCAACTTCACTGATTTGAAGTGCCATAACCTACACTTATCTCAAGTGTCCTATTTTGGTCTGTTTCGACATACGCAGAGCATCATGAAACCATCACTGCAATGGGGATAAGATACATTTCCTTCTTATCCCGACACCGTGGATCTGCATTGGTCACTAGAAATTGTTTGCACGTCCTAGAGTTTTATATGGAGTCAGATGGCAGGTGTCCTTTCTTGACCGACTGCTTTCTCTCCCTCGTTGCGTGCATCACCAATATCTTCCATCCCATTGTGAGCCGCTGTCCCTTGTACCATTGTTTGTCCATTCATCTGTCGATAGACATTTGGGCTGGTCTTGGTTTTTAGCTATTCCAAATAAAGTTGCTAAGAACATTCACGTCCAGGTTTTTGTGAACACATATATTTCCCCTTCTCTGGGGTAAGTACCTGGGGAGGGAATGGCTGGGTCAAATGATAGGTATATGCTTAATTAAATGAAAACTGCCACACTCTTTTCCAAAGTGGTTATACCACTTCTCATTCCTGCCGGTAGATCATGAGAATTTTGTCTTCACCAACGCTGGGTATGGCCAGTCTTCCTAATTTTAGCCATTCTAACCAATGTGAATGGTATCTCACTGTAGTTTTAATGACCTGTTCTCAGGCCATTAATTATTTTGAACATTTATCATGTGCTTTTTTGCCATCCCTATGGCAAAAAGGGAAGGTGAGGTGTCTGTTCAAATCTTCTGCCCATTTCCTTTTTATTGGGTGCTTGTTCTCTTATTATTTTTGAAAATTCTTTATATTTTCCAGATGCAAGTCTCTGAACAGATACGTGATTTGCAAGTGGCTTTTCTCAGCCTGCGCCTTAACAGAGTCTTTCCAAAGGCGTAAGTTCTTAATTTCGATACAATTCAATTCGTCCGTCTCCTCTTTTAAAGATAGCGTTTTTGGTGCTGGATCCAAGAAATCCTCCCCTACCCCAAGATCACAAAGGTTTCCTCCTATCTTTTCTTCTAGAACTTTCATGTTTTTATGTGTTCTATTAAGGTGTATGGTCCATTTTTATTTCATTTTTATTTGGTGCAAGATACAGCTCACAGGAGAAAGCGTTCAGTCTTTCACCATGAAGCACACCGTTAGCTCCAAATCGTTCAGAGATGTCCTTTATCAGGTTGAGAGCCCTCATATGTTCATGGCTCTTAGTATGTTGCTAATTTTGGATTGCGCTCTGGGCACCATGACGTTATGCCATATAGATTCTGGATTGCGATTGCTGCGGTCTTCGGAGAGCACTGAGGTTTTTCTTTGAACACCCAGACAACCTGGCTGGGTTCAGACTGAAAGTTCTGCTTGGCTCCCATGGGCAGTGGTTCAGGTCCCACTTGAGTTTTCCGAGCCTTGGCCACAGTGGGGTTTGGATCTGACCAGCGTTCCTGCAGCTCCTGGTTGGGTCGTCTACACTGTTCAGATCTCCACTCAGTCCTCTGGGCCCCAGACTGTTCTGAGCTACACAACATCCCTTTGAGGTGCACGAGGCAGAAATTAACCTCATCTGGGAGACCTTCCTCGCCAACTGTGAGGGCCAAGGGAGGCCTAGATCAGCGACGCTGGAGGTGGGAGGCTGCCCCAGCATTTTTGCACCATACGGTGGAGATGTGAGGCCAAGGGCTGACCTCTCCAGCCACACCCTGGCTCTAGCTGAGGTCTTCCAGCTCCTGGCCCACCCCCCCCCACTCCCCCCACCCAGATGACAAGCACTCTGACTCAGATCGCCTGTCCTCATCCTTCCATCCAACGGCCCAAGAGAATGTAGTGGGGCGGTGGAGGAAGGGAAGGAGAAGTACAAAAAGGGGTGATTCCATCTCTCTGGGCCTCTCTGGGACTCAGCATGAAGTCAGCAGAATCCCAGCAGCTGATGTCAGGGGATAATAGTAATAACGAGCCATGCTGATGGAATATTTGCCGTGAACCAGGCACTGTATAAAGTACATTGCCTACGTACCCTTGTTGACTTCCCCATGAGATAGAGGCTGAGATGACACCCATTTCACAGGTGAAGAGACTGAGGCTCTAAAAAGTGAACACTCTTGCCCAAGGTCACAGAGTGGGTAAATGGCAGGGCCCACGAGACGGGGGACGTTCAGAGTTGGATCCGTCTTTCTGTAACCCAGGTTGCTCCAATGGAACCAGCTCCCACAAATGCTGTGCCATACTCCCTAGAGAACCCCTGTCCTCCTCGCACCACCTGTAGGTGCAAGAGCCCATCCATGGGATGTGCAGAGGAATAAGCCAACCCCAGCCCCCAACCCAAAAGTGAAGAAGAGGGCAGATTCCCTGGGGCCCTCAGGCTGAGCAGGCTCCTGCCTCCAACCGGAAATTAACTCAAAGGGAGAAGAGAGCCGTCTCTGCACGCAGAGAGTTTGGGCTGATTGTTTTCTGTTCTTCATTAAGTAACAAAGGGGAAAACCAACTGGACATGGTGTGCGAGCTTCCCCACCAGCACCACTCTGGACTTCTGGAACATCTTTATCCACTTACCGGGGATCCAGGAAATTCTCCTCCAAGCCAGTTTTATTGGAGATTTTGGAAGCCAAGCTCACAGCCTCCCAATCAATAACAGATGAACACTGCTCACATCACATTTTTTCGGGAGGACGTTTGGCCCAGGCTTGTCCCATCTGAAGGGCCTGGCCTTGGACATTCCCATTCGATCGGACATTGCTGGGAAATGAGGTCCAGGACAATTCTAGAAACCAGAGTCATCGGCATGTGGGTGCGGCGGGCATGTGGGTCGTGATCCGGGCCAGACCCGGGGAAGCCCCGTGTATTGTGAGAGTTGGGGTCCGGCCCACGCTGCTCCCCCTGGTTTCTCCTCTCCCCCACGTCCACCCTGGCTTGTTTTCCACATGTGCGCAGCTCCGGCATTGGATCCGCAGGCCATAAAGAATCAATCAAATCCAGTCCTGGCTGAGCCAGGGCCTCGGCGCCAAAGAGCTGATGGAGGAAGGGTAGGCAGCTGGGGGTGACGGCACGCCCCGGCTGTGCAGAAGCGATTTCGGCAGAACTCTCCTCCCCACCCCACTCTCCATCGCACAGACACATGACGCTAGAGAAGGTGGTCCTCAAGCGGGGACTGGGACCCTCTTCTCCTGAGCCTCCAGGTCCCTCCTGCCCCATAGCTGGAAGGTGGGGATGGGGAGATGGGAGGAGGACAGGGGCTGGTAACAATCTCACCAATGGACCATCTACAGGACAAGATCAGCTCAGAATGGGAAGTGTGATCCACAGTTCGTTTCCCTCATCTCCTCTTTTGCTGAGCACCTGCTGTATGCCAGCCTGGGAAGTAGGGGCAGGGGGCAAGGCAAAGGCAGGCCCTTCCTGCTGGCGTTGATGGGTTAGCAGGCTCATTCAGCAGCGCTTCAACATGACAACTATCTCAAGAGAGAAAAAGAGACACAAGGAAAACGGCCTACATTTGGGGGGGGGGTCGCTCAAGGGATAATGGCTCTTCCCTTGTGATATCTGGGAGAGTCTCTCCCTCCCCTCGCCAGATCCTCTGGCTGCTTCGCTGAAGCAGCTGCTAAATATTTTGGTCCCACTGTAGTCGTGTCCATCCTCTGGCAGGTACTTATTGTACCAACTAGATTCAGGGCCCCGAGCAGATATGTTTTCTGGAGACAGGAGGAAGGACGATGATTAGAGGACCCAGTGGTGGAAAACACACTCCAGAGGCTCCAGGAAGGCTTCAGTCTGCAGAGAAGGTGCCCTCTGCGGCAGGGGGGAACTAGCCCAGGTCCACAAGGTGCAAGTTCTGGGTCAAGCCTGGCTCTGTCGGTGAATCACAATGTGACTTTGGGCCGATCTGTGTTCCCCTGTGGACCTCAGTTTCCCCATCTGTAAAATGGGATGGTGGGTAGGTGAATGTTTCTGCAAGTGTAGTCTGTGGACCACTTGCTTCAGAATCATCTTGGGTTGGGGGCTTGGTAAAAATGCAGATTCCTGGGCCCTGCCGTAGCCCCCCCCCCGCCCAGCAACGGTTCTCAGAAGGTGGACCTGGGACTCTGCATTTAGAACACACTCCCCTTGGGGACTCTGTTATCCTGACGTTTGAGCAGGCTTGCCAACTCGGATTCTAAAGGGATCTCTAAAGGGTAAGCTGATGGGGCCACAAGCAATCAGGGTTGACTTCATGGAGGTAGATATAAGCTGAGCCTGAAAACATGATAATAGTAAGATTGTCATTGCCATTGCCTAGCAAATGACTTTACCAGGCCCTGTGCTAAGTGTTTTCATGTATGTTACATTATTTAACATTATGTCGTAGGGACAGCCCTATGACATAAGACCTCTTATCGCCATCTCATGGTGAGGAAACTCAGGTTCATCCAAAGGTTGTTTGTTTCTCTGCCTATGAAGTTGCCCATCAGCAGCTGCAGGCTTATGCCCTGTCCTCCTAAATCACTCCAGATGAAAGAAGATGCCTCTTTCCCAAGGGCTCAACAAAAATCACAGAGAGGTCTCTTATTGGCCCAACCTGGGTCACATGCCCACCATGAACAAATCACTGTGCTTGGAGGATTTAGGGTTCTGATTGGCCAGGCGGCTGATGGCGTGAACTTCAACAAATTACATAGACTGAGCACGGAGAAGGGCTGTTTTCCCCCGGGGAACTTGGGATGCTATTGCCAGAAGAGAAAGTGAATGCTGGGTGGGCAAAAATCTGGAGGTGTTCTCTACTTAGGGGTGAAAGGGTTGCATTGTACAGGACTTCTCCCATCCAGTTCTAATTTGACTCTAGGCATATCCAACAATTTCTTCCTGGTTTCATGATGGAGTTGGGGGAAACAGCTCCTTCTGGTTTGGAAATGCCACAGATGTCCTTCTGTGGCTGAGATGATGACACGGACCTGACTGTTACCTTTTAATCATTACCTGGCTGGCCCCTTTTAACCCATCAGCAGCCCTCCCTCCAATCCCTCCAAGGTGGGTGGGGCGGGGAGGGAGTGCTGTTCTCATTTTACACTTGGGGAACCTGAAGGTCAGAACAGTGAGGGAATTCTATCTACTGGGATGGCTAATTTTGTTCATCAATTTGACTGGGCTAAGGGATGTCCGGACAGCTGGTAAAACATTTAAAAATATATGTATATAATGTATATATATAATACATAATGTATATATATAATGTATATATATTTAAGATTTTATTTATTTATTTGACAGAGAGACTGAGAGAGACCACAAGTAGGCAGAGCAGCAGGCAGAGGGAGAGGGAGAAGTAGGCGCCCTGCTGAGCAGGGAGCCCGATGTGGGACTCAATCTCAGGAGCCTGGGCTCATGACCTGAGCCGAAGGCAGACACTTAAGCAACTGAGCCACTCAGGCGCCCCAGGTAAAGCATTATTTCTCAGTGTGTCTGTGAGGGGGTTTCTGAAAGAGATTAACATTTAAATCAGAAGGCTGGATAAAGAAGATCCCCCTGCCCCTTGCCAACCTGGGTGGGCTCCATCGAAGCCTCTGAAGGGCTGAACAGGACAAAAAGTCAGAGGTAGGGGAATTGGCTCTCTCCTCCTGAGCCGGAACCTCCATCTTCTCCTGCCCTTGAACATCAATGCTCCTGCTCCTTGGCCTTTCAGACTCAGAGCTGCATCTACACCTCTGGCTTCGCTGATTTCAGGCCTGCAGACTCGGGCTGAATCACATCACCACCTCTGCCTTCCCCGGGTCTCCAACCTGCAGAGTGCAGATGGCAGGATTTGTCTGCTGCCATAAAGCCATGAGCCAATTCCTATAATAAATCTCCTCTTACCGATCTCTGTATAACCGACTGGTCCTGCTTCTTTGGAGAACCCTGACTAATGCAGCTCCAGGAACAGCTACTGAGTTGTGGAGGTTGGGTTCCAGTCCCAGTGTGTGGGATGTGAGCCCAGGCTGTCCGCCTTTCCGTGTAGTGAAGGTGAACTCCTGCCCACAGGTGATGTTTGGTTCTGTTTGGGGTGAGAGAATGGGGAGCAGGCAGAGTGGCCCATTCGGAACCCGGCAGAAAGAAGTATCCACAGTTCCTGAGGTTTTCTGAGACCCACCCCGACTGAACAAGGTCCCGATGTCTGTTGCTCTTGGCCACGCCGATGCAGGCCACACGGGGACAGGGCTCAGGCAGGGCCCACCCTGCAGGACGCGTCTCAAGCCTCCCGGGTTGTGGGGTAACCGAGGTCACCAGGCAGCCGGGGAGGGGTGGGAGCCGCATGTTTGCAGAACATCCACGGTGTTCCCGGAACTGTGCTGGGCTGAGCGGGATACCAGGAAGTGTAACTGTCGGACGCGCTGTGGGCAGAGATTCTTGGGATGTTAGCACAGCATGGGGCCCCCAGAGGCTACCGCCTTCAGGCCTGGAGAACTCAGGGAGCTGTCAGGGCTGGGCAAGGGACATTCGTGAGTACAACTGGAGGGGCATGATGTCCGGCATGGGTAGGGCGTCCTGGGGACACAGACCCTTCTCTAAGAGGGATGGCCACCACGCAGCAACGGCCCTATGGAAGTATAGACTCCATGCTCCTACAACTTCTGATATTTTTAGAGAAAACCTAGAAATCAATGTTTGTGGTCATGCCTCCAGTCTTGAAAACAATAAGCTTGGCTTTGTAAAGGATACTATGTAGGCTAAACCCAAATGCAGGCTTTGTGACTCTGCCTGCCTTTACCGTTAGGGGTACTGAGGCCCAGAGAGGGCAGGTAATGTGCCCAATGTCACACAGCCAGAATGAGAACCAGCTCTTCCGCCTTCAAGGCCTGGGGTCTGACCATGGGCCACTGTGTCCCTTGCATATATATGTCAAACATATGGCAGTTTACACATCACGTTAGCACTCAGTGTCTCAGATAGTCTTTCTCTTGCCCCAGGAGGAGACAGAAAGGGGGCCATCACCTCTGCTTTGCTCATGAGGAAGCAGAGGCCCAGAAGAGCCCAGCATCCTGTCCAGATTGCACAGCCAGGGAAAAGACAGCAGGCATCTGGCTCCCAGGGCCTTGTCTGCTGTGCGGGTTGGTGCTAAATCTTGTGGTTTGGGTTTCAGCCTGAATGAAGCTTTCCAGAAGCCTAAAGCCTATCGGGAGAGAGAGGATAGGGTCAGGAGACAAGACTCCAATTAAGTATGCTCAGTGGAGCCCAAGTGTATGAGACAGAACAAGGAGGGGAGTAAGAGCAGTAACTGCCTTAGGTCAGGCCCAGGGGTCAACGTTTCACCTGATTCATTCATAGGTTTGCACAAATACGTCCCATGAGAGAAGTATTCTTATTTTACTGATGAGGAAACTAAGGCAAAGAGATTCATCCAAGGTTGTACCTAGTTGGTAATAGAGCTGGAATTTGTACCCAGGTGTTCTGGACTCAGAGAGCCCCTGCTCCACAAGGATTACTAGATGTGGGACATTCGTTGGCACCATCAAGGAGGAGACACAGAAGGAAGAAGCCCATTGGATCATCCCAATGGTGGGTTAACATGAGCAAATGTTTGGAGGCAGGAATACACAGGTTGATTCAAGCTCATCAAGGAAGCCAACCAGCCAAGGATGACACAGCTCCAACAGCACTCTGAGGCCAAGGGACCCAAGTCCTTCTATGTCAAGAGAACACCGACACGCAGAGAGATCTAGACCCAAAGCCACACAGCACCTTGGCAGGAAAACCAGGGTCAGGACCCAAGTATCTCATCTCCAGACTTCTTTTCCTGCTGCCCCAAGTTTTTCTCACACAGTGCCCTGCTGTGTTTGAATTTTCATTTGTGGTACTTTCCTAAAGCAGGACCCATAGGGGTGGGAATCCTGCCTGTCTCGCCTCTCTATTGCTTCTTGACAAACCCTCCCCAAACTCAGTGGCTTGAAACAACTATTTTATGGGTTTCATGGGCCTGGGGGTTGACTGAGCTTCTGCTCCACATGGTGCCAGCTGGGGCTGCAGTCGTCTAGGGGCTCAGCTGGGCTGAAGTAACCAAGATGACGCCCTCGCATGGCTGATGGTTGGTGTTGGTGGTAGGCTGGGGCTTAGCTGAAACTGTGGAACACGGAGCAGACCTGTGCCCCCTTCCCGACACCCCTCCCATGTGAGAACACAGCGTGGCCGTTGGGTTCTGTGATATTTCAAATAATAACAAATACATATTTTGTCTTTGTTCCTGGCCCTTTGCCAGGGCTCCTGAAACCCTTATAATTTCCTAAATGGTAAGAGCGTAGGAACATCTTTTGTTGTATTTGGTTTTTGTCCCTAGCTCCTGAAATATCTTTCGTTATTTGGAACAATCCCTTTTCAACCAGGTCTGAGTTTATGTTAATGAGGTAAGTTTGGGAAGTCCCTAAGGCTTGGGGTAAGGGGGTGGGGAGGGAGGGCAGCTGGTTGTCAGGGAAACCAACCCTCATGATTAGAGGGTTGGACCTTTTGGCCCCCCCCCCCGAAGGAAACAGGCTGGGGTTTGTTTCAATCACTAATGGCCAATGGTTTAACCCATCACATCTATGTAATGAAGCCTCCCTAAAAACCCTAAGGGAAGCTTTGGGGAGTCTCCAGGTTGATGAGCAGGGGAGGTGCTGGGAGGGTGGCATACCAGGAGGGGCCCTGCGAGTTCGGTGCCCCTTCCTCAGACCTTGTACCCCCTCATCTGGCTGGTCATCTGCAGCCTTCGGAACATCCTTTACAATAAGCCGATAAACCCAAGTCGATGTTTCCCTGCGTTTTGGGAGCTGTTAGAGCAAATGATTGAAACTGGGGAGGGGGTCGTGGGGAGCTCCGCTCTGTAGCTGGCTGGTCAGGAGTCGAGTGAGCCCCTGTGACTCACAGCCCGCTTTGGAAGTGGGGGCAGTCTCTAGGGAGTGAGCCCTTCACCCGTGGGGTCTGAGCTAACGCTGGGAAGTTAGTGTCAGAATCGACACCCAGTTGGCGTCCACTGAAAAGTGGAGAATTGCTTGATGCGGAAAAAGCCTCCACATCTGATGTCAGAAATAATTCATGGGTGGAGGAAACAGGAAACGTGTTTTCCTTTGGGTTCCAAGAAGGCATCCCAAGAGTCAGGTGGGAAGAGCCCCTGGTGAAACCTGGGAGGCTTCTTACCCAGGCTTGGGTGTTACAGGCGTGACTTCTGCAGCCCTCTGTGGGGCAAAAACAAGTCACAAGTCAACCCAGCCTCATGGGGAGCGGAATGCATAGAGTGCGAGCACTGGGAGAGGCAGTTTGTTTCTGGAGACCAGCTGCTGCTTTCTCGTTCTGGAAACCCCATCGGACTCTCCCATCCTAGCTTCGAGGACTCTCTGCTCCTCACTTTGTGTTCTGTGGACCAGAGATTCTGTCCAGCTCTTCTAGGTGTTTTGCAGGGCACTAATATCTAGTACCGTGCCTGGCTTCTAGTAGGTGCTTACTAAATATTTGCAGAAGGATGGTGGGAGAGGGAGGAGAGGAGGGAGGACAACAGGGAGTGTGTAGAACCCATCACCTAGCTTTCTCCCCCTCTAACCCATCAAACTCTTTCCTACTTTAGGCCTTTGCACTGGCTGTTGCCTGCATCTGGAATCTTCTTCTCTCCAAACTTGCTGATGGCTAGGTCTGCCTTGTCCAGGTCTCAGTTCAAAAGGCCAGAGAGGCCCCCTCTGGTCACCTAACGTCATCACCAACACTGGCCATTCTCTTATTACCTTGAATCATTTGCTTCTGAGTACTTCTCACCATCTAGGATGGTCTTCTTCATTTCATTATGTAAGTGTTCGTTATCTGTTTTCCTGTCTCCCTCCCTCTAGGCCAGGGTTTCTCAGCCTTGGCACTACTGACATCTGGGGCTGGATGTTGTTTTCGGAGAGGGGTGAATCCCGGCATTATGGAGTGTTTAGGAGCATCCCTGGTCTCTATGTGCCAGAGGCCAACAGCATCTCCTGCACACTGTGATGATCAAAATAACTCTAGACATTGTCAAGTGTCCTGGGGCAGGTGTGTGTGTGTGTGTGTGTGTGTGTGTGTACGCACATGCCTGATTGAGAACCACTATTCTAGACCATTAGTCTCACACTTAAGCCCACACCAGAATCACCCAGAAGACCTAGGACAGATTGCTGGGTCCTACCCCAGGGTTCCTGATTCATTAGGACTGGGTGTGACTGAGAATTTCCATTTCTCACAAGCTCCCAGGTGGGAACAGCGCTTTGAGAGCCAGTGGTCCAAAAGTTCCGTAAGGGGTGGGGAGATTGTCTGTCTTGTGTCCTTAGTGCCGAAAACACTGGCTGTACATTAGTGAGCTCTTATAAATGTCCGTTGAAGAAACCGTTTTTAAATCTCAGCAGTGAAGGGACCACTGCTGGGGGTTTACAATGAAAAGGCATCTGGTGGAGAAAGAGGGAAATTTCTAGGTTTGGGGAGGAGTGAGAGAGAGTACTTTAAATTCCAAATGGCCCTGCTGTTTTGGGAGTCCTCACTGCGGGGAGCGGGGTAGAGGTGCCGAACAGGGCTTCAGGAGCCACTGGCAAGTTCATGGGCCCATTGGCTTTGACCTAGACGGCCTTCGGTCTTGGCCATCCATCTGGGACTTCTACTGGAGTTCTCTCTGATCCACTTCTCCCTGTCCTTGAGGGGTTATTTGCTGCAGGAGCAGCAGGCAGCAGGATTAGGGTGAGGTATGTGCCCTGCTTTACGGGCGGGAGGATCCATCGGGGGATTCAGAAGGTGATGGTTCCATCAGGAGTGAGCGGATTCCTCAAACAGCTACAAGAATATCATGGGGTGCCCGGCTGGCTCAGTTGGTGAAGTGTCTGCCTTCGGCTCAGGTCATGATCCCAGGGTCCTGGGATCAAGTCCCGCCTCGGGTTCCCTGCCCCGTGAGAAGTCTGCTTCTCCCTCTCCCTCTGCTGCTCCCCCTGCTTTTGGTCTCTCTTTCTTGCTTGATCTCCCTCTATCTTAAATAAATAAATAAATAAATAAATAAATAAATAAATAAATATTTTTAAAACATGTATCAGTGAGGACATGAGGACCAACCAGAGCTGGCATTGAGGGACTCGCTCTGGGCCACCGCGAGTGAAGGCAGACACACGCAGAACATCGTCCAGACCCTGCCATGGCTCTCTGAGGCAGGTGCCTGCCTGTCAGTGTCCCTGTCTGACAGGAATCTGGAAGCTCTGAGAGGTGACATCCCTCAACTAAATTTGCATAGACTTTGCAAGAGTCTCAAGAGGTGAAGCTGGGATAAACACCTAGGTTTTTCTGCCTAGATGCTTGTTCTTACCTGTAGTACACCAGTTTCTCAAACTGCTTTGGCAGATGTGAAAATGTGTCCTGTGGTGGGGACCGGCAGGGGTTGATGGCCTCCCTGCTGCTCCTGGATCCTACTGGGCATGCTTGGGCCTCAGGGTCTTAGCATGTGCTGTTCCCTCTACCTGAAATACTCTCTGCATGATGGGCTTCCTCTCCTCCCACAGGTCTCAGATCAAATGTCCCCTTCTCAATGACTCAGGGAGGGTTCCCTCACTCCCACACTTAAAATTGCAAACCACCCCACTACCCCAGCACTCCCATCCTGGACCCCTTTCTTGTCCTCCTCTGCACTTGCCCCCATCGGGCAAACTCTGTTTTCCTTTTTACATTTATTGTCTGCCTCCTCCTTCTGGATTGTCAACCCCACGGGGACAGGAGCCTGGGTTTGTTCCGTTCACTGCTGTATCCCCAACATGCGGGATGGTCCTGGTGGGTGTTCGGAATGCCTTGAGCATTTGTTGAAAGAAGGACAAGAGGGAGGGGAGGCTGGAGGGAGGAGAAAAACACATGGAAATTCTCAATTAAAAGTTAACATGGGCTCCATGCTGGGCGTGGAGCCTACTTAAAAAAAAAAAAGAGTCAACAAATACTCCTGACTGCAGAACTTCTCCAAGCCTTTGTCACACATATTTGTATACTATCCATTTAAAGAAAGAGCTAGAACTTTTGGCATTTCTCAAATTTGCTTGATAGCCGCGCACTTTGTGGTAGAGCAGCCGTGAACTTCAGCTGTCCCAAGGCATGGTCTTCGATCGCCCCCAACCTCTCCAACTGTCTTTTCTCACCTCTATCCTGCTTCTGGCATCAAGGACACACCTGGATATCAGAGGGCACGCATCGCTCCCTGCACTCTCGTTTGCTGGCTGCGGTGGAAATCTGCCTTTGGGACGACACTGACCTTGCTCTTGGAGATGCTTACCTGCCTTTGAATGGCCTGATTGTCAAAGGCAGAGAAGGGCCCGCTCACCTTTGAAAGAGGCTGCTCACCAGCAAACTAGGGTGGCCTGAGCTTGGGACAACAAAACAGGGCAGACAACGTATCTATTAGAAGAGGCAGTTGGGAGGTAGAGGGGCTGTGAGAACTTGGCTTTCCCCACAGTGCAAGGACAACAGGGAGCCAGGTCATACTGGGACAGAAGTTTCCGTGTCTTTTTATCTGCAATCAGAGCCAACAGCCCCGGGGTGCCGAAGGACTTCAGAAATCAAGGGCATCTCACCCATCCGACCTTTGAATTCCTGCTACCCAGCTGGACCTTCAAGGCAGCCAGACCAGCCTTGGAGACTTTGTACTTTACTTTGCCTGCAAAGCCATCGTTCCGTGGGACTCCATCCTTTAAAAAGAAACAGTGTCCACAGTGTACACTTCGGAATCAACAGGCCTTGGTTCAAATCCTGGCTCAGGCAATGACTGCCAAGCAACCTTGGGCAAGTCGCTTCGCTGCACACCTGACTTACTCTCTCCCCCCCTCATCCACCCTACAGCCAGGCAGATCCATTCACTCGGTCACCTGCTCTATACATAGGATCTAGGACTCTTCCGACCCACGGTGGTCATCCCTGGGCTCTGGCATCCCTCAGCGTCCCTGCTCCCGCACGTGGTCCAGAGGAAGCAGAGCGGGCTAGGCATGTGGGGGCTGCTTCTCCTGTGTGGCTGCGGTCCAGCTGCATCGCACACAGTGACACTGGGGCAATATTTTCTTTTCTCCTTCAATAACTCTTGCCTCCCCTGATCTCCAAAGAAATAAGAAAACAAAAATCTCAAGAGGGGCACTTCTACTATTGTGTGTATATCCTACTATTGTGTCTATATCCTACGATCCTACACAATATCCTAGTGTGTGTTTGTGTACAAACATACATACATATGTTATGATTTTCCAAATGCTTATCATGTGCAGGGCTTTGCACGAAGCAAATTAAATATATCATATACTTTCTGACCTTATGACGTGCAGATTATGATCATGCCCCTTTTCTAGGTGAGGAAGCTGTGGCCCAGAGAGAGTAAGAGCTTGCCTGAGGTCACACAGCTGCCGAGTGGCAGAGGCCCCCACAGGCAGACAGGGGCAGGCAGGGCAGAGCTCCCTGTGTGGGCAGAGAGCATAGAAGAAGTTGCAGCGACATGGGGACTTGGGCTCGGCGTCTGTTTAAAGCATGTGGCAAGGTGGGTGGACCCCTACCATCTGTAAGTCACGCGTGCTCACTGCACAGAATGAAGACAAGTGGATAAACACAAAGAAGGGAATAAAAATGAACCCCACGCCCACCCACCATCCGCAAATGATCAGAGTGTAAGTGCTGGTGACTTTTTCTTCATTCCACTTTCACTGATTTCTAGAATTCATACTTCGCACTTCAAATCTTCTCCTATGTCTTCAGTTATGGTCCAAAAAACTCCTGAAAAGGGACTTTTTCCGCTTAGTACTATTCACAGCTAAGTTTTTGGCCACCACTACCAGCATAGGAGGCTGGTGCTTTTTTTTCTTTTTCTTTTTTAAGATTTTATTTATTTGTCAGAGAGTGCAAGTGAGAGCTCAAACAGGGGGAGCAACAGGCAGAGGGAGAAGCAGTCTCCCCTCTGAACAAGGAGCCTGATATGGCACTCGATCCCAGACCCTGGGATCATGACCTAAGCCGAAGGCAGACACTTAACTGACTGAGCCACCTAGGAATCCCGAGGCTGGTTCTTTGTTCAGGCATCCAGGCCTCTTGACTTGCCTTCTGTGGGAGCGGCCACCAGTCATCTGGAGCAGCCAGAGAAATCTAGCAGCCCTGAGGTCTTTCTTCCAGAACCCAGCAGAATGTGGATACTTTGTTTCAAAAACAGAAGGCAAGCTATAGCATGAATAGATATAAAGGAACACAGGATAGATAACAGTCAGCCCCTGAATGTACGTGTCTCAGAATCCTGCCTGGGTCTTGCAGAAGACCTGAATTCTAGTTTTGACCCACGCAGACTCCTTGACCCATGCACCATGTAAAGGTCACTTAACCTCTGTCCCCTCCCTTTTCACAAGGAGGGGGTTGGACAAGACCACGGAGGGAACTTCCAGATCTCGAAAGCTCTGGTTTATCCCACCCTCTGATTTGCGGATGCTCACGCATTCAGTTCACTGGACTGACTGCAGGCGAAATGTATGGAACCCGAGGCACAGCGTGGGTAGTCTCTTGCTCAAGGTCACACTGCAGAGAAGCAGAAACATCAGGGTGAGAAGCCAGCGCCCTACATGTGTGTCTGTGAGGCGCCTTACAGGGTGACCGCCCGGTTCCAGGAGGAGAGAATGGGTGACTCCCAGGCCAGCATCAAGCCGGAATCCCCCTTCTGTCCTGATGGCTGCCCAAGCAGCATTCCCAGAGCAGGTGACACTGTGGGGGAAATTTTCTACCCCTGAAGAACCCCCTGATATCCAGGTGCTCTAAAGGAACCCTTCTCACCACCCCAGGGAGCCTGGAGGCAACGGCTGATTCCAGAGCCTTGCCTGGCCGCCGGCGTCCCCCTCTGCACACAACCCACAAATGCACATACCAACCGAGATGTGGGCAAGTGCACAGACAGACGGATTCACACGTGGAGACATGTGTACCCGCTCGGATGTGTACACACAGAGAGACGCGTGCACACAGAAAATGTACAGATGCTTAGATGAACACCCAGACGCGTGCAGGCACAGAAAGTGGACACCCCCAGATACGTGTGCCCACGAAGAAGTGTACACACAGAGACACGGGCACCCCTCTGGAGAGATGTGTGCATGTGCTTGTCCGAAGCTGTGTGGCCCAGAGGACCCGGGGACCCATGCACCTGGCTTCTCACCCCGATGTTTCTGCTTCTTTGCAGTGTGGCCTTGAGCAAGAGACTACCCACGCTGAGCCTCACGTTCTGTACATTTCGCCTGCAGTCAGTCCAGTGAGAGATGGGCAAGGCTTGGGGCAGGGGCGCATTTGCCAGAGGCCTCAGCCCAAAGCCAGGGGAGTAGGCCCCGGAATTGATGGAAGTGAGACCACGGACTCTGCAGGACCCACAGAGGAACCAGAGACAGAACGACCTGAGCGGGCAGAGAGGGCAGGAAATGTTGCCTAGATGAGGTGACTGGGGCCCAGAGACTGCAAAGCGGGTAGCGAAGTGGGCAGCTAAGAACCATCTTGGACAAGTGGTTCAGGCTCACTGTGCAGAATAAAGAAAAACAGGTGACCAGAAGGAAGTGAGCGAACATGGATTCCAAGCTCACCCCTCAGCCAGGAATAAATAGATAAAATGTTGGTAGTTCTTCTCCTGTGCTCACTGATGTGTATTTTTGTGGATCACACCATCTATATGTCTTGGCAACATGTTGTGATGTCCGGGCAATACTATGTTCTTGAACACTTCCCACGCTGTGGGCACAGCGTAGGGGTTCTGGGCATGAGCAGGGAAAGACTTGGGCGTGGACCTGATCCACACTGTGTCAGGCTGTTTCCTCTGAGCTTCACTTTCTGCACATGTACAGGGAAAGCAGTGGGGCCTCCCCAGCAGGGCGGTTAGGAGGATTCAGTGGGGTGATGTGTATCACTCGGGCACCTAGCACAGTGTCTGGCACATTCTAGGAACCCAGGGCCATCCAAGAGCATTGCTAATGGCTGCATGCTTTTCTAACCTATAGATTTGTCCCCATTTGTCTAATAAACCCCTTACTGCTGGACATTTAAGAAGTTCCCAACTTTTCGCTGCGGTGAAAACACAACTGTTTGCTCCGATCACCAAAAGAAGAGTAAACGGAGATGGAACAGGCGTGTTCCAGGCTGTGTGTCACAGGCAGTGAGCAGTCGGGCACGACGGGGAACATTCCAGGGCTGAGGAGGAAGGAGAGGAGAGGACACAATCCTGGCACTACTATGACACACCATCCCAGCGGCACTATTTCGTAGCTGTGTGACTCTGCACAAGTTACTTAACCTCTCTGTGCCTTACTTTCCTCATCCCTAAAGTGGAGATAATAACATAACCCACTATTATCTTATTATATAACATATATATGTATATTAACAGGGGCTGTTGTGAGGGGCAAATGGGTTCTTATGCCTTGTTCCAGCACCATGCCTGACAGTTTCAGTGCTATGTGTTGGTGACTTATTATTAGTCCATTCTCTGAGAAGGCAGAGTGAGAGGGACCGTTACAGAATGATCTTGCTGTCACCAGCTTGAGCAAGCACGGGTCCAGGTGGACTGAGTCCCCCCCACCCAGAAGTGGAGGTTTGAGAGCTGCTTCTCCACTGGGCTCCTTGTCCCCAGGCTCCAATCACAGCAATGGTAGCCAGTCCCAGAGAACGACCTTCCTGGGCTCTCTCCCTGCTGACTTCCTTCCCCTTGGTCATTTTAGCCCCTTCCCTTCCTGACACTTGCCCCTGTCCCACCGCCTCCCTTGTCTACCCTGTCCACTCTTTCCCATGGACACTGACCTTGATCATGTGTGTCAGGGGGAGACCTTCATGGTGGGCTACAGGACAACCAGAACATTCAAAATGGACAAGTATTAGGAACTTTTGCCCTGAGAAAATTAGCCTCCTGCCCTCATACCCCCCTACTGCACCATGCTGAGTGTCTGTCTTCTTCCCACCTTCTACTGACCTCGCGTAGGAGGCACCAGGCTTCTAGAAGGAACTGGCAGAGACACCTGCCTTTGGCTGCACGCTTTCTGCCCACCGCTCCCCTGATTCCTCTCCACAGCCCCTAGAGGGGAGGGCGGAAGTCCCCTTGCACCGAGCAGCAATGACCGACTCAAGCAGCAATGACCGACTCAAGGCACCCCAGGCCCGGCACACCCCTGCGCGCTCCTTGTCCTGTGCCCAAGTGAGGGACAACTCCGGCGGCCTGGCCGGCAGATGAGGGCCCGCCCTATCCAGGCCCTGCTGGGTGTGGGGAGCTGAGATGGTGGGAGCGATGCTGCCAGGGCTCAGCTGATAGGGCCCAGGCTGAGGTCAGCGCTGGGAGGCCCCGTGGAAGTGAGTGTTTAGGAGCATTGGCAAGAGGGAGAGGAGTTCACTGCTGAAGCTGGGAGCCAGGGCTGAGGATATGAAGGTCCTGAACACCAAGGAGAGACGACCTTGGATGTGGGAGGTGGAAGGGGCCTGTGTTCTCGGGACCTGACGACCACGTAGGTACAGTGACAGTAACATTGGTGACAGTGACAACTTGCCAAGTGTCTGCTTAATCCAGGCATTGTACAGAGTTCTCATTTCGTTTTCCCCTCGTTCATATAGGCAGACATTCTCGTCTGTATTTTACAGGTGAGAAAACAGACTCAGAGAGGTGATGTGACTTGCCCGAGGCCACCCAGCTAGTGCTTGAGAGAACCAGGTTCCTTCCCAGGACTGCTGAACTCCAAACTTCTCACTGCAGGACGGATTCAGGGTCCAGGAGAAAGAAAGAGCCCATTTCCAGCAGCTTCCAGACCTGTCCGTCTGTAGAGTCAGCTTTAAACTACAGATCCCCGGGTCTACTTTAGAATGACTGAATCAGAGTTGTCCCTCCTTGAAGCGTCAAACAGGCCTGCCTTGCTGCAGCCTCCTGTCAGCCAGGGGTCGGCAGGTGGGTGTGTGGAATCCTGGTGAGTCGGGTCTCTTTGGCTAAGGGGGAGTCCCTACAAAAGGGGGTGGCTGACCCTCAGAGGAGCTGGGGGATGGGTACCCCGGCAGCACTGGAGATCTCGGTGGGGCACCAACCATCAACCGCACGGGTTGACCTTGGTTCCTCCAACCATCATATCCCACATCCAGTCCGTCAGCAGACGTGCTCAGCTCTGTCTCCCCAGGGGATCCGTTATGACCGGTTGTCCCCACTTGCCCTTCCTCCGTCTTGGTCATGCCACCACTGCCTGTGCCTAGATCAGCCCTAGAGCCTCCTTCCCAGCTGGTTTCCTGCTTTCCACATTTGCCTCCACCACCCATTCTGCATCCAACCACCAGAATAAACTTTTAAAAACACCAATCGCATGAGGTCACTCTCCTACTTCTGAAACCCTCCAGAAGCTGCTCATTTACTCACAATAGTACCGAAAACCCTGAGCTGGGTCTACAAAGTTGAGAGTGATCCGAACTCTCCCTGCCTCATTGACCCAATTTCTTACCACCCTTCTCCTCCTCCCTTACTTCACGCCTACCCACACCCCACCTCAACTCAGCTAGTTCCACATTTATAATATTACTCTTTGGGGGTACCGATTTCTGAACACATCAATCTTTTCTTAGTTGCTAATGACTAAAAACACAGCTCCAGTGAGCGTAAACAAAAGGGAGAATTCATTCATTGGCTCCCATAATTGAGAATAATGGGGGTGGGAGGGTGTCAGGCATGGCTGGATCCAGGGACTCAAGTGATGTTACTAAGACTCCAGCTGTTCTGTCTTTCTCTATCTCACTCTGTCTAATTTTCAGCTCTGTTTCCTTCCATGCATTGGCTAAATCTCAGGAAAGTTTTTCTCCACAGTGTGAGAAAGACAGCTCTGTTAAGCCTATGCTTATAGCCCAATAGGTTGTTTTCTTCTGAATCCACACAGCTGACCCCTTGGTAAGAAACTGATTGGCTGTGTTTGGGTCAACTACTCACCCCTTAGGCCAATGACAATGTCCAGAGGGCAGGTATCATGATTGGTGGCAGGTCCCGTATGAGGATATTTCTGTAGGAACCACATGGGATGGAAACCCAGGACAGCAACAACAAGCAATGTCCCTTGCACCTTTTTCCCCCAAAGTTATCCTTGGTCCAAATCAAAAAGAAAACAGAAATGACCATACAAATCACAATCCATATGTACTATAATTGTTTCAGCATAGGTCATGATGTCAGTAATTTTCCTTGTTAAGGCACAGAAAGGCTATGAGTCATAGATGGTTTCCAGAGCTGATGCTGTAACTCCACGCCTTTTTCTTTCACTGAAGAAACTGCCCAAAAGTGAGTGAGTGAGAACCAAGATCATTTTGAATCCCCTCTGAGTCTCAGGGGCTTTGACATTTACAGCACCAAAAGTATAAAATTAGTTGAGCTGCACCTCCCACAGATCGTCAAGCACCAGAGCGAACGTGGCAAAGCTTTTGTTAGAATGAATGAACACAGTAGTTGGGAGCAGAGTGCCCTGATTCCCGCAGGATGTCCCACAAGATACAGTTACCATGGACAGAATGGGCTACAGGGTCAAACAAATTCAGGCAAAAACTTGATTAAACAAAACCAGTCCAGTTTCTCTCAGGCACGACTTCGCCAAGTCTTCAGTATGTTAACAAATACTGTAACTTTCCAAGAAGAAGAAATAGTTCGCAGCATTTCCCAAAACACTTTGCCCCAAAAGTTCCTTCTGGGATACCATTTAATGGCTCTCGTGTCCCATGGGAAACACTTGGGGGAATGGAAAGATTTCAGGGTTTAGAGTCAGACTGTCCAGACATGGAGCTGGGCTCTGTCATTTGGCAGCTGTTCAGAGCCTCAGTCTCCTCATCTGTAAAGTGGGATCATTATAATTACTGCCTTACTTGCTCTCTTTTTGCCCAGTTATAAGGGTTATGTATGGAAAGTCATCCAAGAGAGTACCTGGTGCAGTGAACTGTTTTTCCCTGATGTAAACTGAGCTCTAGCAGCAGGGTTTTCAGAGCGTACAAATATTGCCCCTGGTGGTGTCAGCCTCCACGTGCCACCCACATACCCAACTCTCCAGGTACAAAAACCTGATAACCTCAGGAACTCAGTGGCTAGCGTCAGATACCTTCAAGCTGTCATCCAGATAGCTGCTGCCTCCTGCCTGTGTCCTTGGAAGCTTCTGGAATGGTAAATGTCAATGTCAGAGGGCTCTGGCCAGCAGCTTGGGGTGCATGTGTTGGTGGGGGGGGGGGGGTGTCAAGTCACGTCAGCAGAAAACAGAAACCTTCGAGGAAGCCCTTTGTCCAGCTCGCATTGCTGTCTAATTACTTTCTGGCCACCTGACATTCAACTTTAAAACCCCTGGAGTTGGGGCACCTGGGTGGCTCAGTGGTTAAAGCCTCTGCCTTCGGCTCAGGTCATGATCTCAGGGTCCTGAGATCGAGCCCCGCATCGGGCTCTCTGCTTGGCGGGGAGCCTGCTTCCCCTCTCTCTCTGCCTGCTTCTCTGCCTGCTTGTGATCTTTGTCTGTCAAATAAATAAAATCTTTAAAAAAAAAAAAACCCTGGAGTTACTAAAACTTTAAATGTCACTAGATTTGTAAATCCTACTCTCTGAATATAGGGTGTACAGAAAAGAATTGTTTTAAAAAGAAGGATGCTGGTCAACCATGCTAAAACAAAAATAATTTTAAAAATAATAAAATGTGAAAAAGGTTGCTGGATTTGGCTGCACAGTCTTGGATTACACGAGGCCCTAAGAGGGTAAGTGAGATTATAAGGGTCTCTCCCCACAATCTCTGCTTTTGGGGTTTACCTCTCCCTCACCCCATGGCATTCAAGCAGAGGTAGGACGAGATGATTTCAGAACTATTGGTGGTTGTCTTCCCTGCCACAACCAGAAGAGCCAAGCGGGGATGACAGACCAACACACATGTCCCTGAACTCCAAAATTGGGCTTCAAAACTGGGGACTTCACCTGTGAGTCAACACGTTTCCTTTTTCCCTTAAGGTTAGTATTGTTTCTGTCTTTTCAACTAAAAGTCCTGATTAATAAAAGGAGTGTTTGGACCATTTATTCATATGCCGCTATTCGGCAAATGTTTCTTGAGCACCTACTACATGCTAAGACTGCCTGTGAGCCCTGGGAATGTAACAGAGAACAAAGCAGGCCAGTTCCCTGTCCTCCTAGGCCTGTCTGAAGTATAGACTTATTGGATAATTAACTTAAAAATATTTTTTTTACACGTCAACCATATGTCAATAAAAAAAGAAAAATATTATTTTAAATTCCTGTTTATAAAACAAATACAAACTCACTGGAAATATTAAAAACAAGTGGAAAGAAGATATGTACCCAAAAAAGTAGAAGGAAGAAAAAAAATTCACTCATAATTCCATCATCCAAGGACAGCCACTGTGAACATTTTTATGTACTGGGTTTTTTTTTTTTTTTCTCAAAACAAATATGTTTTTTAAAAATGAAATGGCATGGAATATATAGTTCTCATCATGCATTTCTACAAAAGACATCTTGAATATTTTCCCATGTCATTAAATGGTCTTAGAAAATGTTATTTTGAAAAAACATAATTTAAAACAGCTGCATTGTATTTTATCACATGGATAGAATTTTTTCAAATGAATTTCCTATCATTAGGCAACCAGGTTCTTCCCAGCATTGTGTTGTTATAAATAACACAGAGATGAACATCCTTGTACAGAAACCTTTGTCTATATCCCATGACTTCTTTAGGTAAAAATCTCCAGAGGTGGAATTTTGGGAGGCCAAAGGAAAGGGACATTATAATGTTTGATGATGCTTATCACAGTTTGCCCTGCGGAGAAGCTGTATCAGTGCGCATCTCTACCAGTAGGGCAGGAACACACACTTCCCTCCTCCCACTTCCTCCGCTGGAATGTAGCAAGGCCAGGACTGGGTGGGGTCAGTGAGGTTCTTGCCTTGGGCGTGAAATAGAAGGGGGCACCTGAAAAACTCAGTCATCGGGATAAAAAGGATTTGATGCAATGCTTTTAAAAAAATCAAAATGAGGGGCGTCTGGGTGGTTCAGTGGGTTAAGCCTCTGCCTTCAGCTCAGGTCATGATCTCAGGGTCATGGGATTGAGCCCTGCATCCGGCTCTCTGCTCAGTGGGGAGCCTGCTTCCCTCTCTCTCTCTGCCTGCCTCTCTGCCTACTTGTGATCTCTCTCTGTGTCGAATAAATAAAGAACATCTTTTTAAAAAATTAAAAATCAAAAAATTAAAAAACAAAAAAACTAAATGAATGTAAAAAAATGCATGATGAACAAAATTTGACAATTGTAAAGAAAAGCACTTTGCCATGACTCAGAAAAAAAAAATGTGTGCCTCTATTTACATGATTTTATGTAGTTTAAAAAAAAAAATCTGTTCTGGAGGTGCCTGAGTGGCTCAGTCATTACGCATCTGCTTTCAGCTCTGGTCATGATCCCAGGGTTCTGGGATCAAGCCCCACATCGGGTTCCCCACTTGGCGGGAGGCCTGCTTCTCCGTCTGCCACTCCCCGTGCTTGTGTTCCCTCTCTCGCTGTGTCTCTCTCTGTCAAATAAATAAATAAAATCTTTAAAAAATATATCTGTTCTGGAATATTAAACAATTATGGAGCAGCACCTGTGTGCCAGGGACAGGGCTTGGTTCTAAGAGCTGGGCCCACAAAGCCTAGCCCCTGCCCTCAAGACGCTTATTGTCCAGTGGGAGCAGCAGACACATAAATGGCTAAACCACAACAAAGGCATATTAAAAAGCAGATGTATTAAAACTCACAGTATTATTTTAGGTTTAAATATTTGAGAATTATATTCAGATCTTTTGATAGAGTTTTTTTAAAGATTTTTTTATTATTCATTTGAGAGAGAGGAGCATGCCAACTAGAGCAGAGCAGTGGGGAGAGGGGCAGGGCGAGAGGGGCAGGCGGACTTCCCGCTGAGCAGGGAGCCCAATTCCAGGCTCCATCCTGGCACTCCGTGGTCACAGCCTGAGCCACAGGCAGATGCTTAACCAACTGAGCCACCAGACGCCCCTTGATAGAGCTTTATACTCATGAAACATACTTTCAGGGGCGCCTGGGTGGCTCAGAGAGTTAAAGCCTCTGCCTTCGGCTCGGGTCATGTCTCAGGATCCTGGGATTGAGCCCCACATCGGGCTCTCTGCTCAGCAGGGAGCCTGCTTCTCCCTCTCTCTGCCTACTTGTGATTTCTGCCAAATAAATAAATAAAATCTAAAAATAAATAAAAATAAAAATAAACATACTTTCAAAGTTTTCTCTTACATGTTATAACGTAAAACTCTCAATGGAAAACAAAATAAGCAAAGAAGAAGGGTTTGAATTTTGATTTGTATTGATGAGTTTGCTTCTATTCAAGCCAGGAAAGCAAAATTACCATAGATTCTACTTTGGGTATAAATAAAATATCTAAATCTAAAATAATGTTGTGATTTTTGATAGCCTGCTTTTTGTCTTTTATTATTCTTTAATGTTCTAGAAAAAAATTAACTATTAAAAACTATCTAGGGGTGTCTATGTGGCTCAGTTGGTTAAGCTTCTGCCTTTGGCTCAGTTTAGGGCCTTGATATCGAACCCATGGCCTGGCTTCCTGCTCAGTCGGGAGTCTGCTTGTCCCTCTGCTCTTCCCTCTGCTCTCCCTCTCTCTCTCAAATAAATTAATAAAAATTTTTAAAAACTATCTTAAAGTATGGCACTGGGTGTGGTGCAAAAACAATGAATACTGTTACGCTGAAAAGAAATTTTTAAAAAAGTGAAAAAAAAAAAACTATCTTAAAGTATGTAATGGGGGGGGGGCTGCGCCTGGGTGGCTCAGTGGGTTAAAGCCTCTGCCTTTGGCTCAGGTCATGATCCCAGGGTCCTGGGATCGAGCCCCGAATTGGGCTCTCTGCTCAGCAGGGAGCCTGCCTCCCTCTCTGCTTACTTGTGATCTCTGTCAGTCAAATAAATAAATAAAAATCTTAAAAAAATAAAAAATAAAAAGATAAAAGTATGTAATAGGGGTTCACATTTTCCCTTTTCCTTCATGCTCCAATACGGCTTGGCGCGTCACTGGAATTGAGTCTGTACGTTGTTGATTTCAAAACGGCAGTGGTTTCAGGTTCGCCGAGTCATTCAGTTCTGTGCACATATTATGGTAGATCCTGGAGGGAATGCGGAGATGAATGCAGCACAGTCCCTACCCAGAGAGAGATGGTAATTCAGTAGGGCAAACTGCTAAGGGTGTGATCGATCACCAAGTAGACCTGGGTTCTATCATTTACCAGCTCTTTAATCTTAAACAAAGCCTCAACCTTTCCAGGCTCAGTTTTTTTTTTTTTTTCTCTTATAAAACAATAATTATAAAACTTCCCTCAAAGTGTTGTTGTAGATGAGATGCTTACCACACAATGAGGGCTCTACCCTCAGTAACTATGACTGATGATCATGGTCACTTACAAGTTCAATGAATTTGGCCCATTCCTTCTGCAAACAATTACAGAGCAGCACCTATGTTCCAGGGCCTGTGCTTGGCCCTAAGAATTGGGCCCACAAGACTTGGTTATTCCCCTCAAAGAGCTTATAGTCCAGTGGGGGCAGCAGACACACAAATGGCTGAATCACAACATAATATAATGAGTCCTTGACAAAGTTGGGTCTTGCAGGATGAGTAGGAGTTCGCTAGGTAGAGAAGACAGGAGAGGGCATTATGACAAAGGGGACAGGAGGAACAGAGACACGAAGGCAGGAAGGGCTTGGAAAACTGTCCTGTGTGGCTTCAAATGGTGGGTGGCAGGGATCCAGCACGCCTCTCTTCACCCTTGGAAGAGATTCCTCAGTGGTCCTAGTGGTCAGGGCATGAGCTCATCTCTTCCTGTCTGCCTGTGGTCAGTGGTGCTGGAGGTGCTGAGTGCCTGAGGGATTTGATCCAGGTCACAGAGCAAAGGACTCTGGGGCAGTTAGTTCCGTGAAGGCCAAACTTTATATTTCTTTGGGAAAGCTGGAGAAACCGTGGCATTTATGTTTGTTTTCCTTTTAAAAACTCCCATCATTTATTGATTCACCCTTCCTTCCGCCATCGTGCACATGGACTGTCCCTGACATTTGGCGATCCTTGTGCTCTGAAACAGTGGCCTGGGAATTGCATCTAGTCTCCTGGGAGCCGGCATGAATCTGATTCCTGTCCCCCTCCCTGAACCACCCGACCCTGTGAACTCCTCAAGGGTCTGGGGTCCTGTCTGGCCACCTCCCCGAAGTCCAGACTGTCCCTGGCGTACTGTGGATGCCGGGCAAACATTTGTCGAATCAACACAAGCCAGATGACTCTGATGACCTTCTGGGGATGTTTGTCCCCAGGCTGGGTAAGGAAAGGGGTGCCTTCCTCTTTTTCTCTGCCTCTTCCCAGTTTCCCTTGCTCTCCGTGGGGCCTCCCAGCCTCTCAGTCTGGAAGTTACCAAGCTATAAACAGACACTTAAATGAACGAGCTCAGCCTTTAAAGAATCCTTTGAAGAAAGATTGCAACGTGACTAATCATCCCCTAATTTATTGGTCTGTAAATTTGCATTTTCCTACAATACATTTTTCTTAATGGAGGGTCCTCCCACGCTGTGGACAAAGGCAATTTCAGCTGAGGTTCCCATTTAGAAGCTACAGCTTCTTTTCCAACATTAGTGTCACTGTTGTTTTAATGTCAGTAACAAGATCATATGCGGGCAGGGGCCACGAGAAGGTAGGGTGGAGGGGAACAGGGGAGAGGCTGGGTGGGGGCTGGGGTGAGGAGGGCAGGTGAGAGGGGGACAGGCTGCAAGGGTCCCATCTTTGCCCCACCCCCTCCCAGCTCCAGCCTTTCAGTACCTGGAACTGCTACCCCCCTCCGCACCCCTACCCCCACCTCCCCTCCCCCATCCCCTGGCCTGGGGACAGGCTTGGGCAGGATTTATGGGGCTGGCCCCTGTGGAGAGGATCCGGGGATAAATCTCAGCTTATTTAGAAGCGTGATCTACATTTATTGCACTTAATGTGATCTTTAACGTGTCCAAGAGGGGCCCATAAATCCCAGCCTGGCCGTCTCTCCGCCAGCAGGGCCCCCTGGACCTAGCCCCTCCCCTTGGTGGGGTGAGCTAGTGGGAGTTCCTGGGTCTGTAGATTCCCTACGCTGGAGGCTTCCGCCTTGGCTCTGCAACCGTGGCGGGTACCCTCCCTGAGCTGTGTGAATGAAGCCAGGGGCCAAGGCCACATGCCCATAGGCAGGTTCTGCCCCTGGGCACCCTGCTCTGCAGATGCTGAGGCCCCTGACTGGACCAGAAACCCCTCGTGAGTCTTTGACTAAGTAACTTACTAGGATCCTTTCTGGAGCTAGATTTGAAAATGCTGCCCATTTTGCAATCAACATGATATGGACGCTGAGGAGAGATGAGCAGAGTAGGGGAGTGTGGTAATAAGCATCCCAGGGCAGTGGGCAGAAGTAGAGGAGAGGCAGATTCTAGGACTATGATGATCTACTATTTTTTTTTTTTTAAATCTGACCACATGTGTGTATAATACTAACGAGCCTGGTGATATGGCTAGCATTTTACAATTTTTAAATCTTGTCCCTGCCTCTCCTTCCCACTTCTTCCCCACACTCACACGGTGGGCTTCAGAGCTGGATGTGATGTCTCTTTTCATGGTACCTCATTGCCCATATATGCGGACACACATAGGTACCACCAAGGGCACGTGTGCGTGTGGGGGTTACCCACGCAAATGCAGTGAACTCGGGAGCACACCTCGTGTATGAGCCCCTGGTGGAGCACTCCCAGTGGGGATTCCGCAGGCGCAAAGTCACCATATAGATCTTTTAATCCTGTTGTCTCTCTCTTTTTTTTTCTCCCAACAAAGAGAAGCCAGGCATTGTCATTAAGAGCGTATTATTTGCATGTGTGTCTTTTGGGTACGTGAATGTGCATTTCAGGGGGGGCCAGGGAAAGGAAGAAGAGAGAGTCCTGGGGAGCCCGTTCTCCTGGAGATGATCAAATCAACTTTAAGAACAGACTCTGATAGTCCAAGATCATTCTCTTCCCTAGGTTTGAGACAACTGGTCCAGCCCTGATTTTGCCATCCGCTGGCAGCATGCCCAGCCCCAGGAAACACATCTGTGTACATATCCGTCTGTACACGTGTGAGTGTACATGTGAGACACAAGGGTATAGCCTAGGACCCAGCGGGGTTGATGTGATCATTGGGACTGCCACTTGGGGTTGAGGGTTAGATGTTTTCTTTGGGTGAATTTCTAGAAATGGTGTCGTGTCTGTAATAAAGGTTTGCAGCTGAGTGTTGTATAAGAAATATCAGGGGAAAGATAAAAAACTGCTGTTCCACTGAATTTAATAGAACGGTTATACTTCTGTGTATTACTTTCTCATTATAATACCAGTCCAGATTCATTGCAGAAAATTTAGAAAATCAGGGGAGCATAACGAAGAGAAAAAATTTTTTTAAAGATTTTATTTACTTATTTATTTTTTTTTCATTTTATTTATTTTTTTCAGCGTAACAGTATTCATTGTTTTTGCACAACACCCAGTGCTCCATGCAAAACGTGCCCTCCCTATTACCCACCACATGTTCCCCCAACCTCCCACCCCTTTTACTTATTTATTTATTAGAGAGTGGGGGGGGAGCACAAGCAGAGGGAGTATCAGGCAGAGGGAGAAGCAGGCTCCCCACTGAGCGGGGCTCCATCCCAAAACCCTGGGATCATGACCTGAGCTGAAGGCAGACGCTTAACTGACTGAGCCATCCAGGCGCCCCAAGAAAAATTTCTTTTTAAATTTGTGATTTTTCCATACAGAGATAACTTTTGACTTTTCCAAAGTATATCTTATCAGACTTTTTTCTTTTCTTTTCAAATTTTATTTATTTATTTCACAGAGAGAGAGAGAGCACAAACAGGGGGAGTAGCAGACAGAGGGAGAAGGAGAAGCAGGCTCCCCATTGAGCAGGCAGCCTGATGCGATGCGGGGCTTGATCCCAAAACCCTGGGATCATGACCTGAGCTGAAGGCAGAGGCTTAACCAACTTAGCCACCCAGGTGCCCCATCAGACATTTTTCTATGTCTGTATATATTTCATAAAAACCAAGATTCTCCAGGGAGTCCTATTTCGAAAATTCTTGTCTTAATAGATCGGGAACTATCTTGCCGGCATTCCACATTCCCGTCCCCACTGCTGTCACAGGACGTCTTGCTTTCATTTCAGGGCACCCATGAGCCATGATTTTCCTCCCCAAGCAGACACCCAACAGCTGATTTCTGTTTTTCACTCTTGGAAACAATTCCTGAGGCTAGATCTCAGTCCCCTGATGGGCTTCCTAGATTCGATATTCCTAGAAGTGGAACCTGAGGCGTGAAGGTGTGCGCCGCTGGGGGACTTCCAATAATTTTTGCAGAATTCTCTCTAGAAAGCAGGTTCTGCTATTGTTGCTCAGGGACGGGAGGGTCCACTGGATAACACAAAGGGTTATGTTTATAAAGGAGAAGTTTGGGGGTGGGCTCCTTGGGAGCAAGAACCTGGGGTTACCTCGTCCTTTCTGCTGTGCTGGGGGGTAGGAAAGGCAGGGACAGGGAGCTACTGAAGAAGATTCTACCAGCCCGCGCCCTTGGCCAAGGACTGGTCTGGCCCTCACGCCATGTCTGCAGTTCCCACCCAGCGGTAGGCACAGGGCAGGAACTGAGTCAACACTGACGAGCGAACAAATATTTGTTGAAAGGACCAATGTTTGTTGAATGTTCAAAAATTTGCTGATAGAACAAATGTTTGTTAAAAGAACACTATTGTTCTTGGAAAAGCTCCTGCTGATTCACAGGCTATTTCGCCTTCTCTGGGGTCCCTGGACTAGCAAGTAAGCTCAGAGCCCACCTCAGCAGAGCTGCACAGGGGACAAGTGCCTCATCTGGGCTCAGCCAGACAAGCTTCTGGAAGCTGGGCTGGTCTTTGTCATCTTTGCGACGCCAGGGTGCAGCACATTCCACTCTCCCCACTGTGCTGGAGAAATGGTCGAATGAATAAATGACTTGGTTTTAGAACCCTGCTCATTCCCAGGGAGGCATGGAGCGGTCTGCTTAACCTCACTAAAGCCTCCACTCTCAAATGTAAAATGAAGAAACCGGAGTGTTCCACTCACATTCTTTAACATTTTTAAAATATTCGATCTTTAGTATTTGTCTCTAACAAATCTCATGTCAAAGTGCTGCCTTCCCTCCCTTGGTGGAACCCCCCTAGGATCCCGTGGCACATGGTTTGAGAGCTCTCAACATTGTTCATTTCTGAAGTCTAGACTGACATAAGGGAGCCATGACTGGGAGGAACATTGCTCAGCATGAGGATTTTACCCCAAACACAGCCAATCAGTCCAAGAAACTGTGAGGAAAGTGACTTCAGTCCCGAAGGAGGACTGTGGATTAGATTAAAGCACTGTTTTGATGTTACATTTCCTGGATTGTATAACTGTGTGAGGTTGTCTAAGAGAAGATCTTTATTCTTAAAAAATATACACTGAAATAGGAAGGCGAAGAGAAACATTACATAGCCTACTTTCAGAGGGTTCCAAAAAGATATGGATATATATAAAAGAATGATAAAGCGAATACAGCAAAATGTTACAAAAGATGAATATGGGGGCACCTGGGTGGCTAGTCACATAAGCATCTGACTTTGGCTCAGGTCATCATCTCAGGGTCCTGGGATCGAGTCCGGCATCGGGCTCCTCACACAGCACGGAGTCTGCTTGTCCCTCCCCCTCTGCCTGCCGCTCCCCCTGCTTGGTCTCTCTTTCTCTCTCTCAAATAAATAAGCAAAATCTTCCAAAAAAGATGAATATGGATAAAGGATATTCAGGAACTCTTTGCACTACTCTTGCAACTTTTCTGTAAGATCAAATGATTTCAAAATAAGAAACTTTTAAAAATCATCCATCTTTCTCAGAATGCTTGGCCAAAAAAAAAATTTTTTTTAAATTTTAAAATATGGTGATCCGAAGGGGCACATGCACCCAAATGTTTATAGCAGCAATGTCTACAATAGCCAAACTATGGAAAGAACCTAGATGTCCATCAACAGATGAATGGATAAAGAAGATGTGGTATATATACACAATGGAATACTACGCAGCCATCAAAAGAAATGAAATCTTGCCATTTGCGACAACGTGGATGGAACTAGAGGGTATCATGCTTAGTGAAATAAGTCAATTGGAGAAAGACAACTATCATATGATCTCCCTGATATGAGGACGTGGAGATGCAACATGGGAGGTTAGGGGGATAGGAGAAGAATAAATGAAACAAGATGGGTTTGGGAGGGAGACAAACCATAAGTGACTCTTAATCTCACAAAACAAACTGAGGGTTGCTGGGGGGAGGGGGGATTGGGAGGGGGGAGAGGGGTTATGGACATTGGGGAGGGTATGTGCTATGGTGAGTGTTGTGAAGTGTGTAAACCTGGCGATTCACAGACCTGTACCCCTGGGGATAAAAATACATTATATGTTTATAAAAAAAATAAGAAATAAATAAAAAAATTTTAAAAAATTTAAAATATGCCATGAAAAAAGAAATAGAAAAGAAATAAGAAAGACTCCAAGGGAAGAAGAAAGCAGGGGCATTTGCAGGCCTGATCAGAGTCCTCTTTTCCTAAGGGGGAGGCAGCAAGGAGCCCTCCGTGTTCATAAACTTGCCGGCCAGAATCTGGGAGGCAGCAAAGCTGGGGCTTCGATCCCTCTTTCAGAGCCAGAGGTGGACGAAGTCCATGACATGCTAGCAGTTCCCACTGAGGACTTCTGCTGATGAATAAGATCTATAGAGCTGCTCGGTTCTGAGCCTCTTGAGGAGGTGGAGAAGGAGAAGAAGGTCAAAGGCTACAGGAAGGCGATGCTCACGGTGGAGGGAAAGGAGTGGCAGAGAAAAAGGGTGAGGGGCAGGGGAGCTTCGGAAGCAGGAACTGGGTGACCACTTGGTGGGGATGTTCGAGAGGATTCAAGTGATACCTCGGAGGCCCCTTCCAGCCCTGAGAGAAACTCAAGGGTCCAGAAGGGCAAGCCATGCTCCCTATATGTGCACGTGTGTGTGTGTGTGTGCGTGTGCGCGTGTTTGCATGGGCACATGGGCCCCTGTCCCCTGCCAGGAGAACGGGGCTCCTGACATTCATCAGGAGCACACAAATGTGTGGGTCCCTCTGTGAGGAGGCCGGTCACCCCACCGGGCTGGGGACCTCCTGAGAGACACCTCTGTCGCTTCCCCGCAATAAAATCCAAGAAGCTCCGGAAGCCAAATTTTCACTTCACTCGTGAGTCTGTATGACACAACTTGGACGGTCACGAGGCTGTTTATGGTCCTCATTCTTCCCACTTACTGTGAATATTTGTACATTTCATGGCAGAAATAATATGTTTGCACACAGAATGCTGCTCAGGTCCCACAGGAGCTATTATAAGTACTGAATGACTCTTCTAAAATCTGAATGGTTCTGAAGTCTGAAACCCCTCCAAAAGTTTCAGCAAAGAGACTGTGGACTTATATCCCAGGTAGAAATTGTAGTTTCCAGAACCAGGATGCGGGGAGCTAGCTGTAATGCACCTGTGTGCACACACATGTGTGCGAGAAGGCTGGCTTCGGGTGCCAGAGTCCAGCTACAAGCAGACTGGATCTCAGCGATCAAACATCCCGATGTTGGTTTTGGGTTGCATCCCTTAAATAGCACAAAAGGATTCTTCCACTCACTCATTTTTATCTTGAAGACATCAGTGCAGTTGGTTGAGAACAGCAAAGCTCGCCCTATATGTACAAGTCCAGGGAATGCACAGAGGAAGCAGAGAGCAGAGTGGGGGCTGAGGCTACCCACCCATCCGCACTCACCAGGACACAGAGAGGCCTGGAGTGGTATCTCAGACATGACTCAGCCAGGTGTGCCGCCTGACCCCTCCTGGCTCTGTGTCTCTAACCTGCCCCTTCTGCCTGCTCGTTTCCTGTAGGGCTGTGCTCCCTGACACCCACCTGGCACTTGCCAAGCCCAGGGCTGGTGTGTGGTGGTGAACAGAGCTGAGACAGCAGGTGGGTAGGGCTGGCATACCTGGGACGAATGCTTTTCTCTCTCCTTCTGGGCTTGTTCCTAGCTCTGCCCTTTCTAGCCCTGAAGTGCCTGGAACAGAGCCCCTGCAGCGGAGAGAAGACCGACAGTTCCAAGCTCGAGCCGGGACCCAGGACTGGGAGTCCTAGCTCCACCGCTGACAGCACGGGGCCTCAGGAGAAGTCACTGCTTCTGTCTGGGACCCTCTCCCCAGCAGCTCTCCATAACTTCTGGGATGGTTTTTTCCCTTGGGGCGGGGAGGGGTTCCAAGATCAAATTACCTGCAGAGGCCATTGTAAGCAGGAAGCATCATTTAGACGTGAGTGGTTGGTACCCGTGTTTCTTGTGGATGGCCTCTGTATGATGCGGGGACAGTCCCAAAACAGCAGGGGTGCAGGTGCCCTCGTTCCCACCCTCCCACACATGATGGAGGATATCACTCCGGCAAGGGGCCCTTCTTACTCACCAGTGCCTTCGGCCCTCTGCCCTCCAGCAGGTTGTTCCCAACAGCACCCACATAGGCAGCAATGCACCCCCATTTAAAAAAAGAGAAAAGGGGTGCCTGGGTGGTTCCATCAGTTGAGGGTCTGACTCTTGATTTCCGCTCAGGTCATGATCTCGCGGGGTCTTGGCTCTGCACTCAGCAGGGAATCTGCTTGGGATTCTTTCCCACGGCCCCTCCCCCTGCTCACACACTCTCGCTCTCTGTCAAATAAATAAACAAATAAATCTGTTTAAAAAAGAAAAAGACCCTCTACCAAATGCACTGTGGTATCCCGGATGGAAATGGATCCCTCACCAGAAAAATGACTTTTGTGGAAAGTCTAGCGAAATCTGAATACAATCTGTGGTGTGGTTAATAGTATCGTCCCAACGTCCTAGTTTTGACAAATGCACACTGTGGTCATGGAAGTGGTTAGCGTCAGGGGAAGCTGCGTAAAGACTATACGGGAACTCTCCGGGGTATCTTTGCAAAAGTTTTATACATGTAAAATTGTTCCAGAATAAAAAAACTATTTTTTTTTGTCATTCTGTTGTTTTAGGAAGCACTCTCAATTCCACATCCCATCCTATCTTTTGCCTCCTGTTTTATCAGAATTCTCCCGAAGAACTGTCCACACCCATGTCAGCAGTCCATCTCCCCCCATTCCGTGAGCCCCCACTCCCAGCCAGGTTCCCTGCCATCCGCCCACGCTGCTCCCCACACTGCCCTGATGGCCATCCCTGGGCCTCGCCTTTCCCAGCCCCTCGGTGGGACTCTTGGTCAACCCCGGCCTTGAAACACTTCCCTGACTTGGCTTTGAGACTTGGCTCGTCTGGCTTCTGCTCTTACCTCGCTGGCTCTTCTTTTCTCCATCTCTTTTGACACATTTCTGTTCTCTCTCAAACCTCTAGGTGTGGCCTACGGCCCCAGACTCAGTTTTGGACGCCTCACTCACTCCCCAGGTGACCTCACCCAAGCTCCCCGGCTTTAAATACCACCCACGTGCTGACAGCTCCCAGGTGTGTGTCCTCATAGACCGGCTCTTGGCGGCCCGCTCCCAGCCTCCACTAGAATGTGCAGAAGGCCTCCCCTCTGACGGGCTCCAAAACCCACCCCCACTCACTCCTCCCTCCTCTTCACCCTCACCGTTTGTGACAACCCCAGCCTCCAGTTGCACCGGCCCCAAACCTTGAATTTGGCCTGGACTTCTCATTCTAGCAGCAAATCTTGTCCTCTCTCCACAATACATCCAAAATATGACCACTTCTCCCCACCTCCGCTGCTCCCCCCATCCCAGGCACAACGTCTCTCACTGGATGCCTTCAATAACCCCCTTGTGGGTTGCTTCTGCCCTTGGGCCTCTGGGTCTGTTTCTTTTCTTTCTCTCTCTCTCTCTTTTATAAATTTTATTTTATTTTGAAAGAGAAAGAGAGAGGAGAGAACACGAGCAGGGGGAGGGGCAGAGGGAGAGGGAGAGAGAGAATCTCAAGCAGTTTCCTACTGAGCGCAGAGGCTGATGTGGGGCTCGATCCCACGACCCATGAGATAATGACGTGAGCCAAAACCAAGAGTCAGATGATTAACTGGCTGAGCCACCCAGGCACCCCCACCTGAGTCTGTTTTCAAAACAGCAGCCAGAGGATCCTTTGCAAATACACCAGATCAGGTTGTCCTCAATTCTAAACCTTCTACTGACTTGCCCAATCATTCACATTAGGAGTCAAGTCCTCTCGAAGGCTCTCAAGGTCTGTATGACCTGGTCCCCCATTTCTCTGATGTCTCCCCACACTCCTCCCATTGCCTGCTTTGCTCCAGCCACATTGGTCTTCTTCCTGTCTTTCCATATGGGTTAGATGTGTTTCTGCCTCAGGGCCTTTGCACATGCCATGCTTTCCACCTGGAATGTTCTACCTTTCCTTTTTCTTCGAGAGTCTGTTCAAAGGTCCCCTTCTCAGTGAGGCTTTCACTCACCACATTTCAGAAGACAGTGAAGCCCCCATTCTTTCCCCTCTTTTAGACTTCTCTGTAGCACTCATCATCATGGGATGCACTTGGCCTACTTGCTTATTGTTCATTGTCTCTCTGACCAGACATCACATCCAGAAGGCAGCAACCCAATTTTGTTTTCTGCTAGATTTCTAGTGCCTGGGATAGGACCTGGATAGGGTGAGCAACCTGTTGTTGCTTTTTTTTTTTTTTTTTTAATCAACTTTCATGCCTTGAACTGGAAAAAGAATCACTTGCTGGTCTGAATGCTGCCTAAAACGTTCTCTGCTGGTTCTGGAAGGCCTTTCCTGTGGCGCCAGGGCTAAGGTAGACTGGCTTGTTGGGCTCTGAGTGCCAATGCCCCTGTCTCCTGCCGTGTGAATCCCCTTGCAGGTGGGCATGGGCGTGCTGTGGCCTGTGCTTGCACGCCCCAGGGGACGTGTGGACCACACTGGTGGCCTGGTGGCTGCTGGGTGGCTTACTCCCCTGCCCTTCCAGGGTCCCTGTGGCATCCCAGGGTGCCGCAGCCTCCTCCCTCCCCTCCTTGTCCACCCGCCTGAGCCCTCTGTCTGGCTTCCTGCGAAGTCACCAGGCCAGTGGGGAGGGAGGAGGGCCTGAGTGGCCAGGGGAAGCAGGGGACCCCCATGAGGCTGGAAGGAGGTGACCCCGCCAGTCAGCAGTCTGGACCAGCTGCCCAGTGCCTGGCCCTGGCTCCCAGCTGAGGCCCCCGCCCTGTGTGCCCCTCTTCACCTCCTCTGCCTTCCTGCTTTGTCTCTCCACTGCTCCCCCAACTTTCTCTCTTCCGTTCTCTTTTTTCCCCCAGTTCCTTGCTTCCTTCCAGTCTGTGTCTGCCTACCCTTTCTCTGTACCCCCCTTCCCAAGCCTCTATCTTCCTGCCCCCTTTCCCACACGTCTGTAGGCCCCTCCCTCAGCCTCTCTCTCCCTTTCTTTCCTTCTTTCTGGCTTTCTCCTGGGTCTGTCTGTCTGTCTATCCCCAGGCTGTGCCTGCCCTCCCTGCCTCCTTCTCTCCTTGCCGGCCTGTCCCCCTCTCTTCCTTGCCCAGCCCCGTCTGTCTCCCTGTCGCCCTGCCTGTCTCTCCCCCTGCTTTCCGGGAAGGCAGCCATGATTTACGAGCTGCGGACAGGGCCAGCTGCGGGTGCGGGAGGCCTTGATTACAGTTTCCCCGAGGAAGCTGCCTGCTCGGGGATGGCAGGGTGACAGCGTTTATGAAGAGCGGCCCCGGGCTCGGAGCACGGCTGTCAGCCCTAGACGGATAGAGTGCCGGAGAAGGCCCATTACTTCATTCACACCTCTTCGGGCAAACAATAAAACACTTACACACGGCCTTGACTCCGGAGGGCCTCCCCCCAGAACATTCCCAGGGTTTGGGCCTTTCTGATGGGAAGGAGGATGATGGGGGGTTGGGGGGAGGCTGGCAAGAGTCCCTGGGGAGGTCCCCCAGGCCCAAGCCCCAGACCTGGCTCCCAGCCCAGGGCTTTGGCACTGTCCCAGGCCAGCCATTTCTCTCTGGGCCTCAGTCTCCACATCTTTGAAATGGGATATAATGCTCACGCAGGATGGGTGAGGTGAAAGGCATGTATAAACTGTAGAGGGTCACACAAGGTCAGTAATATTCTGTTCAGGTTATCCGGGATAGAAGGGAAAGTACCCACGATTCTAAACTGGGCCCTGCCAAAAAAAGGTATGCAAGCAATCTAACATCTGACTGGCAGAAAACCATAAGGGTGGCAGAGTTAACCCCTTGCTGCCTGTTTCCTAGAGAAGCCCTCCGCCGTGGCACCTGATCCCGAGTCTTCATTCCCACGGAGGTAAAGTGGCACTTAGCAGCTCCCCCACTCTGTCCCACCCGGGGGGAAGGTGCATTTCCCCCCAGGACTTCCGGCGCCACCCAGGATGCGGAGAGGGGGCTGGAGACTGAGGTGGGCGGTCACTGAGTCTGTGTGTCTAGAAACGAGGCTGGAGCGGACAGATCCGTTATAGTGTGCTTGCTGCAACCGCGCTTGTGAACCACGTCCGCGTCTGGGACCCGGGGCTGGCGTCACTGCTCTCCGGCTGTGTGACTTCGGGCAGGTGATTTGACCTCTCCCGGGCTCAGTTTCCTCATCCATATGCTGGGGAGGGTGACAATGAGTAGTCTCCGGGGCAGCCGCGGGGATGAATGAGGAGATGCACAGAGAGGGCCAAGAGAAGCTCCCAGCACACACAGTAGGACACGCTGTCCATCCACGAGTCTCGGGCCAACCTGTGCGTCCTGCCCCTCCCTGCTCCTCAGCCCCCACCAGCCATCTCTGGTCTCAATTTAACTCCCATTCTCGTAAGAGGTGAGGCAGGAGGCCAAGCCCAGAACATAAGAGGTTGGCCCCAAAATAGATTTAACTTGGGGATCAAAATCCTCCAGCAGCCCTCCCCCATTCTCTCCCTGGCCCTCCCCCACAGCCCCCAACAAAAGCCTGAACAAATCTGTGGGGGGCGAAGACAGGGGCAGCAGGGGTCAAGGAACCAAAGGGCGAATCTGTCTCTTCCCTTCTATCGAACTGACCGACCTGTATGGTCACACACTTCGCTAGGTCCGCGGTCCGGAACTCCACTTGCTCATGGTGTACGTATACATTTGCCAATTCCCCTCACTCCTTGGAGCCTCGATTTCCCCATCTCCAAAATGGGATCACAGCTCCCGCGAACGCAAAGGGTGGCTGCAGAGATCCAAGCAGGTGACGCAGCAGCGTGGCCCCGAGTCCGGGGACGTCTATTGCGCTGGGTGACAGGTGGTGTCCTAGACCCCAGGGACACGAGGACGAACCACACAAAGTGTCTGTCCTCCAGGAGCTTACACTCCGGTTGGGGGTCGGGGGGAGGGCATTCATGGCCAGGGCGGTCAGGAAAGGCCCCTCTGCTTGGCTACTTCGCTTTTCCTGCCTAAATTATGAAGGCCCCACCGCCCTGGGGTGTTCCCTCCATAGTCAACCCACCAGATGTGCCAGGATTCCGCCTGGCACTGCTCTCCAGGGGTCCTCTGTCTTCATACCCGTAAGTGGATCCGACCAGGCCTCGGGGCAGAGAGGCCGCTGAGAAAGCAGCCTCCGCCAGGGCCTTCTGGACGCCCGTCTACTCCCGCCCCAGTGCATCTGGCTAGGCCTCCAGGGGCCCTTGTTTCTGCCCCAGCACCCCCCACCTGAGGGGTCAGCCAGAACCCCTGACCCATCGTGGCTGTAGAGGGGAGGCCCCTGGAGACAGCGCCACCCCCCACTTCTACCAGGATCACGGGGCAGAGTTCTCGCAGAGTTCTCACAGAATTGCCTTGGGCCTAAGAGCAGTGAGTGGCATGGCCTGTGGCCACGGCGAGGCCTCCATGCACACGGAGTGACTGGGTATGGGCATGGGGCCCAGCGAGTCCCAGAGCCAAGGACCCCAGCCGCGGGGCAGCTGACCACCAGCTCACCCCACATCCCAAGGGGCCTCCCTGCAGCCCCTAGGATGAATTTCCCTAACGTGGCCCCCATCCTCGGGGGTCCCCCCACTGAATGGAGCCCGCTGAGGCCCAGAAATGACCCTCTAACTCTAGGAATTGAGCCCTAGAAGCCAGAGGTTTCTGGATACACAAGGCAGTTTCGCGATTCTGTCCTGAACGGAAGGATTAAGGACCATAAGCTGGAGGTTGCTGAGTAGAGGTGGAAAGGGGAAGATAATTCCCTCCTGAAGGAGGGAGGAGGCTTCTTGGAGGAGGATGATGAAAGATGGTTGTACTAAGCGACACTCCCAGAGTGTGTACCATGGGCACCGTGCAGAGCCTGATGCCCGGTTTCTCATCTACCCCACAGAGCAAGTCCTCGAGACACATCCTTCCAGGCTCTCTGACTGTAGAGGACAAAGGACGCTGGAATTCACAGTGGGGGAGGGTCAGACCCAGGCTTGTCACCATGGGTGAGTCCCAAGCCTTGGCAGTGGCATGGGAGACAGAGGACATGAGAACCCAAGGCCACTTAAGCTGGGCAGGACCCTCCTTGCCCACATCACCAGTGGGAAAGTGGCAGGACTGGGGCTCCCCCACTCCTACCCCCTCGGGAGCTCCGGGGGCACACTGGGCCCTGAAAACTCACAGATATGAGGGGGAGGGAGGATGTTGGCCTGAACCAGTCCTTTCTAAGCACCTGCTATGTTCTGAGCCTTCTCCATACCTGACCTCACATGATCCTCACCCCCACAAAGACATCATCAGCCCACCACCAACATCCACAGCCATCGAATACTGGATTTTCATCCGACATCTACTACGCATTCACAGTTACACCAAGCGTGGAGACCAGGGCTGGTTGAGTGGGGAAGAATGAATGGGTTGGGGGTTGCAAGGCGTGGGCCCTGTTTTCAAGAGGCCTATGATCCTTGGGCAGAGGCTGCTTGTGCTCAGAAAGTGACGCCAGAAAGTGAATTCTGTTTAGTGTTTTAGAAGCATTATCTGCAAATGCTACAGGAGACCAGAAGGGATCAAGCGTCCAGGAACCCGGGGGCTCCTGGAAGGGGAGGGTGCTGGGGAAAGGCCTCAGGCAAGCTTCTGGTCTCTTCCCACATACAGACATCTTGACAGCACGTCCCCCATAAGGCCCTCGTGGGCCTGGAAGGCTTTCTCCTTGGTCTCCCTGAAAACGCCCGCCTCTCCTGCATGACTGTCAGAGCGGGGCCCCTTTCCCTGGCTTTCCCCGTCCCTCCCCATTTCCTCTGGCTGAACCAGTGGTTCCCCATCCCAGGTGTGCAGACGACAGCTTAAATGAAGCCCCTCACCTCACCCATCAGTCAGAAATGTGATGGCCTCTCTCTCTCTCTTTCTCTCTCTCTCTCTCTTTCTCAGCAGACACCACCTAGTCGACGAAGCAGTAAGCGATGATGTACCGAGCTTCCTGAGCTCAGGCTCAACACACAGTAGGACAGCAACAACTACTATTCTGTTGATGTTCTCGATGGGCACTGGGTAAATATTCTAAGAAGAGGAATGTGACAGATAGGTGAGAACAGGAGGGAACACATCCCCCCCACAACTCCCCCGCCCCGGGGAGGACAGGGCTGGGGGCAGCACGCGCAAGAAGGCAGGCCCGTGAAGGGCCTGGAGTGGCGTGACGATCTGAAGCCTGATGGTGGAGCTGAGGGGGAGGAGGAAGGAGGGAGGATGTGTGATCCTTCACCCAGATGGATGGTTCCAGCACCAGCCCAGACAGGTAAACAGTGGGGCTGTGGCCAGACACCCCACCCCTGCTGGCTCTGTATTGGTGACAACTCCTGTCAGGGCTTGATGAGAGGCTGCTGGCTGCTTCTGCCCCCTTGGCCCTGCGAGGGGGTGGACATTTTTCCCAAAGTTGGGGGGCCAGTGTCTACTCTCATGACCCAGATGCACAAGAAACACAGGGAGAAAGAGAAAAGGGGCCCTTCCTTTCTCTCCACCTCCATGGAAATTCAGAACAATGTTGGTCCTGCCAGATCCTCTGTGTTGGGGAGGCCCTCTCCTCCAGGAAGCCTTCCCTGACCTCTCTCCTTTATCTCCCCTTAGAGTTACCCCCACTCCCACAGGAATTGATCCCCCCATTGAAGGTCCCAGCTTCCCCGTCTGTCCCATTCCCTTGACATAGGCACTAGGGTTTGTATAGCTGAAGCCCAGCTCAGCGCTCACTGGCTGTGTGGCTCCAGGAGGGATCCTGGAAGGCAGATTTTGATCCTGGATCTTCCACTTCCTGGCTTCGAAACTTAGTTTCTCCATCTGGAAAATGGGGATAGTTATAATGTCCCTCTCCCAGAGTTTACTTGAGCACAAAGTAAGGCACTTGTGCAAAGAGCTTGGCTGCGGACAGAGACAGGAACACTTCACGAGTATTAACAATGACCTCTTTGTGCAAAGGTAAGCACAGGGGCTCACGGAGGCAGCCCCCGCTCAGAAACTGCGCAGGGGCTCCCATCTCTCTGGGTCAGGGTAGGGGGTCTGGGAGGGAGGGGGCTCTGGGTTCAGGCACATTCCCGCAGAGTCCTGTCGACCCAGTGAGATCTGTTCGATCACATTTCTACCCCTCTCCAGTGTATTCTGTTTTGTTTGCTCCGTTGTATACTTTGTGTACTGATGATGGTTTAGCTAATGAGTCTGAAGACACTCTGGCTGGATTTGGGGAAAATTAAAAACTTTCTCTTAATGGTGCCACGTTTTGGTGGGGGAGGATGTCCTTTGAAAATGTAGTTACACGTCTTTGGAATGCCCCCAAGACAATAGTTCCAGTTTTTAAAGCTTAAGATCTAGTCATCACAATATAATTGTAGTTCATTAAATTTAAATTGCACCTTCTTGGAGATAAGCTCTCAGTTTGGGTTGTCATTTTATTTTATTTTTTTAAAGATTTTACTTATTTATTTGACAGACAGAGATCACAAGTAGGCAGAGAGGCAGGCAGAGAGAGAGAGGGAGGCAGGCTCCCTGCTGAACAGAGAGCCCAATGCGGGGCTCGATCCCAGGACCCCGGGACCATGGCCTGAGCCGAAAGCAGAGGCTTTAACCCACCGAGCCACCCAGGCACCCCTGGATTGTCATTTTAGGACAACGGAAGAGATAACCTCCCCCCAGCTCAAAGTGGGACCTGCTGTAAGAGGTGAGGGATTCAAGCCTTTCAGGCAACTGCACGGAGGACGGAGGCTAACCCCCACCCCCAGAGCCTGGTCCAGGGGGTCCCGTGGCATCCCTACGGGGAGCTACCAGGAAACCCCTCCATCAAGACTGGGGCCAAAGGGACGTTCGCCACAGTCTCCTGAGTACTCCCTCATGCTTGTGGGGGAGGCAAGGTAGCGTTGGGGGTGAAAACTAGCCACCCAGGGCACTTTGGTGGTGTAGAGAGGGCTGAAGATTAACATCCCGGAAGCACTATCCCTCCGTCTCATTCCCTCTATCTGGTCTGTCCATCCATCCATCCCCCTGCCCAGCCACCTTTCCACAACTCCTGCCCGCCCCCACCCATCACCTAGCCACCCACCCCTCACTCAAGTGCCTGTCCAGTCACCCACCCACTTGTCGAATACCGAGTCATCTACCCCCCCAGCCAGCCATCCGCTAATCCCTCCGTCTCTCTCTTTCGCTCCATCCATCCAACCACCCACCTGTCCATCAACCCAGTGAATAAATGTTTAAAAATTAAAAAAAAAAATAGAAGTAACAGCAAGATCCCTGGGGTAAGAAAGAACAGGGACTCCAAGGATATGACAGTGGTGAATGAAAAGGCAAAGAGAAAGAGAAGAGCGTGAAGGGCGGGGCGGTGCCAGGCGATGCTGGTCCCTCCGGGCCACTGCCAGGTGTGAGTCTGGGTGCCATCACCACCAGCGACCAGCAGCCATGGCAGAAGAAAGAGCCGGCGCTGAGAAAAGAGAATTGGATCTGGAAGCAGCAGACCTGGGTGTGCAGTGAGCTCCACTTCTCATCGTTTGTGTGGGCCTCAGTTTCCTCACTGGCAAACGGACATGGTCTTTGCATCTCCTGGATTGCAGGAGGAGCGATGCACGGCGCACAGGTGAGGTTCCCCAAAGCTGAAGAAATCCGGGGGTGTGGGTGGGGGCCGGGAGTGTCCACAGCTGCCCAGATGGGCTCTGTGGCCAGCAAGTGGGGTTGGGCCCAGGCTTCTGGGCTGCCTAAGGGCTCCGGCTATGGTGTCAGATGCCTCTGACGGCAAGAAGTGAGCAAAGATTATGTTGAGAAGGGACATACTCAACCCCGCTTGCCCAGTGGGTTGAATCAGGAATGTCAGAACAAGACATTTCAAAAAGGCATTTCCACGTGGCCGTCTGCCCTGGCAGGTGGGAGCCAGCCCCTCAGCACCCCTCTTCACTTGTGTGACTGTCGTGGGGGAGGGGACGAGGTCCCCGAGGAAGAGTGTGAGCTGTGGATCGGAGGCAGCTGCCTGCGGTCCCACGACCTTGACGGGGTCGGTGACCTCGTGGCAAACCCAGGATGCTTGGGTGGTGGAGAGGAAACGAGAAAACGCCCCCTTCTCTCTCCTGCTGTCCTTGCTTTGTTCCAGAAAAGTATTTAAGGCTGATGTAAAGGACCTGGCATTTGATGTAAAGGCTTGACTCCTCAAGCATCCAAAACTGTTCCCCGGCACAGCCCCTTGGTGGCCACCATGCCCTCTGCTCCCCGGCCGGGCCAGAGACCCCAATCTCCTGTGCCCTGGGACCCCAGGAGAAGGCTGGGGTTGGGTGGGCTCTGGCAGCTGCCCCCGGGGGCTGAGGTCTCAGAGATACGAGCTGGGCCGTGAAGGCTACGCTGGTCTACGGAGCATCCCGGAATCTGGATGACGGTTTCTTTCCATGTGCTCATTCATTGCCCAGACTTCTGCTGAGCACAGGTTCTGGCTTCCCTGAGTGTTGGGGAGAGGAGGGGGGGGGCGGCTGGGGGCCCTCAGGCCTCCCACTGGCCCAGACACATGGTTTACTGAGCCCTGGGCTGGGGAGCGAGCAGTAGGGTGGAGGTGGGAGGTGCTGTCCTGGACAGATAGACAGACTGAGCTGAGACAGCCCCAAGCTTAGTCACTGTTTCAACTTTTCACATTTGAACCCAAGACAGCAGATGTCAAACTCAGGCCCTTGCCCAGACTCCCACATCCACCCTCCCTTCTCCGGGGCCCCTCTTCCTCCTCCTACCCACCCGCCACCCGGGCCTGGAGTTTATGGATGGCTCCAACCTCCCCTGACACTATGGGATCCTCACTTCCTGTGTTTATCTTGGAGAGTGATGGGTCTCTCTCCTCTCACCCCACACAGGTTACAGCGGGTGTGCGCATGGGCACACTGCGTGCGTGTGTGTTTGTGCACATGGCTTGAGGGCGTTGGTGTGCTGGCGAGTTGGGGGCCTAGGGGACAAAAGGCCTGGCTGTGCTTCTGGGACCTGCGTGTCCCCTGAGCCGGTGTGCAGGTGTGTGCGGGCTGGTGCCTCTGTCTCTGAGCTCCTGAGTGTGTGTCAGGGGGGAAGGGCAGTGCCCAAGGGACTGAGTGCACCCAGGGGGCACCCCCAGGCACCAGCTCTTTCTGGCCTCACTACATCCCACACCCTCCCATTTTGTCGGGACAGGAGGCTCAGCGAGGTGACACGGCCAGAGCAAAGCCAGGGAGCAGCCGAGTGTGGGGAGGGGACTCCGGGACCCAAGACATTCCCTTTATTTTTCTTTCCATAATAGCTGTGGGGGTTTTTCCCTCAATTAGGAACATAAAAAGTGTAATGAAGAAAAATAAACTGGTCCATAATTCCACCAGCGAGAACCATCATTAATATTTTTGTGTACATCCTCCCAGACTTTCTTTATACACACACACACACACCACACACACACACACACACACACACACACACACAACCTCTTTAAGTAAAAAATAAAATTCTATTATGCATTTTGCCTCCTTCCGTCCCTTCTTTCTTCCTTTCTCTATTCTTTACTTTTCATTCTAGAAAAATTCAACATACGCAGAAGACAAGAGGACACCGTAAAGAACATCTGGGTGGCTCAGTTGGTTAAGCGTCTGCCTTCAGCTTGGGTCATGATCCCAGGGTTCTGGGGTCGAGTCCCGCATCGGGCTCCCTGCTCAGCAGGGAAACTGCTTCTCCCTCTGCCTGCCTCTCCCCTGCTTATACTCTCTCTCTCTCTCTGGCAAATAAACAAAACCTTTAAAAAAAAAAAAAAAAAGGAAGGGAAACAGAAAGAGAGAGAAAGAAAAACAGAACACCAGCCCACAGGCATCAGGCACAGGTTCAGGCTAGAAGTCCCTGTCCCTGCCCCGATTCCTTTCTCAGGCTGCCTCCCTCTGAGAACATCCAGACCAAAGGTGCACAAAGGTGTGGGAGAAGCTGCTCGTAGGGTCCGCTGCCAGCTTCCCACCCACCACCTTCCTCCGACCTGCAGTAGGGGAAAGGTCTGATTCCCGCCCCTTGGCAACACCAGAGGCCCCACTCTACAGACCAGGAGGAGTCAGAAGGGTCCCAGCGGGGTGGGACTTGTGCAGAGAAAGCCTAGACCTCCCCCATGTCCCCTTGTCGCGTCCATGGCCCCACAGCCAGCTCTGGTTTCCCTTTCTTTGGATCCCCTGCCTTCCCGCTCCAGAGGGACATCTGCTCAGGAGTAATCAGACACTGTCACTGGAAGGTGTCATCCCGGCCTGATGCCCTGGTTGATTTCCTGCACCGTAGTCCTCGCCCAGGAAGCACCTCAGGGGCCCGAAGGTGAGCAAGACGTGTGTAAACAGCAGACTGTCTTGAGGGCTGTAACCAAGGCACATAAATCTTGATTGGCCTCTGTCTTTTCATCTGTGAAATGGGGCTACTACTCACACCTCCATCTCTGGGTGGCTGTAAGGGCTAAATAGGGTCATAGTGTGACAGGAGCTAGGTATTATTTGCTATGATCCAGGGAGCTGACGCCTGACCCTGAAACAGTGAGTTGGTGACAGAACTGGCACCCTTGACCCAGAGGAATAAAAGAAAGGGCTCATGCTCAGGGATCTCACAGATCAATCGTTAGAACACATGATAGGTTACATCCAGTGCCATTAGGGAAAGGAGTGCTGAACTGGGAAACAGATGGGGTTACTAGCTAGAGGCCTCCCCAGGGGGTTACATTTAATCAGAGGCCTGAAAAATGAGAGGTCCTGTGAAAGGTGGGGACAAGTGTGCTCCAGACAGAGGGGGCAGCATATGCAAAGGCCCTGAGGTGGGGTGACGACTTTGCTGAGTTTAAGAACGGAGAGGCAGCCCAAGTGGCTAGAGCAGGGTGAGTGAGCTGAGAGACCAGAGGCATTTGGAGGAGTGGCCCCTGGGGGTCATTCATCTTCAACCTAACAGGCTTGGCCAAGTTCCATTTCCCGGCATGGGAATCCCTTTGGCCCTGGACAGGGCTTGGGTCTCCATTTCCCTTTTGCCTCCCTCAGTACCTTACATGAGGCTTAGCCCCCAGGATCCCTCGAAGACCCAGAGCCCTGGGTGGGAAGTCACCTTTTTCCAGGCCTCTCCATAGTTTGCAGCCCTGACTTGGCCTTGACCAGTGCATGCAGTGGGCCCATGGCCAGGCCGGGGCTGTGGGAGGCCTTTCCCTCATGCTTTCATCTGCGGGCAAGATCTCTTTCATCGGGTCTGTTGTTTTTAGACCGTGTGCTGGACTGTGGACAGTGAACGAGAGTTCAGGAACGCACCCCTATAAATCTGCACAGAATAAAGGAATGGTCCAAGCGTCGGGGTGTCCGATCCTCCGTGGGCCTCCCCTCCCCCGTGTCCCACTGAGGACTCCTTGGGGCCCGCTGTCAGGGGACACGCTGGGAAAACTGAGGAGCCTGGGCAGGTCACAGACAGAGTGGAGAACTGGATGGTATCAAACCGGGCACCAGGGAAGCAGGGCCGGGTTCATCATCACGCAGCACGTCAAGCCAGAGCTGGACTAGAACGCAGGGCTTCAGACTCCGTTCTGTGGAGGGCCAGAGCCTCTGCCAGCTGTCGGGCACTGCAAGGAAGATGAGAAATTGCTGTGGAGTCACCTGGGTGTGGGCTGGTACACCGGGCCAGAGTCGGGAATGCAGACCAGCTGGGTGACCTTGGGCAAGTCCATGCCCCTGGAGCCTCTGTTTTCCCCTCTGTAAGATGATGGAAGGCTCCGAAATCACGACACCATATATGCCGAGGAATTCTGCTTCCATCTGCTTCATCTCTTCAAGCCTCTTCATCTTTGTCTTCTAACGATTTGTTGTATTTTAACCAGCCAGCACTAGGCTCCATCCTGGCAGGAACATTCTCTTCCTGCCCAGCTTGGGTTAAAGGTCGGGGGTAGGGTAGGAATCAGACTAACTCACATGAAATTTTTAGCAGACAGCTCAGTGTCAATCCAGCATGTGGAGTTAGCTTGCATGCCTCTGCTGACAGGCAGCTCACCACTGAGCGCAGTTGCCATGTTCCATGTGGAAGAGCTCTGACCAGTTAGAAAGTGCCTCTTACATGGAGCTGATGTCAGCTTCCCCTGCCAATGCCCTGAGCCTGGACTATCACAGTTACTTACCTGTTTCAGTGGGGATCCTTCCAGAATTCCATGGCCCCGAACAGGTTTCCCCGCCAGCTATAAGAAACCAGGCTGACTCTGGTTTGTGGGGCTTTTCTCTTTGCTGAGGTTTCTACAATGAGTACATGCTGTTTTTTCTATTTTTAAAATTCATTTGAAATTATATTATTTATGACCACCCAAGAATAGAATATAAGAAGAGGAAATACAACTCTCTCCACGCTTCCCCCTCCAAACCCTACTCTTGCTCCAGGCCTAGAGAACATCGGTCCCAACTTCTTGGTATCTTGGGTTATTGTACACAGAAACACAGAATGGCTTAGAGAACACAGAGAAGACTGCACAGTGTGGGGGTTGACCTTGCTTGTACCCTGCATGTGAATCCTCTCTCTTAACCTCAGTTTGCTCATCTGTAAAATGGGACAACTATGGTGCCTGCTACGCAGGATCGACATGAGGGCCGGTGGGGTGTGGGGCGGAGGTTAATGCACACAACGTGCTTAGACCAGGGCTGAGCACCTGTGAGCCATCACAGGTGTTTTGTTTTTTAAATTAAAAACAAATGGGATCATATGTACCTATCTTTCTGAAGCTTGTTTCATCATGGCCAGCTCTCCTTAGGGGCACAGGGAGATCTATCTCATCTTGTTCACGGCTGCAGAGTGGCACGCTGTGGGACTGCACCTGTGACTTATTCACTTTTAATACTGGGAAAAGTCACTTTTACAGGAAAGCCCCAGGATGAGGTCCTGAGGCAGATTGTGGCCGCTGTCGGTATCGTTTTTTTTCCAAGAAAACGCTCTGATTCTCTCCTTGATGGCCCTGGTTGCTGTGAGTAGGCCAGGCTAGCTCTGGGGAGCAGGAACCAGGCTCTGATCGAGAAGGCATTTAGCTGGGCACAAACAAAATTTGGCCCTGGGGGTGGCAGTGGTTGGGAGAAGGCAGGTACAGAGGGGATGTTACCCAACTGTGCTGTGGTGTAGCTAGGACGCTGCAGAGCGGGGGCATCCTGTGGGCAGGGCTGGTCAGGGAAGGCTTCCTGGAGGAGGCACGATCTATGTGGGATCCTGAGGAGTAACAGGGAGTTGGACAGAAGGAGAATGGGTTGGGGGACGTGTCCTCATGGCAGACATGAGACAGGGAGGAATATAGGATGTCTAGAACTACAGGCCCTCACAAGGGAAGAGGAAAGACCTCAAACACCAGACTGCACGTGGAAGCCCAGACCAGTAATGAGGAGCAACTGAAGGCTCTAGAGAGGGAGAGTCTCCACTCTGTATGACCCAGAGAAAAGCTCTAAGCTTCTCTAGTCTTCAGCTGCCTGGGGGTTCTGGAATAGACTTGGAGGACATGTGGGAGGCTACTTAGGAGTTGGAATTTGGGATCCGGCCACTTCCTCTAATCAAGGGAACCCAGAAAAAGGGGGGCAATCCCAGAGGTCAGTCCCTGCCTTCAGATCCCTACTTCACAGAATTCAAACAGTTTCCTTTCCTTTTAACCTGCCGGCTTTCCAGGGAAATCTGATTTTGCAAACATGTTTTCTTAGCCGAGGGGAAATGAGCGCTATGCAAACAATGAAGATAGGCCTGATGATAAGGGCCTCCCGGCTGTTCTGGCAGTCGGGCCTGAACAGGGGGGAGAGAGGGACTGGGGTAGGGGTGGCCCCGGCTCCACTGGCTGGCTTAGGTGTGGAGGAGACACCAGGCCTCAGCTGGTCCAGCTGGGTGGGGCCTGGTGCATGATCTCACCCACAGATAGGGACCCAGAGGCCTAGGGAGGGAAGAGCCTTGCCCTGGGGCACTCAGGCTGGGGGCCTAACCGTCTGGCAGTGCCATTTGCCTTCTCCAGCAGGAGGACTGGGCAGACTGCCTTCTGCCGAGAGGTAGAGTCTGGCTGGTGGGAGGCTGGCGGGTCCTCTCTAGGTCGGGTAGTGTGGAGAGGGAGGGACTGAGAACTCGGGGTCCAGGAACGGGACAATGAGGGCCATGGAGCAGAGGTGGTTCTGCCCCAGCACTGGTTTTGACCTTCATGGAGGAAAAAATGGGAGAGGTAGGGGGCGAAGCCATTGTCGTAGAGACCGTGAAAGACCCAGGGCTCAGGTATAGCCTGTAGGGCCCAGGTGACAAATTCTGAAGAGGGGTGGGCCCCTCCCTCCCTCCCCCACCCTGTGCCCACGTTGCTGTGAGCCCCATGGCCACTGTGACACCTAAAAGCTCAAGGTCAGTGAGGGGGAGAGTGAACACACTTTTCCCAGGATCACCTATGACATGACTGAGGCAGTAATAAGGCACCTTAATAAGATGTTAAGAATATGAACAGTGGTTCCTAGCAGGGTGGGAGGGCCCCAGTTAGTCACGTGACCAACTCTTGGTCACGATCAGGTCATGACCTCAGGGTCGTGAGTTCAGACCCCACGTTGGGCTCCACGCTGGGCATAGAACTTACTTTAAAAAAAAAAAAAAGGAAGACTATGAGCAGACCTGTTCCCAGGCACCCTGAGTAGGGCGCCTCCTTGGGAGATGCAGGAAGTGGAAAGCCTTCTGACTGGGGGTGGGGAGGGGAGCTGTAAGAACCTTCCTTATCTGGGTATTCACGTCAGAGTGACCTCCTGGGGACCCGCAGGCCGGTGAGGCCTGGAGACATTCGGGGGTTTCCGTGAGGGATCCCCACCCCTCACAGCCCTCAGTTCCCCATGAACAAGTCTGCTTTGCTCTTTGGGGTCCTGGCACGGTGCCAGGAGCTTGGCAGCCTGGCAGGGCTAGTGTCTGTTCCATCTTGCAGATAAGGCAAACCCAAATCTCCCAAACTGCCCCAAAGTGCCCTCAAGAGTAATGTTCCCTCCCCCTCCCCCCCTGCAACTTGTGCTCCTTCCAGAAGCTGTTCACAGAACGGAATTGCTGCTGCTGCTGCAGAGGACGGAGGCTGGGGGACATTGCTGGGTTGTCGGCACTCGCGGAGGTGCCCACGGCTTCAGCAGAGGGCCGGGAAAGAGTACTGAGCTCCCCAGAGGCCCCACAGACCCCCTCCCCCATCAGCACCTCCTAGACCCCTCTGGGAACCAGGGGTATGGATGCACATCATTGCATCTTCCTGGGCGCGCCCGTGTCCCTTCCACCGGCTTTGTTTACGGAAAGATGCCAAGGTCAGCTCCGCCAATGTCTCACACACCAGACCAGCAAAGACGCACATCTTCACCTGACTTAACCTTGAACGAAGCCAGTCAAAAGGCCAGAGCCCCCAGCTTCCTCTTCCTGGTCATCACCCTTTCCTGAACACAATCTCCCTTGTAAAATCTCTAAGCACCAGTTTTCCCATCTATAAAATGGGGTCACAGAAACAACACCTCCTGGGCCCATCCTCTGTCTCCAGTGACTGACACGGGCCCTGAGCACACCTAAAAATCAAGGTTCACCTGCTTCCTGCCCTATATGTGACTAGGCTCCCTGTCAGCCTCTTATCCAAGCCAGGGCCGGCAACAGCCCCCGGGAGGCCCTGCAGGGTCCAGATCTAGGCACCTCCATTTCCCAGCTGACTTCCCAGTGACCTGAGACTGGGTTCCTGTGCCTCGTAGGGCCGCTGTGTGCCCCTGTCTAGAATGGGGACGAGAGCGGCCCCTCTCTCACAGAGTTGTTGTGAGGATTAAATGAAACTTGGCCGGGACCTAGCACTGTGTTGACGCTCCATAAACATCAGACACGAGTGCTGCAGAGAAGCGCTGCGAACACAGGGAAGGGAAAGTGTTTGGCCCCCGGGGAGACCGCATCCATCGCACTTTATTAAGATCATAAGTGCTTTTAACAAGGCAAACAGCAGACGGCAGGCAGCCTGCCAGCGTGCGCCAAGAACCCGAGCCCCGTCCTCTGAGCCCCTGACATCAAAACAACAGCAGAAAGGGCCGAACATCAAAGAATGAACAGCAAGTCCAAACATTTCACTGTGCTCTTATCTTAATTAAAGCAAGTCATATGCGGGGGCTTTTGATGATACAAGTTGAAAAACCAGGTTCTGGTTTTATTAGTTTTGCCGACACCCACAGAGAAGTTTGTGACTTGCCCAAGGTCACCCAGCAGCCTGGGGCCGGACTCGGGGCCGGGGCCCAGGCCCAGGCCTCAGATGCCGGAGCCAGGGCCCCTTTCCATAACCCCTGCCTTCTCAGCCCTGCCTGAGCAGCTGGGGTGGGAGGCTGGAGTGTCAGAGAGAGGCACTCGTTCATCCGTCCGTCCATATGTTTAATACTATTTACTGAAGCCCTTGCAACTTCCAGGCACTGTTGTAGGCTCTGGGGATACAGCAAGGAACAAGACAATCTAGGGAGGGAGGAAAAGGAAAGCAGATGCCAAGAAATAATGACATAAATATTTTGTAGCAATTGCAGTAAATGCTACCCTCCTGTTTTCCTTCTCTTTGAATCTGAGCTCTGGGACCACAGGGTCCTGGGTTGAGAAAATGCCAGGGAAGAGCTTCTAGAATGCATTCCAGGTTCAAACCAGCTGCCCACCCTTCGGACACCCACTTTGGGAGCCCAGACCCCACAGTCTGAGGAAGCCCAAGCTGGCCCCAAGGGGAGAGACCCACTACCAGTCAGGTGACTTGCTCCAGCCTGGATGGAGACCTCCATTCCCGATCAACCAGCCCCAGCTGCCGAGCTCTGCCCACACTGCAAACTCATGAGCAAAACAAAGGATTATTGCATTTGAAATCAGTAAGTTCCAGGGTGGTTTGTTACACAATAATCCACAGCTAAAACATCACATTTCACCTTTACGGGGGCGGTCCAGGGAGGACCCCCATTTCATAGTTGAAGAAACTGAGGCTCAGAAAGGTAAAATGACCTGCGGAGGGTCACACGGGAGACAAGTGGCAAGGCCACAGTCAATGACTTCAAATCAGATCAATGGCAGGGTGACCAGCGGCATTTCCATGAACGCCTTCCCCATGCAAAAGCAGCAAACTCCAAAAGCAGATTTCCAGCCTTGGGAAAAAGTGACTGAGGGGGTCATTTTTGAGCAAGGGGGGTTCCAGTATTCTTAGAGGTAAGTGTACCACCTAGATGGGTATCTGCTGTTTGTTCTGTCCAAGGAAGAGTTCATATGGTCCTTTCTGAGGGGAGCAGACTCTGTTTTCCCATCTGCTAAAGGGGAATGGTAAAACTGCCTGGAGATGGGTTTACGGTTAGCATCCCCTGTCTTCCCCAGAGCTCCTCATCTGATGCTAACATCTCATTTGGAAGGAAGTGAATAATAGCCAAGACTCCCGTTTTGGGAATTGTAGCACAAGGAAGCCCACGGTAGTCTGGTAGCAAGGGGACAAAACCCACCCCCGAAAGCTTCACAAGTAACGCCTCCCCTGAAATTGTTGCTTCTGAGCCTGGAAGGGGCCTGGAAAGCTCCAGGCTGGGAGGCAGGAGCTCTGGGTTCTGGTGACCCTCTGTGTGAGCTTGGGCAAGAAACCGTCCCTCTCTGGAATCTGTAGGGACATCGAGAGGATGGGCCAAATGATCTGGAAGATGCTGATGGTGTCCAACAGGCAGGGATGACCAAGCTTCCCCACCTCCCACGCTCCACCCCCTACCCCCAGGAGCTCAGAGAATTTATCCCTTGGGCTGTTTCTGGAAGCGATGATGTAGGTGAGCTCCACTGGCAAGTTCTCCTCCGCCCCCTTCAACTCCTCCAATATCATGGGCATTATTTATCTGGCTTTCAGACAGGCCACCCAGAACTCTTTATAAAGATAAAAATACCATAACTCAAAGCTTCCACCAGCAATCCAGTCCCATCTGCACGATGGAGGGCTGAACATAATGGTCTGTTCCTTCTAACTCTGACCCTTGAGGGTCTTGCAAAATGAGGGGGTGCCCTTGAAATGTCAAATGGTAGGTTAGGACACGGACGCTGGCGTTTCCTCTGTGCCAGCCACTTTGCTGACATCAGCTCGTTCGCTTTGCTCAATAACCCCACGATAGGGTCGACTGTCAGAGGAGGAAACTGAGGCCCGGAGAGGGGAAGTAAGTGTTCGGGATTGCAGGGCTGGCAATGGGCTTTCAGACTCAGGCAGTCGGCTTCCTCATCCTTGATTCTGAATAATTAGGCTATTTTGCTCCCCCACCACAAAAGTACTCTGACTGTGACTCTGGTTGCCTCTGCCCTTTACGGAACGCCTGTGTGCTAGGCATGGGGCCAGGGCTTTATCTTTTTTGTTCTAAAAAAAATAACCACACTGCAGAACAAATCAACCCAAAACTCGATGGCTTAAAGCAATGACAGGTATTTATTTTTCTCATGAATCTACAGTTTGGGCAGGTCTCAGCGGGGACAGCGCATTTCTGCTTCTGCCGGGATGACTCCATCCCCTGCGGGAGGAGCAGTTGGGTAGCTGGCCAGGCATCTCCTCTCTGTCTTCGTGGGGGCTTGGGACCCTTTCCACAGGACCCCTCCAGCCCAGCGTCCTTAGGGCTGCCAGGGTTCTTACTGGGTGGTCGGGGGCTCCACGAGGTCGGAGTGAAGCCGCAAGTCTCTTCTGACCCTCTCTGCCGTACTGGCTAGGTACAGACGAGCACGAGGACCAGTTTAGATTGGAGGGGAGGGGAAATCGAACCTGCAGATCTTGATGGCAGGGGTGCCCGAACATTCCAGGTTCGATATGTGGCCATCGTTCACCCCCCCCCCCACGTTTATACCCTCATTTAGGGGTCTTTACAACAACCCTGGAGATTCGTTTAGGTGCACACAGTTCTGGAGCCCGTCCTGGCACACATGGCTGTAGTCCCTGGGAGAGAGCAGTGAACGGGGATGGTGTCATACCCACTTTGCAGATGGAATGCGGGAGACTTACAAAGGATTCGGGGGCCAATGAAATGGCCCAGCACTTGCCCTGGGACTCTCGTTGATTCTTGACAATGAGCCTGGGGTGGGTGCTGTGATTGCCAGCCTTGACATGGGGAGCAGGTTTCTAGTCCTGGCCCATGGGATGCTAGCTAGGTAATTGCCCAGCACACCATGCTGCCTGATCTCAGGGTGCTCTGACGGATGCTCAGGCCCCGCTGGACACGGTGGCACCCCTTGGCAAGGGCCAGGCTGATGGAGGAGAAGGCCCGTTGGTGCTGCTAAGAAGCCAGCCCTGATGAGCCTGTGAGGGAGGGAAGGGCAGAAGCGCAGAGAATGGCCCAGCCTGAACCGATCACCACGGCAACCACTGGGGCTGTCTGGAGCCAGCAGCCTGCCAGGCCTTGGCCCCACAAAGCCCAGAAGGGAGGCAGAGGAGGCGGGCCCGGCAGGGCATAAATCAGGGAGTTCTATGCCCCTGACTCCGGGCAGACGATTTATGGGGCTGCTCAGAGCCCACTGGATGCACCAGGGAGAGGGGAGAGGATCTCCTCATTCCCACCACCCCGGGGGCCCCCTGCTTGGTGCGGGTTGGGCAGGAAGAAGCGCCTGAGCCTGGGAGCCCCTCCAGGCCACCCTCAGTGCTGCCGGAGGCCCCTGCCCCCACCCCTTTGTGCCACAGCACCAGCATGCTGCCCCCCAGGCTGACAGTGAACAATTTAAGAAGCAAGTCTTATCCTTAACTGCTTGAGATGCCTGCTGGTCTTTTTTATCCTTTCTTTTATAAAATACTGATCAGGACCCACTAGATTAATGTCATGCCTCAGAATAGTTTGTGACCTGCCATTAGATAAATGCTGAGCCAAAGGAAACCAGAGAGGAAACTGAGGCTCACTCAGCCCTCCCTCCTCTCCTACATGGCTAGAACAGACTTTACATTCATCATCTCTTCCATCCTCTCCACCAGCACCTGGGTCTGCCTCCAAGCCTAAGCTTGTTCCGCTATCCACCCAACCATCCAAGACAGAACCATCTTCCTTGGGAGGTGATGAGCTGCCTGTCTCTGGAGTCATCCAAGCTGATGTTGAACGACTCTCTGCTGTGGTGCTTCAGGGGATCCCGGAGTTTGTCAGACCTGATGTCTCTAACTCATACAGGGTGGGAGGCAGGCAAATACTGATTATGGGCCCACATGGAGCCATGGACAGAAAGCCAGCCAGGGCCAGCTGGGGAGGGCTCAGAGTTTCCTGCTGGCTCAGACAGACAGGGAAGCAAGCATGTCATCAGGAAGACAAGTGTGGCCGGTGGGAGCCTGGCGGAAGCAGCAGAGGCAGCTGAGCTGAGAGCTCTCCCCGTCCCAGCATCTTTGCTCTCACCTGCCTGGACCTGAAGGTGTTCACGTGACGCCTGGTTGGGCTTCTTCTCCTCCAACAAGTCCCACCGGCAACGCTGTAAGCCTACCACCTGCTCCTGGAAAGATCTGCTCCTCTCGGCTGCCCTCTCAGCCCTTTGCCCCCTGAAAGAGGTTCCTCTTCCCAGACCCTGCAGAGATGCTACGGACAGCTATGGACAGGTTCAGCTCCAGACCTGGGTGGACTTGCTCCCAGCCCCTGTTCGGCCCCTCACCAGTGCGTGACTTGAGCAAAAAACACTTCCCCTCCCGAGCCTGGTTCTTTTGTCACTAAAATGGGCCGTAATTTCTCCCTTGGGATTATTGATAAGGGAAGATGTCTATATTACATTATATTACATTATATTACATTAAGTTACATTATATTACATTAAGGCAGATACGTTCTCATGTTTGTTAAAAATGAAAACCAAGAACCATTTACATGTTTTCTATTTATGAAAAAGCTTGGAAGGGAATAGGAGGTAGAAGTGGTATGGGAAGGGGGAGAGGGGGAGGTTTTTTTAATTTCATGCTCTATACACTCCTAAATTATGTGGAACATTTTAAAATCAATAATCATGTATTAATTTTATAATAAAAAAATGGAAACTTAAAAAATGTGCTGTCCCCCCCACCCCTGAGCATTTGCTGACCATCATCTGGCCTCCCAAAGGAAGGAATGTGGCATTTCAGGCAGAGGGGCGTGAATATGAGGGATCCCCCTCTCTCGGCCTGGGAAAAGGCTGCCTTTGAACCTCACACCAACCCCACGAGGTAGTGTATCGTTACTGGCATTTTACAGAGGAAGACAGCGAGGTTTGGCGCTGAAGGCCTTGTCCAAGTTCCCTGGGGCTGGTGAGGGGCTCCTATGCCTGTTGGAATGGGAGTGGATTACCACTCTGGTGACGGGAGGACAGAACCAGGAACTGAGGTATGAAATGGCGGAAGGAAAGTCTGGACATTGCCAGCCTCCACTGCCCTAGGCCTGAGATGAGTCCTTTGGATCACAGCTGGAAACTTCATCACAGTCTCCATCTCCTCAGGGCATCTACACTGGCTGTTCCTTCTGCCTGGAATGCTATTCCATCAGATGTCTGAATTTTGGGTTTTCTCAACATTCAGATCTCCTCAGAGAGGCTCACCTAGGGCCACGCCAGTGACCCACACAGACCCCGGCCAACCACCTTTCACCGTGTGTCCCCTTTCCCGCTCTCTGGGGCACAATGCCACCTCTGGCTTTGCTAGGTTATCATCTGCATCCTCCTTGGAATGTCAGTCCTGCGAGGCAGTCATTCAATGCTCTCAGAATGAGTCCTCATGCATACAGCAGGTGCTCAGTAAGGCTCTACACCACCCACATCCCCACAGCACCCCCTTCCTTCCTATGCGCCTTAACTAACACTTCTAACTGCCAACACTTGCAATTGTCATCTGGGGCTTTCCCAGTCATCTGCACGTGCCCTGTCCACACAGTCAGGCCAGAGAGCCGGGGAGGGGGCAGGTCCCCAGGAGCATCCTTTAGGCAGGCATAGATGGAAGCTGGTGACGAATCCCCCAGCCCCTTCCCCTCAGTGGGGGACTCTGAGGCTTGCTATACACTGTCCCCCTGTCCCCCCATGGCCCCCCGGGGGGAGCATACAACAGTTTCCCCCAGTGGCAATCTGTTGAACTCCCACACGGCCTCTCTGTCTACGGCTCCTCCCACCCCCCCCCCCCGCCCCCACACACATGGAGCTGTACCAGCCTCGTAGGGAATAAAATACCACAAATTGTGTGGCTTAAAACACCGGAAACGGATTCTTACACAGCTCAGGACACTGAAAGTCCAAAATATTCCCCCCTTGGCATCTCTGGCCTGGGGTAGGTTAACGTCTCCATCGGCTTTGGCTGTCGCGTGGTGTTCTCCCCGCGTCTCTGTGTCTTCACATAGCTGTCTACCCTCTCTGTGTAGCCCTGTGTGTACCCCTGTGCCCAGTCTCCCTCATCTCATAAGGACAGCCGTTATGAATTAGAGCCTGCCCTAATCTAATACTTCTTCTTAACTTGATTACACCTGCAAAGACCTTATTTCTCATTCCCTGGACCTGGAACTTAGGACTTGAACCTATTTCTTGTGGGGCTCAGGGACACAACACTTTCTCTGCCTCAGTCTCCCCTTCTCCAGGGGTCTTCCTGGGATCACTCCCCAAATACTTGCCCTCAAATCCACATCTTGAGTCTCCTTCTGGGGAAGCCCAGCCTAAGACAAAATTGAATGAATGAATGTTGAATGAATGATATTTGACAGAGGAGGAAACTCAGAACAGTGAGAGCCTTTGCTCAGGGACTGACGTTGTCGCTGGTGAGCATCAGAGCTCGGACCTTGACCTAGGTCTGTCTGTTTCCACAGCCCTTAAGAAGAGCGACTATGGAGGGCTGTTAACAGCATAGTTGCTTCGAAAGGTAGTGAGCTCCCCATCCCCGGAAGGCTTCAAATGTGCCAGTGGGGATTGCTGTACAGGACTGAGAGCTGGTTTGGGTGACCTCAAAGGCCCGACTAGCCCTGACATCTGAGTCTGTACATTTTAAGAGCATGTGGTAAAAAATCCAGGCCTCAGGGTCGGAGAGCAGAGTAACCTTCCCCTGACCTCCCCAAAGCCTCTCAGCAAAGCCAAGTTTCTCCAGAATCAGCCTTAATTTGATGTCTCTTCTTCTCGTTTATTAAAGGGACACAAAAGAGACAAAACCACTTGAATTGTCCCCCAGACGTCTATAATGGCTATAAATGTCTCCATAAAAGGGCCCAGGCTGGGCTCTGGTGCCCAGCAATTAGAGCTGCTCGGAGACCCGCCCAGCCAGCCAGCCCGAGGCACCTCTTCGGGCTTCTCTCTGCCCAGGCAGGTCACTGCCAGCAAGAGTCCCTCCGGAGGGGCAGGCTGTAGACCCCAAGGCTCATCCAGGAGCCCAAAAAACAGGCTGAGCAGAATCTCATTCAAGCATAGGGGCCGTCCAGCTCTGGGTGGGTTGGGGGGCATGTTCCCCCATATCCTTCAAGGTTACAGCAAACCCAGATGGGAGAGTAGCGATGAGGGATGGTTTCAACACATGCTTCCAGTTTTAGGAAGAAGAGTAGGAATGTCAGATCCTTGTTCTCCTCCTCAAGGGCAGTCATCACTCCCTACTGCCCAGGGAACGACGCCCCAATCCTAGGTCTGGTTAGAGGAAGAAGGAGAAAGAGAGAGAGAGAGACCTCTCTCTAAATGTAAAATCTAGAACAATCTGTAAAACAGAACGGCAGTTACAAGCACAGACTCTGGTTCAAATCTGAGTTTCTCCACTTACTAGCTGTGTGACCTTAGGCAAGTTGTTAGACCTCTCTGAGCTTCTGTATCCTTGCCTATCAGATGGGTTGATCATAAAGGTACTTACTTCACAAGGTTGTCAGAATGCTTAACTTTAGAGTTAACCCATGAAAAGCCCCTAGCACAGTGCCCGCCACCTGGTAGGACCCAATAAAAGCTAAGCTGAACCCCTGCTGGGGAGTCCCTACAGGGACTCCTACACTGTGTGATATACACTGTGAAAAGCATCTCACATTGACGGTCTTATCAGACCTTCCCCTCCTGAAGAGATCAGCATCGTCCCCATCTTGCTGGGAGTTCCCGTGGCATTGGAATCCTGGTTTCTCTGACTCCAGGCCCCGGGGTCTTGCAGTCCCCAGATGGAAAAGCCAGGTCTGTGTCTGTGTCCGCCCCACGGGGACCCCTGTTTCCTCCATTTGTTCCTTCTTCTCTCCTTCATTTGTTCATTTAACAAACATGTATGGAGTTCCTGCTGCAAGCCAGGAGCTGGGTCAGGCCCTCCAGGATAGAGGCCAGCGGGAGTGGGGAGCGCTGCGCTGTGCCCTCAGGGGTCTCACAGCCTACCTTTCCCTCTGGCTTCCTCCAGAAACAATGGGCTTCAACCCCAGAGTTGCAGAATATATTGATCCCTCCAACTCAGCTCAAATGCTTCTCTCCAGGAAGCTTGTCCCAGTCGATTCCCTCAATCCGATTATCACAGTTAACGCTTCCTGATACTGAACTGTGTGCCAGGCATGGAACAGGCATTAAGATTCTCTCTCTGCACCTGCCCCCTACGTGCACACACACTCAATCATCAATCAATCAATCAATCAATCAATCAAAAAAAGACATAGTTTGATAAGTTCCTTTGTGTTGCTGAGTACTATTCCACTGCATGGATATACCACAATTTATCAATTCACCCTTTGATGGACATTGGGTTTTCCCAGTTTGAGGCTATTACAAATAAGGCTGCTCTGAGCATTTACGTACAAGTCTTTGCATGGCTATATGGGACATATGCTTTCTTTTCTCTTGAGTAAATACTTAGATTATTTGGTAGGTGTATGCTAACTTTATAAGAAACCGCCAAACTGTTTTCCAAAGTGTTTGACCATTTTATATTCCCACCAGTAGTATATGCGAAATACAGTTGCCCAGTGTCTCCCAACCCCTGACATGCCAGTCTTTCAGATTTTTGCCATCCTAATTTGTGTGTGTAGTAGCTCATTGTATTTTAATTTGCCTTTTCCTAATGATTAATAATATTGAACATCTTTCTACATGCTTATTTACCATCTGTATATCTTCTTCTGTGAAGTGAATATTCAAATATTTTGCCTAATGAAAAAATTAGGTTTTGCATTTTCTTATTCATGGTTTTGAAAGTTTTTGAAAATATATCCTGTACATAAGACCTTTACCAGATAAATGATTTGAAAAATTTCTTCCCAGTCTTTGGCTTGTCTTTTCATTCTCATAACTGTGTTTTTTAAATATTAGACTTTTTAAAAATATATTTTTAATAAAGAACAATTTGTCCATTTTTTCCTTTATAGGTTATGCTTTTGGCAGCTGAGCTAAGAAATATTTGCTTAACCCAAGGTCACAAAGATTTTTTCCTATATTTTCTTCTAGGAATTTTGTAACTTTAGATTTTACATTTAGATTTATGATCTTTTTGCGTTCATTTTTGTATGGTATGAGGTATAGATGAAAGTCCTATGCTTTCGTTCATTTTTCCTCCTTCCTTCCTTCCTGTCCTCCTTCCTCTTTTTTTTTTTTTGCATGTTGATATCCAATTGTTTTAATATTATTTGATTTTAAAAAAGACAACTTTCTCTGCTCAGTTGCCTCAGCACCTTTGTCAAAAATCAGTTGTTCTTGTGTGTGTTGGTCCATTTCTGGATTTCCTTTTCTATTCCATGTATCCATTTATCTATCTCTATGCCAATACCACTCATTGCTGCCCACAGTAACTTTAAAATAAGTCTTGAAATCGGGTAATGCAAGTCCTCTCACTTTGTCCTTTTCCCAAGATGCTTTGACTACTCTAGGTCCTTTGCATTCCCCTGTGACCGTTGGAACCAGCTTGTCAATTTTTGCACAAAAGCCTGACAAGATTTTGATGGTGAATGCATTAATTTATAATCAATGTGGGAAGAATTGCCATCTTCATAATATTGAAACTTCTAACCCATGAACATAGATAAATATGCTCTAGCTCCATTTAAAAAAATATTTCATTTATTTGACACAGAAAGAGAGAGTGACAGGGCCCCAGCAGGGGCAGCAGTGGAGGGAGAGGGAGAAGCAGGCTCCCCCCTGAGCCAGGAGCACTATGCGGGGCTCGATTCCAGGACCCTGGGATCACAATCTGAGCCAAAGGCAGATGCTCAACTAATAGAGCCACCCAGAGACCCTAGCTCTCTCTCCATTTACTTAGGTTTTCTATGATTCTCTTAGCAATGTTTGGTAGTTTGGGGTTTTTTTGGGGTTTTTTTTTTGTTTTTTTTTTTTTAATGTTTGGTAGTTTTCAACATATATTTTTGAGCATCATTTTTCTGTATTTTATATTTTCTGACACTAGTGGAAGAGGTGTATTTTAACCTCAATTTCTGATTATTCATTACTAATATAAAGATATAATTAATTAATTTTGATCTTGTATCCTGCACTCTTTCTAAACTTAATGACCAATTTTAGTGTGCGTCAGATTTTCTAAATATAGTAATAAGTCATCAACAACACTTTTACTTCTTCCATTCCAATCCACATGTCTTTTATTTCTTCATCTTCCCCTACTGCACTAGCTAGACCTTTCAGCACCGTGTGGAATGGAAGCGGTGAGAGCAGACATCCTTGGCCTTTCCTGATCTTAGAGAGAAAGCAGTCTTTCACCATTGAGTACATTTTTAGTTGTAATTTTTTTTTTCATTTGTTTGTTTGTTTGTTTGGCAAGTGTCTTGGATCAAGTTAAGGAAGCTCCCTTCTATTTCCTAATTTTTGGAGAGTTTTTGTAAGAAATGGATGTTGAATTTTGTCAAATGCTCTCTCTGCATCTGTTGGGATGACCAGAGAGTTCTTTTTTTGATTTGTGAATATGGTGAATTACATCAATTAATTTTCATGTGGTAAGCCAACTTTGTATTCAAGGGATAAACCCCACTTAATTATGCTATTTTTATACATTGTCGGCTCAAATTTGAGAAAAAATTTGTTAAGAGTTTTTGCGTCTTTTGTTCATGAAGAATATTAGTTGTAGTTTTCTTTTTTTATAATGTCATCTTCTGGTTTTAGTAGAAGGGTAATTCTGGCATTATAGTGTGAACAAGGGAGCATTCCCTCCTGTTACAATTTGCTAGAAGACTTTGTGTACAATTGATAGCCTTCTTCCTTAAATATTGGTAGAATTCAATAGTGAAGATGAAAGTTTTCTTTGTAGAAAGGTTTCTAACTATGCTTCAATTTCTTTCTTCTTCTTTTTTTTCAAGTGGGCTCCAATGCAGGACTTGAACTCACAACCCTGAGATCAAGACCTGAGCTGAGATCAAGAATTGAATAGTTAACCAATGGAGCCATCCAGGTGCCACTCAATTTCCTTAATACACATAGGGCTACATCTATTTTAGTTTGAGCCCCTTTGGCAGCTTGTGTCTTTCAAGTAATTTGTCCATTTCATCAGAGTCATTAAGTTTATTGGCACAAAGTTATTAATAATATTCTCTTGAGGCGCCTGGGTGGCTCGGTGGGTTAAGTCCCAGCCTTTGGCTCAGGTCATGATCCCAGGGTCCTGGGATCGAGCCCCACATCGGGCTCTCTGCTCAGCAGGGAGCCTGCTCCCCCCGCCACACTCTCTGCCTGCCTACTTGTGATCTCTCTCTCTCTCTCTGTGAAATAAATAAATAAAATCTTCTAAAAAATAATATTCTCTTATGATTCTTTAAATATCTGTAGGATATGTAAGGATGTTATCTCTCTCATCCTTGGTATTTTTCATGGGTGACTTCTCTCTTTCCTGACCAGTACAACCAGAAGTTTATCAATTGTATTGGTTTTCTCAATAACCAGCTTTTGGTTTTATTAATGTTTCTCTTGTTTTTCTGTTTTCTATTTCATTTTATCTCCCTTCTTATTTTTCATCATTTCTTTTTTTCTGCTTACATTGGTTTTGATTTGATCTTCTTTTTCTAGTTGAGGTCACAGATTTCAGAACTTTTTCCTTTTCTAATACGGATAAATTATTGTTACCAGTGTTACTTTGGTGGCATCTCACAGATTTTGATATGTTGTGTTTTCATTTTCATCCAGTTAAAAATATTTTATCATTTCCCTTTTAATTTCTTCTTCGGTCTTTGGGTTAGTTAGAAGTGTGTTATTTATTGTCCAAATATGGAAGAGATTTTCCAGAGATCTTTTTCTTACTGATTTCTATTTAATTCTCTGTGATCAGTGATCATACTTTGTGATTTAAATTCTCTTAACTTTATCAAGACTTGTTTTATAGCCCAGAATGTATTCTGTCTTATAACCATTCCATGTGCACTTGGAAAAAAAAAAAAATGTGTGCTCTGCTGTTTCAAGTGCCATGTTTTATCAATGTCAATTAAATCAAGTTGACTAGGGAGCCTGGGTGGCTCAGTCATTAAGGGTCTGCCTTTGGCTTAGGTCATGACCCCAGGGTCCTGGAATTGAGCCCCCATGTCAGGCTCCCTGCTTATGGGGGGAGACTGCTTCTCCCTCTCCCACTTCCCCTGCTTGTGTTCCCTCTCTCATTGTGTGTGTCTCTGTCAAATAAATAAATAAAAATCTTTCTAAAATAATCAAGTTGGCTGATAATGTTCAAATCTTCTATACCCTTACTGATTTTTTCTCGACTTGTTCCATCAATGATCAAAAGAGGAGTATTGAAATCTGATTAGAATTGTGGATTATTGTGATTCTATCTGTTTTTGTTTCTTGTATTTTGAAACTCTTCTATTAGGTGCATAAACACTTAAGGCTGTTATGTTCACCTGATGAATTGATTTCTTTATAGTTATGAAATTATATGGTTATCCCTGGTCAAATTCTTTGCTTCCAAATCCACTTTGTCTTTTATTATTAGAGCCACTCCAGCTTTCTTTTGATTAATGTTACAAGGTTTATCTTTTCCTATAATTTTACTTTTAAACTACTGGTGTCTTTGTATTTAAAGTAGGTTTCCGGGCAGCTTAAAGTTGGGTCTTGCTTTTCTTGTCAATCTAAAAACTCTGTCTTTTGATAGAGGTAGTCAGATCATTTATATTTAATAGGACTATTGATACAGTTAGATTTAAATCTAAGCTATTTCTGTTTATTTTCCAGTTGCCTCACCTGTTCTTTATTCTCTTTCTTATCTCTGCCTTCTTTTAGATTAATTGATTTCATTTTACCTTCTTTGTGTACTTATTAGCTATAAGCATTTTGTAATTTTTATGGTTGCTTTAGGGTTGACAGTATATGTGTTTGACTTCTCAGTCCATTCTCAAACAATATTATCATTAATTAATGAAGATTATAAGAACCCTAAAATAATATACTTCCATTTCTCCTATCTCAGTTTTGTGCAATTGTTTCATACATTTAATTTCTGGAAATTCATTACTTTGTTATTGTTTTGCTTAGTCAATTACCTTTTTCAAAGCTTTAACTGATAAGAAAAGGATCTCATATTTTTGGTCTTCATAGTTATGTTTTCTAGTGTTCTTCATTGTTTCGTGTAGATCCATATTCCACATGGTATCATTTTTCTTCTGCCTAAAAGACCTTTTTTTTAAGATTTTATTTTTTTAAATCATTTTTTAAAAGATTTTATTTATTTATTTAACAGACAGAGATCACAAGGAGGCAGAGAGGCAGGCGGAAAGAGAGGAGGAAGCAGGCTCCCCGCTGAGCAGAGAGCCCAATGCGGGGCTTGATCCCAGGACCCTGGGATCATGACCTGAGCCGAAGACAGAGGCTTAACCAACAGAGCCACCCAGGCGCCCCTAAGATTTTATTTTTAAGTAATCTCTACACCCAGCTTGGGGCTCGAACTCACAACCCCAACACTAAGAGTTGCATGCTGCTTCCTCTCACAGAGCCAGCCAGGAAACACTTAAAAGACATTTTAAAATACTTCTTACTGTGTGGGTCTGCTGAAAATGGATTATTTTCTCTTTTACATATTTTTAAAGGGTTTATTTCACCTCCAGTTTAGAAAGATATATTTTTTCTTGTAGAGAATTCTAGCTAGACAGTTTTTTTCCTTTAGTTACTTTCAAGATAGAGTTCCACTGACTTCTCACTTGCATTGTCTCCAACAAGAAATCTGCTGTCACTTTTATCTTTGTTCCTTTGTGCATTGTGTATCTTTTTGTTTGTTTTCAACTTTAAGGTTTTTCTCTTGGCCATTGGTTTTGAGTAGTTTAATTATGATATGACTTGGTGTGGTTTTCCTCATGTTTCTTGTGTTTAGGATTCATTGAGATTCTTGGCTCTGTTTGGAAAAATGTCAGTCATTACATTTCTTTTTCATATATTTTCCTTTCCCTAATGCCTTATTTCTATTCTCCTTTGGGGAATCCATTTATGTATATATTAGGCTGCTTGAGGTTGTCCTGAAGATCACTGACACTCTCTTCATTTTCATTTTTGTGTCTTATTTCTTCTGATTTTATTTTAAATGATTTTTATTGATATTGTGTTCACTTTCCCTAATCTTTTCTTTAGCAATATCTAGTCTGTTATTAATATGTATTTTTAATCCAGGCACCCTTTTATTTATTTATTTTTAAATGTTATTTTTACAAAAATAATCTCTATGCCCATCTTGGGGCTCCAACTCACAACTCCAATATCAAGAGTCACATGTCACATGCTCTACTGACTGAGCCAGCCAGGAACCACCACCCCCACCCCCGTTTTTTTATGGTACTGGATATTTTTGTTTTTCTTTTCTTTTTTTTTTAATGCTTTTTAAAAAAAATATTTTATTTATTTGACATAGAGAAATCATAACTAGGCAGAGAGGCAGACAGAGAGAGAGGAGGAAACAGGATCCCCGCAGAGCAGAGAGACTGATGCGGGGCTCGATCCCAGGACCCTGGGATCATGACTTGAGCTGAAGGCAGAGGCTTTAACCCACTGAGCCACCCCAGGCACCCCTATTTTTGTTTTTCTATAAATAATTCTTAATGTTTGTTCTGGGGAACAATTAAATTATTTGGTAACATTTCAATCTTTTCAAGTCTCTTTGGAGATTTGTTAGAAGGGACCTGTATTCAGGGTAGGGATAATTATTCCCACTACAAAGGCAAGACCCTCCCTGAGTACTCTGTCCAATGCTTTGTAAATTATCAGGTTTCTCAGTCTGGCAGGTAGGACTAGGCACTGTTTCAGACTCTATGTGAATTCCAAGGACTGTTTCCTCCAATGCTTTTGGGTGGGTCTTCCTTAGTCTTGGGTAATTTTCTCATAAGTATATGCTCAGAAGACATAGGAGATTTTCAAAAATCCTGAAATTATACACAGAAAGACCCCTGCATATACATTTGCCATCCAGGGCCTCCATCCCATTTTCCGTGGTTGTTCCATACTCCAAAAATCACAGCAACAAGGGCCAAGAGACCACTTTCTAACCTAAGATTGATTCTGAGTTTTAAAAGCAAATCCAATGACAACAAGGAGAATTGGGGCCACTGTAGAACAGCCAGGTGTTGTCCTTAGTCATTCACCTCACTCTTTTAGTTCTCTACTATTCTCTTAATATGATTACCAAACTTAACAGATAATCATTTAAAATGAGGACCCATGTAGTATGAGAAAGATTCAGCACTTGTCAACCAGAAACAGAGTATGACTCTCCCCTGAGATGTCGGGAGAGAAGAAATTTGCCCCACCATCAAAGCCCCAAGCAGAAATTCTTTTTTTTTTAAACTACACTCTGTACCCCAAACAAAATCAGATCACCTTTTTTCTTCATTTTCCCAATTTTATACTCTTTTAAAAAAAGATTTATTTATTTATTTGACAGAGAGAGAGAGAGTGAGAGAGGGAACACAAGCATGGAGAGTGGGAGAGGAAGAAGCAGGCTTTCCGCTGAGCAGGGAGCCTGACATGGTACTCACTCCCAGGACCCTGGGATCATGACCTGAGCCAAAGGCAGATGCCCAATGACTGAACCACCCAGGCTCCCCTCAATTTTATACTCTTAATGTACTCTATTGGTATTGACAGCATTTGGTTCTATTTCATATTCTGATATATACAGTGCTTTAATGTATGACCACATTGAATTGTACTAACTTTCATCAGGTTTTTGAAGGGCCCACTGACCAAAATTTAGTTAAGAGTAACCATTAGATGAAAGGATTTTTAACATTTGAAGCTTCCCACCTCCCCCTTCTTTCTGTCCTTATCTTTTTTCCTGCCCTATTCTCTTTCCTTATGTCCTACTACCTGCAATTTGCTACCTGAAGTTCAGAGGTGCCATTCCCGCCCAACCCTCATCCCCAAACATCAGGCACCACCTCTCTCACCACCACCTCAGGAAGAAGGCAGAGAGACATGGGTTCAAGCCCAGGCTCTACATCTTCTTGGTGGGTGGCCTTGGTTAAGGTGATTTCTTAACCTCTTGGAATTCCAGTTTCTTCACACATGAAAGGAGGGACAATGCTCTACCTGAGAGAGTGGTCATGGGGATTGAAGGAGGTAATATGCATGCAATGTCTGGGACATAGTTTGTGTTCAGCAAAGGAAGATATTATTTCTTCATTTGATAAACATTTACTGAGTATCTTTTCTGTGCCAGGCCCTATGCTAGGTGTTGGAGCATGCAGTTTGATGGGAGACAGGTGAATGAAAAAATTGGATTGAAGCATAGTAAGAGGTATTATAGGAATAAAGTTATCAAAGGACAGGGCTACCGCCATGGCAGTGAGCTCTCCATTGCTGGGGTGGTATGAACCTGAGTCCCATTTTGTTGGGATGAGAGCACAGGTACAGTTTTGCTGCCTGATGTTTGGGGATGAGGGTTGGGTGGGAATGGCATCTCTGAACTTCCGGCAGAGCCAACTCTGCTCTCAGCTTGGGAGTGGAAGGTGGTAGGTACATGTGACTAATCCTGACCAACTGAAACATCATATCCTAAGATCTTTAGGAATTGAAGATGAGAGCCTGGACTTGTTGGTGCCATCTTGCTTCCTTTTAATGCTGAGAATGAGGCCACTATGGAGAGAGCAGAGTCCAGGGCTGTGAGACCAGACCTTGATGACATAGTTGGAACTGCTGGGTCCAGCCATACCTGATGTCAAACTCTCTTGGACTTTGAAGTGACCTGAGCCATAAAATTCCCCTTTATTTTTTATCTAGATCAGCTTGGGTACTTCTTTCTATTCTTTGTGCCAAGAGTCCTATAACTGACATGACAAAGATGCTGAGATGTTCAGTAAGTGTTTGGTGGGGAAAGAGGAAAAAGGAGGAGCAAGATGACCTTTAAGAGCCCTTCCAGCCAGAGATGCTCTGACTTGGGCATTGAAGGGGCTGAATTGGTGGTTGTTTGAGGGACAGAAGACCAGAGCAGGCAATGCAGTGCTCCAGCATCCCTCGGACTCCAGTTTCCATCCCGGGGGCACTTCCTGGTGCATTTCAATGCACCCTTGTGTAGGAGGGTTCAAAATAGCCTGAAATATAAACACACCGGAAACCCGCTCCTCCTCCTCTCTCTGTTTTTCCTCGTTCCCAGGGGCAGTGGTGTGGGGCTGTAGAACCTCTGTTTGGAGGACTTAGAAAGCATTTCAAATGAGGTCTCTCTCTTTCTGGGTTTGGCAATGCACCCCCTGCCTGCGGGATGTTTCCCCCTAAGTGCCAGGCCCAGGTGTGTGGGCAGGAAAGGGGCCTGCAGGGGAGTAAGGGGCCAACAGGGAAAGGACCTGGTCCCTGTCACTTTCCTGCTTACAGAGCAGAACCCTTCGTCCTACAATTCAATGCAACAACTTATCAAGCAAAACCCTGTGAGCTACCCAGGGTGGACAAGAATGGAATAGAAAATGTTTTCACCCAGGGTTCAGGAGATGTGTGCGCATGCCAGGTAACGGGTGATTCCAAAAATGGCTCCCAGCATGCCTCCTGGGATTCGTACCTGTGTGTGGTCCCCTCCCCTGCCTCCACGCTAACTCTGTGACTTGCTTTTGAGAAACAGAATGTCGTACAAGGGATGCTGTGCGATTTCTGAGAGTGGGTCAGAAGACGCCTGCGTCTTTCACCTGACTATGAACCCTTGCTCTGGGGGCGCTCCCTCCTGGATCGCGACTGCCATGCTGCGAGGAATGCAAGCCACAAGGAGGGGCCCCAGATAGTGTTGGGCCTATCAGATTGAGTCGGACCCCCTACTGCCACCTGAATTCCTACATCGAAGTCCTAACAGGACCTCAGAATTTTCCTAATTGGAAATAGGGTTGTTGCAGATGTAATGGGTTAAGATGAGGTCCTCCCAAAGAAGGGTGGATCCAAATCCAATATCCAATGTGTATCCTTGTAAAAAGGGGAAATTTGGACACAGAAACATGCACCCAGGAGGAACACCAAAGATAAAGACAGAGGTTGGGGTGAGGTTTCCACAAGCCACTAAACACCAGAGATGGCCAGCAAACCACCAGAACCTAGGAGAGAGGGTGGAGCCGATTCTCTTTCATACCCCCAGAAGGAATCAAAGAGGCTGGCACCTTGATCTTGGACTATAGCCTCAGGAACTGTGAGACAACACATACCTGTTGTTTAAGCCACCAGGGTGTGGTACTTTGATATGGCAGCCCCAGGGAACTAATACAGACTCTTTAACAACCCCAAGAGGCAAGGACCAGAGAGGTTAGGGGGTCTCCCCAGGGCCACACAGCAGAGTCAGGTCATCTACCATGTCGCCACAGGTGCACTTGGCTTTCTTACTCAGACCTTCTTCCCCTTGAAGAGATTCGAAGCATCTCAGGGCAGATACCCCTGTCTGGCTTCTCGATGTGTCTTACTCAGAAGCCAGCACAAGGCCTTGTACACAGTAGGTGCTCAGTTTTTGGAACTGAGTGTGAGGTTTTCCCATTTTTTCCATGCCACCCTGGCTTCCCGAGTGGGCCCTGTTTCTGCAGGAACGCACTGCCAGTGAGCTGGTCATGAGTGGGCCACTGGGTCCTTGCAACGCATTTTGTTGGTGTTGGGTAAAAATCTGGCATCTCCCTGCACTCCAGGAGAGAAGTTCAGGCACCAGGGAAAACCTATTTGAGGATGACACCCATGTCCAGTTTGTCTTCTTAGCTAACATGGGGACCCTTGTCGCACTCAGGAAAAAGGCAGACTTAATAACGCCAAAGTCATCATTCTGCAGCAGTGAGGACCAACCGCAGCAATAGGAGTCTCTGTGTTCCAATGCAAGACCAGGCTGAATAGGGATGAAAAATCAGTGCGTCCTAATTTGTAGTGCAGGATCCTGGATTGAATCCTTAAATAGTAAAAGGGCATGAGTGGAAAAACTGGTGAAACCTGCACAGTCCGTAGTTTAGTTAATAGTAATGTACCAGGGCACCTGGGTGGCTCAGTGGGTTAAGCCTCTGCCTTTGGCTCAGGTCATGATCCCGGGATCTTGGGATCGAGCCCCACATCAGGCTCTCTGCTCAGCAGGGAGCCTGCTTTCCCATCTCTCTCTGCTATGCCTCTCTGCTTACTTGTGATCTCTGTCTGTCAAATGAATAAATAAAATCTTTTAAAATAATAATAATAATAATAATAATGTACCAGAAGTCATGCTCATTTTGAGAAGCGTACTGTGATGATGTAAGTTGTTGACATTAGAGCAAATGGGGTGAAAGGTGCACAAGGACTCGGTACCATCTGGACAACTTTTCTATAAATCTTTTCTATAAATTTTATTAAGCAAGAAATCAGCTCTCGGCATGGCAAGGTGTGTTTCTCTTTAGAGAGGTCAAAAGGAGTTGGCCGGGTCCCTTGCTGAGAAGGAGGTCACACCAAAATCAAGGTAGCCTCGCCCTCCCACCCTCACATGACCAGGGCTCCTGCCCCCACACCCAGAGCCCCATCGACATTTGCTGACCCCCAGTGAGGCAGAGCTCGCCGTACAAAGGGAAGCACTAGGCGCCAGGACAGCATTATTATACACGTAGAGCGTAGTGGAGGGGAACTGGGGGGAGGGGGGGTGGGAGAAGGACTAAGTAGGTTTGGAGAAGTGGAGGGAGATACTGAGAAGCAGGAGTGTCCATATGAAGCCCCTCCCCCACCACCCCCGAAGGCCTGACCTGTCCGGCCTTGCCCCCTTCCCCACTTCCGGTGCTGAGAAGCCCAGGCCTCTGTTTTTGCACCACTTGAGCGTAACCACAATTCCGGAAAACTACTGCTTCGATTTCCCGTTGAACTCAAGGGAGATCTGATTTGGGGACATGGGTGTGTCTTACTCTGAATGCGAGGTGCCAAGAGAGGACCACAGAAGCCCCTTTTGCCCCGTTCCCGACCTTCCTTCAGGGCCCACCCCCCAGGATGCGTGGGAGGAGCCTTCGCTTGTTAAGGGCCTTGCTCCCATTCTCCCTGGCGGTCAGGGTGCCGGCTGCGCTGCTGTAACAAGGAGACCCTGAAACGCTTCTCTCTCTTGCCCAGGAATAGACACAAGGCCCTCAGTGGGGGGGAGGGGGCTGTGGCCCAGGTCCCCCCTATTGCCTGGGCTCCTGGATGTGTCCTGTCTTGTCACTCTGCAATCTCCTGGGGAGTTACCCTCATCAACATAGTGGAAGCCATCTCACCACGGTCGGGGTCCCAGGTCAGCCTGCAGGAAGGGGAAAGAGTGGGGAAGGCAGTCTCATCCACGCCTCATCCAGATGTGGCCCAGAGCTCGCACGCCTCCCTGCCACTCACATTCCGGGGCCTCCCCTTGCTGCCAAGCAGGCGGGTGAAGTGTAGTCCCTGGACGTGCACGTGCGCATGCTTGGCCAAAGGGGGGCAACAAGAGCGGCGAGGGATGGCTAATGGTCCCCAGCAAGGGACGGTATCATCAGGCTCGTGCCCCAGAAGAAGAGAAGGACTCACCGAGGGGGAGGGTCTTGCCCAAGCCAAGGTCAGGCAGCAAGGAAGCAGCAGAGCCACAAGAACACGCACCTGCTGCCTCGGCTGCAGCCATTTGGGTGGAATTCCCACCCCCCACCACGTCCGAGTGGGGAGCAGGGGACTCTCCGAGTGTCAGCCTGCCCAGGGCTGCAGACCCTCCACCCCTCAGCCTCAGGCCGATGGCTGAACTGCTCTGAACCTCAGCTTTGCCATCTGCTTAAGGGGACAATAGTTGTCGGCCATAGGGCGTGGTGAAGACCAGATGAACTGCAGTATGTAAAGGGTTTGGCAGAGAGCACAGCGAATGTTCAGAAGTGCTACTTATTGTTGCTGTTGCCAGTGAAGCCGCCTGCGGCATCCTCCTGCTGCCCCATCAGTTGGTTTAAAGGATTTCTAACTCAGGGACGCCTGGGTGGCTCAGTCGGTGAAGCGTCTGCCTTCAGCCCAGGTCGTGATCCCAGGGTCCCAGGGTCAAGTCCTGCATTGGGCTCCCTGCTCAGCGGGGAGTCTGCTTCTCCCTCTCCTTCTCCCCCTCCCTCTGCTCATGTTCTCTCTCTCTCTCTCTCTCTCTCTCTCAAATAAGTAAATATAATCTTAAGAAAAAAAAAATGTGTCGGGCAGGGCGAGGGCAGGGCTCATCCAAAGGGTTCCCCAGGGAAGGATCCACTCCCCAGCCCATACAGCTGTTGGCAGGATTCAGTTCCTTCCAGGCTGTCTTGCTGGTGTGAAGACCACCCTCAGTCTCTTGCCACATAGGCCGCTCTGTGGCCAGCTTATACCGTGGCAGCTCGCTGCACCCAAACCCAGCGAAAAGGAAGTAATGATCTCATGCGCCGTGATCACGGATGTGAAACCCCATCACCTTGGCTGGACTCGGTTGGTTAGAAGCCAGTTACACTTGAGGGGAGGAGATTACACAGACGTGACGGCAGGAGGCAAGGGTCGCCAATGGCCTTCTGAGCATCTAGCCACCCGGAAGTGTTTCATTAAGGTCATGGCCATCGACGAATGTACCATGAGAGAAAGTTGAAGCAATGCTGAGATGTCCAGAGGCCCGGAAAATAATTCACTGAGCGTTTACTACGCACCAGGCACCGCCCTGCATGCTCTATAAATACTCTCCCATTTAGTCTTTATACTGGCCCGTGGAGAAAGGGGTGCTATTTAGAGATCAGAGACCTAAGTGACCTGCCCAGATCACACAGCACAGCAGTGGCGGAGCTGGGCTTCCAGCTCAGGCCGCTCGACATCAAAGTCCTGGCTCTAAACCCCGGGGCGCCTTGTCCGTGTCAGCCAGTTGAAGGAAGATCTGAATCAATGACTGCTGAATCTGGACATTTCTCTAAAAATAAAATAAAGGTCAGTCCCTGTCACGCGGGGAAAGGATGAAAAGAACTGGGTGTGTTTGATGAGAGAAGAAAGGAGAAAGGGGTCACGGTCGATGACTTCAGATCTCAGAGGGCTTGTCTCGGGGAGGAAGGACACTTTTTCTGGGTGGCTTGGAGGTACACATGGGGGAAGGGCAAACTCTGGAGAGCGGAGGGGGACCGTGCCGGACCCTTGCCGCGAGCCAGGTCTTCTGTGGAAGGAACGACTCACGAGCTTGCCTTTGCAGCTGAGCAAATATTTCTGCTTCCCCTTTGCAGGCTGGAGACAGCCTCTTCCCCTGCCAGCGCTGCGGGCCTTCAGAGCGAGCGGTGGCCTTGAGCTGTGGGCTGGAGGTCAGCTCGGCCACCCTCACCAGATGGGACCAGACCGAAGACTGCAGGGGCCCGGGGCAGAAGACGCTGCTGACGTCCCTTCTCCCTCTTCTGGCCTCATCACCTGGATGGCTGCAGTCTGCCCAGGATCCCCCCTCCTGCCCATTCTCCATGTGGAAGCTGAGTTGTCTTTCTAGAGCTTAAAGTCAACCAGCTCACCTCCCTGCTCAAACCATTCTGAGGCTCCCTACTGCCCTCAGGATAAATTCAGCTGGGCCACAGGGCCCTCTACATGACAAGGACCTGCTCTCTTCCAAGTCTTGCGTCCAGTTGCTCCTCCCGTCCCCCACTCCAGCTTCCATCCCACCTTCCTGGGTTCTTGAACAATACGCTCTTCCCAACACACCATGCAATTCCAAACCTCCGTGCTCACTCTGCCCAAACTGCCCTTCCACCTGGATCACGCCTGTACATCCTTTAAGAACCATTCAAATACCACCTCCTCCAAGAAGCCTTCCTTGATCCCTTCAGATGGAGTTGCTTCCCCTCCTCTCTGCCTCACTAAACCCAGGCCTGCTGGCAACTGCCATTTACTAAGCACACGCTCCACGCAAGGCCCTGTGCTCCAGTGCATCTCTCCATGAGCTCCCTAAGTCCCCCACTTTAACAGCTTTTTTGCATCCCCATTTTCCAAACAAAGAAACAGCCGCAAAAGATTACGTACTTTATTCTAGGACACACAACCAATAAGTGGCAAAGCTAGGATAAAAGTTCTCTCTTCGACTCCAGAATTAGTGCTTTTTGTTATTCAGTTGTGCATACGCTTAAACAAAGTAATTCCTGCAAGTGGTAACAAACATATTACTCGTAAAGAGTGAAAAAGGAAAAGAAATGGTCTCTACCCCTCTCCCCATCCCAGCTACAACCCAGTGAGTAAAGCAGGTAGTAAGAGAAGCTCCCCAGGGGCCAATGTTTCTCGACATTTGGCAACATACATCCCTTCAGTCCTCAGAGCAAGTCCGTGAAGTGTTATCATTCCCACTTTACAGATGGGGCAACTGAGGCACGGAGAAAGTAAATGCCTTATTTAAGGACAGCGCACAAGAGGAGGAGAGAGAACTCAAACGGGGCGGTGTCATCCCAGAGCCCACGCTTCCTAAACGTCGCATACGTAAAGCCAGTCCGGTTAAAATCTGCATGGTCGGGTGGGGGCTCTCGTGCGTAACTGCCGCTTGAGCCCTTTCCACATCGCACCAACCCTTGAGGACCTCGGCAGAACTCTACGGCTCTAAGGGACATCATTGGAAAACCGTAGTTGTCAGACAATTTTGTGGCATCTGAAAGGCCTCGTGACACACTGTTCTCAGTTGAATTCTGTGACCTGGTTGGTCCTACCCCAGGCAATCTTAGGGTCCCCAAGATTCAGGCATCACAAAAACTATGGGTACCAGGAAGCAGGGTGATGCCAGGGGAAGGGTCCAGGCTTGGGAGCTGTGAAAACAATCCCACCACTGCCTGGAGTCAGCCAAGCTCTGGCTAGTTAGCTCTGGCTAACGTCAGCAGAGGGAAAACCCAGATGAGGACAGGAAACTGGAGAAGGGAGTTCAGGCATGGCAGGCTCCAGGAGGGTTCAGGAAGGTGGCAGTGAGGAAGCAGGGACTCTCCCCATTGCGTGTGTCACTGCGTAGCGGGCTCCCAGTCCCGTGCCTGGCTCAGAATGATGCCCATGAGGCCCCCAACTATTGTTGAGTAGTTACTGAATCAAAGACTCTATGGTTCCGCAGAGCACCGTCAACTGGTCAAGTCAGGGCTATGTGCTATTCTAGGCGGGAGAGGACGGCGGTGGCTCCCTCGAGTCTGGAGGGAGGAGGGGAGCACCTCGAATTAGCTCCTACCACCACCACCATTGCCAAGATGACACACAAAGAGCGGAGACCGTTTGCTCTGAGGAATCTAGAGGTTGGACTCTGGCAGCCAGCGCAGCAAAGGCCTGTTACAGCCTTATAATGACATTCAGGGGACCATCATACTGACACAGGCCACTAGTCATATACCGTAAATGGACCCCGAGACTGTGCGAGGCACCTCTCAGGTATTCAGGCATTTGCTTACTGAATCTTCCTAACAGCCTTATAGTCATTACCCCATTCTACAGATGAGGAAACTGAGGTGCAGAGAGACAAAGTGACATGGCTAAGGTCCCACAGCCAGGGGCAGGTGGTAGCAGGACCCAGGGCTGATGGGCTCCAGGGGCTGTATTTCTAACCATGATGACGTATTCTCTCTGTGCGGTGCAGTGTGGCCTCCAGCAAGTGATCTGGACTCCAAAGCCCTCGGTTTCCACGTCTATAAAAGGTGGAGAGTCTTTGCCTTCATGGGAAGGTTGTAAAGTGTCACAGAGCCTGGCCCATTGCAGGCTGATGGTTAGGGGGCTGAGCTGTGTCGCCGCCCCCCTGCCAGTCATCAGCCTCCTGACAAACCCCCATCAGTTCGCAGGCACTCGTGTCTTCACAGCCAGCACCTGGGACTTTTTGCTCCGCTATACGGGCTCAGTTCTGGACCTCAGTTTCCTCATCTGTCAAAGGAGGAGGCGGCCGAGCCTATCTCCAAGGGCACAGACGTGTTGACGTGCAATTTTTAGCAGTAAAATACCCGTCCTTACCTCCGGAAGGCATTCCATGCAGGCTACACGGTGTCCTAAGAACCGGCCAAATGAACACTGTAAATTTCTCCTCCTCCGAGGACCGCTCTCCTTCCACACCCTCCTTCTCGAAGGCTCACACTTTCTCTGCTTTCAGAGAGATGTTTTTCAAGCATCCCGTGTGGGGACCCAGGCGACAGCAGCATGCAGAAGCCCAACCCCAGCGGTAATCCCGGGCGGAAAGTGAACGGGAAGAAACGTGCCAGATAAAGGCACCAAGGAGGAGGCCTCATGCCTGGTTTTGCAGCATGGGGTGGAGGCCAAGCACGGGGCCTTGGGGGAGTCCAGCAGGTCCTCTGAAAAGGCCTCATGGGGACTATTCATAGCCCAGGAGCCTCACTGGAACCCGGCAGGCAGAGACAAGCCCCAGCAGCGATCTTGCTTGTTTGTGACACAAGCACAGGCTGAGTTGTCAACACCGTTCTTCCTTCCACCCCCTCATTTAGCCTCAGACTAAACACCATCTGTCCTGGACCTGAACTGGTGTCCAGGACCCAGCTGTGTGAAGTAAAACGAGCCCTGGCTTTGGAGTAGAAGATATAAAGGTGGGATTCAGCCGGACACTGAACAGGATTGCTGTGTACAGTTGTTCAACTTGTGCACTGAATAAGGGCGCCTGAGGGGATGAGAGGAATCTATCCAAGTGCTCTGCTTACCAAGCCACGATCACCCAGAGGGCCACATTTTTCTAGTACACACAAAGGTACTCTAGGGGCTAGCAGAAGTCCTGACCCTGAACCTGAATTTCTGCCTTGGTAATGATTCACCCATTTTCTCCTACAGGGATATGGGGAGGATGTAGTCATTTAATCTGTATGAACACACCTCATATTATTTGTAGTGAATTATTGTTATTTATTTATACAAAGTCTTGTTCCACAAAGGTTTGAAGGCAGATGATGAAATTACGTGCAGTTATTTAACTATTTCTAGTTAGAACATATGAATACATGCAATTTTATACACTGAATTAATGGGGGAAGGCAGGTAGGAGGCACATGCACCATTACTTCCCTTCCCGTGCCTGTGGCAGACACCACTAATCAATGCAATCCATGGTGCACATCATCCATGTTCTGAAAGTCAGGGTCCGCCTTGGTACAGAGGTGAAAAAATGGGCACAGGGTTGCATCTTACCTGCTATAAATGGTGCTCAATAAATGGTTGTTAACCAAAACTTGCAACCAGTGGAAGGGGGCAGAGGAAATAAGCTGGATGTGTCAGTTGTAGCCCCGAGCTTCGTGGTGGGCAAAACAAAGAACTAAACAGTCAGGCGTGCACATCGATGCATGCACACACACACACACACACACGCACACACACACGCACACACACACACACAGTATCCATTGCAACCAAATTATACCGGTTTCTCAGACTTCATGCAAATTGCCTACATTGAATTCTGAGAGACTCTTTCCCATGACTCAGACACCATCCCCAGCGGCAGCCTGGAATAAGCACACGGGCAGGTTTTGGTGGGTGACTCCACGTAGAGAGCGCAAGGAAAGCCCATGTAAACCCATCCCCATCCATCCCCAGCTCATGGGAAGGAGTCCAGGCTAACAGGAACCAACCTTCCTACTCACTTTCTGGGATCAGGAAGTAGAGCTTCAAGTGCCCTCAAGTCCTTTTCTAGATGAGGAAGCCACGATTCTGAGGAGTAGGGAGGAGTCCTGGGGCCCCACCTCCCAGCCAAGGAACATTTCTGCTCCCCCCACAGCCTTCCCAGTGGTTGCCAAGCACCCAGTGGTGGTGCTTCCTGGTCCAGCTTGACCCATCAGCAGGTTGGATGATCAGCTCCAAGTCCATGGCCCAGGCCCCCCCAAAGAATGCCCACTGGGAACTGTACCATTGGAATGTAAGGCTTTGGGCTGCACTACCCCAAGAAGCCCCTTTACTGATGCAAACACTCGTGGGAACAAGGATCCAGAGGGTGGGCCTAAGGCTTGGTGAGGGTGTTGGGAACATTTAAGCAGACCTTCAAGGACAGGCTCCTCTTGCTCTGTGGCTTGTTGGGACAGAGAAAACACAAGCTCTGGGGTCCGCCACAGCTCCATTCAAACGCTCACCCTGCTGGCAGCTAGCTGCATCTTTGGGAAAGTCACTAGCCCCCTCTGAGCGGTCCTTTTGTCCGTCTGTAAAGTCAGCTTAGTAACTGAGCCCCTCGTGGGGTTGTGGCGAGGACTGAACGAGATGAAGTTCTTCACCATCATCACCAAAGCTAACTGACTTGTGGGTGCTGGGCAGACTACAGGCTGGGATGCGACTGCTCTGAGTTTGAATCCTGGCTCTGATGCTACTGGCCAGGGAACATTCTGAGCCTCAGTTTCCCCATGCACGAATGGGATCACCCTGTAAGAATGCAATTCCAGTTGGGCCCCCACAAGCTGGAAGCCCAGGGGAGCCCATAATTTGTATGGAGGGAGGCAGGCCCCAAGAGGGCTCACCAGCAGCTCCCCTCCCAGGCCCAGGCCCGGGGAATGTGTAGGAGGGAGGTCCAGGGAGGGGGCCCTGGAGCTGGGAGGAATAGCCCTGGCAGGCGGGCAACAGCGGTGACCCAGGAGGGAGGGAGAGCATTGCTCCGAACTCATCACTCAGCAAGCTGTCTCCCCTCCAGCCCCGGAACCCCGGCGGCCTGTCCTCCCCACTTCCTGCGTGCTGGGTCAATATTGTGATTTCCACCGTGCCGCCCGCCTGGGACGGCCTGGCCCTGCACACCGCCCAGGGTCACGGGGCTGGGGGGAGACAGGGGTATGGAGAGGTCACTTGCTGCCCGGAAGATGACTCAGGTCCTGAAGGCTGCAGGCGGTGTGGCCGAGAGCCAGGAGCCCCCACGCAGGCTTACCTCCACCATCCTCTCCCGGTCCACGAAGACAGGGGCTGCCTGCCATAGGGGTGGGAGGCCCAGAAACCCCACTATGTCAGAACTGGAACGGCACCTTCTCAAGGCCTACGGGCTCCTCCTGTGAAAATGGACCCGACCGAGGCCTGGAGAGGCACAGAGCTTGTCCCAGGTCACATGATGAGGGTGCTGCTAAAATGGGACGTGAATCGCATCTCCTGACATCAGATCCAGACCAAACTCCCTCTCTTTCCTTCCCTTCCCACATTGGTCTACTTACTGTCCTTTCTGGTCATGTTCATGACTTGTTTCCTCCCATACCTCTGCAGGATCTGGGCAGAGAGTGAGGCCAACTGGCCAAGGAACGTCACTGGGCTTCTCTGGGGGCAAGCGGCCATCAAGAGGACACTGTTTGGGGCACACAGACTGGTAGTTATGGAAACAGTGGACCTGTGGTTTCATTCCCACCTTGTGAGCTCATCATGCCAAGACTCCATGAGGTCTGCACTTCCTCCTGGAGCCCTCCCTGTCCTCCAGAGCAATCCCACTGTTCCCCTGTCATGCCACCTCCAACCCCTACATCGGCATGCCCAAGTAGAATAGGAAATCCTGGGGGAAGGGGCCCCAGCCGTCTCGCCTCCAAAGCCCAGGGACCCGCCTATGACTGAGGCCATCCCCAGAGCTCAGCGGACAGCAGCCAAATGAAGGAAGGAACAGCTGAATGAATGGGCTCATGTCCTGTCTCCCCCCATCACACGATCTCCATGGGGCCGACACTCTACTCCTCCCAGGATCACCTCTCCCTGAACCTCTTATTCTTCCCCTGGCTCCTTCCTACCCTTCCTTTATTTCTGCATTCAGCTGTCACTTCCTCCTGGAAGCCCTCCTTGACTGCCATGCCAAGACCACACTAGCTGGCCCTGTTCTGGGTACCTTATACTCCCCTATCAACGTTCTTATCCCAGGAAGGTAGTGGCTTCTTTAATGGTCTTCCCTTCTAGGCTGAACTAAGACTTGAGTCCCCATCTGTGAGTGTGGCACTTGCCTGATTGTGTCTGTCTAGCTCAGGGCCTGGTGCTGAGCTGGTGCATGATGGATGGATGAATGGATGGATGGATTCCTCCTAGAATCTGGCCCACACCGGGAGTTCATTAAATGCTGGCAGTCGGCAATGCTGGTGATGGCGGTGGTGGCTGGGGTGGGTGTCTGTTGTGCTTGTGTTGTCCAGCAGCACCCATATCCCATCCTTTGTCCAATATCAACCACCCCATCTCCTTTGGAAAATGCCCCTCCTTCTCAGCAGGACTCCACCCGTCACTAAACCTCAACACCCTCCCTGCGTGACCCCAACTTGCTCAATGATCATACCCCATTTCCCTGCTCCAAGAGTGGGCACAGGACCCAAACAAAGCCAGTCCAAGTCCCTCCTTGAGGCCGATGTGGATCCCAAGAGAAGGCAACCCTCTTGTTTTGGGCAGGGGTTGCCAAGCTAGGCTACTTCTGCCCAAGCTCCTGGGCCCCTAGAGGGAGAGGAGACCAACCTCAAAGGGAAGCAGAAGTGAGTGACGGACAGAGAATCCCGAGGCCTACTTCTGGCCCCCTCCTCCCATCTCCCATGGCCAGGCCACTTCCCAGACCCTCAAGTTCCCTCTTTCACTAGAGCCACGTGATGTGATCTTCTCCAACTTGCAGTTGGGAAGAACTTGGAACACCGTAGAACCAGAGAGAAGACAACGAGAGGAACAGGGTGAGTCCAAGGGGAGACACAGATACTGAGTAGTGCTTGGCCAGCAGACTCAGGGGGGATGACAGGGTCTCCTGCTAAGGGCATACCAGTGACCCTGCAGCCCTCTGCAGACCGGCCGAAGGGCAAAGGTTTTGCAGGGGAGGGATGGGCTAGTGTGGGTTTGGTACACTTCACTGCCAATGACAGAAATCCAGCTCAGACTGGCTTATGAAGTGGGAAGGGGGGTTCATCAGCTCTTATGGCTCAAAAGTCCTTGGGTCTCTAGCTGTAGACGTGGCTGGATCCAGGTACTCAACCACTGTGGTCAGGAGCTTTCTCTCTGGCTCTCGCCAGCTCTCCCCAGCTGGCCACTCTGCTGACCTGGGCTTGGATTCATCCTAGGCAGGCTCTCCTCTAAAGATGGCAGCTTGGGCCTTCCATCCCAACAGCAACCTCGACTGAAAGAGAGCACTTTTCTCCCCATTGCTATAGCAAAGCTCCCAGAGTTGAAGCTGATTGGCCGTGAGTCAGTCTCATGCCTACCCCTAGAGAGTCCTGAGATGAGGGGACTGGGAGCCTCTTATTGGCCAGGCCGATGCCACAAGTCCACCCTGCAGTGAGCCTGTCCAGGGCAGTGACCCAGAGCAATTGGCGAGAGGGGGCTCCCAAAGGATGTTCCTGCTGGGCCAGCAGAAGATGTCTACGATCCTTGGGAAGAGGTCTTTGGCTGGAAGCTGTTCCCCACAGGAATGAAGACCGGAGGGAGAGAAGAGGAGCTCTTTGAGGAAACGATATCATCCTTCTTGGCTAGGTTGGTCTTTGGAGGAGGGGGAACATCCCCCTTGAAGGCAAGAGGATGGATGGGAGGACTTCTCGGTTACTCCCAGCCCTGGAAGCCTCTGGTCCGGAGCGGTGACGCCAATTGTCTGTAGCCAGACACATTCCTGGATGTGGATGCAGGGTGGGAGGCCAGCATCGCGCATCTAGAAGCATCTCCGGGTCTCACATCTGCATGCCCAAACATGTACCTTGGGCTCCCACATCTGCACGCCCCAGACACGCGCCTCCAGCTCCCACATCTGCACCCTCCAAACATGGGCCCCAGGAGAAAAGCGCAGACTTAATCTGCCCAGGAGACCTGAGTTGGGCCGTTTGTGGGACAGAGCTGGTGGCTTCTGGATTGTTGGGGGAAGGCCAACGACTCCCAGGGGCAGTCTCCAGGGACCCCCTCATGGGGGCTGCAGATGGGGGTGCTCAGGATCCCCCTGTTCCTGTGCTTGGATTAAAACAGGGAAATGTTCTCCTGTCACGTGAAGGCAGTTGCTGTCATTGTACTTCACTGTGACACCTGTGCCTCACCTCCACGACACACAGAAGCCCCGGCCTAGTTTCCATGACCTCGGCTCTACCCTAGAAGCCCCTGCTTCCCTTGCTCCTCTCAGCTGAAAGCCAAGAGCGGACACTTCATCAGGGGAGCTGCACGCCCCTTTGTGACTGAGACACAAGGCTTCTCTAAGACTCAGTTTCCTCAAGTGCATGACGGGGGGAGAAGACTTCCCTGCGAGTCCCTTGGGGACATTAGGACCATCCAACAGACAGCAGCTATGACCACGCTTTGGAAAGGCGAAAGCCTGTAACCAGGGCACCATGAACTGATCCCCATGGACTCCCGGGGGAGGTTTGGAATCCCTCCATGCACCGTCTTTGGAGCCAGGGGAACCTGTATCTGGTCTGGAGGCAGGAGGAGGGACAAAACGATGTCTCGAAATCCTTTCGAGGCTTCAGTTGTCTCGGCCAACCTGGAGATGATGTGGTCAGACTTTAAATTCCCACCGGTCCGGACCCCCAGCCCGTTGGTGTCTCTCCAACATGTGTTGAGCGTATCTTATGAGCTCAGAAAATGCGTGCCTGCAGAGCAGAAGGCCACAAGGGACACGTCCTCCTGCCTTCCCATCCATTCTGCTGGCTGGGTCCTTAGACACTCCTCCCCTCTCCCCCGTGGACCCATCCACAGCCTTGGTTACTATCCAGGTCCAAGCCGCTCTCTCTCTCTCTCCCTGGGGTGACCCTCCGGCCTCCTCGGCCTGCCCGCATCCGTTCCTGCTGCCCCAGCATCCTTCTCCACAGAGCAGCCAGAGGGATTCAACAAAACAACAAACACATAAACAAAAAAATACATAATATCATAATATCAATCCCTCCCAGTGGCTTCCCACTACTCAGAAAAATATCCACTCTTAGTCAAAGAAAAAAGATGATCTGATGTGTCTTTTTTTAAGTGGTAAAAGACACATCACATAAAACTGTATCCCCATAACCATTTTTTTTTTCAAAGCTTTTATTTATTTGAGACAATGTATGGGAGAGAAAGCAAGCACAAGTGGGAGGGGGAGGATAGAAGGAGAGGGAGAAGCAGACTCCCTGCCGAGCAGGGAGCCCAATGTGGGGCTCGATCCCAGGACCCTGGGATCATGACCTGAGGCAAAGGCAGAGGTTTTAACCCGCTGAGCCACCCAGGTGCCCCACCCCATTATAACCACTTTTCAGTGCATAACTCAGTCATGTTAAGTATATTCAGACTGTTGTGCTCCCAGACTTTAGACCATGTTCATCTTCTACAATGGAGCCTCCATTCCCATAGAACAAACAACAGCTCCCATTCCCCTCAGTCTCCTCTTTGTCTCTCTGGATTTGGCGAGCCTGGGTCCTCATGGCGGTGCGATCTCATGGGATGTGTCTTTTCGTGACTGGCTTGTTTCCTCCCGCAGAATGTCCTCAAGGTCCATCCGTGTCGTAGCGTGTGTGAGAAGCCTTCCTGGCTGAGGCTGGATATGCTCCCTTGGATGGCTGCTCTGTTTTGTTTCTCCACTCATCCATCTGTGGACGTTCAAGCTTCTTCTACCCATTGGCTATTGTGAACGGTGCAGTGTGTTGATAAAGGAAGTAGCCGTATTGTGTGGGATTCCTCCGTATCACAGGGCACCTGTCATCCCTCCCAGCCATGCATGCTAGTGACACGTCCTCCAATCCTTGGGACAACCAAAAAGTATTCACCGGGAAAGGTGGTGCACCCCTGGCTGAGAGCCATCAGCCCTGCTCACCTCCCCTGCCTTGTTTCACACAGCTTTCCCCCTCCCCGGCTCATCGCCCCAGCCACTCTGGCCTTTCTGTTCCACAGTCATGCCAACATCGGTCTCACCACAGGGCCTTTGCACTTGCCCTCCTTCTGCCTTGCATACTCTTCTGATAGACTCTCACATGACAGATCCCAGTCTTCAGGTCTCAGTTCAAATATCACCTCCCCAGGGAGCCCTTCTCAGACTTCCCCACCTAAGGAAGCCACCTTGCTCTCTCTCACACGACCCTGTGTGTTGTTGCTTTTCACCATCTGAAATTACCTTCTTTGTTGTTGGCCTGTTCACTGTCTTTCCATCAAAAACAAGATCCCTGAGAGCAGACCTTCTCTTTCTCCTTCTCTTGTATCACCCCGACAGCTAGGGCCATGCCAGGGGCAGAACGCCTGTCGACAGACCGAATGACTGCTGGGAGATCACCCGCTCTTGCCACTGCGGTGTCCACAGAGGGGATTGTGAGGCCCAGAAAGGGGAAGGGACTTGATCAAGGTCATACAAGGTCAGTCCCTAGCTTTGTGACTCCAGCCTGGGGCTCCTTCTCCTACCTCGCACACCTGGAGAATCTCTGTGCCAAGGCTGGCAGCTGGACAGCGAAAACCGCAGGCTGCCGATCCATGTAGGATATGCCGCCCATTGTCTCCAGGCCCGAGATTTTCCCCTTCTGTGAGGCTGATTCTTTCTCTGGAGACTAGATGAAACAGTCGGCCAGCGGGGAGGCTAAGCAGTATGAAAATCCCATCTTTTCACGGCAGAACATCTTCACTCAGTGAGAGACTCCCGGGGGGCCACGTGGACCCCAGGTCATCTGTGACCTGCCAGTGCTCCCAGGCCCAGCCCCACACACCGCTGAGTGCAGACCATGGAGTGGTCCCCCGTGGGGCATTGCCCGCCACCCATCCCTCTCTTCTCTCCTCCCTCTCCACCCCCCACCTCTCCACCCTAAAGGGGTACAGTTGAATGTAGGTGTATCAAGTGTACAATCAATGTGTCCCCCTTTCAGAAAAGGCCACGCCTGCCCACACATGGCTTCCTTCAGATCAGTTTCAATCCACGCAATGAGACCTCGGCCTCTTTGGTGGGCAGAGCTCTCCACGTGGGCTGGAAAGGATTTCTGCGGCAAGACAGGGGAGTGTAGAGTCAGGCGGACGTGGGTTCATATTCCAGGCCCAGGTTTCCTTGTCTGCAGGGTTGGGCTGCCTCGGGGGTGTTCAGAGGGCCGAGAAGACTGCAGGGTACTGTTCTCACTCACCTCCTTTGCCCGAACTCCCCGTGGAACTTCCTCTTATTTCCATTTCCAGAGGATTGGACAAGATTCAACGGTCATTGCCTCTAGAGGAAGAGAGAAATAATATGGGATAAATGCAGCAGTGCCCAGAAGGAATCCAGCCCCGTTTCTGAAACGCCGAAGACAAGCCAGGTGCCGTTTTGAGCCCTCTGCGAATAACAGGCGGAATGCCCATGGCCACCCCGGAAGCAAGCACTATGTTATCCCCATTTAACAGAAGAGGAAACTGAGGCAAAGAAAGGCTTATCAAATTCTCCAGGGTTATAAGGCCAAAAGTGACCAGGCCAGGCAGCCTGAAGTCAAGACAAGAGGCCAAGTACGCAAAGTTGACAAAGGCCAAAAGCCAAAATACACAAAGGACGAGGGACACCAGAAGGATGCCCAGCCCAGCTTAGAAGGTTGGCAGGCTTTGCTCCCAGACACTGAAAGGGGAATTGACTCTTTTATCTAGTGTCATCTTCTCAGGGAGACCCCCTCACTGGCCGCCCCACCTAAAATACCAGTCTCTCCCCTCCAATCTCCCCCGCCCCGACCAACTGTTTTCCCCTGCTTTATTCCCCCACAGTACAGAGCACCATCGGACAAAAGTTTACAGGGCTACAGAAATGGACAGAGGCCAATCAGGGCGGATCTAGCAAGGAGGGCATGGAGTTTCGACTTTCTCCTTGGGTCCCCAGAAGAGTAGGGAAGATAATAGGAAGACAACCCCACAACACACACACACACACACACCCCTTACCCCAAATAAGGATACTGGCAGTCATCCAGAAGGGCAGCCTTCTGTCCATGTGAGCATCGAACCCAGGGCCTGGTGTTCTGGGTGACGGCATGGCTGAGTCACAGTGACAATAAGGCAAGGGCAACAGAAGTCTGCCTGTGTGGTGCCCACGGATCTGCAGGAATCACAGACAGGTGGATTCAGGTACCGCGGCCTTTGGTAGACAAGTTGGCTCATCCACCAGCGATGTTAGACCAAGGCCTGCCTCCACACCTCTGCTTATGCCGTCCCTGCGTCCTGGAAGGCCATCCACCCCGCTAGCAAATATTTGTTAAGCTTCTGTTATATACCAGGCATTGGGAGAACAGCGCCAGGCCAAGGCGGATAGGGTTCTTGCCTTCACAGAGCCCTGGAATGCCTAGGAAACTCCTGTTCATTCCTCAAAACCCTATTCCAATACCTTCGCTTTGGTGTGAAGCCTTCCTGGACTCTCCCCAAATAGTAAGTCGCTTGTTTTCCAGTGTTTTCCTAGCATTCATTGACTTTAGTTGTAGAAGAAAGAGAAAAGGAACAACCACACACCGAAACTTACTGTGGACCAGACCCCGTGCTGGTGACTTCACGGGCAATATCCCACTTCAGGCCCTCAGTGAGCCCGCCAGGGAAGAGATGCTCTGCCTTTTCACTGATGAGAAAATGGGCTCAGAGAGGTTTGGTCTCTGGCCTAAGGTCACACGCTTAGTGTGTGTGTGAGAAAGCGGGGACAGAGAGCCCAAATGGTCACACGACAGGGTTGGCCATTGTCCATGCTGGGAACACCCTGAAGACAGGGGTGGGTCTTGTGGGCATCATACAAGCTGTCCGCAGGCCCCGGCAGGCCCCGGCATGGGCAGGGTGCCGAGGGGGGTCTCCAGGTGTGGAGGGAGTGGGCGAAAGCCGCCCCGGAGCCCGGCTGGGGCTGCGTTGCCATCCTCGGGGCCTAGGTGGCGATGTGTGCCCTCCGTCTCCCCAACCCCTGCAGGCATCCACCTCCAGCTCCTGGATCCCTGGCCTGGAGAGGCCACCGTCTCCTTGCCCCAGTTACCTCTGCCTGGCAGCCTCCTGCCCCGGGGTCCCCCCCTTGCTGATGGGCAACACCACAGGAGACCTCAGGATGGACCAAATCTCCTTCCCCCTAAAATGTTGTGGAGTCGAGAGAGGGACTCACTCATTCATGGCCATGGTCAGACCCAGGAAGCCCGCTGGCTCCGGTGCTGGGGAGGGGAGCTGGGGGGTGGGGGGACTGCCAGGGGGACTCTTCCTTGTGGGGTGTCCCCTTCCCTGTTGCTCCAAGGGGCCCTCCCCACACCCTGCCAGGCCAAGAAGACATCTACAAAGCTCCAGAGACCAGGATAGCCCATCTCAGTCACTCCGCAGCGTCCCGCAGGCGGGGAGTGACAGAGGATAGGGCCACGACCTTGTCCAAAGCGCCCAGGAGTCGAGCCAGAGCCAGGGTAGAACCTAGATTTCTTGATTTCTGTTCTCGGCCGGCCGTCTCCCGCAAGGTTTGAAGCAGGTTCTCCGGGGCCTCGGGGCGACTGGAGAAAAATGCAGTCCGACCAGTTATCTGCTCTACGACTAATAAAAATAACAACAACTCCCTTTCTGCCTGGATTTCAGCCTTTTACCTACATTCCCTTGCTCGTCCTCAGGCCCAGACCCCCAGGGGAGACGGGTGCCACTGCCCCCTCCCATTTCCCTGATGCCTGCAGAGGAGGGGCTCACGCGGGTTCCAGCTCCCTGAGGCCTGGGGTCCCACCCAAGGGAGGGATGAAAGGGGGAGTCAAGGAGGGGGGAGGGGACGGCTGAGATTTGTGGAGAGGGGCCAACTTGTGAAGTACAGACCGGGGAACGCTCCGAGTGCTCCTCCCCTACCAGACGGTTCTACACTGCCCGCCACCCCCCCCAACCTGAACCTCCTTCAAAGTGGCAGCCAGGCTCTGCCGGAGCCAGACCACCTCTCCTTGCACCCTACCCGCCACAGACAGCCCCCACTATCCATCAGATCTGTGGTTTCCTCTGCCTGCACTTAGGCAAGCCCCTTCTGCCATCTTAGACTCAGTTGCCCCATCTGATTAACAAGTGAGTTGGGCTTTGGTTTGGTGACCCGAGGGAATGGGAATGGCTGTGTATGGGACATCTGCCGGACGCCAGGCACCAGGCACTGGCTTCTTCGCTGGTGGCACGGGGAAGCCGAAAGCCCATGTGGCCCAGGAGCCTCAGGGCCAAAGGACATTATGTCCCCACCTTCCTTCCTGGGCCTCAGTTGCCTTATCGGTCTAGTCTGGACGATAAACCCACTTCATGGGGTTGTAAGGAGAACCCGCTGTGATGACCCACAGGATGTGCTTCCAACAGCACCCACCACAGAAGCCCTCAGGAGTTAACATCGCCAGCGTCCCCATGGCCACCAGCGTCACCATGGCCATCATCGTCACCATGGTCACCATCGTCATGGCCATCATCGTCACCATGGTCACCATCGTCACCATGGCCAACAGCGTCACCATGGCCATCATTGTCACCATGGTCACCATCATCACCATGGCCATCATCGTCACCATGGCCATCATCGTCACCATGGCCAACAGCGTCACCATGGCCATCATTGTCACCATGGCCACCAGCGTCACCATGGCCACCGTCGTCATTGTCATCACGATTGTCACCACCGTCGTCACAACCATCCATCCCTCCTCTCCTTCTGGGCTGGTCCAGCCGCTGCAGGGATCAGCCTGTCAAGAAAGCCCCTGTCCCAGCCCCAGAAAAGCCTGGGCTCCACTCCCAACTCTGCCATTAACCTGTGAGCACCCCCAAGCCACAGTGTCTTCACGGGAGAAACGGGTCAGGTAAGATCTGTGTGCGGAGAGCACGACATACAGCAAGATCACCCAGCCCCGTGCCCACTTGCTTCCTTCCTCCGTTATGGGATCAAAGTAAAAGCTTAGGACAGAGCAGCGCGAGCGCACAGTAACGCCCCAGCTAATATTTAACGAGCACTCACCGTGTGCCTGACTCCAGCCTAAGGGTTTTGTTTATTTAACGTACTTCTCTCTCCTAACTGTTCTCATAGCCCTGTGAGGTGGCCAGAGACATTACACCCGACTGACAGGGAGAAACAGCCATGGAGAGGCAAAATGCCATTTTCTGGAAGCCTCCAGTGCTGCTTAAAGCCCACCAAGAGGGAGTGTTCACGTTTCTGGAGCAGCTACTACGCGCCAAGCAGTGTTCTGTCCCCTCCCCCATGCTGGCTTCTCCAAGGCTACCAGATAGCCACCATCATTGTTCCTATTTTACAGGTGACAAACTCAGACAGAGAGTGGTGAAGTCAGTCCTCCACGGAGCAAATGACTGAGTCAGGATTCGAACCCAGGTCTCAGTAACTCGTCTACCTGCTTCCCTGAATTACTGCAGCAGAGCCCACCTGGAGTCCGGCCTCCTATGAGGCCTCGGCAGCACCCAGGGGAGCAGGCCAGGCATCCATGGCTCCCGGAGGCTACGGGGAGGGGAGGACTGTCTTCATGTTTAGTACCCTCGAGGAGCTGGGGCGTCGAGGTAAAGCTACACTCTCTTAGGAGGGCACACGGCTTGCCTCCGCCAGCCCCACCAGTGTTCCAGACAGGCTGGGAACAGGTGCACCGGTCCCGGGCCCTGGGCTAGGCGAGGGGGGATCTCAGTTGGCAGCAGAGCCCTGCGTGGACGAGAAGAAACCCAGCCTGTAGCCCCTTGGGCCTGGCGGGAGATTAACAAAACAAATACCCCAGCAATCTCAATTTCAACACTTGGGGAGGGGGTCCCGAGTGTCAGGGCCCAGGGGGAGGGAGGGAAACGCAGAGACATTTTACCACCTAAATAACTTTCCCTCTGTTTAGTTTCACACGAATGTACACTCAAGTGCGCCCTCGCGCTCTCTCTCTCTGCCTCTTTTTACATTTTTATTTTATTTTTACAAATGCTCAAACTTTCCTGCCACAAATTATTCTTGGCCAGGTTACAAGTAGAAAGGCCGTGTGTATCCCTTCTTTGACAGAAAGAGAGGGGGGAAGAGGGAGGGCTCTTATGAAATATTTTGGTTGTGGGTTTGAGGTGGGATTTCTTGCTTACTCCCTCTCCAACCCCCCAGTGGTGCCTTTGCCTGGGAGGGTAGGAGTGTTCGCCTCCTGGGCATAAGCAGTCTCCACACAGGGTCTCGATCCTCACACTGCCACTCCAGCTGCCCTAACGGGGTCTTGAGGCGATTTGGAATGGCATTCGGCAAGGGCAGATTGGAGCTGGCCCCGGGGACATCTCACCTCGCCCAGGCCCTGCAGTTTCCTGAGCTAGAGAGTCCTGTCTGGAGGCCTGCGGGCCATAGCAGAGGTCCCCAAATCCCCGGGGGGGCTTGTCCTGCTCTACCCAGGACCCAAGGAAGGAGATGGCCCTGGGCGCTCCCTGTCACCCCGGAGCCATCCAGCTCCCCTCAGTCCTCCTCATGCCCAGTCTCCCCACTCCTGCAGACTTGGCTCCCCCCGCACCCCCCCTGCCCCAGCCTCACCTCACCCCTCTTCCCACCCCGCAGCACTGGGCTCCAGCCACGTCATTTCTCAAACACACTGAGCTTTTCCCACCTCAGGGCCTTGGCCAGTGCTCTTCCCTCTTCCCAGAACTCCCGCCCTGCCATTCTCCCACGAATTGTCCTGGCCCCAGCCGGACAGCCACCTCCTCGGAAAGGCTTTCGGACAAGCGAGGACCTTGTCATTTGCCGTCTCAGCCCCCTGTTGGTTTTCCTCATAGGAGACAGTTGATTTGAGATTTCTTTGTCCGTGTTCTTCTTTTTCACTGGTCTTCTTCCTCCACGAGAACCAACAGCCGCAAGAAGGAGGGACAGAGCAAATGAATGACTTGAAGGACTCAGTGAGGCCTGAAGGCCAGACCAATGTTCCTCTCCTTCCACGGGCACCCTTAACCCCTGGCTGTCCACGGCTGTCTTCTGTGAGCGCTGCTTTTCCCCAGGCCGGTAGAACATGCTGGTCTAAAGGCACCTGGTGTCCCCCCAGTCTGGTGGGGTTCTCCCACTAGGATGTAGGCCCTCTTGGGACCTAACCGCATCCCCCAAAACATTTCCGAGCCATTTCTTATAAAAGCAAAATCACACAGCCACGACCACGGGACTGAGTGCCCTGGGGCCTCGGGGACAGGCCACGCTGACTCAGTGAGACAGAAGTTACGAGAATCACGCAGGTTCCTTAGAGGGCCTGATGAACTTCTTAATGCTCACAACGTTCATCGTCTTGGAGGGGCTGTGGGGGCAGAGACTCTAGCATCCCTGCGTCCCTCCGTCCCTCCGAGAGATGAGGAGACAGGGCTGGGCGGGGTGACCCGTGGTGCCCAGAGCACCCTCGTCTTCACCTCTCTGCACCATCGCTGGGGCAGTCACCCTTCCCCAGAGGTGCAGGCCAGACGCTTGGGAGCAGGCCTCTGTGCCTCCCTACCCCTCAAGGCCGCATCCAAACAGACAGGGTCCCGCCTCCCAGTGCGCCACGCCTCTCCCCTCCCTCCGCTCCTCCTACTCTGCAAACGTGTCCCGGGCTTTACTGTTACCAGCCTGAGCTTGTTCGGCCCCAGAACAGCAGGCAAGACCGTGGCCCCCGCAGCCACCCTGGGAACTGTGTCATCTTATTAGCAACGAGTGAGTTTATGGAGCTCTGCGGTGTATCATTATACTCTCATTTGATCGATTAGCAGCTTGCGGTTGCAACTTTCTTATCCCTTAATGGAAACCCTGCTGCTCCTCTCCCACCAGTTCCTGTGGAAATTAACAGCTACTTACATCTGATGGAACTCAGGAGCCATCATTTGGGGGCCCATGACGTGTGAACCATGAGGCATAAAACCGTATGTCTTCCCACGGGGTGTCCAGCCGACCCCCTGGCCAGCACCCACTTGCCCTGGCTGTGGTCTTCGGAGGGCTGCCTGGTTGTGTGGGAGGAGGGGAGTCTGCCGTCCCCGCTTGAATGGATTCGTCAGCATTCTCTCATCCGTCCTCTGTTCCCGGTTGGACGGAGGTTAGCGGAATGTGTGGGCTGTGGGGAGAGGAGCGAGAAGGGATCCCAGGGAGGAGAGCAGAGCCCCCCCCCCCCCCACGACAGGAGGGAACCGTGCAGGGAACGGGCAGAAGAGGGAGTGGGGGCAGAGGAGGTAAAGGGCATCTTGGCGAAACAGCCTCTCAGCCTTGCGAGTCGTGGTACCACATCCGTCCCATGAACCAGGCTCCTCCTGAACTCCAGGGTCACCGGGTAGAACAGAACAGACAAGAATATCTGTCCCCAGGAAGCCTCTAATTCTTGTGGGCAGCAAGGGACAGCCACAGGCGAACATCTGATAACCGTGGGGTGCGGGGTCAGGAACAGAGAGATCAATGGCGCAGGAGGAGGACGGGCCAAACCTCATACGTTCATGATCTTGGGGAAGGAAGCCCTTCCTCAGCGAGTCCCAAAATCCTGAGGCCAGAAGAGATGGAGGAATTTAAAGACACATGAACATTAAGCCTTAAGGAATAAGGCCTAGACAGAAGGGGCCGAGGGCGTGGAGGGGTGAGAGCCATGTCCAGCGGGCTCAAAGTCAGGGGACGCCCCTGGACTAGGGTTGGACAGACAGGGGTCCCTGGACACAGCCATCCCTTCCCCTTGTCCCTTTGTCCCCTCTATCCCTGCTCTGCCACTCTCTGCTCCCCTGGATTGCCTGTCGTGCCCCAGCCAGCCCTTAGAGACATACAAAGGCAGGAGTTAAGGTCTCCCAGCCCTGTGCTCGGCCTCACTGCACCATCACGGGACTCTGGGCTCTGGCCACCTGTGGCCTGGGCGGCGACTCAGCCCCAACCCTTGCACAGTCCCCCACTGAGAGGGCAGGTAGAGGGTCACTTGGGCCCCGAGGAAGGCACCCATCCTGGCTCGGCCCCAGGTCTGCCCACGGCATCCCTCACAGTGGAAAGGACACCACCTGTCCCTCTCCCTGGCTGCCTTTCCCAGCCCTCCGCTCCCACCTGGACATCCTGAGGCTGCCCTGCCCAGACCACAGAGCCTCCAGCCTCCTCGCAGACTTGTCAGGCATCATCCCTTTAGTGTTCTTCCAGGACCTGCCAAGAGAGCCTCCCCAGCCCAGCAGCTCTCTTGCCTGAGGTCACATAGCCAGGAGGAGCAGTCAGGATTTGAACCCAGCGGTGGCTGGCTCTTCCCTCCTTGTTCCCTCTGCACCTGCCCACCGGTGACCAGCCTACAGGCCATGCCCAGATCCTGCCTAGAAGCTGGACTTCTTCATCTCTTGGAACCAGAGACAAGTTGGAATTGTTGTGGCGGGGAGGGAGCTCCCAGGTCCTTAAAACACTTAGAGCGGGGTCTAGGCATATCAGGCAGGGAGGAAGGAAAGAGAAATCCAGGGGCAGAGACAGAATGAGAAGGACAGAGAAACTGGAGAGCTGACCCTGAGGAATAGAGGCAGAACCAGGGGCAGGGAAGCGAGTGTGGGCCCAGAGTCTCAGGAACATGCCCAGGCCCCTGCCCCACAGGACAGGAAGCCCTCTCCACACCTGTGGCCCAGGGACCCAAGCCACTCCATGACACGGGGAAGCAGCAAAGGCCAGCCAGGCCATGCGGGAGAAAGAAGCTTCCTGCACCCTATCCAAACCCTGCTGCCCCAGGCCAACCTGATCTCCCCATCCACCCCTCCAAACTCCGGCCAAGCCTCCCGCCGCAGCCTCCCCCCCCACCGGTGTGGAGGAGGGCATCTCTCCAGGGAAGCAGGGAGATCAAAGGGAGGAACAGCGGCTAAATCACCAGCATGTGCCTCCCTCCCTCTCTCCACGCACCACGAAGCCTTCCCATAGCAGCTCCGATGTGGTTCAAGGACTCCTGGGAGGTCCCAGCCCCGCACGGCTCCTTCCAGCCATGGCCCAGCCCCTCTGCCAGACTCGGGCTTTCTCCCACACAGGTCTGACCTACCTTGCCCACCCTGCCAATGCACACATGCGTGCACTGCCGTACCCAGGCCATGCACACGCAGCAGACCCCACTCTCACTCTCCCTGCCCGAGCGACGGCCATCTCATCTCTGAGGACAGGATGCCTGTGGCCCATGCTAGGCGGATCATCCCCCACTCTCTTCTCCCTAGAAGCTGACCTTTGTCCTAGGGAAACTGGATTGGAACAAACACCCAGGACCCTGCTGAAGGGAGAACAGGGAAACGACACAAGGGGACACCAGCCAGAGGCTCCTGGCCGTATGCATCAGTTCAACTCCTCCTACTTGCCTATAGCTTCCTGGGCAGTGGTGGCCTGACGCCATGCAGGGAACACAGCATGGAGCTGGCTTTGATGCCAGCTTGACCATGTCTGTGTGGCCTTGGGAGACTCACTGAACCTCTCTGAGCCTCAGAGTCCTCATGGATAATTATAGAGGAGCCAGACATATAGGAAATACTGCTCTCCTACACCCTACCCAGAGGAAGAAAGTGAACCGTTCAAAAGGGCTCTTCCCACATCTCGGGGTGATCGGAACCGTTAACGACAGGCACCCTGCCTCGTCTAAGTTTGGTACCTGCACCGTCTCATTCAGGGGCCACAGCCGCCCTGCAAGGGAGGGACTGTTATGATTTTTACTTTGTAGATGAGATGGCACCACTCAGAGTGGTTGACGTTGACCTTGGTTGTCCAAGGTCACACCAAGATGCAAACCCAGGTCTGTCCGACGTGAAAAGCCACGTGCCCTCAATCGACCTGCAGGACTGTTCCTGCAGCTCATCTCTTCCTGCCTTCACCTTACCCTTCAGGCCCCATCCCCACCCTGGGGCACAGCAGGTGACCGGAGCCCCACTGCTTGAGTCCTCTGGCCACATCAGGGTGTTTGCACACGTGAACACACCCAAGCAAATGCACCGCGTGGCTCCCACTTAAGCATGGCTCCAGATACTCTCCCAACGCCGATGGCTCTGACGTTGGTCTCTTCAGCTCCGCGTGTGGGTTATCCAATCCCCTGAGGTCCAGTAATTATGTCAAACTCAGCATCTCTGAAACGGGGCCCCCCTTACCCTCCCAGCCCCTCCCCCCCAGCCAAGGTACCATCATCAGTGATCACCATCACACATCAGCCTCCTCACTGGTCTCCCTGCCTCCCTCTTAGTCCCGAGGGATCCTGCTTCAAGTCCTGCCATAGCTCCCCTGTTACTCAGAGCAAAAGCCCAAGCTCCCCACACACGATCCTGTGGCCCATGACTTTGCTGACTTCCTTCCTCCCATTCCACTCCCACTCCATTCCAGCCATACTGGCTTCTCTGCTGTCCCTGGAACACCTTAAGCACATTTCCACCTCAGGGCCTTTGCACCTGCTACACCGTTGCCTGGGACATCCTTCCTCAGATGGCCACAGGTCTCCCTGCCTCTCACCCCTCAGGTCTCTTGTCCTTCAAATGTTCTGCCAGTGAGGCCCTCATGCCCAGCCACTTAAAATAACCCTCTCAGCCCCACGGTCCCTCTCCCCTGACCCCGTTTAACTATTTCCCTAGCACTTGTCACCACCTGGCATGTAACTAATTTGTGTATTTGTTTAATGCCTGACTCATCCCAGGAGGGCATGTGCTCCTTTGAGATCAGGACTCTCTCTCAGTTCATCTGCTATTCACACTCAGAGCCTAGAACAGTGCCTGGCTCACAGAAGACCTTCAGTAAATATCTTTGCAGGAAGGAAGGGAGGGAGGAAGGGAAGGGGAAGGAATAGTAGCAGAGTGGAGACTGAGGAAAGTAGAGTCGGGAGAGAAAGGGAAAAGGGGAGGAAAGGGACATGCATAGGAACAGACATGGGACAGATACACAGCTGTGGTCAAGCATTCAGAGATGGATGGGTCAGAACCCTCCCCACATAGACACATACACACACACACACACACACACACAAATGCATCCCCAAATATACATTTACACACCTACCCACCCTTACACATATGCACATCCACACAGAGCCCCTTAGCAGCCCTCCGTTCTGGCCCCGCACCCCTCCACCCCCTCTGCCCCACCCCCGCTCTACACCCCTTCCCAGGCAGGGAGAGACGCTTCTCCAGGTGCCGTCACTGAGGTACCCACTGGTGAAACCACCAGCTCTTTTTCAAAGTCTCCCTTGTAATCTGCTCCTGGATCCGTGCTCACAAGGGCACTGGCCCTGGCCTGAAGGCAGGACCCCTCACCTTCTCCCAGGAAGTCCCACCGTGCCCCTCACCCCCACCCCAGTCCCCGCTCAGCTGTGGCTCCTTCCCCTTCCCCTGACCAGTATAACCTGCTCAGCTGAATTCTTGCTGGGCATTTTCAAACAATTCCAATTATTTGGAGGGAGGAGTGAGACTGTGACTCCCAGGAGGGGCTTGCTGGGAGGGGAGAGAGAAGAGGGGTCCCCTTTCAAGATGGGGCAGCCTCTAAGTTGCTTGTTCTGGGACCAAGACCCCCAGCCCTGCCCCACCCCCACAGCCTCAGTTCTCTGAAATCACCGGATTTGAACCTCCAGGGCTTTGCACCAGCAGAGCCTCCTGCCTTGAAAGTCCTCCCGTCCCTTCCCCGCCTAGCAAACTCCTCCACATCCTTCAAGGCCTCAGTCAGGTACCTGACACCCTTTGCCAGTCCTCATCTCTCTGTTGTCCTTGCCTGCTTAGGCGTCTGGGTCTCCTGCTGGGTGGTGGTGGGGGGGTGTCTTTGAGGGCAGAGAGCGCAATGACGCATCCAGAGTGGCTACAGATCCCAGCACAGGTCTGGCTCAGAGCATGGGCCCCGGACATTTGCTCTCGGAGTGGGAGAAGGGGATGGGGAGAGCAGGAGGAGGTCTGGACCAGAGGTCCTAGGTCACTCACTGCTTTGCTTGTGATCTTGGGGAAGTCACCCACCCTCTCTGGTCTGCCTTCCTTATCGGCCCAGGCTTCCAGAGGCCGGTGAAGGGCTGAGAGATGACCCTGATCCCAAAGGGAGAGGGTGGTGCCTTGAGGGAGCTGTCCCGGCCAGGTGGCCAGGTGCGAGCCAGGTGCTGCCCTCGGGGTTGTGGGAGTGGCCAGACAGAGCAGAAGGGAGAGAGAGAAAGAGAGAGAGAGAAGGCTGGAGCTCTCCACTCACCACGCCTCTCCCCCCCGTTGCCAGCACTGTGGCTGCAGGCACCCATGCCCGAGACCACTGTCACTCTCGGGGACTGCCACGGTCTCATCCCTTCCTGTGCCAGCATCACCAGCACTGTCATGGGCACCCACATTGCCCTGTCTGCACACACACGGGCTTCTGTTCTCCCAAGCGGAGCAGCACCCTGCTCCTCTCGGGTCCCCTACCACCCGGCAGAGATCCTGGCACATTCTGGAAGCTCCGTGTTGTAGGCAGAAGGGAGCACCCGTGGTTCAGTCCCATGCCCTTGAGCTGGCATTACCCCTAGACAAAGCTGGAAGAACACAGGGCCACGAACTGAACGATTTCTCTCCAGGTCCCCGTGGTGTTTTGTGGGAGCTGGGGCGGACCTCCAGCCTGAATTCCCAGGGCTCACAGAGAGTCCGAGAGCCCAAGTCACAAGGAGAACTCAGAGAGCAAAGCCCCCAGCCTCAGTTTCTCTGCTGGTGTAATGGGGACCGTGTTCCTGCCTCTCAAGGCTGTTGGGAGAAGGAAGGGAGTGTCAGCAGAGAAGGCAGCCAGCCCAGAAGCTGGCATCTGACAGGGGCATCCCCCAGCACCGCATGGTTGAGGGCAATACGAGTGTCGGTGTTTCTCTAAGGTTAGGGCTCCGGAGTGGAGGCGGGGATGGGTACAGCTTAAATTGCATTAGTCTTGTCCCAGACACAGTCCCTAGATTTATTGGCCACTCATACCAGCTCTATGACAAGGAGTCTGCATCCCCATTTTACAGATAAGCAAATGGGAACTCGCTCAAAGCCACCCAGGCAAGAGTAAAGACCCCAAGGCCTTTGGTTCCCGTGGCCCCCTCCGCAGGGCAGAGGCCTGGAGGGATGCCATGAAGCTCTCAGCACAGGTCAGACTTGGTGCCTGGACCCCACGCCACCACCCTGCTGGGCAGCAGGAGACCAGAGCCTGGAAAGATCCAGCGTGGAAGCCGCCGGGGAAAGGGGTCTGCACAGCTGTTTAGACTGGGGAGCCCCGGCGGTGCGTGCAGTTCTCAGTCAGGATTTGGGCAACTGTATGGGTTGTGGGTTGTCCCTGCTGTGCCCCCACCCCCACACTCTTCAGGGAGACAAGAAGAGAGATGCCAAGCCAGGCCCCACCTCCTGGACCACTTCCTCGAGAAGATTAAAGAGCCTGGGTCTCCCCCATGCCTGCCTATCCCACCATCAGTGCAGGAGCAGCTTCCTGTTTGCCGGGATGGGCGCCCGTTGCTATGGAGACAGCAGGAGGTGCCCCCTCCAGGTGGCTGATACCAGGCCCAGCCCCTCCCCGGGCCTGCCCTATCACGGCCACAGCTTCTCCAGCAGCTGGGCTGGCAGAACCATCTGGTCTGTGATCAAAGGGGCCGCAGGCGGGCACTGCCCTGGGGCCTGGGCAAGGCACCCCTTATCTCTCCCAGGCCTGGGGGAACTTTCCAGACTCAGGACAGCAGGAGCCCAGCGGGGCAGGAGGGGCAGGCCGGCGTGCCTGGGAAAGACACTCCCAGGGAGTGGCGGGAGGGCCTTGAAACTTGCCAGGAATGAGGCCCGAGACCAGGGACAGGACAGGTCGGTGGCTGGTCCCTGTGGGGCTCTATGCCCGCTTGTTCCTCATCCTGCTGGAGCCCCAGCCAGCTGTGGGACTCAGGGCACAGCACTCCACTTCCCCAAGCCTTGGTCTCCTCTGCTGCCAAGTGGGAAGCAAAGAAATGGTTGTGAGGGTCCCCATGTGTGAGGCCTGTGGGATACTCGTGGATACTCGGTCATAATAATAAAGATATTAGCTACCATTTATTGAGGATAAGCCCTTAAAGTGCATTATTGTCATTTAATCTGCATGGCCATCTGAGATGTGGTCCCTGCTATCATCCACATCATACAGAAGAAAACCCTGAAGGTCAAAGAGATCAGGAAATTGCTCCAAACAGCACAGATCCTAAGCGGCCAGTAAATATTAGCTACTGGAACTGCCATTTTTCCCCTCCTATTACATTCTAGCTGAGCTCACAGCTGCTCTGACCGGTCCCTGACTCCATCCTCTCCTCTCAGTCCCTCCTACTAGGCCACCCACACAATCCGCATCTATTGGTTTGTTTTTTAAATCCATCTAATAATAATTATTATTAATAAACGATTACTGATATTTACTAGCCCTCAATAATAGCCAGCAAGTGCTGAGCCCAAGGCCCTGAAACCTTTGTGACAGCCCTAGGGGGTCAGAACCATAATAAGGTATGAGGGAACGGAGGCCCAGCGAGGGATACGTGCACACAAACACTAACACACACACACACACACACACACACACAATGCTCCAAACGGACTGAACTTCCATTTCCGGAACATACTTCACTCTGCCTCCCCTCTTGGTCTTTGCCATGCTATGGTCCCCACCGGAAACAGCCCACCCACTGGCGGTCTGCGTCCCGGCTGGAAGCGAAACCCCCGGAGGACAAGAACGATGTGTTTGCCGTGCGTGGTGCACAAGCTCAGCGACCCAGGGCCAGAGCTCGGGTGGATAAGGTTTTGAGTATGGGGACCGTGCAGGACGAATTAATAAGGGAATAATGACTCGGGGTCTTCTTCTTCTAACCCTGACAGAACCTGAAAGACCGTAATCAAACCACTGGGTTTTCCGGGTTCTCTCCGGATAAAACAATCCCAACTCCTTGAGCATTTCCATATGATGACTGTCAGGACACCGAGCTTCCAGGAGAGGAACAAACGAAGGAGGGAGTGAGTAACCGGATGAATTCTTAGGTGAGTGTGTTAGGGAGCAAACAAGTCCGTGAGCCACAGCTAGAGCATGAACTAGAAGCTTCTGGAAACAGTGAAATAAATCGATGAATAGAAAAAGGAATGAGGGGTGCCTGGGTGGCTCAGTGGGTTAAAGCCTCTGCCTTCAGCTCAGGTCATGATCTCGGGGTCCTGGGATTGAGCCCCACATCGGGCTCTGCTCAGTGGGGAGCCTGCTTCCTCCTCCTCTCTCTCTCTGCCTGCCTCTCTGCCTGCTTGTGATTTCCATCTGTCAAATAAATAAATTAAATATTTAAAAAAAAAAGAGAGAAAGAAAAAGGAATGAGAGAATGGATGGTGTGGAAGGAAGAGGAACTACAAGAAACCCCAGCAGGGTCAAGTACATGAGAACAGGTCAGTGGGCTTCCCAGAGGGACACCCAAGCCTCCGCGCAGGGACCCCAGAACCACAGGCTCTACAAGGTCACCAGCCAACTCAGACCCACTTATAAATAAAGTTTTATCAGAACACATTTTTTTTTTTTACCTCATTCTTTTTGATGTCTTGCGCATGGTTTCTTTCATTCTACAACAGCAGAACTGAGTAGTTATAACCATGACCGTATGACTTGCGGAGCCTAAAATATTTTCCACCTGGCCCTTTACAGGCAAAGTTGGCCCATCTCTTTAGTAGAGACTCTTCCTGGAGGGACCTGAACAGGCCTCCTGCCTGGGCTCCTCTCAATGCTGGCCGGAATCCCCCCTGCCTCAGAGGGTCCTTGGGAACCCACCTGCACGGCTCTGGACCTGGGCCTTCCCCATCTCTCTAGGCAGCCCTTCTTGCTCTGGGCCATCTCAGGCCATCAAGAGCTCTTCCTTCCGCTGAGTGGAAATGTTCTGTCCTCTTTCTTGTCCCCACCCTCAACCCGACCTCCCGCCTTGACCGCGGGTGTTTACCCTGACCTCTGCCCCCTGTCTCGTTCCCCACCAGCCAGGACCGCTCAGGCCCGGCTGGATCCATTTCTCAACCAGGGAGGCAAGTGAGTCACCGAGTCCAGAGAGGGGACATCTGCTGGGCTCCCGCCTTCAGCTAATCTCACTAATTCTGCAGAAGGGGCCCAAAGCCACCCCTGCTGCTTCGTGTATGCACTTGGACATGGGGTGGAAGCCAGCCGGCGGGAGAGGATATTCACTCGCCGAGAACTGTGGGGTCTTTGGGCTCCGAGTGTTTATTTCAAGTTGGGTTTTGTCTTCAGCTCCTAGGATCATTTCCCAAAAGAGCTGAAGAAACCTGGCTTCGACTGTGCACGTGCACAGGGAGGCAGGGGGATTCTCACTGGACCCCCACACAGACTTCGGGGGCCTGCTTTACAGAAGAGCACACCCAAGTCATCCAGGAACCAGTCCAGGGTGCCTGTTTTCCTGTTGCCTCTCTCATTCTGGAATCATCTAGAATCATTCGAGAACCATACAAGCCTCAATGGGTGGCTTTGCCCGCATTTCCACTGTGCTCCACTGACACCAGCCCCATCCCACAGGTGCGAAGACTGGCACATGCCAACATGCTTGGACTCCGGACTCAGACCTCAAGCACATCACAGATGAGTGGGCACCCAACCAGAGGAGCAGGGTGTGGAGAGGCAGCCTGGGGGGTTACAGAGCACAAGTCCTGAGTTCCCGAACCCAGTGGGAAGAAGGAAAGGCGTGCCGGGAGGGGGTAGTGTGGGCAAAGCTGTGGGGTCCCGGGAGCTTCCTTCCCCACAGATTCTAAATGGGGTTTTTTCCTCTATTCAATGCACCCATTGCCTCTATAATTATGACCGCATGGAAAGGGACCAGAGATCTGGGGAGAAGAGGGGGGAGAGAGAAATAAAGAGAAGGGAGAGCCTAGTAGTTACAAACACGGGCTCTGGAATCAGACAGACTGGGCACAGACCTGGTATCACCGAAAAGCGAGCCACATTGGCCTCGTCCATCCAATGGGGCTCGTGATGCTGAGCTCACAGCTTTTTTTGGGCAAAATGAGGTAATGCGTGTCAAACACTGGGCCCAGGGTCTGGCATGGGCCAGGCACTTGGCCAGCGGACACCCTTTCCATCCCCCATGAACACGGCGTGCTTATCACTCGCAATTTGAATGGAGAGCTTCTCCCGAGCCCCCGAATGGGGCGATGTCTAGTCACCGTGGTGTGAACCCTCCACCATCCCCGGGCTGACCCGGCGAGCTCCGGGAGGGGGCCGCGCCGCTGCGAGAGCGTACCTGGCCTGCATCTGCCCCCGTGGCGTCACCTGCGCACATTAATGAAAAATTCACGGCGCGGAGCAGAGCCAGGCCAGACCAGGAAATTGCAAAGTCCCGGGCGCGTTACCTCAGCCCCGCTGCACACGCTCTGCTTTTATAGCTCCACGTGTAATAACATAAAAGCATAATTTATTAAAGTATCACTTTAAGTGGGGATGGCAGGAGGGGGTCCGTGCCCAGGGGGCCGTCAGTGCCCCATAGGCTGGAGATGCCAAGGGAGGGGGCGGGCCGTCTCCGCGCTCGCCAGCTGCCTGTCCATCACCGCACCGTGGCTGGAGGGGCAGGGAAGCGTCCAGGAGCTGTGGGCGACAGAGGCCGCATCGCCTGGAACACATGATCCAGGCTGTGTGGGGCTGAATTCTATCTGTGTGACCGGGGATGGATCAGTTGTCCACTCAGAGCTACAGTTTCCTCATCTGTAAAGGAAAGGGTTGCAGTGAGACCCCGAGTCCCTCATTAGCAGCTCTCCTCCTAGGCCTGCTGCTCCCAGAGTGAAAGAGGCTTCCAGGCACTGAGCCATGCCAGGAAATGACCCTGGGATTGCCTCATTAAACACGGAGGGGTATTTACACTGGGAGAAACAAATATTTATTTCTGGTCCAAAGTAAGAGGAAGGTCTTTGGAACCCCAGTCTTGTAGCTGGCTCAGCCCTGCTTGGGAGGAAGGGACCAGATGGGGAGGAGAAGAGGGAGGGGGAGGAGGAAGGGGGCAGGAGGGAAGATGCAGGGATGGAGGCAGGGCTGGGAGTCATGCAAGCTTGGGTTCAGATCCCAACTCTGCTGCCACCCAGTGTTGTGACCCTGAGCACAGGTCCTTGTGTTGCTGCGCCTCTGGGTCCTCCCCAGAAACGTGGCTAACGTGTGCCTGAAACGGGGTAGGTGTTCAGTTATTGCCGACTCCATGCCAGGCACTGTCCAGGCTCTCAAGATCCTGCAGGAAGGAAGGCAGGCAAACAGCGGGTATTTTTATTAGGAAAATAAGGTGGGCGGAGAAGGTTCTCCTCTAGGGACCCATGACACTCTAAGCTGGAAGCAGCAGGGGGATGGTGGGCATTTAGCACATGAACCACACAGAGTTTTTAAAAAGCAACAAATAAACACACCAAATGACCAAACATAAAATAGCCCCCTTCTGACTTCTATCCAAAGGGCATAGTGGATGGGCTGCCTCACAGGGACAGGATACAAATTCTCAGAACCAAATTCAGGAGCCTGGGTTGACCAAAGAATTATAGGGTGTTTCCTGCATGAGGTGTGGTTGGTGAAGTGGGATAATTTCTCGAATCCAACTGGTTCTCTCCCACCTTCCTGGCTACCCCCTGATCCAGACCAACAACCTCTCCTGCCTGGCTACATGAGTAGCATCCTGGTGGGGCCCCCTGCCTCTGCCCTTGGACCCCACAGTCTGTTCCCAGCTGCAGTGTGTTCTCGTACCTTGGAACTGGTTGAGGGTGTCTGGGGTTGGCTAAGAAGATGCCCATGGAAGGGTTGAGCTTGGAGATATGGACACAAAGCTGGAGAAATGGTTGGATGTGGGAAGAAATTCTTGACTTCAGGAAAGAAGCATCTTTAATGTACCATCAGGAGGAGCTGCAGAGGGTTGAGCTCTCCCGTCCTGCATGAGGGGGTCAGGTCACTTCTCGGTGGGGCCCAGACACAGGCTGAGCCCAGAAGACCTCACAGAGAGTTGTGGACCCCAGAACAGTGCCAGGCTGGTCAGAGGGGAGCAGAACTCTTCCCTGAAGCTTCTGGGGCTGAGCAGCTCCCCCACCTACCAGACCTTATGTATCTAAAGCTTTGGTCGTTGAGTTTGGTGTTTGTTGAAAGGCTCTGGGGGGCTCCTCCCATGAGCTCCGGGCACCACTGAGATTTTGAAAGTGACATTCCCCAGGCCAACTAAGAGGAGGGCAGGAGCCCAAGCCAGAGGAGAGAGTGAGAGAAGGGCTGGGGACAGGGTTAGGGGAGACACATCAGGGTCCGAGCAGAAAACAGACTCATACAAGAGGGATAACAGAAAAGGGGTTTCAGAGGAGTGGGTGGAGGTCAGGGAAACCAGCAAGGGATACTGCGGTGCCCAGGGACTGGCAACAGCGTGGAGCTGTTAGCACCCCTATGCCCAGGCAGCACACTGTGCTGAGAGCTGTAGAGGAATAAGGCAGCCCATGGAGACTCAACAGAGAGGGAGCAGGACCCCGTTTCTGCTCCCACTCTCCCGCTGGCTGGACCCAACCGAAAACCAGAGAGTAAGGAGCCAGGTGATACAGAGTGGAGTTGGCAGATCCCAGAGCCCAGAACAGGCCCAGGAGGGGGCGAACTGAATCTGGGGGCCAGGGGTCACCTTCACAGGCCCTAGGGCTTCTCCTTCTATACAGCAGAACTTGAACAAGGCCTCCCAGGAGTTTGAAATTCCTACTCCACCTTGACTCCCAGGTCTAGGTCTTCCCCCAAAGACTCCTGACTGCAGCTAATTCTGTTCCCTGTGGAATTAAGTAAAAGCCCACCTCCCTGCTCAACCTGAGCCCTCCACTGGGGTCCCCTCTCCCTCTCGTCCAAACCAACTCCGATATCCACAACAAATACGTGCCAGGAGCCAGTTAACGGCTAAGATCTCCTGCAGTCAGTCCCGAATCTGCCCTTCTGAACTGTGGGAGGTCGGGCAAGTGATCTCACCTCCTGCGCCTCCGTCTCTTTACCTGAAATAGTCCCACCTCCCTACGGGGTGGACAGGAGGAGTGAATAAGGCCCCAAGCACTGGCCTCGTGTTTGAAGAGTAGGAGGAGCTCAGGACTGGGTGACTGTTGTCCACGTATTCACCTTCCTCACAGGGAAGGCTCACAAGGCTCACAGAGGCCCGTGATTCACCCCGGGCACACAGGCCAAGGAACCAAACTGCCGGCCCGATCATGGTCTCAGCCCAAGCCAGCCTTCTCATTGCACCAGGCTGCTGCCTTCTGCAGGAAGCCCTCCTAGGTTGCTCAGTGAGAAGAAACCTCTCCATCTGGGTGTGATTCCTACAATTAGAATCACAGCTATCACACACACAGTCTGCTATGCTAGGCACTGACGTTTGAATTCACTTAGTCTTCGTGACAATTCCCTATGGTTGTTCCTGCTGTCATCCCATTGATGAGGAATCTGGGGCCCAGAGAGATTAAGGAACATAGCCACTTGGATCAGCATTCGAATGCAAGCAGCCTAGCTCCCAAGAGGCTGTTTTTGACCTCAGCCCTGTCCTGCCCCTCGCCGGGTTTGCTCTGACGGGTGCATCTCCCCACTATGGGGAAAGCGACCTGAGGTTAGAGCAGCTCATGTGTAGGACCTCTCTTGGGGATGCTTGGGTTAAGACCCGTGTGTTGGGGGGAGCTGGTGAGGAAGAGGGTGAGTAGTGAGAAAAGCCAAAGCTGGGGTTGCCTCTACTTGGCAAGCCCGTCTCCCCATCCCATCAAACCCACGACTCTTGCCTAGATAGGATACTAGCCTCCTGGGTGGCCAACCCCGCCCTCACCCCAGAGAAGCTGGGCTTTCTTCTGAAACATGAACCTGAAGCTGCCCCGTGCCACCCTCCCATGCCCTCCCGGTTCCCCCAAGAGCAAACCAAGCTCCCGGGCCAGCACTGTGCAGGAGCGCCACAGTGCAGCCCTATTGGCTTCTCACTGCTGCCCCGCCACCCACGAACACCACCCCTTCCCCAGGACAGGCTCGTATTTACCCCCACCGCTCCAGAAGCACCTCCAGGTCAGGGATGGTTCTTTGCAGCCAACCAGCCTCCAACCTTCAAATGACCCTAGGCTGGGCCCCCAGCAAGTGCTCAGAATTAGTTGAATTGGAACCACTGCCCCAGGAGATCTGAATTCTGGTCCCAACCTGGTCCAGTGATTTGTTCAGACGTATCCCTTCCCTACCCCTGAGCCTCAGTTTCTCCATTTGTACAAGGAAGGATATGAACAGCGTGCTCTTTGGGTGGCTCAGGTGCTGTGGAACCCTCTCTCTCTCTCACACAGTCTCCCACACACTCTCACACACTCCTACTCGCTCATACACTCTCTCACACACTCACATACACTGTCACACACTCACATTCTCTCACACTCACTCTCACATTCTCTCACACACTCACACAGTCTCTCACACACACTCACACTCATTCTCTCACACACTCTCACATACACTCCGACACACCCACTCACAAACACACACTCACACATACAGTCTTGCACACTCTCTCAGACACACTCTCACACACTCTCACACTCTCTCATGCAAACTTACTCTCACATACTCTCTCATGCTCCCTCAGACACACATACACTCACATTCTCACTTTTACACCCTCTCATACATGCACTGTCTCTCTCTCTCTCTCTCTCTCTCTCACACACACACACACACACACACCCCATGCCAACCTCTCCCCAGGACACTGAGTATCTCCGTGGATTGAATTACCAACATTTCATCAGTGGGAGGAAGGGAGGCGGGGCGGGGAAGGAACTGTGAATTCCGTACACCAAGCCTGTCCCCGAAAGGCCTGGACCAAATGCCACAGCATGTCTGTGCCCATCTGCCCCCGGGGTGGGGAAGAGGGTGCAGGCAGAGTACAGACAGGGAGAGGTTCCCCAAAACCGGAATACCAAAGAAAAGACACCCAAGGAATCTCACACACTTTCCTCACAGACAATACCACACACCCCTGCATTCACATGTGTGCACACACGTGCTTAAAAATACGTGTATGTATCCCACACACATTTCCCCCCACACAGTAGCCTCTCTTTTCCTCAGTCAACAGATATTCATTGATGCATTCTGCCACGAAAACCTTGCTCTCCGTCTCTCACTCTTTCGAGAAACACGACCTCACACGTGGTCACACCCTTACACACACATGCCCACGTTGCCCACACAGACTCACACATCCCAAGGCCTATGCTATGGGCTCCTTCTAAGACCCTGCGAGGGCCTAGCAATGTGTTCACATGATGGCGAAAGCCAAAAAGAGGTAGGGAGAGCCAGGAAGTTCATTAATAAAAATATTACGATATTTTTCGGATTCGGTAAGGTCTGTGGTATCTGTCAGCTTTCGAAACTATTGTAATTTGTTGTGGTTTCTTTTATTTTACAGCCTTCGGTATTTGTAATTTTGTATTATTTTTCACGAAGGAAGTCCCCATAAGTGAATACATTTTTGGCCACACCAGGCCTGATTCTGCCCCGAGAGCCCTCAGATGTTCAAACAATCACACTCACCTCTCACGTCCACAGTGTCCCACACATCTTCACATCCCCACATACACTTCTGAGTCAAAGTCAGTGCCGCACACACCCTGGACACACTCAGTCTCTCGCACCTGCCTTCTCACTCTCACTTCAGACAGGTGGATGAACCAGGGCACCCATAGCCCACCTGGCCTCAGGCCAAACTGAGTTTCTCCACCCCTTCCAGGCTCCTGTCCCCACCTATGAACACTTGGCAGTCCTGAGCCACCCCCCAGCCCTCACTGAAGCCTACGACCAGTCCCCAAGATGCCGACCATCCACACACCCCCACTCTGCCCCACTGCCATGGGCCCACTGCCACCTCAGCAGGAAACTGCCCAAACCCACAGAATATTCTGGAATTCTCTTGGAGACCTCCTCATTGCCTAAAGGCAGCTGGTATTGAGAACAGGACAAGAGAATTGGAATTACACAGTCTTTTCCGCATTCAAATCCTGACTCTAACACCTGCTCTATTGCTCACAGGTAAGTGAGTAAACCTTTCAGAGCCTCAGTTTCCCCATCTGTAAGATGGAAGTAATAATCATACCTCATAGGCTTGTTGTGAGGATTAACTAAGCAAACACAAGCAAAGCACAGAGGAAGAACCCAGTGCATGGCAGTGGTCATTCTATTCTCCTCTCATGACTGCAGGAAGGCCGGATGGGAGCCCTGTTCCCTCTGGACGGGCCCCTCCTCCATCAGTCGACCAGTCCACACCACCCCCCAGCCTGTTGCCTCAGCCACATCACCCTCTTGGCCACCCGAGTGTTGGGATCACCAGCGCACCTGCTTCCAAGGGTTCTAATTTCCTGTAAGTGTAAGAATTCAGGTCAGACACGGCCCGCAGCCTGGGGCCCCCCTCCCGACGGAAACCCATAAATAGCCCGGCTCAGGCTGCTGGCCCGGGTACGAGACTTTCTCTCCTCACTCACCAGCACGCCGGGCCTCAGTACAGCCCTGTGAGGCCTGTACACAGATTGCCTCTTACACGTGGGGAAACTGAGGCCGTAGGGAGGTATCTGAGTTTGAGATCCTGACCTGCTGTGCACTAGAAGCAACCGCCTTTAAGATATGCCCTTCCCGGGGCGCCTGGGTGGCTCAGTTGGTTAATCATCTGTCTTTGGCTCTGGTCATGATCCCAGGGCCCTGCGATCGAGTCTCTCATCAGGCTCCCTGCTCAGCGGGGAGCCTGCTTCTCCCTCGGCCTGCTGCTCTCTCACTCTCTCTGACCAAAAAAGAACAAAAGATATGCCCTTCCTATGGCCCCCCCCAGGCTAAACACCCTTTGGACAGTCCCCGCCGGGCCACTGACTTTCACCTGAAATCCATCTATCAGCGCATCTTTCCTGTCAGGGGCCAGTGAGAAAATAACTTCAGGCCTTGACAGGCCGGACAGCATCACCTCGACAAGGGAGCCACGGACAACAGGTAAACGAACGGACATGATGTGTTCTTAGAAAACCAGGCAACGGGCCAGAGCCCCCTGGCTTGCCCACCCTCGCGTTGGTGTGCCAGATCCCCCACGACACGGTGAAGAAATCCAGTCTCGAAGCCCGGCTCGTGGGAGCCCAGAGGGCCCTGAGAGTTAGAGGTTTCAGCCCTGCACCGGCCAGAGGATGAAATCTGGTCCCCTTCTTCAAGCAGAAGAGCCCTGCTAGCTTCTCTCGGTTCCCTTGCTCGGGGGGTCGGGGCGGAGCTGGGTCCTCGTCCATCTCTCATATGGGACTGGGGTTGGGGAAGGAGCTCCCGAGCACTGGGATTTGACCTGGGGCCGTCTCAGGGTCTCCAGGGTCCAGTCTGGGGCTTACGGAGAACGAGCAGAATGGGGGGGCACCAAACCCGTGCTCTAGCCCTAGGCCCAGGTTTTTCAGCTTTGGGGGTCCTGACATTTGGGGCCAGATAATTCTCTTGGGTGGGGGGTTGTATCCTATTCATTGTAGGATGTTTAGAAACAGGCTTTTACCCTCTAGGTGCCCACACCTAGGATAGACACCCCCCACATGCACACGTGCACAGACACACACACGTGCACACACACAGTTGTAACATTTCCAGACGTGGCACCCACTACAAGCCCTGTTGGGAATCACTGCCCAAAGCCAAGGCGAAGGCAAAAGCTCACCCTAGTGAGAGGGGCTCTTCTCTCCCCGACTCTACCCTGCGCAGCTGGGAAGCCTGCAGCCTCCCCTCGGGGCCTCAGTCTCCAGAGCCCAGGATGGGTCCGTGCGATCAGCAGCAGCTCCGGCGAGAGGGGGGAGAAGGGTGGGGAGGAATGCGGCCACAGCTGCAGGGTCCAAAAGTGCCGAGGAGACACGAAGACATTTCTCTGTGAGTCAGGAGCCAGGAATGTGTCGCCCAGGGTGGCCATGAGCCAGAGCCCCCCGCATGCCACCCCCTGTCCACCCCTCAGAGCATCCGCCTTTAATTAGAACAGAAAAGGCGGCAGGTGCCAGGTCTCCCGGAGCCCGTTAAGGATGCAATAAAGGCCGAGAGCACCAGGGAGGGGGCGCTGGGCAGGCGGCGCCCCGAGGAGGAGAACAACGATGGTGGGTGCAGACATGGGAACCGCCGGATTCCGACTCCAGCTCCGTCCTGCTCCAGTCCTGGCCGTGCCACCTCCGGCTGGTCACTTTAGCCTTCTGCCCTGCATGTCCTTCTTTTTAAAATTATTATTTTGGGGGCACCTGGGTGGCTCAGTGGGTTAGGGCCTCTGCCTTCAGCTCGGGTCATGATCCCAGCATCCTGGAATCGAGCCCCGCATCGGGCTCTCTGCTTGGCGGGAAGCCTGCTTCTCTCTGCCTGCCTCTCTGCCTACTTGTGATCTCTGTCTGTCAAGTAAATTAGAAATAAAGAAATAAAATTGTTGTTTTTTTATCTTTAACTGATTGGGGGTTTTCTCTTTCTATTTTGCTATCACAAGGGCCAACACACCATGAGCTAAAAACTGTGAGGCCGAGACTTCACCCTCCCCTTCTCTGTGAGGCAGTGGGTGACCGACGGCCCCAGAGCCTGCTGGGGGCCACAGTTTTCACATCTGTGATGTGGGGGGTGCGTACGTGTCACCCCTTCACCCTGCTCCCCGGTTTTAGACAGACCCAGCAAACCCGTCCTCCCAGCTCCCCACCAGCACCCCCCAAGACCGGGCCAGCAACTCCTTGACTTCCCCAGAGCTCCCCACTCAGGAGCCCACAGCCCCAGCTCCTCCTCCTGGTCTTGTTTCCACTGGCTCCCACCTGGAGCTTCGAAGGCCACACCTCCTCAGGGAAGCCCACCCGGATGGCTCACTTCCCACCCGAGTAGGAACGGCAGGAAACGTCTCCAAGGACCCATGCCCCCAACTGGGACATCGTCCCCTTGCCCAGTGCCAAACTAGGCCCTTCGCAAACACACCTATAATCCCCACATCGTGAGGCAGGAACGGCTCCCCCACACTTCCAGATGTGGACGCTGGGGCTTAGAAAGGTGGAGTGATGGCTCACAGCACCAGGAGGCCCGATCCAGAGGTTTCAAAAGTTCACAGGGCCTATAGAAACTTCTGATTGTTTTATACCATTCATTCACCTTAAGTATTTCCCGCAGCTGCATCAAAGCCTTTGTGAAGCCCAATAGATGACAGTTAAAGAAACGATACATAGGAGGTAGGATAAGAGGGACAGGCAGTCAGGGGCACCTGGGTGGCTCAGCAGGTCGAGCATCTGACCCTTGGTTTTGGCTCAGGTCCTGATCTCAGGGTCATGAGATCAAGCCCCGAGTCAGGCTGCATGCCGCACTTGGAGCCTGCTTAAGATTCTCTCTCTCCCTCTTCCTCTGCTCCTTCCACACCTCCCCCTCTTAAAAAAAAAATGATACACAGTGAGTTAAAGTAGCACTCCTGTGTACACGCACACACAGGCATACCTGAAATAATGTGGCCCCAGGACACGCTGGGGCTCAGCAGCAACCCCTACCGCCCCCGTATCACCTCCCACCTCTTGGGGTCTCAGTACCAAGGGAGAATATGCAAGTGTTTCTCCTGGTGGGTCGCCTCACACCTCAAGACCAAGAATCGTACTTCAGTTGGCTTCTCACACCCAGCTGCACAGCCAGCTTCTCAGGGACGGGTAAGTGGGGATTTTTCACTTTTAAAAACTCTGGAGCAAAGGGAAAGGCCGCTGTGACCCCCACCCCCACCCCGAACCGAGTTCCAGGCCATAAGGCCGGAGGGCTGAGGCCTGGCCCTGCAGCCGTGGGAGGTCCTGGGGGTCTCGGTTCTGAGGCGCCTCAGCTGCCGAGTCCCTCCTCCCCTCCCTGCCAGTTGCCGCCCACTCTACCCTGCAGAGTCCCAGGAATATCGGGTCTGCAAGCCGCCATCCACTGCGCAGCTCAGTCAACGCAGGAGGGCCGGCCCCCTCTTACAGACGAAGAAGCAAGGGTTCCAAAAGCGTCGTGGAGGCCATGTGCCAGGGGCATGGGACATGGGTCGGGTGGGCAACCTTGGAGCTTCCCCCACACGCCACCACCCCAGACCTCGCCCAGGCCAGACCCGCTCTTGCCTTCCTCCCAGAAGCCCTGGCTCAACAGCGTTCAGTGAGATCGTGGGCCCAAGGAAGATTTCCCTAGGGTCCAAGCCACCCCAGGAAGGCATCCAGCACCCACCGGGAAGGCCACAAGGGAGGGGCAGGAGCCTATGTACACATTTACCCTCTCATTCCTCAAGTCTGGCAGATACGACCCCAGAACAGCAGCCCAGTGGCTGCTGGGTGGGTCCTGCCAGGGAAAGCCAGAGCAGGAGAGGAGGCAGCTGCTCTCCTGGCCGAAGCCCTTAGGACCCACCTGTGCCCGTAGTGACTTCCAGAAACCAGCTGGCCTCTGCTGACCCTCCTATCCGCCCCCCTCCACTCACTCCCCAGGGCTCTCCACTCCCACCGGCTGTGCTCTGAAGGCAAACACGCCTTCTGGACCACGTGGGAATGGTAACAACCCCAAGGCCACTGCTGCCACGGACCCAAGGAGCTCCCTTTTCCGAGTCTCCGCTACCTAATCCTCCCTCCCTAAAACCCAGAATGTTTGGATCTTGTTCTTTATTCTTAGTCTTAGAAAGCTAGAATTCCTCCTTTAATCTTAAAATATTTGAACCTTCCCCCTTGGTCCCTAGAACCTTAGAGCATGGGGCTTTCCTTCTTTGTTGCCAAGACGACGGAAGCCCAGAGCTGGATAGGACCTGAGACCTCCAAATAATATGAGACCCAGAGAGAGGGAGAGCGACTTGCCCCGGGTCACACAGCAGGATGGTGGCAGAGTTGGGACAAGGACCCAGGCGTGCAGTTTCTCTGTCCCTGCGTGTGGCTGGGAGCCTCCAGCCCCTGGAGTAAGGACAGCTTCCTCTAGGGACCCCTGCCCGCCTGCCGAAGCTTCCCAGCGAGCTCCAGGAGGAGGTTCCCACTGCCTGTCCTTGACCCAGCCCTCTGGAATGGCCCAGGGCCTACCTCCTCAGCCTGCAGCAGGGGCAGGAGACACCCCTTCCCCCAGTCCTGATGCCTGGGCCTCCGATGCCACCCCCAAAATAGCCCAGCTCTCCGGCCCACAGATCAGGTTGCGGCCTCCCTGTCCAGATGGGGCGCCTGGCAGGGCGGGAAGCACTCCCCCTCGCACTGCCTCCCCCTGCTCCCCTCTCTCGCGTCAGCGCTTGGGCCCAGCCTTAAATCACGGCTTCCCTCTGGAGGACCAGCCTTTCCCGGAGTCTGTGGGGACCCGAGTGATGGGGACGTTGTCTCGAGGTAGCGGAAGGGGGCGGCAGGGCAGTTTGACCACCGGTAGCAGGAGAAATGGAGCGGGGCGCTCCCAAGAGAAGCGTGATTTAAAAGTCCTTTTGCTGCCATGGATCTGCTCCGTGGCCTCCAGAAAGCCAGTTGTCCTCTCTGAGCCTCGGTTTCCCCATCTGTAACATGAGGGAAGTTTTCGGGCTGGGATATAGCAGCAGTGAGCAGACCCAAGGCCCCATCTTCAAGAAGTCCACAGTCCACGACCAGCAAACTCTGGCCCGGGCAGCCAGGCCCCCAGATCCCACGTGTGTGGCCCAGGCAACAACATGCCAGTGGGACCTGGGGAGCCGGGAGGAGCAGAGGTTCAAGAAACCTGGACAGATCCTGAGGATCTGGACAGAGATGTCCATCCTGCACCAGGGAGGTGGGAATTCTGGGTGGGACCACTGGAAGCTTCCCCTTCCCCCAAACCAGCACTGTAGGAGCGGCTCTTCTAATGCAAGCCCGAGCTGGCTCCCCATTTCTCTGAGACTCAGCAATGCCCGGCCCCTGCTATTCAGAGAACCCAGCTGGGCAGGGGCTGGAGAGGTCCACGTCCAAAGGACTAGAGAGCCCAGGAGTCCCCACACTGTCCCTAAGGCCCAGGAAGCAGAAGGAGTCGTCCCAGGTGACTCCTCACCTGGGGGGGCTGGAAAGTGAGCAGGGGGACACAGTGTGAAGGCCACTAGCCTCGAGGACACGCCTGTATGACAGGGCTGGGACCCTAAAGCTTCAGGGGTTCAGGGGTCTATGGTGGGTGAGAGCTGTGAATGTCCCATGGCGAGGATTTCTTCCCTCCATGGGCCTCCCCTGCACCTCTCCAGGGGCGTGAGTGCGGTCATAATACCCCAAACCCTATGAGGTAACAGACGGGGAAATTCAGACTCAGGGAAGCAAAATGACTTGCCTAAGGTCACACATCTGGGGAAACAGTAGAAGTGACTGTCTGAGTCCAAAATTGACATGCTTTATGTTTTAGGGAGAAGAAAAAGACAAATGCAATTTTTTTTTTTGGACAAATGCAATTTTTAAAAAATCTCATACTGGGGGGGTTTGTTGTTGTTAACGTATTGGCTTATTTAACCTCTTTTCTATTTGAAAATTTTCCTTTTTTTTTTTTTAAAGTTTTTTTTTAATTTATTTGACAGACAGAGATCACAAGTAGACAGAGAGGCAGGCAGAGAGAGAGAGAGAGAGAGGGAAGCAGGCTCCCCGCTGAGCAGAGAACCCGATGCGGGACTCGATCCCAGGACCCTGAGATCATGACCTGAGCTGAAGGCAGTGGCTTAACCCACTGAGCCACCCAGGCGCCCCCCCCCCTTTTTTTTTTTAAGATTTTACTAACTTACTTGAGAGAGAGAGAGAGCAAGAGTAGAGAGGAAGGGCAGAGGGAGAAGGAAAAGCAGGCTCTCCGCTGAGCAGGGAGCCCGACACGGGGCTCCATCCCAGAACCCTGGGATGCTGACCTGAGCCGAAGCCAGACGCTTCATCAACGGAGCCACCCGGGTGCCCTATTTGAAGATTTTCTTGTCTGCTCTTTCGAGACACAAAATAACAGATGCATTTGGGGACAAGTGACCCAGCATCATACCAGATACATGAAGGCAAGTTAGCCATCTCTTGCCCACCCTGGTCTTAGCAGCCTGTGATGCTCCTTCCACACCTTTCTCTAGCCCCAAGCACCCTCAGCCCCACCTGCCTTCCAGATGGGTCTTTCCCTCTTCAGTAAGGAAACATTTCCCAAGAACCTTCTATGTGCCAAGCTTTGTCGTGAGTACCAGGCAGGCTCACAGCAAAATCCCACCTTCCTGGAGGCTGCGAGGACAAATGCACGAACAGAAAAGCATCAACAGGTCAGTTCCACAAGGATGGGACATTTGCGTCTGTTCCCTGATGTGCCCCAAGCACCCAGAGTGGGATCTGGCATACAGCAGGAATGTGTTCTCAGAGATGGAGAGCCCAGAATATGAGTCAGTTTAAGGGGGTGGATATTGAACTTGAAGTTCCCAAGGACTGTCAAAGGGATGGGGCGGTCAGGTATTTGCAGTGCTGCCTGGCAAAGAAGTAGAGCAGGGAGAGGGGTCCGGCTCAAACTCAGCTTCCTCGCCCATCTCCGGCCCCGGAACGGGAGCTGTCCTCTCTCTCATGCCCCACACCCCCCTTCCCAGGGAACCGAGAGAGGTTCTGAGTGCTGCCCCTCCCCGTGGGAGCCCCCACCCCCGCAGCCCCAGACTGGCCATCCCTGCCTCCCTCCCTCTTCTAAGCTGTCCCAACAAAAGCTGCTCTTGTAGGAGCCAAGACCATCGTAATTAAAAAGGAAACATAATAAAGCCTCGCTCTGAAGCCAAATCCCCATCCCTAGAGCAGACAGACGCCCGGCCGACCCTGTACTGCCCATGGAGGACACATGGCTCTTTTGTGAAACCACCGGGTGAGGGCTGCCCCTGCCCTGCCCCGCCCAGCCACTACCCTCCCTCCCCTCCCTTCCTGCCTCCCGACCCCTAAAGGGCCTAGCTCCCCTGGCTAGGAGGGCCCAGCCTCCTTTTCTCACAGGTAGGGAACTGACGCCCCAAGAGGCCTCCTGACTCCCTGCTCCACGTCTGCCCGGGGAGTGTCCTCTCTCCTGGGCTCCACACCCCGGAGCAAGGGACCCGGGTGGATAAAAAGAGCTCAAATCATGGAGCCCTTCTCCCACAGCCAAGCCCCCCACAGACCTCAGCACTTGGGAGCCACCCACCCATGGAGGGACAGGATGCTGAGGTCACACAACAGGGAGGAGGAACTCCCGGGGCCAACATCCCCCACTTCCTCCCCTGCCCCCCCCCCCCCCCCGCCCCGCGGCTGGCTTGTCCCAAGCAGGGGAGCCAGAATCCAGGCATGGGCATCAGGTCAGGTCTCTGGACGAAGAAGAGGGCTAGAGAGGAGAGCTTCCAGCCCTCCTGTGTGGCTGGAGTCAGGACTCCCGCAGAAGGACACAAGGACATCCAGGGGCTTCCAGAGCTGCAGGGCGGGCCCCGCACACTAGCAGCAGGGGAGGGTGGACCATGAGCTTACAGTGAAGACAAGCCTTGTGTCATCTCTTCCAAACCCCCCGGGAGCTAAGGAGTCCTTGCACGGCCTAGCTCAGCATCTTCCCCCACATCTGCCCACGGTAGCCAAGCTGGCCATCTGAGGGGTCACAGATATGGAGATCAGAGCCACCTGGCCCTCTGGCCTCATCCCACGGGGTCCTCTCCCATCATCCCTGGGGCCACAGCTGGGAATAGCTCATGACAAAACTGCGCTGCTGGCTGAGGCTAAGCCCCTCCATCCTCCCCCCCCCACCCCGACCCCCTGTCTGCCCACGCTCCTGCCATACCTAACACCCACATTCATACTCCCTCCGGGCTGTCAGTGATGTCAGGGACCTCGCCCACAGGGGATCACGACCAGCAAGGGGACAGCATAGTCTTCAAGTGACCAGGGAATGGGTTCTCTCCGCCATGGTGCGATGTCAGGGGCTCTCTGGGGGCTGGCGCGCCTCCACTGCGCACATATGGAGACACCAGGGCTGGCATCTGCTTGAGGCGTGGCCGTCGCTAGGTGCGCAGAGAGGCAGCCTGCGTCCAGCACAATTGTTTGATTAATAAAACAAAACCACCATTATTTATTTGCATTTGCTCCAAGAGCTCTAGTTCGCATTCATGTCCCCCTTCCTTTTGGGAGAAAACACTCTGCTCATTCCCATTTTATAGAAAAGAAAACTGCCCAAGGTCACAGACCAGACAGTGGGGGAGTTCGGCATCAGAGTCAAGTGTATCGGCCCCGGGGTCCTCCTGCGAGAGTCACACCAATGTTCGAAGTCAGTGTGTCTGAGCTGAGCGGGTGTCATCAATGTGGCCCTTCGTACTGCTGACGCCTTCAGAACAAGGTATGAGCAGAGGGGCAGGGACCAAGACACTAGTCACCTCCCTGTTCTCTCCATGTCAGCCCACTCCACGAACCCCAGAAAGAGTGTGCACCTGTGTGCTCAGAGAGGAGCGGGCCGGGCCGGGGACTCGGAGCCCATTCTCACCTCTCCCCATAGTCCAGCCCCCTGGGCCAGCAGGAGTGAGGAGGGGACACCCCTGGGCACCCAGGGCCAGGAGCCGCCAGGAGGGCGGGCAGCAGGAGCCCCACCTACTCCTGCCCCCACCCCCAGTGGGGAACCAGCGGGGGGGGGGGGGATTAGATAGATAATGCCTCTTGTCCGAACAAGGGATTGATGCAAGGGGATGCGAGAGTGGGGGCGGGGGCGGGGGGACAGTTCAGATTTCTCCTGGGGTGAAAACCGAGCCCCCCGGAGGAGGTGCCCCGCCTGCCAGGCCCTAATCCCTGTCGTTCTCACCAAAACCCCAAAGAAGTGGCTGTTCACAGGCAGCAGATTCCTGGGATTCATTAATTCGGGATTTGCAAGAGGGATGGCTGGGGTTCCCCCTGCCTGAGCAAGGCAGGTGGGTGCTGCTGGGGGGTGGTGGTGGGGGGCACCCTGGGAGCCATGGGAAAGGGCGCCTGGACTGAAGCTTCAGGCCTTTCTGGCAGAGCTGGGTCCCCCTGGGCTGTAGGGCAAGAGGTGGGCATCAGGTGGCCCAAGGGCACGGAGTCTACCTTCTCCCACCCCGCCCTTTCTCTGTCTCCGGTTCCCAGCCACGGAACTCACTCTCGTCCTTTACAAGCTGTAATTTCCACCTGGGAATGCGCACAGGTCTTAAATGGACGGTTCGATGAGTTTCAACAAGGCTCTAGAGCCAGGTGGCCACCACGATGAAGATGCGGAACATTTCCAAGCCCGCGAAGGCTCCTGGCATGCCAGGCCTTCAGGGTCTGGCCCCTCCCCCTCTAAATATCACCCATTGGCACCTCCCCTCACCCCCTGGACTCCACCCACAGAACCACTCCAAGAGGCCAAGCCACTCTTCTTTTTTTCCTCTTTCTCTTTTCCATGTCTCCACCAGGCTGTTCCCTCCACCAGGAACGCCTTTCCCAGGAGCTGTCCAGACCCTGCTGAAGTACAGCCATTCCAGGAAGCTTGCCTTCACTCCCTCACCCCAACAGGGTCAAGTCCCATCCATCCCTGCCCCCACCGCCAGGCCTTCCACGCCAACCCCGCCATGGTCTGCACCCCGCCCCCAACTTGACTTCCAGCTTCCAGGGATGGTGTCTTGTTCAGATCTGGATCTTGGGTGCTCGCTTCAGCAGCACATATACAGATCTGGATCTTGGGGCCCAAACCATGGTTGGCACATCATAAATTTCACTGAGGTCCTGCCACCGAATCTCTCCTTACCCTCCTTAGTGCTGTCCTGGCACATGCCTGAGCACCGAGAAATGGGATGGAATTGGATTGGATTGGATTGGATTGGATTGGATTGGATTGGATTGGATTGGATTGGATTGGACTGGGTTGGGTTGGGTTGGGTTGGGTTGGATTGGACTGGGTTGGGTTGGGTTGGGTTGGGTTGGGTTGGATTGGATTGGATTGGACTGGGTTGGGTTGGGTTGGGTTGGATTGTGTTGGGTTGGGTTGGGTTGGGTTGGGTTGGGTTGGATTGGATTGGATTGGGTTGGATTGGACTGAATCAAATCATGGCACTGGGGCAGAACTGAGACCCACAGGGGGAGGAAGGGCAGGAAGGAGGGAATCATGTCCCATTCTCCGAGGACCAGAGAGATCTGGGTTCAGATTCTGCCCCAATATCCACATGATTTCAAGAAGTCACTTCAACTCCCTGGGCCTCAGCTTCCTCATCTGTAAACTGGGCGTGCATATGGTACGTGCTTCACTGTTTGGGTTTGGCTTGTTTGTTTGTTTTAGGAGCCATTGCTATTCCATGTACAGAGTTCTTGGCATTAGGGTGGCCTCTGACTGTAACTATCAAGCAGGTGGGAGGAGAGAGGACAGGGAAGGGAGGTATGGATGCAAGGCGTAACAGGTCAATAGGTCCCCGCCCTTCAGCCAGCTACCTCTTCCCCACACCCTAGCCTCCAGAATCCCACTGACATACAGAGTCCCCCCTTACCTAACCATCCTCCAACACCAGCCTTACTGACTCCTGACTTGGCTCAGAGGTCAGAGGCTAAAATGATCAAGTCAGGCAGAAGCCAGAGGGAAGTAAGGCTGAAACATGGAAACAACCCATCATGGACAAACACGTCCATCAGCTCATGCGCAGATAAACAAAATGTGCTATATTCACAGAGTACCCATAAGAAGCACGGGCGTGGGCTACGGCATGGAAGAATCTGGAAAACGTTATGCTCAGTGCAAGATGCCAATCACATGAGAGCACATGGTAGATAATCCCACTCACACAAGCTGTCCAAAATAGGCACATGGAGAGAAGAAGTAAATTAGGAGTTGCGAGGGGCTAGAGTGAGGGGCTGGGGCTTAAGGGAGTGGAAGGAGACGGGGGTCTGCCTTTACGATGATGAGAAGGTCCTAAACATGACCGTGGTCATGGTGGCAGTCCCTGTGAGTGTAACAAATGCCATTAAATCATGTACTTTAGGGGCGCCTGGGTCCCTCAGTCGGTGAAGCCTCCGATTCTTGGTTTTGGCTCAGGTTGTGACCTCAGGGTCATTGGATCGAGCCCCGTGTCAGGCTCCGTGCTCAGTGGGAAGTCTGCTTGGGATTCTCTCTCCCTCTCCTGTGTATGCACTCTGCCCCCGCCCCAGATAAATAAATCTTTTTTAAAAATCATGTGCTTTAAATAAGTGCATTGATTGGTATGTGAATTATAGCTCAATAAAGCTGTTTTTAAAAAGGCAAAGGTGAGGGGCACCTGAGTGGCTCAGTGGGTTAAGCCTCTGCCTTCAGCTCAGGTCAATATCTCAGGATCCTGGGATCGAGCCCCACATCAGACTCTCTGCTTAGCAGGGAGCCTGCTTCCCCCTCTCTCTGCCTGCTTCTCTGCCTACTTGTTAACTCTCTCTCTGTCAAAAAAAAAAAAAAAAAAAAAAAAAAAAGGCACAGGTGAGGGCAGGGTGGGAGTCAGCCCCCAGCTGAGGGAGAAAAGGAAACTGATGCGGGCTCAGGCGGAAAGCCAAGCCCTGAATTTCAGTGCCTTATTTTATTCTCCCACCGACCACGCAGGGAAGGGTATCTGCATACCCATTTTTCAGAGAGATAAGCCAAGCTTCAGAACACACCAGCGAGGATCACACAGGAAACTGGGATATGAAATTAGAGAGATGGGCCTGGCCCGGGCCTACCCACCTTGCCCCTCCTCAGGCTTCCCCAGCGCTCCAGGAATGTGAGGCGGGTGTCCCTGCCAGGCAAGGGCTGTCCTCCGGTAGGCTGGCGCCAGCCCCAGGCACAACAGCCCAGGTGTGAGTGCCCTGGCTCAGCCCACACAGCGGCTGCTCAGCCCCACACCCCGGGCTGGGGCCGTGTCCCCCAGCCTGGGCCAAGCCCAAGCAGCTGGAAACACCTGCCCCACCCGACAGGAGCCGCCCTGGTGCCTGAGTTGCCCAGGGCCCTCCGGGTGGTGGCCACCAGGGAGGAAGGTCCTGGGTGTGTGGCTCTGGAGGGGACATGGGCCATGTGTGTACCTCGAGAGTGTGTCTCCTCAGGGTGTGGGTGCCCGTGTGTGTGTGAACGTGTGGTGTGTGTGTGAGCGTGGGTGTGCCATCCTAAGGGCGGGAGTGTAGTTGGTATGGCAGGGCCTGGAGGAAAGGAGAGGAGGGGCCAGAAGGCGCCCCGTCTAGGGGTAAGGCATGAGTGCAGGACACCAGGTGTGAGAACGTGTGAAGGTGTGAGGCTGATTTGTGCCTAGGAGACTGGGCACCCTGAGCATCCAGGGTGCCAGTGGAGGGGCCAGTGAGCGTGGAGTGACCTGCACTCTCAAAGATGTCTGGAGACCCCGACAGTCACTACTGTCCCCTCCTCCTCAAATTGCCATCACCCTCCAGGGCCTACCCAGCTGCCTCCTCCCTCTGTTTGCCTCTCCCTCCTCACTGCCCCCCAAGCTGTGAGCCCTCAGAGGACACACAGAGCCCTGCAGGCCCACTGACCACCTCTTACAGACTGGGAGAGCACGTGTGCTTTGGGCCTCCGTTTACCTATCTGTACAATGGACATAAAACAGCTCCTTCCTCGGGAGGCTGCTTGAGACATCGGCAAAAGTAAATAGCAAAATGCAAACGAATGAACAGGCCGACCAAATGAATGAACAGACGAATGACTAAACAGATGCGGCTGGTAGGCAGCCGTCTCCTGCCCTGATCTGGCCCTGCCCACCCACCCGCATCCAAAGCCCCAGAAAGTTCAAAGCTCCAGTTCCCTCCCTGCCTAGACAGGGAGGTAGAAGACATCTGGGCTCAGGACCTACCCTCCTGGGTGGGCAAGGGCAGGTCCCACAGAGCCAGGGCTCCTGGGAACACAACACCCAGTACCCCAGGCTCTATGCCCCAAAGGGGACAGGTGGAGATCAGAGGACAGGCTCTGGGCTCCTCACTAACATGAATTCATTCAGCAAAGCCATCCTAAGCACCAGCTCTGTGCCAGGCACTGGGGATGCCAAAAACAGAGCCCCCGACCCTGCCCTCAGAGGGTCTGGCAAGGGAGGGTACAAGTAAATGGAGGTTTTAATCCAGTAAGGTACGGGATGGAATCACAGAAGCCTAGAGGAGTGCCCAGCCCCAGCCTGGCATGGTCTGGGAGGAGGCAACACTCTGAGTGGCAGGGAGCCAAGTGTTCTGGCGGAAGGAAGAGCTTGAACAAAGTCCTGGGACCACCTGTGCATCCATCATGGAGCGAGGAATGACGCTCCCAGGGACGTCTCCAGGGAGACTGGGGAGGGCTTCAACTCAGGCGTACGGAGCTAAGGCCTGAGGCTGGGTCCCAGCCATGAGATAAGACACGGTGCCTCTCACCCCATCTTAACAGACATCTCACGATCGGCAAAGTGCTCCCATACACGAGACCTTGCTCAGTCCCTGTAACAATCCTCTGATAGAAGTGGGGTAAAAAAGCCCACTCATCCCTTTTTACCTTGGCCATTAGGGAACTCAGAAATGAAACGGAACACTTGCTTGCAATGCAAAGACATCCAGAAGGCTCTTTTCTCCATATACCCTCTCTGATGTCTCCTTTCTCTCTTACTTCATTTCCCTAGAAATCTTTTGGGGAATGAGGGGGCGAAGGAGGGGGCAATTCAACATTCACCCAGGGGTGTATGTTGCTGAGGTCAGGGAAGGCTGTGTGCATGCCTGGGTACATGTATGATCGCTCATGGGCATGCGTGTGTGCAGGGGGCCACATGGAATCGAGGCTCGTGTCTATTCACTGGTTGCGTGAGTGTGCGCATGTGCACAAGCAGACACGTGACTGCAGGTGTGTGCCCCTGTGTGAGGGAGGGGCCCAGGGCTACATGAAGCTGAGCGTACACATGTGTGACAGTATTTGTGGGTCAAGGGACACACACCCTGACCCAGTCAGGCCCCCAAATCCCACCATTCCTTCTGGCAGACCCTCTTTTTAATCTTTGCCTGGCACACAGTGAGCTCCAAGGGGAAACTGAGGCCCAGAGAGTCAATGTCACCCACCCCAAATCCCTCAGCGAAGCCGGAATCTGGGTCTGTCAAGCCCTGGTTTGGGACTATAGTGCCGTTTACCCATAGGACTAGCCCTTTTCCGCTGTGTAACTAGGGGCATCGCTCCTAACCTCTCTGAGCCCCTGCTCTGTGCGGGCTTTCGCAGGGACTGGGAGCCATTTAAAGAACTTGGAGGGGCACCTAGGTGGCTCAGTGGGTTAAGGCCTCTGCCTTCGGCTCGGGTCATGATCCCGGGGTCCTGGGATCGAGCCCCGCATCGGGCTCTCTGCTCGGCAGGGAGCCTGCTTCCTCCTCTCTCTCTGCCTGCCTCTCTGCCTACTTGTGATCTCTGTCAGATGAATAAATAAAATCTTTAAAAAAAAAAAAAGAACTTGGAGAAGAGGCTTGTTAAATGCTGATTGATTATAAAGAATGAAGATCCCCTCTCTTTCTCCTCCAAAACACTTTGTAGCCCCACATCTGTGAAGAAGGTGTCTGAAATCTAGCATAGAAAAAGCCCTGGCCAAGGGGGTGCAAGACCTCGGGCAGTGGCTGCCCCACCCTGTGCCTCAGTTTCCCCATCTGCTAAGTGGGAAGGAGAAATGTTCTCTAGGTGCTCGCTCCTTCCCGAACTTTGCAGGGATGGCCCTCATTCCTTCCTTCCTGAAACAACAGAAGAGCTGCTGCTTTGCCCCAATGAGGAGCCCAAAGCTCAGAGAGGTAAAGCCACCTGCCCAGGCCATACAGCTCTGAGTGAACTCCCAGCCCACTACCCTGTACCACCTCTCCGAGTAGAGAGTCTACTGTACATAGTAGGGGCTCCCTAAGGGTCAGAGACCCCTGGGTCCCCCACCCAAGAACCTCAGGAAGGGAGCCACTGGCCCCGGCTGGGGGAGCCCCTGGGCAGGACATCGCATCGGCCGAGCCCCTTCAGGGACCCGTCCGCCTTGAATGGTGCAGAGCAGTGACACTGTCTGATGGCGAGAAGGAGCCAAAAACACATGTGCTTACAAACCAGCCAGGCTGCAGCAGGATGGTTGCGAAACGCCGCCTGGCAGGCACTCCTGAGAGGTGGCGCCCTCCTGGGCCCGCGCCGGAGCCCAGACTGGCACTGTCTGAGCCAGGGAGGCCAAGAGCCGACCAGGGTCACAGCAGGCAGGCAGGTGACAATCAGAGGACAGTCCCACAGGGAGGGCCCGGCGCAGCCATCCCCAGACTCTCGGGCTTCCTGGCTCCTTCGGCCTCCACCTCTGCAAATGTCAAGTCCAGCCTCCTTCGTAGGGAGAAGGGGCCAGGGCAGGGTTAGGACCTGGAACACCCCCAACCACCCCTCACCAGATGCCCCCACGCCAGGACCCCTTCCGTCTTGCTGCTGGTTCCAGCACCGAGCAGATGGCCTAACTCCCCGGATGCCCAGGATGAGGCTGAGCTGGGACAGTGCGTGCAGAGCCTGACGCCGCCAGTATGCACCGGGCTCACGGAAGTTCTTGCTGAACGTTCTCCAAGCCACCAGCGCGCCGCCCCGAACACGAGGCCGAGAGGAGAATGGAACGAGCCCACCATGATACGGCATTTCTACCCCAAAGACAAAAGCAAATCAACTTCAGAGGACAGATAACCGTTCAATAGTGAGGAAGTCATGAGTTTGAAGTTTGCTTTTCTCGGGAATGCCGTTTGTTTCATTGTAAGTTTATAATTTAATTTTTAGTGATGGCTCGGCCTAATGACCAGTTCGCAAAGTCCTGAGTGTTTAACGAGCCGCCGAAGCAAGCCCATGCAAGCCGCCTCCCGCCCCGTCGCTGATTTTAGTGTCCATTTTGCTGTTCATCGCTCCTGCCTCTGCTCGAGCCCTTCCCTCTGCTTGGAAGGCCTTTCCCGCATCCCTGTCCTCTTGGCAAACTCCCAGAATTTCCTCAGTAATACAGTTTTCCGTGAAGACACCAGGTGAGGTTCATAGAATCTCATGACTCTGAGGGAGATGTTTGTGGACTCATTTTTCAGATGAGGAAACTAAGGCTGGCGAAGTCTATTTGTTGAACGGTGATCGTCCTGGGTGGGGATGGACCACGCCCAGGAGCTGCTTTCCACAGAGACGAGGTAAGCAGATGCCTTCCTGGCATGGTTTGAAGAACGTTCCCCTCACCCATTTGCATGGTCCCCTCTGAAGCCTTTGACTTGGGCCTCCATTCTTCTGGGTTAAGCACTGGATACAGGAAGCTGGGGGAGGCCCCTGGGATGGACCAGGAGGGCCCTATAGACCCTGGATGGGACTGAGAAGACAGTGGAGCCCGGGGACCCACTGCCAAGACCTGACAGCAGGACGGGAGGGGAGGGCTGTGCACAGGGAGGTGCTGACCCGCCCGCCAGCCTGGGGGAGAAGCTTCTGGAGGAATGCAAGCTATGAGGAAGGAGGGGCAGGCAGGCCCAGGCAGTCAGTCACAGCATGGCCCCCTGGGGAAAGTGATGGGGGAGGGGCACAAAAGCCGGAGAAGACCCTGCCAGGGCCTTGGCCTTGGCAGCCGCCCTGGATGAAAACATCCCCAGACCCATCCATCATGGGGGCTGGGGACCCTGGCGGGCCCTGAAGGGAGAGGCGCACCCAGTGGGCCCAGGGCTGCCCAGCAAGGGTAGACCTGCCCTCCTCGGTCTCTGCTGAGGTGGGCGGCGGGGGGGGGGGGGCGCACTAGGAGGCCAGCGGGGAGCGGCAGATACAACTAGGCTCACCACAGCCTGGTCGCTTCGTGGATGTGTGACCTCCAATGTGGAGCCTCGTGGCCTCAGTGCCCCCCTCTGTAAGCTGCCTCTCAGGGTCACGGGGGGACACACAGGTGACATCCAAACCGCACAGCTTGTGGCAGAGGATAAGCATGACCACAGTAAGAATCCCAGCAGCCAGCCTCTGCAGAGAGCCGGGCACGGCACCGTGTGACGGCTTCACCCAGGTCCACAGCCTCCCAGGGACCCTAGTACACCCCATGCCAAAGACTGAGTCGGATAGGAGAGAGCCCAAAGGCACGGAGGTCACACGGCCCAGCAGCTAGGCAGCCGGAAGTCCGGCCCTGACCCAGGCTCTGTGCCCCCCACACACAGCAGTCTCCCTGACGATGGAAATGTCCCATTTCTGACTCCTCAACCCTGAGCATAGGAGCTCGCAGACAGCAGGACTCAGTCACTGTGGATGGAAGGGATGTACGCCCGCCCTCCGAATGTGATCCCCGTACCCACTTTATTAGACCCTGTCCCCAAAGATCCTCGAGACTTGGGACACAGTTTGTCTGGGATCCCACGCGGCAGCCAGGCCTCCCTTTGCCAGCACAGACCTGTAGCCTTTTGTCCCCAAACTCAGCCATGGCTTTGAGGTGCTATGCGAGCTTGGGCTGGTCTCATGCCTTCTCTGGGCCTTGCCTGTGGGTGTGGTGGTGGAAATTTTAGACAGGGTGGGAGCTCCAGGGGGCTGCAGATGGAGAAAGAGCCAGAGGTGGGGGAAGGGACTTTCCGCCTGACAGGCACTCGGACCCGAGCAATGCGTCACCACCTGGCAGTTTCTGTGTCATCATTACAAAACCCAGAGATGACCTAAGAGTGCCCCCAGCCCCTGGGGGACAGCAGGAAGCTGGCTGAGTAAAGACAGCCCATCCCATGAGAGGGGGAGGAAAGGACTGTGGGGAGTAGGAACGAGCAAGGGGACAGACAGCCCCCTTGCCACCGGGGCCCAGCCCTAGGTACGTGCATAAAACACTCCCTGACTTCCGCATTCAGAGTCAGGCCTGGGGAGCCCCTTCTAATGTCCATCAAGCCGTTTCTCCTCCCCATACATCCTTCCAAGGACTGGGACCGCAGGAACTCTCACACTGTGCTCTTGGGGCCTTGGGGTCCTCACAAATGCCGTGGGGCCTGCCAATGAGGGGCAAGGGAGGGTCCAAGAGACAAAACAGCCACTGAGCTCTTCCGGGACCGAGTCTACTGGTAGCCGCTCTCCATGTGGAAAGCTGACACACGGTTTCACTTGGAGAAAGCAGCCTGTGCCCCAAATTCTAAAAGCCACCAGAGTGGGCTCACATGAACCTCTTCTGGCAAGGAAGAGGCCACCTTCCTGATTAAATACCACAGGCTTCTAATCAGCGCCTCCACGCCCCAAAACACACACACAACATTTGAGTCTTTTTATCCCTTTCCGCTTATTCAAGGAGCATCTCGGAGCCAGGCACCAGTCTCATGGTCGTTGGCACATTTTGTCTCATCTCCCCCTTTTGCTCTAGCCTCCCAGCGGGACAGGTGTGTATTCCTTCCCCTCTACTGATGAGAAAACTGAGCAGCTCAGAAAGGTGAGGTAACGTACCCAGAGTCACACAGCAATGGAAGAGCAAAGCTGAGATCAGAACCAGGCCTGTCCGCCTCCAAACCTGTGCTCCATCTGCCAAGTGACAGTCGGTGGCCTTTGGGAGCTATACGTGCTTCCTGGATCCTCTGTCATGTGCACGTGGCATGGGTCCTCGAACTGCGGCCCCTGGGGAAGGAAAGAGCCATTCAGCCCGCCTCCATCTAGGTGATGATGATGATGGTATTGAAGGACGGGGTGGGGGGTAATTCTCTGTGAAGCCAGCGTCTGGAACAGCTGCGCCAGGGATAGAGTAACTAGAGAGATACTGGAACTCAAGTCCAGGGAACCTGGGTTCCTTCCCACACTGACATTCATAAATTCACCAGCTATGCGGCCTCAGGAGGGACACTGCCCCTCTCTGAACCTCAGTTTCCTTGAGTGTACAGGGGATGAGGATGTCTACCTTTTAGCACTGGGAAACCCACCATGCAGAAGGCCTGGCCCCCGAGTTGGCGCTCGGAGTTGGCTCTCTATCCCTACCTCCTCACCAGGAAGGGAGCCCAGGACGAACTTTTGTCTAACCAAGTGGCTTCTCCAGGCACCAAGATGACAGAGAGGGAACCCGGTGCCAGCAGCGCCCACCACCCTGCTCAGCTTGTCAAGGCTGCCCAGCTGAGACCCAGTGGGTGTCCTCAGCCCGAACCAGGCCATGTCCCCAGCAGCTGGCCTGGTGGGAGAGCTAGCCACAGAGCCGCCTCTAGCACTGGGATGGGAGAGAAAGGGCTCTAGGGTTTCCAGCAGCTAATCTGTGAGCAGGGTCTGCCTTTCCTCTGAAGGGCTTCATCGAACAGAGGCTCGGGCTATCTCCAAGCTGGAGGGTCCGGAGCCCGGCGAGGGCAAGGAGGCTGCCGATGGCCCCAGGAGCCAGGCTGCCCTGCCTGCCCCCCACGAAAGCTGGTCACATCAGAGCAACCACCAGAAATGCGGCCCCTTTGGAGAGAGAGAGTGACTTTAGGAGGCAGCCATCTCTGGACCCTGAGGGCCTAGGACTATGCGTAGCGCCCAAGAGGGCCCAGGGGATGATGCGTGAATGATGGATGGATGGACAGTACATGGCTAGAGAAGCAGCCAGGGCAGGCCCAACACACAGCACTCAGCCATGGGAAGGCAGGCCGTTGTCCTCTACGCAACGCATAAAGCAACATAAAATGTGTGGCTAAGAGAGAGGGAGAGAGTTGGTGCCCTAGAGTTCAGAGAGGAAAGGAATCAGGTGGCCCAAGAGGAGGGTGAAATGGAGAAAGCCTCTCAGACCTCGAGCCGGGAGTGTGATGAGCCCCGAGGAAGACAAGGTAAGGCCCTCCACCATTTGCCCACATGTAGTCCCCTGCCCTCCTTCCACCAGCCCACCCCACCACCTTGCTCCCACCACCTCCCCGGAGGGCTGGGTTCCCTGGCCTCGCTCAGGCTGCTGCCGTTGCACACGTGCCCTTCCCCCACCTAGAGCTGGAGGAAGGCCTTGAGAACCACCCTCCGTAAGCCCAGAGCAGGCCGCCGGCACTGGGCCAGTGGCATCGTGCTCCCCACAAAGCTTGCTTAAAACGCATTGTCCTGGGCCTTGCCCCCTCTGATTCTGCTTCAGTAGGTTTGAGATGGGGGCCACCAAGATTGGGCGATGACTTCTTGGGCTCCCAGCACACCCTCTACTATGCATGGGAAAACCGAGGCCCAGAGAGTGGACACAGGGTCTTTAATTCCCAATCGTGGCCCACCAAGCTTCCCCTCCCCAGTGGGGCATCAGCACAGTCCCCTGGGGGCCCACTGCAGGTGGGCCAGTTATGTGGCCCCAAGATGCCTCCCAGAGGTTCTGCCAGCATCTGGCAGGTGGCAAGGCGGGGGTGCGGGGGCGGAGAGGGCCTGCCTTGAGTATTTCAATATTTGCTTTCTTACAGAATGGCATTCTTTGGAATATTAGCCAATTTGTACAGAATTAGTCAGTGCCTGCCCCGCACTCCCCGCCACGGGAAGATTCCAGGAAGGAGGGATGGACCTGCATGCGGACGCCCTGGCAAGTCCCAGCGCACGGTCCCCGCCTGCCTGGAACAGGGAGAGGAGGCGGGCGGCAGCCAGGCAGGCGGGGACCCAGAGGCACGTGGGCAGCCTGTGCCCTACGCAAACCAGGAGACCGCAGCCACCAGAAACCTCCTCCAAAGCAGCAGGGTGAGGCCATGGGCGCCCTGGCTGACCTCGCTCAGGGCCAGTCCTAGGACCGATGTCCCCATGGACCACCCCAGGGGCCACTGGGGAACGACATAACAAAAACCAAATTCTCTGCCTGATTTCCAGAAAAAGCCCCAGAGGTTATACTAGGGCTCAATTCAAATCCCAGTACTGCTTTTTTTAACTCGCTGTGTGACCTTGGACGAGATGCCTCTCTGGACCTCACTTTCCCTCCTTTTAAATGGAAAGAATATAAGCGTCTGCCTGTGGCCGTGCAGGCAGGCGTGCTTTTGGACACCCCAACGTGGCGCACACCTACCGGCCACCAAGACAGTATTACTGGGGGCCTCGGCAGACAGGCCTTGTTCCCTCCGTCTGGAGTAATGTGCTCGTGTCGACTCATCAACAAGCACTCGGTGAGCCCCTACTGAGTGACTCTGAGGAAGTTATTCCTGCTTCCGGGGCCGCAGTATCTCCACTCATAAAACAGGCAGGTTAGAGCCTCTGATGTCCCTTCTCTGCAGAGAAAACACCATATTGTGAATCTGTGACCATCATTCACGCAAAATTCTCTTACCACAAAGAGAAAAGGTGAAGAGCAAGGAATTCTTTTTTTTTTTTTTAAAGATTATTTATTTATTTATTTGACAGGCAGAGATCACAAGTAGGCAGAGAGGCAGGCAGAGAGAGAGAGGGGAAGGGAAGCAGGCTCCCCACCAAGCAGAGAGCCCAACGCAGGGCTCGATCCCAGGACCCTGGGACCACGACCCGAGCCGAAGGCAGAGGCCCCAACCCACTGAGCCACCCAGGCACCCCAGAGCAAGGAATTCTTGAGAGGACAATCTTAAGCAAAAGGAATGCAAGTCTAAGAGCAAAATTTAGGCATGAAGAAATGAAATCAGTGAAATCCAAGGCTAGCAAGGATTCCTATCCTGCAAGCCAACCTCGTCGGCTGGGGTAGACAACCACCTAAAAGCTGTAGGACTTCGGCCAGATGATCAAACCTCTACAACCCTGGTCTCCTCACCTGTAAAAAGGGGGGTTAATACTTTTGATTTCAAGGTCTCTTAGGGGAGGTAACATTTGAGCTGAGGTCTGAGGAACAAACAAGAACAGCCATCCAAGGATCAGGGCAGAAACAGTCTAAGCAGAGGGGAAAGCCTGTGCAAAGGCCCTAAGGCAGGATCTACTTGGTGAGCTTTAGGAACAGAAAGGCCGAGATGGCTGGAGCTTATCTATGGGTGATGAGGTTAAAGTAGAAGGGATCTTGGAGGCCGTGGCCACCAGGCAGGTCTCCATTCTCTCCAGCATCCATTCACCCAGTTCTCTGGTGGCACCACATGGCCCAGGATCCCGTGGCAAAGACCAGGACCACGTGCGCAGAGACTTTCCTTTCAAGGAAGCAGGCAATCGGTATGGATTCTCTCGTGGCCATTTTAATTTTTCCTGAAACTGTGAAAGCCCTCAACTCTTTTTTTTTTTTTCCTCCAAGGATGAGGAGCACTATCTGGGGAGGGGTGAGATCATGATGAGTTCCCTCCTAGGAGCGGGGAGGCTGTGGACAGGAATGTGGGCCCCTCCAGGAGCCTTTCAGGCCAAAGTCAGATCTTGAAAAGGCTCAGCCCCACGGGTGGGGATTAGACAGGCTGCAGGGAAGGCCTGGGATTATGGCAAATCCCTCAGGCACAAAGCCAAGCAGGGCTCCCCCTGCCCTCACTGGTGCCCTGGGAAGCCCCCTCAGCTGACCCCAACCCCGGCTAGGGGCTGAGCTTTTGTCCCTTCCTGTCCATCAGCACAGGGGACCATGGAGGTAAGACCCTAGGCCAGAGCCCTGAGGAATGGGAGGTCCCAACACAGTCACCCCACTCCCTTTCTCCCCCCAACTCTGCATCCCCAATGCTGGCCTTTCCTGCTCTGGCTGCTGGGAGATTGCCAGGCCTGCGGCCTCCCCCCTAGTACACCCTGTACAGCCAGATATGACCCCCGATGTGACTGGCTGGCTCAGCCTTTGCCCTGCCCATGTCCCATTCCAAACTTGTTGGCGGTGGGGGGGATGTGTCTTGTTTTGTTTTGTTAATTTTTACTGTGGTCTAATATACAAAAACGTGTATAAGCCAGAAAAGTACAGCTCAGTCAGATTTCAAAAACGGAATACCTCCATGTAAGCAGCCCCCCGACAGAGAAATCTAAGCAGCCCCCAAGAAACCCAATCTTCAAACCCCCTCCAGGTCCCTGCACCCACCCCTGCCCAACAGTAACCATTATCTCAACTTCTTTCACTGTAGATTAGTTTTGTCTGCTTTTGTACTTTGCCTGAATGGGGTCCCACAGAGCGCACTCTTTTCGGCCCGGCTTCTTTCACTCATCGTGTCTGGAAAAATCGCCCACACTGTGGCCTGCGGTGGTGGTTCACCCCTTCACATTACTGTGTCGTATTCTATCGTGCAAATACACCACCATCTGCTACTGAGGGCATTGGAGCCGCTGCCACCAAAATGAGTGTATGAGTTACCTGCTGCTGCGTAACAAGTTAACCCCCAGCGGAGCAGCTGGAAGTGACAGTAAACATCCGTTATCTCACAGTTTCGAGGGGTCAGAAATTCAAAAGCAGTTTAGCTGATGGATTCCGGCTGACCGTCTCTCACTAGGCAGCCATCTAGAGGGACGTCAGGCAGAGCTGCACTCACCTGAAGGCTCGACTGGTACCAGGAGATCCGCTTCCAAGATGGCTCACTCACATGGTCGCTGGCAGGAGGCCTCAGTCCCCACAGGAGGCCATGAGTATCCTCGCGACAGGGTGGCTGACTTCCTCCAGAGCGGGGGCTGTGGAAGAGAGCAAGGAGGTCACTGCAACGCCCACACTTAAGGAGAGCAGAATTAAACTCCTCTCAAAGGGAGGAATACCAAAGAACTTACAAGCATATCTTTTTTTTTCTTAAGATTTTATTTACTTATTTGATAGAGAGAGAGAGAGAGATCACAAGTAGGCAGAGAGGCAGGCAGAGAGAGGGAGAAGCAGGCTCCCCGCTGAGCAGAGAGCCTGATGTGGGGCTCGATCCCAGGACCCTGGGATCACAACCTGAGCCGAAGGCAGAGGCTTAACCCACTGAGCTGCCCAGGCGCCCACAAGCATATCTTAAAACCACCACAACAGGCAACAACTCCTTTCTGCACCAAGTTCAGTGTCCTCATTCCTGGGGAAGGAAGCCAACGTTCCCCCTCCCTATTCCCTGCCCACCTCCCCTTCCTCAGTCAGCACCCAGGAGACACAGACAGAGCCAGCTTCTGGTGTCAGCTTGGTCAAGAGCTTCTCTGAGCCCCAAGTTCCTCCTGTGAAAAACGGAGATAACTGTGGTGCCCACTTTGGGGCCATTCGGGGGACTGAATTCCATCCGGGGAAGTCCCCTTATCCCTGAATTCCATTCCCTCGTGGCACTTGTTTTATAATCCTTGGTGCGAAATCAAGCCAAGGCTTTTAGAAGGTTCCAAATAAGTCAGGCAAGTCTTACGGAAGCCTCGTCGCCTCCCTCTCCTTCCCCAGGGGCAGGGGTGCAGACTGACATGCTCACGGGCTCCGCCCATTATCGTGCTTCCAGTCAACTCACCTGCTGCGGGGCTGAGACCCCAGGTACGTGGGACCCGTGCTCCCCTTGGGACTCTGCATGCACCCAGGTGCTAGCCTGGCCATCCCCTGCTCAGTTCCTCCCCTCAATGCCATTCCCGGCAGCACGCAGATGCTGCTGACGGCTGCAAAAGCGTCCTCACGGGACTGGCCTACTGACAGAGAAGACAAACACAAATGACTCAGTCATCACTTCGTGTTGTGAGAGTCTCTTTAATGACCGTGACAGCTTAACCCTGGGCCCCTGGTGTTGCCAAGGAGGGGAGGGCACCTGATGCCAGGCTCTGGGGGGGGGGGGGGGTGAAGCCCAGGGAGGCGATCCTGGCGTCGAGACGAGCCCTTGTGGTTGGAATCCAGAGTCATTGAGCATAGTGCCACCTGGGGCTAGAGGGGTGGCAAGGCCCAGAACCCACGCTGTCGGCTCAGGGCTTTGGGCTCTATCCCAAGAGCAGCGACGGCGGCGGCTGAGTTTCAAGCCAAGAAATAACATGATCCATTTTGTGTTTTTCAGTATGCGAGGGACACCGTCTTCAGTGTGTTCCTGGTCGTCCCTGCCCAGCCAGGGAGCCGTGCACTGCAAAAGAACCTGTTTCTTGACCATTTCCTGGCTGTGTGACCTGAGGCAGGTTGCTTGCCTGTTCTGTGCCTTTGTTTCCCCAGCAGGTAAGATCCACCCTCCAGGGTTTCAGGGTGACAGATGAGGGAAGGACACTGAGCACCTGCCTTGGCGCCTGGCAACATGGATGACATTCTGGGAGCACCCCCACCCCACCACCTCCTCTAGCTGTCCCCAGAGGTTCCCAGTCATCTTAATGGGCTTCTCTTCTCCCATCTTGCCAGTGCCTTGGCAAGGTGGTTCCCATGCCCTTCCTGCACCCCTCACCCTATTGGTCTTCCTGGGTCACCCACCGTCTTCACCCAACTCTACGAGACTGACAGTGACAGGGTATGATGTGAATTTCAACCAGCTGCCTCCAAGCACATCAGCCAAGAGGTGGAGGGAGGTCATTACTGTAGATAGAGTCCTCACCGGCTGTGCGTGGCCGCTTACTATTGCTATCGTGCTTTAAGGCCGCAGGTTGGTGCTGGACACTGTGCAAGCACTTTCTGTATATCTGTGTATGTATATATATATGTACACACACACAGACACGAGCACCTTTATCCTCACAATAATCTGGAGACTGGAGCACTATTTAACTCCACCTCTCAGGTAAAGAAACCGAGGCTCAGGGAAACACATCATTTGGTCAAGGTCACCTAATGAGACTCAAGCCCAGACTCAAGCTCACATACACACGTGCAAACACCCGTTGGTTTGCGCGGTCACGTATATTTCCGTTACAACACTTCTGTCTGCCTGATTTCATTTAAGCCCCACCACAGTCCTGCAAGGAAGACCCTGAATCATTGCCATTTTGCAGATGGAGAAAGTGAGTCCCTGAGGGGTGGAGTCACGTGCCCATGGTCACTCCGCAGATCCGGTGTTTGCATCAGATCCTTCCCACTGCCCTGGGAGACTGCCGATGGAGATCGGCTCCCTCGGCCAAGGCCAGGCCACCAGGATGCTTCGCACACCTCCACAGCTATGCCACCTGGAGCTCGGAGTCCACGAGTGGGGTCCATCAGCACCTTCCCTCTATGCTTTGTGGTGACTTGGCTGGGAACCCCCAAGGGCCTGGACTTGGTTGACACAGCCTCACCCTAACTGGCCTCTGGGGCTCTCGCTGCCCATGAGGCCCCTGCCCACAGGTTCCCGGGCCCCAGGCTCTTCTTCTTTTCTTCTTTCACTCTGAGCCAAGCAGGTTAAAAACACGCCAAAAATGAGCCCCCTCTCGCTTTAGTGCACTCACATAATGTGTGGCAAAGAAGGCTGCATTAATCGTTCGGGACCTACATTTTTCAGTGACATTAATCTCTAGCCGGAAAAGCCTCTCTGGACGGTTCTTTTCAGTCTGAAGGCACTTAACGTTGGCCAGGGGAGCACAAGGGGCCCGCCTGGAATTCCTCTCTAACTCCCAAACACCACACCCACCAACCCAGCCTGGCCAGCTTCCCTGCTTATGGTGGGGTGGGTGAGATGCCTGCAGGGGATGGGGGGGGGCAGAGGGAGGGCCGGGTGGCGAGTGAGCCGTGGGTGTGCCGCGGTGTGTATGCACGAAGGTGAGGAAGGCTGAGTTCCAGCCATGCTTGCTCTGTGAGCAGGGCATCTGCCTTCACACCCCCACATCTGCCTGCTCAGAGAAGTGATCAGTGTACGTGTGAGCTGGACATGCACACCAGTGACCGAGACACCTGGGTGCAAATGTGTGTGTGTGTGATTGACACACACACGTGTGTGCATGAGCTCCAGTCAAGGGTGAGCGCGGGTGTGTACAGAGCCATTAAAAAATGTCTGCAAGAAAAATGCAGCTATGCACGTGAGTCAGGCCGTGCACAACACTCCTCAGGTGTATGTGTGATTTCTGGGTGCACACGTGGTTGTGAGCAAGATATGTGCGAGCATGTGTTTGTGGAGCGTGCCAGATGTGAGCTGGCGAGGGCGCATCGGACTCTGAGGGTGCACCAGTGCCGGGGAGGTGCTGGCCAGGTCTGGAGTGGGTCAGGGGGACTTGGTGCCCCTCAGGGAGGCACACAGTGCGTGTTGACAGATTCTGCCTGAGCGCTCACCCCATGCTGGTCATCGTGTCTGGAGGGAGGGGGACAATGCTGAGTACGGGTGTCTTGGAGCTCAGGGGGACTCTTTCCTGGAGCGGATTGACCCTCTCTCCCCAACTCCACATTCAGCAACTTCCTGCTGGTTTGAAATTGACAATGGAGAATTTACACCATGGAAATTGACACAACGCCAAAGCAGGCCTTTCTGGACCCGCACGACCTGCTGTGAAACATCTGTAGCACACCACTAAATGAGACACCGTGCCTCCCCAGTCCAACAGCGTCTCAGGTGTGCTGATGTTCTTGTACAGGAACGAGCGTCTGTGTGTGCGTGCATGTGTGTCCCTACCCACCCCAAAGTAGCTCCAAAGCTGTGTGGGACCAGCACGCAAAACGAGCAAATATCCAGAGAAAAGAGCGCAAGAGGAGGATCCAGGAAGCCTGAAGGACACCAGTTTGCCACGCTCCAGTGGATGGATCTCTTTCTATCCTAGGGGCTATTTGTGAAATTCTCCAAAAATAAAAACGACCACCAAGGAAAAAACTTTAATTCCTAAACATGAAAATAGCCATGATCCTCTCTCAACACTGAACACTGTCACACCAAACTGGTAGGGTCACCAGGCTGTAAAGGATGACTCCAGGCTCTGAGTCCCTCTGGTCCAGCGCCAGAGTCCATGCTCATTGCCATACTGGCTACAAGTGAGTAAAGAAGACAGAAGGCCTGACCAGAGAGGTAGGAGGGAAACAGAGGCATGCTGGGTCACCCGAAACGAGAGGAGAAGGAGTTTTGAGAAGCAAATGACCTGCAAGAGAAGTCCTTTCCCACCATTTACACAGGAAGATTCAGAGAAGTCAATATCATGCAGCTAGTCTGGGTTCAAACCCAAGAAGGTCTCAGGCCAGAACACCCAGAAGAGGGCTGGGGCAAGAAAGAGGACTCCAGACTCTCCTTGCTTCCCAAAGCCCCAAACCACAGGCACAAGTTCTCTGGTCTCCTCTGACTTTGGTTACCAGCCCAGCTGCCCAGTCACACTGACCATGACCCATAGCCAGGCAGGATCCAAGCTCAGGAGGCCTCTTTGGGAACATCAGCCCCAACCAGCTCCCAGGGAGCTAAGCACCAAGGGAGCCAGGTGGCCCTGAGGAGAGGCCACTGAAACCCCCATTCCCTGGCAGCCCCACTCCCCTCAGCCGCCATTGATCTCCCTGGCGGGATGACATCAAGGGATGTTTTTAATAAGAGGGCAGGAGGCCTTGGGAGCTGACCGAGCTGAGGCAGTGCCGGGCAATTAATCACCCGGTTGAGAAGCCACAGCCATGGGTAACTGGATCCCTGGAGAGCTGTCAGGCACACCCTGCCTTTCATCTCTGCCCATGGCCACTCTGCGTGGGCTCTCCATGCATCCTCATTAACTCTGGGCTCCAGGGAACCAGGCAGGCGTGGGGGGTGTCTGTCTGTCTACATATGGACCCTTCTGAGTGTACACGAATGTGCGTGTCCATGTGTACTGATGCACACAGGTACGCGTGCTCAGGTGTGTGTCACTGCATGTGTGGGCATGGTTTCCTGTCCGCGCGTGTGAGACACACCAGGGTACTGGCTTTGACTCAAACAGATCCAGCTTCAAGTTTATGGCCCATCTCTTTCTAGCTGGGTCACCCTGAGCAAGTTACTTTTCCTTAGGGAACCTCTATTTTTTCCATCCATAAACTGAGGCTCATAATAGTGACAGTAACTACCACACGTTTGTGAGGATCAAGTAATACTGTTCATATAGAAGCATCTGGAACTTAGTACTGTTTACTAACCACGCGTTCTTATCCCTATTACACATGGACGGGTGTATACATTTGAGTGGTAGGCAGAATTCTGAAAATGATCCCCAAAAACCCTTGCACAATCTACCCCCCCCCTTTGAATGGGAGTAGAGCCTGGGGATGGGGGAAAAATCATGCCCCTGATTATGTCCCATCCTACAGCAGAAGGGAGATGATGCAAGTAGCCAAGTCTAATCAGACAAAACCTTTAAAAGCTGAGTTTACTCCAGCTGCTAGGCAGAAATCAGAGAAATTTGAGTCATAAGAGGGACTTCTCCTGGAAGTAAACTTCTCTGGTGCTGAGTTGGAGGGGGCCACCCCTGAGTGACCCCTAGGAGCTAAGAGTGACCCCTGTCCACAGCCAGCAAGAAGATGAGGGTCTCAGCTGCAAGAATTCTTGCAAAAACTGAATTTAGCCAAAAACCTGAATGAGCACGAAAATCAGTTTTGTGAAGAAGCACTAGATAGAAGCCCAGCCCAGCTGACACCTTGAGTCTAGAGGAGAGAAGCCAGCCAAGCCCATGCCGACCTCTTGACTACTCAGGTCAAGGTGCCACTAGTAGGAATTTGTCAGCTCTGGGAGCATCTGAGGGAGATTCCCCGGGGGCCCTGGTAACTCACAGTGACACATTCATGTCTGCTTTGAGCTCTGGGGGACACCTGCTCTAGTTTCCGGTCCAAAGCTGCCAGGGACAGGGAGGCCAAAAAGTGAGGTGTAGAGCAGGAGGAGAGGCCTCGATTTTCTCACCTGAACAATGGGACACCAGCCCCAGCGCCACCCTCATCGCAAGGACAGCTTGGCTGAACAAACGGACAGCGTGTGGAAGCGCTCTGGTGGCTTGGAAGAGCTGTCCAGCAGCCGGGGAGGTGATGGCCTGTCCTCTGAGTCAACTATCAGGATCAGGGCTGCTGGTCAACCCCAACCCACACCAGGGCACCGTGCTCTGGCCAGCACCCCTTCTGCCTCCACCCTCCTCTGCCACTCAGCTGAGAGTTCCACAGCCCCAAATCTTTTCAGTCACCTCCTCCCCACTGCCCCTGCCTGTGGTCCAGTTCCCGAGTTCTCTGGAGGACCACGTGGCCTCCGCCCAGCATCCCTGCCTCCGCCTCAGCCCCTCAAACTCAACCACCACTCCCCTGCTCCCAGCCCGCGCAGTGCTCCTAGTGTTCCTGGGGTAAAAGCCTAATCTCCCGTCTGAAGATGGAGAATCCTTTTCATTTTGCCAAAACAAGAAAAAAAAAACAATGCTTTAATTTGTATTTCCCTGATTCTAATAAGTTCAAGCAGCTTCGCATACATTTATTCCTCCCAGCTAAGTCCTACTCAGTGTTAAATTTTTTTAATTTTAATTTTTATTTTAATTTTTTATTTTAATTTTTTTTTATTTTTTAAACATTTTTTAAAAGATTTTATTCACTTACCTGAGGGAGGGAGAGAGAGAGAACAAGCGGGGGGAAATGGCAGGGAGAGGGAAAAGCAGACTCTCCACTGAGCCGGGAGCTCAACGCGGGGCTTGATCCCAGGACCCTGAAATCATGACCTGAGCCAAAGGCAGATGCTTAACCAACGGAGCCACCCAGAAACCCAATATTCCAGTTTTTTAAAAGTACCACTTGTGCATGGGACCAAGTTCAAAACGGGTAACAAGGCAAACACTGAGAGTCAGCTTCCATCCAGCCACCGTCCCCAGCCGTCCAGTTCCCCACTACAGAAGAGCTGCTCTTACTGTCTTTTGGTGTGTCCGCCCGGATTTATTCCAGACATAGACCAGCAAATACATACACACTCTTTTTTTTAAAGATTTATCTATTTATTTATTTGTCAGAGAGAGAGAGACTGAGCACACAGGCAGGCAGAGTGGCAGGCAGAGGCAGAGGGAGAAGCAGGCTCCCCGCCGAGCAGGGAGCCCAATGTGGGACTTGATCCCAGGACGCTGGGACCATGACCCGAGCCAAAGGCAGCCGCTCACAACTAACTGCATATCATACCTAATTGATTTCAGCTACCAATACATGCCGCCAGTGGTCCCTCTTGGAACATGAAGAGTTGCCTCCTTTCTTGCCAATGGCTGCATAAAGTTCCACTGGAGCAGATGGCGTAACCCTCCTCCTCCTGGTAGCCTTGTAGGCTGCTTCCCAACCCTGGCTATCAGAAATAATATGTCACTGAAATGTCGTTCACACACATACGTTGCGTTTATTTCTGAGAAACGTTCCTAGCAAGTTGTTGGGTCAGAGGCAAAGATCTTGCCAAGTTGCCTTCCAAGTTGTTGTGTAACAATTTGCGTTTCTCCCAGCATTTTAGGAGTCCTCTGGTTTCTTGCTAAGCCAGTGATTTATCCAATTTCATAATTTTCATCTAATGAGTGAAAAAAATGACATCACACTACTGTTTTATTACACAATTTTCTCGTTTTGAGAATGACGGTTGACCGACTTCATAGTCTTTTCTGAGACCATTGTTTTCCTTCTCTGTGAATGGTCTATTCAGGTAGTTCACCTATTTTTTACTGAGTTGTCAGCTTTTTATTATTGATTTACAAGAGCTCTTCATATATGAAGGAAATTAGCCCCAGAGAAATTTAAACAATGACTTAAATCACTTAAGCAGCTCCTTAAATGTTGGCCCTTGTAAAACCATCTGGACTTAGTGATTTTGACGGGAGTAAGTATCCCTCTTTCTTCTGTGATTACTGGTCTGTTTAGATTTGTTTGTTTGTTTGTTTGTTTAGATTTTTGTACCTAAATGTACTTCTAGGTACATTTTTATAGCTTATATTTTCTTCAAGAATTATCCATTTCAAGGACTCCTGGGTGTCGCAGTCAGAGAGCATATCCTACTCTTGGTTTCTTTCGGCTTAGGTTGTGATCTCAAGGCTGTGAGATCAAGACCCATGTCGGGCTCCATGCTTGACATGGTCTGCTTGAGACTCTCTCTCTCTCTCCCTCTGCCCCGCCCCCTGCTCTCTCTCTCTTTGTCAAATAAATAAATTAAATTAAATTAAAAGAATTACCCATTTCACCGAAGTTCTTAAGTATATTTGCATATTCTGTTGATTTCCTCGGAAATCGGGGTTACTCCCCTGTAACCATTTATTTTATAAATTTATGCTTTTTCCATTTTTTTCTGGATTAGATTACCTAACATCTATTTTACTTGGTTTTGAAAAAATAATCTTTATTAGTTCTAGTCTTTTCCTGACTTCATTCACATCCACTTTTATCTTTATAAATTTTTCCTCGTGATTTCTTTAGGTTTATGTTGGTGTCATATTCCAAACTTTGTAGGTTGGGTACTTTTCTTATAGAACTTTCAATCTTTATTAACAAAAATATTTAGAGTTAAGAACTTTTCTCTTGCTATAGTTATCTTAGTTTTCTAGACTTCTATAATCTGTTCTGATTTCCTTTTCGATGTGGAGACGTTTAAGAGAGAGTAGGGGAAACTTAACCTCTTGTCAGTTTCTTGTATTAAATTGTGAACAGTGACCATTATTAGGAGTAATGATAGAATTAGTTTATTTTTATTCCTTTGTCTTCCCCTCCCTGACCCCAATTTATTAGTTTACATTTCTTAACGTTTACCTTTGTATCTGTGATGTAATTATGTCTATCACCTTATTTTTCATATTTAAATTGTGTCTTTTTCCCTCCGTCTAAGAAAGATGAGGAAATCTGAGTATTAATGTTATTTTGCACCTTCTTTTTCCCCCTTTCCCTCCCAGTATTCATCTGTTACATGTTTCTACACAATCTCATTCAATTCTCCCTGTTTCACTCTGTTCCATAATCATGACCCTCACCTTGGTTTTAGTCTTAGACTTGGAGACATATGAGTTCCATTCCCCATCAGTTTGCAGTCCTTTTCCCATGGTGTTTCCTTGCCAAGTCCATCTTTAAGAAGGGCATCATGTACGTTTATTCCCTGAGCTCTCATATATTAAAAAACCAAGATTGATTTCTGGAGAGCCCAGTTTGGGAAGGGCTGGTGGAGTCCAACTGCCTGATCATACAGATGGGGAAGGCAAGACCAGCAATCGGAGCAATGGCCCGAGTCATCAGGTCAGTGCCAGGGACCCAGCCAGGACAAGAACCCGCACGGCCTGCCGCCCTGGCAGGGACCTTCCCCTCCAGCCTGCTCTCACCCTCTATCCTCCTGCTTTCTTGAATAGGGGATGGGAGAGTAGGTGGGGCCCCCTGACTCCTTGCAGAGACCCTTTTCCGCTAGTCCCTTGGAATCTCACCTGGGACTTGTGGGAAGTGACTGGCAGGAGCATTCTTGCCCACACTCCCCCGCAAGGATTAGCAGCCATGGCTGGGCCCCCAGTGGCACAACCTCCCAGGAGAGGGGGAAAGTGTGAGCTCATCCTTGCCGCCACCGCCGCCGGGCAGAGCGGGTGGGGCGAGGGGCTCCACCTGTTCCCGATAATCTCTCTAATCCAGCCCATAATTATTCTTTATTAACGGAGGCCGCTGCCTTCGTTACGCGCTGAAAGGAGGGCGTCAGGAGTGAAGACACAAGGATCAAAAGCTGGTCACATTTTCCAAAGGGGTTTATTTGCCACGACCAAAATAACCTCACCGGGGGACGGCCGAGTTCCTGTCTCGCCCCATCCTGGTGCCTGGCGGGGGAGCTCCAGGCCCCCACACCTCCCGGGCGGGCCCAGAAGTCCCTGCCTGACTCCGCGGCCCACGGGTCCTCCCTCATTCACGCACCCGCTGGGAGCGCAGCTCACACAGGCCTTGTACCGGGCTTTGCAGATACACAGAAAATAACCTACGGCCCTGGCCTCCCCGGGCTCCGCGGCCACCAGGGAAGGGGACGAGTACCACCGCGATTAGCACGCAGGCTGCCAAGTGCCACACGGGGGAGGAAAGGTAGCTGCGGAGGCCAGGCCCATCCTAGGCCAGCCTCAGGAATAGGGGTGGGGAGGCCTTCCTGGAGAGACACACACTGGAACCCCGTTTTAGAGTACAGCTGCCAGTGTACGGCAAAGGCCGTCCTGTGGGAAGAGCAAGAGAAGACAAAGCTGAACCGTAATTCCGTGTGGCCAGAGCAAAGGATGGAGAGGGAGACGGGTCTGCCTGGGGCTGCAGGGGGGCAGGGCCGGACCACAAAGAACCTGTGGGTACTAGGGAGCACTGAAGGTTTTAGGTGGGAGAGATGATACGGTCAGACTGTGCTGTAGGAAGAGCCTTCTGGCTGCAGAGTTGGGACTGGATTGGGGGATGCTTCGGACTGCAAGGTGTCCCTGGGAGCATGTGCAAGGGCCCAGGTGAGAAACACGGAGTTTGGAACCCGAGAAGTAACAACAGGTGTAGAGAAAGGAGGTGGGGGCATCAGGCAATGGGGACACGATCCCCCTGACCCTGGTGGCCATGTTGTCCATCGGACCTGTGGTCACAGGGATCAGAATGGTTCCTAGTCCCTCTGCGTCCTCAACCTTGTCGCCACCACTCTCCGCCCAGCCTGGCACTCGATCTGTGGAGGAACCAGAGGCCCTCACAGCCTGGGCAGATGAGGCACAGGGACTGGAGACTGTGAAGCCCAAAGTCCCAGCTCTCTGGCCTTCCCAGCCCACCCCACCCTCTCCTACAGACAAACCTCGTTCACCGCTTGCTCAGTGTTCTTCCCAACCTGCCCATCCTGACCCATGTCCTGTCCATGGTCCTGTCCAGGTCCCACTGAATAGGCCAGCGTGCAGACCCCCTGCCCAGAAGCCCTGCCTCCCTGTCTCCTTTCCTGCCTCCGTCGCCAATGGCTTCAACTGCACTCACTCCATCTCAGTGTGATTCCGAGCTGCAGCTTGGAGCCCTCTCTCTCTGGTTCTCCCTGCCGGTTTCTCTGTCCCCCTCCATTCCTCCTTTCTCACTCCACACCTAACTCCTCCTAGGACTCATGCAACTCATGACCCCATCATTCGAACCAGCACTAGGAACCAAGCGTGAGCCAGGCTTGATGCCAGGGATCGCAGAGATGGCCACGAGAACACAGCTCCGGCCCTCACCGGCTCCTGCCACTCCCGCTCCTGCAGACAAGAGGGGACAGGGCGGGACAGAAGCAGTGCCAGAAGGGAGACCAGAGAGGTCGCATTGAGGTGCGCTGGGCTCTGTGACACGGCCATCCTATCCGAAACCCAGTACTTCATTCCAGCAGCCAGCAAAGGGGTTGGCGCTGGGGACCAGGGTCAGGAATGAGGGCAACCGCTCTCTGCCCTCCAGGAGTTCACGGCCTCATTGGGGACATGGAAGTTGTGTGGCCCTACAAATGTCCCCCAGGGGCTCCGCAGTGCCATCTCGTGTGGGGGACTGCAGGAGCCTGGGCTGACACAAGCGGTGGTCTGAAATCAGGGAGGCTGGCCTCCATCCACGCGGCTGGCCTTGGCATGCCAACAACTTCTCCCATCCTCGGCTGCAGCATCCGCACAATGGGTGTATCATAGGTCCCTGGGGTTAATGCATGTAAGATAAACAATATAGGGGCCAATGTACCCAAAAGTGGCTTCGCAAAGAACCAGGTGTGAGTGCACACTCAGTAAATCACACTCATCATAGTTCTCATTGTTACTATCCCCTTAGGGCTGCAGAACAGTAGGAAGAGCTGTTTCTGGTCCCAGGCGTGCTGCCCTCTGGCCGTGTACGTACCCCCGAGTCCCTCCCTCGCCCTGCCGCTGTCTCTGCTGCAAGGGGCACTCAGATGAAGCCTCCCACCCGCACTGACCCCTGAGATCTGAAGGGAACGCCTGCCTCCCAGCCTCCTCTCCCTTGTCGCCGCATTCCCTTCACTCCGGCCACTTCGGCCTCCTTGCTCTTCCTCAAACTCCCCCACCAGGCTCCGGCCTCGAAGTCTTTGCGCCTGCTGCTGCGCCTGCCGAGAACCGCCTCCAGCCCCCCTGCCCTGCCTGCATGGTTCGCCAGCTCTGTGAACACGACCTCCTTGGAGGGGCCTTTCTGACCGCTTGCATCCCTCCCTCCTTGGCCCGCTCCATCTTCTTTCCAGCACAGTTATCCAGACCTGACGTGTATGATTTGTGGATGCCCCCCCCCCCACTAGAATGCCAGCTCCATGAGACGGGACAGTGTCTGGTCCACAGCTGGACCCCATGTCGGTGCCCGGCCACACCTGATGCTCAACACACGAGTAAGGACTAGGGCTCACTTGAAGCTCTGGAGAAGCAGTGCGGGTGGGGTGGGGGCGGGCGGCACCGATTCTCCAGAACACCCCGGATGCCAGCTCCCGGCAGCCCCAACACTCCAGGACTCACCTGCGGAGCCTTCTCACAGCCTGGAAAAGCACAAAGCTCTCTCCATCCCTGCCGGCCACATGCCCCCTGCCTGTGGGGTCATGGACCTGAGACGACCACCCCTGGCCCCAAAGCCCGCAGATGTTTCCAGGTCAGGCAGGGGAGGAGGGGGCGGCAGTCTCTGGACCCCGTCCTTTGTCCGGGGCCCCAGCAGAATTTAATTCCGAGGTTCAAAGCGCTTTGCCCCTTCCCAGATAAAAGGCTGCTCGGTCGGAGAGAACTGGTTAATAGATGACAGGAGGGGGGCTCTGGACAGGCGGGCCCACCACCGCCCTCTGCCCACACCCTCGGCAGTGAATGCTCTCAGCCCTCTGCCACCGTTCCGGCCCGCTGCCCCACAAGAAAAGCCCATTAATTTAATACTAATAGGATTTTCAATTTGTCACAATCCTTGGAGATCCTGGGGAGGTGGCAGTGGGGTGCGGGGGGGATTCATATCAAGTCTGTGTTAAAGGGAATCTTTGCAGGGAGATCAGGCTGGCCCGTAGACAGTTTCCTACCACCTCAGGGCCCTCAGGCCAGCCACAGCCCCTCCTGGCCTCAGTTTCCTCGGTGGAAAGCAAGTTAGTAAGACCTACTTCGCAAAGAAGCTGCAAGGGTTATGTGAAATAAGGAAGGAGTAACACCAATCCAAGGCTGCCTGGCCGGTAGTAGGCGCTCGGGAGCCACTGCCCTCTCCCAGATCTGCCCCCCATAGCCCCCTCCCCAGGCTGCGCCGCACCACCCCCCCAGACCCGCACCACCCCGCCACTGTGTCTCCAGGTCCGGTGACAGTTTCAGCCAAACACCCCTGGGGGTGGGGGGAGGTGTCCAGGAGCCCGTGGCCTTTTCATCCTCCATGGGATCAGCGTCCTGAATTCCTCGTTGTTCGAGGAGAGCCGAGGATTTGGAGCTTCCAAACACAGCGGCCCAATCGGGAGGCCCCAGCCCGTGCCAACCAGCTGCGTCTCGGTTACAGCTAAGCACACAGCACACCAGCTGCCTGAGCCCTGCTCTCCGGGCGAATTCCTCCTGGATCAGGAGATGCCAGACAGCAGGGACTGCGTCTGTGTCGCCCCTGGCCGTGGGCTCAGCTTGGCACTTCCCCTGGTCTGAAAGTGAGGGGCACTCTGGCGTGGGGACAGGGAAGGGACTGGGGGCTGGGGCGCGGGGTGGGGGCATGTCTGTTGCTGCAGCTGATGAGAGACTGAGGTGGCCGTGGGGAAATTGGGGCCCTCTGGGGCGCCCAAAGCCAGAGGACAAACACACCTGGCTGGGCCCCACGCCTGGCTCAGAGCCACGCACCCTGGATTCGCCGCTGCCACCACCACCAGAGAGAGAGAGGTGGGGAAGGAGGACACAGGAGCCTGCCCCCCCTCCCAAGTCTGGTTCTGTGCAGCTGCTCCCTCAGCAAAGCCCTCATGACCAGACTGGGCAGGCCTGGGGCCGGGGTGCTGCGGCCAGCACTGCCTGTGGTCCCCGTTTGCTTTTGCCTCCATCCAGGCTCCAACCATAATTTACAGCATCTCGAATCCTCTGCGGCACGTGGTCCCCAGCCAGACAGAGATGGGAAGGAGACATCACAGAGACAAAACTGAGGGTGGTTTCAATTACTCTGTATTTCAGTCGCCACAGACTTACTCAGGTGCAAAGAGAACCATATATCCTGTGAATAAAAGAAACAAAAGAGGCAAACTCGTGTTTGCCCTCATTTTCATGTTCATGGGAGAAAGCCTGACGGGGACCCCACACATGGGAACGGTAGTGAGCCTTCACCAAGCCAGCGTGAACGAACATAGATTCTCAAACCCAGGACAAAACGCTGGGTAGATGCCAGGGAAAGGATACTAGAAGGGAACGCTGTCCAAGTGCCATGGTGGGAAGACTGTGGGAAGTCACCGTGGGTTCCAAGCAGGATGCTAGAAGGGGCTGAGGCAGAGGGGCAGCCTACCGGTTACAGGGGGAGTGAAATGCTGCCTGTGCCGCAGATGAACAAGGCAGGGGAAAGACCCCTCACCCCAGGGCTCAGGTGGCCCCACAAACTTTTCAGAACATCTTTGCTTAGGCCTGGGTCCCATTCTTGGCTTAAGCTGCGAGCGTCTGGCTCTGTTCACAAACGAGAAGTGGCGTTCCAGGGAGTCAGTGACAGCAACATGCCCAGGCAACAGAAGGACAACGTCACCATAGGCCAGAGTCCCCAGAGCCCCCCACCCGGCAGGATTCACAGTGTCCACCCACCACACCTCACTCCTCTGCAGGGGCTCCCCGAATTGCCAGCTGTCACATCAAGAATGACCCAGGGATCCACCCAGCTTCCAACTGTCCTCCTGTTTGGCTGTGTGAGCCTAGGTGAGTAGCTCACTCTCTCTGTGGTTTTCATCCCCTGGGTGAAAAATGTGGAAGAGGAGGAGGAGGAGGATTAAGAAAGGTTTGCCTGTAGAGGGGAGCGTCCTTGAGAAAACAGAGCCACATTCAGGACGACAAGAGCAATCTATCCCTGTACTGAAGACATGGTGGTATTTCTTTCATCAGGAAGGATTTCAAGGAGGGAGGGAGCGAAGAGTGTGTGAGATCTGTCTTTCCTCCCCTAATATCACAGCTGTTTACTGAGCCTCCACCCAAAGTCAGACCCCACTCCGGGGACACAGTGGAGAGTCAGAGACACCCTTCCCTCAAGGATCCAGACAAGTAAACAGGAACCCAAGAGGGTGATGGCCGGAAGAGGGGCCGGAAGGCACAGAGAAGGGGGCCAGTCTGGGCAGTCAAGGAGCCTTTTAGTAGACGTGACCTCTATGCTACAGCTTGAACGATGAGCAAGAGGCAGCCAAGCCAAGGGAGGGCGCTCAGAGGGACCAAAGTCTGGGCCTGACATGGGCAAGGACACCGGGCACCTTCCTCCTTGACTCCCTCACTTCTGAAATACCATGCAATGCCTCTGCTGAAATGAAGCAATGAGAAAGTAAAGGAACGAAAAGCAGAGGCGTTACATACATACTACAGAAAAATACCTATTCAAATACCTAAAAAAAGAAACAAACAAACAAACAAAAATCCATGTGGACAGTTAGCACTTTCCATAAGGGGGAGCCCACTATCTGGTTATCTCAACAGCAAATGGAATGGCCCCAGACTTTGACTTCTGATTGCATCCACAAGCCCTGGGAAGGAGACCATGTTTCTGTCTCCTCAGCCACCCATGCGACCTCTGCTCCCACATTCAGTTCCCTTCCATTCAAAAGCTCCTGTGTGTTGGTTCATTCAATAACATCCCTTGGTCATCAACCACGTGCTGGGCACATGGCATGGTCACCAGCACTGACTTGGTGCTGCCCCTTGGGATGTCCTCCACCTGTGCCGGTCCCCACGATCACAGCAGGGACCTGGCACCCCCTGGGTGGATGGCAGGCCACCGGAGTCTTCCCAGTAAGTCACCAGTCACGGGCAGGATCGGGCCTGCGAAGGAACATTCCTCCTCTGCTCTCCCGCCCAAACTCGGGGCCAAAGGCAAGGCACACGCACGGCTGAAATCCCATCAGTGGCACCCAGCCAACTGGCTGCCACTTGCTTATTTGGCTTGGAACAGGAAATACATTTTTCTACTATTTATACTGCTGACCTCAGGAATAAACTAATTACTGCTGCAAAGCTGCCTTCCCACACTGTCCGGCTCGCATCTGTAACCCCTGGTGGAGACCACGGCAGAGGAGATGCCAGGGGGCTGTTAGGTCTGGGGTCTCAGGCCCAGTGGCCACGCCTGTCCTGCTCCCTCTGTCTTTGGGGGAAGAGGAATTCAGCCCACAAGTCGCCCCCGCTAGATCTTCAGTTCCAACCCAGAAGAGGTCTGCCTGCCTCTTCCCTTTGCCTTCCCTTTGCTTCTTCCGTTGTTCCGATCTCTGCGTCTCCGTGTCTTGCTCCGCACAGTGGAAGTGTGGTAAGGCTGAGCTCCAGGGACTGTCATCTGGAGTAAATGACACCATGTCTGAGCAAAGCTTTGTGTAAACGGGATTATCCCAGAAGACCTACCAGCCTGAGCGGCCGAGCCCCAGAAGGCAGCTCGGCTCAGGCAGGCCCCACACCTGGGCCAGTGAGGGCGATGGCATCCAGACGTGCTGGGGACTCCACCACGGACCTCACAGGGCTCACGCCGTGGCCCACGGCGACCAGACCGGCTTCACAAACCAGCTGTTTGGACACAGGCACGCAGGACACCATCGAAGAGGAGCCGGAAATAGAATGAGTGAATGAATGGATACAATGATGGCCTAAGTCATGACACTGTTTAAACTGGTTTTCTTTTTTTTTAATTTACTGCATTGAGCAACTATTTGGCTCAGGAGTCAGCAAACTTAACCGTAGAGGGCTAGATAAATATTTTGGGCTTTGGGGGGCGGGGGTCATCCTGTCTGTCACAACTACTTAACTGCATCAGAGTGTAGAACCAGCCACAGACAGTACATAAATCAATGGACAGAACTGTATTCTGATAAAACTTTTCATTTATGAAACAGATCACAGACCAGATCTGGCTTAAACCCTCTGGCTGAACTAGCCCAATAATTCCTGTGTAACCTCAGCACGTCCTCCGTCCTTCCACATGACCCCTTCATCTGATGGGTCACCAGGTGCTGTCAGTTCTTGCTGCTAACGACTCAGCATCCCCTCCTTCCCACACCAAAGCTGTTGCCCTGGTCCAGCCCCATCACACACCTCCTAGACCCTCCTACAGCTGCCCACCTTCAGCCTCTTGCCCCTCCAGGGCAGCTTCCATTCAGAAGCTGGAGAGATCTATCTAAAGTCGACCATATCACTCCCCTCGGCTCCCACTGTCCTGACCCCATAGTCATCCATGCTTTGAGTCTCACTGTCTAGCTTCATCATTCACTACCCCCACCTCAACTCCCATTCTCAGCTCTAGCCAGACTGGCTCTCTTTTTGTTCCCACACTGTGTTCAATATTTCTCTGTACCATAAAAATGGTTCTCCCTCCTCTTCCCCTGGCCAACTCCTAATCATCCTCCAGATCTCACGTCAGATGTCACCTACCTTGAGAAGTCTTCCTGAGGTGCTCCAGCTTACCCCTCACATACAAGTGATCACACTTACAGCACAAACTGCCATGTGTTCAACAAACCACGTTTCCTTTTCTTTCTGGGCACACAGCTAGACTACATTTCCCAGCCTTCTTTGGAGTTAGTCAGGGCCATGTGACTGAGTTCTGGCCAATGAGAAGAGGGCAGAAGGCCTGGCCTTGACCTCCCCCATGATCCTGCATGCTAGCTCTATTTCTCTACCTTCCAGAGCTCTAGGAGGGCAGAGCCACAAGATGGAAGGAACCTGGGTCCCTGAGTCACTGCTTGAGTAAAAGCAGCTGAAGAGAGGCACCTACCTGGCTGGGAATCCCATGTTGTATTAAGCCACTGACATTTCATGGTTGTTTGTTCCAACAGTCAGCCTACCTTGACTAAACCAATATTCAAATGGAATTAACTGTTAGTTGTTTTCTTCCCTTCTAGACTGTAGGGATGCATGAGGGCATGGACTTACCTATTTTACACAACACTGTATTCCCAGAACTTAGCACTATGCCCTGCATATAGTAGGAACTCAGTAACTGTTGGTTGGGTGAATAAATAAATAAATACAACCTTAGTGGATGGGGTAGCCTCCTGTTATCACCACGGGGACCCTGCAGCTGCCCAAATCCAGGCAAGCCAGGTCCAGGGCAGGAGGCTTAGTTTAAAGCCTTGGTCTAAAGCTTTGGAGAGCAGCCTGTGCTGATTCCATTCCAGGGAGCTGAAGTAAAGCCAATCCAGGGCCATCTCATCAATCAACATGAGAGCTGAGGGCAGAGCCCCCATCAGAGGCTGACAGTGGTGGTAAAAAGAAGAGTCAGGAGGTTGGGATAAAGTGAGTCCTGATTAGGAATCAGGAATCCCAGATTCTGGGACCAGTGAGTTATTCCCCCTGACTCACTGCATGATGCTGGTAAATAACTTCTTCTCTTGGAGCTTCAGTCAACGGGTTGACTATAAGACTTTCAGATGGTTCCAAGTGGCAGAAATTCCATATCAACCTCCCAGAAATATCACTGGAGTCTTAAATATAAAACAGATATAAATGGAATGATTCTAATGAAAGCTGGGGAAAGATATCAGAGCTGATCCCAACCAATATTTTGAGGCACATTCTCAGAACCTGAGCTCCATCCTCTCACAGCCAGACTAAGACTTAACAGATCCTCAGCCGAGACAGAAACTTCCAAATAATCTAACAAAATTCCTAGCCCCTGCTTGAACACCTCCAGTGATAGAGAGTTCACTACCTTCTGGGCAGACCCTAAGGTCACCCTAATGGTTAGATTATCCATACTGCAGTCTGTATCCCTAAACCATGCATCCTGGGTCAAGTTGTCTCACCTACCACAGTCTCTGAGTAACCAAGCCAGAGACTGGGCCCTGAAAAACTGGCCTCTGAAATAATAGTAATAGCTAACAGGTTTGGGCCAGGGATTTTTCTAAGCACGTTACATATAACGCATTTAATTCCATTCAATAGTTCCATAAAGTAAGCACTGTCGCTATTTTACAAATGAAAAACATCGAGGCATAGAGTTTGTCACTTAGCCAATGTCATACATCCAGTAAATGACAAATCTGGGACTCAGATCTAGACCATCTGACCATCTGTTCTCAACTGCTTGTCTGATGTGTAGAAATCTGACTGCAATACAAAGGAGAGAACCATACTCGTACAGTACTTACTGTGCATGAGGTGCCTTTGTAACAAGCATTTTACAATATTCACTGATTTAATCCTTAAGCATTTCTATGAAGGAGAACTATTATCACCCCCCTCTTACAGATGAAGCAACTGAGGCACAGAGAGATTAAATAAATTACTTGAGGTCATACAGCTGATGAGTGGTGGAGTCAGGATTTGAACCCAGGCAATTTGGGTCTGGAATCTGTCTGTTCCATGTGCCAAGAAACCCTACAATTCCAATGTATATTGAACACTTCCCACATGCTAACCCCCGTCTGAGTGCTCCAGATGCACTGGCTGGCTCACTTAACCTTCTCAAAACCCTTCGTGGGCAGAAAAAGCATTTGGCAAAATCCAACACACATTCATGATTTAAAAAAAAACAACAACAACAAATAAACTAACCCTCTCAGCAAACTAGGAATTGAAGGAAACTCCCTCAACTTGATGAAGAACTACCATATACCCACAGCTAACACCACACTTAATGGTGAGAAACTAGATGTTTTTCCCCTAATACGGGGAACAAGGATGCTCCCTCTTACATCTCCTTTTCAACATCATACTGGAAGCTCTAGCCAATGCAATAAGATAGGGAAAGGAAATAAAAGGTATGCAGATTGGGAAATAAGAAATAAAACTATCTTTGTTTGCAGATAACATGATAGTCTACATTGAAAATCTCAAAGAATCAACAACAACAAATTCCTGAAACTCTTATGTCAATGGGTTATAGCAAGGTTTTAGTACTCAAAGTCAATATACAAAAGTCAGTTGCTCTCCTACACACCAACAATAAACAATTGGTATTTGAAATTAGAAATGAAATGCCATCTACATTAGCACCAAAAAATGTAATACTTGGGTATAAATCTAACAAAAAATATATAAGATCTGTATGAGGAAAACTGCAAAAGTCTGATGAAAGAAGTCAAAGAGTGCTCGTTTCGGCAGCACATATACTAAGAAAGAAGTCAAAGAAAATCTACATAAAATTTTGGAGAGATAGTCCATGTTCATGAATAAGAATACTCACTATTGCTAACATGTCAGTTTTTTTTCCAAGATCATCTATTGATTCAATGCAATTCTAACTAAAATTCAAAAAAGTTACATGTTGTGGATATCAACAAACTGATTCTAAAATTTATATAGAAAGACAAAAGATCCAGAATAGGCAACACAATACTGAATAAGAAGAAGAAAGAAGCCTGACACTATCTGACTTGAAGACTTACTGTAAAGGCACAGTTTTCAATACAGTGACATTGGCAAAACAATAAGGAAACAGACCACTGCAACAGAACAGAGTCAAAACTTGGGCCCACACAAATATAATTAACTGATCTTCGACAAAGTAGCAATGCCAATTAAATGGAGAAGAAAAAATAGTGTTGTCAACAAATGTTGCTGGAGAAACCGAACACCCACATGCAAAATAAATAAGCAAATAAATGAAAATAATCTGGACATAGGTCTTACACTTTTCAAAAAAAATTAACTTAGAATGAACCACAGACCTATAATGCAAAACTAAATGCAAAACTAAGATGTTTCTGGAAGACAACATAGGAGAAAATCTGGGTGACCTTGGGTTCTTAGATACAACAGCAAAAGCATGATCCCTGAATGAAAAACTTGATAATCGGACTTTATTAATATTAAAAACTTCTGCTCTGTGAAAGACACTGTCGAGAGAAAAAAAGAGACAAGCCATAGATTAGGAGAAAATATTTGTAAATATCTGATAAAGGACTTGTACCCAAAATGTACAAAGAACTCCTAAATCTCAGTAATAATAAAAAAAAATGCAATTTAAAAGATGAACAGAAGATCTGAACAGATACTTCACCAAAAAGAAGATATCCAGATTTTGGGAAAACATACATACAAAAAGATGCTCAACCCCGTAAGTGATTAAAGATTTGCCAAACAAAACAACGACATGTCACCACACACCTATTAAAATGGCTAAGACTCAAAACACTGCCAACATCAAATTCTGGTAAGGGTGTGGAACTACATTCATTGCTGGTGGCAATATAAAATTGCACAGCTATTTTGAAAAACATTAGCAATTTCTAATAAGGCTAGATAGAGTTTATCATACAATCCAGCAAAGGGGCCCCTATGTATTTTTACCCAAATGAGTTGAAAACTGTTGTCAACACAAAAACCTGCACACAGACATTTATATATCAGTTTTACTCATAATTGCAAAAAACACGAAACAACCAAGAAGTCCCTCCAAAGAGGAACGGATAAACAAGCTGTGGTACGTCCATTTAATGGAGTCTCAATAAACAGAAATGAGCATTGGGGCGCCTGCGTGGCTCAGTTAAGCATCTGCCTTCAGCTCAGGTCACGGTCTCCAGGTCCGGGGATCGAGCCCCACACTGGGCTCCTTGCTCAGTAGGGAGCCTGCTTCTCCCTCTCCCTCTGCCTCTCCCCACTTCTTATGCTCTCTCTCACTCACTCTCTCAAATAAATAAATAAAATCTTTAAATAAAAAAATGAGCATTAAACCATGGAGAGACACGGAGGATACAAATGCACATGGCTAAGTGAAAGAAGCCAGTCTGGGAAAACTATCTACTGTGAGGTTGCAGTTCTGTGACATTCTGGAAGAAGGCACCGTTACAGAGACAGTGGAAAGATCAGTGGCTGCCAGGGGGTTCTTGTGGTGGGGGAGGGAGAGAGGGGGCTGAGTAAGTGGAGCACAGGAGTTTTAGGGCAGTGAAACTATTCTGTGTGACATTATAATGGTTGACACATGACATTATGCATTTATCAAAACCCATAGACCTGTCAACACAAAGAGTGAGCTCTAATATAAACTGTAAAAATAATGTATCAATTGTAACAAGTGTACCGCACTAAAGCAAAATGTTCATAAACAGGAACTTTTCAGGCGTGGGGACATGGTGGGGGGGACACTGCACTACTGTCCAGTTTCTCTGTAAACCGAAAACTCTTGAGAAATAGCCTATTAATTTAAAGGAAAAGCCACATATGGACAGATTATCATTACTCCTTCTTTACAGAGATTATTATCACCCTCATTTGAAGGAGCAATATTTTATTTACCCTTTTTTACAGAAGAGGACATTATAGCTTAAGGAAGTTGTATGCATCATTCAAGTTCACACAGGTGGAAAGGGGCAAGGCCAAGCTTTGATTAGTGGACAGGTGGTCAGAAACCCTCAGGGTGTGGTGCCCAGAACCTACCAGTACTTGGGACAGACACACAGACAAAGGTCTGAGGCCCTGCTCAGCTACTTCCCACCCACGTCCCTGTACCACAGCTCTCCTGGTGGATCAGAGCAGGGACCTGACGCCCACATACTGAGCCGGCTGTTTGTGCAGCCATCACTGGGCTCTTCTGGCCCACCATTCTTCACCTTCGATGTGCAGGAAGCCCAGCAGGTGTTTGAGGACGTCTGTCCCCCTCAGGTTGGCTCAGTACCAAGAGGTGAGTTGATATGCAGAACACAATGATAGCTTAGGGTTGAGGTATGAGCTTTGCTCCAGCTGCCATGGTGCCAAATAGACTAGAAAGATAGGGTATGGGTGTAAGTTTGGACTGTCCCCCCCACACCTCCTTCTAGCACGGGAAGCCCATCATGGAAGAGGGCCTCCAATGGCATCAGGTCTAACCATCACCGAAGGAGCCCCAGGTCAGGGAGAGGGGACATCTGCCATTAGAACCACCAAGACCACCTCTGGATGGGAATCGAGAGTGGAGCAGAGGGCAGTCGTCCTGAGTGCTCACTATGAAGCTAATCTCAGACAAGTGGGAAATGTCTAGAACAACTGGCAAAACCCCACTGAGCTGCTGACCTCGGGCCCTGCTAGAGACTGAATGTGTCCCCCCAGAATACACATGTTGAAGCCCTAACCCCAGTGTGAAGGTATTTGGGAGATGGGGTCCTTGGGCGATCATTAGGTCACAAGGGTGAAGCCCTCACAAATGGGATTATGGTCCTTACAAGAAGAGATACAAAGACAGGATCTCTCCTCCATGCGAGGACGCAACAGGAAGATGGCAGTTGGCAAATCAGGAGGTGAGTCCTCACCAGAACCTGCCCCTGCTGGCGCCCTAAGCTCGGGCTACCCAGCCTCCGGAACCATGAGGAAAACACTTCAGTTGCTTAAGGCACCCCTGTCTATGGCATTTTATTATAGCAGCCTGAACTAAGACAGGCCTTAAGATTTGGGGAAGAAATCTGGATTGGAGAAGAAGCAAGAAACAATGAGAAGAGGTGATGAAAGACTCCTTCGACTGTAAGAAAGTGTTTCACCCTGGGAAGGAGGACATGTGTCCTCCACTGCCTGGAGGCCCAAAGGCCAGTGGACTGGGCCTTTGAAAGGAGAACAGGTCAAGGTCAGGGCTGTGGCAGGTAGTCCTGCTCTGCCACCAGCTGGCCCCAGAATAAGGATCAAGAGCCTTAAATTGTTCAGAGCTTTGACCCAATAATTTCATTTCTTGATTACGGATTTGATAGGTTACAGAATATCGACTCATAATTGGCTTAATAGTAACTGAAATTTATGTCTATAAAGATTTTGAAGTAACAAGAAAACTTAATACTGTAATGTTAAGTATAAAGTGGGATACATAATGGTCTACTAAGAATAAAATCCCCACTATGTTAAATAAAATGTGTAGAAAAGGCCACAAGGAGACATACCATGATGTTAGGACCGATAGATATAGGCAGTAAATAAATACAAAAGAAAGTGGCTTCTGTCTACATGTCTGCATTTATAACTTTTCTGCCTTATCATTTTTATGAAGGAAAATGTTAAATTAAATTGATTTTTAAAACAAAATATATCCCCCCCCTTTCTGCCTGCCCCTCTGCCTACTTGTGATCTCTCTGTCTGTCTCAAGTAAATAAATAAAATTTTTTAAAGGGTGGGAACCTGGGTGACTCAGTGGGTTAAGCATCTGCCTTCAGCTCAGGTCATGATCTCAGGGTCCTGGGATTGAGCCCTGCATAGGGCTCTCTGCTCAGCAGGGAGCCTGCTTCTCCCTCTCTCTCTGCCTGCCTCTCTGCCTACTTGTGATGTCTCTCTGTCTGTCTCAAATAAATAAATTTTTTTAAATAAATATTTTTTTATTTTAAAAATTAAAGAAAATATGATGGATCAGAAGATTCAATATCATAAAGCTGTCAATTCTCCTCAAATTGACATGGAAATCCAATGAAATCACAATAAAAATCCCAGCAGGTTACTTTTTTTGTATATATGCATATATTCAAATATATATAAACATGTGAAAGGTGACAAACTGATTCTAAAATTTGTTTGGAAAGGCCAAGAACCAAGAATTACCAAGTCAAATGTGAAGAAAACCAAGCTAGAGGACTTATACTATTTTCTATAGCCAGAATGATTGCATCCCCCAAAATTCATGTTGAAATCTTAATCCTCATGAGGATTAAAGGTGGGACCTTTGGGAGGTACTTAGATGATAAGCATGGAGTCCTCACGATTGGCCTTAGCACCCTTATAAAATAGACCCCAGAGAGCTTCCTCGTCCCTTCTTGCAGGTGAGGGCACAGTGAGAACATGGCTGTCTATGACCCACGAAGCACCTTGATCTTGGATTCCCAGCCCCCAGAACCATGAGAAATAACTCTCCACTGTTGATAATCCACCCTGTCTACAGGATTTGGACTAAGACACAGCTACTGCCAAGACTGTTGTGGGGGTGCCTGGGTGGCTCAGTCGGTTAAGCGGCTGCTTTCGGCTCAGGTCATGATGCCAGGACCCTAGGTTCAAGTTCCACATCAGGCTCCTTGCTCTGTGGGGAATTTGCTTCTCCCTCTCCTTCTGCCTGCCTCTTCCCCTGCTAGCGTTCTCTGTCTCTCAAATAAATAAATAAAATCTTAAAAAAAAAAAAAAAAGACCGTTGTAAAGCTTTAGGAACTAAGACAGGGTGGTACTGGTGCCAGGATAGACAGACCAATAGAAGAGAGAGTCCAGAAATGGACCACACGTGAGGCACTTGATGCACAACAGAGGTGAAGTACGGTGCAGTGAGGAAAGGAAAGTCTTTTCAATAAATGGATCGAGTGAGAATCCATATGACAAAAAAAAAAAAATTGACCTCTCCCCCACCGACTCAATGTGCAAAAAATGATTGCAGTTCAACTCTAGATCTCAATGTAGAAGACTAAACAACGCTTCTTTTTTTTTTTAAGATTTTATTTATTTATTTGACAGAGAGATCACAAGTAGGCAGAGAGGCAGGCAAAGACAGAAGGGGAAGCAGGCTCCCCACTGAGCAGAGAGCCCGACACGGGACTCGATCCCAGGACCCTGAGCCGAAGGCAGAGGCTTAACCCATTGAGCCACCCAGGCGCCCCTAAAACAATGCTTCTAAATATAAGAGTATCTTCATGACTTTCAGGCAGGCAAAAATTTCTTAAACAGGACCCAGAAAGCACTAACCATAAGGGGAAATAATGGATAAAACTGGGCACTATTAAGATTTATAAGAAAGAACTTCAGTTCACCAAAAGCTACCACTAAGAGAGCGGCAACACAAGCCAGAGAGGAGGGGGAAATACAGAACACACAGAGCAGACGAGGACCCTGTATTCAGAGCATATAAAGAATCCTGCAAATGAGTAAGGAAGGACAACAGCCCAATATAAACACGGGCAGGAGAGACAGACAAATCCTTTACCACAGAGGCTATCCACGGCCATGTTAAAACCACAGTAGGATATTGTTTCAAGCCCATAAGCATAGCGGGAATGAAAAGACTAACAATAAGGTGTAAGCAAGGATATGGAGCAACTGGCACCTGTCTTCACTGTCGGTGGAGTGAGAGAGTGTTTACCCACTCTGTTAAGCTGTCTGGCGAAGTGTACTAAAGTCTACAACGTACCTCCTCCATGACCCACTGATCCCATCCGTAGGTCTAAACCCAACAGAAATGAGCGGCCATGGGTCCCAAAGGGCGTATACGAGAAAGCTCCCAGCAGCATCAACAGCTCTGAACTAGAAAGAACCCCTATGCCCAGCAACAGTGGGACAGATCGGTAACCCGCGGTATAGTGAACACCACCCAGTGGGGGAGTGAACTGTCTACCAAGCACATAACCCAGATGACTCACATGGACATGAGCTTGAGAGAAAGAAGCCAGACGCAAGAATGCAGGCCTTTTGATGCATTTACATAAAGTACAAAAATAGGCAAAACTAATCCATGGTGATGGAAGTCGGGATGGAGATTCCCTTGGTAGGATGGCTAGAGAAAGGAATGGGGTACAGGGAAATCCTGGGAATGTGGGGGTGTCCTTGACTTGGGTGCTGGGTGTTCAAGAGTGAATGTTCACTCTCATCTGGTCTTCCTCCCCAGGTGCCTCCCCACTCCTAAGCCAGAGCCCTTTCCCTAGACAGCCTCTCTTTCTAGAACATTCCAACTTCAGGCGCAGGCTTCTTATCAAGGTTCCTGACAACTTTCTTCAGCTGAAGGCCACTTCACAGATCCTCCTATGACCTTCGGCAGTGCCCTCACCCTGTCCCCCTTCCTGGTCCCTCTGCTCCTCTCTCTCCTCCCCCTCCCTGTTTCCTGAACTTCCCAGCTCCACAGGGCCCTACTGCTCCCCACTCTGCCTGCCTCCCACCTGCCCACTCTCCCCAAGGCAGATGGAGAGAGTTATTTCCTTTCTTCCAGTCCTCCCAACACTTTTCCCCATCTGCTTAATATGCCCTCTTCTCCCTGCACCCCCAGACAACTCTTCCTCTCCTTCAGACTCAGCTTATCAGAAAAACCTTTCTCAACTCCCACTACACCCACCCATAGCTACCCGCCCTCCCCACCCCGACCTCGGGTCACCAGGCTCTTGTCATTGCTTGATGTTCGTGCATCTCCCCACTAAGCTCCATAAACACAGGGATTGGGTCTCGCCCACTGGCTGGCACATAGTAGGTGCTCAGTAAGGACTTTAGAATGGCCACATGAATGGACAAATGAATTATGTGGCTATGGCCACAGCTATAACCATCTTCTCTTCTTGCTGTACCAAACTGCATTTTAGGAAGTATGTATTTTGGCTTTCTTTCTGTGTCTGGTCCAATCCCCCAAAACCAGGCCTTTCAGAATAGGATCTACCGGGCTTGTGATGGCCATTACTCAGGAGCCTTCTGATTACAAGGGCCAGAAATGGGCATTAATAAGCCAAGATGATTGACTTGCACACAGGCTTTGGCTTCAGGCAAGGCTAGCTGGGCAACATCACGCCATTCCATCAGCTTCAGTGTCCCTCTTCCCGCTCTGGACAGCCTAATACTCAGGTGGGCAGTCTCTCTCTTTGTGGAAACAGGAGAGCCACCAGCAGCTCGAGGCCGGCTGCCTCTCCTATCCTTGAGCCCAGTAGACAGAGGGCTTCTCTCCCCCAGTGCTTCTGAGAAAAGTCCCAGGACTTGGTTTCATTGGCCAAGCTTGAGTCACGTGTCTATCCCTGAACCAATCTCTGTGGGCCAAGGGATGGGATGCTCTGATTGGCTACTTCTTGGTGATACAGACCCAGCATGTTGGCCTCGCTAGTGAGAGCCCCTGGTGAGAATTACAAAAACACCAGCCACCATTTATTCGAGGCTTTGTATGGTCCAGACCTCTCGCTCAATCCTGTATTTCTGTTCCTGTTTCATCTTCACATGCATCCAGCCAGGACAGAATTGTGATCTCTGTCTTAGAGACAAAGAAATAGAGCTTTGGGCAGGGAAGTGACTTTCCCAAGGCCAGTGGTGGGAGCAGGGTAAGAACCCGAATCCCAGGGGCACCTGGGCCGCCTCAGTCGTTAAGCATCTTCCTTTGGCTCAGGTCATGATCCTCAGGGTCCTGGGATCAAGCCCTGCATCAGGCTCCCTGCTCAGCTGGAAGCCTGCTTCCCCCTCTCCCATTTCCCCTGCTTATGTTCCTTCTCACGCTGTCTCTCTCTCTGTGTCAAATAAATAAATAGAATCTTAAAAAAAAAAAAAAAAAAAAAAAAAAACCTGACTACCAAGTCCACAGCTTGGCCAGGCCAGGCTTTTCCATCTTCTTGACCCAACCCCCGACCAAGCCCACTCGTCCCTGCTGTCCATGACTCAGCACCTCCAGACAGCAGCAGAGCCCTACAGTAAACACTGTCAGCTTTCAAATCTTCCATCAAACTAAATTAGTCCCCATGTCCCCTTTTGACATTCTTCCTTGAATTAAGTCCCAGAAATGAAGTTCTAGCTCTAACCACACACATGGACTTGCCTTTTAGTAATAATAATTATCAATATTTCTCTTATATGGGGTCAGCCGTGCAGGCACTGCTCTAAGCCCTTAACATAGCTGGCTAGCCCCCTTGACAGTTCTATAACGTTCCACCTCATTTCATCCCCATTTTACACATGAGGAAGCTGAGACCCACGAGCGAAAGCTGTACAGCCCCTCTGACTTCCCTGTCAGTGTCCCCCGGAGGTCAGCCTCTGACGGTTGAGACTCCCATGCAGAAAAGCCTAACACACAGCAGGACTCTGCTGACCTCACTGCGTCCATCTTTGTTTACTGGCATCATGTTCTGTTTTGGGACCAATCCCCAAAACTCAGAAGTAGGTGTGGTATAAATCCTAAATGATTCTGGGGATTAATTTCTTCAATTATCTGTACCGTTAATTAATTCATCCAACAAACCACATCTGACAGCAAGGCTTCTAGGGACGGTGCAGGGGGCAGACTAGAGGCCCAGTACAGACAGGGCTTAGATCACACAGTGCCCCAGGGGTCCCAGCAAGGAAGCTGGATTTTATCTCGTGGTAATGCAAAGCTGATTGTAATGGCTAACCCTGAGGCCAGGAGCCTGGGCTCCAGAGCCAGATGGTCTGGCTCTGAATCCTGACCTTATCACATACCAAATGTAGGAGCCAGGGTCAGCTATTCTCTGAGAGGCCTCAGTTTCCTCATCTGTAAAATGGGGCTTGAAATGGTACCAACCTCAAAGGCAGCTGTAAGGACACCGAGCCTCCACGGTGAAGTGTCAGGGCCGGGCCTGGCACACAGTAAGAGCTCAGTAAGTGCTCCCCCAGAAGGTCTTTAAGACGAGTCTGCCAGAAAGAGCAAGGATCCCCATTTTGCCCCTAGAAGAGAGGCCCAGGTGACAGTGGCCATCTCTGAGGTCACATGAGTAAAGCCACTTGGCCCAGGCCTGTCCTGAGTATGGGGGCCCCCACTGCCACAGACCCCATCCAAGAAGTACTCAGCCAGGGGGGCCTCGGGAGGAGAGCCCAGGCCCTTGAGCCCCCGGGGAAGCTGGGGCTTTGGTCCAGCTGCCCCTGGCAATGGAGGAAGCCTTGGTCTGAACAAATGCTTCCTCCGATTCCTCTATCCAACTACTCAGATCTGCACCCCCACAGGGCTCCAGGGAGTCTGACCAAGCACCCTAGGGTCCAACTGGCATGTCCTCTACGCAGGGCAAACCTCAGCAAACACCCGCTGGCCTCCCAGAGTCAGAGAGGAGGCCGAGGTGCTGCACGTGTGATTCCCCGTGTCCCTCCTGGCTCCTCCACCAAGACAACGGAAGCCAGATACCGAGTGAGAACACAGGCCAGGCACCTGGTACGCATAGGCACTTCATAAACACTCGCCTATTTACCGTGAAAAATACTTCACTGGGCAGGTACAAAGAACGGACTCTGTGCACAGCCCTGGGCTCAAGGATCCCACCATGCTGGAGACTATTCTAGGGGCACACAGAGCACTTGCTCCATCCTGGAGGACTTCCTGGGGGAGGTGATCCTGGGCTGGGTCTCACAGGATGAGTAGGAGTTGGGCAGGTGAAAGAATGAGGGTTCCACATGTGGCGCTGAGCGGTCACATTCAGACTAATGTGACTTCGTGAAGGAACTCTGGGGGGACAGGAGGGGACATCTGGAGTCCAGAGAACAATTAGGGGCAGGTGATGGGATCCAGGTGATCCATGGACATTCCAGCTGGAGCTCACTACAGAATGTTCTGGCCTACGGGCTGAGGACTCTTCAGGCTACAGTTGGAGGCCCGGCCATGGGAGCAAACAGGACTGTCAAGAGAGGCTGCAGAGAGGAGCTTTCCGCAGGAATGAGGTCGGAGAATGCCAGCACCCACCAGTTGAGAGCAGGAAGAGAGCTGCAGGACTGTGCTCCCCACCGTGCTCCCCACCCAGGAAGACAAGTTTCCCGAGGCTCTGTTCCCCAGGATCTCCCACTCAGCACAGGAAAGACACATGGCAGTTGCTCAACAAATGTTTGGGATTTTGAAAATCCTTTCAACTGCATCAAGGAAACCACGAGGGGTGCAGGAAAGTGAAGCCTAGGAGAGCGGAGCTGCCAGGAGGAAGGAGTAACCTCCAGGCTCAGTTCTGCTGGGAGGTCAAGACCACTGGTTTGGGCTGCAGGCAGGTAAAGAGGGGCTGGCAGACAGTGAGTATGGGAACTCTCTCTAGACCTTCTGATGGAAAATAGACCAGGCAGAGGGAAAAGGAGGGAGGGGAAGGGGGGCTGAAGGAGGCAGTGGGGAGCAGTAGAGAGGAACAGCAGCTGGGGGGCACCATGGAGGCAAGGGAGGGTCTAAATACCAAACCGGTTGCTTGCTGAGTGACCTCAAGAGAGTCAACTCTCTGAGCCTCAGTTTCCCCTACTGTAAAATGGAAGGAAGTAGCTCTACCTAGAAGGTACGGGTCACACTGAATGAGTGAACCACATGAAGCCTCTAACACAGTGTCTGACGCGCCACAGGTCCAACTCCCCCGTTTGCACATGAAGAAACTGAGTCACAGACAGCTGGCCAGCACCCATGCTCTCAGGCCCACCCCAAACATGCAGCGGCACCGTCCCTCATGGCCCTGGGAAAGGTACCTGGCCCCGAGCCCGGCACGAGACCCATCTGTTGATTGAATGAACGAGACAGCCTGAGACAGAAACCAGACGAAGGCTGTGTGGGCCGGGGTCAGCAGTGCTGCAGAAGAGAGACCCCAGAAGGTAGCCGATCCCAGCCGGGGGTCAGAGCCCCAGGCACCACCCACGCCCCACCCCCAACCGCCAGGGATTCTCACACCCGAGTGTCCTTCACATTTACCGGGAGAGCCTGTTAAAACTCAGATTCCTGGACCCCGCCCCAGACCTACTGAGTCCAAGAGATCAGGGGAAGAGTTCAGGGATGTGCTCTTGGAACCCACGCCCAGGTGAAGCCCAAGCCGATGGCCAATGGCCAGTGGGCCACAATTTGAAAGAGATGGATGGATGTGCCCTTATTTTGTAGTGGAGAGAACCAAGGTCCAGAGAGGGGAAGAACTAAGAATGAGATCACAGGCAAAGCCATACAGGGCCTGACTGATAAGCTGGCAGGTTGTCCAGGCCCCAGGCCACTGTCACTCCTGGTGCCTGCAGGTGCCCGGGAGGGCGGAGTGGAAGGCAGGGACAGGAAGAGCTAAGGGAAAGAAGCAAGATAAAGTGTAGGGTAATTGCTCACATCTAAGACGAGTGCAGTTCAAGAGGTAACGCCCATTGCCCAAGACCTCACAGCTGTCACGGGTCAGGACGTGAACCCAGATCTGTCTGATGCTAGTCGCTCCCTTACCACCTGTCCACACTGCCTCCCAGAGAAGCAAGAAGAGGAAGAAGGGAGAAGAGGAAGGGGCGGCAGCAGAGGGTCTGGAAGAAGTCCCAGGAAAGAGAGGCCTGTGTGGAGAGGGGACAGCGTGTCCTCTGTGCCAGGCCAGGTGGCCGAGCCAGGCCGGCTGCTGTGGGGCAGGGAGCGCCTGCCCATCCCGGTGCCCCACGGTTGCCATGCCGACCCCCAGGCCGTGTTTGCGGATGTTGTATTTGATTTCACACGTTTGGAACTTCAATTACGTCATTTCGCAACACAGGGTTGCCATGACAGCCAGCCCCACGTTCCCTGGGTGGCTCACACCTTGGGAGAGGGGGAGGGGCCAGCTGGCTACCCCCGCCACAAAAAGTCCACCCAGAATCCCTGGGGGGGCGGGCCAGGAATGTGGGGCTGGGAAGCCCTTAGGGATCAGTTAACATCTACATTTTGTGATGGGGACACCGAGGTCCGGGGGGCAAGCATACACATCCTGACCACCCCCCAGCCCATGCACTCCCCCCAGCCCATGCCCCACACCCCTTCTGATGGAGTCTTTGCACACCTGGCTACTCGTGGGCCGAGGGGCTGACAGCTGGCCCCCGGCAATCAGCCTGGCCGACCGCCCTGACCCTACTTTCTGGGTCTCCAAAGCCCCCGGTCAATACACTACATTTCAGACTCACGCACGCATGCGCAAGCGCGGGGGTGCGCTGGTGTCGGCCTGGGTGCAAATGCTGGCTTCCCACTAACCAAGCCTGCGCTCTAGACAAGCGGGGCCCCCTCACTGGGCTTCGATTTCTACATCTGAAAACCCTTTCCGAGGTAAAAGAAACTCCAACTGACTCTATTGAGTCCACTAGGTAATAGGTGTTCTCTGTGTAGTGAGCAGGGAATTACCCCTCTCAGGGAGACGCTGGGGCGACTCACTACATAGTGAACACCTACTACCTAGTGGACTCGGTAGTGTTAGTTGGGGTTCCTTCCTTCCTTCCTTGCTCTTTCTTCCTTTTTCTCCCTTTCTTCCTTTCTCTTTTTCTTCTTTCCCTCCCTCTCTCCCTTCCTTCCTTTCTCTTCCTTCTTTCCTTTCTCTTTCTTTCTCCTTCCTTTCTTTCCTTCCTTCCTTTTTTGGTCATTGCCCTGTTAGCGCATCATCATAGCTGAGTTCTAGACTGAGCTCTGCCATCAGCCTGCTCTGTGACTTTGGAGTTTGGGCAAATGACGTTGCCTCTCTGGTCCTCTAAGCCAGTAATGTGATGGTCTTACCTTAGCCCTAAATTCCAATTATTTAGCCTCTTTATCTACTGGTTTCCATCTACTAGTAGGGTAGAGGAAGAAAGGCTGGTGGGCTTAGTTCAAACAGCTCAGCATAGGTCCCAGCTCCCACTCACTAGGTGTGGGAAGAGAGCAAATCTGTCCATGGCCAGATGTCCATGGCTCCCGTCTTTCTTATCTGTAAACTGGGATTAGCAATCCTTCCCTCACCTCTGTGTCGGAGGCTTCTGGAAAGGATGCAAAACTTCTCAAAAGGTCATGGGACTTTTTCATTACCAAGGTCACAGCCAGCCTTGCGAAGGATCTATCCCCCTAAGAGCTGAGAAACAAATAGCTATTAGACTTCCATTTTTTTTTTTTAGATGAGGAAAATTAGAGCCTGAAAAGGGACAGGAGCTGCCCAATTTTAGCAAAAAAAAAAAAAAAATCCTGAAAAACATAACTCATCCCTACAGAAGAAGCCATGTCCTGGAGGCAGCGCCACAGCGATGACCAGGGAGACCGCTGAAAGTGTGCTGGAAAAATCAAACACTGCCACATGTGCAGGTGACACGCTCCGAGCGCATGCTCATTCAGGCCAGCGCAACCCTGCGAGTCGTCCTGGGGCCGAGGCTTTGGCCACAAGCAGAGCATGAGCTTGGGAGTCTGACTGGTCCGGGTTCAAGTCCTCGCTCCCCTACGTGGCTCGACCTTCGCAGGTGAGGCCTCCTCCTCAGTACGGTGGGAAGGATACGGTTCATTTCTGAGTCGTTCAGAGGAGGCGCTGACGCGGCACGTCCCAGCACAGAGCTGCTCACTAATTGTCCACTCCTGCCTCTCTTCCAGGCAGCCAGCGCCATACTGGACGCTGGAGATCCAGAGAACCGAGGCCACGGTCCCTGCAGCTGAAGAGCTTTGTCAGCGGCTCCTGGGTGTGTCCAAACCAATCCTCATGAGAGAACCAAAGAGGACAGCCTCCAATCAAATGTGGAAGGGATGCTTCCAGTGGGTTTCTAGTGATTGTGAGCTCCGAGAAGGCAGATGTCACTGGGGGCTGGAGGAGTCAGGGAAGACTTCCTGGAGGAAGAGAAACTGAAGGACTGCCGGGACACAACTTTGCCAGCAAATTTGCCAGCACAGTACAATGTGCATGGTTACTGATGGGGGTGGCCAAGGGGCTGTACAGAGGCCAGAAGGGACAGTGCTGTGACAGCATCACCGAGGAGGCGGCTCGCGAACAGCATTTGGAAGCGTGAATGGTCCACGCAAAGGAGAGAAGGCGGGGGGGGGGGGGTCACTGTGAGCACACAGGCAGGTGGAACAGAACCTGTGGGTCACAGAGGTGTGACGTAGCCCCGGCACTCAAGGAAGTACTGGACCAAAAAGATGGAGCTGTTGCTGGAAGGACAGAGGGCAGATCAGGAGAGCCTTGAAAACCAGGCAAAGGGGCTTAGAATTAGTCCCACAGGCAATGAGGAGCCATGGAGGCTTCTATGGAAGGGACTGACGTGAACAGATTGGAGGTTTAGAAAAACAGTGTGATCAAGAGGGGCTGGCTGTGGACACTAAGAGTACCTGGAGGCAAGGGACCAGAGGGGAGGTTCTGCCGTGGTTTCCCGACAATCAAACATGGAGACCCAGGATGGACTTGAGACAATTTAGGAAGCAAAACTGCTAGATCTTTTTTTTTTTTTTATTGTGACACACTACACAGAACATAAAATGTACGCTTATGCCGTTTTTAAGCGCCGAGCCTGTGGTCTGAACCCATTCTCCTTGCGCAACCACTCCCACTGTCCACGTCTACACCATTTTCTTCTTCCACAACGGAAACTCTGCCCCCGTGAAATGCTAACTTCATCCCCGCCTCCCATTCTGCTTTCTGTCTCTATGAATGTGAGGACTTTGGGGACCTCAATTTCAGTGGAATTCTGCAATGCCACTTGTTTTGTGTGGCTGGCTTATGTCACGGAGCATCACGTCTTCAAGGGCCATTCATGCTGGGGCAGGTGTGAGGATTTCCTTCCCACGAAGGCTGAAGGCTCTTCTGGGGTATGGCTGGACCACACTTGGTTTATCCATTCATCTGTCGTGGCCTCTTGGGCTGTGTCTGCCCTCGGGCTACGAGGAAGAGCATGCCAGGAACATCGACATACAAATACGCCTTCGAGACCCCGCTTTCCGTTCTTCGGGGTTTGTGTTCTGAAGTGGGACCACCGGATCGTATCCCAAGTCTATGTTTAACTCCCTGAGGAGCTGCCATTTCTTCTGCGCTGGCTGCGTCTCTTCACACTCCCGCCCAGCCCCACACATGGGTTCCAATTTCCCCACGTCCCTGCCAGTGCCTGTTATTTCTGGATTTTGATAAGAGCCGTCCTAATGGGTGTGAGGCAGTAAACTGCTCAGATCTTGATGAATGACAGCGCGGGAGAAGCTGAGTGGGGAGGAGCATGAAGAGGAAGAGAAGGACTCTGAGTTTGCAACGTGGCTACCTAAGTGCCCCCTCCTTGGGGCCCGAGGAAGGGAAGTTGGCATGAGGAAGAGCCCGCAGGCCACGGAGCTTGAGGGTTCCATGGGCAATCCTGGTTGAAGACGGGAGGCTGTAGGTCTGGGACAGTCTGCACGGCAGATGGGAAGTCCCCGGCGTACGATGTGAAGCCGTGGCAAGACCAAGATGGCTTAGGAAGTATGGGATATGGAGAGAAAGGGGAGACCAAGAACAGAAGCCTGGTGTCCCTCCATTCAGAGCAATGAAGATACCCACCAATGGAGCCGGAGGAGGCGCAGCCTGAGAGATAGGAGGAAATCTCCTAGGAGATAGGAGGTTGCGTAGTCTAGGATGGGATTCTGCTGTAAGCAACAGAAAACCGCTATCGGTGGCTTAATCAAGATAATAGTTTCCAGTTTCTCTTGTGTGAAAAAAGGTGTGAGGCAGGCAGTCCATCAGCATCAGAGACTCAGGCTTCTCTATCTCTAGCTCTGCTACTCTTAGCCCTGATTTCCACATTGAGGTCACTTCATGGTCACAAAATGGCTGCTGTAGATCTAGCCATCATGTTCACACTCCGGCAGCAAGAAGGAAGAAGCAAAAGCAGACTTACCTCCTAGCTGAGACCACCCAGACTCTTTTAAGGAGCTTTCTTGAAGGCTCTTCCCACTCTTCCCCCAGAGCTGACACCTCACTGGCCAGTCCCAGGCACAAGGGAGGTTGGGAAATGTGGCCTTTCAGCAGAGCACACTGCTTTCCTGAAGGTCTGGGTTCTGTCCATAAGGAACCCAGGGAGAATGGCTGTAGGGGAGGCCCCCTGCAGGCTCTAACACCAAAGGGAAAAGAACTCTCCAGAAGGAAAAAAGTAGTAAGATGTATTAGCTAAGGTGTAAAGGGTTAAACGCTGGATTTGGCCATGAGTTCTGCAGGAGGACAGGGGAGGGGAGATGGCAGTGGCTTGAAGCATGAAGTGGGGACATGAAGACATGTTGGCTGACCAGACCTGGGACCAGCTTGGTACCCAGAGAGAAGATGGCCTGGTTTAGAGTCCTTCCCTGGGAGATGTGAGGACCAGACATAATAGGCCATGAGGGTGGGCCTGGAGAAGGGAGTGGAGGGGATGGAGAGAATGGGAATTAATGAAGGTTCGGGACATAAGGGGAGGGAGAAGCTGGTCACACACCATACACGAGACAGGTGGCCTCTGTGGGGACCAGAGGACAGAATATGGCATGATGGGGCTGGATGTTTGGGATGGGAAACCAAGGATGTTCCCAACCAGGGCCTCGGTTCTTGACAAGGAGGCAGTGGGCACAGTCACCAAGAGGAAGACCCTGGGGATGTGGGGGAAGGGGCGCGGATGCAGCTCTGGGGGGCCAAGGAGGGTAGCGATGGGAGAGGGGACCGCCCACCATAAGAAAAGGGCTAGAAGGGAGTGCTGAGGGCCCACTGGGACTGGAAACCGTGGATCAGGAGCAGCTGTGGCCCGCTGGGCAGGAACATCCTTCAGCAACACTCCAGTGAGCAAACAGTGGAGACGAAGGTGGGTGATGGGGACTGGGGCTCTGGGACAGAGGGAGCCCTGGCGGAGGGAAAGGGAGTACTCAGCAGAGCACTGAGGGTCTCCGGGCAGGGTCCAGGAGGGTGGGAAGTGGTCCCCATAGGGGCAGAGGGCTCGGAGTTGGGGTTCCAGAGGGGGCAGTTCTGAGCGGCAAGGCCCAGGGAGGCAAAGGCTGCGGGCGGCTGAAGAGATGATGGCAGGGTGGGGCAGAGGCAAGGGTGTGAGCCGAGTCTCCAAGCAATGTGCAGGGTGGCAGGCGGGCTGGTGGGGGCAGAATCGAGGAGGACCCCAGCCTGACAGAAGGTGACAGGCTTACAAAGGAGTGTCCCCGAGAGAAGCAGGGTCCCAGAAGGGTTGGGGAGCCCGTGTCAGGCAGAGCAGGTGGGGGAACATCTGTGAGCCCTAAAGACATCTGGGACCCGTACACAGGACCAAAGGCCTGGGCAGGGACGGAGTCAATGGTGAGGGGAAGGAAGCAAGGAAGTAAGAGGATGAGAGGAAATGGAACGTGTAGGGCAGACTTGGTTATGCCATTTCACAGATGAGAAGACAGAGGCTCTGAGAGAAGAGACTCGCCCACAGTCACACGGAGTGACTCGATTTGAACCAGACCCAGGCCACTGCTCCGGCCACTCAAGCCGGCAAAGGTCCCTTCACTCTCTAGGCCTCCACTTCTCCATCTGAAAATGAGAACAGCTGGTATGGTCACCGAACCCGAGCTGTGGCCCGTGAAGATCTAGGAACAGCCTAAAAGTTCTGGGGGTGAGAGATCTCTTCCCCTGGCCTGCCCTTTTCCCTGAGTCAACTCTGAGATGACAGAACTTTAAAAATCCCAAGTCTGTGTTGGCTCCTCAGAGGGGCAGAGTCACCAAAAAGCCAGAGGCTGGAGGAAGTCAGTGATTGCAGCAGGTGACGTCAGGCCACCTCCAGGACTGCGACCCAGGTGTCCGCTCTCACCAGGGGCTGCACTGCGTCCAAACTTGCTCACCCGCCTACACTGATGTGGCCACAAGAAACCCCTAGAATGAGCTGTCCTCACCCCAAGTGCTCCTTCTCTCTCCCTGCCTGCCTCCAGCCCATCCCCATCTGTCCACTACACGCCGCTGGGGCCACCTTTCCCAGCCAGGCTGCCCCTTGTCTCTCCCCCACCCTGAAGTCCTCCATGGCTCCCCATCACATAAAGAAGAAGTCGGGTTCTTACACGCCCTCCAGGTCCTTTGCAACCCAAACCCACTGCCCGCGGCCACAGCACCACCCACTAGTCTCCCCTCTACACGCTTGCTCGGCAGCTCCAGGCCGGGGTCACACCACTCGCCACCTCCACCCGAGAGGGGATGCTCGCTCCTCTCTGCCAATCCAGATCGTACAAACATTATGATTCAGACCATTATGATCCTACAAACATAACCCCAATGGCTCCATGTCCTCCAGGGTCACCATGGCCTTACTTCCAGAATATGATCCTTCCAAACCCCATGCCCCAGGCCATGGGCAACCCAGTGCCCTTCTGGGTATTTCTGACTCCCCAGGAGGCTACAGCTCCCACCTCCTAGTTCTGCTCTTGGCTGGAGGCACGTCTCCGCCCCATGCTGCTGTCTGCCAGCCCTCCTCTGCGCCTGAGTGCAGCCTCTGCCCAGACTGCCTCATCCCCAGAGTCCCACAGACTTGAGGCTCTGTGGGCCGTAGACCTCACCGAAGTTTCGGGGAGAGGAAAGGGTTTGAAACCTAGCCAGCAGCACCATCAAAACGAATGTTGCACTTACTGTCCAGAGCATTCCAAGGCCCTTCCTGCCAGCCCGCTCCCTGACTCTGGCTGCCCGCATGCTTCCAAGCCCCTCTCTACTGAGGAACCCCCTGTTCCATGTCCACTGCGTTCCCGGTCCAGGGCCTCCCAAAGTGTCCGTGCAGCGGCCAAGAAACAGCTTCCAAACTCCCGTTCCTCCTTCCACAGCGTCACGTCCTTCACTGTGTGATGACCTTCTCCTCCCAGACTAGGCCCGATGGCGGTGTGACTGGGGTCCTTCCCCTTTCATAACCAAAAGGGACCTCTCATGGGGTCTTGCACAGCAAAAGTGCAGGCTACTTTGGTGACAGCCCCAGCCCAAACAAGGAGCAGCTAGCTGCCTTCAGCCCCTTACTTAAGTAGCAACATTTCAGTTTTCACAGAATGGAATTTTAGAAGTAGAAACGGGACCACCAAGTCCAAGGGCGTTTAACAGATAAGAGGCAGACTGAGACCCAGAGGTCAGGATCTCACACAAAGCAAAGCCCAGCAACTGAGTGCCAAGGCTGGGCCAGAGCCTGTTCTTTGAGTCAGGCTCTGATGCCTCTCGACTCGCCACACCATCTGATCTTCCGTGTTCAGGACAAAGAGGGGAGGTGGTTAAGGAGGGAGCTGGTGTCTACTGGGCACCTACTACGTGCCAGGCCTGGTGCTAAGCACTTTCTGAGAATGATGTCATTTAAACCTCAGGTCAACTCAATTATCCCCATTTTACAGATGAGCAAACTGACACCCAAGGACGAAGCCCACAGCCAGCAGCCCGAGGTCTATGAGCTCAACACTGCGATTACAACCAAGCCCAACTCCTTAAGGAATGTCCCCAGCTTGGTCTGAAATGGGGTTCCCCTTCCACACAACAAGAAAAGCAAATGTTGGTGGAGTCCTTGCTTGTGCCTGGCATCATATGAACGTTTCATGTGATTCACCCCCGTGCCAGGAAGCTGTAGGATTATTCCCATCTTACAGACAAGCAAACCGAGGCTCAGAGAGGTGAGATGTCTCTCACTGTGGATTAGTGGTGGAGGGAGACCCAAACCTAGATCCATCTGGCTCCAAGGCAATATCCTTTCCACTCCCCTTCTCCCAGCCGCCTGGGAAAGGCAGGGCTGGGCACCAAGGCCTGTGCCCACCTCGCTCCTCTATCTTACCAGCTCTGGTAAGAGCACTCACAGATTCACTTTTGGGCACCTGGAATGTGGTTCTGGACATCGTGTCAGCCTAGAAGGGGCAGCCCCTCCTGCCCAGTACCTCTCCCCTACCCCCAAGCTCTGCACAGAGGATATGGTCTGTGGCTAAGAAAGACCCCTATGAGCAAAGCCCAGGCTGCCTGGCTTAGGCTTTTCCTCACTGGACGTTCACTCTGGGACTGAACTAGCCAACCCCGGGGTCCCATCTGGGCCAAGATGGGACAACCCCCTTCCTCCAGGCGCCTTCAGCACTACCCTCCCCTCCTGTCCGGCTGCTAAGGAAGAGGCATTCAGCTGCTCTATCCCCAGAGGCGGGCTAGATCTGCAGATCTGAGGGAGGTCTCCCCTCAAGCTCCTGGGTTGCCAGCAACAGAATCCAATGGGGCTTCCTTCCACGGGGAGGCTGCGGGGAGGTCACAGTGGGCAGCTGCTGGGAGAAGCAGGTGCAGACTGAAGCCCAGGAGAAGGAGGCTTGCGTCTGTCCCAGCAACCCAAGCGACCCTCAGCTCAGAGTCAACCCCCACCCCTGGCTCGGAATGACCCAGTCCCTGTGGCTGACAGAACATGGTGACCAGGCTGGTTTCTGAGGGTCACACGCTCCACGCCTGGAAGGGGGGTGCCTCACGTAAACAGCAGACGAAGTGTAGACGGGGTGAGCCCCAGGGATTTGGGGGCTGGACAGTCAAAACCCAACCAACCACCTCTGCAATAGGCCTCAGACATCGTTTCCTCCGTGTAGGCAGACTGGAAGCTTCTCTGGCTTGGTACGTGCTTCTTCTGCCATCACAGGGTTCTGCTAGAGCCGGGAGGCCCACGCTTCCACATACAGAGGGAGGGAAGTGTGCTTTTAAGCCCTGGTTGCATGTTTAACCCAGTGCTGGGCTCTTTCACACAGGTAATCCCTGCAAGCAAGGAACAGGGATCCTACGAGAGCAAATGGCCATGCAAAGGCTGAGACTGCTGAGTGGTATAGGTCCAGAGGAAAGGCGGTCAGGACAGGGGAGGAGATGGGGGGGGTGGCGGTTGGACCAGGCAGGGCCCAACTGGGAAGGGCCCAAAGGTGCCAAGCTGGCCTCTCGCTAAAGACTGGCCAGCCACCTCCTCCCTCCCCATTTCCAGGCACCTACCACCCAGCCCAGCTCACAAAACAGGATGCTACCTGGGCCACAGCCGTTCTTCTAGGAAATTCCCCAGCACCCAGGTGCACACCCTCCTCCTGGTGGGACTTTCATTGGAACACAGCCCACCCCCACAGGACCAAACATACAAGCAGAGGGAGCCAGGCAAAGGCACAGACCCAGATGCCAAGGGGCGCTCTAAGCAGAGATGAAAAGACAACAATGTTGATTTGCAAACCCATTTTTCGAAGCTAAAAATAAGGTGGAAAACAAAGTAACTCGCTGCTTTTCAGCTAGTTAACAGCACATGGATGTGTTCTTATTTGTAACTCAACTAAAGTGGTCACAGATCAGTTATAGGATTCGTTGGTGTGTTAACACCAGCCCTGAGTCTCTCTGCAGCTAATCTGTAGAAACGCCCACACGTCTGGGTAGACTGGTCATCTCTTGGACGGGTCTGTCCAAGCTGCCTGTGACAGAGGTGTACATAGTGCGCTACGGAGGTGTACATAGGCCTGACCTGCTGAAGAAGTGGGGGGCAGGAAGACCTCGGGGTCCTGAGGGAGTGGGATCCTGGCAGGTCTGGAGGAGGGGCCTCGGGACATCCCTGGAGATGGTAAATAGCCAGGAACAACCTTGACCGCAGTCCCAGCTCCATTACAAGCCATGAAACCTTGGCCAAGTCACATCACCTCCCTGAGCCTCCACTCCCTCACCTGGAAAATGGAGATAACACCGACCCCTTGGAACTGTGAAAAATGAAGAGACCGGATGCAAAGACAAACACACCCCAGTGCAGCCCATGGATCAGGCCCACAGAAAAAGACCACCTTGCCCTCTTACTCAACCCCACTGGCTGACTAAATCCTTTCTCTTGCCGTGTCCAGACACACCCACTGGCCCCATCCTCAAAGCCTGCGGAAAGGTAACAGCACCTTATCAGGTGACGACATGAGCAGGGCTCGCTGGGTGGGTCCTACCAGCCCCAAAGAGAGACAGCTCCGGGGCCTCACCTGGAGCCCCTGAGATGTGATGACCTGCCCTGAGTCACCGCAACAAACAAAGCCGGCAGCAACCCCCGACTCCGCCTCACCACCACGTGAGCCCATTTATCAGCAGCATCTGGGCCGAGCCAGCGCCTCCAGGGTCGGCAAGGCCCTTGATGAAGACCCAAGCCTGGACCTGCCGGGCCGTATCGGAAGCAGAGCCGCCGGGCTCCCCTCCCCGGGCCCCCCTCCCCGGGCCAGGCCATGTGGGGCTTCAGAGATGCTGGCGGCCCTTACAGGTGGCAAAGGGCTCCGTGCTTCACGCATCTAGCGAGCGTCTCCCAAACCCCTGCCCGCTCCTGCTGCCTTTCTCACGGTGGCCAAGACTCTGTCCCGGGCTCCTTTCCTCTTACCTACCAACCAGAGGCCGCAAACGGCTGGGCCCCGGGCCAGATCCAGACTGCAGACAGGTTGTGCGGATAAAAGCATGGCTTCTGGAGCCAGACTGGCACTTTCGAGCTCTATGTCCTGGGCGAGTTACACACGGCTCCAGGCCTCTGTTTCCTCACCTGCAGAGCTGAGACGAACACCTCACAGAGCTGGTGTGGCGAGAAGTGTGGAATAGTGTGCAGGAAATACACCCCAACTTTGCCTTTTATTCAAGTTGAGCCAACATTTTAAAAACTAAGGAGATTTCACAGAAAACTCCAGATTTCTGGCTCTTCTTGAAAAACCAAAAGCTTTGGGACGATCCATTCCTCCAAAGCAGCAGCCGGCATCCCTCTGGAGCCAGTGGTTCTCAGCCTGGGGGGACCTCAGTCCTGAATCAGGTTCAAGTTAGTAGCTGCACCTGGGCTGCTGCTGAACTCTTTCCTTGGCTAGGCCCCACCCTGGACCAGGTAAGTTAGCGTCCCCAGGGAGCGGGTCCAGGAATCCTGTGTCATTAGGGTACCCCTGGTGATTCTCGGGGGTTGCCAGTGTCCAGGGCATCTGCTTTAGGCAGACTATAACTTCCCAGTTGGCCATGGTGACGTTTGCTCTTTATCATTTCACAGGGGTTTATTTTAATTAGGGAACAATGATTGGATCCCTACCCCTATAAAACTGGGAAATAGAAGGAGACCCAGAAGGCCACCAGATCTCGCTCATATCTCACCTGGCCCCCCAAAGCAGCAGCCTGTGACCTTTGTCTCTGCACTCTCCCTGGCCAGCCTTATCCACATGTCACCCCAAAGAACAGTAACTTCCAAGTCCTTACCTTTAACCTAACCTCCTCTCTTCACTGAGCACAGCAAGACCCCTTGCTTCTCAGGGCCTTCATCTCCAATGCCTTTCCTGCCTCCTTCCCTGGCAAACTTCTACTCATCCTTCACGGCCTTGCTCAAGGGCCACGTCCTCCAGGAGGCCCTCCTCCACTTGCCAGGAGAAGCTGAAATCCTCCTTGAAGTCTCCCACTAAGCTGGGAGCTTGTCAAGAGGGAGCTCATACCTGGAACCCTGAGACCTGGTTTGGAGCTTAGCTTCCAGTCCTCAACACCTCTGCATTCACACAGCTTCCCTTCCTTGCCCCTCCCCTTCACACAGGCCTCTCCTGGCCTCTTTCCACATCTCCATTGGAGCTTCATTTCCTACTACTGACTGCCCCATCTCTCCTCATTTCTAAGCTCAAGATGGCATTCCCTCCAGCCACTTCAGCTTCTCACCGAGCCATAGTCGGGCCCTGGATTGGCTGCCCTTGGGTCAAGGGCCTGCGCTTCTCCAGCTAGGGCTGGGAGGTGGTCATGAGGTGCAAACCTGGATTCCTTGAGCAGAGCCTCCTCTTCATGGGGGTCATGGCCACGGCAGGCTCACTGCCTGCCATTACGTGGGCGCTTCCCCTCCTGGGCCTCAGGGTCCCCCCTGCTGACACCCTCAATGACCCCACTCCTCTCTGTTCTCTTCCCTTGCTCAGCCCCTCCCTTGTCCCCTCTCACATCTCCATCCAGAGACAGCTCAGGGGCACGGGGCCTGCCTCCTCCTCCCCCTCCTCCTGCAAACAGACCTATCCGTGGCGACTTCACAGGACTCCTGGGGAAGTCTGCCAGAATACCTACAGAATGTGCAGTTAAATTTTGAAGTTCAGATACACAGTGAACAATTATTTAGTATAAGTATGTCCCAAATATTTCATGAGACATACTTATACTAAACAAAAAGAAAAGAAGAAAAAAAAATATTTCTTGTTTACCTGAACTTTCTTTTTAAGGAAATGTCCTGTATTTTTGTTTGCTAAATCCGGCAACTCCAAAGAGTCCCGCCAGGGAGGCGGGTGCCAGTGGAACTCACACCGCACAGAGAAAGCAGGTCCCTGATGCATCTTGGTTGAGTTACACTGAATGCGACTTTTCCAAGAAGCCAGTCGATCGGGGGCGATGACAACTGGATGCTTTTCTAAATGAGACTCGGAATTTCAGCACCACTCCACCCACGTGTCCCTTAGGGCCCTGAGTGGCTTCAGAGAAAGGGATTCTTCGACTCCTGCAACCCAGGAGTCCAATCCACGTTACCAGGACCCGGCGCCTCTCTCTCCAACTCACTCCCCCTCCTCTGCGTCGGCTCCATTGGCACGGCCAGCCCACCCTCACTTGCGTCACTGCCCAGGGTGGGCGGCTCCTTCCTTTCCCAGCAGCCCCAGCAAAACTCACTGCTTCTCGTTGGTTCTGATTGGGTCATTTCCCCATCTCTGAACCAATCACTGTGGGCCGGAGAATCCGCTGCTCTGATTGGCCAGATCTGAATCACATGTCGCTTCAGAGCTCTATCAGGGTGCTTTGCTAGAGGGAGGGAAGATGATCCTGCGGGGGGTGCGAGAAGGCCGGATGGCTGCGGAGATCCTGTAAGATACACCCTCTGCTCATCACACCCCTGCAGACGTGGTTCTGACATTGTCGAGAGGAGCACCCTTTTTCCATGTGAACGTTTTCACAGATTTTATGTTTAGTATTGGTAGGATGATAAACTACCAAATGATATTTTTAAGTGGGAATTCAGGAATTCCTTGAAACTGATCTGTTTCATCACCTCAGCATCAATATCTACATATGGATCCAGTCTGCAGACCATGCCTGATGCCTAATAATGCGTTATGACCTTGACGACCTTCACAATTAGGCCATCTGCCTTCCCAAGAATGGACCCATGGTGCGATAGCCAGAACGGGTGCAAAATGACCCAGCCTGTGTTTGACAAGTCTTCTCAGTGAGTCACAGACCCCTCTGCCTCCTTGCCGCAGCCCCTTCCGCAGGTGTATCACTGGGGACTCTTTGGTTGCAAGTAGCAGAAATACACCTTGTTAGCTTCAGCAAAGGGAAGTATATTGGAAGGCTACTGAAAACTCACAGAATCTGTCAGGGGCTGGAGCCCCAGGCTTGGGGACCAAGGATGTTGCAGAAGTTAAATAGCAGGTACAGCATTGGGTTCATGATCAGAATAATACGGTAATGACCCTGACTCAGGGATGGATGGATCAGGCTCTTCAGTTCAAGATTCCATTCTGGTAAAGAAACTTCTGTTTAGCCTACCTTTAGCTAGGGAAGGTGAGACTCCTGCATTCCAGGAAAGGAAACCGGAGTGCTGGCCTACAGGGGAGCTGATGCAGGCAGCCAGAAGCAAGGAACATTCCCTGCAAATGTGACATACCCTTCAGGTGGCTGAGATGGGGATACGCCCTCCTCAGTCAGGAGTGTAGTGGTCAATTATTTTGCTATTAGAGTTGCCACCATTTTTTTTTTAACTTTTTGGTTATTCTGGAAGCATTCACTTGGATTTTTCCCTGCTCTGGTTTTCTTTATGTTTCCATAATCTTTCGGCTCTTGGGTGGTCTGGTTTCCGACAGGCAGCAGCGTCAGCTGGTTCTCACAGAGTCCATGTGCTCATGGAGGAAATGTGGCCTGAGCCGATGTCACCCCACCCACAGAAAGGAAGTGACAGCTACACAAGGTGGAGAAATGTATGGGTTGTATCCGTAAGGATGATTTTGGTTACTAGGAACAGAAAACCCAATTCAAATAGCCATAAATAATAAAGGCAAATTATTGGCTCATTTTTTTTCTTGAAACGTCCTTCAGGAAAAGTTTGATCCAGCAGTTTAACAGTGCCAGCAAGGACCTAGTTTCTCTCACTCAACTTCTTTTTTCAAGACCGGCTTCCCTATAGTCTCAAGACACATGCCAGCATTTCCCAAGACTAAGATCACCTCATTCATGCTGAGTAGGGTATCAAAGAAGCATCTTTGTCCCAGAGCCCTCACAAAAATCCTGAAGTTCACTCTGACATGACAGGTATAGGTCACACGCCCAAATGTAAACCAATCACTGAGCCAGGGGGTTGAAATGCACATACTGTTTTAACCCCAGTTCTGCCTAGTTCCAGAAGCAGAGCAGTCCCTGAAGTCGTCTGGTTCCCCAAACCAAAACCACGGCTCTCCAGGAGGGCAGGGGGCAGGGAGGAGAAAGATACCGGGAAAGCCACCCACACCGGCCCACTGCATTGGGCAGCCACATACAAGGGAGTTAATGACTGACTGTCATAATTGCAGCTCCCATCATGAACCACATGAAGCGTTTCACATGCATGAGTTCTGTGACTTAATGAATCATCACAGAACCCTGGGAGGTGGCCTTTTAATCCAATGTGGCAGGGAAGAAAGCAGGTTAAGTGAAGTGACTCTAAGTATCATGGCCATGATGAGTCAGAGGCAGGATATGAACCCAAAATCTGTCTGGTCCCCAAATCCATCTTCCTAACCTTCACCCCATCCTCAGTCACATGCAAGGTACTGCTGGGGACACCAAGAAGGGAAGCACATTTGTTCAACAGGCCTTAACTGAGCACCTACCATGTGTCAGGCATTCTTGCAGACTCTGAGTACTCAACCCAATGGGAAATGTTGTTTATGGGGGCTGTTGGGCACTTGACCTGCATTACCTCACTGAATCCTTAAACACCCTCTGGGGAAGACAGTCTTATCGTCTCTGGATCCCTGAGTTAACAGAGGGACAATACCGTCCAGTTACAAGTCACCCAGCTGGTTGGGGAACTCTGCTTGGTCTCACTTTCTGGGAGCTAAGTGGGCATTCGCGAAGGTCAGATCAACAAGAAGACAGCACATCTGCCTAGATCCACTGGAAAATCCAACCTGGAGGAGTGCAGGCCCACGTGGATCAGGGTGTGCTGAGAAGGCATCCCAGAGAAGCACAAGTTTCCTGAGGTGTGGAGAATAAGGGTACAAATTTAAGGTGCCTCGGCTGGCCCGGGGGCCCACCACTTCCTCCACGTGCTCTGGGCATTTGTCGGCAGTATCCCCACCTCTGGGAATTTCCACCCCAGAATCTCAAACAGGGAAACCTGCTTGACTCTCTCAGTACTTTGCAAACCCCAGGGTTAGCGTAAGAGAATTTTAACAACTACAATTTACAGGCCCCTTCTCAGTGCCAAGGTTCCATCCCAGCCTTGCAGTCAGCCCGCAAGGCAGGAACTGTAGACATCATTTTACAAGCAAGGAAATGGAGTGTTCAAGACAGAGCTCAGAAGTCACGGGGCCAAGATTGAACCTCCAGGCCTAACAATCTCCTTGCTTGTCAAGAGACACTGAGATTCCCCAGGCTACACACACACACACACCTACACCTTTATCCATAGAAGAGGCTAGTGTCCTTCCTGAGTCACCCTCCCCTAGGCGGCTGTCCAACAGGCCGTCTGACTTGGGCTCTTGGTTGCGGACTTTCTAAAACCCTCAGGCAACTCATTGTGGGTGTCCCCTTGGCAGGAGTCAGGGTTCCCCTGAGCTTCTCTAAATCTGCCACTCGTTCCCCGAAGCCTTAATGGAGGAGATAAGGGCAGACAGAAACCTACTGAGAAGAAGAACATGGGGGGTTTTCAATGATTTTTTTTTTGTAGATTCCATTATAATTAACAGTGTTTTAACAGTTTCGGGTGCACAAAGAGTCATTCAGTAATTCCATATATTACTTGGTGTTCATCATGACAACCGTCTTCAGCCCCTTCCCTATATGCCCCATCCCCCCACCCCACGCACTTCCCCTCTGACAAGCCCCAGTTTGCTCTCTCTCAAGTTGAGTCTGTTTTTTGGTTTGTCTGTTTTTCTTCCCTTCGTTCATTTGTTCTATTTCTTAAATTCCACGGAGAGCTGAGATCATGTGATATTTGTCTTTCTCCAACTGACTTACTTCACTTAGCGCTGTACTCTCCAGCTCCACTCATGTCGTGGTAAATGGCAAGATCTCATCCTTTTTATGGCCGAATAATATTCCGTTGTGTATATACACCGCATCTTCTGTATCCATTCATCATTCGATGGACTCTTGGGCAGCTTCCATACTTTGGCTCTTGTAAATAATGCTTCAGTAAACACTGGGGTACATGTATCCCTTGGAATTAGTGTTTTCATATTCTTTGGGTAAATACCCAATAGTGTGATTACTAGATTATAGGATAGGTCTATTTTTAATCCATTAAGGAATCTGCAGCTAAACTGTTTTCCACTGCGGTCACACCAGTTTGCATTCCCACCAACATTACACAAAGGTTCCTTTTTCTCTACGTCCTTGCCAACACTTGTTTCTTGAGTTTTTGATCTTAGCCATTCTTCCAGGTGCGATTTGATAGCTCATTGTGGTTTTGATTTGCATTTCCCTGCTGATGAGTGATGCTGAGCATCTTTTCATGTGTCCGGGGGCCATCTGTAGATCTTCTCTGGAGAAATGTCTGTTCATGTCTTCCGCAAGAACGTGGATTTGGAAGACAGACCGACCTGAGTTTGAATCTAGGCTTGGCCACCCACACGCTGTGCGATCCCGAGCAAGTCATCTCCTGTCCGTGGGCCTCAGTGTCCCGAGCTGTTAAATGAGAGCCAGTAATCCCCACTCCTTGGGTTGCTGTGTGAACCAGAAACCTAGAAATTGTCTTTCAAGTGTTTCTTGCCACCACCACCATCCTCCCACCATCCACTCAGGTACTGAATTTATTCATTTTACCTCCGAAATCCAGTTCACATTCACGCACCTCTCTCTGTCTCCTATGTCATCTTTCTCGTTCAGGCCACCACGATCTCCTGCCTGGACAACTAGTTAACCAGAGAGATCATTACAGAATCATACCTTCAATGATGCCAGCCCCAGTTCTTTTTTTTTTTTTTTTAAAGATTTTATTTATTTATTTGACAGAGAGAGATCACAAGTAGGCAGAGAGGCAGGCAGAGAGAGTGAGAGGGAAGCAGGCTCCCTGCAGAGCAGAGAGCCCCATGCGGGACTCGATCCCAGGACCCTGAGATCATGACCTGAGCCGAAGGCAGCAGCTTAAACCACTGAGCCACCCAGGCGCCCGCCAGCCCCAGTTCTAACTCTCCAATGGCTTCCTATTGCTCGCAAGGAAACTTCAAGATCCCTACTGTCACCGGCACAGAGAGGCCCGCGTGGGCAGAGCCCATCACCTTACCGACCCATCACTTACCCTCTCCCTGGGGCTATCAGCACTCAACCTCACAGCTACACCACTCCCTCTGCCTGGAACATTCTTCCCCATTTGAAGCCAGTTAATTCCTGCTTATGCAGCAGATCCCTAGTCAAAGATTACTTCCTCAGGGAAGTCTTCCTTGATTTCTCAGACCAGATCAGACTCCCCCATTTATTGGTCACACCCAGTACGTCTCCTTTGTAGCCCCAATCACAATTACAGTTACGTAAGTATTGGCTGAACTAGTCTTTGAATATCTGTCGCCTTAGTCATGGGCACATTGTTTTCGTCTCTTCCACAGGAGAACAACCCTCCCACCTGGACCTAATGATCCCAGAGAAGGGTCCAGATGCAGACTGGATAGACGGGTGTTGATAGAAGAGGGGGAGTACAGGGACATGGGGTGGGGCAGGCATCTTCAGTACCCCCACGGAGAAAGCCCGGACAAGAATAAAGCCCCAAACAAAGAGAGCAGAACGAGGAGACAGAGGGCAAGCCACTGGTTCTGAGAATGTTCTTTTGCCCTGGAGCCAGCAATGTCTGAAAGTCTTCCCTGTTACGGGATGCCCCCGCCCCACCCCGGTGCTCTTGTGTGTTTGGCTTAAGCTGGTTTCACGGCACCGACAACAGAGGAGAGCAGGCCAGTAAAACTTTTCCAAACTAAGGTCCGTGGGATGGGACCCGGGAGCTGCTCTTCCTCCGTGCCTGGCCCAGAGCCTGCTCGCTCACTGTGTGTTACATGGAGAATGAAGGGGCGAGTGGACAGCCACAGCACTCGAGTCCTGGTTCTTGAGACACGTGGCCCATCACACATGAGCCACGCCATCGCACAGATACCGCCCGCTTGATGGAAGCTCGAGCCTCCCTGATGTCCTGACTCCAGGGTCCCTCCCCCCACCCCAGAGGGGAAACCATCCCGGCCCCACCGGCTATGGCCTGCCACTGTGGCTACAGGCTCCTTGGTCCTCCAGCTCCCGCCTTCCCCGCTCACTCTCACGAAAGCCAAGGCCTTTCCTCTCCCTCCTTTGCTTCCCGGAATATTCCAGGGCTGACCCATCACCCCAGGTGCACGCCCCAGTAGCCAAGGTAACTGTTTACCTTCTGCCCTTAGAAGCCATCTCCGGCTTGTGTCAGCGGGTGTCCCACACAGCTGCGCTCCGCCCACAGCCCAGCCAGACCAGCAAAAGCGCTTCCTGGAAAGGGTTGGCATTGCCGGGCTGAGGCTCCCACTCTTTCATACCCACCCACATGCCCCCTGCCCAACCCGGCTCCCCAAGCCCCGGTGTGTCACGCACTCACCTTCTAGTCTTTCTGGGAGCCAAGGGAAATGGGAGTCGGGGCACACCTCTTCCTGCTTCTCCCGCCACACTGCCCATGGCTTTGGCCAACACTGGGTGGATGGGAAAGGGTGAGCTCCCCGGGCTCTGGAGTCAGAGAGATGGGAGTTCAACACCCCCCACTCCTTGCAGCTCTGGGACCTCAAGCAAAGCACTTCATCTCTCTGAGCCTCCATACGTAGCACAAAGATAATAACCGTCATCACCCCTGTGGGCTGTTGTGACCATGACGTTAGTGTGGTGCCTGGCATGGGATTAAACACCGACTGACTTGAGGGGCTCAGGGCGGGGGCTCCGCTCTTTCCCGAGGGGACACCAGGCTAGAGGAGCCCTGCCTCACCCAGCGGGGAATCCTGACTTTAGGGGCCACCTGCTTTCGGACAGCTGGGTGGAAGGCAGCAGGGAGGGGCATTGACCTGCTTTGTGCAATTTCTACCCTTTGTTAATATGGTGTTTATTTGCGGAGGCTCCGGCAGGTCTGATGGTGGCTTTAGGGTTCGAAGGGCTCCCAGGGTCCTTGGACAGCCCAACATCCTCCTGTGTGACTGGGCCTGTCCTTGACCTCCGCAGGGCACTTTGGAGCTATCCCCACCTTCTCCCCCTTCACCGCATCACCACCCTAGAAACAGCCCGCATGAGCGCGAGCACCCACGCAACTACCCAGAGTTTTGCTGTTTCCTAATAAACAGGTTCCCCCAGCCTATGAGCACTGGCTTTGGAGTCACCAATGGAGGGCATTCTACCAGCTACGTGGCCTCGGAGGAGTCTCCTCACCTCTCGGAGGAGTCACCTCACCACGGTCACAGAATAGGGAAAACATTACCTAACCCCGGACACCTTGAGGATTAAACACGGAAACTGAAGGCAGCGCTGGACACGGCAGCAGGCACTAACAAATGATGAGCAGCCACGGGAAGGAAATGACACGTGGGCATCCGCCGCCCCCAGCTCCCACCTGCTTTCAAAGGAGGGTGCAGCCCAGAAGCCGAGAAAGGCCAGGGGAGAAGGAAGGGAAGGCCGAGCCAGGCGCCAGGCCCTGCTTGGGCCAGGGCAGGAGGAGCGGGAGCAAGACCGAGCGCTGCAGCCCCGAGGCCTGTCCCCATCTCTCCCCACTCTGAGCTTCGCGTGTGGATCCCCCAGCCATGCATCTGCACTCTGTGCTCCGAGGCCGCTGGGCCCAGCAGTGCTCACAGCTAGAGTGCTGTGCACCTCAGGAGCATCGGCCCAGGGAACCCCCCCACAACCAGACCAGGGAGCCGGCTTAGGCCTCCAGGAAGGGCGTGCCAGCGTCTGGAGGAGAGGCTGTGAGGGGGTGCAGCCCTCAGCCTGCGAGGGTGGAGTGTAGGCCAGAGACGACCAGAGCAGGGTCCAGGGTCAAGGTCAGGGCCTCACTGGCATCAGTCTCAGGGAAGGTAGGAACTGAGTGGATCCCTGCCCTCCAGGACCCTTACAGTCTAGCAGAAAGAACAGATGCTAAACAAAGAATTAAAAGCGGGATCCGTGGGGACTCCTGGGTGGCTCAGTGGGTTAAAGCCTCTGCCTTCAGCTCAGGTCATGGTTTCAGGTCCCGGGATCGAGCCCCGAATCGGGCACTCTGCTTAGCAGGGAGCCTGCTTCTCCCTCTCTCTGTGCCTGCCTCTCTGCCTACTTGTGATCCCTCTCTGTGTCAAATAGATAAACGAAATCTTAAACTAAATATAAAATAAAATAAAAATAAAAAGTGGAATCTGTGATAGAGGTGCCTGTGGGGACAGAGCCTGGCTTCACTTGGAGGTTCACCGGCTGATACCCCGCCTGGGGCCCCTATGGCCATTCCTGCTGCCTGGCCCCGTCCCACGAGCCCTGGGGCAGGGTGTTCAGGAAGCCAAACCCACAGCTCAGGCCCAGTTCTGCCCTGCTCTGGGCCTCACCAAGGCCCAGGGTCCCTGAGTTCACATCTCCCAGGGGGCAGCCCCCAGACCAGCTGCAGACCCCAGACCCACTGAATCAGATTCTCCGCAGCAGCGCCCCAAGTCAGCAGAGTCAGCAAGCATCCGGGGGCGCTGATGCTCCTTGAAGTTTGAGAACACCCCCAGTCACACATTTATTTGGCCAACTTTTCTTGAGTCCCTACTGTATACCTAGTATTACTCTAGGTCCTGAGGGTCCATCTGGCAACAGATACAGCCCCTGACCTCAAAGCTGACATCTTACTGGGAGAGATAGTGAGACAAATAAATATACAATGAGATCATCCAGATAGTGGTCAATACTGTGAGGGGCAGAGTGGTCAGGGAAGGCCTCTTGGAGGAGGAGACATCTGAGCTGAGACCTAGAGGATTCAAAGACAGGTGTGTCTGCTTCCACCCCCTAACCACAATGGCACTACCTCCCCTGGTCCCATCGGCCTCCACACTCCAAAGGGCCAGGAAAACCAAGGGTGATGTTGGAAAAAAGGCCAAGCTTCCTCCTGCTGGAGAAAAACCTTCACAAACTAAGTGTCAGGGGAAGTGGTGATATGATGCCCACCACATATAAATAGGCCTGTCCACCCCAGAGTCACCCTGGAAACCTGCGGTCAGTTTGGACTTTGCTTAAGGCTGAGCTCCCTGCCACCAGGAGCCCAAAACGGCTGAACAAACTTCAAGCTTCACATGGGGCCAGCCCTCGGTGAGTTCAAGGCCGGAGCATTTCTCCAAAGTCAAAAACCGCAACAGGAAGGCACAGAAACGGTCTTCTGAGGAGGCCCGGCCTCGCGCAAGGGCTCTGGTCAGCTTCCCGAAGGCCGTGATGGATCAGGAAGGAGGAAAGCCAAGAATGCCCCCTCGTGCCAAGGTCTCTAGCCTGCCCTGGGGCCACCGTACCCAATATGGGAATTGGGGGGTTGGGTGCTGCATTGTCCTGCGTCCCCACTCCCCGGAGAAGCAAAGCATTGGGTCCCCAATGCAGAGAACGAAGGAAGAAAGTGTGCGGTTGGGTTGTGCTGTGTGTCCCGAATTGGTCTTGACAATTCTTGATTTCCGGTCGTCTGTTCCCATTTCCCATGGAAAGCAGCTAGCTGGGAGATGGGATCATGCTGGGAGTTCCGCCCGGGGGGGAAGGAGACGGGAACCCACGCGCTCGGTTCTGGCTCTGCCGCTTGACAGGTCTCCCCCTTCCTGTGCCTGGGGACACTGGCCAAAATCAAGCACAGGGGTCCTCGGACTGATTCTTTGCCCTGACAAGAGGGAGGGATGTGGGCTCCAGAATGAAGGCAGTGGTGGCCTTGGGAGGGGCTGAGAAGGAGAAAGGGGCCCTGTGGGGAGAGATGGGGTGTAGGAAACAGCCTGCCAGCTCCCCAGTGCCCACACCGCCTGCTATCACCAGCCCACTTCCCACCTCCTTCCTTTGGCCTCTGGGCTGGAATCTTCACTCCATCTTTTATTGGCTGTATGACCTTGACAAGTCCCTTGGCCTCTCTGAGCCTCAGCAGCACCATGGGTAGAATGAAGCTAATGATCCCTGGGCAAGGTTCCCAAGAGATCACGCCTGCCCTGCCCCCCTCGGCACCTGGCTCACAGGCAGAGTGTTAGAAAACAATCATTCTCTTTCCCTGATAAATCTGAACTGTGCCCTTGATCCTGGTCCGCACATTAAACTCAGGGGCTAAGCTCCTCCACAAGAGGGACTGGACTTAGTTCAATAGGATAATCATCCCCATCACCCTCACTCCTGACGTCAAACCCTGTACATTCACCTCTGAGTGAGGTCCTGGCCAGCCCACGGCACGCCACCGTTCATGAAAACTACAATTTACTGCACGCCTCCCACGTGCCGGGCCCCGCACACTTGTTCACTACCCCATCGTGTTCTCCAACAGCCCTTCCAGCTGAGGAGATCCCCATTTTGCAGATGGGCAAACTGAGGCTCAGAGATGTGAAGTTTCTGCCCGGGGACCACACGGAGCCCCACTTTCTGCCTGCAAAGTCCAGACATTAGCCACCAGGCCACCCTGAGGCTGAGGGGAGCTTCTGTTCTCTCAGTACTTCAGCACAGGCTGGACGTGCTGGGGAGACATCGGAAGAAATAGCAGAGGCCTGAGGGGCTCCCCTAGCCAGCCAGCTCTTGGCGATTTCACTGAAATCCAATTTCTCCTACATTAAAATCTCCTCCTCCTTTTTTGCAAAATAAAGTCTTCAAGGTAGATCCCAAGGCTGCTCCAAATTCTGGAGAAGCCCAGAGTAGGCCTGTGACTCTGGGAGCACATTTGCCAAACCCAAATGGGCACATGAGGCCTACCAAGGATGAGAGTCCCTGAATATGTGAATGTGGGGCCATTTGGGGCAATCAAAGTCCCAAGACCACTACTGGCCAATCCCATGATTCCTCAGTTCTTTCCGGGAAAGGGCAGTTGTGCCTCCAGACCGTGACTCAGTCCATTCATCTATAGGCCAGCCATGGTGATCAGGGCTCTGTGGGCCTGTGTAGCCCCCTGGACACCCTGACTGGGTGGGAGCAGGTCAGGGAGGGCTTCTTGGAGGAGGGAGGGTGGAGCAGGCCCTGCAGACAGAGACAATTTGGGCAGGCAGAGAGAATGATGTGTCTTTTCCAAAGAAGCATCTTTGCACAACAGAGAAGGTTGGTCTTCAGGGTCAGACTGAACTGGGTTTGAATCCTTAGGTGGACAGATGGATGGTCAGACAGATGGATAGATGGACAGATGGATGAACGGACAGATGAATGGATAGATGAATATATGGATAGCTGAACGTAGGAGTGGATAGATGGGAGAGTGGATGGATGGATGGATGGATGGATGGATGGATGGATGGTTGGATAGGTAGATGGATGGATGGTTGGATAGATGGATGGGTGGATGGGTAGATGGACAGACAAAAGGATGGTAGATGGATATACAGATGTCTATATGGATGGATGGATGAATAAATGTACAAAAAAATAAAAGGAGGAAGAATAGTCCAACCAGTTAATCCCAAGGCTGCTGTCCCGTCTGCGCACCCTACTCTAGTCAGGACGTACAAGGTGACGGCATGGAAACGAGCAATTCAAAAACCTCAGGGGCTCCAAACAGCAAAGGTTTCATTCTTGTTCGCACCACACGCTTGGGGGCTGGTGGGGACCCTGCTCCACGTTGTCCTCACTCAGGACCCAAGCCAACACCATCCTGCCAGTTGCTGGTGGCTGTCACATTTCGTTGGCCAAAGCCAGTCAGGTGGCCGCCCCAGCTTCAGGGGAGCAGGCAGTGAGTTCCCACCACGGATCCTGCGGGAGGAGAACCTGGACATTGTGGAGCACTGCCCCAGAGCCAGTGGGATGGGGACTGAGTGCAGAAGGGAAACCGAGGAAAGGCCCTGGCCCATCTCCTCAATCCGGGGATGCCAGAGGCCGGAGGGGACATGTTCGCTCCTCAGCCCTCCGGCCCTGCTCACACTTCAAGTTCACCATGAGCCCAGGTGCCCCGGGGGAGCCGGAGCATACATCTTGCCTGGTCCTGCCTCAGACAGAGCCTTGCTCCCAACTCTCCCCTCCTGGGCCCAAAGGCAGACACAGGGCACCCTGGAGGAGAAGTATGGGGTGTCCAAGCTGAAATGTTCTCTAGCGATCAAGTCCAACCCCTGCATTCACAGAGAGAAACTGAGGCTCAGAGAGAGTGACTGGATTCCCAGGACCCAGCTTGTAATGGGCAGAGCTGGGTCTCCAGAAACTCTGTCCAGCGTCTGTCCCTTCTGCCCTTCCGCCCTCAAGCTACAGGCAGACGTCCTCGTAGTGGGGCATGAGAGGCCAGAGTAAAATGCCTGCCTTTCCCTGGGCCAAACCACCCCTGCTGAGCTTGCCAGGCTAATACAGCACCCCCCGGGCAGTTTGGGGCCTTCCGGGTGCTTCCCATAGACCCAGAGCCCCTCCCCATCTGCAGGGAAAACCCTGGATTTGAAGGCAGGCAGTCCTGTGTTCCAGGCCCTGCCCTACTGCATCCCAGCAGAGTGTCCTTGGGCAAGTCACTGAACTTCACTGAACTTCAGTTTCCTAATCTGTGAAATGGGGATGACGGTTGCCCTGCCTCATTCACTGGGCTCTGGGAAGGCATGGGAATATTTGTTCCATCATGATTTGTCATACAGACGTGCACAAGCAGAGGTTTTCTGTCCCTTCTCCCCACACAGCCCCGTCAGCCCTAGCGGGCCCACTGAGGCTGGCACACGCCTCACACGAAGTCTTGTTCAGACACTATTTCGATGAACTGAATTGATGTGTTCTCGATTCATTTCTGCAGGCACCTGCCAGCTCCTGGGCCAGTGTTGGGGGGAGGGGTGACAGGATGACAAAAACCTCTTAGTCCTAAGAGAAGCCCCAACACAGCCACGCAGATGCAGGAGAGCGGGAGGTCCCAGGCTGTGCGTGATGCTGGGTGCCTGTCCGTGTGTCCCTCCTTCCCTGATAGCCCATTCTCCCCACTGGGCTGCGAGCTCTATGGACCCAGAGACCCACCAAATTCCCGGGGACTGACCTGGGGCCCGGTTCACGGCTGATCGGCACTGGATGCTTAACTGGCCGAACGAAGGATCTTGTGGGCAGTCCTTTCTCTCTGAGCCTCGGGTTCTTTACGTGTAGGATGGCGTGGCTAGAAAATACCCCGAGATCACAAAAGAGCTTAGATAACCTAGTTTGCCAAGTCCCTGGATCATCACAGGCCTCCAGTGGGCGTGGCTGGAACCACGACCCGCATCGGTATTAGGAAGAGAACAGCATTGCAGAGAGGACGGAGGTCGCCCGGGAGCCCCGCTCACAGTCAGCTCTGAGATATCGGTCCCACTGCTGCCCACTGCCACGCCTGCGCCTCCACTCCAGCCTCCCAGATGCCCCCACCCCCATATACTCGATGAAGAGATGGAGACTCCAGGAGATGAGAGAACTCACCCAGGCCACCCCAGAACCTAAGACCATGGACAGAGCATTGCCTCCGTGTCTCCAGCTTGCCCACCGAGGCGCCAGGAGGGAGGACACTTCCCCTGCCTTCTGTTGTCATAAGAGGGAAGGGGGCTTGCCCGGGCTCCACAGCCAGTGGGCTGTGAAGGAGCACCTCCTGCCCCCGCCCAGGGCCTCAGCCTCAGACCTTGGGGCCCACTCCGCCCCCAGGAACTGGGATCTGAGCAGCGCCCCGGCTGCCCTCCACTGCTCCCGGAAGTGCCCTGCGTCTGCACCTTGATCTCCACACCCACGATGCCAGGAAACCCCAGCAGGGGCGGCCAAACTGTGGGATATTTATAGCGGGCATGCAGAAAAGCTCCCACCCCCTTCTGTTTACCCAACAGTGCTCTCCTAGCTGGGCGCTTCCAGCCCCGCCAGCCACAGACAGACCCTCACTGCCGCCTCATCTATTTTTTCCTCCCCACTTAATTTTGCATCATCCCAGTTTCCAAAATAAACTTCCCCAAACCCGGCCAGGCTCACTCTGGCCCAGAATCCCTAATGGAGAGCCCCTCTTCGGCCCCAGCCCCCATCAGACCGTCAGGCAAAGCCACCAAACCCAACCCGGCCCCTCGGCTGCCCTTGGCCTTGATTTAGAAGCAGCTGCTCCGGCCCTGGCGGGTTTCTGACACTCCAGGGCTGGGGTGTCTGTATCTGTGGGGATGCCTGCTGGGCATCTGTGTGTGTGGTTCCTGGCCGGAGGCTGAGGGTGCCGTCCCCCCCAACAAACACATACATACTCACAAGCACACACACGTGCACTACATATATTCATGCGCACAGGTACACAAATATATATACACATGCATACACGTGCACACAGGCACACACATGCACACGCGTACACACAAACCAGTACAAATGCATGCGCATGTGTGCACACACATGCACACGCACACGTGTGTGCACACCTGTATACATGCACACATGTACAGACGTGCACACGTACAGACACACACTTGTAGTCACGTATACACGGGCAGGCACTAACACATACACGTGCGCACACATACACGTGTGCACGTGCACAGGTGTGCATGCATGCAGTGTCCCACGAGCTGCCCTGGCCCCTGCTGTCCTCTTCCAGCTCCATCATGACAAAAACCCCTCAGTCCTAGGAGCATCCACAGTACGGCCTCCGCCATGCCCCTCTCTGCCTGCCCCTCCTCTGAACCTTCATTCTCAGACACGCCATGACCTCCCACCTCCAGGCCCACGCATGTGCTACTCCCTTGGCCTGAACTACTTCTCCTCTGGCCATTTGCTGGGCTAACCTCACTAACCCCTTGGGCCTGCAGGAAGGCATCCCTAAGCCACACAGGGGGCAGGGACCCTGGGCCACCCTTCATCTCCACCTCAGAGGCCAAGGGAAGCTTAGAAGCGACTCCCAGGGTGGAATGGAGCCCCCCAACTCTCTGTGGAATCCTCGGTCCGCCCTGGGCCCCCCCACACAGACAAATCAGCTCCCTCAGCCCCAGGAGAAAGGGCTCCTCTGCCCCAGGGTCTAAGGGAGTCATTTAGTCCATCCTCCTGTGGCAGAAACCAGGGACATCCCCAGCACTCCACAATCACAATTCCGGCTTTGTGAGTGCTCTCTTAAGTGACGGGTTTTCAGGCTAACAATTCAAAAGGCCGTTTATTCCTTCTGAATTGCTTTTTCTTTTCTTTTGCAAGGAGTAAGGATAGGAAAGAAATCGATATTTGTCGGGTTATCTACTTCCATTTGAAAGAAAGAGAGTCATAGGCCCATTCTTTAGATAAAGAAACTGAGGCTTAAAGAATTTTACCTCATTTCTTTATCCAAACACTCTGTGCCAGACATACAGCAGGACCAGGAACACAGCAGTGAAAACAAGCATGATCCCTGCCGTCTTGAAGATCAGAAAACACTGGAAGAGACACACCACATAGATAATTTTACAAATAACAATTTAATAATCATTTTTTATTAGGTTGGTAGTGCTTCAAAGGAAAAGTCCGGAGAGCTGACAGAGACTATGTAACCAGGAGCCCAAGGAAGTCTTCTTGACATGGCATGGAAACTAAGACCTGAGGGTATTAACTCAGGAAAGGACTGGTTGAGGATCATTTCCAGCAAGGGAAATAGCACGTGCAAAGCCGGGAAGGGAGAGGGAGGGGAGACGGAGGGACAGAAGAGATGATCTGCCAAAGACAAGCCTGGGTCAAAGCCCAAGGCCAGCTGACCCCAGGGCCTTTGCTTGTGCCTCTCCAACATGAAGGCAGGTTGCTGTTGATGGAAAACAGCGCTGGGAGCTGCCCGTAGTATTGTCTCCTCATCCTCCTTGGATTTCAGCTCCAAGTATGACAAGTAAATTAACATCGCTAGTTCTAACTCAGAATGTTTAAGAAAACTAAGTCCTCTATTAAAACAGCTTACAGTCCATTTTTTTAAAGGTTCTAATAAACACAAGTCAAGAAGATAAACATTCAAGAGCAATCGGGTGCCATATGCAGTAATCCTTAGTTGTCGATCGCGTTCCTTGTTTCCATGAACTTAACAACAAGCCTCTTCTAAGTTCCCTTGAGTATTTCCTTACGATCAGGCTTTTTCTCTGAGACTGCAGGAGTACAGGTGTCCGAGACGTTGTAGGTAAAGCGAATTACCTTGGAGGAAAAGTCAAGTTCACGCTGCCCACTCCCACTACACGTGCAAGGGACGGTCTGACAGGGCCTTCCCACCCTGAAGAGCTTGTTTCCTAGGTTGAGTCCTGATGGCAGCTTAAACACAGGCTCAGACTCAAATTCCTGGCAGGAGGCATAGCCCTAAGGAAGTGTCTATGTTCCCCAGACACCACTCTGCTTCCCTAAAGAAAGGGTGTCACTTCTAGCTCAGGCCATCTTCAAGATTCAAGCAGAATGCTCAGCCACAGCAACGGTTTTTCACCACAGTTCCCTGTTTCTGGGAGGAAGAAGCAAGCCCCCAGCCTAGTCAGTGGGTGAGATCAGAAACAGGCAAGAGGAGGAAGGTGAAAAGGAACCAGCTTCCAGGATTCAGTCCAGACAGCAAGGGTGGGAAGGACAGACAAGGACAGGAAACCTGTTGGGAACAAAAGCCATAACTTGAGGCTGGCCCATAGACAAGACCCCAGACCTGCGAGCGAGGGTGCACAGGGGGTTCTCAGGACAAATGTCCTGTGCCTTGGTCTGTGAGGACTCCCATCCTTCAGGGGTGTGGAGAAGGTATGTACAGTGTCTCCTGGGGCTGGGGACAGAGCGAGGTTCAAACCACTCCAGGGTGGAACGATTGCCACATCAAGGACAGGATCCAGAACCTAGAACCACAGGACATTTTGGTTTGTTTTTCTCCCCATGGTAGAAGAGACTTGAGAGAGGGGAATTTAAGAAATGTCAAGGTTCAAGATGCCTGGGTGGCTTGGTTAAGCGTCTGCTTTCAGCTCAGATCCCAGAGTCCTGCGATCAAGTCCCACACTGTGCTCCCTGCTCAGCGGGGAGCCTCCTCCTACCTCTGCCTGCCTCTCCCCCCGCGTGTGCGCTCACTCACACACACATTACCTCTCTCTCCCTCTCTCCTCTCTCTCTCTCTCTGGCAAATAAATAAAATCTTTAAAAAAAAAAAAAAAAAAGGAAATGCCAAGGATCCAGGCAGAGAAAATGGGCTTCAGCAAAAGCAAGAAAGATTGCAGTTAGACACAAGGTAGGGGTATTTGACCGTCCAAGGGACAGCATAATGGAATGAACTCCCAAAGGCAGTTCTTCATCCCTGAGACCCAAATGTAGAAAGACTCACACAGGCTGGAGAGGCCCAATCAGAGAGGCCAGCTTTCCTGACTCTCACGGCCCTTCCTTCTAGCAGAAGATTTCACCGTGGCTGAACTTGTGGTACATGTGGATGGCGAAGTAACAAAAGGCCATCATAAATTCAAAAACGCTTCCCAATGGCTTTGCATTTCATTTATCACAAATCATCTGCGAGCATTGAAAAGGCAAACGCTTAACCCAGAGCCATCGATGAAGCCTTCTGGTCCCTCTCCAAAAAACCAACCAACCAACCAAGTTGAGCTGAATCGATTCAGACTTTAAAGACAGGAGATAAAGGCACCTGGATGGCTTAGTTGGTTAAGCAACTGACTTTGGCTCAGGTCATGTTCCTAGAGTCCTAGGATCGAGTCCCACATCGGGTTCCCTGCTTGGCAGGGAGTCTGCTTCTCCCGCTGATGTCTCTCCTCTCATGTTCTCTCTCTCTCTCAAATAAATAATCAAAAAATAAAATCTTAAAAAAAAAAAAAGACAGGAGATAAGGGGAAAGAGGAGGACAGCAGCCTGCAGAACGGATCGGCCAACCTGATCCCCGCAACCATCAAGGGCATACAAAAGCCCCAGGTGGGGGATAAAGGGCGTGCTCTAGATTGAGACAAATTAAGGGACATAAACACCCAAACGTCAGGAGTGGATCTTGTCTGAGTCCTGATCAGACAAACCATCCAGAAACAGACATCTTTGAGACTCTCGTGGACATTTGATTAGAATGTAAACAGTCATTTCAGTAATGACACCATCGCACCGTGGTTATATAAGAAAATGTCCATGAGTTTCGGGCAGTGGCATACTAATAAATGTTCAGCCCCCGATTCTGGGGTGGAGAGTTGTAGGGGAACCCTGTCTTGTAGTGTTTGCTGATTTCCGTGGTATAAACATTCCCACGTGGCAGATTTGCCGCCTCCGAGGCCACATGGCTGAAGGCAGAATTGAGAAGAGGTACTCACAATCAGCTCTGAGCGGCCACAACCAGCTGGCTCCACTCTCCCACGGGTTTTAAAGACCGACTCTGACCTCTGACGTATTCCGATGACACGACAAGATATCTGGAGTGCATTTCGAAATAATTCAGTGAAGAAAAAGAGAAACAGGGGCACCTGGGTGGCTCAGCCCGTTAAGCATCTGCCTTCGGCTCAGGTCATGGTCTCGGGGTCGTGGGATGGAGTCCGTCTCCATGCTCAGGAGGGAGTCTGCTTCTCCCTCTTCCTCTGCCCCTCCCCACCCCTCCTGCTCATGCGCTCTCTCTCAAATTAATTAATTAATTAATTAATTAATTAATTTTACCTTCAAAAAAAAAAAAGAAAAAAGAGGAAAAAAAGAGTAGATGAAGCCAATAGGACCACATTTTGGTCATTGTTGTATCTGGGTGAGTCAGCATAGAGTTTTACTGTATTCTTACTGTCTTCCATTGTAGGTGTTTGAACCTTTTCTTCTTTTTTTAAAGTATATTTAGTTATTTGAGAGAAAGAGAGAGAGCAGGGGAAGGCAGAGAGAAGGAGAGAGAAAAGCCCAAGAAGACTCACCACTGAGCACATAGCCTGATGTGGGGCTCGATCCCACAACCCCGAGATCATGACCTGAGCTGAAACCAAGAGTCAGATCCTTAACCAACTGAGCCACCCGGGCATCTCTAAAGATTTTCATAATGTTCATTTCAAAATGTTAAGCTACAGTCATCTTATCTGTGGGCAGGAAAGTTTTTTTTCCAAGAATTCTAGGTGTGCTCATTAATCCCGGGACCCCTACCTTAACTCCACAGCCCCAGAGGTCTGAAGGTAAAGGATGGGAACCATAGGCATTGACATCACATGCTAAATTCTTCCATCAGTCCATCCACAGGTCATAACTAGGGTTTCCTCCATGGACCCGAAGCTAGACTGTGGTAGGAAAAGAGCCCAAACAGAGGAACGTGACAAAGGTCCTATGTGGGAGTCCCGGCTGTACCATCTGCTAACCCTGAAACCTCGGCAACTGATCCCAACTCTCTGAGCCTCTACGTCATGTTGCTCAAATAAGGGTGTTGAGAACTTATGGTGAGGATTCAGTGCACTATGCAGGCACAGCTCCTGTCCCACAGCAGGGCGCTCAGAAACCACTGGCTCTGTGTTAGGGGGTTGTAGGGACATGAATGAATGATTCGAGGTGCACAGAGGTCACCTTTCTTCACCAGTGAATGTGGGTACCCTCTTGCTAATTCTTCCCATTTTTTAAGAAAAGCTGGGGCTTTCAATGTGTGAACTTTCTCCATTTTTGAAATGTTGTCAACGAATTATAAATATTTTAAAAATATTGGGTGGACCAAGCAAAACAGACCACTGGAGTGTGACTTCCGGCGCAAACCACAGAGCAAGATGAAGAGGCTTACTCAACATTCAGGGGCGCGGAGCCCCATGCTTAGAAGTCTTTACACAGAGTCCTCGTGCTCTCTCTTATGAGTCCCATTGCATGGATGAAGCAACCGAGGGTTGAGGAAGAGATCTGGCAGCGCTGGAAACATAGACAGGCTTCCCAAGGACCTGACACTCCCCTTTATCCGCTCTCTAAATTCCTAGAAGGGAATTCAGGAAGCAAACAACAGCCCCAGAGAAGGGCTGGGAGCTGCCCAGCCACACAGACATGTGTGGCTGGCTGAGAATGATTGAGTTTCCTGCCCCTTCTTGCCCCAAGATGGGGCAGGCCATGGAGGCAGGAGAGGAGCCCACGGCTTTTTATCTCCCTGAACAATGCATATATAGGCTTAAGAAGGTTCTAGATCCCAAGCCTAGGTCCTCAGTTTCTTCACCTAAAAATCTGGGAGGCTGGACTGGAAATCCAAGACCCCCATTGACCAGACACTCTGTTACTGGGTTTTCCTGAGATTGGCTGGAGAACAGCCAACGACATGGCTTTGGACCCATTCACCAAGAACTGGGGATAATTAAGACATGCTGTATGTGATTCTTTCTGATTAGAAACTTGGCCAAGTTTCCCTTCCCTGGTGAACTTTCTAATAAGGAAGGATAACTCACTCCACAAAATGGGACACTTGGAGAATTAAAGTCTTGTTTTCTTCAATCAAAGAAAAGAAAACAAGCAGAAGGTATTCTAATTCCAGTTTGTATAAGGCACTCAATGCATTGGGCACAGAGAGGAGATACAGAGCAGGGGCCCCATCTCAACCCTTGAGAACTGATGGCAACTTCCGGGAGGAACGTAGAGAAACTTTATGACCTTCCCCTTCTGGACCCAGACATCAATCCTTACATATGGAAGAACAGGGTAGCGGGTAATTCAGCACCCAGACCACCTGTGTCCACACCCTGGCTGTGCCAGTTCCTAACTGCATGGCTGTAGGCAACCCATTTGATCCCGCTGTGCCTCAGTTTCCCCATATGTAACGTGAGAGTGCCTATGTCCTAGGATTGTTGGTGCATCTTAAAGCACCTTAGGGCACCCACCCCCGCCACCCCAGATTCACTGCCTATAAATGGGATTAACAGTTTCTACTTCCAAGGCTGTGACCACAATTAAAGGCGGTAATACAAGCAAAGCCTCTGGTTGGGTGGCCGGCGCATCAGAAGCACTAGACACACGTTCACTCTTAACATCGTGTGTGATTGTGTAAGAAAGAGCTATTGATGAATGAACTTTCTCATTAATCTGTATGTAAATCCTCACAATTGGACTGTTCTTGAAAGTTAGAGGAGCGTTTCCTCAAAGACGCTTTCCGGTTAAGACTTTCCACTGACTTCAGACCAGGGGACTCCTCCTCTCCCTTATCGCAATCAGGGCGGGCCTTTCTGGCCCCAGGCCTCAGTTCCCCTCCCTCTTCGGCTCTGCTCCTTCTAGCTCATAGGTCTTTTATTACTCCATGTGTGTATGTGTGTCTCCCAGCAGCCCCAGGACAAGTGAATCAGGTAGCGTTGTCCCCCCCACTCCCGACAGATACAGACACGGGAGGCCTAGCAGCTCCCTCCAAGGTCGGCAGCACGTGCTGTGGGACAGAAGTCCAAGCCCAAAGCCCTGAGTGCATGCACACGATGTGGCTCTGGAGTCCCGGGCCCACCCCTTTCCTTGAGCAGGTGATTTACTTCTCTAACCTTCCTTTCCTCGCCTGTAAAATGGGAACATAACAGTACCTACTTCCCAGATTCGCTGTGGGAATTGAACTAGTGACACCACGTAAAGCACTATGAACGATGCCTGGCGTATGAGGACTCAATCTTTTAGCAGAATAAGGCATCCGAGTTTGCTGGGCACTGTCTTGCTTTAAGCCTGACAACCAGCAAATCTTCTAGTTAGAGTCCCGAGCGCTCTCAAAAATGTCCTGGCTTGGGGGACACCTGGATGATGCAGTAGGTTAAGCATCCGACTTCTGGTTTCAGCTCAGGTGGTGATCTCAGGGTCGTGAGATTGAGCTCCGTGTTGGGCTCCAGGCTCAGCACGGAGTCTGCTTCGGATTCTCTCTCCCTCCCCCTCTGCTCCTCCTGCTTGTGCTCTCTCTCTCTCTCTCTTCTAAAAAATAAATAAATAAATATTTTTTAAAAAATTTCTTGGGATGCCTGGGTGGCTCAGTGGGTTAAGCCTCTGCCTTCAGCTCAGGTCATGATCTCAGGGTCGTGGGATCGAGTCCCGCATCGGGCTCTCTGCTCCCCCCACCCCCTGCCTGCCTCTCTGCCTATTTGTGATCTCTCTCTATCAAATAAATAAATAAATTTATTCCCTGGGGGTGCTGAGCTCTACTTCTCCAGCCAAGCTCTCATCACAGAGAGAGGAGACCACGAAGCCAAAAGGTTGTGTCCACGTGGAGCCCATGCCCCCACCCCCTTCTCTAGATCACTCTCTAGGTCCCCAGGCCCCAGGGATTCCCTGCCCAGACAGATTCCCTAAGCCCACATGGCTGGGTCTCTTCTGCAGATCCATCCCACAGGCATGCCCAGTTCTGGGCCTGAAGGGTGGCAAGGCGCAGCTCTCCAAGGGGAGAGGAGGTGCGGATGGGCTTGCACATACTGGCTAAGAGGCTCACATGTGCAGGGCAGGCCCGAGGCAGATGTGGAAAAGAAGGGGTCTCCTCTTCCTGCACCGCCAGGCTCTGCGCAGGGTCCAACAGTCTGAGAATTCTACATTCAAAGCTGGCCTTCCTGGTTGCTGTGAAACTGTACTTGTCAAGGTAGGAGACTAGAACATATTTTATTTCACATTTTGTTAGCTTGATTTATAAATTGGGAATATTTAGACATATGGTACACGAGCCTCCATCTGTACTCTTGTTCAGCCCCGTATATCCCCGCCACCTTCTGCCTACTCTCAACACCAAATGTTTACTGAGCCCTTCCTCTGTGCTGAGCCCCCAGAGACTCCACAGAGGGAAGGGCACCGTCCCAGCACCCAAACGCGACCATCCACATGGGAGCAAACCTCATGTTCCTAAACAGGGAAGAACACAGGGTGAGAGGTGAGGGCGGAGGCCTGGTCTGTCCCCAACCCCTAGGGAGGTGGGGCCCTTCCCTGCCCCTGCCTGGGCCTTGGTTTTCCCATTTACACAAGAAGTCCTTCCAGTCCTGAGTAACTGAGAGACACAGAGTCAAATCCGGGACCCAGAGAGACCATGAGCTGGGAATGGGCAAATAAGGCTTACCAGGCACCCTGGTGTAGAACTGAGCACTCTGCCCTAGGGAGGTACCATCACAGCCCCATGCCACTTCATTCATTCATTCCACAAACACGGCAGTCACACCTGTTGTACCAGGCAATGAGTTCTCCGAAACTGCCAGATATGGGAGGATAAACAGAACAAGCGCACGGAAAACCAACACGCAAAGCAAGATTTGGTGAGGGTGCCAAAAAGAGACCTTCCCTAAGCTCCTTCTATCCTTGCAATCTCCGGCTCTTACATCCATTTCCTGGATGAGAAAACAGAGGCCCAGAGATGTAAGGGGCTTGGTCAAGACCTTGCGGCTTAGAGCGCACCCAGAGCCTGAGGCTAGCCAGAAACGAGGTTTCGGATTCCCGCAGGCTCCGGCCACTGTCCCAAGCTGACCAAAGCTCGGGAGGCCCGGTCCAGCTCCCGGAAGGCTGGAGGGAGGTGAGCGCCTAGGAAAGGCTGGGCCAGAAGACGAGCCGGCCGGGAGGCAGGGAGGGGCCTGGCGGGGGGCGATCGGGTGGCTCGGGACTCCCGGGTGCGCAGCCCTGGGCGCCCAGAGCGCAAGCGGCTGGGTGCGCGCGAGTGGCAGCCGAGCTCGGGTGGGTCCGCCTCGGCCGGGCGGGGGTCGGCCTTCGAGGCGCCGGCGGGGGGCGAGGCGGGGCAGCAAGGGCGGTGCTGCAGTGCCCGAAGCGGCGGGCTGGGGGAGCTGTGCCCGCCTGTCCCCAAGGCCCGGGCTGGGACCGGGCAGCTGGGTGGCCGCGCCTCTAGCCTGGTCGCGCTAGGCGGCGCGCAGCCAGGCGTGCCTGGAGCGGGCTCCGGCCCTAAGTCCTCCCGGGCGCCCGGCCGGGGAGGCCCCCGGAGAAGCCCAGTCCCGCGGGCCAGGGCGGTCGCTGCCGCGGTCGCTCCGGCCCGCCCCCGGGGGGTGTCCCGGGCCGCTGGGCCCGCCCAGGTAACCCCATCCTCGGCCCGCCCCTAGCCCGCCCCCCCGGCCGCCCGCCCGCCCGCCTCCGCCGCCGCCGCCGCCGCCGCCGCCGCAGCCGCATCCCGGCTCTGGGGCGGCGCTGACAGTCTGGTCCGCGCCGGGCAGCGGGCGCAGCAGCGGGCAGGGCTGACGGCAGGCACGGAGGCAGAGCCCCGCCGCGCGCGCCCCGGCCCGCGCCCGGCGCCGTGCCCCAGCCCGCCCGCGGGGCGCCCACCTGCCGCCCCGACGGGAGGCCCCCCGCGGTCGGAGCCGCTGCCCGGGGCCGGGCGCCCGCGGCGGCACCATGAGTCCCCGCTCGTGCCTGCGTTCGCTGCGCCTCCTGGTCTTCGCTGTCTTCTCGGCCGCCGCGAGCAACTGGCTGTAAGTCGGGCCGGGACCCGGCTGGGCCGGGCGGGGCGGGGCGGGGCAGGCCCCGGGGGCAGCCGGCCGGTGCCAGGCGGCGCGGGGCAGCGGGCGCGGGGGCGCCCGGCAGGTGTCTCAGCGGCGGGACGCGAGGCTCGCTCGCCCTCTCCGCTGCCGCCACCACGGCCCAGGCCTCCCTCTGGGCACCCCTCCTGTCCGGGTGCGGCTCCCGGCCCAGAGGCGTCAGGGGTGGCGGCGGCGTCCGCACCCATAGGCGGACTGGGGCGCCCGAGAGCGCGAGGGGCGCGAGCGCGGGGCGGCGGCCGGGGTGGGGTGCGCGGCTCGGGCGCAGCCCCGGCTCGGCTGACAGGTCGCCGAGGAAGCCCATTACGGGGAAGGACTCTGGGTCATAATAGCAGGTTAATCCCGGGAAGTCCAGGAGCGAGCTCCCCGCGCGTCGCTGCGGGCTGGGCTGGAGGCGTGCAGGGACCTGTTTCTGCTTGGGGGGCGGGAGCCAAGGATAGAAGGAAGGAAGGGACCAGAACACCCGGCCTCGGAGAGTCCGCGGCGGGCGCTGGCCTTGTTTCCCTGGGGCGGGAAGAAACTCCTCCCAGCACTTGAAGAGGACAACAGCCCACCACCTCCCTGTGTCTCACCTAAGGAGAGAGGGGTGGTGACCACTGGTGACCTGTCTGCTTCTCCTTTGCAGGGCCTGGCTCAGGGGACTCCCTGGGAAGGGACCGAAGGTTCACTGAGGTGGGGGGTCTCAGGTGGAGGGAGGGGGATTCTAAAGGGATGAGCTTTGGTGAGTGGATGAACAGGAAAGCAGGAAGACTCTAAGTCCTTCTTCATCCCCCCATCAGTGGCGGTTCCCCAGGCCCCAGGCTTAACCCTGGCCCCAATCCCTTCTGCCCAGAGCTCTGCCCCCATCCACTGTGGGCAGCCAGTGGGGAGCCAGGCTCCAATATTGATCTGAAAAGCATGAGGTGGGAAGGGGGATCGCCAACAGTGTGTAGCTGGGGTTTCCATGGAGACAGCGGGAGAGGACAAAATTCTCTCTGCATCAAGACTAAAGAACAAATATCTCCCATGAAATTGCCCTGAGTGTCCAATGGCTGTTGCTATGAGCTCACTGCGGCCAGCTGGGTCCCTGCAGGCTGGAAGGAGTGCGTTCCTTGGGGTCAGAGCCCCCCGGGGCTGGGGGGACCGAGGTGATGTGGAACTCTCCCAGCTGTCGGGAAAGCGAGCGACTCCCAGGCAGCACAAAGTGGCTGTGGAGCTTGTGTCTTTCTTGGAGCCTTAATTTGATTAACACTTCAGGTGCAGTGGCAAAGTGTGCAAAAACCAGGGCACCCCCCCATGACCCCCCTCAGGCCATCCTCCTGAGCAAGGACGAGGTCCACCAAGCTGAGGAAAGGAGCTGATTTGGACTTGGGGTTGGGGGTTGGGAGGGATCTGGGGCTGACCCTTGAAAGCAGGTGTTCAGAGCCAGGGTCTCCAAAGCGAGCGTGAGAATCAGGAAGAACAAGGACAAGGTGTGACCCACCCAGCACCATGGGCTACGAAAAGGAGAAAGAAGAGGCAGCTCCAGACTCCAACCCAGGTCTTCAGAGAAGAGAGCAACATCCACAGCGAAATGTCCTTCGAAGGCACCTAGGGTTTGAGCTCCTTTCACAGATGAGGAAACTGAGGCCCCAGGAGGGGAAGCTACTGACCCAAACTCAGAGCCGAGACCTGAACCCAGGTGCTGATTCCCTGACAGTGACATACCCACTTCCCTGAAGCCGTCCCCAAGTTGAGCCGGTGTGGCCCAGGTGGTGTCACCACCCACCCCACATCTAAGCCCAAAATCCCATCCGGAGAGGCAGCCCCAGCTTTGGGTCACGCCAACCATGGGGAATTCCAACAGCTTAGTTCTCGGGCTTGCGTCGAGTTGGGGGGCGGGGTGAGGAGGGGCAGCCCCGGAGGGAGAAGAGAGGTTGGCAAACCTGTTCTCTGCAGTGGTGATGGTTCAGGTTGCCATGAAGCAGGGCTCTGGGTGACCCAGCTCACTTCTGCTCCACCCCAGGCTCCGAGCCAAGGGTCTCTGCACAGCCCGAGACAGGAAGAATGAGGGGCTTCCTGGGACCCCTACCAAACCAGAGACAGTGATGGAGAAGCGATCTCTGGGCACATTCCAAGACCGGATCATTTGCCTTGTAATTAGCAACCTTCATCCCTGGGACAGGGACTGAGCCAGCTTGGAGGGAACTAAGCATCACAGCCTGGTCTTCAAGGACCTTGGGGTCTGGATAAAAGCAAAACAAAACCACAAATGGGTGGGACAGTGTGTATGCTACCGCCATCAGAGGAAGGGTTCAGTGTGAGCGGGAGCAGTCACAGAGGGGACTTGGCCTAAAGGTGGCAGAATCATGACAATAATAGTCATCGTTATAAGAACTCCCACTGTACTCTCTAAATAAATCATCTGGATCCCATTCCACAGATGGGAAGATGGGGGAGTCACAAAGGTCATCACCCAAAGTGATGCTTTGGGTAAACCCAAAGTTTACCTAGCTAGTAAACGGCAGGGGCATCTGACCCAAAAGCTGCCTCTAGAAGGAAAAGCTTGGGGCAGGCAGATGTCCATCCAGGCACGATAGTGGGCATTACCTTTTCCCACGTGAGTCACCATGGAGGTCTGGCCCTGAGAGGATGGCGAGCAGTGTTCTCAGGGGGGCCGTGCCTGGGTGTCCATCTCCGTTCCAGTACCTGCCGTTAGGCTTCAGTCCAGGGTCAACTAGCTGGCCGGTTGCAGGAGACGGTGCTGTCTGTTGTCTCAGAAGGGCGGGTGGCCTGGCGGGGAGGCCAGGTGTCCCGCTGCGTGCAGCTGTTGGGCAGGACGGAGCCTGGAGCTGGGAGGGCTCCACAGCCTGAGGCCTGGGCAAGCCCAGAGAAGCTGGAAGCTGTTGATTAGACTTGTGTCTGGCACCCCGGGCGAGCTGACAGCTTGCGGCAGCTCCTACCGCCAACGGAGGGATGGATGGATGAGAACAGTCCGTCGGTAGAAGGCCCGGCTCTGCCACAGCTGGCCTCAGAAATGGCCCGGAACATTCCCTCCGACACAGGTTGTGCTGGGAGTTGAGAGGCTGGGGTTCCAGTGGCTGCTCTGTCCCCCGCCCCAGGCTGGCCGGTTCTGGGTGATCCTCTCTGGTCCCCTGGGCCCCAACCTCAGCATGTTTCTCTGGACTCCCAGTGGAAGTACCAGGGAGAGTCAGGGAATAGATCAGCTAAGGTTTCATGACTGCTGATTTCCTGAAGGAAGGCAGCAGTGCGCTGGGCCAGGGCCCCAGCAGAGGCCCCCCGATGAGGGTGAGGAGGTAGTCTCCAAGAGAGCCCACAGTTCCCTTCCCGGTCTGTCCCTCACCGGCTGAGTGACCACAGACAGCTTCCTTAACCTCTCTGAGCCTCGGGTTCTTCCTCTGTTTAAGTGGCGCCCACCCCTGGGCAGTTGGGAGGCAAGCGTGAACACACACTTAGAGCGGCCGAGTGCCCTGTCAGGCACGCCGTTGGAAGTGGCCCCCATGGCTGCCGCTGGAAGCTGAGGGTCACTGTCACGGTGATGGGGAAGCGGTGGCCTTGTTTACAGGGATGACAGAGAGAACGGGCCTTCAGGGCGCTGTTCCCAAGCCCTGTGTACCCCCAAACCGTTCTGTGGGGATCCTGCACTCACACAGGCCACCTCCCTGCTCCAGCCAGGGCCCCTGCCCGGGCCTCAGAGAGCCAGGGAGGTCCAGCCCGGCAGATCCTGGTGGCCAGAGAGTATTGTCTAGACGCGCCCTTCAGGGCAGCCGGGCAGCATCGCCCCTTCACTGGATCTCACTCCCCACAGGTGTGCATCTCCGGCCCCAGCTCCTGTGTGTGTATGTGCCCAGCAACGGGGTGGAGGGAGTGACCCCCTTGACCATGGGCACAGTGAGGCCTGGCGCTCTGGGTGCAATTCACTGGGCCAGGAATGGGCAGAGCCTGCCCAGATGTGCAGTGCTGGACCCCACAGGTGGCCTATCTCCCCCAGGAAGTGTCCCCCAACCTCCAGCTGCAAAGGGTCCCTCCCTCTCTTCTAAAGAGTAAACCCCACTTCTTGGAGCTCCTCCCCTCGCTCTGGGCATCAGACCAATCAGCAACACATCCATAACCCTTCATAGTTGACACCAGGATCTCCTGAACCACTCTGTTGATATTTGGGGCCTGTCCTGTGCATTGCAGAATGTTCCACAGCATCCCGGCCTCTACCTGTCAGATGCCAGGGGCACGCCCAGGTGCTCTAGACAGAGCCGAACATCCCCTGTGGGGAAAGATCACCCCTTGTTCAGAGTCGGTGGTTTACGAAGCACTTTCACACCCGTGATCCTGTTAGAACCCCATAACCTCTCCCTGCTTTTGAAGGAGTCTGTATTCTTTGCAGCCCCTCTTCAGAGACCCAGAGGTGTGGTGACTCCCCCAAGGACATGATGCAAATCAGAAGCAGAACTTGAACTTGACTTGCTCTCACATGTCCCGATCTCCTGGTGCTTATCCCCCGCCTAGTAGACTGTTTCATATTATGTATAATCCTGGTCCAATAGCATGGCTCGTACTTCCATGAGGTTATAAACTCCTGAAGGCCAAGGTTGTGGCCCGGATGGCTCTCGGAGTCCCAGTGCCCGCTTGGGTCTGACAGATCCAGGGCTCAGTCAGTACCTGACGGCAAAAGGAGGGAAGGGATTGTTCACACTAGAGGGCTTTAAGTTTTTGCCAAAGGGTGCCCCATCTTCAAGATCTCGGGTAGAAGGGACGCTTCACTCTACAACCCATGAGTCTCAGATGATGCTAAGAGGGGCCGAAGCGGGTGTCAGGACATGGGGCTGTCACCCATAAGGTGGCTGCTCTGGAGACCCTCGGCTCCCCTGCCAGGCACACCCCCTTGGAGCCTGGCTAAGCCCTTTCTCCCCCTCACCTTCCGTGGCAGGGCCCCGAGCCCAGGCTCTGCCCGAGGGGTTTACTCAGTGGCGGTAACCACCCAGCTGTCTGCTGTGGCCTGACTTTCTTCCCTCAGCCCTGGATTAGCAGTTGAGCAACGCAGCAAACATCTGACAAGACAGTGTTCCCCAAACCTGTTGAAACTCGCCCAATTCGGGCCCTGTGGGTGCGTTTGCAAAGCTGAGCATTTACGCCAAGCCTCCTTTTCTTGTTCCTCCCTCCGGGAAGAAGGGCTTGGCCTGAGCCAACGGGGCATGGGGTTGGCTGGGGAGCCACGGAAGGGGGTGGCAGCTGCCCGCCGTCGGCCCCTCCGGTCACCCCTGCTGCAGAGGAGCTCAGCGCAGCCGCCGCCCGTTTGTCCCGCAAGCTCAGCTGGAAGGTGAAGCCGAGACCCCACTGTTGCGGTCCAGATGTCCTCACATGTTGCCAGCTTTTATCTCTGAGTCCCGAACTGCGTCTTCTGTGATTCAGCCAAACCCAGGAGAAGGCTCGCCCCCTGCTGTGACCCCACCAGCTCCCCCCTTTCCCCATCCAAACCCCCTCTGCCTCCCCCATCTCCTGGCAAACTTGAAACCAAACTATGTTCTAAAAGTTCCCCTGACCAAGTCATGACCCCTGCTGCCGTGGAGGGGACCTGGTCTGAGCTGAGAGGGGAGGAAGGTGGGAAAGAGGAGGGAGGGGATGTGATCAGAGTGGGAAGGAGCCTCCCAACAGCCAGCCGCTCACAGCCCACAAGGGAATTCTGGAGAGGCCCCTTAGAAGCAGTGGGAAATTTCCAGGGAAACTCCAGGGGCCTCTTCCTACGGCAACTCCTAGATGGTCTTTTCGGACCCTCTTTCTCGCTCTGTTCGCACACAGGACCTATCATGGAAGGGCTGGGTTCCAAGAACCCTTTCCCGAGGGCTGGCGACAGGGAGGTACTGCTCTTGAGTCAGGGAGGCCCAGAAGTCCTGGCACCCCAAGCACAGAGGACCAAGTCAAGGCCTTCAGAGTTCAGAGGGTCTCTGGAGATTATCCGTTCAACCCCTTCCAGCAACACTGAAACTTTAAGCAGGGCCATGCCTGGTCAGCCCCATTCAGTCCTGTCAAATGCTCACTTGTGGAGACCGACCCGGCCAGGCACTGTGCTAGGGACGTGGGGTCACACGTCACATTCGTGCTAGAGCCGGAACTCCAGGCCAGGTCCTGACTGTCCTTCCAGAACTTTCCCTGCCGCCCCACACCCTCACCAGTCATCCTCTGTGGGAGGTTATGTGCAATGGAGCAAGGAAGGAACCAAAGTTGTCCTTGCTGCCTCGTTGGGATAGGGGTGACGGTTTGACCACAGGCTCATCTGGGATGGGGCCCTCAGAAGGGATCCACCAAAGCCAAGGAACTCACTGGAAGCCTGGAGCCACCAGAGCCTGAGCCTCACTCTAGGAAGCCAGCGCCCGACCTGGACAGCTCGACTGGGGTTTTAGCTGCCCCTCCTGGCTCCTGCCCCCTGGGCTCCCTCAGCCGAGCTAGGGAGGACCGTTCAGTGGTTCAGTGGCTCTGGGGACAAGAGCTGGGTGGGTCTTTGCAAGGGAGAAGCTCTCCATGGCCAAATGAGGGGGCAAGGCAAGGTCAGGAAGAGCCCGAAATTTGACACCCACTCACCCCCACCATCACACCTGCCCCACGGAGAGAAGGAAAAGTCTCACGTCCAGGCGCAGCTCTGGGGCCCTCCAGGCTCAGGTCTGAGTGCCTACTTCCTGGGCCTGAGTCAGTCACCCACTGCCCAGGAACACATACTGTGAGATGGGAGAGGGGCTCCCACACAGGAAGGGGGGGCATGGAGCCCTCGGGAATGACATGGAGGGGGCTGGGGCACCAGAGCGTGGGAAGTAATGGAAACTGGAAGCAAAAGGATTTTTAAAATGGGATTGCAAGGGCTTCTGAAGATCAGGAGTGAAAGAAGCGAAAGAAGCTGGGATGCCAGGAGGGAGAAGGGGGAAGAGTGGCCCGAGCTACAGGAGTGGGGGCATGAGCTCCAGAAAAGGTCGTCATTCCCCTGAACTGAGGAAAGTTGGGACCTGAGCTTGGGACCTTGGGACCTGAGCCGAGCATCAAGGACTCCAGAGTGGAGTGGAGAAGGTAGAGGGGAAACCGCCCCCAGCACCCCACAACCACCGTGTCTCCGAGGCCGGCCTCTCCTCCCCGGCTGCCCCTCCTGGGGTCCCAGGACAGTGGCAGCCACTCCTTCCACGGCCCCAGACGCTACTGAGAACATGGGCCCGCATACCATCGAGGCAGCCCCGCAGCCGCTGAGACACCTCCCTCCCGAGTACCCCCTTGCTCCTGAGAGCAGGGCGGGCGCCTTTGCAGTGGCTCAGGGACTGCAGCGGGACTCAGCCATAGAAGAATGAAGCCACCTTCCTCAAATCGTGGTCACTGCCAAAACGTCAGGCCCTGGGTACCTGGGGCCATCTCTGGGTCCTAATCCGCCAGCCTGGGCGTAGGAGCTGGAATGACCTGATGGGCTGCGTGGCCTCGAACACATGCCTTCTGGAATCCAAATCACGGAGGGGGTGCCACGCTCCTGGCCAAGCCCACAGCTGCACCAAGGATGTGTTCACACAGGTGACGGCTGTCTGTGAGGCACAGGGGGCAGGGACGTCCGGTCCCTCCTGCCTAGTCAGCCTCGTCCTGCAAAGGGCTTCTAAGTTCCCCGGGCACAGCAAGCCTGTTCTGGGCCCCACTGTCCCAGCTTCTGGTCCCCTAACAGCACCTCATCCCCCATCTGACCTCTTGGACTTCTGGCCCTGGAGGGTCCGTCCGATGGGCGGAGTCGCTGGCACACGTCCTCTAGCTCTACGGGCTCCGTCAGGAGATTCCATCCAAGCTCTGCAGTCAGGGTGGGGACTGAAGTGACCCCCCTTTCCCAGTGGAAGCATGTCCTTCCCTCAGACTGGCGAACCCAGGTCTACAGACACAGAGGGAGCCAAGCCAAAGAAGATCAAAAGGAGGACGGGTCTGCAGTCCAGCAGGGGGCCCAGCTCAAGGGACTGGGAAGGGGCTCCCGGGCAGTAGTGGTGAGGAGGACAGTGATGATGAAGGCAAACGTCTCAGCGATGGCCATCTTGACCACATAACATAATAAGGCTGCCGACAGGGGAGCAGTGTCTGCTGTGTGAACGCTTAATACGCTGAAGCCTCCTGAGGAGAGACCAATTATTCTCCCCATTCTACAGATGAAGACCCTGAGGCTCATAGATGCTCACTGACTTGCCTCCAGGAACACAGCCAGGATTCTGACCCAGTCTGCCATCTCTCTTGCACAGTGCGCCACCCTGCGGGCCCTGCGGAAGGATAGGTCTCCGGGATGGGGCCACGTTGGGGAGCGGGCAGCCTGATTCGGAGACCGCGCGTGCAGAAGCATTCGAAGGCCCGAGGAGACTTGAGGGGTGTGGTGACGACCTGAAGAAGCAGGCACGGGCCACCCCCAGGGAGAACGCGGTCCCGAGTGGGGTCTGTGGCACGCATGCCTTCGCCCGGCCTGTCTCCCCAGGAGGATCGCCGTTGGGCAGGCGCTGCGGCTCCCTCCGGCTCCTCCTCCCTCCTGCTTGGCCTCCTTCCTCCTGGGTGTCCCAGGCACTGCCACTCCTGAGGAGGCTCTAAATGTGGCCCGGGCAGGCAGAGAGGCCAGAGGGAGGGGGCAGAGAGGCCTGGGCTGGCGTCCCAGCCCCCACCTGGACACCCGCAGGGCCAGGACCCACGACACTGATCTGCTTGGCCTCCCAAACACCCCAGCTATTTCCCGTCCCCTCTCCTCTGGACACGCAGACCGAGAGCTGGAGAGCAGTCGGAGAAGTGCGGATTTTCCTCTAGGAATTTGTATATTTTTTTAAAAAAGCAAGCAAACCTGGAAAAGCTTGGGACAAGCCCAGCTAATTTTAGTTTCTAATGAAAACAGCAGGTGGCTGAGAGGATCTGATCTCCCTGGCAGGGCCAGGGCCCTCCAGCCTTGCAGGCTGCGGCACGGGCCTGCGGGGGCAGCCTCCTGGGAGAAGCCTGCAGGACCTGCAGCCCCCGGGTGAGGAGATGGGGGCACGAGCTGGCTGGCAGCAGCAGCCGGGGCGGCCCGGGCTGCTGGGGTAACCTGATCGATGGCAGGGCTGCGGCGAGAGTCCTGGGCGGCTGGGGCAGCAGGTGGCAGATTGCTAAGCCTGGACTCAGCAGTGGCAGGAAGAAGCCTAAATTGGGGCAAGGCGACCCGAACGAGAGAAGAGGCAGAGACAGTCGAGGCCTTCCACGGGCCTGGCTCTCCAGCTCCCCAGAAATGGCTTGTGCAGCCAACATCCGAGCCCCGCCAAGCTCCAGGGTCATCGAGGGGCACACGTGTCTCTGGGGGAAAGGCTGAGCCACCTTAGAGTGCAGGGAAGGGATTCCCCAGTTGGGCCTGACCCCTGACCGTCTCCAAGCCCACTGCAGGGTGGTAGGCAGAGGCAGCTCCCAATGTACTCCCTCACCCCTGCCCTTCCCTACCCTGAGTACTCTGCCAGTAGGTGACAGAGGGGGACAGAGCTGTCCATCACACGGCAGGCATTGACTGAACCCCTTCTGTGTGCCTCGCCTGTGCCGGGCAATGAGGAGGCCACAGGCCGACTGACACTGAAGGTAATGTCAGCCCCCCAGCCATCAGACAGGGCCGACCCACAACCGAGACACAGGGGAGACAGAGCTCTGTGTCACTCGCTGGCTGTGTGACTTTGGATGAGACCCTCCACCTCTCTGGGCCTCAGTTCGCTCCTCTGTAACATGAGGCTAGGAACCCGAACCAGATACCCGAACAGGCCAGCAGTGCAGGCAAGGGCCTGGGGTCCCAGGTCTGTGCACCCCATTCCCAGCTGCATGTCCGGTTGCACCAGCCAGCCCTTCCCGGGCAAGACCAGGGATCTGAGAGAATCGGGTGGGGTGGAGCTGTGCCTCCTGTGGCATGGAAGGGGACAGCTGTTGAGCCAGATGAAGGCAAGGGCCGGGGGATGGCTCGGGTGCCGACTGCGGGGGCAGGCACGCTCCTCAGCGGAAGAGGGTTCTCGGCTTCTTCCTGGAAGCTGTCTTGGTGACTCACGGCCGTGGCAGCCCACAGCTCCCCTACGGCCCTGTTACTGTGATTCAGGCCACCTCCCCTCGCGGAGTCCGGACCTAGGAGAGATCGGTGAGCAGTTCCTGGGGTGGACTTCATTTCTCACTTCTCACTCATAGGTTGGAGTTCCATCTACCAGCCTGGCCGGGGCCCCCCCAAGGCCTTTGAGGCTTGGACAGCCCCCTTCCTGGTCTGTAGAAGGAGGACTGCCCCTCATACAGTGGGAAAGGCCACACAGACCCACCAAGTTATGGTCCCCACGAAAACAGGCTCCGAGTAGGCAGGGACTTGCCCAAGGTCACACTGTGGGCTGGTGACTCAGCCAGGCCTCCCCAGCCTGCTTCCCCTGCCTTTGAACACCTCCATTCACCAGGAGCCAGGAGCCCCTATAGCCTGACCTGGCCCCTTGGCAGGATGCAGAGAGAACAGGGGCTGAGATGGGTACAGGCCAGCTCTGTGCTCCCATGTCACTCAGGGAATAGGGGCCCCCACCCTTATCCAAGAGGTCAGGCCTGGGTCTGAGCAGGGAAGGATCCAACTTGAGGCCCAATTCCTAGTCCCCTCACTCATGGCCTCCCAAGTATGGACCTGGACCCTGGCCAGTAGCTGGGCTCTTGGCGCCCCCTGCAGGCCAAGAGCACCAGGTGGGACTAGCTCCAGGGGGGAGGGGGCGGGGGGGGGGGGCCTTTCCTCAGCTGGCCCAGGCAAGAGGAGCACCCATACGAGGCTGAAGAGCCAAGTTTTCCCCCTTCCTGTCCAGATGCAGTCTCCCTGCACCCCTCAACCATCTTCCCACCTTTGTCTTCCCTCTGGGAGGCTCAGGCTCCTGCCCCGACCTTACCAGTCTCTGCCTCCCCTAGGGGGGACCTGGAAGAGAAGACGGGGAGGTCCCCCAGGAGGCAAGGAACTTGGGGAGAGGAAGGGAAGGTTGGACTGCCTCAGCCCAAGACCACCCACCTCCTACTCACCTGTGCTGCCAGGGAAGGGGGGCTCCTCCTGGTCACACCTGCCATGTGCCCGGCTCAGAGCCAGCTGCCTCAGCCACGTGGAATTGCCTTCTCTCACGGCAGCCCTCTAGGAGAGGATCCATGCTCGCCACTTCTAGATAAAGAAAGCTAGACTCAGGCCCCACAACTGGGGTGTTGGGGGAGGGGAGCTGCTGCCACCAGGAGGAGGAACGGGGGTCCCAGAATCACATCTCTCTCGGGGGTAGAAGGAGGCATCATGGGTGGTTAGCCAAGAGCTTCCCCTAAAGTGCCGTCCAGGACCAGCCTGGCTTCCCAGCTGCTCCTGGGGACGTGTGAAAAGCCCAGGTGCCCACCCAGCCCCACCCGGAGGGAGACCCAGGCCCCTGCGTTTTCAGCAAACCCCACACATCGACCCCACCAGAGCTGAGCGCCATTCCTCTGGTCCAGCCCACTTGCCTGACAAACAGAATCCACCTGCCGCTCAAACACCCCCCCAGCAGGGACGGAAGCCCAGCCAGCTACCAGCGGGCAGACCACGGGCTGCACCTTGACCAGCACCCTGAGGTTGAGCGAACCCAGCTCCCAGCAGCTTCTGCCCATAGAGCTCAGGTCTACTCCTCCAGCAGCTTAAAACAACATTGGGTCTAGCACAGGCTTTGAAACCAGGCAAAACCAGGTTCAAGTCCTGGCTCCACCTCTTACTAGCTGAGTGACCTTGGGCACAAGGCAAGCTACTTAATCTGTCTGTTCCTCAGTTTCCTCCTCTGTAAAATGGGAGTCCATTGGCTTGCTGAAGGGATAAATGCAATAATGTAAGTAAAGTGCTTAGCCTGGTCCGAAGTTCCATCAAAGTGAGCCATGCTTAGGACCATCATCATTAAAATGCGCCGTATTTTAGTGGGGCTTTCGGTGAACTTCTGTCTTTGTTCTCCATTCATTCGCTTCATTCAGCGAACAAATGGCCATGTTCTGCCCCCCTGCCTCAGACCCCTGGTCAGACCGTCTTTCACACACAGGACCCCTTTTGCTCTGATAACAGTTCCATGACTTAGCCAGAACCAGTGGTAAGCTCTCCGCATTACAGATGAGAAAACTAAGTCCCGGAGGGTGGTGGCCTTCCCCTTTGGACAAGAAATTTGTGCACCTTACCTTATAGGAGCAACAGCATCTCTACCCCCTGCTCCAGAAAGCTCTTCCATCTCAGTCCAGGGTTGTTAGCCAAGTTATGGGGGAGGAGGGGTGAGGAGGAGGGGAGAGGCTGGGTTCGCTATAGAGTCAGGGACAGCTGGATACTGCTCTCTTTGGCCAAGGATGCTAGTGGAGGGGGGAACAGGCTGAGGGCCTGTGGTTAGAACCCAGTCGTGGGCTTGTTGGACCTGGCCTTCAATCTAGATCTGCCCTCACAAGTCAGGTGACCCTTCACCTATCTGAGACATAGCTGGCACTTAATAGGTGTTCAGCTAATGCATATCTCTTTCCCTTGAGGGGAACCACTCCTTCCTGACAGGGCCTTTCCCCAGCTCTGCTCCCCTCCTGCTGAGCATTCCTGCAGCTTGCTTCCCGCTCCCTTGCGTCCTGGCCCAGGCCACACAGGGTCTGTCCTCACACGCGGCAGAGCCTGGCCCTCAACCCACTAGGGAGGACAGGCAGGAGGAAGGCCCACGGGGCTTGAAGGGGTTCTCAGCTCAGCTCTGGCACTTGCTGTCTGTGTCACTTTGGCCCTGTCACCCTCTTAGCCTTCATGCTGGAATCTGTAGAATGGGCATAATAATTACGACCTCATAGACTGGGGGGCGAGGAGGCAGCAGGAAGCAGTGACTGCCGCTGTGCGTGGCACATAGTGGGTGTTCAATGAACAGTCGTGCTCCCTCCTGTCCTCCCCTGAAACAGACGCTTTGGAGCCCCCTGCTCCCCATAGGCCTGGTCCCCGAGCCCTCGGACGTGCATTACCTAGCTTGTGGTGCTCGTCATAACCCCGTGAGGTGGAACCAGCATTGGTGCCCCATCTCCAGGCTGTTAAAAACTCAAGGCGATGAGGGAAGAGCACGGCACACTGTGGTTTTTTAAGCCCCCCTCCCCCACCGCCGTTCCTGTGCGAGTACCCGCTGCAGTCCCGATGCTGGCCTCCATCTGGTACCCGGGAACGCGGCCGGCTGTGGCTTGGGCTGGGCTTAGGTCCCACCAGGGGAGTGGTTGCAGCCTCGCCGCCAGAGGGACATAACAGGGTCAGAGCCCCAGGGTCACGCTGGGGTGGAGGTTCTGTCGGGGTCCCTCCCGGTGCCTAGCCTGCTTTGGTGGAGGCAGAGGCTTTCTTATGCAAGAAGCATTCCCCCTCTGGCCCCAAGAGCCAGGCAGGGGAGCCTGTCACCGGATCCGGAGAGATGTCACCAGCAGGACCGGTCAGTGGGATGAGTCGGTTCCCGGAGACCTGGGCTGAGCACAGCCCGGTCCCGGCAGTGGCAAGAGGAGAAGGCGGGCCGCCCGGCACTCCACCCACGGCCTTCTCCCCAGGTACCTGGCCAAGCTGTCCTCGGTGGGGAGCATCTCGGAGGAGGAGACGTGCGAGAAGCTCAAGGGCCTGATCCAGCGGCAGGTGCAGATGTGCAAGCGGAACCTGGAGGTGATGGACTCGGTGCGCCGCGGCGCTCAGCTGGCCATCGAGGAGTGCCAGTACCAGTTCCGGAACCGGCGCTGGAACTGCTCCACGCTCGACTCCCTGCCCGTCTTCGGCAAGGTGGTGACACAAGGTGAGGGAGGGGCTCGCGGGAGGGGCGGGGGTGGGCAGCTCCCTGGCAGGGGGGACAGGTGCTCGGGAGCCAGCTGTCATCGAGCAAGCTGAACCAGCACGTGACTGGAGCCACGTGCAGGTGGGGACTGGGCTGGGAAGGCCAGCGCGGGGGGTGCTGTTCCTTGTGGGTGCAGGTCTCTCTCGTCCACAGCGCTTCAGTCCCCAAGCTGCCCTCCCCGTTCTACCGGGGAAGAAACCGAGGCTCAGGCAGGGAGAAGGATGGATTAGCCCAGAGCTTCTCAGAGGGTGAACCTGGGGCTCGACCCCCCAACACCATGCTGCTTTGACGCTGACCCTCGGCCTCCTCGGTGGAGGCCATGTGGACAGCCTTACCGCGCCGGGCTCTGAGACCAAGCAAGAGCCGCACCCCACTTCTGTCCTCCTGGAAGCAGTCAAGTTAAGCCCAGGAGGGGCAGGAGCTTCCACACCCTATAGCACAAACTAGGGACCGGACCCCATTTTAAGTAAATGCTAAGTCCTCTGGCCTTGGAGATAGGCTTCCACGTTGCAAATGAAGAAACTGAGGCACATGGAGGTACAGTAACTTGCCCAAGGTCACAGAACTAGCAAGTGGCAGAGTCGGGGCTGGGGCCCATGCAGGCCAGTTCCAGGGTCCTGCTGTCACCCATAATAAGAAGACACTGTGATGGGGGGGGCAGACACGTGAGCCTCAGAAACACAAGGGTAGACTTCTCCCCTGGCCAGGGCTGGGTGCTCGGAGAGAGCTTTGCTGAGAAGTTAGGCCCTCCGCTGAGATGAGAAATACGAGAAGGCATTAGGCCAGAGGAAGGTGGGCAGGGCAGAGGGAACGTTCTGTGCAACTGGAAGGCTCCTTGAGAGGTCACTGGGTCAATCTGCTGCCCTCGAGGAAGGGCTGTAAACCAGCTGCCTCTTTTTCTACTTCCTGAGCATGAAACTGACACTCCGGAGCTACTAACCATCCACGGGGCCCTTTGACTCACCAGGCAGCAGGAGGGCATTGCCTGGGCCAACCTTTGTCTTGGCACCTGTGGCCCTGGACAGCCAGGGCTTCTGGGCTCATGGCAAACCGTTTGGATGTTGTTGGAAACCAACTGTGATCGAAATTTGGAAGCAATTCTCCAGGGAGCTGGCGGAAGCCAAAAAGGCACCATCATGCTTGGCATTACTGAATATTGCTACTCCGGGGAAGCAGCAGAGACCCGGCAAACAGCCTGGTAATGGAGGATCTCCCCGGGGGTGATGGTGCCACTGCCAGGGCCTGGGGGCCACAGTTTGACGAGGCCCAAATACTAGGCTTAAACCGCAGACTCTAAGCACGGGAAAGCCCGTGTTTGGAGTTTTAGGGGCACGCGTGGTTCCCTGTGCCAGGCCCTGTCACAGCCCCCGTGCCTTTGCACGTGCTGTTCCCTCCACCCTGAATATTCACCCCTCTTTCTCTGCCTGCTCAGCGCTTCCCTCCCCCCAGCTTCTCCCCAGTTCCTACTCCTGGGCAGTTGCTTTTTCCTCTGGCCTCTGAAGCTCTTTGCTCATGCTGGGTTTTGTGTTTTTTTTTTTCTGGGTTTTTTGGTTATTTCTTGTTTTGATATAATTTCACACTTACAGGAAATTTACCCAAAAAATTCCTTCACCTGTAGGCGATACATTTCTTTTTGTATGGAGGTATAATTTATATACAACATTATATTTTTTGAAGCATACAGCATGACTCCACATTTGCATATATTACAAAATGATCACCACACATAATGACACATCTCTTTTCTCGTGATGGGCATTTTTAAGATCTACTCTCTTTGCAAGCTTCACATGTGCAACATGGGATTATCAGCCACAGTCACCACGCTGTACATGACGTCCTCGTGACCTACTTATTTTGTGACTGAAGTTTGTACCTTTTGACCCCCCTCAGCCATCTCACCTGCCTCCTCACCCCCACCGATGGCCAACCCCAGTCCGTTCTCTCTGTATGTACGTTGGTTTTTCCTATGATGAATTCCCATACTACTCTTTACCTAGATTGACCAACTGTCTACATTTTAACCCATCTGCCTTATCAATTTCTCTCTCCCTCCCCCTTAATACACACACACGCACACACATGCATGCCTAAACCATTTGTGCTCACATAGCTTTCATTACACCTTTTGCTTTTATTTTTATTTTGAGAGAGAGAGGGAGCGAGAGTGCAGGTGCACAGGGTGGCGGGAGGGGCAGAGGGAGAGGGAAAGAGAGAATCTCAAGCAGACTTCACACCAATGTGGGGCTTGATCTCACGACCTGAGCTGTAATCTGGAGTCGGACGCTTAACCGACTAAGTCACCCAGGCGCCCCTCATTACATCTTTTAGACTAAACTGTAATGCCTGTCCCTTCCCCCCTCCCCTATCCCTAAAGCTTGAACCCTTCCCATGGCAAAGTGTTATCTCATTTACCTGTTTCCCAGCATATGGCAGAGCCTGGCATGGAGGAGACAGTCAATGGATGTCATTCGGGGGCAGCAAGTCAGGGCAAGGACTCAAAGGGGCAGAGAAGGGGAGGCATGGGGTGCACGCTGGCCCGAAGCAGGTGGGGAACCCGTGGAGAAGTGCCTTCCTCATGGGTGTTTGCAGCATGAACTAAGGAAGGGCCCATCCTTGGCTCAGCAAGTTTGGGGAACACTGAGAATTAATCCTACCAGGCTTGGCTGACACCTGGTCCGGACTAAAGTCTGAGTGGCTTGGTCGAGCATCTAGCCCCCTCGGGGCCAAGTCAGGCACCCACCCACCAGGCCAGAGGCACCAGGCAGACACCAGGCCTGTCTGGAGGCGGGGTCTGAGCTCTTTGCACTCATCCATCTCCTTACTCTTGCATTTGGAACCCTTAATTTGTCTCCACTGAGCAAGAGGGACTTGGCCATCAGCAGGTGCTGCTCTCAGAAGGTCCAGGGGCTCAGGAGGCAGCTGCGGGAGGGGCATGGGGGGGGTGAACTTGGGCGAGTGGTGTTATCCCGAGCCACAGCACCGGGGCCCGTCACAGAGATGAGCACGTGTGCTTACCTTATAGGGCCCATCAGGAAGGTCCCATGACACCATGTGTGGCAGCACTTAGGGTACGCCCTGACCCAAGAAGAGCCCTTCTCCTCACCAGCTGCTGGCACCGAGGAAAGCCACAATGGCAGCAGCCAGGCTGGGCAGGCCCTTTGCGAGGCCACCAGCTTTTGGGGTGATGGCAAGGGTGAGCTTGGCTTGGCGCCCACATTCATGAGCTGCCTGGCTGGGGTCATAGCCTCAGACATGGAGGAGACCCAGGAGCCGGGTCATCCTTGGACAAGAAAGGGAACCCCATTCGTTGACGGGCCGCTGTGTGCTGTCTGGCATCAGATCACCCTCACGACAACTGGATGTGTGGTGGTGTCCCCCACTTTACCACCAAGAAGGGAGGCTCAGCAAGCAGAGGATGGTGACATAACCACCCAGCTCCAGGACCTGCCAGCTCTTGGCTCTGAGATCTCAGACAAGGTCTATCCCCTCTCCTAGCCTCAGCATCCTCCCCGAAAAGTGGGGACAATCCCAGGACCCACTTCGTGAGATTCCCATCAGCCAGAGATGGTGCCTCTGAAGGGCTGGTTGACTCCCCAGAGTCCCCCAAGGCTGACATTGCCTGAGGTCTCCCAGCCTCCAGCCCTGCATGCTACCAGCCCCAGCAGCAGAGGTCACCCTGCTCCTGGCCTACTAAGGGGAGATGGATGTGAGCTAACGGTCACCAATGAGGACAGTGTGTGACTGAGGGCCGAACGGTATGCTCTCGGCTGAAAATCTAGGAGAAATTGGGGGCAGCCAGGAATGGGGTCAGGTGGCAGTTCTTGCTGAGCAGGGGTTAAGGACCGGATGTGGGATGTCCTCTGTAGGTTTTAGTCACGCTTTGTCCCAGAGCCTAGCGTAGCACCTACACAGAGTAGGTAACTGACAAATACGTGTCGATTGAATAAAAAGGATTTGAGGATGGGAAGGTGAAGCCCTGTAGAGTCTGACAAAAGTTTCAAAGTCATGAGTAGGACATACTGGGCTCCCAGAGCAGGCTGGCGTGAGCATGACAGGGAGAGCTAGGAAAGGCAGTGCAAATTCTTCTCCTCTTCCCTCCATCCGTGGGCAGTGCCATGCCTCTGCCTGCCTCCTCCCATCCCATTCTGTGACGTTGACGGAGGCCTGTCCTGGGAGAGGGTATTCGATGAGCCCTCAGACCCTCCGGCCTCTGGCTGCCATGGTTGGGAGGTGATGGGGTGCACTGACCAAGGCAAAGTGAGGATTCAAATCCAGGCCTGCCTTCCCACCCCTGTGTGTCTAATATCACCTAGACTCCTTACTGACTGTAACATCAGACTGGATTTAAGATGTGAAGGCTTTTTGGTCTGAGGGTGTGACTTACCGAAACCTCTGCTCTCACCTTGACCCCCAGTCCTGGCACCATGGGGGGCCCCATGAGGGTGGGAATAGGCCTTCCTTCCAGGTGACCTCCAGGGCCAGTCTTTTAGGGTCATCAGGTTAGTTCCAGGTAGGCTGGGGTGGGTTCCCAGAGACATTCTGTCCCTGGGAGCTCCTTGAGGACAAACCCACCTCAGTATCCCTGGTGCGGAGCATCGGGCCTGGCTCCCGGCGGGGGATCAGCAAATGTCTGGCAAGGGAGCAAGCAAGGCACGTCCCTGCCCTAAGGAAGCTCTCAGCCCGAAGGCAAACATGCAGTCAACCACCCTCAGAGGGTTAGTGCCCTAGGACATCTGTAAGCAGATGAATAAATTGGCATTAATCACGACGATAATCACAAAATAGGTCTCGAGTGCCCATTATGTGCCAGGGACTAGACTAAGCCCGTTCTGTACTTCACCTCATTGGAGTCCCATGGCCAACTCTTGAGGTCAGTACCATCAGCCCCATTCTGTGGACAAGAAAACTGAAATCACACCCCTAGAAAGTGACTGAGTGAGGAGCTCGAAGACCTACGGGCTGAACATCTAGACCCTTTCCCAGCACTCACCCGTGTCCAAGGGCTGCTCTGTGCGCAGCCCTGTGCTGGGTGCTGGGTGGGCAAAGGAGAAGGGGGGCAGCCTGACCCTGCGAGCTTCCAGTCTGGCTGCAAGACACTTAGAAGATAAGACCTGCAGCCTGATTCTGGTCCCAGGGCAGGCAGGCCAACGAGCACGCAGGCAGCTCTGGGAGTCCAAGACGGTGGGCAGGAGGGGTGAGAGAAGCGTGGGGCCCTGCCTGGGCAGCGCTCTCTTGCCCTGTTAGAGCGGAGACAATGAGACTCACAGAGGACAGTCTCACCACTAGTAAGAGTCTTAGTTGACTCTTTCCCCTGTCCTACATGGTCTCTTAAATCCCAAGAGACTTCCTAGAGATGGTTTCAAGGAGAGGTGAGTTTTTGCAGCTAAGAAAAAGAAAGGAAACTGGGAAGGCAGGCTGGGAGCATGGAAGGGGAAAGGACAGGGACAATGTCCTTCTCAGAGACCAGTGCCTGTCTTGCCCCATCTGCTAGGACTCCCGCTGGGTCTGCTTTGGAAACACTGAGTTATGCTTGAATGGCCCTTCCACCAGGATATCTGCCTGGTGCCCAGGGGATCACCATGCCCCCGGCTTCCTTTCCAGTCCAACTCAGCGCCCATGGCTTCTCCTCCCAACTTCCCGCTCAGATGTCCTTCCTTCCAACATCTGGGAGAGAGGTCGCACGTGATGAGCTCGGAAGGTTACGGTCCTGGAGTCAGACAGGCTTCAGTTCTTGTTCCCACTTAGCTGCTGACCAGCTGAGGGACCCTGAACAGGCCACGGAGCCTCACTGCTTCCTCCAAAGAGCAGAGCTGGAGAGAGCTGGGTGCTAAGTTGTCATGAACGGTGGACAGCACAGGGAAAGGCCCTGGCACTCGGGAGGCCCTCAGAAAGGGTAGCCACTACTGGGTCCCCAGGATAACTCTTGAGTTCCCAGGCCCAGGCCACCTTCACACTTTGGGAAAATGGCCCTGAGGTGAGACCCAGAGGGCACACACTGGAGCCAGGGGAGCAGGAAGAAAGGAGCTGGTTGTCGGATATGGCAAATGGCTTTATGGAAGAGGCAGGAGGTGGCACGGGCAGCTGGCCCCTTCGAGAGTTCTGCCTCACCGCCGGCTCTGATGTCCCCGGAGGACAAAGCCAGGTCTGTCTCCACTGCAGCTGGAACAAGCGAGCCTCCGACCAGGGGGCAGCTCTCTTCCACAACACGCGGGGCCTCCCCTCTGCTACGCCTGCAGGCATGCCGCTGGCCCCTTCTGTCTCTGCCAGGTGACCCCTAGTGAGCAAGGCTCCAGCCCGGGCACCCAGGCAGAGGGGAGGGACCAGAAGGGGCCACAGCCCTGCAGTTGAAGGGCTGGACCCAGAGCTGGAAAAGTCTGCCAGAGCCACTGGTGTGGGCCTTTGGGGGCATGGTGGCATGGCCACATTCTCCAGGCCTTCTGGGGCCTCCTGTGCTGAGCCCAGGCCAACTGCTCAGCATCCCCCAGGGAGGAGCCCACAAAATGGACCAGGCTTGGCCTACAGGAGATTCGGGGTGGACCTAAGAAAGCCCTTCTTGGCTTCACACACAGGAGGTGGGAAGAGATGCCCTGCATGCAGACAATGTCAAGGGTGAAAGTTGCCTGAGTTAGAATACCAGTCCCATGATTTACTTTTCCTGGCTGGGTACTGTTGGTCCAGTTGCTTCATCCCTTGGTGCCTCAGTTTCCTCGTCTGTAAAACGAGGACTAAGTCTCTACCCCGTTGGGTTGGTGTGCAGAGTATGTAAGTGATGTATAGTGCTCAGGCCGTGCCCGGCACAGAGCGAGCGCTCTACAAGCCTTTGCTCTTGCCATTCACATTCTCCTTCCCGAATCTCTTCCTTCAGGCCCATTCCCAAGCAGAGAAAACCCTAGTGTCCTGTTCCCGAGACCAGGGCAAGGGGGACCTGGAGTCCCAGTAGATGGCCGCTGGTCTGGGGAATGAGGCAAACTCACAGGGAACCTTGCACACCAGGGCTACCAGCACTCAGGGGACACAGGAGAGATGAGCCCAGGGATCAGGAGGACCAGGGGCTGCCTGAAAGCCCAGAGAAACAGAAGTAAGGACCACACCCAGCCAAGAGCTGGGGCCACCCTACCAGTCCCTATCTCCCGCCTGCCCTTCCCCCCTTAGTCTTTGGGGCAAAGATTTGTGCTTGTTCAGGCCTGGAAATACCAGAAATACCAGAAACTAAAGTCGTCCCTCTTTGGGCAGCCACAGCACAAAACCAACCAACATGATCCTGCTACTAACCTCGATTAACTTGGAGAGGATTCCATCCCAGGCTGTCGAGGCCTCTGCGGCTCCTCCAGCCAAGCCCCCCGATGCTGGCCCAAAATGGCCAAGCCAGGGCAGAGGGAGGGCAGTGGAGAGTAGGTGGGGGGCCATAGCCCCAACTCAAGGGCTGAACAGGGAACAGGGCGTCCTGAGCCATTGGGGCCAAGCTGTCCCCCATCCCAGGGCTCAGCTTCTGGGGCCTGTCCATAGACACGGGCACAGAGGAGGTGATTGTTTCCATCTGACCACGGCAACTGCTCCCAAGGGCAGCTGAGAGCACAGGCCTGGGTGTCAGAGTGGTAATTGCCAACCACGGGGCCAAAACCTGCCCCCTCCACTCCTGCGGACAGACACTCCAGCAAGAGACAGGAGGACAGTCACGGGCACACAGAGGCCCTCACAAGGCCTAGAAGAGGAGCAGGGCCTGTCTGGTCACACACCCAGCCAGCCATGCGCACATGCACTACATACACACACACACACACACACACACACACACACACACACACCCCCCCCACCACCACCACCCACAGCCCCAGAAAGAGACTCCACAGCAGCTACACCCCGAGACACAGTTCCTAGGAGGATAAAAACACCCATTCAGGCAGGGGAGGAGGGCAGGCACCAAAATAGAACCGCCAAGAAGTCACGGCACGGAAGGGGAAGAGCAGGAACAGAGGCGGACAGACCCACGTTTGGGTCCTGGTGTTATCACTTCCTTGCTGGGTGCCTGGGACCAAATCACGTCCCCTCCCCAAACTGGCACTTCACCATCTGTGAAATGGACATAAATAAGGCCCCCAGCAGCAGAGGACACCCTCTCCTCAGCACTGGTCATGGTCAACAGTGAGGGCTGCTGCCGTGACAACGGACCCTCAGAAAGGTGTCAGGAAGCAACACGGCCTGAGCAGAAAAGGGCTGGGCCAGGGCGAGATGGCAGGGGGCCCCCTCAGAGCACTGGGAGCCAGCTGGGGGGCCGGCAGGAAACGAGCAAAGGTTTCAGAGGAAGCCAGAGCTGGGGTGGTGGCCTGGCTCTGCTCTCCAGCCTCGGTAAGTCAGCTCACCTCCAGAGCCTGTCCTGGCTCCCATGCGGTGACGCTAACAGCGCCGTCTCCCCGAGAGCTTGTGAGAACAGTGTCCCCCGGTAGTAAGAGCACTGAAGCTGGACTGCGCTGTGTGAGCCCAGAGGGGACTCATCCGAGAGGGAGATAGCGTGGCACTGCGGGGTGGAGGCAGCGCTGGAGGGCAGCAAGCCACCCGATGGTTGGTCTGGGCGGGTCCAGGGTGGCAGCTGTGGGCACCTCCTGGGCTCCCATGGACCACTCCCCTCTACCAAGGAGGGTGCGGGGCAGAGCACTGAGACCCAGCCCTGCCCTCCCTCTGCCTCCCACAGGGACTCGGGAGGCGGCCTTCGTGTACGCCATCTCTTCGGCAGGTGTGGCCTTTGCAGTGACACGGGCGTGCAGCAGTGGGGAGCTGGAGAAGTGTGGCTGTGACCGGACGGTGCACGGGGTCAGCCCGCAGGGTGAGTGTGGGAGGGAGGAAGGGGGCGAGTGGCGGGCAGGGACCTGGGCCCTGCCCGCCACTCACCGCAGCCGCGGTGCGCCCCCCACCCCCGCAGGCTTCCAGTGGTCGGGATGCTCGGACAACATCGCCTACGGCGTGGCCTTCTCCCAGTCCTTCGTGGACGTGCGGGAGAGAAGTAAGGGGGCGTCATCCAGCCGCGCCCTCATGAACCTCCACAACAACGAGGCTGGCAGGAAGGTAGTGCGGCACATCCCCCGCCACCATCACCGCCAGGGCAAGTGCAGGCTCGGCAGGGCCCCCCACACGCTCCCACCCGTGCGCCACACAGGAACACCTGCTCAGGCTCCCACCAGCACCAGCACCTACCTCCGTGGGCCAGCGGGTTAGGGGCGGCGGGTGGGGGGCCAGGTGGGCAGGGATCAGAGAGCAGTATGTGCCCTCAACACGCCCACCCACGAGTCTGTGTCCCCACACACACCCTTCCCAAGCAGCAGAGCCAGGATGTGAACGTGGTGTCAACACAGACCACGTGCCTCCTCCACACCTCCTCCCCACTGGCTCCTGGGCAGCTTCGGCCGTGCTCTCCCCCGTCCTGCCACTGGTCACTCACTGTCCCGTGTAACAATACCCTCTGAAATGCTTCTCTTCCATCCGCGCCAAGTGCCCCAAGGGCAGGGACGGTGTCTTCATCCGTCCCCAACCCAGCTTACTGGCCCACCCCCGTGCAGAGCAGGTTCTTAACAGAGGATGCAGGACAGTCAACCTTTCTCCAATTCTGTGGCACTTCCCCCAACCCCCCGCCCCGCCAGCGGCACCCCCACCGCCATGGCCCCTCCCCAACCCCTTCGGTCTCCTGATGGGCCCTCTCCCCTCCCCGCCCCCTGCAGGCTATCCTGACACACATGCGGGTGGAGTGCAAGTGCCACGGGGTGTCGGGCTCCTGTGAGGTAAAGACGTGCTGGCGAGCCGTGCCGCCCTTCCGCCAGGTGGGCCACGCACTGAAGGAGAAGTTCGACGGCGCCACCGAGGTGGAGCCGCGCCGCGTGGGCTCCTCCAGGGCGCTGGTGCCGCGCAACGCACAGTTCAAGCCGCACACGGACGAGGACCTGGTGTACTTAGAGCCCAGCCCGGACTTCTGCGAGCAGGACATGCGCAGCGGCGTGCTGGGCACGCGGGGCCGCACGTGCAACAAGACGTCCAAGGCCATCGACGGCTGCGAGCTGCTGTGCTGCGGCCGCGGCTTCCACACGGCGCAGGTGGAGCTGGCCGAGCGCTGCAGCTGCAAGTTCCACTGGTGCTGCTTCGTCAAGTGCCGCCAGTGCCAGCGGCTGGTGGAGCTGCACACGTGCCGGTGACCGCGGCACCCGCGCCCGCCTCGCGGCCCGGGGAAGGCCGGTAATTTAAACAGTCCCCCCGCACCTACCCCAAAAGATACTGGTTGTATTTTTTGTTTTGGTTTGGTTTTTGGGTCCTCATGTTATTTATTACTGAAAGCAGGCAGACGGCCCTGAGGGCACCAGCCAGGGCCTCTCTGTAGCCTGGGCCTCTGTGGCTGCTTCTGACCAAAGGGACCTTTGCTCATGCCTCTGGCTGTCCACATGTGGCCACTGCTGACCACTCGGGTGCTACCCGTATCTGTTTTCCTACTTGCAGACTTCAGCTGCGTAACAAGGAGCGTCTGCCACATGCCGACTTACCCTGCCATCTCGGGAAGGAGGTGGCCCTAAGGCGGGGGAAACCAGTGCCATCTTGATGGAAGCTGTACCCCTCGACACACACCCGGCCCCTGGCAGCTTCGGCCTGGTAGCCCTGTCTCTCGAGTCCCCTGGAAAAGGGAATGGGCAGGTGCCAGCTCAAGGGCCAAGGGTTCGCTCCGGCCCTCCATGAACAGCTGGAGGTCAGTCTCTGTGGGAATTTCCAGGCAGGAAGAACAGGTGAGACAAGGGCCAGAGAAGGCTCCAGTCCTGCCCTGGAGCCCAGCCCACCCAGCCTCCCCATCAAAGAGGGGGAGCTACCACTCCCTGGTCCTTCCCAGGCAGCAGCTGTCACCCTGGATCAGAGATCTCAGGCGGGCCTCCTGCAGGGACACCTCTATGTGTGTCTCCTCATGGTGCCGCTCCTCTGTGAGAGGAAGAATGGAGATCACACACGCAGAGGAACCAGCCAGTTAAAAAGCCCTTTCCCACCCATTACTTCCCTCACTAAACCACATTTCCTAAGCAAATACTATGTTCTAGGCCCTATCCTGGGCCAGCTCAAAGGGTGATCACAACAGTCCTGGGAGGTGCAAAGACAAACATGCTTGTGCCCATCTCACAGCATTGGGGACAACACTCAGACAGGTCCCGAGCGAGCCGGCTGCAGAGGCACAGCCAGAAGAGCCCTGCAGCCAAGGAACTGCAGGTCTCCTTGGGTCTGAGCCTTGGGGAGGGGGCACCAGCTGGAGAAGAGGGGCCAGGAGGCAGCAGGAGCCACAGACTATAGGCTGGACCTAGCAGCCACTTGGTTCCAAGCAGCACAACAGGCTCCAAGGGAAGCGGTGGACAGCTAGAGGGCTGATGAAGTGAGGTGTCAGCTGCAGAGGCACCCCTGCCCCCGGGTACCCTGGGCACTGAGGAAGAGTCCCCGAGAGAAAGCACCAGCAGCCCAGGCCTGGCCCCAGCCAAACCAGCAGGAGCACGGCCCAAACTTCTATATGCAGCATATGCACACAACAAGACTTGGCCTGACCTCACTGCTGCTTCTCAGGAGGGCTCCCAACTCCCAGCGGAGCTTGCTGGAGGTCCAGTCTCCAAGCTGCCCCCTTAATGGGGCTCCAGGCTCCTGGTTTGAGGTCTTGGGCTCTGGGATCCCCACTAGAGATTCTCAGACCCCAAGTCTTGGCTCCAGGGTTCCATGTCTGAATTCAAAGTCCCAGACTGAGAATACAGGCTCTGGTAAAAACTCTCCTCCAGCCCTTGTGGTTTGTGCCTCCTGGTGTTGGCTCCCTCACTAAAAGAGGGTCAACACCCTTGGCCCCCAGCCAAGCTCTCTGCTCAGTGTCCATCCAAGAAGAAGGCTAAAACCAAGTGAGATGCTGCAGCCACACTGGAATGAGGGGTAATCTTGGGGCGGGCAGGCTCTGATGTGGATGAAAACTGAGCCCACTAAGTGTCCCCACAGAGGCCCAGCTGGGCTCACTGCTCCTCAGGCAGTGTCTGTTCAGCTGTCTGCTCACTGCCAGGGAAAACGCTATCCCTCACTGGCAGAGGCCAGACCCAGACAAAGGAAGCAGGGGAGACCCTCCCCCTCGAGAGTCAGGGCAGAGCCACGCTCCCCCACGCCCAAACCCTGTTGCCAAAACCAGGGGACCGGCAGGCCCAGGTTGGATGCTGGTATTAAGGATACTGTCCCTAGGATTATAAGTGAGAGGGTCTGTGTCCGTTCACAGGCTTCACCTCTCCACCTGCCTAGGGGTGCTCTCAAAGCTGCCCAGCCTGGGGTTCTCAAGGGTATGACCTCTGTAAAGCAGACTAGAGTCTAGGAAGCTCTGCCCAGCCCTACTGCTACCACCGCCAGCACCTCAAAGGCCAAAGGGACCCACAACCACAGGAAAATGGAGCTTCCTTGGACACACCTAGCTCCAAACCATCCCAAATAAAGAGGAGGAACCAGCACGTGCCTGATGTAGCCCACCCACTCTGGAAGCTGGCCAGAGGATCCAAGTCCTGCCCGAAACCCTCTCCACTAGTCTCCACAAGACAAAGATGATGTCCTCTGAGGCCTAGGGCTGGATAAGCCCCAGCTCTGGATGCTGCTACTTCCTCTGCTGCCCTACCCCATCTTCTAATTTTTATACTAGGCCCCTTGCCATTGTAACATCCCCACGAAATAGTCTGATGCACGATAAAATGATTATTTCTTTATCTTGCAATTGTGAAAGTGCCTTTGTTTGCAGAAAAAGGAGGAGAGAGACATGGGGAAGGACATGGGAAAAGTAGATAACCAGTTCATAGTCTAGATATGGGGACGCTCCCGGCCCTCTTTCCTTCTGAGTAACTGGTGTGAGGGCCACATGGAAAGAAGCCACCTGCGTGCTGTCTGGAATCCCCTGTAACACAAGGGCTCTACCTGCATGCATGTCATGGGGACACAATCAGCTATTTAAGCCTTGGCCAGAGCTAAGGCCTCAGAATGCTTCTTGAGCACTGAAGAGAAGGAACAAAGATAATGGCAGAGGAGGGTCTGGTGAAGTGGGTGTCAACTGAGAAGGTAGGGAACAAATCGAAAAGAACTTAGTTCCTGCCCAAGGACACAGAAATCCAAGGCCTGTGGCTGGAATTCTACTCCAGAATTGGAGCCTGGTCAGGAGGAGAAGTCTGGATGGAAAACTCCACGTAACCCAAGTCAGAGACCCAAGGAAGACCCAAGGTGGCTTCACGGAAACGTCAGTCTAGTTAATTCCTCGTCCTAAACAAGGGGACCATGGCCTGTCCTCCCCAGCCCCCGCCCCCCTGCAGCAAATTCACATGTCTGGAAGCAGTTAGGCAACTATATGCTTGCTTTCCAAAAGTTCATTGGCATATAAAAGGGCTGAAGCAAGTTCTTCCAGGGGAGCGGAGGTGCACACGGATTGGTGAAGAACTGGGGAAGGGGATAATGGAGGGAGGGAAGGGTCTAGGATACAGATGGAGAGAAAAGGACACCTTGTCGCCAAATCAGGGTCACGTCAGAGAGAAAGGAACAGGTGATACAGGGAGTCCACGATGGCCAAGCGAAGGGGGTGAAGGTCTCCATACCCAACCATTTCCTACAACTGTGAAAAGTGCCCAGGCTTTACAACCAAACAGACATGGGCTGGAGTCCCAGTGCTGTCACTTCTTCCCTATATGGAAAATCGAGGAACTCACTATCCCTCTCTGGGACTCATTTTCTTCATTTGTAATATGGGCCTGCTCCCCCTGCCCCAACTTCAAGTGAGGCTAAACAATAACAGAACCAGCTTCTTGGGGATGTTAAATCAAATCTGTAAAGCTCAACAAATGGCAGCTACTATTATAAATATTATTATTCCCTTTACAGGAATGTCGGAGGCAGTTAAGGTGGCTCTAAAATTGAGGGGCCAGAAGAGGAGATGGAACAGGAGGAAATCAAGAGACAGTGGAGGGCTGAAGACAGATGATCCTACTTTGGCCCCTTCCCCAAAATCAGAAACAGACAGATGTCTCAGGACAGAGATCCCCAGCCAGGAGACAAGAGAACCCAAGGGGTCAGAATACCCAGGCAGCAGCAAGCAAGGCAACGGCAAGGCAGCCCAAAGTGCCAGCAGAAGAGGCCGAACCAAGTTCTCAGTATGGCTGAGAAGCAGGGCCAGGACCGGGAACAGGAGGAGGAAGGAATGTCAGAACTATAGGAAGTCTATATAGGGGGACCCAGGGGCTCCGCTTATGAGTATGGAAGGCTTTCAGGACTCCCAGGCACTGTCAGCTCATGGAGAGCCTGTGTCCAGATCCATTCTTGACAGCTGTCTGTCTCACAACTCAGGCCCGAAGGTCCCTGGGAAAGCTTAGAGACCATGATAAAGTGGACCTCCTTCTCAGCGCCTGCTTGACAACAGTGGCCCAAGAGCTGTCTGGGGAGACCAGGGACAGGGTGTGAGATGGGTCTTGGGCCAAGGAAGGGCCAGGGAACACAGGTAGACAGAGGGTAGAAGGAAGTACAGGGTTCTGGGCAACTGAGAGGGGCTAAGACTGAGAAACAGAGTGAGAGAAAGCCAGAAGATGGGAGGACAGACACAGGAACAGAAAGGGAGACACACAAGGAGAGCACAGTGCTGATGGACCAGAGGGCATTTCGGGCAGAGGAGCCCAGCAGCTTCCTGACAAAAGGAGAAACTGCTGAGCTTCAGAAGGCATCTGACTCCAGAAAGGGGGAGGGGGTCTAAGCGATGTGGGGGAAGGGGCGAAGTATGGCCTGGCCTGGCCCAGGCAATGACTTCATAGGCATCTCCCCTCACTCCTTCCTGAGCCGTCAGCCCTGGTGACCCCCTGCCCACATCTCAAGGGTCTAGGCCAAGCAGGCGCTGACAGGGGAGAGAAGGGGCCCTCCTGGGCTGGGCCCCCAAGCCTGGCACAGTGCCTGCTGGGGAGGAGGGGCCTAGAGGCCCAGCCCTTGTCAGCATCCCGGCCGGCACTTCGGAGGCAATTAGCAGCCCAGCTGAGCTAATCCCCCGCCTGGCGAGGCCAACACAAACAGGCCCAGGCCGGGTGCACACTCGCCTCCCTGTTTGCTGAGGGGCCCAGTGGTTCGCCAAGAATAACACCAATAACCCGGGGCCTTCTCTAGGTTAAGAGGAGGACCAGGGCCTGCTGAAGAGCTGACAGTGCCCGACAGAGCATACTCTGGCCAGGCGCCCTGGCTGCCCCAGAAAGGCAGCCACTGTTCCCAAGCCTTGGGCCAGCCGGGAAGAGGAAGCTGGACACAAGGAGCCATATACTCTGATTCAGCACCCATCCCCACCTCAACCCATGCCACCTGTGAGGGAGAAGGGCCAACTCAGGCCTGTGCTGCCTTGGCCAGCCTGGCAACAGTGCATGCTGGACACAGGAGCCTAGAGGCAATTCAGACCTGCACCCTGCCCTCAAGGGGTTCACGGTCTAGTGAGAGACCACACTGTGTATGACCCTGGAGCAGGGCCAGTCTCTAGTCCCATAAGCAACACCCCCAGACTTATTAAGAAGGCTACGGTAGAAGCCCCACAACTGAGAAGACCAAGGGGGACCGCAGAGAAGATAAAAACTGAGCTCCAGAGACTGATAAATGGGGGACACAGCACCAAGGGAGACAGGAGGGATCCAGAACAAACTCTAGCACAGACTGGTCCTGGACCAGGAATTACTAATTAGTTCAACCCAGCAACCACTGGGAGAGCCCAGGCCCGAGACAAGACCCTACTCCCACCCCCTACTTCCTGATTGCACCTCCCAGCCTTCAGCAGGACAGCATCGCCTTTTTGAGCCAAACCTTCTATTCTCAGTCTGGTTCCTCACCTACCCAGGTTCTTCTGGACTTTGTAGCAACATCAAGAACTGCAGCCTCCTTGGAGCTTCCACTTGGGAAAAGAGACACAGACCTCTGAGATGAGCCAGGCCCCTCAGGACACTGTGCCGACCATCAGTATGAACCAGCACCATCACTCACCGAGAATCTGCTGACTACAGGGTCAGGCCCACACTAACCATCACCCACCAGCATTACCCCGCAGCATGATTACAAGCAAGCAATGGAACATACGTATTTCCTATTGCATAAACCAGCTGAGAGGCTGGTGTGTGACTTAACCCCATTTCACAGATAAGGAGACTGAGACCCACAGAAAGAAGAGACTTACGAACAGCCAGAGCCCACACCTTCAGGCTCCTAGTCAGGATGTACTGTGTCACCAGGCCTCTTCTCTAATCCCACAACCATCTCCACCTTCCCTCGCCCCACTGCTGGCCTAGATTGACCTTTGACAGTCCTGGGCCAAAGGGCCTCAGAGCCTTGAGCCCAGCACTCCCCACAAAGCGGCGTTATGTCTCTGGCTGGGCTAAGGTCAAGTCTATCACTCTGCTGGGGACCTACACATTGCTCTGTAGGTTCATGCCCCAGCTTTCCCTGGGGCGGAGAGTGAGGAAGGCTGGAGTCACACGGCCGAGGCTGACAAAGCCAGAGCCGGCAACAGCAGCCCCACCCCCACCCTGGCTGGTGTGGTAGAAGGTATAGGTCTGGTGTCCAGCCCCCAAGAGAGGCTGTTGGGTTCCTAACCACACCCAGAAGGGGCTGACAATCCACCTCTCCGGGGTATTCCCACGCCTCCTCTAGAACACCTAACCTGGACCAAGGTATAGAAGATGGTATAGAGGGCTCCTTATCCCCTTCAGTTCAGACCAAAAGGGAGGCATTTTTCAAAAAGATCTTTTACTAAGAAACTGAAGAAGAGCAAACAGATCGTAAGCACACAGAAACCAGCGGATTCCAAGGCAGAATTTAAACAGTCCCTAACCAGAGCCCTGTAGATGCCGCCTCTCTCTCCCTTCCAGCCACGTGAGGTCTCTCCCAGACGTGAGGACCCCGGGTGGACCCCGGGTGTCTCTCTAGCTCCACTGCTGACAGCCTGGGGAATGTGAAGCAAGTTAAAACCTCTGAATCTCATCAGTTAAAAGGAGGTGAGGACAATGGCAGAGCCAAAGTGGACCCAGTTCTAATTCCAAAGCCTCTACTCTGCACGGCCCCCACCCCGACCCTGTCATTTTGGAGACCAACTGGAACACTGAATGGGGTGATACTAATGGTTGTCATCAGCCAGCACCTGGCTCCTTCTTGAAGACGGTGGGCAACTGTGTGCGAGGGTGTGAGGATAGCAGTTTCCTGGCCCCATAAGGGTGCAGTGACACTCCAGTTTGCTGGGTCTCTCTCCTCCTGGGAGTCTTTCCATCCCTTCTCCTCCCTTTTTCCAGCACCTCCTGCAGCCTGGGCCTCCTCCTCACCCCCATCCCGGACAGCGGCTGGAGCCACCTGGGAAGCTTCAGGAATGGCTGATGGTTATCGCGGCCAGGACAGGGCGAGTTGCTGCCCCTCTGATTCATCACAGAGCTGGAATAAATCCAGAGAAGTGACCAAGAGGATGCAGGGCTGCTGCTAAGAATTCAGACTGCTTCAGTCTGGGAAGAGGGAGGCGGAGAGAGAGAGAGGGTAGCTCACTCACTCATCAGAGGGGGCTTCGGGGAGGGGACTTTAGACTCATTCCTCAGAAGAGCAGGCACGGCGTGGTGCCAGAAGCCTGAGCACCAATGTTGCACTGATCTGGGAATGAGTCTCCTCAGGCCTCTTGTGAGAGCTGGGTGACCTCAGATAAGTTAACCCCCAACAGTCCCCACTGCCCCTCCCCCCATGCCATTTCAAAGGCTACTGTGGGAAATGAAGTGTAATACAGACAGTGTCCAGTCAACAGTCGCCTGGCCCATTACCACTTCTGCCACAAGACATGCACGCTCTCCTTCCCACCGGGCCAGGTAGCACAGCCATACGGGTGATGAGAGCAGCCCCCCCACACACATATCCCACCCCTCTCTACTCTCAGGCACCCACCTGCAACCACAGCAAGAGTCAATGGGATAGGAGGGCCCCAGCATGGTGAGGACAGAACTCCCCTCCAACTTGCTCTCAAGCGTCAGAACTCCCCTGTCTAGCCTGCCCAGCAGAAGTATCAGTTCATTAGCAAGAAAGGGGTTCTCAACCTTTAACCTACACCTCTTGCCTTTAGAGACAAAACCCTTACGTTATTAGCTCCAGCTGACATTTTAAAATAAATCTGATATCTAACATAAGCCTTTCAAATTACATGTTATTTGTCTACTCCGGGGGGGGGGGGGTGCACTAGTGCTTAAAAGCCCTGGAGTCAAGTAACCCCAGCTTTACCACGTCCTAGCTGTGTACCGTGGGTAAGTCATTCCACCTGCTTCCTCAGAAACTGAGCTACTGTGAAGATAAAGCACGAAAAGCACTTAGCACTTAGCTGCCTGTCACACTGCCGGTACCAGGCTATTAAGCCAGCACTACTGCTGCGGACATCACAGAATGCTCCTGTGGCTACTCCCTCGCCCACGATTCCAAGCCTGGCCAAGCCAGATGTTTCAGGGTGGAACCCCCGATTTCCGCTGGGCAGAGGACACACTTTACAGAAAAACAGGCGGGCACCCCTTTTACAGATCTGCGCTTCCCCTGAAGTACACGGCACACTGGGCCACACACACTACTGCTTACACTTTCATAGCCTCCTCCTCAGACTGGGAGCTCCCACAAGGTGGGATCCGGATCCTCTATTTTATATGGGCAAGGCGGGGCAGCGAAGCAGTTGTCGGCAATCACTAAATAAGTTTCTGATGAATGAAGGCATACGCTCCAGAAAATTATGCAATGCAGCCATCTGCTGAGCCCCAGACAGGCTCAAGGCAGACTACCTGAGGACGGACTGCGCTAGAGTGGGCGCAGAAGTGAACACCACAGCTCTGCAGCTGTTATTCTGCACTCCTTCTCCAGGACAAGAGAGTCAGGCAAACAGACGAAACCATCATCTACCACTATGCCTGGATTGCAGGACCCCGCTCCCCTTTCAAGGCCCCAGAGAAGAGCCTCAGCTGGGGTCCAGAGTCCTGGTCCCTGTGTAAGGCCTCCCCGGAGGGCCAGCCCACACGGCCTGGCCATTATAAATGGTGCCCTGGACAGCCATCTGACCCACTGTCTCCTGGTCCCCTCATCCCCGCGTTCCTGAAGCCCCAGCCAAAGACAACAGTATGGACTCATTTCTTTGGGGCCCAGAGCAGAAGGCTCCCCAGCACCTGGGAGCAGCTGGAAGTTGGAACTCAAGGACTCATCGCCGCTGGTCTCCCCATCGCGTGCCAAGTGCATCTATAAACAACCCTTCTCAGTGGCTCCCTGCAGCTGTTCCCAAGGGGACAAAAGGGAGAGAAAGCAGCTAGAATCAGGGCAGCCCATGGCTTACAAGTCCGATCTGAGCCAGGCAGAGCTTGGTCTGGAAGATGCTCCCTGGGTACAGCCAGGCCTGCGCTGCTGGCCCTGTGCCCAGAGTCTCAGATGGTTCCACCACTGCCCAGCATTGCTGCCCCGTGCCAGGCTGCTGGGACCCCCAGAGGCAAGGGGCCCATGTCACACTGCTGTAGGTCCCACTGTTTTACAAGCTGGCGGAGAAAGAGCTTGCTGGGGCGGAGATGCCTGGATGCTGGGCTGTTATGCGTGATCTTGTTTGCTATAACACAGCCAGACATTCCTAGGACCTGGAATCGCGCCGAGGCCGTGGAGCTAGCTTTCCCGGCCATATATCTCCAGGCGGGGGACAGGCCTGAGACATCTGAGATAATAAAGACATGATTGTCTCAGCCCTGGGGCTTGTCTCTCCTTTGTCCCAGGGCCCAGCAGCCAACACGAAGTTTAAAGACATCATCCCCTTTCTCCTGGGAAAGTACAAATGCACCAGATTCTATCGCCCCTGGGGTGAGCTTCCCAAGAGCTAGGCCTGGGATTCCTGCTCTCAGCTCACCAGAGCAGAAAGCAATCAAGGGTCCATCCACTGGCAGCACCCAGGAGACTACAAGTAACTCGGACGCACGACAGCCACTCGGGGACATGCTTCTCTGTGTACACATCTCTGACTTCCCCCCAGCCCTACAACACAGCAACTGTGCCACTTTAGGGATGAAGAAACTGAAGCTGAGAGAGGTGCACGGATTCATCCAAAGTCACAGCTGTTTGATGGCACAGATGGTCTGAAACCCAGATCTGTTCTACTCCAAAGCCTGCAACTTCCTTAGTAGCTCTAAAATTCCCCGCACACATGCTTTCACATGTTCCTGCTTCCCCAGTGTCCTACTTTTCAACTCCACAGGGAGCGGCTTACCCTTCAACATCTGAAGGGAAAACTTCAGATGACTGAAGCAAAATGCAGGTTCCTTAATCTGGAAACCAAGCCGCCACCGCAGCCAGCCTGGTCCCCAGTGAAGTCACGCCCACCTCAGTATGACCACGGGGGGGCCAACAACCTGCCCAAGGGCCCGTAGCTTCACAGAAGGAAAATGGACGGCAGAGGTGCTAAGGAGGAACCTTATCCATTTTGCAAATTTGTGCAATGTCAGTCCTAGCTCTCCTAATCACAGAAGCCACTTGGTAGAAAAGGGGCACCATCCACAATGAGGAGAGGGGCTCAAGCAGAGAGGAGCACTGGCCTCCGAACCAAAGGCTCTGATTCCATCTGTGAAATCTTATAGAAGCTGAACTCTAGGCCAGTTTTCTCACTTGTAAAATAAACACCTGCTCTATTTGCCTCACAGGCTTCTTGGAAGAAGAAAATGAGATGGCATTATGACCCGCGCGTGTTTCTCCCCCTGCTGGATTCTTCGGCGCTCCTGACTCCCCATCTTCTCCCGGCCTCTCTCCTGTGCAGACATCTGAACTCACTAAGTGCTTCACACCGTGCTGGGTATACGGAAAGCCTCATATGCAGGTTAAGAAAAGATGACAGAAACCTATGAAGATTAGACGGTAGGAGACCAGAGCCAAATGCCTGCCAGTGAACAGTTGAGACCGGGCCACAGTCTGTTTAAGCCTCAGCCTGACCAAGTCCTCTGAGCTACAGAGCCTCAGGACCAGAGGTGTAAGCCCCCCCACCCCACCCCCCCACCCCTCCCCGCTGCTTCACACTTCCATCTGCCCACAGGAAAGGACATGGGCCACATGATCTTTCAAGGCTACCCTCCAGCCCAGAAGCCCATCAATCTGCCTGTCTCTACTTTCTCCATCCTTTACTTAGGGGACCTTGCAAACTGGGGAGCCTCAATTCTATTGGATATACAAGTTCCCTCCCTGGGGGCAAAAGCTGGGGGAGGGGGGAAGAAACCAGTCAGTAGGAAATCTTTCTAAATAACCCAGGAAAAAGCTGAAGACTCCCCTTGCTCACCCTTCCTGGACATCTAGGCTCAGAACTGTGAGAAAACGTGGAGGTCATCTGGCCTAATGGCCCAGTCCCAATGTGCGCATTTAAGAGGACTTCTCTGCTTGCATACATTCCAACCAACCTAAATCTTCCCCACAGCCCTGAAGTAAACCAATTCCCTCCAACTCACAACCCACACATGGACATTTCACTCTTCCTTGGGGGCCTAAACTTGATGCTGCTGCTTGGAGGGACAGAATGTGTCTGTCCATAACAAAAGATACCTATGAGCTCCCCAAACACAGAGTCTACACCAAAGCTTGGCTCGTGATCCAATTTTTTTAAATGGGGAGAATAAAGACTGATGCTTGGGTAACTGGAAAGCAAGATCACTGGCTCTGGAAGGTAGTAATGGTTCTAAGAATTACAGTACAGGTTAAGGGTATGAGTGACAAGTGACTGTGGGCAGTGGGCTCTTTTCCCAGCAATTTGAAAGTATGTACTCGTTTCCCAGGGGCAATGAGAATGACAGAAATTCAAGAAACCTTTCTAAGTCCCAGGCACACAACCAATCAGACATTTCTTGCTATTTTTCTGCCATCTAGTGGCTCCTCTGGAGCATTACATGTCCACGTCTAGCCATTTTCCTCTGTCCGTCCCTCCGTATCTTCCTAAGTAACAGTACCACTTAGTCAACCAAGCATTATGCTGGGTGCTTCACCTGCATTACTGCTACTCTTCATAAGACTGCATGATGGGCATTAATTACATTTTTCAAATAGGAAATCCAAGGCTCACAGAAGTAAAGTCACGTGTCCAGAGCTGTACTGAAGGTCAGTGGAAAATGTGCTACCTAAGTCCATCCCCATGCCCTTGCATTGTTACCGCTTGTCCCGGAGGAACGAAGGCCCCAAAACTAAATCTCAGCTTCTCCACAAATCGTTATGTGCTTCAAGCTCCTCACAGTTGGCTACCCTGAAGCAGATGACGACAGCACAGCCTCCTCCAGCCCCAGAATACACTGGGCCCAGCAGTGAGAATTTCTCCATCTGAACACTGGAAGGCCACTCAATTTCTCCATCTGAATACTGGAAGGCCACACAAAAAACATACACACAACTGTTCACAGGAGCACCATGTGTAATAGCCCAAAGGTAGAAACAACTCAAGAATCAATCAACTGATAAATGAATTAGACAAAACGAACTGTATATCCATACAATGGAACGACAACAGCCATAAAAAGGAATGAAGTTCTGATATATGCTAAAATATAAAGAAACATTATGTTAAATGAAAGAAGCCAATCACAAAACACCACACATTGTGTGATTCCGTTTATATGGAATTTTCAAATTTCTACAAATTTTCAAATTTTCTACAGCAAGAGAAAGTAGGCCAGTAGTTGCTTAGGACTCGGGGCAGGGGAGGAGGATTTAGGAGGTGAAAGCTAAAGGGTATGGGGAGGGTTTCTTTCTGAGATAAAGAAGGTAAAGATGTTCCAAAATATATTGTGGTCATAGCTGCGCAAGTCAGTGAATATATTTTAAAAACAATGAATTATTATACATCGTAAATAAGTGAATTGTATGGTATGTGGATTATATCTAAATAAAACTGTTGCACCCCACACCAGCCCCAAAACAGTGAGAGGGTTGGGCTAAATAACCTCCAAAGGTCCTTCCATGTTGGCCCTTCAATGGACAGAGCCATCTATCGTTGGCCATCCCAGCATTGGTAACTTGGCCTGAACCACCCAAACTCCTATTAAGACTAGTCCCATCAAAGGCCACCTGAGAAAATTTGCTCCATGCCCTCCCCCCAAGTCCCTGGGCAGCCTCTGTCTCCAAGAGGTAGCCACTCCTGTCTTCCCATCTTAAGGTAGCCAAACCGCAGGCATCTACACACCCACTGACTCTAGGAAAGCAAAACAAAACAGACGCAGCCTGCCTCTAGTTCTGGTCTTTTCTCCTTTTACAGAGGTCTTCCTAAATTTAGTGTGACTCCTGCCTTTCTAAGAATATTCATTCACACTTGGGGGGGCGGGGGGGGGGCAGCACTATGGCAGGAAGCCCATTGGCTCTGGAATCAGATGGATCTGGAGCTGAATAATGGTTTCATCTTTTTTTTTTAAGATTTTATTTATCCATTTGACAGACAGATCACAAGTAGGCAGAGAGAGAGGGAAGAAGGCTCCCCGCTGAGCAGAGAGCCCGATGCAGGGCTCGATCCCAGGACCCTGAGACCAGGCTTAACCCACTGAGCCACCCAGGCGCCCTGGTTTCATCATTTTGAAGCTCTGGCTAGAGCAAGTTCCTGAGCCTAAATTTCCTGAAAAATGGTTATGAATAAGCTCTCACTACAGTTACAGAAACAGCATGAGTATCATTTGGGGATCATATTATCACAAGTCAGACCACTGTCCTAGACATCAGAAATATACCCTCGTCCTGTGAGCCCTGGCTTAGTAACCATATATTCTTTGAGACAACCTACGGGAAAGCACCCCCTAACTGATTACTCCCCTCACTTTACAGTCTTCCAAGCACTTGAGTAGAGAGTGTGATGGCCCTATAAGCTGTGGGGAAAACTCCATCATGTCTGCAGATTTCCCGTTTTACTGTAACGTATTAAAAACTAAGTTTGGTACTCCTCACTAACAAGAACTGCTCATCCAGTCATTTAAAAAATGGGTATCCTGGGGCTCCTGGGTGGCTCAGTGGGTTAGCCACTGCCTTCAGCTCAGGTCATGATCTCAGGGTCCTGGGATCGAGTCCCGCATCCGGCTCTCTGCTCAGCAGGAAGCCTGCTTCCCCTTCTCTCTCTGCCTACTTGTGATCTGTCAAATAAATAAATAAAATCTTTAAAAAAAAAAAATGGGTATCCTCTAGGGCACCTGGATGGCTCAGTTGGTTAAGCGTCCGACTCCTGATTTTAGCTCAGGTCATGATTCTGGGGTTGTGAGATCAAGCCCTATGACGGACTCTGAGCTGGGCATGGAACCTGCTTAAGATTCTCTCTCTCCCTCTTATCCCCACACCACCACTCTCACTCTCTTTCTCCCTCTCAAAGTAAAAAAAATAGAGGAGTATCCTCTGTTGTTAAATAGGAACGAAGTCCTACATTGTATATACTGTTCTAGGTTGGTTCTACCACTACATGTGCTGTATGTGACTTTGAGTAAGCTCCTCTATAACCTTAGATCTCTTCTAGGTATAAAAGATCCACTCTAAAAACATGTGATCGCTAATACCGATCTGTTTAACAATCAATCAAACAAGCAATTCATCTAAATAAGGTAGGAAAGAGGTCTGTAACCAGAAAAATGCTATCAGGGTCAGACTAGCCACTCGCTAAATTTTTATCCATATATACTGGTACCTTACTACCAGACCTGCTCTCTGACTACGCGCTCTAACTTTTCTCTTTCTACAAGACTCAACATGGACTTGTCATCCTTCTTTTAATAAACTCCTGAGGGGCGCCTGGGTGGCTCAGTTGGTTCAATGTCTGCCTTCGGCTCAGGTCCTGATCCCAGGTCCTGGGATCAAGTCCCGCAAGCCAGCTTTACCCTCTACCTGCCCCCCCGCATTGCTTACAATCTCACCCTCTCTCTCAAATAAATAAAATCTTAAAAAAATAAAAAATTATAATAATAAATAAACTCCTGAGGAGGTTAAGTATTACTGTTATCCTCACAAGAAAAATATTAAAGTTAAATAACTCAGCCAAGATCACACAGCACATAAACAGTGGAGCTAAGATTCAAACACAGGCAGTCTGGCTCTAGAGTCCCTGTTCCTAATTATTCCTCTATACTGCCTGCTGCAAAATGGACAAGATATAAACAAATGTTCCCTGAAATGAGCAAACACCAACAAGCAAATCACACTCGGTGACTTTTCATTTTGAACATACTAACAAAAAACTGATGCTTTTCTATGCGAATTCCCTAGCAGACCAATCTTTGCCCTTTGTCTGACTGTATATTCACTGGGGAGTTGAAGATATGTTATCTGCTAATCCTTGTAACAACTCTGCAAAAGGTTAGCAGGTATTATCAGCTCAATTTAAAGACGTGTCAATGAAGACTGAAAAGTTAAAGCAGTTTGTTCAAACACAGCTAGTTAGTGACAGAATCTAATTCAAATTTATATCCCTCTACTCCAAAGCATATATGCTTTTCTTACTATTCAATATTCCTAAATACCTTAATATGAAACTGGCACTAGAATGACTCTCTAAAACACAAACAAGAGCAAAATGTTCTATCTGCTTTATACAGAAAGTGGAAAATGCAGGGTACTTGTAAGAGAGGTATCTGTTAAAGCATCTAGTTTCACTACTGAATCCTATTAATGCTTGGATCATACCAGTACTCCCAGAAGGAAGTGATACCTAAGAGAGGGAAATATGGTGTCTGCCACTCTTAAGAACCTTTATTTATCCTACAAGCAAAAACTCAGTCAGTCTTTACTGGACATTACAATACATTAAAGCGTCATAGACTGAACCAAACTTTAGAATCTCTCAAATATATCAATGAAAATCTAATTCTTAAAGACTCAATAGTCTATTTGTATATGAAATATACAAATATTCATATTGTATATGAAATATATACAGGTCTTACAGATTTTTATTAACCACCTGCCAACAACAAAAAATTCTTAGAGCTGTAGAGATGATCCTGTACCGGTGATGTTCACATCTCTTGGCAGAGCCCTAGAAGGCCCACGGGAGACACAAAGCATGAGCATCTGCACTGGGGAGAAGGAAGCAGCGGGAGAGCAAAACTGCTTGCCTGGCTTCAACCCCAGCATCTCTGTTCCATAGGACACCTTTTTATTCCCCTCACAGTGCCCTCTCTAAGATTTTACTTGGAAGAAAAGATGTTTACTGATAAAAAGAAACAAACCAAAAAGGAACAGAAAATCAGTTTTATCTACAAATGTGGAAACTGAGACCCAAAGACGTACAGCAACCTGTCCAAAGAAACTGCTGCCCAACTAGAACCTGAGTTTCCAACTCCTAATCCGAAGAATTATATTAGTATCATGGGAGAAATGGAGAGAACATCAAACACCATAATGCAAGCTAACTGCAAAAACAGGACTCCATTTGAGTCACTACACTTACCAGGGGCCAAGATCCCTGCTGGCTAAGGAAAGACTGATCTTAGAGCACACTGGCATCTAAGACGGGGAAATTTCTGCAAACTCAGCGCCCCCTGAGGTGAAGTCATTCTCACATGAGGCAAGTGAAGAATTCACAGTGCCTGCCCACCTTTCACCAGCTGCTAAGGGATGCACAGAACTCCCCAAGAGCGAAACAGTTGTGAAGCCCTCGAGTTATGGAGGAAATAGGGTGGCTCTTCAGGGAGTTAAGAGATTCAGAATCAAGCCCAAAACCTCTCTCCCATCAGACCAATGCAGACCTTCCAAAGCTTTACAAAGGAGGTCCAGGAAACTAGAAATGAGGCTCCACTGTGGGTCTGGAACTCCAAGGGCCAGCCCAATCACAGAGTTGGTTAAAAAGATGAGAGGTAAGGGAGAGTAAGATATACTCTCACGCTACCTCAGTCTTTTCCTGTTCCTAGCAGGGGGGCTGAGGGCCCCTCACTTTATTGCAGCCTAAGACCCAGAAGCCAACAGAGTTCTCTGGCCCTAGTTTGAAGAGAACTAATGAGGATGAGGATGACAATGGTGATGATCTGTTCAGTCCATTCCACTGACTGCCTAGTACCTCCTACTTGCAAGCATTGTGCTAAGCGCTTTACACAGTGTTTCATGTAACCCTCATAACTCAGAGGTAAAGTTAAGTATAGCTACTTCCATTTCACAGAGGAGAATGCAAGGCTCAGAAGGTTTAGGTTACTTGACTAAGGTCAAAACATCAAGTTAGGGGCGCCTGGGTGGCTCAGTGGGTTAAAGCCTCTGCCTTCGGCTCAGGTCATGATCCCCAGGGTCCTGGGATCGAGCCCCGCATCGGGCTCTCTCCTCTGCAGAGAACCTGCTTCCTCCTCTCTCTCTCTGCCTTCCTCCCTGCCTACTTGTGATCTCTGTCTGTCAAGTAAATAAATAAAATCTTTTAAAAAAAAAAAAATCAAGTTAGTGACAGAACCAAAACTCAAATCCAAAGCCAGTTATCATTTTTTAGCACACAATGCCAAGCTGTTTAACCTCAGTCTTGCCATCTGACAAATGGTACCATTTGTCCCACCTCCCCTACAGGGCTGTATTAAGGATCAAGTGAAATCACTACTACAAACATGACCTGAGGTTTCTGAGTCTACCACCTAAACTCCAGTGTGAAAACCCCTGACCTTTGTGGAGGAAAGATGGTGGACTAGAATCCCAATCACCTCACTTTGAGTCAAGCTAATGAGATTTTGTGACCGACCTACTAATGAGGTTCCTTTCTCCTACCAATCACGCCCATATTAAATATATGGAAAACAATGGTGCTATTCTGAAGGCCATCCTGTGGGATGGTAAGGAGAAGGAGGAAAAATGTGCCAGATTTCAGAACCAGCACTCCCATCATCGCCATGGCCCTGGGTATTCGCTAAGGTCCAGCTTTCTCATCAACAAACTCTGCCCTGTCAACTCACAGGTTGCTGTAATTTAAAAAAAGGGCAGTTGAACAGCTGAACTTTTCTCTTACTGTAAGACTCAACACGATTTGTCATCCTACTTTTAATAAACTCTTGAGGAGTGCCTGGGTGGCTCAGTCAGTTAAGCATCTGCCTTCAGCTCAGGTCATGATCCCAGGGTTCTGGAATCAAGTCCCACTTCGGGCTCCCTGCTCTAAATTCTTCCCACTGCGGTGAAAATCTGGTAGCTGTTAATATTTTCATAGCACTTTTGCATTTATAAAATATGTTCACCTATATGATCTCATTTAGTCCTCACACTCACCCCTGAGATGTAGATATTACCATTATTCCTCATTTACAAATGAAGCAAATGGAGCTTAGGGAAATTCACTGACTTATCCAAGATCACGTGGATGGTAAGGCTGGAGTCAAGACTCAGGGCAATTATTTCTCTACAGCAGACACCATCCTGAATTTTACATTCTGATTGACTATATAAAGCCTCTGGCTGACCCTTAAAAGCCGCTCCTAGACAATTCAGAGTCTCCCCTGTCCATCAGTGTACTGACTCGGCCTCTACTCCCTTCTACCTCACCATCTTCTCCCCACACTTCTGCCATCTATAAAAACCCCATAAGGAGTGGTGTCCATATAGTAGGTACAGTAGTGTACTGTAGATTCAACTGCCAGTTTTAACTTAAATTCACCACTAGGTGGAGCTAATCTCAACAATCCAAGAAGCTCATGAATTAGCACACTAAACAGCGCAGCGTAGCCAGAGTAAAAAGTAGCTCAATAAATAGATGGCACCGTACTGGCACAAGCTTGCCCACCTTTTTGAGGCTACGTCCCAGTAGCCCATAATCAGGGAGTTAAGAAAGAATTGTGCGTATGGCTCAAAAGCACTGAATATCTGCAAAGCCCTCTCCAATTCCTTCCCACTGAGAAGACTGGCCATGTTTACAGCTCAACCACAAACCAAGACACAGAAACTAAGACCTTATCCAGTCAAATGTTAAGTCATCAATACCAGGCCAGAACACAAAGGGCCACCACCTGTTCAGTCACTCAGACTTAGATCAATCCACCCAGAACTAAATATTCACTGACCAAAGGGGGAACCCACACCCCACCAAAAAAGGTCTGACAAAAGCGTGTACACGCATGCAATGGCAGGGGATGACACACGACAAAGGACATCTACATAAGAGGAACAAAGGAACCTTGACCTTGTTTTTAAGTTAGCAAGAGACTTCATCTCCTAGAGGTCTAATTTATTAGTCTGTTGGAATAACTTCAATTTTATACTCATTTCTAGTACTAACTTTACACTATTTGGTTCAGAGTACTCTCTGCAGGTCAATTGGCATATTCATGAAGGGAATGAAAAAGAGAACCATCTCCAGTGAAGTTAGACTTGTCTTGAAATTATCAGGGAAATTTAGCTGCTTACATTCTAGGTTTGAGTTAGAAAACCGTGGCTCATCTCTAAACTCAGGTAACTGCTCTCTCTCACACTATTAAGAAATGTAATTACTTAGGCATCTGTCTAAACTATCTCAGTGCCAGTTCACAAATAAATTATATGACCGTGAACTCTCTACATGTTCTTTCCTGGTTAAGGAGTCAAGAACTAAATGCTGGTTGGAACCACATGTCTAGAAAATCTCTTTCCTCAAAGAACAGTTAAGCTGAAGACTTGTGACCCAAAATTACTCTAAAATTCATGTCAGATATAAATGAAACCTTAAGAAATCATTTAGTGACATCTTTCTCAAACCTGGAGGAACACTAAAATAATGTGATGAGATTTAAAGAAGTGATGCCCCTCAAAACATAATTTGAAAAAAACAATTTAAGTGATAAATTTAAGTGACCCTATCTCCAGAGATTGCCTAAAATGACCTCAGGCATTATTTTCGTTTTTTTAAAAAACTAGCTCCCTAGGTAACATTCACACAACCAGAGTTAAGAATCACTGAGGTGAGGCATCTGTGTGGCTCAGGCGAGCTGCTCAGGTCATGATCTCTGGGTCCTGGAATGGAGCCCCACTTCACACTCTACACGCAGCAGTCTGCCTGCCTGAGAATCTCCCTCTCCCCCTCCCCCACCATGAAGGAAGGAAGGAAGGAGAGAGTGAGCCACTAAGTTGTGCACTGGTCCCCAAACATATCTAACCAAGGTTCTATCTGGGAAGCTTTTAAAAACTGAATTGATTCCCAGGCCCCACTCCATACCTATATTCAAAATCTCAGAGGAATCTTTTAAGTTTCCCACTAATTGTTGACCAACCAGCCAAAAGACTTGCCCCTAAGGTCCCAATAATGACTAAATGCATAATTATGTTACAGATAAAGAGCCTGGGAGACTGAAAGCTACCTGCACGCTGGGTTCGGGCTATCCTGCTCCAGTATCTCCAGTGCCCAGTATGGAAACAAGCCTTCTGATGAACGTGTGCCATGCACAGGCACACACAGCCAAGACTTTTACTTTCTTGATAGCCATTCCAAGGGCGATGAGATCAAATGGTTATTCAAAAAAACTATCAAATTTGCAAGGAAAATTCCAAGTAGAAGACAGGATCCCCATCTATTTTATTCTCTGCTTTATCTTCAGAGCCTTATTAAGTGTTTAAAAAAAAAACAAACTACTTTTGAATTCACTATAAATGAATGAATGAGTAAGTGGTACAGACTAGGCTTGGCTATATGGAAATCTTTTGCACAGTGAAATATGAGAAATTAAATGCGCTTGACCTTGCACCCCACTTGGCTCACCAGACTCACCATGAGAAGTCCACTCTTAGATAGCTACTGCTTTCTGGAGCCAGGCTGCAGCAGGAGACACTTGGGCCAACATGAGCCAAAGCTGAACCCTGGAGGCAAAGCCCAACTGACCCATCAGTGAGAGAAAAATAAGCCTGTGGTATAAGCCAGAGGGTTAGGGTGGTTTGTAATACAGTACTAAGCAAAAGCTAAAGAAATGAGGCTTAAGAAAATGGGAGGGCAGTTGGGGAAAAAGCTCCAAGTAATATACTGTATAAACTTAAAAAGTATTCAAACAGTTCCAGAAAGAAAATAATAAGGTAAGGTTTTCTCTTGTTCTATGTCCTTAAAGGATCATGGTCATAAAGTTGGGGGAACTCAGGGTAAGTAAGGCCTACAGGTAAAAAGGACAAGTGAATTAGAAATGTGATTTCAAGCTACTTCCTCATGTCATTCAAAGTTACACTAACCAGGAAGAACTCAACCCCTCCTCCCAAAAGATAATGAAGTCGCCACTTCCCCAAAGGTTATACACTAAATCTCCAACAGCAGGTTAGCTGCACCCAGAGGGACTATGGTCCAATCCTCCTCAAGAAGCAGGGTCCTTGTGTACCAGAGTGTCTTAGCACTGAGTACCCAAAAAACTAATAATAATATCAAAATGGGAGTAAAAAAATAGAAAACAGTCCAAACCTAACAATGAAGAAAAAGATATACCATTATTTTTATCCATTCTATGAAGATAGCAATTATGATACTAGAGGGTTTAATGACAGCTTTTCAAAACAAAACAAAAACCCAAAAAGCAAAAACAAAAAACTACTACTACATTAACTGCACAAATATTAAGAGGTATTCGGACTACAACATGAAGATGGAGGACAAATGCACCTTAGACTGAAGGAAATCCTGCAACTGGTGTTTTCACACCACCATTCTCCCTTTCCCCTACCGGCATACGATCCAGCTCCAAGGGTACAACTTTAACAAATCACTGAACCTATTCCAAAGACCTAAAGTAAAACATCTGGTATTTTAGAAAACCAGTGATGTATCAGTATCATATTAGCCTAAATGTGTATTTTGCCACAACCTAATAAGCCTGCTGAGGACTGTTTTAGATAATTCTTTTCCAAACTCTAGATGACACACCCTGAGTAGTATGAATCACTAAGCCAAGATGATGGGCAAATCTGTTAAGTCAAACAGAAAACAGTATTTAAACAGAAAAACAATACTAACTTCATCCATTTCCCACCCATGTTCTTCTGATACCTGAAAGTCAAATTAAAAATATTTAATTAGGGGGGCGCCTGGGTGGCTCAGTGGATTAAGCCGCTGCCTTTGGCTCAGGTCATGATCTCAGGGTCCTGGGATCGAGTCCCACATCGGGCTCTCTGCTCCGCAAGGAGCCTGCTTCCTCCTCTCTCTCTGCCTGCCTCTCTGCCTATTTGTGATCTCTATAAATAAAATCTAAAAAAAAAAAAAAAATTTAATTAGGGATGCCTGGGTGGCTCAGCTGGTTAAGCATCTGACCCTTCACAATCTCAGGGTCATGAGATCGAGCCCCATGTCGGGCTCCACACGCAGAAAGGTATCTACTTGAGATTCTCTCTCCCCCTCTCCCCACCCTCCATAGCTAATGCTCTCTAAATAAATAAACAAACAAGCAAACAACTAAAATCTTTATAAGAAAATATTTAGTTAGGAGCGCCTGGGTGGCTCAGTAGGTTAAACCCTCTGCCTTCAGCTCAGGTCATGATCCCGGAGTCCTGGGATCGAGCCCCACATCAGGCTCTCTGCTCAGCAGGGAGCCTGCTTCCCTCTCTCTCTCTGTCTCTGCCTGCCTCTCTATCTACTTGTGATCTCTCTCTGTCAAATAAATAAATAAAATTTAAAAAAAAAAAATTTAAAAAAAAAAGAAAATATTTAGTTAGAAAACTATTAGCTTAACTCAATCCCCTTGTCTTTGTTGTTCTTCTGATGTATGGTTATTTTGCGGACACAACCATGTGACCTTTATTTCACTCATTCATTCTTGAAATCATGTACCATCCAGTGACTACTTTTAGAACCATCTCTCATGTGTCAAACGCTACTCTAGGCCAGGGACACAGCATTAATCAGGATGGACCTATGTGCCACTATAGTAAGAACGAGGGATATACAGTCCCTGCTCCCTAGGATCTCAGAACACAATCCCAGTACCTCTCCCAGGCATGGTCAAAAGGAGTAAGAAACATTGGTTAAAACAGTAAAGCTTAGGGGGCACCTGGGTGGCTCAGTTGGTTAAACAATTGCCTTTGGCTCAGGTCATGATCCTGGAGTCTGGGGATCGAGTCCTGCATCTGGCTCCCAGCTCCACAGGGAGTCTGCTTCTACCTCTGACCTTCTCCCCTCTCATGTTCTCTCTGTCTCTCTCTCAAATGGATAAATAATATCTTTAAAAAAATAAAAAATAAAAAAACAGTAAAGCTTAGATCGGCTTCTTAACCCCTTCTGAACCAAGCCATGCAGCTTAGCTCTAGCACAGCACAGAATCAAGCCAAACATGATTCCACTTAGAAAAAACCGCCAAGCGGCGCCTGGGTGGCTCAGTGGGTTAAAGCCTCTGCCTTCGGCTCAGGTCATGATCCCAGGGTTCTGGGATCGAGCCCTGCATGGGGCTCTCTGCTCCGTGGGGAGCCTGCTTCCTCCTCTCTCTGCCTCCCTCTCTACCTACTTGTGATCTCTGTCTGTCAAATAAATAAATAAATAAAATCTTCAAAAAAAAAAAGAAAGAAAGAAAAAACCGCCAAAATGAGGTTATGCTGTGCCAACAGCTCTTAGTTTCTAAGACTCTCCTACAGATCAGTACAATTCCCTTAAATGAATCATTCCTGTCACCTAAAGAAAATCTGTCCCAGGGGCGCCTGGGTGGCTCAGTGGGTTAAAGCCTCTGCCTTTCGCTCAGGTCATGATCCCAGGGTCCTGGGATCGAGCCCCGCATCGGGCTCTCTGCTTGGCAGGGAGCCTGCTTCCTCTTCTCTCTGTCTCTGCCTGCCTCTCTCCCTACTTGTGATTTCTATCTGTCAAATAAATAAATAAAATCTTTAAAAAAAAAAAAAAAAAAGAAAATCTGTCCCATATTCAGATTCACAGCGCAGAATGTGGAATCTAATAGAAGCAGTCTGCGTAACAATCTAGGAGCAATCGTTCTCCAACTTGGCCGTGTTCTAGAACTACATGGAAAGCTTTTAAAAAACCCATTGCTCGGGACGCCTGGGTGGCTCAGTGGGTTAAAGCCTCTGCCTTCGGCTCAGGTCATGATCTCAGGGTTCTGGGATCGAGCCCCACATCGGGCTCTCTGCTCCGCGGGGAGCCTGCTTCCTCCTCTCTCTCTGCCTGCCTCCCTGCCTACTTGTGATTTCTGTCTGTCAAATAAATAAATAAAATCTTAAAAAAAAAAAAAAAAAAAAAAAAAAAACCCATTGCTCAAGCTGTACTCCAATAAGCAACAAAGTCTGAAAAGCACGGATACAGAAAACTTGAGGGAAAAACCGGCTGCTTTCCAACTAACCAGTGGATGAGAAAGATGTGCTGTCACCCCTTCCCAACACGAGCAGTGAGCCTCCTGGGCATCACCTTCACTAAGGACTACTATGAACCCACTTTGGTCTTAAAGAGAAGGGGTCTTGCAGGCTACCTGCCAATCTTACGGAAGAAGGCACAAACCTGAACACACTGAGGGGAAACCATCACCTCAAACGGAAGGCCAGAAAGGAAATAAAGTCATTAAAAAAAATAAAGCTTTAAAATCTTATCCCAAAATGTGTTAAAGAGTCAACTTCCCACTCCTAAGTATCTAAAAAGAGGCGGAGGGAAAAGAACAACCCCCAGGCTGGCTTGTGAAGGGTTTTTTTTTGTTGTTTAATACATCTGAAAAGAATGCATATACAAAGAACTGAGACATGAGAAAGCATTGGTTCAACACTAATGAATCTACAAGAATTAGGATTTGGGGAAGGTAGAGAAGATTACCTAAACATTTTTTAAAAATTGGAAACTGCAACGAAGGTAAATGAATAAAATCCCTATTAACACTTATGAAGAGTCTTCATAAGACTCCATGATTTTTGTATTAAACTAGAGAGCCTTAACGAGCTACTCCAGGGTTCCTCATATGTAAAACAGAAATAAGGGGATTCCCCTGACTGGTCCCCATGTTGTTAAATGTTCTCCCCACCCCCACCCACACCCCCAGCTTCTTCATGAAGCAGGTCTCCATCCTCCCAACTTGAAAGAGGATGTGCATCATTCCACAGACATCTGTCTCCTAGCGCCACCCCTCAAATTTCCTCCATTTACCAGGTCTTCAGCTGTGTTCTAGGAACACTACATCATACACTATTAGGCTGGACATTTCTATGCTAAGCATATAAGACAATGACTGACAGGGGGGAAAAAAAAGTTTTTTAATTACGTACTCAATCCATTTGGTGTATTTCAAAAGGTGCAATACTTTTCTTCATTTATCAGTGAAAGAAGTTAGAAATTAACTTCAAAAAAAAAAATCAGCAAATGGCAAACAAATTTCCTTGAAAGTCACAGTCACATATATAGTGCATCCTAGAAAAGAGGAGGGGCAAGACAGGTTCCACCCACTTTCATGAGTTTCATCAAATACTGGACCTACTCAAGGGTGGAGAGAAAAGGCAACTTTCAAAAAGGAGTATGTTATTAAATGAGGCATTTACTATACTCCTTCCTAAGAGCACCAGGTGGGGAACAAGTTTTCTAAACTAGATCTAGGAAGTGGAATGTGGAATCAATCAGTCCTCCTCCCCTTAAGGGCTGTCCGATGGTTAATGAATTTAAAAAACATAACTAAATAAAAACAAACCCCACACACACTCCCCGCACCCCACCCCCGCAAAAACAAAAACAAAAACAAAAACAAAAAACCCTAAATGTCCCAGATCATTCTCCAGAGTGGATGGAGCCCGGGAGCAGCTTCAACAACCCATATTAGTCTGTTACAGAGTCATCACAAGCATGCCTTGCTTTTAAACAAAAAAACAAAAAAAAAATTTTTTTTTTGAAACAACAAAACAAAAACTAGTACTAATCACTTCTCTGACAATACACAATTACTCAAATTAACTAGTACTGAGAGGGGGAAGGGGACCCTACCTACGGGCCTTGTCTCACATGAGTGCATGTGGGTAGGTGCAGGGCATTTGTCATTATTGCAAAAACGAATTTTAATCTTTAATCTTTAGTTTGATTTAACATTGCTTTTAGTATGATGCTGACACCAGCTGGGCGGAAAGGGCTCTGGAGACACGTTCATAGCAGCACACACCTGCGGCTCTTCTTCGGTTCAGGAGGCTCCAGGGCAGCCAATATTGCTTCATCAAATACATTCTTTAGGCCTTTCTGAAAAGGGGTAGAAAGAAAAAAATGGGCAGTCTGATTTTCAGTACAATAAAGCTGATGATCAAATTAAAAACATTCAAGCCCCCAAGAGCCGGCAAAGAACGAAATGCTAAGAACAACTCTGAATCTCGACACAATCACCCCACTTCACCAAGTTTTGTCCAGGCAGGACACTGGACGGATCCAGCAATTCAGGAGCAGAGGAGTGGATATTCGTGAATGAGACAGTGGTCCTTTGAGAAAGCTTTTTGCAGACCAATGTATGTCACAAGAAGCGAACAAGCCATATGTGTCACTTGCTCATTCAATGAGTTGTGTAATATGCTGCTGAAACATTTTACATAAACACAAGGGCAGCAGCTCTGCATTCCAATGAAACAGCGGAGTATGGAACAGGACCAAGAGCGCCGGCAGCGGGCAGCGGCATCCTTGTTACATGGAAGGCGCAGGCAAGGATGGAGAGCACGGCTACCGCGGCTGCATCAAAGACCTTCACTCTGAACTCCCTGCATCCCACCAATCAGAGCGAGCCAGGGGGCTCAAGGAAGCAACATGTGGGCACCTGATACATAAGTAAAACTAGAACCAGTCAGTGCAACAGGAATAAAGCTTCATCAGGCATTTATACAAACAATTGTATATTTTTAATTTCAAAATTTGAAGGTAACCACAATTGTATGTTTCCCTCACAACAATAAAATCAGAAGCAGGAAAATATAAAGGTGGCAGCTTTACATCTCAACATTAACAAACCTTGAGTCAACTGTTAAAAATGGATGCTGTTCTTAAAAGATAGTGTGACAAATGATTTCATAGAGCAGTAGCAGATACATTAATACCTTTCCCACCCCAGACTGACAAATACTCCACCACAGCACAGACAGCCAAAGCAATAGCAACACAAAGTTTCACTGCACAAAAGAAAACCAAAGAAGAATCCTCCCTTCCCCGTTACACTCTACTAGCAGGTCACCCTTCTTCCATAAAGTTTGTCATGCAATTACAATTACAATTGATCATTAGAGTAAAACGATGTTCATGTTATTTTCTCCATCTAGAGCTAGGAAGTGTTAAAACTCTTGTTTTTTCCCAAGAGAACATTCTTAATGCCACACCAAGTTCCCTTTTGCAATAGTAATCCAAACCAAAAGCTCTGAGCATCAGGCAACTCAAGAAGCAGAAAGTTAAACAAGTCCAATTTGACTACTGATCACAAAAAATATTCTAAAAGATATTGCATTCTTGATTAAAAACTAATACAGAGGTTGCTCTTAGGTGGTGAGTAAAAAGACGCAGAGGCTTTCAAACAGGATGGTTTTATTCCTTTGTTTTTAAATGCTCTTTTCTACAGTAGTGGGACAGGAAGCAGCAGCAAAGAGGGGAAGGAGAGAACAGTTTAGAATATACAGCACTTCCTTTTGGGTTGAGTTTCCGGAGGCTCGAGGGCAGCTAGGATAGCCTCATCAAACACATTCTTCAGACCTCTCTACAAGACAGAGGGGAGGAGAGAGAATAGCAGCCAGGTTAGAGGATTAGAAAGACGAGCAGATATAACAGCAGTCCGGATTAAATGGGCTGAATTCACAGAAGCAACCGTACCTTCAGAAAAATAAGGGCCAGAAAGCTAGATCTTAAGCCCATTATCAGGACAGTAGATAACTGAACAGAAACTTCTTACATAAAAAAGCTTAACTGAGCAACAAAGCCATTCTTATGAAAATGCTGTACACTGACTCCTAAAATAATCGCATTTTGAAAAAACAGTATTTTAATGAAAATAATGCCAGAAGAAAAAAATGGATATGCAAACAAAACAGATGCATTGGATAAGCCTTGTAGAACTCTCCAGTATCTCCAATGAGAAGAATGGCACACACATTCTGGAACTAAATCAATTACAATTTCAGGCTTCTGTGAATTCAGTCCCTGAATAACTGAAGGACACAAATAGCAGACTAACAGGCATGCTACATGTTTCTAGATTCAATGACATATCTGGATGGGATTAATCAGGATTTAGAGCAAATCAGTTTCCCAGAACAAAATGGTTCAGACATTTAGAAAGAGTGTTAATTGTTCAACAGTACCACCTGGGAGAAGTTTAAGGAACAGACTCTAGAAACAGCATACGCTTCAGTTATTCAGTAATGTTATTAGAGCAAGTAACCACCACCCAAGTCATAGGAAAACAAAGAATGGAATCCTAGAATGAGTTTTAGCAAGCAGTCCAATGCTTTAAGATGTCTTCATGGATATCAGAGCATAAAGCATGGGGTGAAAATAAAGAATATTCTCCGATCTACAGGGATTAAGATGCGGAAACACACTTACACCTCAGGCAGAACTCCGACGTGACAGTGTGACTCAGTAGCACTGGTACCTTGGGCCCAGGTCTATAGACTCACCTAAACTCACCTAAATCTGAAGCCACAGGTTTACCACCCAAAGAGGTTTCACATGTTCTTTACGTTAGTTTGATCCCAAGTAAAAATCTCCCGTTAAGTCCCAGAACACAGCTCCAGTAACAAGCACCAGCCCCAGACTACTCCAGGTATTCCCACCCAACCCTGTACACATCCCAGAAGATGGGCACCCACACATCCCTTGAGGTAGAAAATAAATGAGAAATAACATTAAGTACCTAAGAAGAAGCAAAGAGGTTAAAAAGTTTTCTTCTAGGACTTTTACAAAGTAGAAACGCTGAACAAAAGCAAAGTTCCTAGAAATTCTTTCTACACATCTCAGAGCAAATTCTGGTAGTCAAATACAAAATGAAAAGGGGACAATGGATAGGGAAATGCATTTTATAAGGGAAAAAAAGAGGATGACCATGAGAAACTAGGGCACCCCTTCATAAAAAGCAAATCCTTTCTTGCTTACTGACAAAGATAACTAATGCCCTATATAACAAAACTAATCTTTGCTTTACCCATACTATCTGATTATAAAAAGAGTTCAGTTTTAGAGGAACCAAAAATGGAATCTGGAGTCCTAAAAGTTCTATCTCCCAAACACAACGAGACACCCCATTTTCTATCTTCTCTTTTGACTTCTCCAAACATCAAAATCTGGTAAGAAAAATATAGTTGCTAAGGCCTTTTCAAATTTCTACTATCTGCCAAGTGACTTATTGTATAAATGCATTTACCTTGTAAAAAATCTTAAATGGAAACATCCAATTCTTTAAACTTTACCAGTGACCTAGAATTGGGTCCATATGATCTATTTGCCTCCATTTCCAAAAGCAACCCATACTTGGAGGAGAAGGGTAGAGAAGAATGCCTAACAGAGTTAATTATAATCTGACATACATGTTTCACATATATCCTTCACACACACACACACACACACACACACACACACACACACCCTTCTCACTCTTCTGATGGTATCAAAACACAGAACCATCAGGCTTTTTTTTTTTAAATCTCGGTCAGTGATGTGGATAAGAGGATATAAAACCTTCTGAACTTTAAAATACCTGCTTTTACAACAGGACTGAACTGCCAAGGAAAACTGGGTCTGGGAGTACGATTTTAGACCTGAAGTCATCCTGCGGAATACCCAGTTAAGCAGAAAAATTTTATCTTTAAATATCCAACTTGGCAATGAATTAGAGATTATTAAATTAAGTCTAGGCCATACATACTAAACACCTAGTACATGCATACTAGGTTAATTATATATGCCATTTGCCTTAGTATACATATAAACAAGAATACAATAGTATTTTTTAAAACAACAATAAAGAGCAATTACCTAAACAAGTAAGCATGATAAATGTAAGCAGATTTAATATAATTATTGGAAACCTCTTTAGCCCTGCCCTATTTTTTTTTATTTTATTATTTATTTGATAGACAGAGATCACAAGTAGGCAGAGAGGCAGGCAGAGAGATAGGAAGGGAAGCAGGCTCCCTGCCAAGCAGAGAGCCCAATGCGGGGCTCGATCCCAGGACCCTGGGATCATGACCTGAGCCGGAGGCAGAGGCTTTAATCCACTGAGCCACCCAGGCGCCCTAGCCCTGCCCTATTTTAACTAGACATGCTTGCTCAATGTTCAAACCTCAGAGCTCCAGTACCAACCAATAGAATAAAGTAGTTCTGCACTATTCCCATAATTTTTTCCTTTGCCCCCAGAACAGTACTCAAAGGGAGAATCGATCAGTAATACCATGAAGGTAGAAAAGATGAAACCACACAGGTCAGTTACAGCTCCCACTCGAAGTATTCTAACTCTGCTCCCTAACCTCAGAATCCTCAGAGCCCAATTAAATTATTCAGAAAGGGACAGAAGGACAGAGAGGACCACATGAGGAAGTAATGTCTCTAAAAACACAAGCACTGATGCCCTCTTAGAAAGCATGCTTGAGAAATAGCCAACGGAGCTCTCTCTGACATGAGGGTCTCAATTATTAGGACTAATTCCCGATTTCAGTTGAATTATCCCAGAAACTATAGCATCAGTGATCAGAATTGACAGGAAAAGATCAGATACATTTAGATAAAAATTTAAGTGTCAGGGGTTGGGGGGGGGGGTGTGTGGAATCACTCACCTACTCTCTTGCAAATCAGTGCTAATCTGGAACCCACCCATAAAAAAATTTGAACACAATCCCTGACCACTACAAATGAGTCAGTACAATATGGGAGTTCACCAACACCAGAGTTTTACTCAGAGCTTAGTAATTTTCTCCACAAACACAGAACCTCTACCAAAAGAATACATACTATAAAGCTGGTCCTAGTCTTCCCCGCAGCTTTCTTGAGCACTGCAGGCCACTGTTAAAAATAGCCCCCAAACCCTAATACTCTTAAGAAACTACCCAACTGTAAGTAAACAAGGGGCTACTCTGTCCTCACCTGTGTGAGTGCAGAACACTCCACATACTTGACCGCCTTCAGGTCACGGGCCAGCTTTTCAGCAGTCTCTGGAGTGATAGGCTTCTGTTTGTTCTTGGCAAGTTTCTCAATCGTAGAGGGGTCATCTCGGAGATCAATTTGGGTCCCAACGAGCAAGAAAGGAGTCTTTGGACAATGATGAGTTATCTCAGGCACCCACTAGAGAAAAGTATTTTTAAAAATACACCTGCATTAATCCACAAGCCTCTAAAGCTTTACACAACAACTCAACAGAAGTTCTGTAACCACCTTTTTCAGTGCAAGAGTATCTGACCAACTCACCTTTTCCTTCACATTTTCAAATGAGGATGGAGAGACAACTGAAAAACAGACTAGAAATACATCTGTTTGTGGATAACTCAGCGGTCGTAATCTGTCATAATCCTCTTGCCCTGGAGGGAAAAAATTGGAGAAGTCAGCAACTGAATCTTGGCATCCTCACAGTATCAAAATCACAAGTCAGTCAACCGATTAAGCATGCAGCTAACAGCACGCTGACCATTACTGAGAAAGCAACTTACTAATCTAATAAAATGTATGGCTTTTGTAATCGAATACCTGATGAATGTTCTTACTCAGCTAATTCAGTATTTCAATCCCTGAAAACAGCAATAAATCCATTGTACATTAGTTGTTTACTCTATTACCAGTTTGTAGTTTCCAATCGTTGTGTCCATCAGCAACCCAATGATAACATAATAAAAACAGTAAGCTGTTGCTACAGAAATGGTTAAAATCAGTCCTACTCAGATCTGGTTAAGAAATAATTACAGTGAGGGGCGCCTGTGTGGCTCAGTGGGTTAAAGCCTCTGCCTTCGGCTCAGGACATGGTCTCAGGGTCCTAGAATCAAGCTCCGCATCGGGGCTCTCTGCTCGGTGGGGAGCCTGCTTCCTCCTCTCTCTCTCTCTCTGCCTGCTTCTCTGCCTACTTGTGATCTATCTGTCAAGTAAATAAATAAATTTAAAAAAATAATCATCATCATCACAGCGAAACCATCTAAGGAAACAAAAATCTCAGTGAAACTCCACTGACGCAATCCACTGCCCATCATGATTACCAAAGCATATTCACAGGCTTGGTTACTGTGTGCATTAACACCAGTATATGAAAATTAAACTACCTATAAAAAAATAACTTGGCAAGAATCAATGGATGCCACATCTGTGTGGAGATTATCCTAGGGAAAATAAGAATATCTGTATGGTCTTAAAGACTGTCGATAAACCTGCAAGGGGAAGAATGGCACTATACCGCCAGGAAACTGGACATGACCTTGACTGAGTCATTAAAATTATCATCACCAGTTGAGTGGCAGATGAATATCGTGTGCCCCTAGATTTATATCCTGAGAAAGACACATCCCCAATTTACTATTTCATACATAATCTGAACCTAATCTGAGGAAACACAGACCAAATCCAAAGCGTGGAACGTTTTATAAGGGGAGGAGAGGGAGAAGACATGCCTGTATTCTACAAAAATAATGTCATGACCAAAAAAAGGCTGAAGAACTGATCCAAATTAAGAGACTAAAAAGACATGACAACTAAATGCTATACATGATCCTGTACTGAAAGCAGAAAACACTGGGCTTGGCTCAGCTGACAAAGCTAGAACAGAGACAGAGATGTTAGATTCAAGTTCTGTATCAATGTTAAATTTCCATAAGTTGTTTACTATTACACAAGAATGTCTCCATTCTTAAATAAATGGCTATGCAGTCAACTCATTCTCAAACAGCTCAGAGAAAAACAATGCATGTGCATATTACATTGAAAGAGAATAATAAAGCAAATAGGGCAAAATGCAAATTGGTAAATCTGGTTAAACGGTGTATGAAGGCTCCTGGTACAATTCTCCCAACTGTTCTGTAGACCTGAAAATTATTTCCAGATATAAAGTTTTTAAAAAGATCTATACACATTTCTAAAACCATGAGGGGAGGGGAGGAGTTGCCAGGACAGGGTTTAACACTTCAATTTAGAAAATGAACTACAGCAATCCTATGTTTTAAAATAATAGTTAAGTACTTAGTACTACTGAACTGTACACTTAAAAACAGTTAAAATGGGGCACCCAGGTGGCTCAGTGGATTAAAGTCTCTGCCTTTGGCTCAGGTCATGATCCTAGGGTCCTGGGATCAAGCCCCACATCAGGCTCTCTGCTCAGCGGGGAGCCTGTTTCCCTTCCTACTTGTGATCTCTGTCTGTCAAATAAATAAATAAAACCTTTCAAAAAAAAAAAAAAAGTTAAAATCACAAATTCTACATTTTATCTATTTTATCACAACAAAAAACTTTTAAAGGGGAGGAAAAAGGAGAGTTAAATATTTTGAATGTCAGTGAATTTTTTTTCCAGCATTGAGAGAAGATACAAGAATTGAGGGCAGCTATCAAAACATGATAATTAAAGATATCACTGTTATTGCCACTTGAATGAGCAATACATTGTGAACAGACAATAAAGGTATCTACCTTCAGGACAGTACAGAGATTAAAATGCAGACTAAACAAAAAGGGAAAAGGAAGGAGGTTACAAAAAATAAAATAAAAATAAAAATCGTCATCACCACCTCTAGTACTGATTGCATACTTACTCTAACAATATGATAGGGTCAAAGGCTTTAAAGGTATGCTCTTAGAAGTGTAACTTTCACTTCTTAAAATTACCATGTAGAATATATTATTACAGACATGGAAGAGATTTAAGAAAAGAATGGGCTTAAAGAAAACAAAATCAGCCAAACTCCCTAATTCTCTCAATCTGAACAGCGTGAGCTTTAACACTGGCTGGAGATTTGACATATTGCCTATCAAAGCTCCAATAAAACAAAACAAAAAATAAATTTAAAAAATAAGAAGAACACCTGGGTGGCTCAGTCTGTTAAGCGGCTGCCTTCGGCTCAAGTCATTATCTCAGAGTCCTGGGATCCAGCCCTGCATTGGGCTCCCTGCTCAGCGGGGAGTCTGCTTCTCCCTCTGCCCCCACCCCCCACCCCTGCTCATGTGTTTTCTCTCTCTCTCTCTCTCAAATAAATAAAAATAAAATCTTTTTAAAAAATAAGTGAATATGGTGTCTGGGTGGCTCAGTCAGTTACGCGGCTGCCTTTAGCTGAAGGTCATGATCTCAGAGTCCTGGAATCGAGCCCCTCATCAGGCTCCCTGCTCAGCAGAAAGCCTGCTTCTCCCTGTCCCTTCTGACTGCAGCTCTGCCTACTTGAGTGCTCTCTCTCTCTAATAAGGAAACAAAATCTTAAGAAAAAGTAAATTAAAAAAATTAAAAAGAAGACAGAACTAACCAAGCCTTATTTTTACAAAAAAAGTACATTCACAGACCTTTTCTTAGCTTTATACTCTATTCAAATGGAATGAAAATATTTCAAAAAAATTAAGCCTCACAGACTAGAAAACGCTTCATTTTTAGTCATTCGGTCACTGCAATCAATCCATGTTAGTGCACATCAAAAACAGATCCAAGTCTATATTCCTGAGCACCAATAAGAGCATCCAAATGAGTGTCCAATGTGTTACATGCAATGAACCTTCTACTCAGATGAAGACAGAAAACAAATAGCCATTCTTTTTTGAATACCAAGTCCAAAGCAGTATTGGTCCAGTCGTGCATTTGTGAAAACAAACCCTCAAAGCTATAAATATCTTTCTTTTCTTTTCCCAAGGAGAAAAAAAATCAGAAATGAAATTGTTCAATAAATAGGAAGCAGGCTACCTTACCTCTACTTCTGCTTCAAGTGCTACATTTAAGGAAAAAGAATGAATGCAGTCCTTTAAGATGAGCAAGATTCTTCATTATCCAAGCATAACTTATCCAGCTAAAATGTATCCTCTAAGAATGTCACAAACAGCTATTATTCACTTGACAGCGTTAATGTCATCACTGAGCATCCTTTACAGTAAACAACATAATCAAGAAAATTTCACTCTACGTGCAAGTCAGGTTTTGACCACAAGTCTTAAATTACACCTACTCTAACAGCACATAAGCTCACTGCTCAACTTCCAACATTTGCCAAAAAGCAGGGATACATCTCATGGGTTGCTGACCTTTCCCTTATTTAGAATCTCGTATTTAAAACTGAAATTCAAGAGGAACTAAGTCAGTTTGAACTGAGGACTCCAGCCCATATAAAGTCTGAAAGAATCTCATGGCATGAAAAATAAGAATTTACTGCCAAAAGCCACATTTTTAGAGAATTCCAATAGAATTAAGCATTTCACAGTATTTACCACTACAGACTCAAACCTAATCGTTTTTTTCTACAACCAATCATTCAAAATTTAACGGCACCTAGTGATCCTGCTTCCTATGTGACATGCATGTTTCTTTCTGTTTCAGAAAGAAATTTTGCTGTAAGGGATATTATAGGCACTGACTATAGATTAAAATTTAAAATATTATATATAATGTTGTATTTCCTGAATTTGAGAGGTATACTGTAAGAGAATATCCTTGCTCTTAAGAGATACATACACTGAAGCATTAAAAAGCAAAGGACATGATGTATGCAACTTACTTTCAAATGGTTAAGAAATTAAACACGCACACAGAGCAAGAGAAAGTCTATCATAGGAACCGGTAAATCTGGTAAGGAGTTCTTTGTACTAGCACTTTTCTTCTAAATCTGAAATTGAATCAGGATAGAAACTGACAGAAAAAGGGGCACTCGGAGAGCTCAGCTGGTTAAGGGTCTGACTGCTGATCTCAGCTCAGGTCCTGATCTCAGGATGGTGAGTTGAAACCCCACATAGGTTCTATGCAAGGTGTGAAGTCCACTTTAAGAAAAAAACAAAAAACAAAAAATGTGTGTCAAAATGTAAAAATGTCTGACCCAGAAAAGGTCTTAATATAAAATACTGTGAACAGATCCCAAACATTAACAAAAGAAACCAAACTGTGGTGTGATCTGCCATACAAAAGACTACCGTGTCACTATAAGGACTATGACATAAAAGTACAACCTTGAGAGATGTCACCATGTTGTTTTAAGCGAGAAGGGAAGGTGGGGACGGGGGGCTAATAATATCCCCTTTCCCTAAGAATAAATACAACAAGCATATAGGAAGAGCTCTGTTTAGGACATACACTAAGACATCTCTGAATACAGATGCTTTTTCATTATTTTATTTATCTACATTTTTACTCTTTTTTCCCTATAAGTAAAACCTGCATCTTTGTAATAAACGAGTAATATTTACAAGTCTGATGCAGGGGGTGCCTGGGTGGCTCAGTGGGTTAAAGCCTCTGCCTTCGGCTCAGGTCATGATCCCAGGGTCCTGGGATCGAGCCCCGCATCCGGCTCTCTCAACAGAGAGCCTGCTTCCTCCTCTCTCTCTGTCTGCCTCTCTGCCTACTTGTGATCTCTGTCTGTCAAATAAATAAATAAAATATTTAAAAATAAATAAATATCTGACGCAGAAAGGCACTAACAGTGGGGCAATGAATATACAACAATACAACAATTATAGAACAACTTAACAAGATAAACACATTCAGTAAAAAAAAAAAACAAAACGCTAAATACAGAAGGAAATACACAATAGTACAACATGTGAAGGGGAAAAAAGAAGAAAATAACTGTGGGGGGAATCTCATGAACAAAAATTTACTGTTGTGACCACAGAGACAGAAATAAAAGCTGTGAGACAGAGACAGAGGCCTATGATCCCTTTCTTTCTTTCTTTTTTTTAAGTAGGCTCTAGGGACATCTGGGTGGCTCAGTCAGTTAAGTGTCTGCCTCTGGCTCAGGTCATGATCCCAGGGTGCTGGGACTGAGTCCTGCATCAGGCCCCCTGCTTGTTGGGAAACCTGCTTCTCCCTCTGCCAGCTGCTCCCCTGGTTGCTCAGTCTCAGTCTTTCTCTCACTCTAATAAATAAATAAATAAAATCTTTTTAAAAAATTTTTTAAAAATAGGGGGCACCTGGATGGCTCAGTTGGTTAAGTGTCTGCCTTCAGCTCAAGTCACAATCTCCAGGTCCTGGGATCAAGTCCCATGCCGAGCTCCCTGCCTAACAGGGAGTCTGCTTCTCTCTCTCTCTCTCTCTCTCTGCCCCTCCTCCCTGCTCATTCTCTCTCTCTCTCTCTCAAAAAAAAATAAAAATAATTAAAAATGAATGAATAGATGAATGAATAAATAAAACAAAAATTAAAAAATAAGGCTTATTTTATTTTTATTATTTTTTAATTTATTTTTATATAAATAATATATTATTTATATATTAATATATTATTATATATTATATAAATATAATAATGTATTATTTATATATTAAATATAATTTTATATGTGATATAATATATTAAATATATTATATCATATATAATATATTAAATATATTATAACATATATAATATATTAAATATATTATATCATATATAATATATTAATTATATATTGTATTTAATATAATATATAATATTAATATATATTATTTATATATATTAATATATATTGATTATATTATATATTATATAAATATGTTATATTTATATAAATATAATAATATATTATATAAATATATTTATATTTATATGATTTATATAATTTATATTTATATAAATATAATAATATATAATAATATATTATATTTAATAATTGATATTTAATAATTGATATTTAATAAATTAATTGTTGCTATTAATGCTGATATTTATTATTAATATTTTAATAATAGTTGCTAGGTAATAATTAATAAAAATATATAAATATTGATTATATATGTTTAATATTAATAATAAAATTTATATTATATAAATAATATATTAATATATTATTTATATATTATTTTTATTATTTATTAAGCCCCAATCTGGGGCTTAAACTACCTTGAGGCTTAAATGACCCTGAGATCAAGAGTCACATGCTCCACTGAGTGACCCAGCCAGGTGTTTCCACCTCTCTCTGATCTTAAATGGTATTAAATGTATCTGTAAGAGTTGCAGCCAGAACCTCCTAAACCCTTTAAACATAAGCAATTACTTGGTTTAGAGACTTTGTATGAGAAGTATAGTCCTCCCTTGTCAGTTTTTGTTTCACACTTCAAAAAAAGAGAGAGAGAGAGAGAGAGAATTATAGCCAGAGGTGAGATAGGAATGCTATAAAAAGAATTCAGAACCAAATTACAAAAAGTCAGCAGATTAAACGCAAATAGTCCAAGGCCATCTCAATGGGGATGAAAGCTTTAGCAGGAAAGAGTTAATAGCATGACTTTAACCAGGGACAGGGACTCTGAAATTAAGGCCTCTGCAGAAGATACAAGTCTCCACTTAAGTGTATCAAAGACAGAGAGTCACTATGGATGCCTACTGCCCCAATTCTCCAATGCTTGTCCCAAAAACAAACAAACAAAAAAAAAAAAACAAAAAAAAACTCTGGCTTATAATGACCTCAACAGTGTAGATGGAAACCCCCCAACTTGCCCGGGCTAGTAAAATCTTTTCCTTAATGTTTTTTAACCCCCAGAAAGATTCAGAATCTAATAGATGAAATAAATCAAATACTATTAGTGTTAATTTTCCATTACATTTAGGAATAATCATTATTTAGCACCCCGTGCCTATAATATTTATAATAATCTGCCATATTAAAGAACATGATAGATTTGTTCTCTGATTCCAATTTAAAATGTGTAACTGAGTAACTGATCTTAACCTTGGGACTTTTTTGTTGAAAAATGTTAAGAATTTTATAAAGGTTATAAATAATACTGTTTGTGATAAATTAAAACATAAACAGAGGAAATCTAAGTTATCAGGCTAACTGAGGCTTTGTATATAAAAGCCTGGGATTGCTTCACTTGTCAGGTCAAGCAAATTGAATTGATTAAAACAGAAAACTGAATATATTAAATTTATAAATGCAGATTAAAGTACCAGAAGATATGTAACACAGTTGTAAATGAGGCTGACTGGGATTAAAGTCTTGTCAACATAAGTTAAATAAACCAGTATTAATCAAAGAACCATTGGCCACCTTGAGAATGATTTATACTTAAAAGTGACTATTTTAATTAAAAAAAAATGTATTAAGTTACACAACTAAATGTAAAGGCTTACCCACTTCCAAAACTAAATATTGAAGAGAAATAAAATATGTCCATACAAAGATCTGTATACAAATGTACACAGCACTATTCACACACTTAAAACTGGAACCCAAACATCCATCAACTTGTAGAGAGATAACCAAATTATGCTATATTCACAGTATGGACTACTACTCAGCAATTAGAAAAAACTACTGATACATACAAATCAATCTCAAAACCATGATGCTTAGTAAAAGAAACCAAGCACAAAAGACTACTAGGTTCCATTTATATGAAATTCTAAAAAAAAAACAAAACCACAATGACAGAAAGCAAAGCTGTGGCTGCCTGGGAAAGAACACAAGAAAATTTTTTAGGTGAGAGACCTTGATTATAGTGGAGGTTACATGACTATATAGTCAGTAAAAATCAAATTGACACATAAAATGACTGAATTCTATTGTATTATACTTCACTTAAGCTAAAAAAAAATACTGATTAAACACTGATTTGAAATTTTAAAATAAAATATAAAATTAATTTTCAACCCCAAGAGGCTATAAATTATCTTTTTTCTACATACAGATTGCCTCCAAGGGCACACACAAACACAGAAAAATCCCTCACCTATAATGAAGTACAGGTCATTACTTTTTCTATTTTCCAAGTTTCCTCCCGTACACCATTACCCTTGTAAATTTTAATTCATGAACATTTTAGGGCCTAAACCAACATTAGAAAGCCACTGATCTCTAAAATGAAATCTGTCCCACTGTCTCTCCATTTCACCTCCCAACTAAATCTAGACAGTCCCTAAAGGTGAGCAGTACACCATACTCCGTCAGAGCAGTATGTCAGCTGGCAGAGAGAGAGAGGAGCATGCATAAGATATGAAGCACTTAGAATTCCTAAATACGAAAAGATTACCTTTCTGAAATTTTCCTTTGGCTAATTAAGCAGATAATAACAGAGACTACAGAGAGAGAAGTCAGAAATTAAGATGTGCAGCCACTGTTAAAACAACGAGGAAATAACACGGAGAAACTGGGTATACTTAAGGAAGAAAGCAATTTATTCCTTTAATTTCAAAAACTGACCACAAAGGTCAATAATATGAGCTCGGTACTGGTTCACGTTCAAAGCAGTTTCAGATGTAGTTAAAAATAACGAACTATCTAAGAAGCTATCCGCACATGTATTATACAGACACAAATCCTAAATAAGCCTTCAAATTTCAGAGAGTGACAATACAGCTTGCCTAAAGTACTCTGCTCTCACCCTACTTTATTTCCTTCCACACCATGCACCCAAGGAACTCCAAACTCCTATTGCGATTCCAGCTCTGGGACTGCCTCTTGAGTCAAGTATCAGCCATCACAATATCCAATCCTACTAAAGTAGTAACAAAAGGCAAGTGGTTTACTAATATGCTAGTTTCCCAAAATGTCCACAAAAAAAGACAGACAACCAGCAACTGTTGATACTTATAGACTAAAACATAAAAGATATCAAGTTTTCACCTGCAGTATCAAAAAGTCCAAGAGTATATGGCTCTCCACCAATCATAACTGTGACTGCATAGTTGTCAAAAACCTAAAAACACAAAAATACAACATCATTAGTATGCAAGGGGATGGTCAAAATGGGACAGAACAACTCTTAAGTAAAGGCATTATTTCCTTCCTAAGACTTAAACCATTCTCCGTCCAATTGGTTCTTATATAACCAACCTTGCCAACTAAACCCTTGCATGAACTAAATGATTCTTGCGAAAAAGTGACAGGGAATGTATTCTGGGAGGTCTGCTCTACCCCAGCAGCCTGGATTAAAAGCCACAGAAAAGCTAGAGGTGTCACAGAAGCAGAGTCCCCGAACTACACAAAACAATCCTCTTCAAGTTTAAAACTTGGAGACAGTAAGCTTACAGTTTACCTTAGTGCTCAATCTGATTTCTAAGAAATTAATTCTTTATAGACCATTTCATTTTAATCTAGAAATTACATAGTCTAGATCCATGATAATCTTCTTCCTTTCAGGGTTCAAGACAAGAAGCGCCTTGTTACAAACAAGCCCATCAGGAGAAATAAAGGTTCCCTCAAGTCAAGGAAAGTGTCCAAGAAAAGGCCGGCAGATTATGTGTTGAGATTTCATGAATAAAACTTATGTTACTGAATACAAACCACATGACTGAAGAGATCTTCTGTGACTAGATGCTTTTATTTTCGAATACTGTAAAACCCATGACAAACTCAGTATGTACTAATATTGGTTGTGCTAAATTATTCGTGAAAATGGGAGGTAATGGTGCTAAATGAAAAAAGACCCAACGATAATTCATGGATTCTTCTGAACTGACAAATGAAAAGCAATCTTTCCAACTAGAAGGACGTTATATTTTTAGATCAGCCCTGCTTCATCTAACTCTAACTTTCTGGTTCAAGCTTTAATGGACTGTTTATAAACAAGAGTGAAAGCAAGGGCACCGGGTAGGTGGTAGTTAAAGGAAAGTCAGTTCTTGATAACAAGAACAAGAAAGAGGCACCTGAGTGGCTCAGTCAGTTAAGTGTCTGCCTTTAGCTCAGGTCATGATCCCTGGGTCCTGGGATGGAACCCTGCAGCCTGCTCCCTGCTCAGCAGGGAGTCTGCTTCTCCCTCTCCCCCTCTGCCCCCGCTCATGCTCTCTCTCTTGCTCTATCTCAAATAAATATTTTTTTTAAAAAAACAAGGAAAATTATAATGAATGTGGTTAAGCTCTCAGCCACATAGATTATTTTTTTTTAAGTCCTACCTAACCCGTCTTTCAGATACCCAAATACAAACACATGTATGAAACACCTGCTAGACCCCTTAAACAGAACACCTCATGACTGAAATCATAACACAGACTCAGAAATCATGTTTACAAGAAAATAATTTTAATGGAGACTGAAACGTCAAAATTCCAATAGCTGTCCTCACTCTGAAACAAGATTCCTGTATCTCTGAAAATCCCCTACAAGTCCCTCTTAATCTCAGAACTTTCCACTTACCATGTCCCAGTCACAAATGGGTCAATCCCAAAATATGATCTTATATTTAATTATACCTCAAATTCTACCCCTCCAAGAAACCTAACCTTCCTGCTTCCTACAGCCTTGGCCTACCTTACTTTATCTGCTTCGGGATATTATAAACTGTCAATTCTAATTAAACAAAATCACCAAGCCCTTAACTTATATTCATTCTCTTAACAATGTTCATGTCTCTTAAGTTTAACCTGAAGTATTCAGACATTTTCTTCCTTTTTACATCCAAACAATACTAATTTCATATTAATCATATATAGGTTCTTCAAAACCCCTAAAATAACTCACTTAACAAAGGTGGTTACTGAAAGCCAGGCCAACCATAGCTCAGCGTGCATACTGAAGGAACGCCTGTGTTTAACATAATTATACCACTGGATTGGGTCACCCAACCTGGGACAAATAGTGGATCGTTCCAAACACATTCCTTCACAAGTCAGTGTTACTCCAAAGAACTCTTCTCTTTCACTTCATTGTCTTTGTTATTCCCATTTCCCCCCTACTCTTCTAAGGAGCTAATAAAAAGCATTTGTTGGGGGGGGGGTACCTGGGTGGCTCAGTGGGTTAAGCCTCTGCCTTCGGCTCAGGTCATGATCTCAGGGTCCTGGGATCGAGTCCCGAATCAGGCTCTCTGCTCAGCGGGGAGCCTGCTTCCCCCACCTCTCTCTCTGCCTGCCTCTCCGCCTACTTGTGATCTCTGTGTGTCGAATAAATAAATAAAATCTTAAAAAAGAAAAAAAAAAAGAAAAGCATTTGTGGGAGAGAACGCCCAAAGGCTTCTGCTAGTGTTCTCCTAATAAAAACAGGTCTCTGCCCATTAACAGCAATCTGGAGCTCCATTTGCTGCTAAGACAACAGCTCCATGAGATCCTCTTCTACCCCCTACAGAGAATAAATGGAGACACATACTACTTTCTCTGAAGTTACAAGACCCCAAAAAGCATCCTAGACCTCCAAACACTGATTCCTTACTGGCCAAGTTATCCACTCCCCCCGCCACACCCTCAAAAAAGTCATCTCATCCTAAGACACTGAGCATACTTCTCCAAACTGAGACCACCACTCTTTACAATCTTGTCTATTGGAGTTTGGTCTCCCAGCACTTCTTGCAAACCCTTGTATCACCCCTCTGACTCTTCACTGATTTTTCAACTGTTAATTTTAAAGTGAATATAATTTACCCGTGATGGATCTTTAAGAACAGGACACAAAGGCAGACAACAGAAAAATTTCAGTACACACAGAGTTTTCAAAAGATCCAAATAGAAAACATTTCACTAACAAACGGAAGCCTATATACTTACAGTCGGTACATACTCAGATGGAAATTTGTTTGTTGTGTAGGATATCAGGAGACATGTTTTACCAACGGCACCATCGCCCACAACAACACACTTAATTGTCTGCATTGCTGAAACAGTTTTGTATCCACTTAAAATACTTCAAAATTCAGTGATGACCTACAAAAAGATGAAGGACATTTGTTTCATTTGTAGTGATATATTTATTTTTATTTCTTCTACTAGCAAAAGATTCATTCAGAGCAAGAATAGAACTAGCACCCCAACTACCGTGGCTGAAAGAACCTTAAAAGAAAAATTGTGACTAGTTTAAAGTCATAATAACAAATGAGAGTCAATTCTCTTAAGTTTCTGATCCTGTTGTTTTCAACGTGTATAAAAGTCCAAAGTAGTGTAAGGGGCAGCATATTTATTTCTATAATGAAAGAGAAGGGAGCACCTGTGTAATTCAGTTAAGTGTCCAACTCTTGATTTTGGCTCAGGTCATGATCTCAAGAAGTTATGAGATCAAGCCCTGTGCTCTGCGCTGGGTGTGGAGCCTGCTTGGGCTTCTCTCTCTCCCTATAGCTCTCTGCCCCTCCCCCACTGCACATGTGCTCTCTCCAATAAAAAAATTAAAAAGAAAAAAAGGAAGAGAAGAGGCCTTTTCAGAATGAATCCCATGTAGTATGCCAAGTATGACTGTGTGAAACTCTTCCTTCAGTTGTGTGTATACACAAGGGTGTACACACATGTGCACGCATGTATTTGTCCTAGACTGCAATACAGAAGTCACTGATTTAAAGACTGGTCCATTTATCCACTCTTAGAGCTACAGTTACTCAGGCTGTAACCCACAGGCTACAGAGCACCACCACCAACCGCTTGTAACAGAAGAGCGTATGAGGAACTGGACAAAGATCAGGGTGATCCCTGGTCTCAGCAGCTGTTTTGACACCAGGTTGCCTAGTTACTAACTCAATATTCATGGCATGATGATGCCAAAACCTGCATGTTTATAATAAAGAGATCACTCTAAAGCACACTGATTTATGAACAGATAAAATTAGTTTATCTTACTATAGTTCTCCACTCTAAGAAGCTACTGATTACAAATGCACTGAAGATTTATTATATTTCATCAGTTCATAGATGCTTGCTTTCACATTTAAACATCTCTAAAATCAGGTGCCTGAGTGATTCAGTTGGTTAAGCATCTGCCTTTGGCTCAGGTCATAATCCCAGGATCCTGGGATGGAGCCCCACATTGGGCTCCCTGCTCTGAGGGGAGTCTGCTTCTCCCTCTCCCTCAGCCCATCCCCCCAACTTGTGCTCCCCCATAAATAAAATCTCTTATAAATAAATAAACAAACATCTCTAAAATCAGAACATGTCTTTACTGAAGGATTCTTAAAATCATTACCAGTCATCCCCCCCCCGCCCCGCATTTTGACATCTAAGAAATCAGGATAAATGGCATCTTAGAGTTAACAAGAAAAAAAATTTTTTAGGACTTATTTATCTTAGAGAGAAAAAGCGTGCACGCCGGGGAGGGGCAGAAGAAGGCGGAGAGAATTCTCAAAGCAGGCTCCCACTGAGCATGGTACCCAACATGGGGCTCAGTCCCAGGACCCTGAGATCATGACCTGAGCTGAAACCAAGGGCCAGCCACCCAACCAAGCCATCAATGAAAACTTCAAAATTTTTCTGGGAGAATAAAAAAGAAACATCATGCCCTGTATTCCTACATTTTAAGATAAAGTCCTAGTTCAATTACAATCCTGAAGGGGTTGCCAGAACTACCACCTTACTAAACATAAAAATGTCAGAACCACCTAACTGGGCTGGCTGCCATGCCTACTTTGTCCTACAGTATCCATCACAACTCTTAATCATGATGAGTTATAAATGCCTGTTAACAGCTCTGTAGATACAGCAGGAGTAACTTACAGGAAATAAACACTCTCCCATTCCTCATCAAAATCATCCTTATTGTATTTCTCTTTATTTAACCTTTTATCTTGTTCCTTCCCTTCTCCTTATAATGCACTGAAGAAGCACTCATACTAATACAGTATTAAGGGTTAAAGATCTTAAACCCTAAACTAAATCAAAATTATTTATCAAAATAATTTACCACACTGAGTACTAATTATAGAGAATTACTCCTAAAGAATGTCTTTTACATAACAATAAAGAGGAAAGAACAGCTGTCTTCTCACCGCTCCTGAATCTACCGCTGGAAAAAGGCGTAATGTTCTGGTAAAAAAAAAATAAGGTCTTCTGTAGAATTTCTTTTCAATTCACAGTGAAGAAAAAAGGTAAGCGGAGAACTCTGATCATTCTACAGACTATTTTCCAGATGCCTACAAATCTATTTCAAGTTCAGTCCTTATACCTCCTATTTCTCCTGATTATTGTTACCAGGTAATTTTTTTTATGTAGAGTTTAATCATCAATACTGGGCAGAAAGTAATCATTGACCACTGTGGCAGAGACTGCTAGTGGTCTGCCAGTTCTTCCTTTCTTCTTTAGTAACAGAATTTTCACTTAAGCATGTGGTCCCCAATAAAGACAGACTACATTTCCTAAATTCCTTTGCAGCTGGATGTGACCGCTGTGATTAATGGGAGTGGAAATTATGGATGAAATAAACTTCAGGAGTTGCCTTAAAAGCAAAGGGAACAGTCTCCCTGTTCCAGCCTGCAGGCTGGAATGCAGACATGATGATGAGAGCTGAAGCAGTCATACTGAACCACAAGACACAAATTACATGTTAAGGATAAGTAACATAATAGGAAGGGCCAGCCAGCCCTGGACCGCCCCCAGGACTCTTAAAGAAGAAAGAAAGAAATTTCTTTTTCCTTAAGTCCCTAGTATTTTGGATTTCTCTGTTACAACAGCAGAACTGATATCCTAATTACTATCTTTCACAGACTCTAAGAAGCCAATGATTTTTAAATATATCCTAAATTTAGAAGTGTTAAATGTAGAAGAAAAGTGTCTTAGCATCACAGAAATTCTAGTAAATTACAGTAAAACTGACCACTTTTGAGGCTCTCTCAAAAACATCTAAGGTAAATGCTTCTTCTAAATTTTAATCGTGGTTGAAATCAAACTGTCATCCCCACCTATGAAGCTCCTTATTTTCATTCTGTACACCCATACTAACAAGAAAATACAAAATCAACAGGCCACTTATAAGCTTCAAAATTCTAATGGGGAAAAAGCCACCGTTTCTTAAAATTTTCGTAAGATTCCCTAGGGAATAAGAAAGAAGACACTGAGAACAAGAAGTTCCCATGATCAGAGCTATGAATATGACTGCCTCATGTGCTAAATCACAACTACCACAAGCTGTGATGGACAAGGTTGGACCTAGTCTAAAACACTCCAGAGAAGAGCTTTCATTCATAACTGTACTTAAAAAGAATAATTTAAATCAGATTCACACTGAATTCCCTTTTTTATATATTATAAATATATTTGGAAATTCCACCAAAATTAGCGGACTTCAGCAGCCCAACACAAACAGCAATCTTAGAATACTGGTTCTCTCTGTGCAAACTTTAAACATACTATCTCTCTCGGATACCAGTGAAGAATAAGAAAATGTTAATAAGATCATTCTTGGGGTGTCTGGGTGGCTCAGTTGGTTAAGTGCCCAACTTAACCAACTCCTTGGTTTCTGCTCAGGCCACAATCCCATGGATTGTGAGATCCAGCTCTGAGTCAGGATCCGTGTTCCACTGGGAGTCCACTTGAAGATTCTCTTCTTCTGCCCCTTCCATCTCTCTCTCTCTCTCAAATTAATCTTTAAAAAGAGAGAGAGAAATCATTTTGGCCACCAGGAAACTTCCAACTGTAAATTAAAACATATGGATAGAACACAATTTGTACTAGGAGAAATCTACAATGTAAGTTTGGGAACAAAGGTAACACTATTTCAAATGGGCTCATAATCTCTCAGCATTTTTTTTAAAGTAGGTTCCACTCCCAGCATACACAGGTCTTGAACTCATGACCCAGAGATCAAGACCCAAGCCTAGATCAAGAGTCAAGATACATAACCGAGTCACCCAGGTGTCTCTTTTCTCCGTATTCTTAAGCACAAATTCATTAAAACTAAATGACAAACTTTCTGAGGGCAATCTTTAAGGTTTTCCAATGGAAGGTAATAGATTCATGTAACAGAGATGTGTTCTGAATTAGTTTGGCTAGATCACTGAACAAACATTACTACTTTAAGAACTTTCAGAAGTCTGTATCTTTTCCTGTCCCAGAAGAATCAACAGACCCCCACCTGGGTCCTTCTTTGTGTGTCCTGCCTAAAAAGCTGGAAAAGAATATCCGAAGTACATAAACTTCATTTATAAATAACAGTAATTTTCTTAATTCTGAAGTCAGGAAAACTGGGTTTTTAATCTCTGGTCAGCACTTACTAGTGACCTGGGCAAGGTTCTTAACCTCTTTTTGCCTTAATGTTCTCATTTGTAAAACAGAACAAATTATGTCAACACCCTCCACGACTGTTATAAAGATTAAATAACAAAAAGACCTCACAGCTCACAGCACATGCCCAATATACAAAAATTCATCTACCAAGTGTGCTAGTTAGTTAAATCGATCCTACTTCACATAATATTTTCATCCTGTGGGTCAAAACTTCAAACTAGTGGATTATTACCTAATCAAAACTTTTCACAGTTTGCACATAACAGGTATACCAAAAACGTAAGTTAAAATGAACCGAATATATTTGCTATTTAGCTAATGACGCACACACAAAAATAAATGAAACAAGAAATCCACCCAAATATTTCTTCCCCTGAAGACTTCTGAATTTTTCTTGTTATTTCCTGTAACTTATTTCTGTATTTTACATAGTTCCTAAAAATAAGTTACCTAACAGGTGTTTACAAAATAATTTAGTATGAAAACACAGCCAATCGCTACGGTTAAATGACCAACTATTTAAATGTTTTTAGTCTACAAATCATCACTACCTACATGTTTGAATTTAGCCTCTAAATCAGTAATTCCAAAATTATCAGACCACCAGAATTACCTGGAATGGGTTTATTAACAATTCAGATTCCCAGATCCTCACCCCAAATCTAATAAATCAGAACTCAACACTCCTGGGGCACCTGGGTGGTTCAGTGGGTTAAAGCCTCTGCCTTCGGCTCAGGTCATAATCCCAGGGTCTTGGGATCAAGTCCCCCCAATGGGCTCTCTGCTCAGCAGGGAGCATGCTTCCTCCTCTCTCTGCCTGCCACTCCGCCTACTTGTGATCTCAACCAAATTAATTAATAAAATCTTTAAAAAAGAAAAAAAAAAGAACTCAACACTCCCTACATAATCCTAATGTACAATGAAGCTTGAGAACTACTACTTCACATGATAGCAAAACAAGGAATACCAGCAACACAAGAATCTAAGCTAAGTATTACCAGCATTTTAGATCATCTAGAAGTGAACTTCTTAAAGTAGAATCTAAATTACCCACATGAATTAGGGGTATCAACCAGGCATTTTACATATTTAGTACGGAAAAACTCATGTTAGATATTGAGAGCACATGAACCAAGATACTTCAGAGCTGCTTCAACTACTGGCTTAACTTAAAAGCATTCTCAACTAATCATAATAGGAGCCAATACTTAAATAGTTCTTACTATGTGCTATATACTGTTCTAAACATATTACACATTTTTGTACATTTCATCCTTCCAACAACCCTACGTGGTATATACTATATTATCCCCATTTTGCAGGTAAGAAAAGTGTGAGGCTTAGTAAAGTTAAGTCGGCCAAGATTACTCAGCCAGTTAATGGCAGAACTGGAATTTAAATCCAAGTGGTATGACTGCCAAGCCCCTGCTCTAAAACACTATACTAGTCACCACCTCTCCTGAGAAGTGACAGTGATTAAAACAAACATGATTATTGCAAATGGAGTGGCAAGCATATACCTATGACAGCTGCCAGCACTGAGAAGAGGAAGAGAGAGTTCGAGGAAGCGACAAACAGAAGCTAAATTCATTTCCTATTTATTTCTTCACCCTGCTGACAACTACTAGATTTTATTGGGAGAAGAGAACAAGAATTAGTAAGACAGGGTTTGCTCTTCCCCTTTCTATATTCCCATAAATCTTCCATTTCTTTGGCTTCCTGCCCTAAACTCAGCAATCTGTCAGAAACTGGTTTTGGGTCCCCTGCTAAAAGCATTGGTTCAAGAGTCAGACTGGGTCTACCACTCTAGCTATGTGACCTTAAGCAAGTTACTTACCTTGTCTGTGATTGTTTTCCCTTCTCTAAAAATGAAAATAGTAAGACCCTCTTCATAGACTATGTTGATTAATACATGTAAAGAATTTAGAACAGTGCCTGGCATACAGTAAATGCTAACCAAATGTTAGCTATTACTCTTGAAGAATTAAAGGCACTTTTAAGTCAATATAAATTTTAAAATAGCAACAATTCCAACCCACTTAGAAAAGGACACGTAAATTTTTTTATTTCCAAAATAATTATAGTACTCATTGTTCTTATTACAAATGTAGTCAAATTTAGCTGTAACTACAAAGTTGTCAAGCCGCAATTTAATTAAGACAATTCTACAAAAGAATTTGACATGTATTAAGAAGTCACCAGATGAGCCACAGATGGGGAAGGAGCAGGCAACCAGGGAAAAGACTGGCTTTGCAATACATAAAACACCAGCTTCAGCAACATGGAAGTAACTAGGCCAGACATGCCTGTGTCCTATGCTAGCATCCTTTTCAAAACATGTCCAATCACTACAGCAGCAAAGAGGTTATGTAGTACCAATTACCGTTTTGCTATCCAGAGCATCTAGAAAAATTATTTTACATCAATAACTAAACACTCTCTTTAATACTGAACTTCAGTCATACCAGCACTTAGAACTGGGGCTGGGTAACTTTTAGCATAAAAAGTGATTCTGCCAATCATAAGCAAAATAAACTGTGAAATAAGGAGTATCTTCCACATTCCTCCCCAGTACCCACCATTCCACCACAGAGCCACACTAAAACCTCTATCTCTTAGGTTCTTAAATGCTTGAGAAGTCCAGTTCCCTGTTGAGAATATCAGAACTCAACCCCTTTACGTTTTCTAGAGTCCTTGAGCTCTAAATTTAAAGTCATGGAACCCTCTCTGTAGTATCATTATTACTGGCTAGCTGCCCACTAAACTCCACCAGACAATCCAGTCCCCAGGGAAAAGATCTGTATGGGGGAAAAGGAGGCATCCTAGCTACAGATGCCCCATGCCCAGTGGTTCATTCTAGGCACATACCATAAACAGTGCATGCAAAGATTTGAAGATTTAAGTTTTGCTAATAACAAGCATCTTTTGCAAAAGATGTATACTCAGATTATAAAACTCGTGTCAAATATTAACAGTAAACAAACTGAATGAAAAGCAAGTTTTAAAAAGTGGAAAAGAAAAATAAACATATAAATAAACAAATAAAGCAAGTAAAATTTTTGGCACTTTCACTGTAGTAAAAATAAGTTTTTGGTCTTTCTCCTGGGTTCCTGGTACAGAGCTACTAAAATCCCTGGAATTTCCAAATGACAGTAGTGTCTTTGTCTTTCATAATGATCCCTTCCATCATAGAAGAGTTTATGCTAAAGTAACTTTGGGCGACATTAGGATGGGGCCCCCAACAGCTTCAGGAAGGGACTGCTCACCAGAAAGATCAAGTGATTAAAGGGCTGGAACTTTACCAGCCTCAGGAAGGGGCACTAGGAAGCCCACTGGAGATCGAGCTCCGTGAAAACTCTTGAACAGAGATCTGGAACAAACTGGTGAACACAAGCATGTGGAGGAGTGTGCCAGGCAGAGAAAGGACAAAGCAGCTTTGTGCCCCACCCCCACCCCACACCTTGTCTATACATCTCTTCCATTTGACTACTGAGTTGTTTCCTTAACAATAAATGAGTAAATGTATTTCGAGTTCTGTGAGTCATTGTAGTGAACTGTCAAACCTGAGTGGGGGGGCGCCTGGGTGGCTCAGTGGATTAAAGCCTCTGCCTTCGGCTCAGGTAATGATCCCAGGGTCTTGGGCTCAAGCCCCACATGGGGCTCTCTGCTCAGCGGGGAGCCTGCTTCCTCCTCTCTCTCCATCTGCCTCTCTGCCTACCTGTGATCTCTCTCTCTGTCAAATAAATGAATAAAATCTTTAAAAAAAAAAAAAACAAAAAACCTGAGGGGGGTCAGGGGAACAGGCTAGGCAAAAGGCTAGACAACCTGAGCACCCCATTTACAACTCATGCCTGAAATGGAAGCAGTTTTGTGGGATAAGCTCTTAAAACCATGGAGTCTATACTCACTCTCAGAGTCAGTGTCAGAATTGAACAGACATAAGTGATATCAGAAAAAAATGACAGTTTTCACACCAATGTGAAATACACCAAAAATAATACTGTTTTCATCCTAAATACATTTCACCCTGAAGTAACCCATTTCATACCGAAGATACAGGAAAGAAGAGGCACTACACAAATCAAGACAATAGTGACCCTGAACTTCACAAGCCTTCCTTACCTATCCAATGGTGTGGCTGCAGGATTAGACAGAACAAATAAAATCAGCACCACCTGTCTCTCCTCAATCAAATCCAGTCACGTCAGAGAGTATGTTATATAACCTTTTGCTGTAAATTATAGTAGCACATGCAAAGCGTAAGTTTTAAAACATCTGCCCATGTGAATGTTAAGTAACCCAAAACAAAGTACTCAAACTACAGAGATGTATCCCATGCATTCACATGTATACAGGTCTTCTAACACATCATCTTGTTTGGTTTTCCTATTATGCCTCCATCATAATTACCTTCCTCCCCCAAAACAAACAATATACTATAAAAGGAGTATGTTTAACCTTGAAATAAATGTTAAGCTTCAAACAAAATTTAAGAGAGGTCAACTATGAGTTCACCTGATATTACATAAAGGAACCAAAATAAATAATAAGAACTTTTTTTAGAATTGAAATACCCTTTCATGAACTAACTTAATCCCATCATTTTGCAGCTATTCTGGCCTAAAAGCAAAGGGCTTATCCCAAAGCCAGATTGTTAACACCCATGTATCCTGATACTCTTTTCCAACTCTGTGTTAATATATGACACAACTCTTTTCCAAGACTTCAAGCAAATAAAGAACAAACCACATAAAGACCATTCTTTTCCAACTTTATAATTTGTTTTCAGAGTCCTCAGTAAACAGCAAATAATCTTAAAAACTTTGGCATGCATTCAAAAAGCCAAAGCAATACAGCTACTGCTCCAAGTGATTTGCCCTAATTAAAATACAAAAGAAGCTTAATATGATCAACAGTTTGCCTTAGTTTTCAATAGTAAGCATACCCACTCCAATATGGAAAATAAAATTAGAATTTGGTAAAATATTTTTCAATTACTAAAAAGCAGACAACCCTGTGTTGGTAAAGATAGTCCCCCACCTCCCCCGCCCCCATCTCGTGGGTCCCTTAGCTCCCTTAGCTCCTATACGAGTGGCTGGGTATACCAAGAAATGCAAGGTCCTGACCATGCTGTATGGGTTATGTTTGCAGCAAATGATCTTGAAGAATACAGTAATGTCTCCCTCTAGGGCAAAGAACAGTGTTACTTCCTGCTTGCTATTAAACAGTGGGTTCCCCAAGCTCAACTTGAGCTCCTAAGCTGTGACACTAAGCTGTCACTAAGCTGGGACACTGCATCTCCCCATGGAAGTCTTAGGGGCGAAGAGAAGCAATACAGACACTGATCTGCTACTGGCTGTGCCTTTAGTAATTAAATTCTTTGTCTCTGACCCAGAAGTCTCATGTCTTCAGCCAGCATCCACAGAACAATACCAAGCTAATCTACTAGCTTTAAGGAGAGTAAAATAAAATCCCAGACCTATTTACTCAATTGAACTTTGTGAGACATCATCATTTTGTTGTGAATTTAAGTTTTGTATGTAAATAATAAAGCTTAGTTTCTTACACTAACTACCAGATACATAGTCTTAAATATTTTATTCATTACTTAAATTTTTTCTTTATAGAAAATCCTCCTGAAATAGTCTTAAAATTTTTTTTTACACCTTCTCCTCCACAGTCCCAAGCCAGCTAGCACATCTTCTCTACAAATTGGTTGTTTTAGTTTGTTTATGGTTCCATCTAGGAACCATCTATGGTTCCTGTCTATTTTAACAGGAAGAAATTAGTGAATGCCAGAATCCCATCATCAAGAAAGGGGGTGAGCATATAAAAATGACGGAAATTATGTATTATTGTTTTGCTTTAAGGTAGTAAGGCTAATAAAAAAAAATTTTTTTTTAATTTATTTGACAGAGAAACCACAACTAGGCAGAGAGGCAGGCAGAGAGAGAGCAGGAAGCAGGCTCCCCGCGGAGCAGAGAGCCCGATGTGGGGCTCGATCCCAGGACCCCGGGATCATGACCCGAGCCGAAGGCAGAGGCTTTAACCCACTGAGCCACCCAGGCGCCCCCCAAATAAGGTTTTTTTAAGTTAGGGGCGCCTGGGTGGCTCAGTGGGTTAAAGCCTCTGCCTTCGGCTCGGGTCATGATCCCGGGGTCCTGGGATCGAGCCCCACATCGGGCTCTCTGCTCGGCGGGGAGCCTGCTTCCCCCTCTTTCTCTCTGCCTGCCTCTCTGCCTACTTGTGATCTGTCAAATAAATAAAATAAAATCTTTTTAAAAAAAACTTATTTTGTTCTCTCCTATCCTTGAAAAGCTGTAAATAAATTATTTTCCCCAAAAACTCCACTTATTCACCCCTAGCATTAAGTCATTACAGAAATTTACAAGGTCTTCATGGTACATGTCCAAAAGCCCTGTTGCTTTTCTCTTGTTGGTTTTCAACAAAAGACTGGTGCATATATGCAAAACTGGTAGATATTTTACCAAAAAAAAGGTCAAAAAGAAAAAAAAAATCAAGAGAAGTAGACCCAGTCAGAATGTAAATGATAACAGCACTACCACAGCTTTTCACTGCTGTAAGATACTGGGGCTTCTCCCCTAAATGTACTTTTTAGATGTTGCATTAAACAAAAGTACCTTTGGGTTTCTGACAAATACATAGCATCTCGAGTTCTTTGTGCAAAGATCTCTCCCACAGAATGGCTGCAAAACTCCTAGTTATCTCCAGGTGGCAATTAAATGCATCAATATGGGGGCACCTGTATGGCTCTGTTGGTTAAGCGTCCAGTTCTTTATTTCAGCACAGATCGTGATCTCATCAGATCTGAGCGTGGAGCCTGCTTGGGATTCTTACTCTCCCTTTCCCTCTGCTCCACCTCCTTCCATCCTCCTGCCCTCCACCACCACTTCCCCATACAAGCATACTCCCTCCCAAAAAAAAAAAAAGCATTAATAAATGCTGAGTGTCAGATGGCAAATATTAACCACTCATTAAAGCAATTATTCAAATTCCTCCATTTTCTGCCACTTGTGAAAGAAACTGATACATGTGAAATCACGAACTACATTGAGAGAGAAGGATTCTATGGGTCCTGCGGTATACAAAACTGAAGCAGCACTCATAAAGATCCTGAGTCTACATAGGAAAAGATGATGTCTGGAGTGCTAGAAGTCTGCTGTGTCAGCTTCATTTATGAAAATGACTTCATTCCAAAATGTCTGATCCAGTAAGAACTCAAGTCCTTATTTTTATGATAAAGTTGAGTTTTCCTTCCTCAAATTGGCAAAAACCAAGGGATACTAGCCAGAGTCATCATTTTATATTATACTTGTGACCAAAAAAAAAACAAAAAACAAAAAACAAACAAAAAAAAAACGCTTAAAAATTCAATTAGTAAAGATTTAAATAAGATCATTTTTAAGGGGCGCCTGAGTGGCTCAGTGGGTTAAAGCCTCTGCCTTCGGCTCGGGTCATGATCCTAGGGTCCTAGGATCCTCGGATGGAGCCCCACGTTGGGCTCTCTGCGCCGCAGGGAGCCTGCTTCCTCCTCTCTCTCTGCCTACTTGTGTTCGCTGTCTGTCAAATAAATTAATAAAATCGTTAAAAAAGAAAAAAAAAAGGTAACTTTTAAATTTAACATTTCCGGGGCACCTGGGTGGCTCAGTTGTTAAGTGTCTGCCTCCGGCTCAGGTCATGATCCCAGCATCCTGGGATCGAGCCCCGCATCGGGCTCTCTGCTCAGCAGCAAGCCTGCTTCTCCCTCTCCCACTCCCCCTGCTTGTGTTCCCTCTCCCCCTGTGTCTCTGTCAAATAAATAAATAAAATATTTTAAAATTAATTAATTAATTAACATTTCCAAAAAATTTGGTATAACTGAAGAGTATGTAATAATGTGTAAGAGTATTATTTAATTAGAAGAAAACTTTTTCCTCAAAATATTCGAGACTTGTAAATTATGGAGGGGAGGAGGGGGACATCCAAAATATATTCTCCAACAAGACAGACAGCATCAGCAGATAAAACTACAGGAGTTACTCCACAGATCATACATTCACAAGACAGTATTTGCTTAACAGTGAGAAAGCCTCTGGGTGTGATCTCTGTAGCAAGAACCACTTCACAGTGTAAACAGGTACTAGTAGTATTGTGTTCAACTTACAATTCCAGGAGGAAAGGCACAACTTGACAAAAAAAAATTTTTTGGATCCTAGAGTCATGTGCAATAACACAGACAAACTTCTGAAAACAGTCTTGATCTACTTTTCCACATAGAAGGGGACATATCCACTTAACCACATAATAAGTACCATCATTATCTTATACCTAGCCTTATCCCCCCGGTGCCTGGATAAAGTTCAGGTGTTCTTAGAGCAACAACCCTAAGTGGAGTAGCCAGAAAATAAACAAGTAAGTAACACCTACACCACTCTGTAACATTACTGACACCCTCATATGCAATTTTCCCACTCTGGTCTCTTAATTAAGGGCAGTATCATTCTATTCTCTTGAGAAAGGGCAAGGAGATATTAAACACATTCAAAGTTCCCCTTAGTTTCACGAAAAAGAACAGATAACTATGGGCACCCGACTGGCTCAGTCAGTAGAGTATGAGTATCAGGATGTGGAGTTTAAGCCCCACACTGGGTGCAGAGATTACTTAAAATCAAAATCTTTAAAAACAACAACAAAAAGAACAGATAACTAAAGACACGAGCATTTTGCTTATCCCAAATCTCAAATCTGAATTTGCCACAGCTCTGAGGTCTAGAAAGAGAGAAAAGAACGGGGAAAAAACAGGACCAAAACTGTTCAACCAGCTTCCAGGCATCTTATTCTGTCCATCTAATCAACTGCTTATTGCCTGGTACTATTTAAATTATCCAATATGGTTTGTACTTATTTCAAAGTCTAAGCCTTTATCCACATCATCTCTCTAAACCCTGGATGTCTGGCCTTACAACTCCTCCTGTTTCTATTCTAGCTTTCCACCCCCAATTCCTACCTTACCTGAGACACCTTCCCTAATTATTACAACTATCAAATACTGCCCCAATTCTCTGAACCCCCATGGCAAGACCCTTCTTAGTCCTTAGATCTCATTTCATACTCCTCTCCCCTTCACTTCCCATGCTCTAACTACGCACGGGCTTCTTTCTATTCCTCCAACATGCCCTGTCCGTCCTGCAGGTTATCACTGATACTTGCTGGTACTGTTCCCCTGCTCTGAAAGCTGCTGACTTCTTTGGATCTCAGCTCAAATCATCCTCTTCTCAGAAAAGCCTCCCCTGAGCACACTATCCCCAGTAATATCCAGCTTCTGCCCTCCTTACTTCTCTCATATTACCCTGTTTATTTCCTTTACAGTACGGTCATAATCTATAATTATCTTGTTTGTTATACTGCAGTAAAGGAGACATAAAAAATAAGGAAATCTCTATAAAGGTAGGGCCTCTGCTGTGTTGCCAGAAAACAGTTCAATACTGAACACACAACAGGCCACTGCTGAACTAATGACTCACACAACTCCATACTTGATCATGCTAGTTTTATTCACGTGTCTATTCTAATAGATTTTAAGCTCCGAACAACTAGGCTTGCACTTTCCAAGGGACCTAATGCAGTACTGACTTTATATTAAGGGGAAATTTTTTTTAATTAAATTCAAAATAAAAAACTTTTTTTTTTTTAAGATTTTATTTTATTTATTTGACAGTGAGAGAGAGAGATCACAAGTAGGCAGAGAGGCAGGCAGAGAGAGAGGAGGAAGCAGGCTCCCTGCCCGATGCGGGGCTCGATCCCAGGACCCTGGGACCATGACCCGAGCCGAAGGCAGCGGCCCAATTTAAAAACCTTGCTGACTGAAGTTAGTAACATGAAAAAAGCACGGGATTTCTAAAGACAAGCAAATATGGGTTCAAATCTTAGCTCCACTTCAATGTGTGATCCCAGCAAGTTACTTGACTTCTACACCTCAAATTTCTCATCTAGGCAATAACATCTAACTTCTAAAACCGCCATAAAGAGAAACGATGTACATAAAGCAACTAAATAGATCACTTGGCACAGAATAACCACCGAATATGGCATTCTCATCCCCAACTAAACTTGCAAAACCAAAATAGCCCTACAATAAAGATCAGAACTACAACTGTTAAATGAAATCATCGAAACACTACAAATAAGAGGAAACTCAGAAAAATCCTTACTTCTACTTGACAGGCTTATTTGCTAAATTAATCCTTTCTAAAATCCTCACACTCTGATCTTGAAGAACAGTTTAAACTAAATGTCATGTTCGTAGTGAGAGGATTTGGAGTGTTACAGAAAGGGTTGTAATCCGACTCTATTTTAAGAAGAGATAAACTAACAAAATTCTACAAGTATTTATTGTAGAATAATATGCTCAAGGAAGACAATCTAAGAGTAGTAATCAAGCACAGAGGCTTTCAAGTCAAGCAGCCCTGAACTCATATCCTCTTCTTGTGCAACTATGGGCAAGCTAGTCAACCCCTCTAAGGGGCGCCTGAGTGGCTCAGTCAGTTGAGCGTCTGCCTTCAGCTCAGGTCATGATACCAGGGTTCTGGGATTGAGCCCCATGTCAGGCTCTCTGACAGGGAGTCTGCTTCTCCCTCTGCCCCTCACCCCTCTCCTCTGCTCTCTCTCTGTCAAATAAACATTAAATTAATTTAGTTAATTAAATTAAATCTTAAAAAAGACTGTTTCTCCATCCATAAAACAAATAGTATTAACATCCCCTCCAACATCAATTCTTACAGCCAACATCACAGGCTGTAAGAATTAACTGGTTACTCTTCTGTACAGCACTTAACGCTCAAATATGAACTCTTTTTTATCATCATAAAGCAACCCCAATAACCAATCAATTTATAATCTGATTATCTAGACAATCTTGTATGGGGACTGTATTTATACATCAAAGTGCTAGGTGACAGCCAATCACTTACTCTTCAAAACAAAATCTGGTTTTAGATTAGGACATAATACACAAGGCAAATTTCTGCTTTCAAAACCAGAGAAAAACAAGAAACAAGGCTTCTCCATCTGGGCCAACACCTACCAAAATTTAACATGTACATTCTTTGACCCAGCAACTCCACTTCTCCAAGTATGCAAAGAGGTAAGCGTAAGGATGTTTACCACAGCCTTGCTTACAGGAACAAAAACAGGAGACTACCTACATGTAAACTAACAAGAGAATGGTAAGTTATATCACAAAGAAATATTATACAACTATTAAAAAGAATGAGCCACAGTGCCTGATATAGACAAAACTGTGCCCTCCCCCGCAATTTTTATGTTGAAGTTCTAACCCCCAGTACCTCAGAATACGACTGACAGTATTTGGAGATAGAGCCTTTAAAGAAGTAATTAAGGTAAAATGAGGTCATATTGGTGGGCCCTAACCCAATATGGCTGGTGTGCCTATAAAGAGAATAGCACACAGACAAAGAGGGAAGACCAGATGAAGACACTAAACGTCAGCTACCTACAACCAAGAGAGAAGCCCTCAGAAGTACTAACCCTGTCAATACTTGATCTTGGGCTTCTAACCTCCAAGACTATCAGGAAATAAATTTCTACTATTTAAATCATCTATGGGGTACGTGGGTGGCTGGGTTAAAGCCTCTGCCTTTGGCTTGGGTCATGATCCCAGGGTCCTGGGATCGAGCCCCACATTGGGCTCTCTGCTCAGCAGGGAGCCTGCTTCCTCCTCTTCTCTCTCTGCCTGCCTATCTGTGATCTCTGTCTGTCAAATAAAATCTTTTAAAAAAAAAAATCATCTAGTCTTTGTTATGGCAGCCATAGCAAACTAATACACTGCCAACTCGGAATACCTCCAAAATGTATTAAGCTTTTAAAATGCAGGAGCAGGGGCACCTGGTCGGCTCAGCCGGTTAAAGCCTCTGCCTTCGGCTCAGGTCATGATCTCAGGGTCTTGGGATCAAGCCCCGAGTCGGGCTCTCTGCTCAGCGAGGAGCCTGCTTTCTCCTCTCTCTCTCAGTCTGCCTCTCTGCCTACTTGTGATCTCTGTCAAATAAATAAATAAAATCTTTAAAAATAAAATAAAATGCAGGGCAACCTGGGTGGCTCAGTGGTTAAGCATCAGGCATCGGGCTCCTGCTTCTCCCTCTCCCTCTGCCTGCTGTCCCCCCACTTGTGCTCACTCTGTCAAATAAATTAAATCTTAAGAAAAAAAGTTTTTAAAATGCAAAGTACACAGAGCACCTGTGAGGCTTAGTCAGTTAAGCATCGGACTCCTGATTTTGGCTCAGGGTTGTGGGATCAAGCCCCACATCAGGCTCCGCTCTCACTGGGGAGTCCACTTGAGATTCTCTCTCTCCCTCTCCATCTGTCCCTCTTAAAACATTTGTATCCCCCTTTAAAAAAATAACTCGAGGGGTGCCTGGGTTAAAACCTCTCAGTAGGTTAAAACCTCTGCCTTCAGCTCTGGTCATGGTCTCAGGGTCCTAGATTGAGTCCCACATCAGGCGCTCTGCTCAGCAGAGAACCTGCTTCCTCCTCCCTCTCTGCCTGCCTCTCTGACTACTTGTAATCTCTATCAAATAAATAAATAAAATCTTTAAAAAAAAAATAATTCCACTTTAGACAATTTATGCAAAATGGATAAAATACTTTATCAAGAAGGGCTCCTGGGTGGCTCAGTCATTAGAGGGGTCTGCCTTCCACTCAGGTCATAACCCCAGCGGCTTGGAATCAAGCCCTGCATCTCCCTGCTCTGCGAGGATCCTGCTTCTCCCTTTCCTATTCCCCCTGCTTGTGTTCTCTCTCTGTCTCTCTCTGTCAAATAAATAAATAAAATCTTAAAAAAAAAAAAAAAAAACTTTTATTGGGGCGCCTGGGTGGCTCAGTGGGTTAAGGCCTCTGCTTTCAGCTCTGGTCATGATCCCAGGGTCCTGGGATCGAGCCCCACATCAGGCTCTCTGCTCAGCGGGGAGCCTGCTTCCTCCTCTCTCTGCCTGCCTCTCTGCCTACTTGTGATCTTTGTCAAATAAATAAAATCTTAAAAAAAAAAAAACTTTATCAAGAAACAATGGAATTTAACAGTAAAATAGTTAACGCAAAAGAAAAGTGATAAAGTAACAATATACCACATGATGAAATGCTTTACATATTAAAAATAGTTGTGAAGACTACCAATATAACACAATGTTATTAAAAAGATGTATTATTGGGGCACTTGGGTGGCTCAGTCAGTCAGGCATCCACCTTCAGTTCAGGTCATGATCCCAGGATTCTGGGATCAAGCCCCAGGTTGAGCTCCCTGCTCAGCAGGGAGCCTGCTTCTCCCTCAGCTCCCCTTCCCCCAGACTCATGCCCGCTCTCTCTCTCTCTCTCTCAAATAAACACAATATTTAAAAAACAAACATGTATTATGACTAATTATTAAAATTTTGTTTTCATGTGTTAAAAAAAGAAAAAAAGGAAAAGGAGATAAACAGTAGCTGTGTTGGCACATTCGTGGGGGTCAGTTAAAGAACAAGACCCAAGCACCTAACAGTTCTTATCCAATCTTCCCTGCATCAGGACACAAGTTGGGACTTAGAGCATGTTACAATAGGCTTCTGTTCTTCCAAGAAACAACTCTATTAACTATTAAGTCAGCAAGACATTTAAGCACTTGTTATAGCACTACATTGGGTAAGACAGAAACCCTGCCTTTAAAGGCCTTCAAAACATTTCAATAATTTACTGAATGCCTACTCTGTGCAAAACACTATGCTAAATAGCTTTACACACATCATATACCACATCATGTATTTTACTGGTTATAAGCATTAGAGAGGAACACAGCTATAGTAGTCTGACTGCTACAAAATCACACTATAAACTACAAGTGCCACAGATTTTCAAAGGAGTAATGATAAATATGGGAGAGTGGTCTAGAAGAATGTGAGAATAAATCTCTAGTTAAATGGAGTATGGGCAGAAAGAGTACAAGCAGTGCCAACGTGCAAAGTGGAAGAAACAAAAAACCTGGGAAGTCCAAGTCATACAGACTCTGAAAGCTAAGCAGAGGAGTTTTCATTTAACCCGGGTGGAAATTCATGAAAAACACCTTTGTTTTAGACGATCAATCTTGTACCTGTATTCCAAGGTGGACTACATTACCTGATAAAGTAAAAGAACTCAGCTAAGAAACTACTTTAATAGTGAAGGATCTGCACGAGGGGAGAGGCATGGAAAATGAGTAGAAATAGTTGATGGGTTTGGGACTGGAGGACGGGTTTAAGGAGATGGCAAATTATGAGGAAGTTTTTTAGTTTAGGAAATTAGAGAACTGGTTTGTACCACAAATGGAGAAGTTAGAAGAAGAAACCTTACAGTCAGGCTGTCTGTTCTTAAAGCCCTCTTGTAAGAAAATACATAATAGCCTTTTCACAATCAGTACACAGTAATTTGGTCCTAAGTCTATCAAGGATGAAATCATGTGCCAGCCTGTATCAGAAATCCCACACACAAGCATACACTGACCACAAAAAATAAGTCACTACATTATCAAGGCAACAACATACACTATAAAATGAATGATAAACTGAGAATCTTTCTCTCAAGAAATCACCAAATGAGATGCCAACTACAAAACTGACCATGACTTCCTTTGTTACATCTGATGTGGCAAAGGTATCTTCATTCAGATTCTCATACAATCCGTCTTATAAACCACATACAATCCGTCTTATAAACCACAACCCGTATTTTAAAAGAACAAGACAAGATTACCAAGCCTCTAAATCAAAAAAGTCTACCAATTTTGATGTAGAATTCATTATTAATGGGGTGAACTTCAACAGGCGCATTCAACCATATACTTCAAGGCATAGTCTGACAAACATTGGGCACCACTGTAACATCAGCACCAAATCTAGGGCAGTGCAGGGCTCCTGGCATGAGCACAGGCGTTTCAGTTTGGTTGTACCGAAGATTAAGTGTATTTTATCCACTCTCAGCATGAGAAACAAAACAACAAAGACAGAGTTGCAAATACTCTGAAAAATAACCAGTATCAGTTGGCAACAAATCTGCCTTTTCAAGAGCACTTGAAACCAAAAGCAACACCATCAAAACACAAACTTCTACTTTAACCATCAACTACTTCTATGATTAATATACACATACACCATATCTTGGAAAACTAAGCTACTAAAACGGTACTCCAAATGCATTACGAAATACACTTGCTTCATTTTCATTCTTAAAGATTTCCTATAAACTTAAGCATAATAGTACTTGTTGCTGATTGAAAGTGGTTATAATTGCTCCCTCTAGAATGCTCTTGCCTGGAAAGCTCAGTTAGTCATCCCCACAGGTCTTTCCTTGAAAGTCATTTTGGAGAACTCTTTTTTTTTAAGATTTTATTTATTTATTTGAGAGAGAACATAAGCAGGGGGAGGGGGCGAGGGAGAAGCAGGCTCTTGGCTCATGCCTCTTGTGAGGCATGACCCCAGAATCATGACCTGAGGCAAAATCAGATGCTTAAGCCACTGAGGCACCCAGGTACCCCTTTATCTTATTTCAAATTGCAACCCAAGTTGACCAAACTCTAAAGCATTCCACTGCACCCTACCACCAGCCCCCGCCCCATCATCCTCCCCTTCGTTTTTTTTCCAAACATGAATCTCCAACTCACACATTATGATGTAAATCATGAGTACACAAATTTGTTTGGACCTATTTCATTCACTGCTTTATCCCCAACCCCTGAACAGTGACTGACACAGAGCAGGCACTCAAAGAATTGTTGAACCCATAAATTTAGTAAGATACTACAGGTGAGCCATGCAGCAGACCAAAAAAACTTGTTCTTTGTACTCGGAATATCCCCCTTTAATGAGTCCTCTAAGCTCCTAAACCCTCTTCTGTTACTATCTGGATAAAGAACCAAAAACAAAGAAAAATTTAGTTGCTACCCTTCTGAAGAGAAAACTCATATTCCTTTTTTTTTTTTTTAAGATTTTATTTCTTTATTTGGAAGAAAGAGAGCGTGCAAGCACAAGTAGGGAGAGCGGCAGGCAGAGGGAGAGGAAGAAGCAGGCTTCTCGCTGAGCAGGGAGCCCACACACTGGATCCCAGGACCCAGGGATCATGACCTGAGCCAAAGGCAGGCACTTAACCAACTGAGCCACCCAGGTGCCCTAGAAAACCCATACTCCCAAGGCATAAGTCAAGTCCACAACCTGAACTAGCTGAAGTAGTTAACACAAAGTATCTGAAGCCACCCAGTATTATTTCCAGGGAATCCCATGTCCTGTTCTGAGAATACCTAATTCTACCAACTTTTAAACTAGAAAACAAACAAAAAATTCCTTAAAAAGCAGCATCCTTAAGAATTATGTATATCATATTGTGACTGCAACTGTATCACAGTGAAATAGTTAATGTACAACTTACACTCAGTAGTTTTAGGTAACAAAAATGTCTAGTCTAATTTCGGAACAATTCACTTACATTTAAATTAATTCAAAGTGTGGGGCGTCTGGATGGCTCAGAGGGTTAAGTCTCTGCCTTTGGCTCAGGTCATGATCTCAGGGTCCTGGGATCAAGCCCCACATTGGGCTCCCTGCTCAGCAGGGAGCCTGGTTCCCCATCTTCCCCCACCCCGCCTACCTCTCTGCCTACTTTGTGATCTCTGTCAAATAAATAAATAAAATCTTTAAGAAATAAATAAATAAGCTGAACGTGTATAATGAACTTAAGGAATCACAAGACTGCCAAAAAATTATCTCCAGAATTTAGATCTTCATAAAAATCTTTACCACTGATTAGTTCTATTTTAAAAGCTGTTTCTATGCATTGTTTCTTTTTTTAGATAGATTTTTACCTTTTTAATATTTGTAAAGAATCATCTCATTTTCATATTAAAAATGAGACTGAAATCAAGAGACAGATTTATATTTTATAGAAGCAAAAATGATACCAATTTCTCCAAATGAAAGTAGCAAAGGTAAAGAATCTGGTTTCAAAAGAAAACAAACTTTTTTTTTTAAGATTTTATTTATTTGACAGAAAGAGAGAGATCACAAGAAGGCAGAGAGACAGGCAGAGAGAGAGGGGGAAGCAGGCTCCCCACCATGCCAAGAGTCCATTGCGGGGCTCAGTCCCAGAACCCTGAGATCATGACCTGGGCCCAAGGCAGAGGCTTAACCCACTGAGCCACCCAGGCGCCCAGAAAACAAACTGTTTTATCTTTAACACATGTCACATCCAGGACATGAATTAATCTTGCTCCTGAAGAAAATGTACTCAATTGCTAAAAAAACAGTTAATTTTTTTTTAAGAAATAAGACAGCCCAACCTAAGTATCTAAACCTTACCTGGATATGTAAAGTTGTATCTAGCTACATCTTTCCCCTCTCTCCCATTTCTGGGGTGACTAGCAAAACAGTTTTAAGTGAAATGATTTTTCTTGACTCTGATTTAACTAGAGCCAAGGCCAAGTTTTTGGGAGAATATACCTTCACTCCGACATAATAGGTACAACCAGGGAAAAAAAAGAAAAAAGAAAACATTCATCTAAAAGATAGGATCCGAGGTAGGGGTTTTTCTTGGGAGCAGGGGGTATGTGTGACAAGGAAGAGAAAGCAAAAGAAATGTCAAATGGTAAAATACAAAGACTTTGAAGATTATTGTACAAACTCCTAAAAAAACTTAACTTCTCACGTATGTGAACAATTTTTTTTTTTTTTTAAGTCAGAGAAGGTCTTTGAACCATAAATAAAATAGTTACGCATTCTAGGCCTTTCGGGGGGCGCCTAGGTAGCCCAGTCAGTTAGGCCTCTGCTTTCCACTCAGGTCATGATCTCAGACCGAGCCCCACATCAAGCTTCCTGCTTGGCAGCGAGCAGGCTTCTCCCTCTCTCTCTTCCCCTCCCCCTGTTCACGCCCTCTGTCTCAGTTCCTCTCTCTCAAATAAATAAATAAAATCTTTTTAAAAAATAATAAAAGTTATGAATTCTATGACTTTCAGAACATTAAAATGTTAGCTTGAAATTACTGCAAGCTTTTCAGAATATTAGAAAACAGTAAAATACAATAACTAGGATCACTGATCCAAGAACAGAAGAAACTGGAGGTCATGACCCCCGTTTCAGAGTATTCCTTCGCAGCCAGTCACTTTCCCAGTTCCTAATACTGGTCTGCTTCTCCCTTCCAATACCTTGCCCCAATTTTAAGTTGAGATGGAGCTACTTGCCCAGAAACCCCTAAGATGTGTTTTATATATAACATACTCCGTTCAATCCAAGAATGCAACACCTCTTGAGTGGGGCTTAATACACCAAGAATAGATCATCCATGGCCTCTGCTGAAGTTTCTACCATTCATGTGTCTCAGGAACTTGAGAAAACTGTTCCCATTTTTCTATCCACACTGTTCCCATTTTTCTATCCACAGCAAGCATTGTTTGGCCACACCAACAGTCCCTGAATCTAATGGAAATTAATAAGCTACCAGACACCACATCTCCCAGTTCATTTTCTCAAAATGGGGGTGAGGGGATGTCCATCAAACAAATTTCCAGGAATTTCCAAGATGGGGATATAGTAACTACAGTTTCCTACTTGATGCCACTCTCCTGGAACTATCCCCCAGGTATTCCAAAACACACTAGAAAAACATAGGCATTACTCTTAAAATTAAAATTATCCCCATCCCCATTTCTACTGGTTTATGAACTCTCAGAATCATCTAACATTCCCTTTGGCCCTGTGGTGACCAGAGCAAAAAAAAAAATAACATGACCTAAAATAGTCAAACATTTCCATAGCTTATATTTTGTACTATTTATTCTATTTAGACACTTTCTTAAATACAAGAAGGCATTAGATATTGATTTAAACCCTAGCACTCCAATACGCACAGAACTACTCATTTTTTTTCTTAGTTATCTGATAAATGAAAATCTACATTCTAAAATCTAACAGTCTGAGGCACCTGGGTGGCTGAATGTTGGGACTCTCCATTTTGGTTCAGGTCATGATCTCAGGGTAGTGAGACTGAGCTCTACGTCAGGCTCCATGCTCAGCATGGATTCTGCTGGAGAGTCCCTCGCTCCCATTCTGCCTCTGCCCCTCCCCCTGGGATGACGTGCATGCTCTCTCCTTAAAAATAAATCAAATATTGGGGTGCCTGGGTGGCTCAGTGGATTAAAGCCTCTGCCTTCGGCTCAGGTCATGATCCCAGCATCCTGGGATCGAGCCCCGCATCGGGCTCTCTGTTTGGCAAGGAACCTGCTTCCCTTCCTCTCTCTCTCTGACTGCCTCTCTGCCTACTTGTGATATCTGTCAAATAAATAAATAAAATCTTAACAAAATAATAAAATAAATTAATTATTGTAAAAAATATATATTAAAATCTACTACTTTATTTAAAACCTGTTAATCTCAAACTCCAAAATAAAAATATGGTTTTCTGGGAATTAATAAGTGACATATAGATGGTTTCATTCCACTTCAAAAGATTATAAAATTAAGCTCCTCTCAAGTAGCATTCAGCTAGTAAATACTACAGTGAAGCTGTATAATGAAAATCCCACAAATACCAACAGTTACTTGTTAAGAAGATTTATTGAATTACTTCCCATTCCTCTTCGTCTGCTTTTTTGAAAGACTTTATTTACTAGAGCATGAGAGAGAGAGAGAGAGATCATGGGGAGTGGGGAGGGGAAGCAGGCTCCCTGGAACCATGGGGCCATGACCTGAGCCACCCAGGCGCCCCCAGGCTCTTCATCTGCTTTTAAACAGATTTCAAAGAAAACCAAAATTACAAATACTCTCAAACTGCTTATCAACAAAACAAACGGATTTTGCTGAAACCTCACTTACGCTTTCTTCTATGAGCAATTTTCTCATACTCCTTAACAAGAACTAACACAGTCTTCTTGCATTCTATCTCCAGTTCTCCCCCTGGTTTCGTTTTCTCTTCATTTGGTCTGAGAGTCTTCTGCTCCCATAAGGAGCAGCAAACAGTGATAGTCTTTTTACCTGAAAAGGATGGCTGTGCCTTAATATCCAACCCTAGATGGCTTCATACTGCCACCTGAAACAGAATGGACACAGATGTGCCTGAGACACTGCTCCCAGCTCTCCTGGGGTCTCAACTTGTCCAGCCAGCCAAGAGGAGCCTCATCCATTCACTTCAGTGTGGCATATGAATACTTTTCTATGTCTGCCTTGATTTGAAAAGGATTAGGAAACACTTCTCTAAAGCATATACTACACAAGGATAGTACTGGGGGATTTCTACTACACCATACAGTTTAAGAAAAAGTTATCAGAAAAAAAATTCAATCTAGTCCTTTAAAAAAAGGATGGTAGCTAAATAGGACTAGATTTTAGTTATTAGTATTCTCCCTTGGAATTAGAAATATGGTTAATTTCAAGAAAGAAAACAGAAAAGATTTGTTACATTTCACCAGCTAAACACCAGCTTTGTAGCTCACCTGTTTTCATAACCAACTATTATAGGAATCATCCTGATTATATGCTCTTCCAAACAATGTTTTCAATAAAATATCATTTGAGTTCAAATGTGTAACTGATATTCTAAACTAGAACTTATGATTAGTTAGTACTAAGCGGGCAATGGTACTTTAACAACTTTACACTCCTCACAGTGAGCACAGACATGAGGCAATTCTACACAACAGGTAAGACGCTGTAACTCACTTCTTTTTTTTTTTTTTAAAGATTTTATTTATTTGTCAGAGAGAGAGGGAGAGAGAGCACAAGCAGAGGGAGCAGCAGGCAGAGGCAGAAGCAGGCTCCTCGCTGAGCAAAGAGCCTCCATGTGGGACTCGATCCTGGGACCCCGGGATCACAACCCAAGCCAAGGCAGATGCTCAACGGACTGAGCCACCCAGGCCACTTCTTTACAAGCCAAACCAGTTTCGCCCACTCTCAGGTTAAGATCCTTGCAATAAATTCTGGTACACTGCCTAAAAGAAACCAGTTCATACTTAAGTAGGAGGAAAAATAAAAATAACGCTGTTTCTGAAATCCCTTAAGACATCCTTCTAGCAGTCCTAAAGACGATGCTTCAAACTTTAACGTGCATAAAAATCATGTGGGTGTCTTGTTAAAATGCAGATCCTGATTCAGTGGGACTGGGATGGATCTCCAAGGTGATCTTATGTTGCTGGTCCATAGTCTACACACTGTATTTGACTTTACAACCTCGTTTATGTAACCCTGGTTAAGAGAGTGGACAAAAACTTAAGCCAGGCAACAATCTCCACTTCATTTAATAATTTTTATGGTTTCACGACATTAATCTGGAGGAGGGGTGGTTACTAAAATTTTGATTTGGGGGGAAAAGCACACACAACCTATAGAGCACCTAGTATGTCCCAGGGAATTGTCTTAAGTACTTCACACAGATTAACTGATCTGACGCTCACAACACTCTGAGCGTCTGAGAGGTGGAGACTACTGCTGGCCCTGTTTTACTGAAGGTAAACCTAAGTCACGAACACATTACTCAGACTGCACGTAGATAATATATGGTAGGATTTGAATCCAGGCAGTCTGGTTCTAGAGTCTACACCTTTAATTATGATACCAGCAGTATAGCTCCCAAGACATCAGAATTAAGATGGCAAACCAAAATGGCTTACTTTTGGAGAAAAACAGGCAGGAGTTAAAGAACTGAGTGGGCTGAACAGAGGTGACAGACGGCCAATCACTGGTGAATCCCAAGACTTAACAATACAGTTTTTTCCTGTATTAAAAACTACTGTGGACTTCAGCATAATAGCTAAATATTTCAGAAATATTTCTCTACAGTATTTTTTGGTAACGTTTTATTTATCTGAGAGAGAGCACACACTCAAGTGGGAGAAGGGATAGAAAGAAAGAAAATCTGAGGCAGACTACGAATTGACCGCAGGGCCCCACCTGCAGCTCAATCTTACCACCCTGATATCTTGACCTGAGCCAAAATCGAGTCAGAAGCTTAATGGACTGAGCCATCCAGGCGCCCCTACAATATTTTTTTAAAAGAAGGAAAACACCTGATTTCAGGGGTCCCTGGCTGGCTCAATCAGTACAGCATGCAACTCTTGATCTTGGAGTTGTGAGTTCGAGCCCCACACTGGGTGTAGACATTACTTAAAAATAAAATCCTGAAAAAATTAAAAAATTAAAAACAAAAAAACACCTGGTTTAACCTCATGCAATAAGCATTCTAAGACCAATGTCCCAGGGGCAACTAGTAAAGAAGAGTTTTAACGTACAGGAATTTAACAGCAGCAGTAGCAGACATAACTGAAATAACAAGTAATGAAAATTGCTGTAGCAAAAATATTTTGGACTAAAAAGATGAGTAACTGAAAGTAGAAACTGGTAAGGGACAAAGCCTAACATGACCAGAAATGTGATACTGTTAAGCAGAGTGGAGTAAGTGGCAAAAATAAGCTGCTGCAGCAATCAAAAGAAAGAGAGGAAAGAAGCAAACGTCAAAGTCTAAATAATTTTTAGGAGAATAAGAACGGGTCGTCAGAAAAAACTTTCTAAGCGATGGTGAACAGTCCAGAGTACAGCTGTGGAAGGCACTGGACTAAACAGAGGGCTAACATCAAGCAGAGTAGATTAGTAATCCTCACTTCAAGGAGCCTCCATATGGATATGGCTGACCAAGCACAAGTCTCAGGAAACACAGTAAACATGCCTATGGAATATGCAGAAAGAAAATGTTAACCCTCAGACACCATTAAATTCATTCATTTGACAAACTTTTTTTTTTTTGACAAACATTTCTTGAGGCCTACTATGTATCAGGCACTATTCTAGGTGCTAGAGATACAGGGGTATCCATGCCAGGTCAAAGTCCTGCTCTCATATCACTTACATCCTGGTGGGGGACACTAACAGATTTGAAAGAGAAAACTGAATCAGACACTATCATAAAAGCCTAGAATGAAGCCCTTTGATATAGGAGGATACATGAAAGAACTATTTATGGGACATAAGTTAACAAAATAGTAATCCTTCCTTCCCCTGCAGAGGAAGCCCCTACAGGCTGACATGCTTATCACTGTGTTCCTTATCCTCTCAAAAAGACTCCAAAAACACTAAAGAAATACATCTAAAATGTATCTATAAATAAAAGGACAATCTGACTTTTACTCCCAGGAATGCCTATAAATACTGCTCCCAGAAAGGCACAATAAATTGTACTTCAAACTTTTCCAAATGTGACACTCTTGAATCAAAACATTTTATTAGTGTTAACCATATTAAAATACCCTAGAAATGCTTTTCTAATAGACCATAAAGTTCTAAGCAGAAAAAGTATCTGAATAAAGGAAAACCAATCTTGAAATTACAGAAAATGTCAAGATTTGGTCTTACTGGGTTTTAGTGTTTTTTTTTCTTGAGAGAGAGAGATTCACAAGTAAGCAGAGAAGCAGACAGAGAGAGAGCGGGAAGCAGGCTTCCTGCTGATCCCAGGACCCTGAGACCATGATCTAAGACAAAGGCAGAGGCTTAACCCACTGAGCCACCCAGGTGCCCCAGTTGCAATGGTCTTGTTGGGCTTTAAGGATTTCACAGATGTTTAAGCCCTAACTTCCACTACTGTAACATAGGCCTTAGACTCCCAAAAAACTAAGTTTAACTGAATACACATTTTGGTCAGAAACATTTTAAGAGGATGTAATACCTTCCAAGTCTTGAAGAAATTACTAGAAAACTGCTTATTTTTTAATACTCAGTAACTATCAATCTCTTATCCTTGCCTCAGTTTAAAAACTATAAATTTAAACATTCTGCTATATTTTAAAAGGAATGATGCAAATTGATGTATGTATATTTAAACTTCTTTAATGTAGAAGTCTCAAGAAATAATGCAACAGGAAGTGTTTTAAAACAAAATACCACATTATGACAGATGTATTTCAGAAGACCCAAGTCCAATACCTATCCAATCGTCTACAACACCTACACAACACAGAAAGTTGGTTTAAACCTACTTCTTTAAAGTGTTTCTTAACAAGCAATGTTCTATCTACACACAAGAGAAACAATGGGAAAGTACTTGTTCCAACTTGAACTACCCTTATTACAATGCCATTACACAATGGGCTCTCATTTGCTTTACAATGCTAACATTTTTCTGTGCTATATCCCCAGAATCAATGAAGGATATACAACTGGGGATGTACCTAACATTCTGAGGAACAAATACTGTGATCCAAAAGTCTGAAAATAGATACTTGTGTTTTTGGTTAAAAATCCAAAATTCGTTTTTAATTACAAAATTAAACTGTCTAGCAAGCAAAGGTAAAGTGTAAAACGAATTCATTCTCTTTCCACCACACCCTTGCCACAAAAAGCGTACGTGAGCCAACTTAGGTCTGTACTGTGCATGGCTAAGTCATAAGGGAGAAGTTCAACAGTCTGGAAAGGTCATTTTGGACCAAAGAAATGCTCCCACAAATCACTTCATTCGACTGCAAAGGGATCTTTAAAGTTACTGCCTACACAAGTGGCTGTAGGTGTTGTCTTATTACGCTATACTCCCGGGCACAAGCTAATCTTGAGATTTTAAACCTTCTTTCTAGATGCCTGTGAGACAGCCAAAAGATTTCAAAGGATCGTCTATGAACACGATGCGCTGGGAAGCAGGCAGGATGTGCCACTGAGTGCCTGAGGCTGCAAAACGCTGTCTTCATTCGGTGAGTCCCTGACTTGTAGGAGTTAAAACTCTCACCCCTTATATTGCGATGACGTAATCCTCCACACTGCATTTCTCTTGGACTTAAAGGGGAGGAAAAAACAAATGAACAAAGAAAATTTCACCCTTATAAGAGGAATTAAGCAAGCGGCAGGACGACAGTTTCGAGAGGTGGTTAGGTAACTCCCTGAAAGGGAAGCTTCAGCTGAATAAGCAGGGAGAACCGGAGAAGCAAACGGAAATGGTGCTAGAAACTCAACCTAAGGGCCGGAATAAAGGAGCCTGGAGAAACAGTGACCCGGGCTGCCCGACCCGGCGCCGCCTGGCCGCGGAAGGAACCGAGTCGCAGGCACAGCCCAGAGCAGTCCGCGAGCCGCCCCCTCCCCGGCCGCCACTTCCCCGCCGCGCTAGCGATTCCGCTCCCCTCCCCCAGCCCGCCGCAAAATGTCCGCGGCGGCGCCCGGAGAAGCAGGAAGTCCAAGCCGGGGCGCAGGGGGCAGACCCGGCCCGGGAGCCCGAGCCACCCGCGAGCGGCTCCGCGGCCCCCGCCCTCCGCGCCCCGGCCCGCCGCCCGTCCTCGGAGCCCGCGGGGCCGGGCCGAGGGGGAGAGGGCCCCAAGCCGCCGGGATGGGTGTGACCCCTTCCGCCGCTGCCCGGTGACAGCCCGGCCCCGACCGCGCCCTCAGGCCTGCACCCCGCACCCGGGCCGCGCACCTCTCGGCGGCCGAGCGCCCCCGCCTGCCCCGCCGCCACCCGCTCCCCTCCGCTCCCCGACAGAACCCGGACCTGTGCTCGCCCGGACGGCGCCGCGCGAGCCGGGCACCCCTCCCCGCGCCCCGCGCTCCCAGGGTTCCCGGGATCCCAGAAGCGGGGAGTCCCCGCGGACGGGGAGACGCCGGGGGCCGCGCGGCGGGGACGGGACGATGGGGAACCCGCTCCCGCGGGGATCCTCGGGCCCCGCACTCACCTCAGCTTCTCCGCCGGGGCGTTGGCAGCACTGCGCGGGGTCTCCTCGGCTGCCGGACAGGGGCACGCGCCTGACGTCAGCACGCAGGGCACGCAGGGTTGGGTGCCCGCGGAAGAGGGAGGGGCCCGGAGGAGAGTTCAGGCGGAGCGGTTAGAGGCGGGGCCTGAGTTCATCCCTCCACCCCCACCCCGCCCCGGTCTGGCCGGTTACCGCGCACGCGCCGACCAGCAAGGCTAGCTAGTTCGCTGCTAAGCTCCGCCCCTCTTTCTCCGGCGGTTGTGTTTGTAATGATGTTACAAACAGTCATTTGCAAAGCGCTGCTACTAACAATACTTTTGTTCCTTTCAACCTTGTGACGCAAAATATTATCATCCCTATTTCACAAAAAAAGACGGAGTTTAAAAAAAAAAAGACGAAGGCTTTGACTTGCCTGCAGGTGATGACTTGCCTGAGACCACCCCCACCTCTCAGGCCCACACTGGGTCCTCCGTGGCGCGCTATGCTTCTCAATTGTCCACACCACACTGTCCCTCATTCCAGTCACTTTGGCAGTCTTTTGGTTCTGGGACTTCCTCCCTGCTACAAGGCCTCGCATTCTGTTTCCCTTGGCTTCCTCTTCTTCAGCAGCCTTTGGTTGGCTCTCGGCCCTCAAATGTCACTGCCTTCCTGATCACCCTATCCTCACAGCACCTGTTTATCATCTGTCTTCCCTGCTAGTGTGCAGGCTTCGGGAGAATAGGAACTCTCAATCTTAGTCTCAGATGCTTCCCAGTGTTGCAGGAAAATCGCTTATCTTAATAATACTTCATTTGTTGGTGACACCACAGCTACTTGGCCAATAAAGACACCTATTTCCGAAATATCTGATACAATAGTCATATTTCCTTCTGGGCTTTTCAATTGCACAAGAAGAATAACTACATTTTTTAGTGTTTACTAAAGCATGTTGCTAACAGCTTTGTATATAATAGTAGATAATGTAATGCTCACAACTACTCTATCAGTTAAGAACCATTATTGTTCTTTTCTGATGAATGAACTGAGGCTCAGAAGCATTAAGGAAGTTGCCCAAGGTTGCCAAGCCAGGCAGTGGCAGATTTGGAACTTGGACCCAAGGGGCTGTCTCTAATTGATCAACTACCCAGAAGGTGATTACAGAGAAATCAGAAGATAAGCTTCAGCTGTGGTCCTACCCCTACTGACACAAAATATTAACACTGTGGTGTGCATCTTCCCAGATATATAGAGATGGAGAGAGGTATATACACATTTATTGCACAAAAACTGATTGTACTGTTTTTGTCTTTCAAAACTACACTGTGAATATCTTTCCATCTCAAATGAAACATCGTTTTTAAAGGTCATATTCTACTGTGTGGACATTACAATCTATCTAATCAATCTACTATTGGAATTTAGGTTGTTTTTGGCTATTGTAACTTTTTACTGCTGTAAAATACATCAGCTTGGTTTTTTTTAACTTGAGTAAATCTGGTTGTGTTTTCTCCTTCTGCAAGCCAGTTGGCCGTGACCTTTCCTTCATCTCCTCTCACAATCCCATGAATGTCCCCAGACAATGTCTGCCCTTTCCATGAGCAGCAATATCTTGATGGGGTGTCACCCAACCACTTGGCTTTTCCTGCCTTTATTCTGAGAACAAGGGCTCACTTAGTACTTTGTCTTCTCTCTTGTCAAGTTTTTGTCAAAATGGTCCTCGCCACTCTTTTCACAGCCCCAAGAGGCAGTAGCGTTCCTACTAGACCCCAGTCTACCCCCTCCCTTGCTGCCAGCCTAGACCCCAGACTCCTAGGGCCTCCTCCCCACTGCTCCTCTGGCTGCAGCTATCTCATACTAATGGGAGGAGCACCCCGTGAGTCTCCAGCGCCCCTTCCCCTATGGTTACCAGCCCGGAGTCCAATCCTCCTGCTGATGAAGGCCCTTCCATTTCTGCAGCAGCCCCTTCCCCCAATTCTAAATCCCCATGGCTCTAGAGATGTCTCCACCGCTAGGGACCAGGTGGACACGTGACCCAGGCTTAGCCAATCAGAGAATTCTAGCAGCGTTTCTGCGATGAGCATATGACCCAAAGAGAACAAGTGAGACTCAATTCTGGAACTTTGGTCAGAACTGTCCAGTTGATGAATCTCTCTGGTGAGAGCAGGATGTCACCATGGCCTTGGTGGCAGCCATCTTCCCACTGCAAGGACAGAAACTGCCTGGGAAGAGGACCACAAACAGAGGGCAAAAAGAGAGCAGAGAGAAAGAGACAGTCAAACCAAGTCCCACTGGCATTGTTTGAGCCCTTGGATCTAATCTTACTTAACTTTTCAGTCACACTAGCTGAGCCACGTTGAGTTGGTTCCTGTCACAATTGCAAGATTCTGCCACCCCTCCCCTCTGTGGCCGCCTGGTGTAGCACTTGACACCACCTTCTTGATGATTCCCAAATCTCTACCTCCTCCAGCCCCTATTCCCACCCTAATTCCAAATTCCCAGTTACTCACAAGTCCCATCAGCGCCACTGACGACATCTCCAGTTCCCACCTGCTTCGGGTTCTGCTGTGCCTCTATCTGCTTCGGGCCCCTGCACCCTTGTACTACATCCAGGGGCTCCCAACCTCTCAGCATCAGAGGTCCCAGGCAAATAAAGTCAATATCCCATCTCTAGAGGCTTCTTTTGACTATCTCTGTTTCAATTCATTTTATACACCACAACCTTTGCCTTCCTAGAGCTCAGCTCCTATGAAGTCACTTTCTGGCTCAGGAACCTCGGTGTTTTTCCCTTTGCCTTCAAAATAAAATTCAAAGTCCTTTAGCCAGGCATTCTGTGTCCTCTATGCCCTGGCACCAACTTGCCTTTCCAAAGCTATTCCCCTTTCCCTTCTGTGTTAGTCAGGGTTGTCCAGAAGAACAGAGGCAACAGGAGGAACAGGGGGAGGGAGAGAAGGAATGGGAGAGAGAGACTGATTTGTGTTGCTCTGCATCTATCTATCTAAAAAGATTTGTTCTGGGATGCCTAGCTGGCTCAGTCAGTTAAGCATTTGCCATTGGCTTGGGTCATGATCCCAAGGTCCTGGGATCAAGTCCTACATCGGGCTCCTTGCTCAGCGGGGAACCTACTTCTCCCTCTGCCTGCTCTTTCTCTCTCTGACAAATAAATAATTTTTTTAATCTGAAAAGGTGTATTCAAAGGCATTCACTCTCACAATTATAGATATTGATAGGTTCCAAGAGCTGTACGGTGAGTTGACAAGTTGAAACTTAAGAGAACTGATGGTATGGGTCTAGTCCAAGTCCTCAAGCTTGAGAACAAGAACAGATATTTCAGTCGCAGTCCAACAGTCAGCAGGCTCAAAACCCAGGAAGAGTCCATGTTTGAGTCCCAGGCCAGGAAAAATCTCTTTTACTCATGGGAGAGTCAGCCTTTTTTGTTCCAGTCAGGCCTTCAACTGCTTGGATGAGGCCCACCACATTCAGGGCATGCAATTTACTTTACGTGGTCTACCAATTCAAATGTTAATCTTGGGGGGCGCCTGGGTGGCTCAGTGGTTTAGGCCGCTGCCTTTGGCTCAGGTCATGATCTCGGGGTCCTGGGATCAAGTCCCGTGTCGGGCTCTCTGCTCTGAAGGGAGCCTGCTTCCCTCTCACTCTCTCTGCCTGCCTCTCTGCCTACTTGTGATCTCTCTCTGTCAAATAAATAAATAAAATCTTAAAAAAAAAAATGTTAATCTTAACCCAGAACACCCTCACAGACCAGTATACCCAGAATAATGTTCAACCAAATATTTGGGCCCCCATTGCCCAGTCAAGCTGACATTTAAAATTAATTATCCCACCTTTCATCACACACCTGATGTGTGTGCATGGCTGCAAGACTGAATTACCTAGTATCGTGCATGTAGGTACCATGATTTCTTGACTCCATGCTCCTGCTCATGCTGTTCCCCTTACCTAGGACACCTTTCCCGCTCACCCATGCTACCTATAAAGTCCCACTCTCCTTCCCACCATAAACTGTACCTTTTACCAACACTGACCTTGTGTTCTTTCCCACCTCTGTGCTTCTGCAGCTCTAGCAGTTCCCTTCCCTGTCTGCCAAACTCCTATTCTTCTCTCCTTCAAGGATTAGTGTGGATCTCAGCTCCTAAGCCTTGACTGATACCCCCAGGCAACCCATCGTTCCTATTACACTGTATATTTAAAGCATACTCTATTAAAATCATTTGTGTCTGTGCTAACTAAACCATTAAGCCATGAGCAGGCAGGGATCTTACCGTATTCACTTTTGTATCCTTTTATCTAATTTCCTGGCAAACTGCCAGCCCTCCAAAATGTTTGATAAATAATGCATGAATGAGCATACTGCCACTTCTCCCACAAAGCCTGTTCCTCTTCTGGCTGCTAAAGTGATCTCCACTTCTTCGAAACTCCCATAGCGTTCACCTGAGGGTCTCTTTAGGCACTCGCCCTGTTCTGTCATGTTTATCCATGCTTTCTCTACCCTACAGTAAGTTCCCAGGGACGGGCTCAGCTTGGGGTGCATTTTTTGCTCCCCTCACACTGCTCTTCAGGTGCCTTAACCATAGTGAGGGAGAGAAGCCTCAAAACAGCATTCTTTGCCAAAGGCCGAAGAGCGCAAATTCACCACCATCTCCCCAGGGCCCGGGAATCCACATGAAGGAGGCTCTCCCTTGTGGTCTTCCGCCTTAGGATTTACATGAGAAAATCCCAATTTAAGACTTTCCATGTGATTCATAGGCGATAAAACTATAAAGAAAAGCAAGGAAGTGATTATTATAAAAATCTGGCTGCTGGCAGCCTCTGAAGGAGTTTGTGATCTGGAAGAGATTGGGGGGAGCAGTGCTGGTGGTGGTCTATTTCCTGACCTCGGTGATGGTGACATGAATGTCTGCTTTATAATCATTCGTTGTACTGTACATTTGTTTTATGTGCTTTTCCTCATGTATAATATTTCATAAAAATAAAGGTTGGAAATAAACAAAAATAAAGTCTCACAGTTGTAACTGAGGGGTTGCTGTTGTGTAAATTCCTATCACTAAGACACAAGGCTACCCTTCCCTCCTGATTTATTGGCTGGATCTTCCCCTCTCTGGCTGATCATGGTCATGGCTCAGGCCATGCCAGCAGCCCCACTCTGCTGCTAGGACTCCAGATGGGCTCCCAATCTGACTGTCACGACTTAAGGGGCTTAGGGCTGCTGCAGCTGCACCACTACCCCATCAGCTCTAACTCAAGGACCTTGTCCCTCTGAGCCCCTCCTGCTGCTCAGCCTCCCTCCTCCACTTTGTGCCACATCATTATGCTTGTCTAGAGACCTGGACCCTTCCTGCAGTCAGAGAAAGGAGAGGAACTGACCAAACCTGTTTCCTACCTGCCTTTTCTCTAACTGGCCCAGGCTTGTCTCCTTCATCTCTATTACGATCTCTGGTGGAGACAATCTGGGTCACTGAAGAAGGGTGCATGAGATAGGATAGGGGAAAGAAAAGTCTAGAAATGACTGAGCAATTCCATCTGCACTGGTAGGGTTTGGTAAAAAACCCAAAGGCACATGGTACGGTGATGAAGTTTTAATCTGAAAAATTATCTGAGAATTATTCATGTGAACCAACTTGTCATGGGCGGGAGTGTTGTGACCAATATTCAACAGTCAGTGAATATATTATGTGCTAGGCACCTTGGATGCGAAGATAACTGATATTCCCCGCTTAACCTCTTGAATGGCTTCTCCTGGCTCTTGTCCACATCTCCAACATCCTCAGAACCATGCACTCACTCACTGGGCTCCAGCCATCCTACCTTCTTTGGCATTCCTCAGACAGAACTGAGCTTACTGTGCCTGCCTCAGGGCCTTTGCACTTGCTGCCTTGAATGCTCCTGTTCTGCATGAGCCTGCTCCTTTTCATCCCGCATGTCTTTGCTCAAATAACAACTCTTTCAGAAGACCTCCTCCCCATCCAGCTTAGAGTAGCAGTTCCAAACAACTAACGCCCCATGCTGCTTTCTTTCTTTCACAGCCTTATCACTCTCCAAAATGATCTCACCCTTTTAATATTCTTAATATCTGTCTCTTCCTATTAAAAAGTAAATTTAAAGGCTCCTTTCCCGCTGTACCCTCAGTGCTAGAATGTAGTGCATACTTAATAATTACCTGTTGAAAAAATACAATGAATGAAGACATAATCTCTATTCAAGGAGCTAAGGTCTCATGGTGACACAAACAATAATCAAAACAAGTGCTTGGACAAGGGTTTGTACAAGTATCTGGGAGAATCAAAGAAAAGCAGAATATTCAAAAGAGTTATACTTAACATTTACTAAGTGCTTCCTATGCTCCAGGCATTGTTCTAAGTATTTAATATGTATTATGTCACTTGAAATTCACAAGAACTCTGGGATATAGAAATTATTGCCTTTGACAAAAACGAGGCATGTAGAGGTTAGTACCACTTGCCTAAAGTCATATAGCCAGCAGGTGGAAAAGCTGAAATTCAAACCCAGAGCCGATAAGGGAAAGTTTTCCAAAGGAGTGAGGGCTGATCTAAATCTAGAGGACCAGCACAGGCTGCCCAGGCCAGGTTGGGGATGCTGACCACTGGAGGAAAGAATGGACATGTCCAGGTACACAGGCATGGATAAGCAAGAGGCTCAAGGGGTAGATGAATCTCACAGAGATAATTTTGAACACAAGACAACAAGCACGAAAGGGTATACATTGTGTGATTCCATTTGGTTCAGAAACAAGCAACACTATTCTGTGGCAGCAGAAATCACAATACCTAAACTTTCGGGAGATTGAAGACGAGGCAAGGGCCTGAGGGAGACTTTTGGCATACTGGCTAAACTCTGTATCTTCATCTGGACAGTGGTTATGCATATCCCATGCTTACTTTGGGCAATTTCATCCAGTCCTACAATTTCCAGGATGTCTATTATACATAAATTTAAAAAATTAGGATGCCTGGATGGCTCAGTCGTTTAAGCATCTGCCTTCAGCTCAGGTCGTGATCCCGGGGTCCTGGGATCAAAACCCTCATCAGGCTCCCTGCTCAGAGGGGAGTCGGCTTATCCCTCTACCCTTCCCCCCTGCTCATGATCTCACACACTCTCTCTCACTCAAATAAATATAAATAAATAATCTTAAAAAAAATTAAAGTTCACCTTAGCAATAGTATTGGCCTAAAAACCAAAACATTCATGATTTTTTTAGAGGTGTGGAATATTTGCGAATCTTGGTGGGTAGGTTTAATGACTGCAGAAAAGCAAAGCAAAGCAGGGTGGTTCCTAGCTGGCTCAGTGGGTGGAGCGCGTAACTCTTGTTCTCGGGGTTGTGAGTTCGAGCCCTACATTGGGGTAGAGATCACTTAAAAAAATAAAATCTCGGGGCGCCTGGTCGGCTCAGTGGGTTAAGCCTCTGCCTTTGGCTCAGGTCATGATCTCAGGATCCTGGGATCGAGCCCCGTATCGGGCTCTCTGCTCCCCCTCTACCTCTGCCTGCCTCTCTGCCTACTTGTGATCTCTCTCTCTCTGTCAAATAAATAAAATCTTTAAAAAAATAAAATCCTAAGGGGCACCTGGGTGGCTCAGTGGGTTAAGCCGCTGCCTTCGGCTCAGGTCATGATCTCGGGGTCCTGGGATCGAGTCCCGCATCGGGCTCTCTGCTCGGCAGCGAGCCTGCTTCCCTCTCTCTCTCTCTGCCTGCCTCTCTGTCTGCTTGTGATCTCTCTCTGTCAAATAAATAAGTAAGATCTTTAAAAAAAAAAAATAAATAAAATCCTAAAAAGAAGAAAGCGGAGAAATGGGATGGAAGAAATGAGAAGCTAAGAACAAGATTTAATGTGTAGAAATTAGAAATGGGAAGATGGAGAGCTCAAGAGGAGCTCAGAAGAAAAGAGCAAGATCAAAGTGTCACCTGTGAATCACTGAATCTTCACCTAATCAGGCAGATTCAGCCACATTAGCATCTACTGGATGTTTCTGTGCTTCCGGTGCTGCGGGAGGGTGAGCCTAGCTGGAATAAGACAGGAACAAGACAGGTGTGGGAGTTGAAGCTCAGGGAGGTGACATGACTTGGTATGAGATCACACACCTTGTAAGGGCTGGAGTTATCTTTGCCAGAACCTCCAGTCTGAGCTAAGACGCGGCTAATGCTAAGTATTGGCCCCACTTGGAGACAGAGTTTTGGCTCAGAGGAAGTGAAGGGGGGGCCCTGGCTGCTTTGGTGGTGCGGTGGCTTCCTGCCCACAGGACACACCCAGCTTCTAAATCACCACTCTGGGCAGTCGGGTTGTTGCTAGGCACCCAGGGGGCCTTTGAGCTTTCAAGCAGAGCCAGCCAAGGGCAGTTAACTTCACCTCATTGCAAGGTCAGGTGCAGAACAGAGAGGGAAACCAGCCTCCTGAGTGAAGCCTTTCCTTTCCTTTTTTTTTTTTTAAAGATTTTATTTATTTATTTGTCAGAGAGAGAGAGAGAGCGCACAGGCAGAGTGGCAGAGGGAGAAGCAGGCTCCCTGTGGAGCAAGGAGCCGATGTGGGACTCTCGATCCCAGGATGTTGGGATCATAACCTTAGCCGAAGGCAGCCGCTTTACCAACTGAGCCACCCAGGCGTCCCTGAAGCCTTTCCTTTTTTGTTTTGTTTACCTCCATGCCCAGCCCTCCCACTTGCTCCCTCCCATTGTCTCCGATGAATTCTAGTTGTTTGCGTTCACTAGAAGGAAAAGCCTTTAACCAGGCAGTGATCAGGTGTCTCCTACAAAAATCGAACTGTTCCTTGAGAATCCACCATGGGCAGGCCTTACATTGGAGGCCAAGCACACAGAAATTCTCTCTTGAGGGAGCCCACAAACTGTCTGGGGGCACAGCCCGGATGCTGCGCCACCGTGATCCCTAGAATAGGGCATGGCGTATCAAGTACACTACATACATTTGCTGAATGAACAGAGACTGTAACTAAAGCTAAGGTGTTAGGGGAGCTCACAGGAGGGCTTCTGATGCCAGTTCGACCCAGAAATCAAAGAAGGCTTCACACAGGGGACCCTGCCGATCTGCGTCATAAAAAATGAGTAGTAGTAGGCTGGCAAAGATTGGGGGAGGCATAGGGGAGAGGCATTCCAGGCCAAGGGAAAATGTCCAATAAATGCCTGGCAGTGGGTGGAAAATGCTTAGCAAAATAGTCAAGCCATTGTCAAGAGCGTTGAGCTGAGCTGCCCGTGGAAAGTGACCACACACGATGCTCCTGGAAGGGCCAGCTACACTTGAGTGCTCTAGCCGCTGCCACCATCACAGTGGACTCCTCATGGTCCCCACACCCCGCAGAGCTGGCCTCCTCTCTGGCAGCCAGGCCCTGGCACCCACTCACTGCTCAGAGTAGCTGCCCAATAGATGACATATTTTTCCATGGCACCAGCCAGTTGCTCGGAATCTCATATTACCTTGTGGTCCCAACACTGGTTTTCACCAGTAGCCATCTGGCAGGAGCATTTTTCAATAACTAGATGAAATTATTCTTTTGCAGAACTTGGGAGTCAAAACAATCACAAAGGGAAAATTAGACACAGGGGAGGGTTGAGGAGGACTTCCCTCGAGTTGTTCTGCATTTTGCTCCTCCTTCCTCTCACAAAATTCAAAGTGTTTAGGGTTCTTTAGAACTAGGCTCTAGATGGACTCAAGAAATGATAATGACAGGGGCGCCTGGGTGGCTCAGTGGTTGGGCATCAGGTTTCAGCTCAGGTCATGATCTCGTCAAGCACAGATCAGCCCCGCATCGGGCTTCACCCTCAGTGGGGAGTCTGCTTGAGATTCCCTCCCTGTGCCCCTCCCCCAGCTTATGCTCTCTCTCCCTCCTTAATAACTAAATAAATCTTTTTTTTTTTTTTAATGACATTGACAGACATTAGCGGTAGCTGGATCATGCAGACTGCAAAGAGAAAGCACAGGAATCATCTCGGGTGGTGGCAAGAGACAGGGAATTACTGTTCTCTCAAATCCCCACAGAGCTCTTGAAACGCTGGACTTGGGCTGCTCTTTGATATCCAGGCAGTGTGACCTCAGGACAAGGGCATGGGGCTGGAGCCAGATGAAATGGAGATGGATTCCAGCCTCTCCTCTTACTGGGTTTGTCTGGGGGCGAGGAGCCTCATCTGTAAATTCACTTCCATGGGAAAGATCTCCGACCACAGGGTTGCCAGGACATGGTGCTGGGGCGCTGTGAATTGTACCAGTTCTGCTATCAGGGTGTGGAGGTTGTGGGGTTGAGTTGTGACTCTGTCGTTTACCTCTCTAAACATCTTATGCTTTAGAGGTTTGACTCCATACCTAAATCCTCTCCCTTGCATTTTTTTTGCTGAAAGTACAAAGCTAAGTATTAGTCATAGAAGGAACTACTCTGCAGCTGCTTGAAAAAAAAATTTTTTTAAATGAAGCAAATCTCTGTATGTCGATAGCAACAGACACCAAGACCTATTGGTCAAGAAAAATATATAACCTAAACATGCATTTTGTGTAAATAAAAAAGGGACATATGCCTGTGTGTACCCACATGTGTATATGGTTATATCTGTGTAATTGATATCTTCTGGAAAGATTTGTAACAGGCTGTTAATGCGAAGAGCCTTTAAATTTTCCTTTTATTCCCTTCTATACTTTTTGGACTTTTCTATCCACGTGCAAATGTATCTTCTGCTTTGAAAAATGTCAGTGGGAGTTCCCTAGGAAGTGAGATTATGGGCCATTTTTGTTTTTATACTTTTCCTCTACCAAATGAAGCTAAGGAATGTTATTCTAAATTTTATGATGAGGCTCAGGTGATGATCCCAGGGGTCCTGGGATGAGGCCCCCAGTCCGGCTCCCTGCGAAGCAGGGAATCTGCCTCTCCTTCTCCCACTGCCCCTCTCCCTACTTGAGCTCTCTCCCTCTCTCTCAAATAAAATCTTAAAAAATTGTAAGATAAAGATGGGAAAAAGTAAAAGAAGAAACATCTTGCATGCAGGAGATTCTTAAAGAGATGCTTGTTCGGGGCGCCTGGGTGGCTCAGTGGGTTGGGGCCTCTGCCTTCGGCTCGGGTCATGATCCCGGGGTCCTGGGATCGGGCCCCGCATCGGGCTCTCTGCTCCGTGGAGAGCCTGCTTCCTCCTCTCTCTCTGCCTGCTTCTCTGCCTAGTTGTGATTTCTCTCTGTCAAATAAATAAAATATTAAAAAAAAAAAAAAAAGAGATGCTTGTTCAATTCCTACTTCCAGACATGGTAGAAAATGCCCAAGATGAGGGGGACAGAAATCCTGGGCTTAGATCCCATCTTCGCCATTTTCTTGGCCACCTAGTGTAACTGGCGAATCTCATTTTCTTATCTGTAAAGCAGGTGTATTTATGTAAATAGGTGAGGTCAGATGACAATAAGGATTAAATGAATCACAAATGCATCTATCCTAGCACACAGTAAACCACCTCAATAGAATGGCAAGAGTTGGAGGGATCATTTTAATCCTTGTAGCAAAGAACTTAAGATTTGCCAGAGTAGGTGATGTTACCCAAACATATGCAGGGAATACGAAACCCAACTTTTTCAAAAATTTTAAGTAGCCTCCATGCCCAAAGTATGGCTTGAACTCCTGACCCTGAGATTCAGTCGCATGCTCTACCAACTGAACCAGCTGGACACTCCAATATGAAACCCAGCTTATACCATAGAGCTTTCTCAATTCAACATGAAGCTTAAGAGACCAGGAATCCCAAGGTAACTGTGGCTGGCGTATCCATGACCAACTCTCCTATTTAAGTCAGTTCTCAACTAAAGGCCAGTTTGCCCCCGAGGAACATTTGGCAATGTCTGGAGACATTTGTGGTTGTCTCATCAGTGCGGTGCTATCGGCAGCTGGTGAGGACAGACTACAGATGCTGCTGAACATCCTGTAACACCCAAGACAAGCCTCCACGGAAGAGAATTCTCTGGCTCCAAATTGCCCATGTTGAGAAAATCTGTGCTACATTAACTTAGGACACTTCTGCCGTCAAGCCATACAATCTCGAAGGTGGGAACTTCTGGGTCCACCGGGAAAGTCGGCTCCTTAACAGTATATTCCACATCACCAAAGCAGCTGAGAAACAGGTACAGGCCAGGAAATTCTTAACACCAGGAGTTCCTGATCTTTGCAGACTAAAGGAAATACTTTCATAATGCTCTGAACAAATGGAAGTATTGAAGATACTCCAACCTTACCGTGGTTCCTAACTCCTTCGCCAATGTTAAATTTTACTCTTAGAATTAGGACTAGAAATTTACCTATGCGGCGCCTAGATGGCTCAGACTATGACTGTTGATCTCAGGGTTGTCAGTTTGAGACCCACGTTGGGTCTGTAGAGAGGACTTGATAAAAAATAAAATCCTTAAAATAAAATGGTTTTAGGGCTACCTGGATAGCTCAGATGGTTAGGCATCTGCTTTTAGCTCGGGTCACGACCCCAGGGTCCTGGAATCGAGCCATGCATCCAGCTCCCTGCTCAGGGGGAAGCCTGCTTCTCCCTCTCCCTGTCTGCTGCTCCCCCTGGCTTGTGCTATCAAATAAATAAAATCTTTAAAAAATAAAATGGTTTTAAAAAGAAAGAAAAGCTTAAGCTAGTCAATAAAAGGCACAGTTCACCCTTTTGTATGTTTGCTATTCCCCAAGCATTTCCACACTTTCTCTCAAGGTGGGATTCTGTCATTTCCCACACAAGTCCAATTAAAATCTCACTTCCCGGGGCACCTGGGTGGCTCAGTGGGTCAAAGCCTCTGCCTTCGGCTCAGGTCATGATCCCAGGATCCTGGGATCGAGCCCCGTACATCAGGTTCTCTGTTGAGCAGAGAGCCTGCTTCCCCCCCTCTCTCTGCCTGTCTCTCTGCCTACTTGTGATCTCTATCAAATAAATAAATTCTTTAAAAAAAAAAAACTCACTTCCCTAACTTGGCTATTTCCTCTCGCCTCTGCTTTTAGAGTGTATGTGTGTGTGCGGGCGTGTGTTTAAATAGGAAATGTGTTTTTGGAGCGCCTGGGTGGCTCAGTCAAATGTCTGACTTTGGCTCAGATCAGGATCTCAGGGTCCTGGAATTGAGCCCCACCATCAGGCTCTGTGCTCAGCAGGGGGAAGGTCTGCTTGTCCTGTTCCCTCTCCCACTGCCTTTACCCCTGCACAGGCTTTCTCTCAAATAAACAAAATCTTAAAAAAAAAAAGAAAGAAAAGGAAGACTAGTTTTACTAATGATCCTACCCATAGAGCTCAACATCTTCCTCTCTCTTCAAAAACTATACATTTCTTCTTCATACTGGGTTTTGTATTTGTGTCCTAGCATCTAGACCAGTCCAGAAGGCACAGGAAGTATTAACACACTGGCAGAATAAACACGAGTTCCAGCTTGGAGCTAACCAGTCCCTCTCCCAAAGATTAGTTTCTGAACTGGCAGCAAGTGGATTACAGGAGCAGATGTACAAATCCAACAGCCAGGCCACAGAGGCAGAAAGGTTCCTGAAGACTGGGTCACACTGAGGAAAAGCAGCTGCTGTTTACTCTCTGCCTATCACAACCACAGCTACGGACTGCTTTTATAACCGAAGCACAGGTTTCCACACACAGGAAGCAGGGTGACCTGTTTCAGGAGGAGCAGCAGAGAATGGTCAGACAGCTTTAGGAGTTCTCTTGTGAGGGTGACAAGCTGTGGAACACAGGCCATGGAAATGGGGAGAGCAAATCAAACAGATCTAAGAGTTACTCACCTCGGAGGACCCTGTTTTATCCCCTTCTCAGTTGGAATTTAAATTCTGACTGCACACAAAGGGCAGACCTGCTCCTGTCTTATCTCTAGCTCACATCTACTCCTGATGATTATCTCAACTTTCTCAAATGCTGAGTCAAAGCTAAACTGGTAAATCACCACAGGACATTGTGATTAAGGACTAAACTTTTAATAGTTCAAGGACATCTAAGATGAGTTACTGGTGGGGTTACAGAAGCTTCCATTCATGCCGCCACAGCAAGAATCAAGAATTCTGAAAGTTGAAGCAATCACCTCTTTGGATACATAACAATGTATTAAAGCATGTCAGAAAGTGCAAAAAAGGAGGCATTCAGCAAAGCAAGAACAAGCAACAGGCTGATTGTCCTAACAGCAGGGTCCTAACAGAAGCTCCTTCTGGAGCTCAGTCCCAGGAAGTAGAGCTGCCTCCGCCGGAGAGAGGTCCAAACATGGGTTCTGATGGGTTCTTATTACAACTAGTCAAAGGCAAGCCGAAAGAAGAAAAACAAAAACAAAAAAAACCCCGAGGTTCACATTTCTCCATGACTGTTGTTGGCTCTTGCAACAAAGAGAACGTTTGGTTACTTCTCACGTGTAGGCTGAGCAAGAACCCTGTGGCAGGATTTAGCCAGTGATTCTGACCCCAGGCTGACATCTCTGGGCCTGAGCTCTGAGCTCCTCGGGCAGGACAGCCTGGAACTGCTCCTGTACCAGCATCTCCACAATCTGCTCCTTTGTATGAATATCAGGTCTCAGCCACTGTCCGGCAAGCTCCTGGAGATGTCTGAGGACATCCCTGGGCCCAGCTCCATCTTCATAGCGGAATTTCCGGAACCTCTGCCTGGAGGCTGCTGCGTTGGGAGGATTCCTTCGTGGCATGGTCTCAAGGTCATCGAGAGAGTCTTCATCAAGGCTCTCTTGTGGAAGCCCAGAAGGCTCTCGTGGAGCCTGGACCTGGGGAGCCGGTATTAGGACAACTTCTGGCTCCTCAGCCATCATCTCATTTGATGGTGACCTCATTTTATCATTCTGGACTTCTCTATTTCTTTGTGCCTCTAGGTACCCTTCAGTCTCCATTCTGGAACTCTGGAAAAGGAGGCTGAAGACTCCTAAATGCAGAGAAAAGACAGGCTCAGCAAAAACAGACCAGAGACTGTTAAAACCACCTTGATCTCGTGGATCTGTTCCAGACCCAAGTTCCATCAGCTTTCCAATCTTAACAGGATTTCTTAATAAAGCTACTAGAAATTCTATTTTTGTTTCCTCTGGATCAATTGACACAACTGAGAAAAATGTGGCAGGAGTTTAGCAAAATGAAGAATGTAGATTCTCAAAGCAGAGAGAATGAAAAATGCTGGCCTCACTAACCAGAGAATCTTGTAAGGAATATTTCATTCATTTTCCCTGCATTACAAAGTATTTTACATTATGTTAAAACAAAAAACTATGCATTCACATGATTTATAGGAAGGAGAATCTTTAAAATCACAGGAGTTTGCTTCCACCAATGTCTTTTATGGAGTTGTGCATGTCCAAAAGCATGTTATGAGGAACTACTGAAAACATAAGAGATAAAGGTCTCTTCACTGACATCTACTCTGCTGTCTTTTCTGACCCCCCCCCCAATCTCTTTTATGATGAAAGAATAACAAGTGCTAAAAAAGTACTTTAGGGGACACCTGGGTGGCTCAACCAGTTAAGCATCTGCCTTGGGCTCGGGTCATGATCTCAGGGTCCTCGGATCAAGCCCCAGGTCAGGCTCCCTGCTTGGTGGAGCGCCTGCTTCTCCCTCTCCTCCTCCCCCCACCTCATGCTCCTGCTCACTTGCTCACTCACTCTCTCAAATAAATGAAATCTTTAAAAATAAATAAAATAAAAAGTACTTTAGGAGCTACCATCAGGGTTAAACCTAAATCCCCTCTTCACAAAAAGGAAAGGAAGGAATAGAAAAGCCTCTATGCTAAGATCAAGATCCTAAGTTCCTCCAATCAGCTCATCGGGGCCGCCCCGGTGACTCGGTTGAAGCCTGACTCTGGGATTTCAGCAGGAGGCATGATCTCCATGTTCAGCAGGGATTCTGTTGGAGCTTCTCCCTCTCTTTCTCTCTCAGCCCCTCCCTGTGCTCCAAGGTATGGGCTCTTGTGTGCACACATGCATGCTCTTTCTCTCCCTCTCTCAAACAAACAAAATCTCTAATTTCCATTAATCAGTATATGGAAAACTGAACTAGTCAGAATTCTAGTAGCATTCATGTCCAACTCTGGATGATTGTCAGCGCTAAGATTAGAAAACCAGCTGGAGCAGGGCAGGGGAGGAGGGGGCACACTAAATACATGTAAAATGCTAGGGAAAAAAGGCTTTGTTTCGTTTGGGTTAGGGCCCCAGTCCAAGAGAAAGGTTACGTATAGGAAAACCACAATCTATGTTATTAAAAAAGAGGGAGACAGAGACTTCAAGTGACAGTACAGAAATGACTAAATTAATTTCCACATCAGGGTATGTCTAACCAGAGTACGACTCCTATGATGTGACCAGTTTTCAAAGGTCATCTCTCTCTTTTTTTTTTTTTTTTTCATTAACAAACGCCCTCCCCCAAGATCTAATTCCTCCCCAGTCCACGAAGCGGGAGTGTTGACATTTAAAATCTCTCCGGACTCAGAGACTGTCTCAAATCTGTTTTCTGGGTAACAACTGACAGAGGCCAACAATCACCAACACAGACCAGCTGCCTTGCATTAACTAGTTCTCAGATCCTAGTCACCTCTTCTTCAAATGTTTCATAACCCATTTTCTAGAAAACTTGAATTGATTCCAGACCCCGCCATTTAGATATTCCTAGAACACACTTATTCTTTTCATACTACTGGGTTTTTGCTCTATCAACAGCATGTTCTCTTCCCCAAAAGTAAGCTGTCACTAACCTACCATGATGAAGCCCAAAGCAAAACATCCCCATAACTCACGGGTGCCTTGGAAAAAAAAAGGAAGTATTTAGTCAAGGAAAGGTTGGATAAAAAGTGAGACAGCAAAATCCTGGGAACAACCTAAGTGACCATCAACAGGGAAATAATTCGGCCATTCAGCGGAATAAGGGCAATCTTATGAAGCATGAACTTGGCCTGTGAGTGCTGATACAGACCTGCGTCCATAACACATCACCGCCTGACTGTATGATCCCACCTGGGGAAATTAACATACATACACAAGCACAGATGACCCGATCTATCACAAACACTACCTTCAATTGTATTTACTTTTGAGGGGCAGGGACAGAAGAAACATTTTCCATTCCGTATCTTTCTCTATTGCTTTCTTTTTAACTACAACTATGCATTACTTTCCTAATTCAAAAGGAAGCAAACATTCTCCACCTGCCCAAAACCCTTCTGAGGGAAAACCCCATAACACACTTAGGAAAACACCCTTTTATTAATATGTCTAGCCCCCAGCCTCAGAGGTCTTTACAACCCCGACTTCTAAGAATAATCTAAGTTGTCAGGAGGCCAGTTCTCAAGGCTGGATTTGAAAAATGGACCAACTCCATGATTTACCTAGCTTATAAATCCTATCAGTTTTTGAAGATCGATGACCAGACACAATGCTCACCCTCATCCGTTAATCACGCCGACTTACTGAGCAACTTACTTCCCAGCTGACACCGTGCTGAGCAATTTACATTCGGTTACGTGATCCTCCCAGCCACTCCCGTTAAATTCCCGATACGACTCTCTACTGCCCCAGCTGTCTCTATTAACAGCTGCAGCCGATGCTATTTGAGTTTTACCCGCCAGACACTCCGCGGAAGCTTCCTCCTCATCCCCCATAACCCAAAAGGACAGTTACCGTCACTTCCATTCACACGTAACCAAACTAAGGCCTGACCAGAGGGGATCTGCCCAAGGTCGCAAGACCAGGAGGTGGGACCATTCCCGCTGAGTAGAAATTTCCCGGCGTCTAGGCGGGGAGCTGAGCCGGGCTCCTCCCACCAATGGGCGCGGCTCGGAGGGTCTAGGTCCGACCGGAAAAAAACTTGTGGGACTTCGAACCAGAACCTCCTCCTCCCGAGCTGAAGCGAGCTCCAATGCCATGCTAGCCCGAGCGGCCTGCAGAGTCTCCGAGCAGGGCTTCTCGGCTCCGAGGCCCACCGCCACCGCCGCCGCGGCCCCCCCCGCTCCCAACAGACCGTGCGCCCGGAAAAGAGAGGCGGTCGGGAGGGATGGAGGGAAGGAGGGGGCGTTCACCTGCGCAGGTGCCACCTCTGAGGGTGGGGGCTACGGGGCGGGGGCTCCTCGAGAGCCGACTCGAAGCCCGAAACCGACTCCGAGAAGAGAAAACCACCTTCCCAGCGCAAAGCTTTGTAGCCAGCCGCCGGAACCGGAAGTGGCGCCCCGCCCGGAAGTTGAAAGTGAAGGGGAGGGAAACAGAGTAGAGGGGCGGGGCCTCTCTAGGCCTTGGCGGTGCTCTGCGGCTCCGTGGTTTTAACCCGTGGTGGACTTTGGGCCTTCCTCAGTCTCAGTTCTTCCTACCGTGCGGAGCTTTTGGTAACGCCTAGGTAGCTTCTCCGCTTAGGCGAAGTTCTCTGATTTTTTTAAGCCGCAGTTTGCAGCCCCGAGGTGGAAAGAGGTCGAAGCGGGAAATTGGGACACTCCAGTGGGCCGCCCGCAGCTGACTCAGCGCCCCACCCTGAGGTTACACCCATCAGCCTTTGCACCACCCAGAGGGAAGAAACCAGAATGGAGGGCTGGGTGGCTGCTGTTTGGAAAAGGTGGTCCTGTGTGGCGCCCCGTGGAGTCACTTCTTGGGAGGCAGTGGGCACAGACAGAAGTCTGTACGCAGACATAAGTGGGCATGTGTCCGCGTGGGTTTGCCAGTCTGTCTGTCCTGTGTATGGAAGGCTCGGGCTTAGCCCTGTGTGCCTCTTCCCCAAGACTTACTTCCCAGTTGCTGATGGTTAAGAACTGAAGATTTGAAGTCACACTTCGCTGGTTTGCGTCTGGGTTTAGCCTGGATTTGAGTTGGAAGCACACATGTTAAGATAGCACAGCCTGTGAGAGGAAGTGCAAAGATGCTAATGGAGACAGCCCTCCCATGTCCTTGCTCTTAACCTTGAAAGAGAAGGGACTGGGGTGTTAGGTAGGCCACCTGAGCGCTGTCCCTATCTCTCCACCCATTTGACCTATCCAAATGGGACAGGCTAAGGAATTAGAGGGGCACTTCCAAAACCCTTGCTGGGTTATCACAACCCTTACCCGTAACCAAACCCTCCCTACCCTCCAGGTAACCTCCCACACCCCCAACTCCACCCCACCTCACCCCCAGCCAATGTCCCTGTGGAAGAAGATGTGCCTTTTGTCTACACTGCCGCTTTGGGTCAGTAAACCTCTAGATTGCCAGATACTCCAGCTGATGGTTGGTTAACCAGAGCTCCTTCCTGTGCCCTTAGTCCTACCTTCACTGGTGACTGTGGCCCTTACCCCACTTACTCCTACAGGGCAGTTTCCACCTTTCACCTCCTCTCAGCCTTGGTTTCCCTATGGATAAAGTGAGAGGGTTGGACTACATTAAGGACCTCTAAGTGCCCTACCCCCACCCCCATTCCAATTCTTAGGTTCCTTAGGAATGCTTCAGAAGACTGCTGGAGTGGGGTGGGAGTGCGAGACGGAAGCGCTTTAGGTCCCAGAGCAGCTCCAATTTTAAAGGTTTATGAATGTATACGAAAAGTGTATATGTTGTGGCTCTGTGTAAGGTTATCATAGCATTCAGGATAAAAATGGAAGCTTTGTGCTTTGCCCCCACATGCCTCATCTTTCCCCACCGTTATTCACTCACTCTGCTCCAGGCACACTGGCCTTCTAGTTATTTTGCAAACCCAAGAAGTTCATCTTCACCTCTTTGGTGATCTCTGCTCGTGGTGCCTTTTCCTTTAAATCTTTAAAAAAAAAAAAATAAAGGGTTGACATTGTGCTTTTTCGAAAGGGAGATTTTCTAAATGATTTAGAAAACAAAAATAAGTTGTTGGCATTGATGCTCTAATCATTACTTAAAAAATAAATTATTGGAGTGTCTCGGTGGCTCAGTGGGTTAAACGTCTGCCTTCGGCTCGGGTCATGGTCCCGGTGTCCTGGGATCAAGCCCTACATCCACAGGGAGGAGTCTGCTTCTCCCTGTCCCTCTGCTCCTTCCCATGCTTGTGCTCTCTTTGTCTCTCTCTCTCCCAAATAAATCTTTTTATAAAAAATTAAATTATTGACTATATGGTTTTTAAAGGATTTGAATCGTCAAGACAGATTAAAAAGAGAACACTGAATTATTGATCAAGTTGTTGACACTTTAAGGCAAGATTTCCTAACTCCCTGTTGCCCACCCATGAGGAGGGTGTCAGCAGTTAGCCTCCCACTGAGGCTGGGTGGGGAGCCCCTGAGGTCCTCCTATCCAGCCACAGGGTGGAATTTTACAGGTCTGACTGCCCTTTATCCTAAAATAAACTGTCCAAGAGGAAACTGTCCAAGGGTCCTTCCCTGACCCATTGGGAAGAAGTAGTGGCCTGGAAACACCTGTTATGTGTCACCTGGCAAAATCCCTCTGACTCAACACAAATGATGATCTCGTGCTGGTTCCAGAAATTCTCGCATCCTCCCCTGCACCCTTGTCTCTGCTCTGCTTGACTCAGATCCTCCCTTGACCTCACTCAGGCCTTGCCAGACCAGTTCTTGGGCTTTTGTAGGAGCTGGAGTGGGGGGTACAGGCTGGAGGAGCGTTTCTGTGGGGGAGCGTTCAGGAGTGGTGATGCAGAAAAGTGGGGAGGCAGTTGTAATACGTGGGGACCGTGGTTGGGAAAAGAAGAAAGAGAATTTTATGGAGTATTGTTGATATAATCACTTTGGAGAGCAACTTGGCAATTGGTGAAGTTGAAAATGAGCACACCCTCCCACCCATTTCTTGGAATCTACTCTAGAGAAATTCTCACACATTTGTACCTGGAGATATGTCCAAGGACATTCCCTGAGGCACTGTTTGTAATCATAAAAAAAATTGGCCCTGCTGTGAATGTCCATCTGTAGAGGGAGAAGGATAAGTAAATAGTGTTGTGTAATAGCAGAGTGTTCAAAACTAGCAGCAATGAGCTAGAGATCTATAAAGTAGCGTGGAGAGACTTCAAGACACAATGCTGGATGAAAGAACCAGGTCACAGAATTATACATACAGCATGAAGATATGCATGTACTTTTTTAAAAAAAGATTTTATTTATTCATTTGAGAGAGAGAGAGCACGAGCAAGGGGAGAAGCAGAGGAAGAGGGAGAAGCAGACTCTCTGCTGAGCAGGGAGCCTGCTTTGGGGCTTGATCCCAGGACCCTGAGTTCACGACCTGAGTTGAAGGCAGAAGCTTAACCCACTGAGTCTCACCATACATTTACTTTTGAAAACCAAAACGATGCAATACATTGTTTATAGATATTAAATATGTGATTTTAAAACTATATAATAGAGTGGGAATGCAAGCTGGTACAGCCACTCTGGAAAACAGCATGGAGGTTCTTCAAAAAGCTGAAAATAGAGCTACCCTATGACCCAGCAATCACACTACTGGGTATTTACCCTAAAGATACAAATGTAGTGATCTGAAGGGTCACGTGCACCTGAATGTTTATAGCAGCAATGTCCACAATAGCCAAACTATGGAAAGAACCTAGATGTCCATCCACAGGTGAATGGATAAAGAAGATGTGGTATATACATACAATGGAATACTATGCAGCCGTCAAAAGAAATGAAACCTTGCCATTTGCTGTGATGTGGATGGAACTAGAGGGTATTATGCTTAGTGAAATAAGTCAATCAGAGAAGACAATTATCATATGATCTCTCTGATACGAGGAATTTGAGAGGCAGGGCTGGGGTGTTGTTGGGGGTAGCAAAGGAAAAACGAAACAAGATGGGATCGGGAGGGAGACAAACCATAAGAGACTCTTAATCTTACAAAACAGACTGAAGGTTGTTGGGGGGGGTTGGGGGGTAGAGATAGGGTGGTTGGGTTATGGACATTGGGGAGGGTATGGGCTGTGGTGAGTGCTGGGAAAGGTGTAAGCCTGACCTTTCACATATCTATAACCCTGGGGCAAATAATACATTATATGTTAATAAAGATAATTTAAAAAAACAACAAAATACTTAAGAACAAACTTAAAAAAAAACAACTATATAACAGCATGGAGTGTCAAGATAAATGCACAATTCATTTCATTAGTAAGGATAAGTTAGGTTGACGTCACTGTAACAAACACCCCAAATCTTAGTGGCCTGTAACAACAGTTTATTTGTTGCTTGTGCTACATGTCAATCAGGGGGCATTAGAGACTGTCCTCCGTGTCTCCTCACTCTGCGACCAGGCTGACCTGCAGCCACCTCTTGCCATGGCAGAGCAAAAGAGAGCTCTGCAAACCGTCCCACCTCTCAAATCTTTACCTTGGCCAGAGAGAGCCATGGGGCCAAACCCGCCTTCACGAGGTGGAGGGCAGGCAAGAAGGATCCTGCTCCGTGCTCCAAAAGAAAACCAGTGCTGTTGGGTAAACAACCCCACAGCCACGATGATGTCCTCTGGGTACAAAGCGGCCTCCATTTTATGTAGTTCCTCTTTTAGAAAATATGAAGCAAAAACATGGACTTTGTTAATGCTGGAGGGAGGCTACATGGGCGTTTCCTATGTTATTCTCCATGCTGTATCTTTTAAACGTTTTAAAACAAGAAGTATAATTTTTAGGAAGAGGGGCAATGGGGCAAGAGTAATAATTAAAATTATAAACGTGGGGCGCCTGGGTGGCTTGGTCAGTTGGGGGTCTGCTTTCGGCTCAGGTTATGGTCCCGAGTTCATGGGATCGAGTTCTGCGTTGGGCTCCCTGCTCAGCGGAGAACCTACTTCTCCCTCTCCCTCTGCCTGCTGCTTCCCTTGTTTGTGGTCTCTCTCTCTCTTTCTCTCTCTCTCTCTGTCAAATAAATAAGTAAAATCTTTTAAAAATTATAAACATATAGGGCGCCTGGGTGGCTCAGTGGGTTAAGCCACTGCCTTCAGCTCAGGTCATGATCTCGGGGTCCTGGGATCGAGTCCCACATCGGGCTCTCTGCTCGGCGGAGAGCCTGCTTCCCTTCCTCTCTCTCTGCCTGCCTCTCTTGTGATTTCTCTCTGTCAAATAAATAAATAAAATCTTTTAAAAAAAGATTATAAACATATATCCTTGATGGGCTCATGTTTGCTTTCACGGTACCCAGGAGGAACACGAGTAAAGGAATTCGGTTGTTTCTATGTTGCTCTTGGCTGTAGGGCAACAATCCCTTGGACCTCAACACCATCGCAGTGGGCTCTCCGGCTGTGTTTGAGGCATTGTGTGGGCTTCTGAGTGTGTGTCTGCTCCCGGCCGCAGCCGGGGCTCCCAACGTTGTTTTCCTCACATCTGTACTCCCAGCCCTAAACTTGCCACAAAGCAGGTGCCTCGTGAATGTTTCATGAATGGCCCTGATACACTCATTTCCATCTGAATAATGAGCTGTTTCAGGGTAGGAACCATGTCTCTCTCCCCCTCTGAGCCCGTGTCTGGAACAGGGAAGGAATGCTTGTTGAATGAATGAATGAATGAATGAATGAACAACCACAGCCCCCCTTCCCTAGCCCATCAATGGAAGCAGAAAACACATGGCTCTTGAACTCCACCACGAGCCTCCCAAGGGGCTGACAAGGTCAGTTTGTGTGCAGACTCTATGCTTTTATGCCTGCATTGAAAAGCCAAAGGTGGTATGTGGCTATATAGAATGACCAACTTCTTGGGACTCTCCTGCTTTCACCACCTCAAGTTCTGTGTCCTGGGCACTCCCCCAGTCCCAGGCAAACGGGGACAGTTGGTGAGTCTCCGCTCTCAGAGCCCCATGTTTTTCTCACTCTCATGAGAGGGTTGAATCTGGTCTCGTCTCTTACATATCAGATTTCATGAATAGCCTGGAAGGGAACAGGCGAGTCAAAGAAAGAAGAGACACATGTTGGGGTTTTCTGAGAGATCTTTATTTTTTACAAAGAATGTGGATCAGCACTGCCACCGAGGCCCTGGTTCTAGTGGCTTGACGTGACCTAGGAAAACCGGGGAGAGCCAGAATCGTCTGGTTAGGAGCAGATTCTGAAGTCATATGGAACTGAGTTTGATTTCCAGCCATGTGACTCATCAGCTGTGGAACGCTGGAAGAGTGACTCGACCTCTCTGAGCCTTAGTTTCCTCTTCTGTATAATGGGATATAATCATAGTACTCATCTCACAGGGGCCGTTGATGAAACTATTAAGGAGGTTTACATAGTTTATAAATGGCGGCTACTACTGTGAACTATGTTAACCATCCCTGACCGTTCGTTCCCAGATAAGGTTAACTCTTTCACTGGGGCCTGAGCATCGCAGTCACTGCTCTCCCCACATTTCATGATTATTGCTCATCTAATCATCTCCTCCCCACAAGGCAGCCCTTTGACACATCACTATCTTTCAGGACAGGGAAAGACCGGGACCAAAGAAGACATTTCATAAACACTTGTTAAAATAAGGAAAATAGGGGCGCCTGGGTGGCTCAGTGGGTTAAGCCACTGCCTTCGGCTCAGGTCATGATCTCGGGGTCCTGGGATCGAGTCCCACATCGGGCTCTCTGCTCAGCAGGGAGCCTGCTTCCCTCTCTCTCTCTCTCTCTCTGCCTGCCTCTCTGTCTACTTATGATCTCTCTGTCAAATAAATAAATAAAATCTTAAAAAAAATAAAATAAGGAAAATAAGGCAGTTCAGCCATAGTTCAAAGCTCCATCCAGAAGACCCTGAAGTGGTTGGGGCCACGCCATAGCAGAAAACATCCCCAAAGCCCTCTGAAATGTGTCCGAGGGCCCCTCCACTCCTGACCTTCTGGGATCCTTTCAGCCCAACCCCCCAAGACCTGCTGTTCTCACCCAACCCAGCATGGGGGCCTCCTGTCTGCCCTCCCCTGCTCACCTCCTCGATCCAGTCACTGAAGGCCGAGACTCGTGTGAACACTGTGGGCTTCTTGATGGTGTTGCAGCCGAAGGCAGACACAAAGCTGGTCACCCCATGGACCTGCCAGGAGCCATCTGCTGCGGGGCAGTTGAGAGGTCCCCCAGAATCACCCTAGAATGGTCAGAGAGCGGTGGGGAGCTGAGCCATGTCTGAGATGGAAGGAATTGGTTCTGGTGGTGGGGGTTTTGGGAGCTCCCTGAGTGACTTGACCTCTCTAAGCCCCAGTTGGCTTGTTTGGGATGGGGACTAAAACCTGTCCTACGGGATCTTGTGAGATAATAAATATACGATCCTAGCCCAGCCCCTAGCAGAGAGGAAGCCATGGATTCATGGTAGTTCTCGTTATTACTAGTCAGTTATCCTATTATGAATCCTCCTGACTTCTAATGCAGCAATATTATTGCTTTATCATAACTTCAGGACCATGGAGTTGAAGGTGACTTGGGAGATCCTGGCGTCAATGTCCCTTGCTGGGCTTCAGGGGAAACCCGAGGACCCGGTCAAGTGAGTTGCCCCAGGTCAAGTCAGTGTGAGCGGGGACCAGAAGCCAGAGGCCAGGCCGGTGTGTCTGGACCACACTGACTCCCTCAGAGTCCTGCCTGGTCCAGAGGCTGGGTGGGGCACGCAGGTAGGATGGCTTGTCTGCCTCCCAGGGTTCCCCAGGGCCCTGCCCTTCGCGCTGACTCACGTTGCACCCAGAGAGGATGTCCCCACCGGCGCACACCATGCTCTTCTTCACGGAGCTGCCCCACCAGTCCAGCTTGGAGCAGTGCTCATAGTCCACCACGGGCAGCAAGGCCTGCTGCAGCTTGTCTGGGAGCGGCCCACCAGCTGTGGGAGACACGGTGCTCAGTGGGGTGGCATGGGGGTGCCGGGCGGGGTGGGGGCCTGGGGAAAGCAACTCTTCCAGGCTGTTGGGCACTCTCCTCCCACCAGAGGGTCCTGCCTGCTTTGTCCCCTGACACCTGGCACGTAGGAGACACTACAAAATGCCCAATCGAATACACTGGTGTTCTGGCGGATGGAGCGAGAAGGTGCTCCTGGGGGAGGCATGGGAGGCAAGTGCAAAACCCCATTCTGGTTATTCAACCCCCCGGCCCCAGCCCCGGGCCCTGTCTTCCTGCCCACGGTCCCTGAGGCCGGCAGGAGGGGTCAGCACGCACTGTAGAGGCGGCCCCAGCCGCTGATGTAGCAAGGCGCCCCGTTGGGCAGGATGTCCCCGGCGGGTGGGAGGCAGGCGAGCTGGATGGCATCTCCCAGCTGAGCGCTGCGGGAGAGCTTGATGAGGGCGATGTCGTTGCTGGCGAGGAGGAAGGAGTCAGAAAGAGTCAGGCGAGCCTAGTTCTCCAGGGAGCCCAAGCCCCGCCTTCCAGCCTTTGCTACAGAGAGTTCACCTCCGGGATGTCCTCACTGCTCCCTTCCCTCCGAATCACGTGTGTTTTTAGGGCTGAGCAACCTCTCCCTCCCTTGCACCCATGCTGACCCTTGGCCTTCCTAGCTGTCCTCAGCTCCTACACTGAGGTTTGCGCACTTCCGCTGTGTCAGGATCATGGAGGTCACAGGTTTGCTGTGCTCCACCTCAGGGTTCCTGATGCAGCAGGTCTGGATAGGGCCTGAGAATTCACATGTCTAACAAGTTCCCAGGTGATGCTGATGTTGCTGGCCTGGGGACCACACTTCGAGAACCTCTGCCGTCAGTCATCGTCTGCTTGTCACTCAAGTCGTGACACCTAGGTCCCCTTTCCTCTCCACCTATCCCAGGAGTCCTGTGAGGATGGGTTAAGGTCATGATCATCATGGCCCGTCTCTCCTGCCATGCACTTGCAGGGGTTCTGCACCCTTCTCTGACCCTCATCAGAAAAGTGCAGAGCCACCCAGACACGCGATTTTGTACCTGATTGAGGGGCTTAGTGTTCTCACCCAGTGATCACCTCCTTGACCTTCAAACCACCCAGGAAGCCCAGAAGGTCACGCTTGACATATGGACATAGTGACTTGTTCTGGAGCCTCTCAATCCGTTGCTCCTCCCTTTGCCCACTGGGCCAGGAACCCAGGATGCACTGGGCGAATGTTGGTTGAATGGAGGAACCCTTGGATTTGGGAAAGGGGATGCCAGAGGTGTCTTGGGTTCAATTCAACTAGCCAAGTGGACTTGGGAGAGTTCCTGGCCCTTCCGGAGGCCCTGCTGTCCTTCCACAAGGAGAGAGGTTTGGTGTAGATGGTCCTCAAAATCTCTCCTGGCTCTGACCCTCAGTGTGTGAGACTAGGGCTCAGGCTACTGGACCCAGCCCCACTGTCCCTGGGAGTCTCCTCAGAATCATCTTTGGGTCACGGCAGGGCAGGGGGGGCCAGTAACTTCTGGGTCCTAGGCCGAAGCATTCACTCACCCACAGGCTACACAGTTGGGGTTCCAAAGTGGGTGCACGAAGAGGTCCCCGGCATTGATGGGGATCACCTGTTCGGGGCCCTCCTCCTCAGCCCGGTTATACTCGCCCAACACCACCTGGTAGGTCAAGGAGCTCCTGCCGGTAGAAGTCAGGTCAGTCTGGGCTCACAGCCCCCGACTACCCCAGCCCTTCTGGTTCTAACGTGGAGACAGGGACAAGCAAAAGAACTTACGAGATGCAGTGGCCTGCAGTCATGACCCAGTCAGGGGCGATAAGGCTGCCACCACAGGTGTGGTGGAAGGTTCCATCCTTCTTGTACTGCAAGGAGACCTGGTGGCAAGGGAGGGAGGAGCCTAAGAGGTCTGGACCCCCAGTGAGGGCTGATATTCACAGCTGTATCGGTTGTACACTATACAACTCTAGAGGGTATCATTCACGCAGAATGGCATCCTCTAGAAATGTGCAGTGTTCCACCTCACAACTACATCATCTATGGCTGCTCTCACACTACCATGGCAAAGTTAACTCATTGCAATAGAAACCATAAGGTTAACAAAAGCTAAAATATTTACTTTCTGGTCCTTTACAGAACAAATTAGCTGACCCCTGCTGTAGACCAGTGCCATCCAATAGAACTTTCTTTTTTTTTTCCCCAAGATTTTGTTCATTTATTTTTGGGAAAGAGAGAGGGAAGGAGAGAGAGAGAGCAAGCATACGCAGGCAGGGAGGGGCAGAGGGAGAAGACTCCCCGCTGAGCAAGGAGCCCAATGTGGGACTCGATCCCAGGACCCTGGGATCATGACCTGAACCCAACACAGACATGTCACCAAATAAACCACCCAGGCACCCCCCAGGAGAACTTTCTGTGATGATGGAAATGTTCTATATCTTGGCTGCTCACTATAGTAGCCAGTAGCCATATGTGGCTACTGAGAATTTGAAATGTGCCCAGCACTGAGCTGCTGAATTTTTCTTTCTTTTTTTTTTTTTAATTTATTTATTTGACAGACAGAGATCACAAGTAGGCAGAGAGGCAGGCAGAGAGAGAGAGGAAGGGAAGCAGGCTCTCTGCTGAGCAGAGAGCCCGATGCGGGGCTTGATCCCAGGACCCTGGGATCATGACCTGAGCCGAAGGCAGAGGCTTTAACCCACTGAGCCACCCAGGCGCCCCGAGCTGCTGAATTTTTAACATCATTTTATTTTAATTTTGTAAAAGATTTTATGTATTTACTTGACAGAGAGAGACACAGCGAGAGAGGGAACAAAAGCAGGGGGAATGGAGAGTGAGAAGCAGGCTCCCTGTGGAGCTGGAAGCCCGATGCGGGGCTCCATCCCAGGACCCTGGAATCATGACTGAGCCAAAGGCAGACGCTCAACAACTGAGCCACCCAGGCGCCCCATAACATTATTTTATTTTAATTAATTTAAAGTTCAACACACACACGTAGCTAGTGGCTGCTGTGTCGGTGCAGGGGGTCTAGCCAGTCCCTTGTGCCCCACCAACCTCTATAAATCTCTTCCGTTCCTTTAGTGCTCTTAGACCTTGTAGCCTTTTGTATAATTCGAAGAGACTAGAAATGTCTACCCCAAAACCTCCCTCCCTAAACACAGTGTCTGAAATTCCACCGTTTGTGCACCAAATAAACATTGCCTTCTCCCCAGATGCCACTTCTGACTTGTCGGCAGCCCGGGGAGGGTTACGGATTCGGTGGACAAGACTTCCATGTGAAGTCGACCGTCCAAGAGTCTCCTGGCCTTAAAGCTAGAGAGGATACTGAAAGTGAAGCAGTGGGGGCCAAGACTGAATGTCTTGCAGTCAGAAGAGGGTGCAGAGCCCATGGGGAGAAACAATGCCGCCCGAATTGCTCTTACCTGCCAAGGCCAGCTGTAGGGGACCGCATCCTCACCATTGACAACGCGGGCGGAGGGGTGGTAGGAAGGTCGGCCACAGCCCGAGGCTGGAAGGGAGAGCGGAGACGTCAATCAACCAGAGAGTCCCACAAAACTCAGAAGAGGCCTGGGTCCCAGGTCTAGATGCGCCACACACTGGCTGTGTGACCCAGCGTGAGCTCTTTCCCCTCTGTGGACCTCTGCAGCCATGTATGCGCAATGAACATTTGGACTAGAGCAGGGGTTTCTAGAGTCCCAGGAGGCTAGAATAGATATGTGACCCCCTTCCAAGGCAGGATTGAAAGGCCTAGTGCACTTAGAACAGTGCCTGGTGCCCAGAGAGCCCTTGCGACGGGATAGCTAATTGTCATGAAAAGTGATGGCTTTGGAATAAGATTGCCTGGATTCAAAAATACAGCTCTGCCCCTACTCCTAGCAAGGGCTACTTCTCTAAGGGTCAGTTTCTCTATCTGTAAAATGGGGATAATAATAGTACTGATCTCATGGACCTGTTACAAGGGATAATATAAGAAAAAATCTTTAGCATTCCCTGACATGTAGTAAGCACTCAATAAACATTATCTTTTACTGTTACTGTCAGTCAAGAGAGGCTGCTTGGAGGAGGTGGCCCCGAGCTGGAATATAATATGGTGGAGAGACTAGGAAAAGGCTAGACCACATGATATGGAGTGGGGCGAAGCGGGGAGAGGAACATTAGAGGGTTAAGCAGAGGAACAGAAATTCCAACCCAGTCCAACCACAAAGCCCAAACTCTTCACACCAGACTTTCTTTACTGCCTCCAATGAGGAATCCCACCACAGTGCTTTGGGTAGCCCGGTCTTTCTCCTGAGCTGTTCCATCCACTGCTCCCCCTCCATTGTCCTGCCCCAGCACCGAGCTGAGCCCCCACAATCATGCCCAGGTGCAAACTGAGATCCCCTCCTGTGGACCCAGGTGTTGGGTTCAAGGCACTCAGAGTAGGTGAGAGATGTCAAGGTTCCTGGCCCTGTGCAGCACAGGCTGGGGTCTTACCAAAGGCCACAAATAGGAGGGAACTCAGTAGCCGGAGCATCGTGAGTTTTGAGATGATAGGAAGGACACACATAACCTGGGGCTCTAATATAGAGCAGAAAGCAGACGGAGGGGGGCAGATTGGGCCCCATTCCCAGAACAGGTGGTAGAACGCCAGCTCTCTCACGGTCCAAGGCCCTGGCCCCCACCTGCTGCACATGGGAGAGTGACAGCCAACAGCAAGACCCAAGGTTCCTTCCAACCTGTGGCTACACAGGTGGCACTGAATGGCCAGCTGATAACAGGGGAGGGGGAAGGAGAGATCTCATGAGAGCAAGCCAGCCTCTTCTGGGAGAGAACATGGGCTCTAGAACTGGTCGGACCTGGCTTCAGACCCTAACTCTGCCACCTCCAGGCTCCTCATCCTCGGGGAAATGGCTTAACCTGTCCAGACCTCAGTTTTCTCATTTCTAAGTCAGGACCTATATTAGTATCCACCTCAAAAAAATTAAAAAAAAAAAAAAAAACACACACACACACACAAAAAAATTTTTTTTGGTGAGTGCTTTCTCCATATCAGAATGTTCTAGGGGAAGGAGCCATGAACAGGACATGGTCCCAGTTCCCCTAGAGCTTGAGTTTCTTTTCTTTTCTTTTTTTTAAAAAATGATTTCTTTATTTATCTGACAGAGAGAGACAGAGCAAGAAAGGGAACACAAACAGGGAGAGTGGGAGAGGGAGAAGCAGGTTTTCCACTGAGCCGGGATCCTGTTGCAGGGCTCGATCCCAGGACCCTGGGATCATGACCTGAGCCGAAGGCAGACAGACACCCAATGACTGAGCCACCCAGGCACCCAAGCTTGGGTTTTATAGGGAGACAATGACAAATCCATAAAAAGAAATAAAGACTACTTCGTGTGTGTGTGGTTTAAAAAACAATAGTTAAAAAAATACCTTTATTTTCACCACCCAACTTCAGAAATAAAACATTATAATTTCTTTGTGTATCTCAAACCTATGACATTCCCTTGTTTTCATATACATACGTATTCCTAATATATTGATTTTCTTTTTTTTTTTAAGATTATTTATTTATTTATTTGACAGACAGAGATCACAAGTAGGCAGAGAGGCAGGCCAGGGGTGGGGGTTGTTGGGGAAGCAGGCTCCCTCCTAAGCAGAAAGCCCGATGCGGGGCTCGATCCCAGGACCCAGAACAGAAGGCAAAGGCTTAACCCACTGAGCCACCCAGGTGCCCCTACTGGTTTTCTTTTTTGGCCTTCTATGTGAGTAGAATCACATAGTGATTATTCATTTGTGATGTCACTTTTATTCTGTTTTCACTATTGATTTCTGAAATCCATCCATGTTGGTGTATGTGAATGATTTATTTTTACTATTTAATTGTCCATACTTCAAATATTCCAAAATCTATCCAACCTATTGCTAATGGACATTTGAGTGTTACTCATTCTTTACTTTTATGGAAGTGGTTCACATGTATCTACTCTATGCCTTGAGTAAAAATCAATGAAACATAGGGTATGCAATCATCCAACTGTACCGTGTAATGACAAAAAGTCAATAGTCTCATTAAGAGGGAATAATGGTTCCTATTATTCCGCATCTGAGCCAACTTTCTTATTGCCATTCTTAATTGTTTGCCCAACTGTGAGGTGTGAAATGGTGTTTTATTGTGATTTTAATTTGCATTTAATTTATTACAAATGAGATTGAGCATCTTTTTTTTTTTTTTAAGATTTTATTTATTTATTTGGCAGAGAGAGCGAGCACAAGCCAGGGTGGGGGGAGGGTATGGCAGGGAAAGGGAGAGGAAGAAGCAGGCTCCCCCCTGAGCAGGGAGCCTGATGCAGGGCTCAGTTGCAGAACCCCAGGATCATGACCTGAGCCAAAGGCAGATGCTTAACCGACTGAGCCACCCAGGCACCTGAGTTTGAGCATCTTTTAAAATGTTCATTGGGATTCAGGATTCTTTACTCTGTTTCTGTAAAAAATATTTGACATTTTGATACGGATTGCATTCAATCTGTACATTGCTTTGAGTAGTCTGGATATCTTAAGAGTATTATTTCTTCCACTCTATGAGCACAGAACATCTTTCCATCTGTTTGTGTATTCCTCAATCTCTTTCATTAATACCTTGTAGTTTTCAATATACACGTCTTTCACCTCCTTGGTTAAATTTATTCTTAGGCATTTCATTCTTTTTGATGCAATTTTAAATGGGGTTGTTTTCTTAACTTTACTTGCTGATAGTTTTTTCATAAGTGTAAAGAAATGCAATTTCTTTACAGATTTTTGTGTACAAATTTTGCATCCGGCAACTTCGTGGAGTTTGTTTCTTGATAAAGTCTTTAAGGTTTTCTATATATAATATGTTACCTAAAATAGTGACAGTTTTACTTCTTCCTTTCCAATTTGGATGCCTTTTATTTCTTGCCTGATTTCTCTAGCAAGGACTTCCAATACAATGTTGAATAAAATGATTAAGAGTGGACATCCTTGTACTGTTCCTGATCTTAGAGGAAAAGCTTTCAGCTTTTTACCATTGAGTATGATAACCACTGAGTTAGCTGTGGACTTGTCATATATGACCCTTATTATGTTGCGTTAAGTTTCCTCTACACCAGCCTTGTTGAGAGTTTTTAATAATAAATGGATGTTGACTTTTGTCAACTGCTTTTCCTGCATCTATTGAGATAATCGATATTTTTGGGAGGATCAATTTCCCCCCTTCATTTTATTAATTGGTGTATTGCATTGACTGATTTGTGGATGCTGAACCACATCCCTGGAATAAATCACACTTGATCATGCTGAATAGTCAATTTAATGTATTGTTAAACTCAACTTGCTCATATTTTACTGAGGATTTTTGCATCGACGTTCATCAAGGACACTGACCTGTAATTTTCTTCCTTCCTTCCTTCCTTCCTTCCTTCCTTCCTTCCTTTCTTTCTTTCTTTTTTTGAGGCATCTCTGTCTGGTTTTGGTATGAGGTTATGCTAACCTCATAAAATGTGTTTGGAAGAGTTTCTCCCTCTTCTGTTTTTTGGAAGAGCTTGAGAAGGATTGGTATTGATTCTCTGGATGTTTAGCAGAATTCGCCAACAACATCATTTGGTCCTGGACTTTGTTTTTTGGGGAGGTTTTTGATGACTGATTCAGTCTCCTTGGTAGGAATTGATTTGTTCAGATTTTCTATTTTATCGTGATTTGGTCTTGGTAGGTTGTAAGTATGTTTTTATGACTTTATCCATTTCTTTTAGGTTGTCCATAGGTTGGCATGTAATTGTTTATGGTAGTCTCTTAGGGTCCTGTGTTTCTGTGGTATCGGCTGTAACATCTCCTCTTTTATTTCTGATTTTATTTATTTGAGTCCTTTCTCTTTTTCTCTTGGTGAGTCTAGCTAAAATTTGTCAACTTTGTTTACCTTTTCAAAGAACTGATTCCGTTTCATTGATCTTGTCTATTGTCCTCTAAATCTCTATCTCTTTAAATTTCTATTTCTGCTCTCATCTTTGTTATTTCCTTCTTTCAACTAGCTTTGGACTTGATTTAGTCTGCTTTTTTGTAGTCCTTTGAGGTGTAAACCTAGGTTGTTCGAGACTTCTCTTGTTTCTTGAAGTAGGCATTTATCACTATTAACGTCCCTCTTCGAACTGCTTTAGCTACATCTCACAAATTTCGGTACGTTCCATTTCTATTTTCCTCTGTCTCAAAGTATTTTTTTATTTCTCTTTTGTTTTCTTCTTTGAATGAATCCATTGATTGTTCAGTAGCATGTTGTTTAACCTTCACATATTTGTGAATTTAACAGTTTTATTCTTGTGGTCAGAAAAGACGTTTGATACAATCTCAATCCCTTTAAATTTATTAAAACTTTCTTGTGATTTAACATATGATCTATGTTCCATGTGTACTTGAGGAGAATGCATATTCTGTTGTTTTTGGTTGAAACGTTCTGCAAATATTGGTTAAGACCACCTGGTCTAACATGTCATTTAAGGTCAATGTTTCCTTATTGATTTTCTGTCTGGATGCATGATTTATCCATTAAACTAAGTGGGGTACTGAAGTCCCTTATTATTATTGTATTGCCATCTATTTCTTCCTTTATGTCTGTTAATATTTGCTTTATATACTTAGGTGTACCTATATTGGATGCATTCATGTTTACAGACGTTATATTCTCTTGTTGGGTTGGCCCCTTTATCATTATGTAATGTCCTTCATTGTCTGTTCTTACACTCTTTGGTTTTTTTTTTCCTACACTCTGTTTTAAAGTCTATTTTGTCTGATGTAAACATAGCTACTCCAGCTTTCTTTCAGTTTCCATTAGCATGGAATATCTTTTTCCATCCCTTTACTTTTAGTCCATGAGTGTCCTTATATCTAACATAGGTCTCTTATAGGCAGCATATAGCATATATCCATTCATCCTTTCTATGTCTTTTGACTGGAGAATTTAGTCTATTTACATTTAAAGTAATTATTGCTAGGTATGACCCTAATGCCATTTGTTAATTGTTTTGTAGCTGCTTTCATAGTTCCTCTTGTTCCTTTCTTCCTTTGTTGTTTGATTACTTTTTTAAAGTAATATCTTATATTCCTTTCTTTTTATCTTTTGTATATTTACTGTAGGTCTTTATTTTGTGGTTATCATGAGGCTTACAAGTAATAGTTTGTATCTGTAACAGTCTATTTTGATAACAACTTAAGTTTGATTCTATTCTAAACTCAATGTTTCTACTGGCAGCAGCCGGAGTATCATGAGTTTTGAGATGATAAGAAAGACACACAGAACCTGGGCTCTAATATAGAGCAGAAAGCAGATGGAGGGGGGCAGATTGGGCTCCATTCCTAGAATAGGTGGTGGAATGCCAGCTCTCTCATGGTCCAAGGCCATGGCCCCCACCAGCTGCACATGGGAGAGTGACAGCCAACAGCAAGACCCAAGGTTCCTTCCAACCTGTGGCTACACAGGTGGCACTGAATGGCCAGCTGATAACAGGGGAGGAGGAAGGAAAGTTCTCATGAGAGCAAACCAGCCTCTTCTGGGAGAGAACATGGGCTCTGGGACTGGTCGGACCTGGCTTCAGATCCTAACTCTGCCACCTCCAGGCTCCTCATCCTTGAGACATGGCTTAACCTGTCCAGACCTCAGTTTTCTCCTCTCTAAGTCAGGACCTATATTAGTATCCACCTCAAAAAAAAAAATGTGTTGAGTGCTTTCTCCATATCAGAATGTTCTAGGGGAAGGAGCCATGAACAGGACATGATCCCAGTTTCCCCTAGAGCTTGAGTCTAGTAGAGGAGACAATGACAAATCAGCAAAAGTGAAGGTCATATCTAATTGTAGTGGTGGGTGTTCCAAGGAGAATGAAATGTGGGGGGCTGGGGTGGGAATGGGGTAACACATGTAGGCGGGGGACCACGGAGAGAGAAGTTCTGGCTGAGGGGGTATTGTCTGATCCACTCTTTTTTTTTTTTTTTTTTTTTTGCTGTCTGATCCACTCTTAAAGTGTAACTAAGAGTCAGTGGTGGGAATCCCTGAAGGAAAAGCACTCCAGGTAGGGAGGACAGAAGTGCCAAGGTCTGGAGGACGGAATGGTTTGGCCTGCTCAAGGAGAGGGATGTCAGTATGGAGGGAGCAGAGCAAAGAAAGTGGAGTGGTAGGGGATGAGGTCAAAGAAGAAACAATTCCTAAAGCTGAATTCTCAAGTGATCCGGCACTTCTACTCCTGGGTATAGACCCCAGAAAAAATCCTGCACATGTGTCCCCAGAAATGTACGCAAGAGTGTTCCCAGACCTGTCTTGAACCCTCAGTAGGAAAATCTTAGAAACAGCTCAAATGTCCATCACAGTGAATGGATGAATATATGCAGGACAGTCGCAGGATGGAATATTAGTCAGTAGTCAAAAAGAATGAATCGCAGTGACATGCCGCCATGCAGACAATTTCTAGAAATATCTATTAGGAAGAAAAAAAATATAGTCCCAGGAGGTTAAATGCTGTTTAATACCCCCATTATGGGTTTATTTTTTAAAAGATTTTATTTACTTATTTGTCAGAGAAAGAGACAGAGAGAGAGAACACAATCAGGTTCCCCTCTGAGCAGGGAGCCTCATGTGGGACTCAATCCCAGGCTGGGATCATGACCTGAGCCGAAGGCAGCTGCTTAACCAACTAAGCCACCGAGGCGTCCCTATTACAGAGTTTAAAACGACTGAAATTAAAAAGATACATTTTAAAGAATGCAAATATTGGGTGACTCAAACTATAGAAAAAGGCAAAGCGAAGGCATGAGGAGCCTAGGGTTCTAGATAACGGCTGATTCAAGCTTGAGGTGGGCATGAGAAGGAGAGGTTAGATGTGAGGAGCTCCAGCTTTGCTTTGGTTTTTTTCTGTTTTGTTTTGGCTCTCTTGAAGGTTAACTCTCGCACAATAAAGTTCAACAGTTTCGACTGTGAAATTAGTAAGTTTTAGCAAACATATACAGCTATGAAATTGCCACTACAACTAATATAGAACATTCTCATGACCCCAAAATTTCCCTCCCTCCTAGTTGCTCTCTCTCCCACTCCCTCGGCTGGCCCCTGGCAACCAGTTGGTCTTGCCTTCTGTCTCTTTGGTCTCACCTTTTCTAGAATCTTCGTGAAAAGTGAAGCATACAATCTGTATCTTTTGTTTCCGGGTATGTTTCATTTAACATAATGCTCTCAAGTTTCATCTGGGTCCTATGTTGGACACGCTAACATATATTTTAAATAACTGTATGTCTAACTAAATAAAAGTAGCCCGCAAGTAGCCTAATGATATCTGAAACCGTGATGAGAGTATGTCATAAACTAAGGATTATGACTGATCTAATTCTGTTACCTGAAATCCAAATTGAGAGACAAAGAGAGACTTAGACAAAAAGAGAAAGAGGTGGGGAAGAGGCCAGACCCTGTAGGATCTTTTAGCAGGTCTGATAAAAAAAGACTCGGCTCTTTATTCTAAATATAAGGGAAAAGCCACGAGGCAGGGGGAGGCAAATAAGTAGGGCAAGGACCTAGGATCTCATTTCCACTTTCAAAGAAAATCTCTTTCTGGGCGCTGCTGACTGTGGGGGATTATGGGGTCAGACGGAGGGGGGCCAGCTGGAGCTATTTTGGTCACTGGACAAAGTAGGTGGGGCCTGGGATGGTGGAGTGGAAATGGAGGGACAGGGGTGGGATCAGAGTATATTCTGGAAATAGAGCCATGATTAAAGCCATGACTGGGATCACCTCCATGAAGAATGCAGCACAGTCCTGGCAGTGAATCCGTGAACTTAATTCACATTAATTTGCAGAAAAGGGGCACCTAGGTGGCTCAGTTGGTTAAGCGTTGGACTCTTTTTTTTTTCTAAGATTTTATTTATTTATTTGTGTGAGAGCGAGAGAGAGAGCACAAGCAGGCAGAGAGGCAGACAGAGGGAGAGGGAGAAGCAGGCTCCCCACTGAGCAGAGAGCTGAATGTGGGGTTCCATCCCAGGACCCGGGACCACGACCTGAGCAGAAGGCAGACCCCTAAGAAACTGGGCCACCCAAGCACCCCAAGCGTCTTGGGGACTCTTGATGGTGGCTTAGGTCACGATCTCAGTATAGCGAGACGGAACACTGCATCAGGCTCCATGCTAAGCGTGTGGAGCCTGCTTGAGATTCTCTCTCTTCTTCTCCCTACCCCTCCCCTCCCCACATGCTCTCTCTCTCTCTCTCTCTCAAAAAAAAAAAAAAATTGTAGGGTACCTGAGTGGCTCAGTCAATTAAGTGTCTGCCTTTAGCTCAGGTCACGGTCCTGGGATCCTGGGGTCTTGGCACCCAGCTCCCTGCTCAGCAAGGAGTCTGATTCTCCCCTCTGCCCCTCCCCCTTGCACATGCTCCTTCTCACTCACGTGCGCTCTCTTTCGCTCTCTCTTTCATAGATAAATACAATCTTTAAAAAAAATTGCAGAGAAGACTTAGCCCATCCTTACAGGCTGTTGGAAATAGCCCCCCAGCCAAGGGCTAGCACTTAGTAGGTGCTCATTAAATGTTTGCTGATTAGGGCAGACTGGCTCCCCAGACTTTCCTGAGTAATCCTTGACATTCTCCAGGGCCCTGTGCTCTAAGAAGTGCCAGACTCCCTCCAGCTAGCATTCCTGACTCTGTGTAGATCCCTCATTTGGGGCCCCTACATTTTGGAAACAGGGGAGGAGGGAAACACTCCGTGGCTGCATGGATTCCTCAGGGCTGGAGCGTCAGGCAGGAGCCGGGCAGGCCTTCTCTCAGGGGCGTGCCCCCTGCCCAGCAGCCTGGCCCCTGGAAGGAGCGTGGGAGCATCGGGAGCAGCTGTAAAAATCCTTCAAACCTGGATAAAAATAGCCGTGGCCTCCCTTACCCCCTGTTCCCTATGGGCCTGGACATGTTTGTTTGCTCAGCTTTGAAGCTCAGAGCCATTCCCCAGACACTGAGCTGAAGAAGAAAAAGGGAAAGCAGAGGAGTGGGCAGGGGAGCAGGGAGGGGCAGCTCGGAGATGCCCAGATTCAGCCACAGAATGTCTGAGACTGAGCCTGCAACGTGCTCTGACCCTTCTCTTCTTCTCTTTTTTCTGGCAGATGGGGACATTGAGACCCAGAGAACAGTGAGGCCTGGCTCAAAGTCCCTGGCTGGTCACTGCTTGGCCTGGCAGAGGGTCACCAATGGAGAAGGCTCACCTCCCCCCAGACTTCGCAGGATAAATGCCCAACCTCTGTCCAGCTGGCTTCGAGCAGTTCCCAACCCCTCAGTCGGCCCTGCAAACAGACAGACAACCACCCTGGCTCTCTGCTTGGTCCCCTGGGAGATGGACCATGGCCCCCTACAATCCCTGTCGGGGCATCTCCCCTTCAAGGTCCAGTGGATGCCCTCAGCTATGCGGCTGCTGGACCCCTGGAGGCTTCTGGTCTAGGAGCAGTCAGAGCAAAATCCCAAAATATGACCCTTCTCCTGACCCCTGGGAAGGGCCAGATCTCCCTATATTAAACCTTCACAAGCATGTCCTGAATGGGAGGTGAACGCTTGGGCGTGTAGGAAAATATTTGGAATTGGGAAGCAGGTCAGAGTAGGGTGTGCAGCTGGTAAGACTTTTTCTTAGGAGGAAGGTGTTTCCATTATTTCTGGTTCCTACCTGATGGGGAATTCCATGAAGAGAACATGAAGTTCTCTTATTCATCTTTGAACTCCGAGAAGGGGCTGGCACATCATAGGTACTCAACAACATACACATTACCTTAAAAGAGGCAAAGAATGAATGAATGAAGCAAAAGGACTCTTCAAATGCCTGACTCATTCTACCCTGAAAGTGCAGTTGACCTTGACATTCGTGAAGGGCACAGCTGGAGGCCATTGCCTCTGTGTGTCCCAGAAATGCTCAGCAGCAGGGCTTGGATGGTGGTTCTGATGACCGGCAGTCTAGAGGATATTAATAGCTATCCCACGACAAATGGGTCCACGAGAATGGAGCCTCATGAAGCAGGGGCTTTCATCTGCTTTGTTTACCACTACGGATTCAGCTCTCAGAACAGAACCCAGTGGGCATACAGCAAAGAATTAAAGATCAGATGGGATCAGGAAATAGGAGATCAAACAAAGTTCAAATGATTCTTTCCTGCAGGACTTTTCAGAGCCTTTAAGGTACCAGTGTTAACTGTTAATCACACATAACAATCTTAAGTCCAGACTCTGGTGCCTCATCACCTTGTAGTTCCCCAGTGACCAGCCCCAGGCCTCTAAGATGGGACAGCACAACCTCAGGGAGGCCCAGGATCAGGCAGGTGCCCCATGGCAACAGCACCAAGAAGCCACCCCTGAGGGGACCCAGGGCAGGAAAGGCATATAGGTGTCTCTCACCCCAAGGAAGCCACTGCCTCAGCTGGGACCCGAGAAGACTGCTGGGCAATTGCCTTGGTGAAGGGTGGGGAGCAGGGACAGCCTTCTTCCCACAGCCAGTCCATGCCTTCCTGGGGCAGAGCAGGGGTGGGGTAGGAGAACCCCTAGACCTGTCGGGGGTGGTGGTGAAGGGGAGACTGGAGGTGTGAAGCTCCCTCCTCTCCTGCCCTGCAGGCACATATATAAGCAACAAGTATCTGTGGAGCATGTCCCAGACTCCAGGCACTGTCCCAGTCCCCAACAATCCTTCTGCAAAGATGACAGGTTACCAGCCAGGGGTAGTGTGGCAGCAGGAATTCAGCGTCAGTCCCAGTTGGCTGGATACTCTCCATCCGCTCTCCGCCCAGCCCCACCCTGCCCCACTGGCTGGCCTGATGGATGATGGGATCAGCAGACTCATTTGTCCTCTGGGCTCAGTTCAGTCAGGGGAAGCTGCCAGCAGAGACCAAAGGACAGGAAGAGAGAGAGCAGGTGGGCTGTCGGCTAGCCCCCTTTCTTTCTTTCTTTCTTTCTTTCTTTCTTTTTCTTTCTTTCTTTCTTTTTTTAAGATTTTATTTATTTATTTGACAGACTGAGATCACAGGTAGGCAGAGAGGCAGGCAGAGAGAGAGGGAGGGAAGCAGGCTCCCTGAGCAGAGAGCCCGATGCGGGGCTGGATCCCAGGGCTCTGAGATCATGCATGACCTGAGCTGAAGGCAGAGGCTTAACCCACTGAGCCAGCCAGGCACCCCGTTAGCTCCCTTTCTGCAGGGCCTCAGGTTTGCAGTGGCCGCACTCCTCCACCAAAGGCCCTGGCTCCCAGCAGGAGGCCTCCGTTTCCCGGGGCTCCTACCTCTAGGCTCCAAGAACTGCCTCCTCCCTCTGCCCCTCAGGCCCAGGCCGAGTATCAGCCCCGCATTGTTGCCATCCTTGGGGCGCTTCACCTTCTCTTACTAGTTTCTCCAATGCTGCCTGCGCTGTGATTAAATGTTCCTCTATTACTCCTTGGGCTTGACCTCTGTTCCTTCCCGAACCTTGGTTTGGTTGAAGGTAACAGAGACCCCAAATAGCAATTAAGCTAGAAACGTCCTCCCCTCTACATGCAAAGTCCAAGTTCACATGGCAGCTTTGCTCAGTGAAGCCATCTGCTCTTTCCAGCTCGAGGTTCCTGGAGCGTGCCTTCATTCTCCAGGCATTTGTTATGGATTCACTTGTGTCTCCCCCAGATTCCCATGGTCAAATCCTAACCCCCAGTACCTCAGAATGTGACCTTATTTGGACATAAGGTCTTTGCTGATGCAATTAGCTAAAATGAGGTCATTTGGGTGGGCCCTACCCTGACATGACTTGTCCTTTAAAAAGGGAAATTTGGACACCAAGACAGACAGCCACAGAGGGAAGACAGCCATCTACAAGCCAAGGAGAGGGGCCTGGAACAGATCCTTCCAACACAGCCTCAGAAGGAACCAACCCCTCAGACATTTCGGCTTCCAGCACCTGAAACCAGGAGGATATGTTTCTATTGCTGGAACAGCGCCATGAGCAGCCCTAGGAGACTCACACCGGCAGGGGCTCCTGCACCCCACCCACATTCCAGATAGAGAAAGGGAAGGGCAAGCCTGCACTTTCTCTTCAAGCACCCAACCTGGAATTTGCATACATCTCTTCTGACCAAGGTCAGAAATCAGCACTTGACCTCCCCTGACTGCCCAGGAGCCTGGAAATGCCCTGTGCACAAGGAAAACATTTGTTATCATTAAAAAAAAAAAAAAGAAGAAGAAGAGGAAGAATGGGTTTGGGGAGTAGTTATAGGTGCCTGGCACCAAATGCCACAAACGCTTTCTGACGTGAGCAGCGAGAAGCTCTGTCCAAGGCAAACACTTAGGAAATGTATTCTCTCACCGGACTTGACTTTGAGTCCAGAGGCAGGGGGAGCTCAGGGAGGTTACAGCAAGGCCGGGGTTCCTTCCGGTGGCTCCGCCCACATGGGCGGCTGGCTTCCTCCCCAGGCGGGAAGTCAGACGGCTGTCAGTGTCTGTCAGTGTAAAGCCAGAAAACAGAAATCTCGATTTCACTCAGGGAATTGGTTACCCAGGGGAGGGCAGTGCCGAGAAGCCAACAGGGAAGGTGGAGAAACCCAGAGATTAGCCAAGCGACTCCCAGAATGGAGGGATAGAGGAAGGGGATGCTTGTTAACAGGAGTGCGGGAGTCAGAGCCGCCCAGCCAAAGCCGGCCGCAGCCCAGGCCTGTCTAGGGCGAGCCGTGGAGGAGTATAGGGAGACCTTGACTTCTCTCCTTCTCCAGCTCGCCTGTCTCTCTCCAGTGCCCCCCACTGGCTGAACCCAGCTGGAAACCAGCCATCACAGGTACCGGGGAAATCCAGCCCGGGGGAGCTGATCTCCCCATTCCCCCCTGCTCAACCCTGACACTGAGAAATAAAGCCAAGGCTGGAAGACGAGGGGAGGGATGGAACTGGACGCCTCTGTAGGGCAGGCACCTGGGAGCAACAGGGGCCTTTGAAGGGTTCTCAACAAGAGAGCAACACAATCCAGTGTTTGTTTGCAAACTCTAGGTCTTGCTGAGCGGAGAAGAGTCTAAAGAAGACCCAGGAAACCTTCTGAGAGACTAGCTGGGATTCTACAGGGCCCCGGGGAACCAGGATGGGGCCCACGGATAAGCAGAGGGCCAAGGACACGGGAAGTGCTCAAGAAAGATGGAGCCTGGGACTCACGGAAGGACCACGCGGGACAAGCACGAATATGCCAGGTGACCCAGTTCGGTGTCCCAGATACACAGCCGCTACACGGGGCTTGCCCAGGGCAAATACTCAGTGCCTCCGGTATGCGGAGGCAGCCACCGTGTGTGCGTGCACGCACACACACTCACACACGCACACTCAGCAGTGCCGCACCTGCTGCGGCTTGTCCTCACCTGCCTGCTGGCCGCCCTTCACATGGGATACACCCCTGAAGACTACGTTTTCTTAGAAGGCTTTCAGCCACAGGTAACAGAGGACTCCGTTCAGAGCAACCCAATGGGCGCCTGGGTGGCGCAGTCGGTTAAGCTTCTGATTCTTGGTTTTGGCTCAGGTCAGGATCTCAGAGTGGGGAGATCGAGCTCTGCATCAGGCTCTTTGCCGGGCGTGCAGCGTGCTGAAGATTCTCTCTCCCCTCACTAAGTAAATTAATTAATTAAACAAAAGTGACTCAAAGGTAGGGCTTTTCTCACCTCACCAGAAGGGGGGGGGGCACTCACCACTGGCCCAACGATGACACAGCAGACCCAGGCTCTTACAACCTTGTCCTCTGAGGCGCCTGGGTGGCTCAGATGGTTAAGCGGCTGCCTTCAGCCTAAGTCATGATCTCAGGGTCCTGGGATTGAGTCCTGTATCAAGCTCCCTGCCCAGCGGGAAGCCTGCTTCCCCCTCTCTCTCTGCCTGCCTCTGCCTACCTGTGATCTCTCTGTGTCGAATAAATAAATAAAATCTTAAAACACACACACAAACAACCTTGCCCTCCACCAACCTCGACTGCCCCCCCCCCACCCCGGGGCCGCCTCCTTCATTGTCCTGGGGGCAGACCCTGACACAGGGATCTGGGTGTGGCTAGTTGATTTGGGAGGGGATCCTGAGAAGCGCGTGCGGGAAGCAGGGAAGCGAGACAAGGAAGGGAAGGAGGCCTAGACAAGGTGTGGTAGCAGACAGCTGGGGCCCGATCCCACAGGGAACTCTGCCAGCCGATGCCTAGAGTCGCCCCAACCACAGAGGAGAAGGCTGCTTGTGGGTCTTCCTGCTCATGTCCCCAGAGAGGGGATGTGTGCACGGGTTTAGGTTACCCACATGCACAGCTCCACCATGCCTGGGGCCGGGCGCGTGCAAGCATATGCTCAGAGTATGTACACACACACACACACGAGCACACACGTATGTGATTCACATACACTCTAGAGAGTTTACACCACCTCCCTGTCAAAACAAATATGTGGGCTTTAATTGGACAAAATACCATAGAGTCAGTGGCTTCAACAGCAAATATTTTTTTCTGAGTTCTGGAGGCCGGAAAGCCCAAGATCAAGGCAAGAGCAGATCGGGGGTCATGGTTTCGGAGGGCCATCTTCTCGCATCCACACGTGGCCATGCGCCAAGCTGCCATGCGCCCTCTTGTGAGAGCACCAATCCCATTCACGAGGGTTCCACCTTCTAAAAAGTAGGATTTCAACAGATGAATTTGGGGGAGACACAAAGGTTCAGTTTATAACCATCTCTCACTGCTTCTTCCTCTGGTCTGTGGCTTGGGCTGGGCAAAGCCTAGAGCATTAAACATTTCTGATAAAAAGCCCACCCTTAGGAGCCCCATCTAAGGTAGAATTACTGGAGGGAAGTGAGGGGAACCATGGCAAGCCGGGATTCTCCAGTCCAGATTGTAATCTCTCAAGTTACCAGCAGGGGGTGCCCAAGAACCACGATCGTGTTTCTGAGGGTTTTTTTTGCTTTTTTTTGTTTTGGTTTGGTTTTGGTTTTTTGGGTTTTTTTTGTTTTTGTTTTTGTTTTTTTTGTTTTGTTTTGTTTTTGCTTTTGGTTTTTTATTGTGTTTTGTTTGTTTGTTTGTTTGTTTTTCCTAGTAGGTTTCCTGGTTTGTGGAAGGGAGTGTTTGTCTCTGGGTGTGTTTGAGGAAGAAGAGAGGTCTCAGGAGTTGCTCATGGCGGTAGAGCTGAGTGGGATGGATACCCTCACCACCAGTCCTAGGGACTCATCTCGCAGGCTCCAAAGCCCTGGCCCGGTCTAGGTGCTTATTTCATGTTAGATGAATAGTTGAGTACATGGGTGGCTGGGAGAAGAGAGAGAAGAAGGATGACTCAGGAGAAAAAGGTAAAGAGAGGAGAATCAGGACGAAGGGGAAAAAGCAGACAGATGACGGTGGCCTCAGAGGGAAGAGAAACGCTAAGAAGGTAGGCGGGGGAGTCAGGGGTGGTGAGGGAAGGGGTGCAATGCTTACCCTGGTGCTTTGGCTTGAAATGTCTCTCCTCCCAGAGGCTCCCCACCCTGCCTACCACAATGCTCCCTGTCTTTTCAGGTCATCTGGGGTTGGCACCTTCTTCAGGAAGGCCTCCCTGGGCCCTCAGTGGCGATCCGTCCCTCTTGCCTTTATGCTCCCACGACTCTGAGAGATGCTACCTGGAACCTCTCTGTTCTGGTAAAAATACGGGTGGTAAAGCCAGACAGACCCAGGCTCAGTTTGAATTCAAGCTCGACCACCACTGTGTGACCTTGGCCAAGAGACCGATCCCCTGCACCTTTATTTCCTCAGCCAGGGTAACCCCAGTCGCTCCCTCACAGGGTTTTAGAGAGCACTTGAGTCAAAAAAACACTTCGCACAGGCCTTGGCGTATAGGAAGCATCGAACAGAAGGGGGCAATGATTATTCTTGCCTTCTAGAGAGGCCCTGCTGTCAAGGTGTCTGCGTTGACTTGGGTTCAGAAAATACTCTCATCAGGGACACCTGGGTGGCTCAGTGGGCTAAAGCCTCTGCCTTTGGCTCAGGTCAGGATCCCAGGGTTCTGGGATCGAGCCCCACATCAGGCTCTCTGCTCAGCAGGGAGCCTGCTTCCCTTCCTCTCTCTCTGCCTGCCTCTCTGCCTACTTGTGATCTCTGTCTGTCAAATAAATCAATAAAATCTTTAAAAAAAGAAAAAGAAAATACGGTCATCAAAATGAATGGTGAGCACTCCTGGTTAATGCATGTGGGCTCTCTGAAACGCTCATCTCTGCTTAATTCATTTTTTCACATGTACAAGATTATCTGTTACAGTGTCGCTCGAAATGAAACATAACTGGAAACAACCTGAATGCATATGACAGGAGAGCGCATGAATTGTGGGCTATTTGCAGCGTGCGTTACTAAAGAGTGAAAATGATGGAACGAGAGCGGCATGTATCCACATGGAGAGATCTCAGAGGCGCTTCATTGAATAAAAAAAGCAAATTACAGAATAATGCATTCGGTATCCCGTAATATATATAGCATTTGAAAAGATGCAAAGCGATGATACGCCATATGGCGACGCGTGGGAACAGAATAAACAGGAAGAACACTGATCATCAGAGATCGGGATGGTGGCACCCTCCCAGAAGGGGAGGGTACGGGGTTGGCAAGGTCTCCACGTGGCTTCAACTGTATCTGTAAGTTTATTTTTGAGTTCCTTGAATATGGTATGAGACCTTCTCTGTTTCGATCTTCACCGCAGCCCTGAGCATGAGCGATGCCACAGAGGCTCAGGGAGGCGAGGTAAAGTGCCCATGCCTACTCAGCCTCCTGGAGGCAACGGTGGGAATTGAACCCAGATCTCCTGACAGAGCTGCCCCTCTGTCAATGGGGGGCTTGGCTTTTTACTGAACTGCTGGCAGTGACATCAAGGACAAAAAAAAATTTGCCAAGGAGCTCGACAGAGAGCTAAAGTCTGCTAGGCTAGACAAGGGGAGTGGGTTCTGGCCCCCTGGGCTCAGGGCTTGGCTCATGCCTGGTAAGGGCTTGAGCCCAGGCCAACCTAGGGGAGGTTTCCCAGCTTTCTGTCTTTCCTGGTGCTCTCCTGATTGGGTCAGAGTTCAGAGCTCAAACCAGCCTTGGGTAGGGTCTCTGTAGTAGGAGAGAGAGGCCTCCTAGTCCCTGAACTGGCTTTCGTCCTGGTCCCACAGCCTCCCCGACTTCCCGCCGGCACAAGCCACCCAGGCACAAGGCAGGAGGATCACCACCGAGGGAGCTCTAGTCCTGAGGACACTCCAGGATGCCCAACCAGGACCTCAACCACAGACTCCAAACCCTCCAGGGGCAGAGACATTCCAGCTATTCTTAAGACAGGGCCTGGCATTCATTCATTCTGCCCTTTACTTCCTCCCTCCTTTCATCCCTCCCTCCTTCCCTGCCTTTCTCCTTCCCTCCCTCTCTCTTTTCCTCCCTCTCTCCCTCCCAGTTTTCCTCCCTCCCTTCCCCCCTCTCTCCCTGCCTTCTGAAAACCTACTAAGTACCAGGGCCTATGCTGGTCGCTAGAAGACAGGGATGAGACACAGACCCTCATCTTTCCAGGGACTCAGTGTTTGCTTGGGAGGTCAGATGTATGAACACATAAGCACCTAATAGACATTCAATACGTGTTTGGATCCAAGTAAGTGAGATGGTCTCACGTGGCCCAGAGAAGGGCGGGGACCGGCTCAGGTCCCACAGTGGTTCCACGGCATAACTGACACGGGGGCTCCAGGACTCCAGACCCAGTCGAGGCTCTTTCCACTGCATCCCATCCTGCTGCGTGTTTGTTTGCTTTTTGAGTAGCTGATTGTGAAATATTTCAAGTAATCAAAAAAGTTTCAAGAATGGTATCAAGGCAGGGTGCCTGGCGGGCTCAGTCGATGGGGCCCATGACCCTTAATCTTGGGGTGGTAAGTTTAAGCCCCATGTTGGGGGTGGAGATTACTTTAAAAAATAACTAAATAATAATAATAATAACAATAATAATAATAATAATAATAATAATAAAACGGGTTACCTGGATGGCTCAGTCGTTAAGCGTCTGCCTTCAGCTCAGGTCAAGATCCCAGAGTCCAGGGATCGAGCTCCACATCGGGCTCCCTGCTGGGCAGGGAAGCCTGCTTCTCCCTCTCCCACTCCCCCTGCTTGTGTTCCCTCTCTTGCTGTCTCTTTCTCTGGCAAATACATAAATAAAATCTTAAAAAGAAAGAAAGAATAACACCATATCCCTCAGGAACCCACCATCAGGCTTCGTCATATCTTCCCCTGACCGCTGGCTCCTCCCTTCCCAGCTGGATCAGTGCTCTCCTTGCTTCCTGAGACGTGTTTCTTTTGCAGGGCTCATGTACAAGCGTCTTCACACAGAGGCTGTGAAGTGGTTTTGGCACCAGCCAATCCTCTGATACCTGCTGAGTATCCAACAATTTGATTCACTTCTGGCACTTTTTTTTTTTTAAAGATTTTATTTATTTTTTTGACAGAGAGAGAGATCGCAAATAGGCAGAGAGGCAGGCAGAGAGAGAGGAGGAAGCAGGCTCCCCGCGGAGCAGAGAGCCCGATGCGGGGCTCGATCCCAGGACCCTGAGATCATGACCTGAGCCGAAGGCAGAGGCTTTAACCCACTGAGCCACCCAGGTGCTTTCTATCTGGTAGTAGCCCCAGATCCCACCAGTTAAAGGGCTCTCTCTGTTCCATACGACCATCCCCACATCAGGCACAACCCCACCACCCCCTCCCCTGCTTTGATAATTTGCTAGAATGTCTTGCAGCACTCAGAAATACACTGTGTGTATTTCAATGTGTTTTTTTGTTTGCTTGCTTAAATATTTTATTTGTTTGTCAGGGAAAGAGAGCGCTCACAAGCAGGGGGGAGTGGCAGGCAGAGGGAGAAGCAGGCTCTCTGCTGAGCAGGGAGCCTGACGGAGGGCTCGATCCCACGACCTCGGTTCATGACCTCAGCCAAAGGCAGACGCCCAATGGCCTGAGCCACCCAGGCGTCCCAAACACTACTCATGTTTATCATTTTATCATGTAAAGACTCAGAGGAACAGCCAGACCAAGGGCTCCATAGGGTGCCCAATGTAAAGACTCGCAGATGCCTTTCACGGGAACGGCAGGTCTGGAATGGCTGATAGAGACTTCGGCGGCCCCTTCTCCTTCTCCAGTCGGGTAAACTGAGGCTCAGGCCATGCAGCAAGTTAATAACATAGCTGGGCCCAGAACCCAATTTCCTTGTCTGTCAAATAATGAACAGCCAGTATTTATTGAGTTGACAACCTGTCCGGGATCGACCTCGTGAGATGAGGAGTCTGAGGCCCAGATGAGGGAAGGAAGCCACCCGAGGTCTCACAGTTGGTACCTCACCGGGAAATTGCTCTCCGGGAACGTGAAGCGTTTACCTCCCTCCGTAATCGAAGGGATCGAAGTCATCTCAAGGGGATTTATAGGAAGCAAGACATTGTCAGCAGCTGCTTCCATGTCTCAGTGGGGGCAGGGGGAGGAAAACCCCTTCATATGGAAGGTGACCTTGCCCCCACCCCAGCTGAGAATCAAGGGAGCAGTTTTGTGGGGTACACAAGAGCCAGAAATGTCAACCCTGCCACCAGCAGGCCGAGGGGGGAGGGGCCCCCAAATAGGGGGAGGGGAGAAGGGGAGACACGGCAGGGTGTCCCACCAGCTTCATGGCGGGAGGCCGGAGCCTGAGGAGAGAGGAGGGCGAGAGACATGAACTGAGTCATCACCATTTGTTCCAGGTGGGCAGCTTTTCATCCCGTGCTGGGTTGTCCGCCTTGTGTCGCCCTGCACCATTAGGAAAGTCTGTCACACACAGCCGCTGCATGTCTGTGGGGACTGGGGGCGCAGAGGAGGAGGGAATGGTGGTCAGGGTGGCCAGGTGAGGGGGGGTGCCCCTGAGAAAAGGTGACGGTCACAGAAGGCGGGGCAGCAAGAAAGGGGGGGCTCTGAGAACTCATCCAGAAGCAGGGACCCGGAGTGAGTGGTGACGAGAGACAGCAACAGCCCCTTGGACTTCCTCAGAAAGAGCAGGAAAGTCTCCACCTTCCCACAGCTCCCGGAATGGAGGTTGGAGCTTTCTTATCTGGGTATTACAGGAAAAGCTCCCCCACAAGGCTGGAGGGCTTGGAGGTGTACCTGTTCCCTGTGGAAAATGCTCAGCACGGCGTCTCCACTGACAAAGCCAGGATGGCCCAGTGGCAGCAGGTACAGCGGTTGGAAGGCGGAGAGGACCCCGACTGCTGGGCTTCCTATCCTTGCTCGTGTTCCTTCAGGTGAATTACTTTTCCTCCGCCCTTCAGCTTCTCATCCGAAAAATGCGGGTGCTAGTCCCACCTCAGAAGGTCGGAGGGAGGGATACATGAGCGACTGCGTGTAAAACACTTAGCACAGTATCATAGCCATTTCCCCAGAGAGACAGAACCGGTAAGAAGAAATACAGAGATGTCTTACCCTGTGTTCGGGTTATAACACCAAAGGACCACAGACTGGGGGGCTCAAAGGAGTCCCCATTTCTTTCTCACAGTGCTGAAGGCTGGGAGTCTGAGAGCAAGGCGTTGGCAGCCTCTGTGTCTGGTCGGAGCTCACTTCCTGGGGCGCACGAGCACTTTCTTGCTGTGTCCTCACGTGGCGGAAGGGGTGGGATGCTCTCTGGGGCACTAACCCCGTGAGGGCTCCGCTCTCAGGACCTAGTCACCTCCCAAAGACCCCACCTCCAAACACCACCACATGGGGTGTTAGGTGTCAACATAGGAATTTGGGGGGAACTCGAACTTTTAGTCTGTAGGTATGTAAATATATATAAAGATATGTCTATATGAAGATATTTGTTATTAGGTATTGGCTCACGCAATTATGGAAGTTAAGACCCCGACAAGCAGGTGGTGCGGTTCAAAGGCCTGAGAACCAGACAGCCAGTCATGTAGATGTCATTCCAGGTCTGACGGGGTAAGGACCAGGACTGATGGATTGCCGGCCCAACGCGGGCCGTCAGAGAACAAATTCAAGTTTTTTGGTTCTCTTCTGGCCTTCCACAACTTGGATAATGCTGACCCACACGGGGGTCTGCCTTCCTCAGCCCACCAATTCAAATGCTGACTTTTTCCAGAAACACCTTCACAGACACACCCAGCAATAAGGTTTAACCAGCCACGTAGGCACTCAGCCAAGTTGATACAGAAGGTTACACGCAGCAGCTGGGACACAGTATGCACTGGACACAGACAGGTCATTATGGTCATGGTTTTATGGCTAAGGAAACAGAAGTTTCGAAAGGTTCAGTCCCTGGGCCACAGTCGCGCAGCCGGGATGGATGGTAGGCTGGTGGGCTGGGTCTCGAAAGGAAATACCCACAAACACACCTGATGTATTGCTTTGCCAATCCCCGTGGTGTGAGTACTCCCCCAAGACTGATTTCAAGCTACCAGCGGTTTAACAACCCGATCCCCAAATTCTGGAATACTTAACAGATTGGCTCTGTGAGTCAGTCCCAGCTGACCCCGGCATGCCCGTGCTGCTCCCCCGGGCCTGCGGCACACGAGGGCATGTCACAAACATTAGCCCGTCCTGCAAGCCAGTCAGTCTACAAGGTCCACGGAGGACCCTTCCTGCCCATTTTACAGAACAGCAGATTGAGGTACGGAGAGGTTCAAGCACTTCCCCGAGGTCACGGCGTGAGCCAGGTACTTGCTGTCCTACTTCCTGCATCTTCTTCCAGCAAGGTGGTCGATAAACCCACAGGTGAACATCTTCTCCACTCCCCCCCTCCCTTAGAGGGAATTTCCCAGGCCCCGTGAAGACAGGAGCCCCACCCGCTCCCACCTTGGCCGCTCTTGCCCCAAATCCTTAAGGTGGCTTGGCGGGAGGGAAGTTCTTGTTGGCTGGGGCTCCTGCCAAGCCACACCTGCCCCAATGCTTCTGAGCTCGAATCTGTCTCGGCTTGTACCTGCCACATGCGGGCCTGGGGAAGGCTGTTTTGGCAGCTGGGGAGAAGAGGGCCTTGAGGGTGTCTGGGGGTGAGGGTGTGTGACTCACTGTGCTTGGGTGGGTGAAAGGCTGTAGCTAAGGGGTGGGCCAGAACCCAGCCCAAGAAAGATTTTCAGCCCTGCAGGCAAGCTGGTCCCATGCCAGGTAAGGGCTCAGGTGAGTCACACTGCTAATAGTGGCCTGAGGCTGGGCACAGGCATCCTCCAGGCGGGGAGGTACAGCCAAGAAAGTTTCATGGCCCTTGGCTCTCCCTGTCCCCTGGACTGACGTGGGGGTCTCCCGCCAGCCGCTGCTGAGATCACACTCGGGGCTGCCAAACTTCACTTGCTCCTTATTTTTGACACTTTCAGGAGCCACATGACAGAAGGGACATGGGAACACACCCCTCCTGCTATCTCAGGCCCCAGGGGAGAAAGGTAACTTCCGAGTGGCAGGTGGGGGGAGGGTTTAGGGGTGGGGGGGACGGTTACTCAGCAGCAGATGTATAAATGGGACAGGGTCCTAAGGTCTCAGAGAAGGAGGCTGTTTCCTCCATTCTGGGAGAGCCCAGAGAAATGAGATGCCCTCCGACTCCTCATGCCTGGGGTAGAGTAAGGGCCCCTGATGGATACGGTGGGACACAAGAGGGGAAGGGTAGAGCTGCTGGGGTGGAAGACAGGGCGGGGGGGGGGGGGGGGGGGAGGATGGGAGGGAGATATGGAGGGGCAAGGGGTGATGGAAAGCGCAGCTGGTTTGCTAATGGAGCTCAGGAGCCAAGGTTGGAGCCAGACCCAGTCGGTGGGGCAAGGGTGGGGACAGCTGCGGCTGGAGACTGTGTAGGACACCCACCCAGGTCATTCTGAGACCTTGGCATTTATTCCAGCAGTGCTAGGGAGGAAGAGGTACCGGGCTTGCTGGGGGATGGGGGCAGGGCTACTGCTGCCCACCAGCCTGTGTCTCCAAGCTGGACCCCTCCCAACACCATCCAGTTCCCAGGGTCGCTTGTTGTCACTGAGTGAGAGGAGTGCCCCCCGCCCCACCCCGGATAGAGCTAGAATACCAGCTTCCAATTCTGATTGCTGGTGAGCTTGGGTATCTCTCTTGCCCTTTCTGTGTCTCAATTACCTCACTGGGGAAACCAGTATCTACCCCTTAGGGGCGCTGTAAGGATCACAAGAGAGGGTAGAAGGTCCTGGTGCTGAGCAGGTGCCCCGCCCATGTCAGTTTCTTGGGGATGGGGCTGGGCAAGAGGTAGGGCAGGCAGCTTCCTCATACCGCCCCTGGGGGGGGGGGGGCTCAGGATTGGAGTCGGTTGGACCCTAACTAGCCAGCCTGACTCAAGACTGTCCCTGAAAGCCCAGGATCCAAGGACAGAACCTCCCCTCCCCCAACCCAGGGAGAGGGCTTTTAGTCTCCTTGACCCCACTTCTGCTTCCGCAGGCCTCTGTGGCGCCCAGAATAGATAGAGATCCTCTGGAGTTGGGGGGGCCAGAGAGGGACAGTCTTGATCTTCTGGGACATAGCCTGGCTTTCTGGGAAGATGGAGGAATAACACATTCCTCCTAAAATAATCGTCCTGGGGCTATTTCCAGAGGTTCTTAGTGCCCAGGCCAGAAATGGCCAGTGATCTCGATGTCTGGGTACCTTCAGGACAAATGGCACAGAGGCCCAGACCTCTCGCTGGCTGCCTGCCTGCCTGTCCGGCCCCCAGCCCAGAGCAGATCCAGGCCAGGCTGAGGCCCCACAAGGGAACTATTAACACTGCTCCCCTGGTCTGCTGAGTTCCCCCACACCTCTCTTCTACCTCCTTGGGGACCCTCTGATACCTCCTCTTGGCTTCTTGTTTCAGCAATGATAACCATCCTACCCCAGGGCAAAAAGGCTCAGTGGTTCTGGGCTCAGGAGGACCCACACAGCGCCTTCCTTGTCACAGAACGTGACGATCCTCGGTCTGATCATTCAGGAACATCCGGTTAAACCCAGACCCTCTCCAGATCGACATGCCTGCGCTCTTCAAACATGTCCAGATCTCGGAAGACAAAGAAGGGCTGAAAAGCCGCTCTGGGTTGAAGGACACCAAAGACACCTGAGAACGAAGGCCACAGGTGCTCCTGGCTTGAGGCTTGCATGGGAAGAATAGTTTCCACCAAAACATCCAAGGGGCAATTGGTGAAATGTGGATGTGGACCGTGTAGTAGATGATCATAGCTTCCCACAGCCAAATGTCCTGTATTTGGTCATTGTATTGTAGAGGCATGAGAAGATGTCCGGGATGTCCCTTGGTCCTCGGTGTAGGGACGACTTCGTACCGGGACATCGCAGATGTGATCTAGTCTTCTCCTGACCCTGCGACCTCTGCCGAGATTGTGTTCTGCCAGATCCTGGGTCAGGCCATGAAGCATTCGAGCTCGATCCTCCTCTTTGTCTTTATTGGCGAGGGGGATACGAGAGCCGCGCTCTATGTCTTGAGTGCCATTGTTCAATCCAGATGTCAGCTTGGATAGGAGTAACAACCCAGAATCCTGGAACGAACGGGGTCCCTGTGATCAGTACAAATTCTACTCAATGAATGTAGATTACAGCAAACTAAACATTTAGGTTCAGACTTCTAAATGAAATGTTTCACTATAAAGCTGCTTAGAAGGAAGGTCTTCCGGGAACCATCCACACGACTTTCTGCTCATCCAGGAAATATTTCCCCTCTACATGCATGAAATCATTTTGAAGTATCATGTTGGGGTTTACCCTGATTAATAAATATCTAAAACTTGAAAAAAAACAAGAAAGAAAATGTCCCTGTTCGCTGAGCATGTATGAGATACATGCCTGAGTGTTCAGGGCTAAAAGATGCTGTTGTCTGCAACTTCCTCTCAAAATAATAAGAAGTCTGTGTGTGCGTGTGTGTGTGTGTAGTGATAAACATGGCAAGAGCGTTAATGATTTATGGATTTGGATGAGGACTACATGGGAGTTCGTTATCTTGTGAGTTTTCAGGAAGTTTGAAAATTTTTCAAAATAGAAAGGAAAACCATATTTTTAATATTTGAGAGAAGGACATGATGGAGGGAGGCTTTTCTTGGCAAATCTGTCCTGAGTGCCCCCTCGGGACCAGAGCTGAGCGGAGGGCACGGAGCTTCTGAGATTTGCTGGCTGAAGAGTCCTCAGGCTCTGGCCAGAGCCCGCCGTGTAGGAGACACTCTACACCGGGTCACTGACCTCGGCAGGAAAGGAGAGACTGAGCATTTATACTCAAGAATGGGTCGCTTGAAGTGGCGGCACTCTGGGGAGACTCAGTAAAAGTTTGCTGAGCCAGTGAGAAAAGAGAAGTGACGGGTGCCGACCACGGCCAAGCGGAGCTGTATCAGGACCAGCACAGAAATTCCTGACTCTCCCCATAATTCAACACCAGAAAAACAACAAGGAATGCTGGGAAACATCCACCCCAGTCCCGTTGTAAAAATAGGGCCCATCTGTCCTGGAGGGCTTAGAGTGGCGCGGGCCCGGAGGCAGGGGCCTGGCCAGGATGACCTCTGGAGGCCCCTCCCAGCTCTAGGATTCCATGACTCTATGACATGGCCAGCAGTCTGGAGTGGCGGCATGAAGGTATGCCCCGTGGAGAGCAACAGGAGGGTTAAGTCATCTGCCTCCTAAAGACAGAGTAAGCGTGGGAGAGGGCCCTGATGGCAGATGGGGCCTAGCCAGCCAGGGAGGGAAGGGTGGGGCCCCTGTGGGGCCCTCGGTCACCTCCAATATTTCCGGAGGAGGAGACAGGGTGGGGTTGGACCTGGAAGGAAAGAGGCAAGGGTCTGTACATTCCACTGGATTCAGACCCGAAGGACAGGGGCAGCTGAGGGCCATGGGCCGGAAGAGGCGCAGGCAGCTGTTTTCTGGGTGGGACAGACTCGAATACTGCTCTGTTCTCACGAGGCAGAAGTGGAAAATGAGCAGCAAACTGGCAGTACTGGGGGAGAGAAGCCAGAGCCCTTCCTCTGGTTGGGGCTAGGAGAGAATCAGGGAACTGAGGGACAATGGGGACAAGGAAGGGAGGACTCCATTGGCCTTGACTGGGACAGGAGATGGGGTTAAATGGGCTGAGCAGCGTCTTGGCCTGGGTAGGCCTTGGTCTCAGTGAAGCACCCACATCTGGACCACAAAGAGTAAGAATCTCAATGCCCCCTCCTCTTATAGAGTGGATGAGGAGGACCCCCCAATGCCAAAAAGGGTCAAGACCAGAAATCCTGGAAGGCTGTGACCTTACAAGTGGGCCCCCATTGGTAGACTTGTCGTACAACCTCCCCCCCCCCCTTCTCATTTGGGATTTCTAAAGTCAGGATCAACATAGCTATGGGGTTTAACAAGCATCCCTGTCCCTCTGGTTCTCCCCATGAGTGCCCCCATCCAGCAAGCAGAGCAGGTGTAGGGAGAACTTTTCCTTAAGAGACTGTGAGGGGAGCCAAGTCACCCCGACATAGCACAGTCTTTCAGAGGTCACCAGACACACCCAAGATAGTACCTTGCCCCCACCACTTACAAGCTGTGGAATCTGAGGCAAGTCATTTCACCTCTCTGAGACTGAGTTTCCCCATCTGTCAACCAGGAATAGAATAGTGACCACTTTCTTGATTCATAGCAACAATTCCATGCAAGACACAAGCCCATGGCCAGGCACCGAGAGAATACCTATAGTATTTCATCACTTCCCGGATACACTTTTTTTTTTTTTTTTTTTTTTTTTAGTATCAGGTGTGTTGTGCTCTTGGTGATTAGCAACTTAATATTACCTGGAAAGAAGGTGTCTGTCTCTCTCGGTGCTTGGAATTTCCCCATTAGAGATTCAGTTCTTGGCTTTTGTGGTCTTCTGGAATCCTGGCTTAAAAGGCAAATCGGAATTTCAGAATATGGGCGAGAGCTAAACGAACAAGCAGATGGCCCCACTTTTCCCTAAGGGTCCTCTGGCCTCATTAGTTCTCAGGGTCTTGCCTTCTGAAGAATAGGATGTCTGTTTTCCGATTTCAAAATCCCTGGGCCCAGGTGGGGAAGGAAGAGTGGGCGAAGGGTGGTGTTGGGGAGGCAGAGGGAACACGGGCGAGAAAGCCTGCAGGGAAGGGGCAGGGAGCTGAGCGGAGCTCACCCAGCTGTCTTCACCAGGCCCAGGTAGCCAGGTTCCGGGGGAGCTCACAGCAGGTCAACGCCACAAAGCTCATTTGCCCAGCGGGGATGATGTCTGGACGCCTGGTGAGCCGTTCCAACACTTCCAGACGCCTGAACCATGCCAACAACCTGTCCTCCTCAGCCCAGACTCCGGGCTGGCCCCACGGCCCCACCGTGACGCGGGCCAACAGTCTCAAACGCCCCCGCACCCCGAGTGGCTCGGAGTTCAGCAGGTGCAGCAGCCCCTCTGAGCAGTCCGACAGCCCAGGCTCCCCCAGACTTCCAGTGAGGAAAATCTGCATGGGCCGCCCTTACAACTCTAAGTGTGTAGAGACCAGCCACCTCGCGAACCGCCCCAAGGCGTCCAGGAGGCCCGCTTGCCGCGGCAGCCCCGGCTGCCTGCTCTGTACGGATCGCCCCTCGGGTCCCTATAGCCCCACCTTCCTGGACCAACTCATCAAAGGCATCAACTACCTTGACAGATCCACCAATGCCATTTATACCCACTGCCCCAAGTCATCCCTGAGCCTGCCGAGGCTTGCGGCGAGCTACCTAGAGCGCGCCGCCAACTCCATCCACCTGGACAGCCCAGACCACTCCTTCCCCCACAGTTACTCCACCCCCGTCACCAGCGTGGCTGCCTCCAACCACTGCACCAGCACGAGCATGGTGCCGTCCACCAGGGGTGCCAACGCCCTGCGGTGCTTGGATGACTCTGCCAATACCAGCTGCCCACGCCGGCTTCAGAGCCCGAGACTCGTGCCTGAGCTGCCCCAGAGGCCGGGCACAAAGCTGCCCGAGCTGCCCTTGTTCAGCAACGGGATCTTTTCCTTAGGCCGTCTGCCCAAGTTCTGGGAGGCAATCCGCTCGGGCTGGAGAGCCCCCGAGCCCATCTCCAAACCCTGTAGCTGGTGGTAACATCGACCGTGAAATGGGTACACGTCCACCATGCCGCAGTTGTAGAAAATAAATTGTGGCAACATGCTCCTTCCTCGGCTCTGCTGGGGGCCGGGGTGGGGGCACCTGTTTAGATCGGATGTTAGAAACTCAAGGAGGACTTAGAGGGCCAGGAAGGTAGAAGTTCACGGGTGAATGGGGCTGGGTGGAGAGGAAATACTTGGTCTAAACCCAGCTCTCTGACGGGTTGTTGGTTTTTCAAGAGAAGCCAGGAATCTCATTTTTAGATGCTAACAACAAATTCAAAAATGTCATAGCGCTCTGTCGACTGAAGAAAAATCCTGGCAGGTGGGATGTAAAGCCCACAGGCCTCAGTTTGGAATCTCTGGTTTATATCTTGAGTGGGTCAACGGGAGTTTCCCCATGGGAAGAAATAGACTAGTGATTCATTCCCAATCCCTACTCCTCTTCTGATCTCAGGATTGCCGGTTGGGGTTGATTTCAGCACTGCCCAATGTGAGTAGACACGATGACGGTGATGGATCGTTACAGCAGAACCTCCTACAGCACTAACGATGCAGCAGTCACTGTTCTAAACGCATTTCATGTATTTCTCTAAGGATGTGGTTTCAATGACCAAGGATTCGGGTGGATGCAGAGAAACCCTTTAGGATGGTGAGTGGGAGAGAGCCAGGGATGGTTGCCTCTGGAGAGACTGCCCTTCCTGGGAAATCTCTGAAAAAGGTTCTGTCCAGGCCAAAGGAGGGCTGGAAGGTCAGAGTGAGGACGTCCCAGGTTTCTCACAGCACATGTCTGAGAAAATGTTCCCTGGGCTACCAAGGGCTCCAAACCTTCAGAGACTGAACTGATTTGGGTGCTGAGAAGTCAGGCTACAAGGCACCCAGCTCTCCACCATCCCGCTGGCTAAGGGACGGTGGAGACTGGAATTCTAGCCTGGTTCTACCACTAGCCTACCGTGGGACCCTGGATATCTCACTTTCTCTCCCCAGGCCTGTTTTTCCTTCTGTAAATGAGTAGCGTAGTTTTGAGGGGCTCTAAGAAGCCCAGACTCTGATATTTCTGAGTCTGTCCTCCTAGACCCAAGCCAGGCCTGGGCTGAGAATCGAGAGTGTCCCCCTACTCCCTTGGCCCTCAAGAACTCAGGCCTCCTGAGTCCTGAGCCAGCTTCCCATTTCAGGCCTCAGGACAATTTCTGTGTGGCTCTGAACTTCAGGCCCAGGCCCTTCTTGTCAGAGCTTTCCTGTCTCCTTGGAAATATGAGGGCCAATGGCAGGTCAGAGTGTGGAACGGGGCTGACCTTGAAATAATGCAGAACCTGCAGTTCCACAAGATTCCATGACTCTTGGAGGGAGTGGCCTGCTCTGGCCCAGCTCTGTGGCCAAACAGAGAAAGTGGGAAGCCTGACTATCCCTACCATGAGGTCACCATAGCCGTCCCAGGAGAGGAGGAAGGAAGGGGTTATGGAACCTTTAGTTTACTGAACTCTCCCCTCCCCCCACTTCTATTTCATCTCTGGAGAACAGGGGATACTTCCCTGGGTCCAAAACTCAGCAGTGTAACATATTCCTTTCCTTGTTTCTTGTATCCCTTTCCTCCTGAGGGAGAAGACCTTGGCCTTTGTCTGGTAGGTTCTCAGTTCTCCAAGAGACCCATTCCCCACGTGAACATTTGTAGGAATACAGCTTATTAGAATCCGCTTTGGCCCGACTCAAGAGAGGGTGCCCTGGTTCCCAAATCCTCTGTCTGGCCACTCAAAGCCATCCCCTTCCTGCTCTAGGTCCATATTTGCATAAGATTTATCCCTGACTCTCCTGGAGATGCCCACCTCGAAAACACTTTAATTCCCCCTAATCAGAGTGTAAGATCCTTGTCTAGGACACTGCTCTTAAGGTCTCCGGTGTCTAGCTCAATTCTGGCTCACAACAGGAGCTCAGTTAGTGATTACAGGGCCGTGTGCCTCAATAGTTGCTCAGCGGTGGTAACTAGTATTGCCTGGAGGATAGTTAGACTGTCTGCCAGGCAATGACTGTTTAATAACTATTCATGATGGTGGCCAACATTTATTAAGCTCTTAACTATACACCAGACATTGTTTTAAGTGCTTTCTATGTATCGACTCATTTAATCCCCACATGAATCCTTCAAGGAAGGTATTGTTGTCCCTATTGTATGGATGAGAAAGCTGAGGCAGAGAGGTCGGGCATACATGATGAGGACAGAGATGATTACAGTGCATCCAACACAGCGGCTCTTCCAAAGCTGGATGGCAGAGTCATCCTAGACCATTACATACACAGTAGGTGCTCAATAATGACTAGAACGTCGTGCAAGTAGTAGGTGCTTTGCCGATGTGCACTGTGGATGCCCAGTGGATGGTAAATATCCTTGCCGAGCCCCATACATAGTCAGCGCTCAAATGAAGTTTGACCATCGGGGGGTGGGGGCTGGATGTACATGCAAGCAACAGGATCTCTGTGTTTGGCCCCCCAAATTGCTTTTTTTTCCTTAGTATTTATTTACTTGGCTACTCACGGTTCCCAAGTCCCTTGCAGCAGTCAATTAGCCCAAGTCCAGAGAAAATAAAGCTCGTAGCTGGAGCAGATGCTCTGTTCCACGTGGCCACACAGAGGCCACAGGAAGGCTTCCATGTCCACTGTTCAAGCCATGCATCTGTAAAGTCCACGTAAAAGGAAGCGGCATGCTGGCGACAGAACAGTGCCATGGCCCTAGTGTGCCGTCCGGCTTGTGTAGACAAGAAGCTAGGCGTCCCCGCAGCTGGGGGGGGGGGGGGCGGAAAGTCCTTCACGCCTGCACGCGTACCTCCTCATTTCTCAAGCACCCACACTAGGTTCCAGGCATGCCGCCAAGGCCTGAAACACAGGCTCTCAGCCCTCTCTGCTCCCTACGAGGCTAAGTTTTAGCACCCTGTTTTGCAGAGGGGGAAACTGAGGCTCAGAGGGAAAAAAGTGACATGTTCAACCTCCTCCAGCGGGCACGGAGCAGAGGAGGGATTCCAAACCAGGGATCTGACCCTCAGCCAATGTCTTTCCTCTCCTGATCTCTTTTTTCCTTAGTATTTATTGAATGGACTCCAAGAGAAAGAGAGGTAAACTTTGGTATCCAAAATATGCAGTAAATTAGACAAAGCAAGGGTGGTGTTTAACTCCAGGGGTTGGGCTGCCCCTCAACACCAGTGTTCTGAACACAGTAGTGTTAACCTGGTATATGTTCTTTCTGGGAAATAAGAAATGAAGGGAGAAATTTCCTCAAAGGTCACCCGTGGTCTCCATTGCCCAATCCACTGGTCCCTGCACCGTTGGGTCACACTGGGGATAGGTACGTGACATTAGAATTATTTTTGTATGTGTAAAAAAGATCTGGCGTAGCCCTTTTCAAACAGATAATTTGATACCACCATTCTATGATTCCAGAAAACACACGCGTATTGCCAAGGTGCACGTTGGAGCAACACACCATCCTCCTCCCAACTCTCACTCCCCCACCCACCTTTCCGCATCTCTGAACCTTATGAACCTCACTCTCCACCCTCTAGCCTTCCCCACCCCCTACCCCATTCCCCAGGCCCACCTTACCCCTCACTGTCTTCTCTGTCTGCCCCTGACGGGTTCTGCTGATTCTACATAGGGAGCAGAAAACTAGGAGAGGGAGATCCCTTCTCCTCCCACAACTACACCCACATTGCCCTCTTTTAAGGTGAAATCTCAGTAGAAGCAAAGAGCCTCAGACGTGTGCCGTGCCTGAGTTGGTACCACCATTTTTGGCAAACTTAACAGCCTCCTGGGCCCCTCCCAACAGGGCAGGAATTTATCGTGAACAATTGAACAAAGCCGGGAACTCGGAGGGAGAAGGCACAGGACATTCCAAAAGGATTTCTCTCAAGCTCCCAAAGACAACATGTGGGAACACTGCAGAAACCTCATAACCTAGCAAAGAAAAGCATGAAAGGGATGGAAAATCTGCGCAGAAGGAAGGGCCGTTCGGGCTGGAGGAAGGAACAAGGGGCGACAGGTCAGGAGGCCAGGGTGGGAGGCCTGCCTCTGTGCCACTCATGACCCTCTTTCTGGCCTCAGATCTGTGGTCCTTAAAAACTGAGGGAACCACAGAAGAAAACACACGGATGCATACATATCCGTTCGCAGCAAGGCTTTATTAGTCACAATGACCTGGAAACAGGCCAAATACCCAACAACAAGATAGGGTTGATGAACTATGGGGTGTTGAGGAGACATAATACCAAATAATTATTGGAACTCTGATGGGCAAAGTCGATAGGAGTGTCAAAGGAGCCAACCCACCAATTGCTCACAGTTTCCATCCATAATCAAGACCGTGCAGCCCGTACGTGTGTCTGTCCACAGCTTCCAATATGGAGCCCGTATGACAAGAAAAAATTAGTCAGCTGAGTGAAATGGGGCGCTTACCCATACAGCTAATTTACGAGCAAGTTTCTTATCTCATCTTGGACTGCTAATAAACAGTTTGTGACTCACGGAGCCACAGAGCCATTTGTAAGTAGCCCTGGTCTTTCCTGACACACAGAACCCTGTTTCTGAAAAGACTGTTAGGCAGGAGAAGCAAGACATGAACTGGTACCCATAACGGTGATCCCTTGAGGTAAAATGCACGCGTGGACAGTAACGAAGGAAGAGAAATGAGGCTTCAGGGAGCACCAGCTCCGGGTCCTGCACAGAAGTCTTCTTTCTATAGCTGAAGCAAGAGTTCGTGGGCAGGAATGTGGGGGGAGGGAGGGGTGTATGGAAGCCGTAAGAACTCCAGCCAAGCTGGAGGAGGGATAGCATGAGTGACAAATTCAAATTATAGAGACCATTTATGGTCAGCTCAGGAGCGAGCTCAGAGGCCGTATTTGCAAAGCATGTTATGAGAAATACCCGTCTTGTGAGATGTTAAATGATTTTTTTTCATAAAAACAAATGGGCTCCTTTCTCAAGTATCTTGAGGAATGCTGGATTAAAAAGAGTTGGCCAGGCGACTTGACTGGAGGCCTGCTCAGGAACTTTCCTGTGTCGGTGGCCCTTGAGATGGCCAAAGTGTACGGAAGAGCACAGAGTCCCCAAACTCCTTGAGCAAGGGAAGCGCTTATCTGAAGAAGCATCTCAGAGGGCAGGCAGTCCATGAGGCTACAGGGTGGGAATCCTGCCCCAGGGCCTGGGCCCCAGGGTGAGAGTTCAGTGAGAAAGTGATTGATAACCACAGTGGGTTGGGGAGTGAGATATCTAGAAAGGGCAGAGGGACCCAATCCAAGGCTATTTTCATAAAAAAGTCACACTTCTGCTTAGGGGGAATCAGAATTGGATGTGGTGGAGAATGTGGGTTCCAGAGTCAGATAGATACACGTGGATCTGAATCCTGGCCCTACCTCCTACTGACTGACTGTGTGTGATCTAGGCCAGCCAGTTCATGCTCCGCGGGCCCCAGTTTCCTTGTCTAGAAAAGGGCCCTAACAATATACTCTCACTTGCCAACTCCCCACAAGGATGCGGGGGTCATCAAAGGAAATTCAGTGTTGATCCAACAACGAGGGGAATTTATCTGCCCCAAGTACAAACCAAAAGGGGGACATTTACATCTTTTTTTTTTTTTTTAAGATTGTATTCGTTTATTTGACAGAGAGATCACAAGCAGGCAGAGAGGCAGGCAGAGAGAGAGAGGAGGAAGCAGGCTCCCTGCTGAGCAGAAATCCTGATGTGGGGTTTGATCCCAGGACCCTGAGATCATGACCTGAGCTAAAGGCAGAGACTTAACCCACTGAGCCACCCAGGCGCCCCAGACATTTACATCTTAAGCCATGCTTGAATCAACTTGGTCTTCCATTCAAGTGAAACTATTCCAATGCCAGCTCTCTGCCAGGCACTATGCCCTTCACAGGGGATGTAGCTGGGAACAAGACAGAAGCCAGACCATCACACTCCCTGCCTTTATTAGGCCTCATAATATATTTTTTAAAGATTTTGTTTATTGGGGCACCTGGGTGGCTCAGTGGGTTAAGCCGCTGCCTTCGGCTCAGGTCATGATCTCAGGGTCCTGGGATCGAGCCCCGCATTGGGCTCTCTGCTCAGCAGGGAGCCTGCTTCCTCCTCTCTCTCTCTGCCTGCCTCTCTGACTACTTGTGATCTCTCTCTGTCAAATAAATAAATAAAATCTTTAAAAAAAAAGATTTTGTTTATTTATTTAAGAGAGAGAGAGTGCACAAGAGTGAGGGGGGGCAGAGGGAGGGGGAGGAGCAGACTCCCAGCTGAGCAGGAAGCCCGATGCAGGACTCCATCCCAGGACCCTGGGATCATGACCTGAGGAGAAGGCAGACACTTCACCGACTGAGCGACCTCGGCACCCCAGGCCTCACAATATTAAACAATCTTCCAATGTATTGCAATTGTAAAAATGTTGAAAGAGAAGCTTGGGGGAGGTAGGTTGTGGGAAAGTACAATAGGGGACATGACCTAGGCTGGGCGGGCAGTGAAGTCTCCTGTGGTGGCATAATCTTGGAACTAAATGCCAGAAGATAGTAGGATGAAGGGGGGTGGTTGGATACAGGGTGGGAAAAACACTCGAGGAGAAGGAAAAACATGTGGAGAGACCAGGCTGGGGGACAGATGTGGCTAGAGAAATGGGTGGGACTATATCTTGCCGGGCCTGGAGGGTCCTCTCCCTCTCCACAAGAACTTCTGCTGTCTGCTTAGACGTGTGTCCTCTTCTTCACATCACCTCCAAGTTTCCTCTCCTCCCTCTCCACTCCCTTTCAGTACCAATTTTCCCATTCCACATTCTCACCCAGGGATATATCCTGACCCTGCCAGCATCTGTTTGCCCACATAGGCACTGGAAACTTTGTACAAAATAGGTGTTTATTTCATAATTAAATAAATATAAGTCCACAGCGAGCCCATACGGTGCCACCTTCACTCAAATAAACAAAAGGTCCCGCCCCCCCCCCCCTCCGCTGGGGACAGATAGAGTCCCAAAGCGGAGGCCCACTTGGCTGCATACCTTTGTTCAGTGAACAACCTGCCCAACCATTCACTGCAGCTCTGAAGGAAGGAAGGAAGGAAAAGAAGGAAGGAAGGAAGGAAAGGAGGAAGGAAGGGGTGAGAAGCCCTAAAGCAGAGAGAAGGATGCAGTGGAAGGCAGGAAAAGCTGAGTCCTGGCAATTTTGGAGTGGCAAACAAGATGACCCACAAACTCCAGCTACTGGTTCCAGAAGGCACCCAACTCCTGTTTCATAGAAGCCAGACCGCTTGGCTGCTCCAACCTACCCAAACTCTTGTTGTCTCTCCTTATCTAAGGCACCTTGGGCAAGACTTGAATTGTTTCTCTCCAAGAGGATGACGAGCACCCTGAGCTATGAGTATGCACAGCACGATTTACAGGCGCCTCCGAGACTCAGCAAAGCCTCCTTGCCCCTGCTTCTCTTCGAAGCCATATGAGGAGATAGCCAGGCCCTAGACAAAGCAACTTGAGAACATTTACTAAAGATATCAAGGACTGCAAAAGAAAACAGAGCTGGCCAAATCCCTTAGTGGGAAGGAAAGGATGCAGAATAAATAGGCCGGTGACCAGTCCTCAGGGTGGGGTTCCTCTGGAAGGCTTTCTAGACAGGCCATATTTTCCTGCCCTCTGTGTCAGCCCAACTCCTTCCAGTCTCCAGTCTTCAGCTTTACCATCTCTCTCTCCCCGACCTCTTTTAGTAAGTGAGACGTATAGCTCGGCTTTAGCCTTGACCAGACATCTACAAAGGGCTGCTTGTTCCCCTTTTCCCTTTGCTCATGAGCAAATCATCCAAGAAGCCAAAGCTCTGGGACTTAAAGGGCCCGAGGTGGGGAAAAGACACCAAGGCAGCTCACAAAATGTGATTTGTCACGGATGCTGACCCTCCGCAGACAGGCAAGCCCTCGGAAAAACCCTGCCACCGAGGCTGGCCACCTGCCAGCACTGAAGTCAGTGAAGTTTTGCAGGCTTCTTCCCCAGAATGGGCGTTCCCCCAGCTCCGGGCTGTACTCACTGGCCAGACTGGAGATCTGTGGGGCGAAGGCTGCATCTAGCCTTCAGGTTAGAAACAACACATTCGTACAGGAGTCGCTCCTCCATTAGACCAGAGCCCCCGGAAGGCAAAGTGTGTCCCCCTCTTCAGTGTAGGCACTCACCCAGAGACAACAGTAGGAGAAATGGTACCTTTCATTGTGTGCTTCCTATGTGCCTGAAACTGATCTTTAAAAAATAAAATAAAATAAACATATTAATTCATTTTAGCCCTCAGCAACACTGTGAGAGAGGTCTTAGTATGATTCTTCTTTTCCTATTTTCTAGATGATGAAACTGAGGCATCAGAAGGTTGACTAATTTGCTCAAGGTTGCACCGCGAGGCGGTGGAGGCAGGATTCTCCATCAGACTGAGAACAATGTGGGGACAGGGGGACAGGGACTATATCCTGCCCCTTGCCTCCACCAGATTAAGGTTCACTCAGGAAAAGAAGGAAGGCTTCTTCCTTTTAATATCAGACCTCCCTCTTCTGTCCCACCTCTATATCCCTGTTGGGAGCTGTAACAGCGGTAACAGCCCTTACTCAGTGGTGTGCCTGGCATCTGGCTTGTGGCTGGCGAATTCCCCCTTACAGCTCTGAGCTGGTCTCCCAGAAATATGGCCCACAGGGTGAGGAACCCAATCTTTTGGGGATAAAGCATCTATCTGAGGTGGGGGTCAGGATGCCAGCATTCTCTCCATCCCCCCGGTGCCTGGATGGGAGACCACAGAGTGCCGGGAGCTTGCAGGCCACTATCACAGGGAACACGCCTTCCGGAGCCCAGCCTGGTGCCACCCAGTTAGCTGGGCATTTCCTTCTGTCCACAGCTCACCTCACTTCTGGCCTCAAACCCAGCCCTGAGTCTCTGGAACCTAGCAACTCTCACAGGAAACAATGGAAATGTCAGTTTTTATTTTCCCTCTGTCATTACTCAAAAGGTCTTCCTCTAAGCTACATGCACACACGCACACACACGCTGGTTTCTCTCCACCCATCAGCCTGGGTTGCTCTGGAAATTTTCAGGCGGAAGGGAGACCTGAGCACAGGCGGAGAGGCCCAGTGTCATGGCCAAGGATGCTGTCTGTGGGTGTGTGTCAGATCATACAGGACTGGGATTTACCACCCAAGCATCTGCGTCTGGGCCTGCGTGTGCGAGCTGTGTGTCTCTGCACCCCTCTCCCCGGGCTCTGATTTATGTCAATCCAAATTGGTCTGTGAGTGGTTTATGGAGAAAATGGTGTGTGTGAGGGGCAATTCAGTTCACTCTCGAGTGCCCACTGTAAGGCGCTGTGGTTAGTGCAGGAGAAAATGTGAAAAAGACAGGCCATCGTGTGCGTGAGCAAATGATGTTGGCTTGTGTGTGAACCGGGAGTGCCTGTGCAGAATTTGTGTGTGAAAACACGTCCTGACGCTTTGAGTCTGGGGTTCACGTTTGTGAGTCTGTGTAAAAATGCGAATTGGAACATGAGCAGCAGCTTGTGTGAAAGTCGTGCCCGCTGTGTCACCTGCAGGGTGACACTTTTTAAGATTGATCAAGTGTGCGTCTGAGTGGGAGAAGTCTGTCGCTGTGCGCAGGTTGGGAGTGAGGACGCAAGTGCGAAGGGTCGTAGGGGGAACAGCGTGGCATATGCGTGTGTGTATGTGTGTGTGCGTCCCCAGGTGCGCAGTGTGCAGGCTGCGTGTTTGAAAGCGTGGGGAGCTGTCACGGCCCGAGTGAAAAGTCACGTTGCGCGGTGTGAAAAGGGGTGAGAGCGAGTTTGGGGGTCCGTGCAGGGGTCGCGTGCTGGGGGAGGGGCGGTGGGGCTCGCGCTTAGGGCCCCGGTCCCGTCCCATCCCACACTCCAGGCCGGGTTTGGCGGGAAGCCGGGCTGGGCCGCGGCCCGCGCCGAGGGGGCTGGGGGCCCAGACAAAGGCCCAGTTGGCTGCGCGGCCGGCTCGGGCTCCGGCTAGCGGCGCCCGCGGTCCGGGGGCGGCCCGGGGTTGGGGCCTGGCGCCGCGGGGCGGGGCGGTTCGGGGGCGGGACCCGGTTCCCGGGGGCGGGGCGGACGGCCGCGGGGGCGGGGCGGACGGCCGCGAGGGCGGGGCGGGCCGCGGGAGGGGTGGGGGCGGCGGGAGCGGGCCGCGCCGTCCCGAGGATTCCGCAGGCTGGCGAGCGGGCGGCTGCGGGCTGACGCCGAGGGAGAGAGCGAGCAGAGCCGGCCGGGCCATGGGACAGCGGGCGGCGGGCGCGCTGCTGCTGGCGCTGCTGCTGCACGGGCGGCTGCTCGCGGTGAGTGTGCGGGGCCGGGGGCGGGGGGTGGGTGGTGGAGGGCGGGAGCGCCCCGGGCCCCGCTCGCTGCGCCAGCCAACTTGGTTGGGACTCTGGCCCGGGATGGGGGCGCCTGCCAGGGACCCCGGGCGGGCACAGGCTGGCGCCACACTCCGCCGTGGGATTGTCCCGAGAGGCGCCCGGGGAAACCTGCGTGGGGCCGGGGGCGGGGCTGCGTGAGAGCCCGTGGGTCGCCCGGCCACGTTGCTGAGTCTCCAATCGCGCTAGGCATGGCCCGGCCTGCCATTCCTGGGGACCAGGCGGAGAAACTTCGAGCAGGGCGGGAACTTGGCGGAGCAAGGGCACCCTTTTCTGTGCCAGCTTGGAAAGGGGGCACTCAGTGGTGATGGGGAGACTATCAATCCTCACCGGAACTTTACCAGCCCATCTGGCCCCTTTGGGAGCTAGTCACCGGGCAGGCACAAGTAAAATCCATTCTGGACACAACTGAGGTTTGTGTGGAACACCCACGGGCCCCGGAGCCCTACAGCCCAGGACTTGAATCCATCGGGGCTCCTCACCGAGTAGCTATGTGACCTCGGGCAAGCCCAAAGGGAACTCAAAATGCACCGTCTGGAAGTGTATACAGCTGGAAGCTGGTTGGCAGGACGGCATGGAAGGCGGTGGAAGTGCCTGGTACTGGACCTCGGTCTGTTTCCTAGCTTTTCTCTTCTGGGGTCCTCAGGTGCAGGGGCAGGCCTGCCACTACAGCCCACTTCCCTGCTCTGAGCTTGGATGGGCCCGTGCAGAGAAAAGGAATGCTTGGCCAGGAGAGGCTCTGAGGACCTGAGTGAACTCGAGAAGGGCGGGGCAGGGTCCGTGGGCAGGCAGCTGGTGGCAGATGTGGGTGGGGGCACATCTGAGGAGCTGGGCCTGCCCTGGCGAACCACAGGGCCTCCCCCACCCTCTTTGAGGTGGTCCTAGGCAGTCCCTGTCCCTGCCCCCTGCCCCCCACCCCCTTCTCGGAGCCAAGAAAGGGACTTTTCTCTAAGCCAGTGTTTACCCAGTGACTGAATCCCTGTCCTCGCCTGGCTAGTTCTGTCTCACCTCTGCCCTCCTGAGTCACTCCTGAACCCCCACCCCGGACCTGACCCCTCAGCTCTCTCACCCCGCCCACCTAGAACTTCTCCTCCCCACTCCCCATCTGCACAGGTTCCTTAATCTCCTCTCTCAACCTCTCACCCCAGCACGTCCCTTTGTCCTGTTGCTTCCCAGTCTTGATCCAAACTTGATCTTTACTTTTCCAAAAAGTAGGCACCAACGTAACACATGGGATGTCTTCCTTTTCTGGAACTCCCCCAGCTCTGCCCCCCTGCTGAGGGGCTCCAGGATGCTGGGTCCTACCATGGCTAGAGTGAGGAGGCGGGCGAAGTTATTTGCTGTGTGCAGGAGGAATCTCCACAGAAATTCCAGATTGCAGCCAATCATCTCACTCACTCATTCATTCAACATATCTTCATTGAGCAGCATTCCATGACAGTCAGTGGGAGTTTGGGGGTTCATTCATTCAGCAGACAGTGCTAAGCACCTACTGTGTACCATGCATCTGGCACTGCGCTAAGGGCTGGGGCTTATGGGTGAGCAAGAACAGACCCTGTCTTTGCTTTCCCAGAACTGAGATGGGTAAACAGGCAGTTCCAATCCTGTGGGATTATAGTCTCCTCAGCAACCACACCGAGGTCTTCACTGTCCCACCCCTGGCTAATGATGGAGAGCTGGAAAGAGCTTGGACCCAAGAAGTCTGGATCCCAGCTCTGTAATTTTCTAGCCTGTAATCTGAGGCCATTTCTTTTTCATGGCCTCAGTTTCCACATCTGTAAAATGGGGTAAGAAGTTTATTACACATTTTCAATGACATCAAATTCCCAGCGCAGTGCCCTAGCAAGCCTTGGGCTCTTCCTCACCCACTGTCCTTTATCTTTTCCGTCCTTTGGTTCACATCCACACAAGAAGAAGGTAAGGTGGTCCTTAGGGAGCTCAAGACCTCACTGGGGGCAGGAGACAGAGGAAGCAGTGGTCTGTGATTAAGTGTGGGAGTAATTTCAGTTCAGAGGAGGTGGAGAGGCTTGCTGGGGGTGGGGGCCAGGCCTGGGTGACTCAGTGCCTGCCTTGGCCTGCTGATCCCTTTTCTTCCTGCTGGGGCCTTAGCCCTTCCTTTCTTGGGGCCAGCCCTGCCAGGAGACAGGAATCCGGAGAGGGCTGCCATGATTACGGTGTTTTTAGGGCTGAGGAGGGAAGTCACTGAGATACCTGTTTCCTGCCCCGGCTGGGTTTCCGCACTAGGGAGGCTGTGGGCGGATGGGGGAAATGGAGGAGCTGGAGGAGCCTCCCCTTCCCTCAGGGGCAGCACTATCTCAGCCCTCCCCTGGACATAACTGGCTGCCCTGCCCACCCCCCTGCCTCCCAGGCCCCAGCCCCTCTTGCTCTAGACCTGGTTGGGGTAGGGTATGCTTGTGAGTGTGCCTTGGGACTTCTGGAGGGAGGGCCTTAGGCCATAGAGGGAGATGGAGGTTGGAAGGGGCAGAGATGGACCCCCCCCCCATACACTAGGCCCAGCTCCCTATGTCTGGGGAATAGTGGCCCCCACCTGGCTTGGCCCGGGCCTGTTCTCAGGCTCAGCGCAGGCATGTTGGGATCTGTGGATCTGAGGCACAGCTGGGGAAAGAGGGTTGGAAGGAAGGTGGCAGAAGATGACTGGGTTCAGAGCTTGGAGTGCTAGGGAGGGAGGTCTTGGGGTGCCAGGCCAGATGATGATAAAATAATATGGACAGTTCACATTTATTGAGTGCCCACTGTTTGTAGGCACAAAGTTTCTCAGCAAATTCTTGCATGCCATTCCCCTACTCAGATCCTCCCTGCATTCCCCCTGTTGCTCATGATCAGACTCAAGCCCCTGACCTAATATAGCCCACAAGGCCCTTTGGGATCCAGCCTCCCCCGCTCCCTCTCAAAATCTCTTCTCTTGCCAACTTTCCCTTTGTTTACTCACTCTAGCTACACTGGTCTTTGTTTCTCGAATATGCCAAACACACTCCCACCCCAGGGCCTTTGCATCTGCTGTTCCTTCTACCCAGAATGTTTGTCCCTCGAATATCTACCCTCTGCCTCCGTTAAGTCCCAGACTACTCTGCCCAACATTCTCCATCCCCTTAGACTGCTTTTTTTTTTTCTTGTTGCTATCTGAAAGTATTTGTTTACTTATTTATCTCTCCCCCTCACCCCCCACCAATTTAAGCTCCACGAGAGCAGGACCTTATGTGTTCTTGTTCGCTGCTGCTGTACCTTTAGCATCTGGCAGGTAGTAAGTGCTTGGTTAATGTATCTGTTGAATGCATTAACCCATAGCTCCTGATATGGTCCCCATTCTCTAAGCAGAGGACATCGAGGCACAGAGAGATTACATAACTCACCAGTGGCTCACAGACACACATCCTTGGTGGTACTGTGAGCCAGGCTTTGAAGGCAGACAAAGCTCTCCTTGCCACTCTGCCTCGTATCCCACTTGCTTATAGCTATAGCTCTAAATATTGGTAAAACTCTTGTCACTCATGTTGCTAAAAGTAAGAACTCAGGTCTGAGGTCGTACAGAAGCTACTCTCAGACAAGGAATATCTGGGCCTGGCTTCAGGGACAAAGGTGCTCCGGATGGGTATGCCTTGTCCATCCAGCCTCCTAGGGATGCCTGTCCTGGAGGGAACCTAGAAAGACCTAACTCCAGGGTGGCTATTTGTGGGATCACCTGTTTATTTGTAGTTTTGTTAGTTAATTTCCTCATTGAATATTCCCTGAGATCCTATGGACAGTTGAATTAATCCTAGGACTTTCAGGCCCAAGGGGGCCAGGCCGGACCACACCCTGTGTGGGGTGTGAGGGGGAAGAAAGTTCAGCCGGGGTCCATGGAGCCCTCACTGGGTTCCCCTGGTTGTTCCCTGGGGGCTCAAGGTTTAGGGTGAGTCTGCAGAGGCTCCAAGGCTACTTGGCCTTGTGGGGATACTCTCAGGATGGGGAGTGGGAAGGGGCGCCCAAGATGTGGAGAGATACAGAGCCATGATTCAGAGGCCACTGGGAGGCCAGACATGTAGATTCTGGACCCTTTACCACTTGGGATGTGTGGGAAGGGCTCTCAGCTCTGGCCCCTGGCCCCCCTCCCCAGTCCATCCCAGCTGGAGATGTCAGGCTGGAGAACGAATGGGTGAACTTGTCTCCATCCCCCAGCAGCTTCCCAAGGATAGGGTGAGCACAGTGCCCTCTCCTCCCAGGGCCCACCCTGGCCTTGCCCCCAACTCCCTTCTTCCAGGAAGAGGGAGGTTGGGCTGAAGATCCTAGCCCTGCTGGAATGTTCCCCCACCCCAAGCCTTGGCCTCTTTAGCCTTGCTGCCCCCTCCTCCTCCCAGGGCCCAGCATGGGCCTGCTGGCCGCCCTAACGCCCAGAGCTGGCTGACTGAAACCTAGAAGAATGTGTGGAACTCACTTCGCGGGGAGCCGCCAGCCTCACTGCTGGCGTTGGGTTGGGTCCATGTCAATAGTGGCCTTGAGAGGGGAGTGGCTTGTGGCTGCTGGGGGTGGCTGGGCTATGGGCATCATCACGAAAGCCCGAAAGCCCTGAGAACAAGGCGGCTCTTTGAGGCCTGGGAATGTGGGGCCTTCAAGTGTCAGCCGCCCCCAGAACCCACCCTCCCCTGTTTTCCCCACGCCTGCGTGTGCCACGGTTGCAGTTACCTTAGAGCATCCCAGTGGCATCCCTGAGGTGTCCTTAGGAGAGCTCCTGGCTACCTACCAGACAGAGCCCTTTCCCTGAGGCACGGAGGAGGGCACCCTGTTTCTCTGTTGCTCTGGTTTGTAGGGGGGCATCTGGGGCACAGAGGCCTGTGATGTGTGCTGAATGAATGAATGGATCAACGATGGATGTGATTAAATATTCCATAAGCTAAAGTCCCCTACAGCTGTACATTAGACGTGAAATTCATTCAACAAGTATTTATTGAGTATCTGCTATGTGTCTGACCTTGTTCTAGGTGCTGAGGTCACAGCAGGGAGCAAAAGGTCAAATTCCCTTCCCTCATGTTACTTGCAGTATAGCCCATGCCAGAAGACAGTAATCAATGTCAGATGGTGATAGTGCTCACAAGGAAAGATAAAGCAGGAAAGAGGGTGGAGAGCGCGATGAGGTGTGATGGGGAAGTCAGGAAAAGCCTCTGAGAAGATAATACTTGGACAGAAGCATCTGAAAGAAGTGAGGGTGTGAAACCTACAGGTGCGTAGGGACGGGGCACTCTAGGCAGAGGGAACAGCTAGTGCAAAGGCCCAGGGGTCTCTGGCATATCTGTGGAAAACAAGGAGGCCCATGTGTTTGGAGCAGGGTGAGTGAGAGGGAGCATGGTCCATGTGCTCAGCCTTGGCCATGGGAAGGCCTTTGGATTTGCTTCTGAGTGAGATGAGAGGGCTCTCTAGTTGCTTTGCAGAGAAGAGGATGTGGAGGGTCAAGGGCAAAAGCAAGCAAGCCGCGATCCCAGCCAAAGACAAGGGGAACTCATACCAGGGCGATGGATGTGGGAAGAAGCAGTTGATCCCTGAAGATATTTTGAAGTTAGGGCTGACAGAATTGGCAGATGGCTTGATTGGGTATGGGGTAGGACAGAAAGAGAGGAGTCAGGGAGGTCTCCTCAGTCTGTGGTGTGAGCATCCAGAATTATGGAGCAGACACTAATTAAGATGGAAAAACTCAGGGCACCTGGGTGGCTCAGTGGGTTAAAGCCTCTGCCTTCGGCTCAGGTCATGATTTCAGGGTCCTGGGATCGAGCCCCATATTGGGCTCTCTGCTCAGCAGGGATCCTGCTTCCCCCCCACCACCCCCTGCCTGCAGCCTTTCTGCCTACTTGTGATCTCTGTCTGTCAAATAAATAAATGAAATCTTAAAAAACAAAAAAGGTGGGAAAACTCTGGGAGGCATTGGAGGGGAAGGCCTAGCGATGGGGGCAGCATAGGACTGACTCAGAGCGAGCACAGTCAGCCCCCCACCCCACCCCCTGACCCCCAGCCCGAGCTGAGCCTCTACGCTGGCCTGTGAATTGGGTGCTGGCAGTGGGACGGGGAGTGTCTTGTCACATATGGAGTGGCAGACACGACCCCTTTAGGACCCCACAGCCCAAGCTCATGCTGGGGTATCTATGTGTTTATTTAGGATGTACTGTCTTCCTCCCAGTCTAGCAGGGAAGTTCCATAAAGACATGGACTCAGATTCTGTTCATTGCTCTGTGCCTGGTGCTAGGCCACAGTAGACAGTAGCTGAACATTGATGGAGTGAATATGTGAATGGCCTTGGGAGAAGTCAGCAGGCCCAGAAGGCTGGGCTCCTTGCTGAGGATAGAGAAGGGGCTGCTTTGGCCCCTGGGCAACAGGGGAGGTGTCCTTCCCAGCCTCTGGTCTCTGCGGAGACCTGGAGAATGTGGCATAAGCCGGGGTGCCCGCACTGCTGTCTTCTCCTTGTCAGTTTCCACTCTGGACTCAAAACCCCTTTCTTGGGCACTGCGATCGAGGGAAAGTGTGGGCTCAAAGGGCCCTGCCTTCAAGCCTTAGCTTGGCCCGACCTGGCTGTGTGACCTTTGGTAAGTTGCTTTGTCTGTCTGAGCCTCAGGTCAGAAATAGGGATCATGATGCCCGTTTCCCCAGTATACACGAGACCCTGAAGTTGCACTTTGCTCGGCGTGTGAAGGGAAATAGGTGTTGGACAAATGGTGGCTGTTCTGTGCGAATTGTTCCTGCTGAGGGCAAGGCCAGAGTGATGTTTGACTAAGGGTTCCGAGGGCCCAGCATGCCACACCTTCTCCTGATCAAAACTGCTGCCAGCGACTGACCCAGGATCCTGCATTGGGCTTGTGGAATGAATGACCACGCCGATGAAAGCCGTTGCTTCTCTCCTCTCTCGCACTCCAAGGGCTCTGGATGTAAAAGCCTCTGATCTGTCACTGCCCCCCTTCCCCCACTACAGCCACAGCTGCAGGACAGAGTCCAGCCTTCCACCCTGATTGCTCCTTCCTGCTGGGGGAGCAGGAGGGGGGCACACCCCAGGGTGTGGCCTGGGAAAAGCTCGAGCCTGTGGACGCATTGTCCCCTTCCCAGATGTGTGCAGTTGGTGGGCTCCGAGCAACAAGAGGTGTGGCCAACTAGCTCCCACGGGGGGGCAGAAAGGATGTTGGCGCATCTTAAGGGGCGTGGTGAGGGGACTTCCTGGGACCCCATCCCAGCCCCGTCCTCCTTCAGGCCCGCACTGGAGGAGATAAGACCTTGCCCGGGGAGGTCCCGAGGGATCCTATAGGGTCAGTGGGGCTGCATAGCCCTTACTCTGACCCCTGTGGGCTCTCAGAGAAGCAGCGGGGCAAAGGGAAAGAGATGCACGAGTGTGTGGTAACCCGTGCCTCCACCTTGTGCGTGGGGCTTGGGCTGCTAGGTAGAGACCTGCCCCTTCCCCACGAGGGTGTGTCGTGTCCAGGTGTTTCATTTTCTTGCATCTGGCATCTTTCCCCATCTTTCCCCGAGTCCCAATCTGTGGGGAGTGGGAGGCAGCCTGGGGCTTGGCAGGGGGAGGACTTCAGAGGTGGCCTCGGGTGACCTCACAGATGGTCTCCTGGCATGGGGCTGGGAATTCCCAGCTGCCTCTGGCCCCTTCCCAGCCCACCTCCAGGTCCCTGACCCCACCTCTCCCTTCCCCGCCTTCCCCTGCTCACCCCCAAGGAGCCAGATCTGGCCCCCACCTCCTACTGCTGCTGGCCTCCCCTCCTCACCCCAGCTGACTCATCCCCTCTCCTTGTTTGGCGGTTCCAGTTTTCAAATAGTTGGGAACTGGGATCATGCCTCTTCTTGGATGCCTCGCTGGGCTGGATGGATTGAAGTTCTGGCTTCATAAATCCTGGCCCCAGCGGCCTCTGTCACTTCGCTTTCTCCCTCTCCGGCTGTTTGCCTTCCTGCGACCCTTGGGCCAGAAGAAGAGACCTTGGAGTTTCCTGAGGACAGACCAGGGTCTTCTCTCAGCCCTGGGACCTCCAGGGTCTCCTCCCCAGGGACCCCAGTCACCTAGATCGTCAGCCAGTGCTCAGCGAGCACGCATGTCTTCTCTTGATTAAAAACCGCCTCCTGTCTTAAGCCAAGCCCCGCATGGGGCTCTCTCCCAGCAGGCATTATTGCATATAGTCCTCCCAGAAATCTCAAGGTTGGCATTATTTTTGCCATTTTGTGGAGGGGGAAACTGAGGCACAGCAGGGACATGGCTGGCCCAATTAATCCATCTCGTATGTGGCACAGCTTGAAGTGGGGCCCAGGTTGTCTGCCTCCAAAGCCGTCATCCCTCCCCCTGTAGATCCAGCCGGCTGGTATAGACAGAGGGCAGTCGGGGAGGGCTGGCACAGGCAGGACAGGCTACACGGAGGAGGTGGACTGGGCTGGCCTTGGCAGAGGGTACAGCAAACTGCGTATCTGCCATGTGGGCTTATCTCGTTCCGACTTTGCGGGCTTGGGTGCCTTTTGCCCCTTGGCCTCCATCCCAACTTCGTGATAACATTCCCCCGGGAGATGGATTTGGCTTTCCCTGGGACCAAGACCCCTGGGAACGTGGATCTTTCTCAGTCAGGTCCCAAGCTCCTCATGGGACCTGTGCATTTTGCCATTTGGAATTCAGTGAATTTTGGCCAAACGGGGCTCGCTCGGAATCAGCCTCGTGCCCACCTCCATCCTGGGGACCTGCGTGGAAGATAAGGCACAGACCACATGGCCCATCGGGGAGGCATAATCTACACATAAGTCCCAAACTGAGTCATCTGAGCATCCCTGCACAGTGGAAGATCAGGAATTTTCCCATTCGTTCATTCATTCATTCATTCATTCATTGCCTGAGGACCTACTGTGTGCTAGACATCGCGCTAGGTGTTTTATCTGCGTTGTCAACTTTCCCATGTAGTTGGGATTCTACCTCCTTTTCCCACGAAGAAGCAGCTCTGTGGAGAGCCGTGACTTGCCCAAGATCACACAGCCAGGTGCGGGGGAAGGTGGGAGTGGAGTCCACATCTGTCAGTCCTCCTGGGAGAAGTGAGAGGCAGGGTCCCTCCTCTCCGGGGTCCCTGGGTCTTGGAGAGGCGGGACCCATGAGTCAGAAGTGCCCAGTGCAACTCACAGTGGAGACAGGAACAGGTTGCCAGGGAAGGAAAAGATGGATTTCGTGCCTCGAAGACCTCGTGGAGGCAGCAGGGCCTAAAGAGCCTAGAGGATTTGGCTGGTGGGGGAGGAAGGCATCCGGGGCAGGGGGCCAGAAGTCATCTGTCCCCATTGTCCCTGGATTCACATTGTTGTCAAGTGTGTGGGCAGGAAGGCCCAGGCCTGCTGCTGGAGTCATTAACAGAGGAAAAGAATGAAAGGAAGCCACCAAGCTAGCTAAGGTGACATCCATCTCGGGTCCCCACCCTTCACCTGGCCAGACCAGGAGGCAGGAGGTCAAGGCCCCTGGCTGCCACTTGGCTGCCAGCCAACTGCTGACCCTCTTTCCTGGGCTTGATTTTTCTACCCACAAAATGGATTCCTTTCTTTTTCTTTGCCCCCGCCAACCCAGAGGAGCCGGAGTGTTGAGTTCTTGGAGAAAACCACTGGCTTCCCCTCAAGGGATGGTGGTACGCCATTCTTCAGAGCCTCCCCTGTGACCAGTCCCACATCATCCCTCACTGACACTACCAGCGCCCAGGTGCCAGGCCCTGAACGAGGGAACCAGATGGAGGAGGCGGCTGTCTGCTCCCTTAGACCTCACCTGTCCTTTCCTATGCACCGGAGATCCCTTCTGCAGCGGCCCGCCCGCATGGGTTTCCCTCGGGGACCTGCGGCTGAGCTAAGAACAGGGAGCCGTCAGTGTTTAGTGACTGAGCATTAGCTTTGGGGGTCATGGGACTTCTATACTCCTCCTCGCCCTGCCTGTGTGATCTGGGACAAGTCTCCGACTCCTCTGAGCTTCATGTCCCCTGGAGGCAAAATGGGGCCATTCATTTATCCAGCAAACTTTTATGGAGTGCCAGTCCTAGGCCAGGCCCTGTGTTAGGTATAAACCAGCCGGGGGGGGGGGGGCGGTTGATGGAGCTTTATAGTGTGAGAGGGAGGCCTGCTGGGTGCTGGACTGGTCCATACGAGGTGTGGGCCGGTGGGGAGAGGTGTGCAAGAGCAGGTTTTCACGGCCACGTGGCCTCTGGGAGATGACCTGGAGTCTTTGTGACTTCGTCTAAGCCCGCATTTGTTAGTAGTGACTTCGCAGCCTGTTCTCCTTGTGGGAAGAGGGGACCCGGGGACACGCCCCCCCCGGGCTAGGGCAGGCGAGAAGACCCATAGGGCTGGAGAAGAGAGCAGGCCGGTGTTGTTGGGAGTCTCAGATGAGCTCGTGGGTGTGGAAAATCACCGGGGTTATTTATGCTGAGCCTGATTAATTTAGGAGAAGTGGAAGCCCGGCTGTGGGGCTCTGGGATGTTAGGCTGGACGAAGGGGGTGGGCCTGAAGCTCGAGGCAAAGGGAGGCAGAGACCAGCTCTGGCCTGGATTTGATTTGAAAGGGTTAAGTTCTACCTTCTGGGTAGGGGGAGGTGAGGTGGGGAGCTGGGAAGGGATGGCTGGGGCAGGAATGTGTGATAAGATCAAAGCTTTCGGCCTGCCTGGGCCTCACCTTGGTTTCACCTGAGCAACTTAAGGGAATTCTCTCCTTGGAGGAGGAGGAGGCAGGAGAACTCCTGGGGGAGGGGGTTGCAGGTCCCACCCTCCTCCCTTGGGCACTCCAAAAGAGGTCCCGCCCCCCATCTTCCAGAAGGCTCAGCTCTTGCCCTGACAGGTGCTGGTAGCCCCAGGGACCACTTTTACTTGGTACATCCAGACTGGGGGGGTGGGGTTCCCTCTTTACCACCCCTACCCCTACAGCTCTCTCACCCTGGGGGTTTCTGGCCAGGACTCAGGGAGCTCTTTCAGTGGCCTCTTGGCCCCCCATCCATTAATTCTCCATTTAACTCTGCAGGTTGTACTCAGGGATAGTGTCATAGGCAGGAGGCACAGCCATGAGTCTTGTCGTGGTTCCATCACTTACTGCTCTGTGTCGCTGGGCTGGTGGCTCAACCTCTCTGAACCTCATCTGTCAGCTGGGAATGGCAGTACCTTCTTGGTGGGATTTTGGGGGAAGACGAGAGATCATGTAAATCTCCTACAGCCAGAAGAGACCGTCGACAAATAACAGGAACCACTCTTTTGTGATTTTCTTTTGCCCACTTTGAAGATGACTCCTGGCACTTGGCTGTAGGTAAACACGGAGGCTTCCTCTCCTGCCCTCTGAGAAGGCCCCAAGCCCCAGAGTCCATCCTTCTGTCCAGCACTCTTCACTATGGGTCTTCACAGTGTTGAGGGGAGCGGGGCAGGACAGGTTGTGAGGGAAGAGGGGGCCTGGGCTCTTGTAAATGCCCCCAGGGCATTAGCCCGGCCACCTGTCCTAGTGACACCAGGCTGAACTTTCCTGGCCAGCCCGAGTCAGCCAGGTGGTCCAGGCCACCCCCTGGAGAACCGGGCCCCTCTGTGCCCCAGCCGCCGTCCGGGCTCCTGCCTCTGCTCAGTGCCTTGGTTCTGCTATGGTTAATGATTATTCTGGGCAGCAGGGGACGGGGAGGCCCGCCCTCGCAGCGCCTTAACCACTGGTTGCACCCGAGGTATGTTAGCAAGCAAGCGGCTTGGGTGTTCCCTGCTTTAATGTGGCAGCCTAGCTCTGAGGCACGTGGGGGAGGGGGTGGGAGGGGGGAGCAGGCAGTAGGGTCTTAGAGTCACAGATTGACAGGCCAGCCTGTGCCCCTGGAGCCCAGGCTTAGGGCCCATAGGATCTGGGTGAAATGTGAGGCAAGCATCATAGGCCCCTGTGTTTTGATGCCAGCCATGTCCGTACAGTCACACGTCAGGTGAGCAAGGCCCCCAGCCCAGAAGAAGCCTTGTGCTCCTCCTCACCCAGGCTCAGACCCCGCCAAGGAGTCCCAGCTGGGAGGCCGTGTGAGGGTTAGGGCTTTGGGGCAGCTGGGCTTGGCTTCTGACCCCCACTCTGGTACCTCTGTGACCCTGGGCATGTCACTTTACCTTTCCGAGTACCAATGTCCTCATCTGAAATAAGAGAGTACTAATGCCTACTTTGTGGGTGTCTGCGAGCCAGCGGGTGGAGAGTATGTAGCTCATAATTAATAGCTGGAGAAGGGAAGAAATTGTTACTGTTGTAGTTTTTGTTATTAGGAGAAAGTGAAAGTCAAACCCTAGTCTTGGGTAAAACCAGGGCAGCCGTGGCCCATGGGTGTTGGGCCCATGGCTGGGGGATCTGGGAGGAGGCGGGGGATGGGGAGGTGCCGGGAACTTGTTTGAAGAGGACATGTATGAGAAGGCTGGCTGGCTAGAGAGAACAGGGCTCTGGCAGGCTCTCTGGGTCTCCCCAGGCCCCCTCGGTGGCCCCCCTTCCCCAGCTCCTGGGTCCTGAGGTTGGTGCAGGCTAAGTGGGGGAGGAGGGAGAATCGTTTATTTTGATAACATTAGGGCATATTCCCCCACTGGCAGCTGCTATTTTGAGAGCCCCGGAGAGCAGGGGCTATGGTTAAATTAGGTAATGTTGCTCCAGAAGGAATGTGTGAAGCCACGGGGCCGAGGCCGCGGTGAGAGGACAGTGGGTTTGCGCCATATAAAATTAACTGTAACTTGGAGAAGAGCGGCTCGGGCCACTTTATAAGGCGATGGAAGGGGGAGGCCTCTGGGGGGAGTGGAGGTGATGGCCCAGGGCCTCGTCTGGGGGCGCCTGGGCCGGGGCCCAGAGGCCTGGCTGGCCCAGCAGGGGCTGGCAATGTGGCTGGAGGGGTAGGGCTGCTGTGTGCTCAGCCCTGTGCCTCTGGCTGCTGCTCCAGGCGGGTGGGGCCTGGGGTGGCGTGATGCATGGGGAAGATGGATCCGCAGACTTGGCCGTGAATCCTGCTTCTGCCTCCTTCTAGCCTTCTGTGCTTGAGCAAGTCGCTGCAAGAGAACCTCAGTATTCTCAGTGGTGGAAATGGTTCCAGACCCCTGGAGATGTTTCTTAAGTTCTGAATCTCTAGAAAAAAAGCAGCATTAACTTTTATTATAACCGAGGCAAGGTGGTGTTCTGACTCCGGGGATGGTCCGCGCACCACCTGCTGGGCCTCATCCACACCTACGGAGTCAGTGCAGGTGTGCTAGCAGGATTCCTAAGCGACCCCCTAGGCTTCCTGTTCAGAGTGAAGCTGGTCTCATTTTTTTTTTTTTAAAGATTTTATTTATTCGACAGACAGAGAGATCACAAATAGGCATAGAGAGAGAGGGAGAAGCAGACTCCCGCCGAGCAGAGAGCCCGATGCAGGACTCCATCCCAGGACCCTGAGATCATGACCTGAGCCAAAGGCAGAGGCTTAACCCACTGAGCCACCCAGGCGCCCCATGCTGGTTTCATTTTATCTTGAACACCACCTCTGTGATGTGGGAATTACTGTCATCTGTTGTGAAAACTGAGGCGTGGAGAGATGGCTGGCATAGAAGCTCCATCCATAGTCATTCTCTTTCCCAATCCTGCCCCTTCTGCCCCTCCTGCCCCTCTTTTGGGCTGGGCCAGGGCTGGGGAGAGGTACGTCAATGTTCCTGGCAGGACTGGAGAAAGTCAAGAGTTATCGCCTGCCTTTGCGATTCAATTAGACTCTCTTATTTCCATGCACCGCTGGGGTCAGCACAGCTGGACAGCGGTCACTCCAAAGTCATTCCATACTTCCTGTCCTTGGAGAAAGACTGGGGCCAGAAAGGGCTTCTCTACCGATCTACCCACGTGCCCTGGGGTACAGACAGTGGCCACTGCCTGACGGGTCAGGGGATCAGAGCAGGGGCTGCTCGGGGTCACCCGTGCATCACTGGTACATTTGAGACTGAGTTCATCTAGCAGCAAGTGTTTTTTTTTTTTTTTTTAAACATTTTATTTATTTGACAGAGAGAAATCACAACTAGGCAGAGAGGCAGCCAGAGAGAGGAGGAAGAAGGCTCCCTGCAGAGCAGAGAGCCCGATGCGGGGCTCGATCCCAGGACGCCGGGATCATGACCTGAGCCGAAGGCAGAGGCTTTAACCCACTGAGCCACCCAGGCGCCCCTAGCAGCAAGTGTTTTGAGGAACACTTACTATGTGCCCAGCCCTGGGGAAGCATCCTAAATTTTCCCCAGTTCTGCGGACTCTTTATTATCCAGAAATTAAAATGTTACTATTTATTTCTCTACCACTTATGCCACGCCACACACTTGCATTATCTCTTTCATCTATTAAATACCACGGCCTGTTTCTTCTTCTTCTAGAAAATGAGGATAGTAATAATAACACCTAGCTCATAAGGTTGTTATGAAGATAACATCTGTCAAGTGCCTGGCACATGGGGTTTGTTAAATACATATAATAAGTACAAGTAATCTCCCAACAAAGCAGGTCCTATTGCTGCCTTCCATTTTACAGATGTGCAAACTGAGGTCCAGAGTAAGAAGGATACTTGCCCTTGGGATTGCAGGAGATGAGGGCAGAGCCATAAGAAATTGAGTCCCTGAATTTCTGAGTCACTATTATAATGCAACTCACTTTGGTAAATGCTGGTTTCCTATCCACTAGTTGCTGCTCAGCATTGGGACATATCTTAAGGTTAAAATATATGTAAAAGGTGAGAAAACCTGTCCTGGTGTTTGTCCCCAAGGAACATTGGTTCCAGAAGGAGAGTAGAGACATTTACTGAAATGGCTGTAATTAAGACCAAATCTCTAGACCTGTCAAAGGTAGGAATTAAGTTCTGTGGATATGTGGGGGAGAAAGATGTCTTTGTGGGGGGGTCCCAGAAGACTTCAGAGTGGAGGTGATAATTTAGCAAGGCCTTGAAGGACCGACGAGTAGATTAGATTGGGAGGCATAGGAACAGCATTCTAGGAGGAGGGAACAGACTTCATGAAGGCCTAGAGGCAGGAAGTGTGCCCTGTGAAAGCCAGTGGCATTCAGGAGTCTGGGGCTGTGTGGCGTCTGTGGCAATAAGGCCTGGAAGGCCAAGTCCAGCTTTCTTGTCATTTAAGATTTCCATTTTTTCTCGAACACTGGCTCCTTAGCCAGCAGGGATTATTCCATCATTTTCGCTTTTCTTCATGTCAAGAAATCAAAGACTTTATAAATGGCCTGTCTGAGCTTCTGGTCAACGTGTGATAACGGGCCTAGCTAACAGAATTCAGGCCAAAAGCAAGAGACTTGATGCCCTGATTAACTGGGCAGCCTGATCGCCTACTCATGTACAATTTCCGTGAGTCTTTTCCAGCATTGACAATAACCCTGGGTGGGGAGCCCAGCGGAAAGGCCAGGCCTGGGTTCTGGTTTCCCCTCTGTGGCTTGCCAGCGGTGTGGCCTTGGGCATGCCTCAGTTTCCTCCTTTGCAGGGCAGAGACAGCTCTACCTCCAGGCTTGCTTTGAAGGATTGGTGATGGTGTGATCTGCGCTGCCCAGTAAGATGGCCCTAGCCACAGGTGACGACTTAATAAGTCTAAGATTTAGTTGAATAAAATAAAATTCAAGTTTTCCATTAAAAATTTTGTTTCTCCATTGCTTCAGCATATTTCAGGTGCTCAGTAACCACAGGTGGCTCATGGCTACCTCACTGGACAGGGTAAACAGGACATTTCCATCACTGCAGAAAGTTCTATTGGGTGGCCATGTGCACTGGATAAGGGTGGCTGTTGTCATTGTTACTGGTTCCCTGTCCCAGCTTGGAGCCCCCCAGGCTGTGGAGGCCGGAGAGACCCCTAAGCCTTGACAGAGGTGGACAGGATTGTCCGCCTGTGCCTTCCCCACTTTCTCCTCAGCTCCCAGGGAGCTCCCCTGACTCCACCCATAATGGTAAAAAGGCTCCCCTTCCCCCTTAATTTCCCAACCACTCCCCTCAGCTGTCTTTGTAGATCTGCCTGTTCAGCTGCTGGCATCTGGAATGTCCATGTCCGGCCTCCGAGATTCCCACTGCCCATTCCTGGGGCGTGGAGGTGCGCACGGAGGCCCCCCCTGGCAGTCCCCTGCTCCCAGCGGAGGTGCCTGGGCCCCTCTCGGCAGGACGGAGATGATGGTTTGTTGTGACGGGGGCAGTGGGCAGCCTGCCCGCTCTAACACTCCCGTATCTGGGCGCCAAGCATGTTGTTTGCACTTGGCCGGGCCTCAGGGTCTGGCCCAGTGCCCTCGAGGGCTGGCCTAGTTTGTCACCCCTGGTCACAAAGGCAGATCGTGGGCCTCCGCCTGCTCAGGACACCAGGAGCTGTTCCTGGGCTGGGTCCTGGGGATGAGGGGCACGTCTGGAGCTGGAGTGCAGGACCGATTCCCAGCTGCAGCTGGCCCATGGGTGCTGAGTGCGGACAAGGCCCGGGCAGGCATAGGCAGGGCGGACACTATTGGGGGCCAGGTAGGAGGTCACCCTGGGCAGTTCGGGTTGGTAGGGTCTACACGGGGCATTTATACCTGTCTAGGGAGGAGCTCGGGGTCACCTCTGATTATCACGTTCTGTCCTCTCCCTCCCATTGGCCCCTCCCCTCATCACCCGGGAAATGGACAAGCAGGCATCTCAAGCCCACGAGTGCTGAGGCCACTGAGGCCCAACAAGGAGGTGTGACGGCTGACATCACACAGCCAGTCTAGAGCAGTCGGGACTCTGGCTTGGACACCTCAGGTGCTTTTCCCCATCCTGCCCCTCCCCGTGGGAGCTCTGGGGACGGTAGGTAGCCCCTGGATATCTTGCTGAGAAAGATGGTTGGAATCCTGGCCCTGCCACTTTTTCCGTGACCTTGGGCAAGCCTCTCGGAGCCTCCTCCTGGGTCTCATCCGGGGAATGGGGATAATAATTATACCTCATTCTCAGGGCAGTTGTAAAGGTTAGGCAACTGGCCCTCTGGCTGTTTTCAGAACATTCTAAGGATACTCCTGCCTTGGGGCCTAGACAGCCACGACTCCGTGTCCCCAGAGTGCCCTTCCCCCGTGCCCTAGTTTTCATCACATCTCTGTCCCCTTCCCTAACCAGCCTGTGTAAAGCAGGGCCCTCACCAAAACAGTCCCGGTCCCCCTCGCCCTGCTGTGTTTTTCTTCACGGCACTCTCACCCTCTGACAACTAACAGTTTATGGTCCCATTGACTCCCCAGTCGAGTGTCGCCTCTGTGAAGGCAGAAGACACGCGTGGCTCTTGAAACCCACGCACGTTAACAGTTACTGGTTCCCTCCCCTCCTCTTCCTGGTCCTTGTGATCACAGCCGTTTCTCAGGCCCTGGCTCCAGGCCAGGCCCTGTGCTCCACGAGTTTCACGGGGTCCCCGTGACAGCTTTGTCACTTGTCTGAGTGGCAGGAGGTGCTGCGGTGACTCGCCCAAGGCGAGCCAGCTGGAAATGGCAGAGCCAGGCTTCCAGCTGGGTTAGTCCTGCCCGAAGCTCCCACGGCACCACTTCCTGGGTTGGGCTAACAAGATCAGAACTTTCACCCAGATTTAGAGTGCAGGATCTCCATTTGTCAGGAGTGAATGGATCAGATTTAAGAGGGGGCTGTCCCTCTTTTGGGGTGCCCCTTCCAGTCCTCTCTTCTCCGGTGGTTGGTCAAGTACAGCCATTCCCACTGCCGCAGAATGGCAGGTACCCTTTGGCTGGGGAGCCCCAGAGGTCAACTGGAAACCCCAGGGGTAGGGTAGGGACCCCAGGGGAGATCCAGGTCCCAGGCTGTCCCTTGGCTGTCTGGGGGCCAGTGGACAGGGTGTTCATACAGGCAGCAGACATTCCTGGTCAGAGGTGGCGGGCAGCAGGAGAGTTACCATTTCCGGTAACCCGAGTCCCCGGGAGATTGAGTTCTCCCTGCCAAGGACATGCTCCCTTGGCTTGCCAGCCCTTCCTGCCCTTGCCTCAGCCTTGGTCTGCCTGGGGCTGAGGACCTGTTGGAGAGAGCTGCTGAAAGTCCCAGAGGTTGCGATAGTAGGGGTCTCAGGCCTTGATCAGCCCCTGACAAAGACCCAGCCTAATGCCACGCTCCCAGAACCCTCCACTGTGGAGTCCCCAGCCTTGGGGACGAGGGGGAAGGAGGTGACATGATGGCAGGAGAAGGGCCCTGGGTTAGGAGCCAGAGACCTGGGTCCTGGGTCTGCCTCTGCCATCAGCTTGCTAGGATTTCTCTCTTGGAGCCCCCGCAACCTGTCTGAGTACCCAGCACTATTCTAAGTACTCTACATACAGCATCCATCTGATCCTTATAACAACAGTTGGGGAGTGGGGGACGGTCACTAAAATGAAGCTCAAAGGGGGAAAGTCCCCCAGTGGGCAGTGTCACAGAATGGGATTTGAACTCAGGCTCTTCAGCACTGGCTGGTCTTCGTTGATGCCCTTCCTTGCCCTCTCTGAGCTCTTTTTTAGCTTCCCCTCCCAATAAGTGAACGCTTTGGGCTAGGTGATCTCTTCCAGCCCTGGCAGCACAGGACCCAGGAATCTGTTGGAAGGCTTCCCAGGCACATTTCGTTTGAGCCTTACCTCGCCTGCGGGGGATGGGGGGGCATAGCAGGAATTATTCTTCCCTGGGGGTTTCTGGAGAGCTCATTATCTGGGCCTCTGAGCCCTTGGATGAGGGGGTGGGGGTAGGAGGGGAGGAAAGGGAGATGGTGACAGGTTGTCCTGTTAAATCTTCACAGCAGTCTTGTAAGGTGGTCGTTTTTATTCCTATTACACAGATTGGAAAACAGAGGCTCAGAGGGGTCAAGGGATTTGCCCAGGGCTCCACAGCTAGGAAGTTGTCAGCCTGGGGCGTCCAGTCAGTGGACGTGGTGTGGTGTGGGGTGTGGGGTGTGGGGTGTGGGGTGGCATGTGACCAACACACATTTCCTGAGATGGCTTTCTTTGATTCATTAATACCATAAAAATAGTAGTCTTCCCGAAAAAAACCATGAACATGCCCCAGGCTCTAAATACCTATACATCCAAACTACATCTCCCAGGCTGCCTCTGACACCTGGAAACGGCCCAGGGATCCTTTGTTAAGCTGCTTCTCCACATACGCCTCGGAAAATATGGCCAGGCATAATTACAGGCATGCAAGAGTTCAGAGGAGCGGGGCCGCGTGGGCTGGAACGAACTGGAAAGGGTTGGCACTGTGCTGGGAGCTGAGGGGCCTAGGGTAGAGCCAGGCAAGGCCAGGTTCACAGGCTCCAAGAAGCCTCCCTGAAGGGTCTGCCACCCTGGCCATTTGCCAGGAACACCACGGAGCCTCTCCCGGGACCCCCTGCCCACTTGGCCCTGCCCATCCACCCCTCCCAACGGGGCATCAACCAGGCTCCAACTAAGGCATCTTGGGCCCACAGACCTTTGCTCCAGTCCCTCCCTCCCCCACCCCCCCAACTTCCCCAGGAACTGGGTAAAGGGCTGCAGGAATGAGGCCTGCATCCTGGCCAGTGGGCCCAGCAGGGCCAGGGACCCTGGGATTTGAACGGTTGGCAGCAAGAGGACTGAGATGACCCCAGCCAGCCTGCTCCCACCTCCCCTCCTGCTGTGGGGCCCTTGGCCCTGAGGCCCCAGCAGCTGTCAGCAGGGAAGGGTGACAAGAGGGCCAGAGGTGACTTTTCAGCCCGCCCCTTCTCCCCCTTGCTTGGACCAGACCCAGAATTCTTACCAGCTGTTGTCAGCAGCTGCTGAGCTTTGTTCCAGAGCCAGCCCTGGGCACCCCCCCCCCCCCCCGCCTCCTGAAGGACATCTTCCCACCATCTTTCATAGCCACTGCCCCTGGGGAGGGGTTGGGGCTAATATGGGTGACATGGTCACATTCCAGGGTTCCTTTGATCCTATGAACACATGAAGAAATAGGAATTAACGCCCCCGTTTCGTGGAAGAGAAAATAGATCCAGAGAGGCCAAGAGACTTCCTTGAAATCACACAGCTACTGAGTGGCTGAATCTAGGATCCTGGCTCCGGGCTCAGCATCCGCCCCACAGCCTTTCTTCAGAATGTGTTGTGCAGGACGGTAGAAACTTCTTGAGGTTCCTGGGTCTATCATCTTGGCTACGTAGTAGTTTCAGGACCTGAGGCAAGATCCTTTTTTTTTTTTTTTTAAATTTATTTATTTAAGTAACCTCTGTAGCCAATATGGGGCTCGAACTCACAACCCTGAGATCCCAAGTTGCACCCGCCACTGACTGAGCCAGCCAGGCACCCTTCCAGGCGAAACTCCTTAACCACTTGTAGTGGAACGCTCATGTTCTTGCTTATAAAATAAGAGTAGGATCTACCTCTTGGGATTATTGAACAAATTACATGACAGAATCAATGTTAAGTACTTAGCCTAGGTTCTGGAGTGTTCTAAGGACCCAAAATGAGATCTGGCAATGTTATCGTGGCTCTCTGGGGGCTCCAGACACATTCCACAAATACTTATATCGGTTAATAAATATTTATTTGGTACCAAATGTGTGCCAGGTACTAGAAAAAGAGCAGTGACAAAATAAACAAAATCACCGTCCCTGCTTACATTCTGTCCCACGCAGTGCTGGGGAGACACAGCTTCATCTTAACCACAGAAGCCGCCAAGCTCTTGTACACATACTGCTGTATTAACCACGTTTTCGGATGAGAAAATGGACTGAGACCAGTGGCAAAGCAGAGCCCAGGACACAGTTCTCCCGAGGGTCTTGGGCAGTGGCCCTGAGGGCTTCCTGGGGGAAGGGGCATTTGTACTGCCTCCCTCGGGGCCTCAAGGACTGGCAAGAGAAGTTGGGATGCGGCTACCACAGTCTGGGCAGCAACAATTTCAGGAAGGTCTTGCCTAGGTCAAGGCCTCTTGTTCCCTAGGGAAGAGGCCCAGCCAGAGCTTTAAATACCCCCATGCAGCCCAGAATAGCCCCCATTGTCTTGGCCTGCAGCTGGGGGACCGTGGAGGATGCTGAGGGGAGGCTGATCCTGGAGCAGGAGGCCGTCTTCCCTATATGGTAGGGCTGGTGTTTCTGGGAAGACTTTTCCATTTGGCTCCTGCAAGAAAGCCTGCAGGAGGGAAGGGCGGAGCACTGCCTGGTTCTGCGTGAGCAACGTGCTGGCTGGCGGGGGAGCTCCGTGGGTGGGGGACTCCCAGGGAGGGCTGTGTGCCTGAGTGAAGGTGCCCCTTTGTGCGCCAGGGATGTGTGTGCATTGGCCCACTGGGCCCTCCACTGTGGGCAGGCCTAGCCATGTCCCTGGCCTGGGGCCTCTTGGCACCCTCTGGTGCTCTGGCTATTTTGGGCACTGGCTGTGTTCAGGTTTAGGGAGGGATGGGTAGTCCTGCCCAGGGCCAGAGATGTTGGGGGGCACACTCTGGACGGCCGTTCCAGCCTCCTGGATCTTTGATGGCTATAGCCTCTGCCCCGGACTTCAGCCTCAATGGGTCACGGTCAATGGACCCCTATGGGATGCCAGCCCCACTGGCAAGGGCAAAGAAGAGCGTCAGACAATCCTTGCCCTTGGGACGTTCCCTGCTCTCTGTATCAGGAATAGTTGTGCTTCCTCTAAGCAACGGGTTTATTTTGACCTCACTGGGACACGGAGTCCAGGGACTGGTCAGGTTTCCTTCCTCCCATTGGCCACTGGAAAGCTCAGAGCCAAATGAATGGTTGCTTTCCCAGACCTCCAGAACTCGGCACGTATTCTCTATCTACTGACCGCACTCCAGACTGTCCGTCTGCTTTTGTGAGCTTCTCTTATGTGCGTGTAGTTCATTCTCTCCTGCCCTTCTGGTGCGCCTTTGTAGGCTGCTTTGAGTTTTTCTGGAAGAGGGAGGTGATGTTTGGTGATGATGGTGAACCCGTTCTGGGCAGTCCCCTGCAGCCCGATGCTTAAGGCTTGGTTCTCACTTTGTGATTCCCTCTGCCAGCCCCTCCCTCTTTGCTGGTGGAAGTCATAGCCTAGAATTCTAGACCTAAGATTTCAAGATGTCAGTGTCCTCAAATGTCAAAGCCAGAAGAAAGCTTTGGCATCATCTACGTTGAGAGCTTTCAAACTTTATTATTGAGCAGCGAAACCCTTATGCCAATCAAAATAATCGTATTTTGGTTAAATCCTGCAATATTTTGATAAGTAGCAACAAACACAGAATATTTGCCATGGGCTAGTGCTATCTGTAGCATTTGACATTTTTATCTCATGCTTACAACAGTCGCGTGAGGTAGATATTGTTAATATGAACTTTTGTGCCTATTTTACAGATGAGGAACAGAGGCACAGAGGGGTAAAGGGACCTGCTCTCAGCTAACCAGGGGCTACACCAAATGTACTATGCAGAAGGTCGCCATATAAAATGGGAAAGGGTGGGTATGTCTTCACTGAAGCAGGTATTTGAGAGAGGGGACCCACATTCTCTGTCCCTCCATCCTGGGCAACCCACTTTCTGAGGTGTCCCCCAAGGCTGCTGAGACCCAAGACTGGAAAGCAGTGATCTAGGCCAGCTTCATCATTTGACAGAGGGAACCTGAGGCCTGGAGAGGGGAAGGGGCTTACCTCAGACAGTGGGCTGAGCCGGAAGCCCTTTCTCAGTCCCTCCTGGCCCGCTCTGCCCCCTGGAAGAGCCCAGCAGCTAAACTTCCCCTTAGAACACTCAGCCCCCCGTCTCTCGTGGGCACAGAGATCCTCTGACCTTCTGCACGGTCCTAGAGGACCAGGAGTGACCAGACACGGGGCCACCCTCTCTGTGTCCCCTCAAACAGGACTCATCTCCTGAGAGGGCAGGCTGATGGCCAGGGAGGAAAGGGGCAGGTTCCATCTTGCTTTTCTTAGATTCTGACAGTGTTTCTCCCCAAGGAGAGGACATACCCCCATTTCCTGTCTCCTGGCCTGCCTTTCCTCTATCGGCCCTTCATTGCATGGGGCCTCGGGGCTTTCTGTCTTCAAGAGCTCCCTTTTCAAAAGCCCTGCGGTGGTGGTGGGCCATATCTTACATCCAAAGCCTCACTGAGGGAAAGGGGTCGGTTTGGTGCCCCCAGTATGTGCCCTGTGGAACCCTAGTGCCATGAGCATGAAGAAAGGGTTCCAAATTAAGCAAGCTTGGGAAACAGTAAATAGTCGCCTCCTTCCTTCTCCAGGGTGCTCAAGACCCTGAGGACTCAGGGAACCAGCCCAGCTTTGTGTAACTAGCCTTTCCCAGATAGGTTGGAATGCAGGACCCTCCCGCCGTGTCCAGAGTTACTGTGCCTTGGAGTGGACATTAGTCATGAGGAAAGGGGACAGGGGCACTTCCAAAGGAAGGAAGGGGCCCTTCCTTTTATTTCCAGCTCTGTTGCCCTCCCCACCCCCCCCACCCCCCCCCTCCCCCCCGGCCCCAGGCCTGTCTTCAGTCATGGGCTCAGCCCTGCCTCCCCTTCCAGGAAGCAGATGAGGAAAGCCCTGGGGGGCAGGGGGAGCTGGCCTCCTTGGCCGCAAAGAGCAGCTATTCCAGCCTGTTTTTTCCTGTTGCTGATGGCCACAGGAGCGAGTGGGACCAGAGTCCCCGAGGCCTGGCAGCCCGGCTGGCCTGGTGCAAGGCCCTTGAGCTGGAGTCGTGGCCCTGCTGGCTTCTGAGACCCTCTCCTGCCCCCTGAGATGCTGGTCTGGGCAGGAAGCAGGTCTCTGCTCAGTGACCAAGGGCAGAGTCTTGTCGCCTCAGAGATGGGCCCCTTGGCCAGAGGCCTCAGGCGTCAGAGATGGCAGGAGGAGGGCTCCGGGAGTACAGTGTTCCTGGTTGGGAACCGGGGAGGGGTCTGGCTCCCAGCCGGGGCTCTCCCAGCTCTGGAACTCCACGTAAGCCATCTTCCTAAGACTCAGTCTCTTCATTTATAAACTCCATCCATTCGTTAACTCAAAAAGAGGAAGTGAGCGGCCACTCAGTGCCAGGTAATTGTAGGTACTGGGGATACGGACAAAGTCACTGCGCTTAGAGAGCTGATGTTCTGGTGGGGGTGACAGATGATTAATAGGTAAACCTGTAAACTCGGGTAGAATGTAGGTGGTGAGGTGCTGGGAAGCAGGGAAGTGACAGGGAGCTGACTAGTAGATTCTGGACCTGGGATGTGGTCTGGGTCTCTGTAAAGGTGGCATGTGAGCAGAAACAAGAGGAAGAGGAGGAGTGGGCACAGCTGGGGGGCAGTGTTCCAGGTAGAGAATGTAGTAAGTGCAAAAGCCCTGAGGTAGAGAGAGTTAGGTGTGTTTGAAACCCATGAGATAAGTATGGCAGGGAGTGGGGAGAGCACAGCAGGGGATGAGGGTAGAGAGCTATGTGTAGGGGTGTGTGTGTGTGTGTGTGTGTGTGTGTGTGTGTGTGTTTGTGTGTGTAGGTCACACAGGACCTGGTTACCCATAATAAAGGTGTTTCTTCTCATCCTTTGGAGAGTCAAGAGTAATGGAAAGGCCTGACCCAGTAGGTTCAGGAGGTGGTCCTTGTTGTAAGTAGTGTCTCATTTCAACACAAATTTGTGGAACCTTCCGCCCTCCCCCATCCTCCCATAAGCCTGGCACTGTGTTAGGAGCTTCATTCATGAAATCTGTGGGCAGCGACCCCCGAGAGAATAGGCTGGCCCAGACAGGTTGGTGTCTTGAAGGCCCACAGACACTCCGACACTCCCAGGTGCCAGAGAATCTGAGAACCAGGCCGGGCTGCAGGCAGGAGGCAGGCACGTGAACACCGCAGGCGCTGTTGGCACCAGCAGTGCTTGGCAGATAATGTTCAAGCCCCGGGGACCTTCTTGCTGGGCGGCCAGGCCCGGAAGCCATTCCCACTTGCCTCCCCCACCGCCGAGGCCGCACCTGGCTCTCGGGTGCAAGGGGGGTGGGGAGGGGAGCATTTCCCAGTGACTTCCTCCTGTTTCCCTCTAGGCTAACAGACAGCTCAGTCAGCGCTGGGAGGAGGCCCGCTCTTGGGGTGTCTGTGGGGCAGGAGGAGAGTACAGGGACTCTAGAGGGACTGAAGGACTTGGGCTCTGTGACTAACACCATGACACCAGCGTAGTCAAGGGATACTGTTCTTTTCTGGGACAAGCCCATTTAGGGCTGGTCCCTCAACCATGCTGTACCCTCTCCCACCTCTGGGCCTTTGCACTTGCTGTATCCTCTACGTGGGACATGTGCTCTTCCTTCTGCCTGGTGCACGCACTCTGCCCCTTCTCCACCCTACTTAGGTGAGGCCATCTTTCAGATCCAGCTGAATTGTCCTGTCCCCTGGGAAACCTTCCCCAAACTCCCACCTGCCTCGGTCAGTGAGGGGACCCTCCTCTGGGCCCTCCCGGCCCCCTATCCTTCCTCTGTAGAGCCCTTCCCACACCACGTCCTCATCACTTGGTTTAATGCTGTATCTCCCTTAGGAACACAGAGCTCTGTGTCTCTTTATTTCCCAGTTTTATCCCCAGGACCCAGCATATAGTAGGTGCTCAAGAAATAAAGCTCGAAGCGACTTGAATTGAACCTTATAGGGCCGGATGGATTGATTATCCTTTTTTTACGGGGGAGGAAACTGAGGCCGCCTAGCTAGGAAGTGGCCGAGGCGGCCTGGAATCTGGGTTGCCGAGCAGAGCCCACCCTCTGCCCCACTGGCCACGTCTCTTGCTTGGGCCGTGGTGGTGGCAGCCCTGTTCGGCCGTAACCCCAGCTCCATGCAGAGGGACCTTAAAGGCAGGGACTGTGTGAGGTCCACCTGGGAAGGGCCCAGGCAGAGTTCTCCGGCCAGCCTTCCCAGAGCAGGTCCCCCTCATTCCACTTGCCTCTCCCAGCAGCCCTGGGCAGGAGGCAAAACAGGCAGACTTTCTTATACCTGTTTCACCACGGAGGAACTGAGGCGTGGAGGGAGTGTTCCCTGTTTCAGGGAGCATGGTATCTGGGCCCCCTTTTCCCTTGGGTCTGGGTGTTGTGGCCTCTGCTTTAGTGATGGGGAACTGAGGCAATGTGTGATCTCGAACTTGCTGTGTGATCTCGAGCAAGCCCTTACTTTCTCTTGCTGAACTTCATTTTCTTCTTCTGTCAGAAGGGCTAATCCCCACCTGGGGGCAGTTGGGCAGGTTCACTGGTTCATTCATTCACTCTGTCTGTGTGCTCGGATGTTAATTGAGCACCTAGTATGTGTCTTCTGTCTTAAAGATGCAGGAGTGCTCGAAACAGGTGAATACCACTGCCCTCCCGCTCCTTCCGTTCACATCAACAGAGACGGCTGGTGTGGAAGCCTGGTGCACAGAGTGGGCACTCGCTACAGTGTGCTAGAAGGGAAGGGTGCCGAGGGGTTTGTCCAAGGCCACGTGGTGAGTCTGGGGCAGAGCTGGCACGAGAGAGCCCAGAGTTCTGCGTTCCCACGTCCCTGTTCTCTGGTGAAGGCCCTGACCAGTCCTCCATGCTCCTACGCGGCCCTGGCTGGAATGCAGGCCTGGCAGGTTGCGGGCCTTGGGATGGGAAGCAGGGGCCTGCTGGCTGCTGGGCCTCTAGGCTAGCAGAGTACAGAAGAAGGGGCTCTGCTTTTGAACCGGATTCCCCCTGCCTTAGCTGTGTGACCTTGGTTAGGTAACTTCACTTCTCTGAGCTTCTTTCCTTATTTGTAAATTGGGGACGGTGGGGGGCGGGTGGAGGAGCCAGTACCTGCTTGAGGGGGCTGTGCGTTTGCATGAGACAAGCCCTGTGAAACCTTATCTTGGCACCTGCACCCTGGAGCCCTTGCTGTGCCTCCGCCATCCTCCTTATTTGGTGGTGGGCGGGGGGTGGGGGGGTGGGGGTGGTGGTGGAGGATCACGGTTCTTCCCGGCCAACTGGCTGGCAAAGGTCCTGCACCTTGAGAGCCTGAGTGTGGGAAGCTGGCAGGCCTCCCGTGTGGCACGGGCAGGGTAGGCATGCCAGAGGAGGCTGTGGCCACCTCGGTTCCGGCCCGGCGCCCCTCTTAGCCTGCCAGGGGATTAAAGGCCTTTTGGCCTTTGTGTCGGGCTCACCCGCCCCTGGCAGTTTGCACGACAAAATGCTGCCCTGACAGATTCCTTCCCCTTTGCTGTCTGCTGCCCATAGACAGGGCACTGGGTAGTCTGGGGGTGGGGCAGGGCACCGGGGCCCGGGCTGTCGCCGAGCCAGGGCACTGGGTAGTCTGGGGGTGGGGCAGGGCACCTTGACCCTGTATCTGGGACCCGGGCTGTCGCCGAGCCAGGGAGCACTGGTTGTGAAGTGACCTGCAGAGGGGGAGAGGGAACTTCTCCAGGAGCATGTCCCTCCCTGAAGACCCAGGGGCCCCGGATGGGGGAAGGGACACAGGCACGGCCTGTGCTGGCAGAAGGCAGGTGCGCAGGCAGGGGCTCCCTTGTCCCCCCGCCCCCGTACAGTCTCTGGATTTCGATGAGGTGAGCTCACTCCAGCCCAGATGCCTGGAGCCTTGCCCTGGGCAGCTGCAGCCACCCTGGGGACTGCGGTGCTCAGACCTTCCTGCCCAGCTGCGGGGGTGACGGTGGGCTCAGCCCAGGCCTGGGCCGTGGGGAGGGGGTGATGGGTGGGCTGCCCAAGTCAGCCGTGAATAATTCTCCGGAGCAGCCCCAAGCCCCCTGTCATCCCAGGGTCCACCTCGGAGCCAGCAGATAACTTGAGCTTCGGCCCCAAGCTGCGTCGTCACCCGCAGCCTGGGTGCCACCCCGCCAGCCAGCCTGGAGCTTAGGTGGCAGGGCCAGAGCCTTCCCCCCCATCCCAGACCTGGAGGCCGAGCCTGGGCCTGAGCCCATGCCCCGCCCTGCCATGCTTCACTCCTTGTCCATACCTACCCCTCACCTCTACTCTGCCCCTTGCATGGTACTCATTCTAACACTTACTGAGCTCTTACTGTATACAGGGCATCAAGCTGAGTGCCTCGCATGCCTTTAGTTTCCTTTACACGGTGATCCTCTGCGAGCTTCCCTTTGCTCATCTGCCAAGTGGAAATGGTCATGCACCTGAAACCCGGGGAGTCAGAGGCGCTTTGGAATTCGGAAGTTTCTAGATAGGAGAAAGGTTGCGTAGAAGCCATGAGAACACTCAGTGGAGTCTGGGGCAACGCCCCGTCATGAAACGCGGTCACATTGCTGCAACAAAACCTACAGCTCCTCACCCCGAGTGGAGTAAATAGGATGTTAATAGCTTCCTGTCAGTTCAGGTCAGGACTTGGCACCAAATGAGCTTATTATAAACTCATTTTTAAAAAAGAAAACACTCTGAGTTTTCCGAGCTCTTTGGATTTCCCCTTACTGCAGACGAGGGATCGCGGCCCAGCAGCGCAGGCCCTGCCCCGGTTGCCGTGAACAGTCACCAAGGTGGTCCACGCTGTGGCTGCGGACCTGCCGGAGAAAGCCCTCGATGGAGCCAGCCCGTTCCTGTTGTCACCTCCTCCCCGTGCCCCCGCCTTCCTTGATGTCAGCAGCACCAGAAACACTTATCCACACACGTACCCTTTGCAAGGCCCACAACCCTCCCTTAGGGACTCCTTGAAAAATCCCAGGCCCCATATCCTGTATCTGTATCTCTACCTCCCCCTGTACCCCAGACCTTCTCTACCTTCTGTGCCCCTCTCTAAAGGCTCCCCCTTTCCCCTCCATGCTGAGTTCTTCCCAGCTAGCCTCAAATCTGTCTGCATCCTCACTCAGGCCATGAGAGGAAGGTCCAGCTTCTGTCCCTTGTCCCAAAGGGTCTCTGTAGGACTTGGACCTGGAGCCCCGTGTGCACCCTCATCCCCACCAGGAAGGCCTGGACACAGCCCAGCCTCAGGGAGCTGTCTCCCAGAAGTTCCCCGCCTGTCTGGGTCCCCCTTTCCCCTGCCCCCCCATTGGGGGCCCACCGTGCCCACACCCCTGCTCCAAGAAATTGTTCCCAGCACACTAAAACAGTCCTTTGGCCTTGGCTTGTATGAGTCAGCTGCTTCCATTCCCCCACCAGGAACTGCCAGGTCTGGAAAATCCCCCTCTCTGCTTGGCTCCTTCCTCTCTGGCCCAGGTCTGCCTTCTGGACCCCTCCTCTCCGGCCCCGCCATCCGGCTCCAACGCCTGCCTGAGTACTGGGTTCCTCTGGGAGGAAGCTGGGCTTTCTCATTGCCGGAGATGGGCTGCAGGGCAGGAAACCTGGGTTCTATTTCTGCCTTTGACCTTGGAGCCACCAGTGGCCCTCCTTGGGACGTTAGACCACTGGCAGCTCCGGCGTCCCATGGGCCATCCTAGGAGCCGGTTGGGTTGGGGATGGGAACCGACCAGCCCTGGATGTCCTGGCCCTGCCCTCTGCTTAGACCTCAAGGCCAGCCTGGAGGCCCAGCCTCAGCTCTGCCTCTTTCCTGGTTAACAGATGCAGAATCCAGAGATCCTGGGTCTGTCCTCTCTGCCTGCCACTCAACCTGGCAAGTTACATGGGAAAGTGAGGTGTTGTTCCCTCCTCTGTGAAGGGGGGGCTTTCACACCTGCTCAGTCACCTCAGGGGTCATTGTCAAGGTCCAATGACACTGAGATGGAGGAAATGGTCTGTAGACTGTGAAACAGCACTGTAGTTGAAAGGTTTTGTGGAGTCACTCTCAGTGACCTCAATTACTTCCGGCAAAGGCTTAAACATTGGGACCAAACCACAGAGGTCAAATCCCAGCTCCGCTACCTGCTAGATTTTCAAGTAGATAACCTGACTGCTCTGTGTCCCCATCCCTACAGTGGTCTGTTTAACACCTATAACCTGGGTTCACGTTTATAAACATCCTTAAAGGAGTGCCTGGTGTATAGTAAATGATCAATAAATGTTAGCTCTTTCTGTTCCCAAGTAGACCCCAGACTTTCCAGATCTGAATCCAAGTTCCCTTCTGTGCTCACGTCTCAGGCTCCTTTGGGCTCTTTCCGGGAGCCTCTTTCCGGTCTGGCTCCTTCTCTCCTCCCAGATGTGAAATACAGCTGCTAGAAACTTTTGATCTTTAGCTTTTCTCAAATGAAGGCTGTGCTCTTGCTGGGTTAGCCCTCGCTGCAGGCCCTGATCTGACCCCGGAAACTCGGGCCCTGGGGAGGGGGCTGCAAGCAAGGGCAGGCTGGCATGTGGAAGGGCCTGTTCCCTGGAGTCCCTGGGGTGGGCTGGCTTCTATCCGGGCCCGACACGCTCTGGATTCTCTTACTCCTCTCACTGCAGATGTGTGTTCCTGACATTTTTTCCAAGTCGAATCTCACTTTGCTATTTCCTCTCCGGTCCCGACACCACCCTCCCTCCCCACCCCCGCCCCCCCAGCTCCAGGCCTGGGAGAAGCTCTGGACCTTGCTCACCACCACAGTATCCCTTTCCAGACGGCAGTGTCTAGGGGGTGTTGGGAATCTCTGTGCCCCAGGCACACCCCCCACAGCCTGGCTTGCACAGGGAGGGGGAAGGTGCGGCAATGACACGGAGGGAGAGCCCTCCCTAGGCCTGCCCCTCTAACCTCTTCTGCCCAGTATCCATGCCCCTATGCCAGTCTTAGCCTCACACTGCCCTTAGGTCAGTCAGGGCCTGCTCTGAACCCCGCTCCCACCCACTGGGAACATTGCCCTCTACCCGCTGCCAGGGAAGGAGGGAAAAACCCCTCGTGGGGATTGATCTTGTGGTTCTTAGCCAGTGAGTCAGAGTTCTCTGCACACACACCACTCCATCCCTCCCTCCTGGATGAGAAGGAGCCCCAGAATCTATTTCTCACCAGCTCCTGAAGGTTCTAAAGTTCATTCCTGAATACAGACCCTGTCTGGGCATGGGCCAGAAGTTCACTGGCCGTCTAGGAGGGGGATGGGCATTTGTCCAGAGAGAGTGTGGGGAAGGAAAAGGAACGGGAGGAGGGGTTTGCCCCCCGGACTGGAGGGGAAGGGGCTTTAGGCCATGAGAGGGGGTAAGTCATGGGCAGTGCAGACCTTGCACAAGGCTTGGTAGCACGGTGGATACAAAGGTGACCAGATGACCCTGCTCACCAAGTTGCTCCCAGCCTAGGAAGAGAGACTGTGTGTAGACTGCGTGGGAGCAGGTAGCGCCTCCAAAACAAGTCCAGTTCAGGAAGCAGCTAGACTTGATAGGTGAGGACATTTTTGACCACTCACTCACTCATTCATTCAAGTAGTTATTGAACATGGGGTCCCTGCCTTCAGGATGTTTCCATTCTAGTGGAGATACAGGTGATTAGAGTGTGAGCCCAGGAGTGCCCAGAACCCAGTGTGGGCACAGAGAGGACTGTGAAGGCCAAGGGTCAGGACAAAGTCTCCCAGAAGAAACTGTCTTTTTTAAAATTTTAATTTAATTTAATTTAATTTTGTCATCTTTCTTGAGGTGCAAATTACATACAACAAAATGTACCCATTTTAAGTGTACAGTTCAATCACGAGATGTATGTCCCCAGAGAAGTGGCACTCCAAAAGGTTCCCTTGTGTCCTTACCGGTCAGCCTGCCCCACCCCTGGTCCCAGGCTAGTGACCTGTCACTGTAGGTTAGACCATCCCCCCACTAGAGTTGCATATAAGTGGAGTCCCACAGAATGTCGCCCTCTGTGTCTGGCCTCTTTCCTCATGTGTGACTGAGTTTGGCTGTGTGGCTGTGAATGTCAGTAATTCATTCCTTTTTCTTACTGAGCAGTGAGAGGACGTGACGGTGAGCTGAATTTTGGAGGGTAACTTAGCCCAATAAACAAAGGGAGGAAGGGCATTCCAGCGAAGGGACTAGGCGAGAAAAGGCCAGAGGCTGCAGGGGCATGGGCTGGGCAAAGCTGGGGGGTGTAGGGAGGGAGAGAGACTGGCCGTCTCATTGTTTTCCTTCTTCTCCTTGGGCCTCTTTCCTGTTGCCATCACCTTGTCTAGCCAGTGAGGGCTGGGTCTGGCTTTCACAAGCGAGACCATTTCCTTCTGGCTGGTTTGGGCTCCCCAGGGAGGGCCGAGGCCGGGGCAGGGCCTGAGATACTCGCACCGGGTTCTCTGGGGCTGGACGTGCATTACGGGGCCACAGAATATCACATCTATGCACGCTGGTGCTTGGGGGCTCTGGGGTTCCCTCGGGCTCCCCGGGGCTTGTGTCTTCCTCTACGGTATCTGATAAAACTCATTTGGAAACATCTTGATCTTGTCTGAGGGGCAAGAGGCACTCACTGCCCACACCCTGACCTGAGAGAGGCAGGTGTGATGGCCGCCGGGGCCCTTCTGCTCTGGCCTGCGGGGTGCAGGGTCTCAGCACGCCCTCTGTGGAGCTTGTGCTGGGCTCAGCATCAGCCTGAGGTCACACAGAGTTGACACCACGCCTGTCCTGCCCCCATCCCGCCCTGCCGCTGGGCTCCACTCCCACTGCTGGGAGCACAGATGAGCTTGTCAGTGTGGCCACGAGGGCCGGAGCGGGTTGTCCAACACGGCTGGAATGTGTTTCCTGTGGCTTGGAGCTTTGGAGGCCAGACTGAGGCCAAAAGAGGTGGCCAAGATGGCCTGATGGGAAGCTGTCATTAGAGACAGCAGACGCAGTGGGCTCACCATTGATTTCTGTCTCTGTCCTATCCATCCTGACCCTGGCCACCCTTCGTGCCCATGGACCCCCTCTTTGCTGGCCCCTATTACCCTTTACCTGCCCGTGGCCCCCTGTCTACCGCCTTGTGTCCTGGATGACCCTTACCTTCTCGAAGGAAGACGAATCATTCATCATTTACCAAAGTGATTTTAATGTTGCCTATTTTTTTTTAAAGATTTTATTTATTTATTTGACAGAGAGAGATCACAAGTAGGCAGAGAGGCAGGCAGAGAGAGAGGAGGAAGCAGGCTCCCCACTGAGCAGGAAGCCCGATGCGGGGCTTGATCCCAGGACCCTGGGATCATGACCTGAGCCGAAGTCAGAGGCTTTAACCCACTGAGCTACCCAGGCACCCCAATGTTGTCTATTTATTTGAGGATTCATTCAGACTCAGTGGATTTGCAGGGTTGGGCTCCGAGGCCTCTAAGGGTGAATGGGGCTTTGGGGAAACAGAGTCAAAATGAGTAGTTCAGCCCCAGCCTGACTCTTAGCCAAACCACATCTGAGTAAACCACTCCATGGCTTTGGGGTGGGACTCTGGGTCCCTCTTGAAGTGAGGGGAGGGGTCCTGGGCTTGGCGGGGGCTGGAGAACGTGACCATCGACTGTGTGATCTCCCACAGGTGGCCCATGGACTGCAGGCATATGATGGCTTGTCTCTGCCCGAGGATGCAGAGACGGTGTCAGCGGGCCGGGCTGGCTGGAGCTACTCAGACCTCTCTGATGACGAGGACTTACTGGCTGACGAGGCCTCTGGAGGTGAGCAGAAGGTTCTGGTGGCAGGGAGCAGAAGAGGTGAGGGGGTGGAGGCAGGGTTCTTCCCACTGGTCCTTAGAGAGGCCCCAGGAAGCTGGCCCAAGGGAGCTTCTCCAGAGACGATGGCATCCTAAGCCTCGTCCGGATCCTCTGCTCACAACCTGTGCGACCCTGGGATGACAGCTGCTCCCCACAGCCCAGGATGATGAGGACCGACAGGGAGGTGGCAGACAAGGCACAGCAGAGGACAGTGACCATCCCCTACTGCACTCCGGCCTGGCCTCGCCTAGTGGCCAGTGTGACTGGGCCCGTCCCACCCCAGCGTGGGCAGACAGTCGGGTCCCCAGAGTGTGCGGCCTTGGTCCGTGCCCTCCCCGATGGAGGCTTCTGAGCAGACTTTTCCCGGCCAGCCTCCCCAGACGTGGGGAAGAGGCAACCGTTCTCAGCTTTCATGACCTGGCGCATGACATGCAGGGGCCCCGAACCGTGCCCGACACCCAGTAGATACCCAACAAATGCCTGTTGCCGCACACGCCTCTCTTCTGCTTGCAGATGGCCTGGGGAGCGGGGACCTGGGCAGCGGGGACTTTCAGATGGGTAAGTTGCTAAGGGCATAGGCCCCCCCTCCTGCTCCCCACAGAAGCCCCAAAGCAGGTCTTTCCTACCACAGAGGTCCTGTCTCGGGAGCCGAGGGCCTCAAGGGCTCCATGGGCCTGCCGTGCAGGTGGTCTCATACTTGCCCAGTGACAATCATGTGACATGATTGGCAGGTCCCCACGAGTCGGGATGGTTGGGTGGTATGGTCGTCTGCCCGAGGGACAAGGCTTAGGGCCACAGGCAAGATATGCCCGGTTATAATAGGTGCTGAAAACCAGACATGCAGCAAAGGAAAATTCTCATCTCCCAGGGAGGCCACTGTAGGGTCCTTCCCTAGATCCCATCTTGGGGGTGCAGAGCTGGGGACCCCAGGCGGGGGTGGCCAGGTAGAGGTGCTCTTTGGCACAGGACATTTGGGCAGGCCAACTAGGAGTGGAAGTAGCCTCACCCTGGACCTGGGAGGGACCCCGCCTTTAGGTTGGGTCACCTGCTGGGAAGCCAAGGGTTCCTGGGTTGGGGAAGAGGGCTGGGCTTGGTGGAGAGAAGAGAATCGGGCCTCCATCAGCGGCTCACGCTGCCAGCACTCGGTGCACAGTGGAGCTGGGACCAGGCCAGCACTGGGCCTCAGAGTCCCTGCTTCTTCCAACCCCAGCATTCCAGGTAGAGAAGGAACTATTGGATGGCAAATCCCAGCAGCTCCGTATGGTTCCTGCTGCCTTCTCTGGAAGCCAGCACTGAGCACTCTGTGGTCAGGGCCAAGGGTGGAGCTCGGCTCAAGCGGCCACATGGCAGCCAGTGGTTCCCACAGGGGTGGGCCTGTGCCTCTCCAGGGAAGAGGTCACCTCCCTTTGGTGCATCAGGGGCATCCACATGCCCGAGGCTGGGCAAGTACAGACAGGAGGGTTGGCCCCTGCATGTCCTGGTCCTGACCATGACCTCCCAGCCCCTGGAACTCAGATCCTGACTGAAGCTTTGCCCCATGTAGGTCCTTCTAGGGCTGTAGGATGCCTGGGAGCTGCCTCTTGCTAAAGCCAGGCCTGTGTGCGGAGGCCCTGGTCCTGTGCCTACTTTCAATTTGGAAATGTCTGTGGCCGCTGCCGTGGGGTTGTCGACCACCGCAGCTCCGAGGAGCCCTTGCCAGCCCTCCTCCTCCGTGAGAGGCAGCTGCGAGGGCAGGAGGGGTCAGAGGTGGGAGAAGGGGTGGGGAATGGGGAGCAGCAGCTGGGCAGGGCCTGCTAGCCAGGCAGAGGTCTGTGCTTGTGAATGGGTCCTAGCCGTGGGAAGACACAGGGCCTCAGACCCTCCAGGCCTTGCCCTGGCATTGCCCCCCCCCCCCCCCCTTAGGGCAGGTCCAGGCAGCTGGGCTGAGTCTGAGGCCTGGAGTCAGCAAGTGGGTCTCTCATTCCCAGGGTCTCTGTGTGTTCACTTCAGCCTTGCCCGAGGGCAGGGTCCTCCCCATGCTGGGAAGCAGGGGAAGCAAGGGCCGTCAGAGATGGGGCCACACCAGCCATGCCCCTTGCCTGGGGCCCAGCCCCATACCCTGAAGCTGAGCCCCTGAGATGGTACCCTAGCCCACTCCTGCAGCCTCTGGCCCTGCCCCACTTTTTGTGTGCCAGTACCCCAACGTGGCAGAGAGCCCCTCGCTCTGACTCCCCCTCTCTGGGACCCCCGCCCACCTCCGCTCACCCGGTTTCTTTCCATCTCTCACCTGTCTGGCCTGCTCTGACACCCGCCTGGGTCTCCTGCTCCTCTCCTCCCCTGCCTTGCCCTGTCTTTCTCCATCTCTCTCTTTCCCCCTCTCCCTTCCTTCTGTGTCTCAAACCTTGCTCTCATTCTTCCCCTGCTTTCTCTCTGCATCCCTGTCATTTCCTCCTGTCTGTCTGTTTCTGTCTTTTCCCATCTCCATCTCTCCCTCTGGTCTCCTCTCCCTCCCTTGCTGTCCCTCCTGGCCACTCTCTCTGCAACTCTGTTCTCCAGGCCCCAGACCACCCTCCTGTGGCTGTGGGGAGTCTCCTCCCAGTATGTGAGGCCAGGGCGACCTGGGGGTATCTCTCTGCCTCCCTCCCCATTCCCTCCCCCCACTCTCCTTCTCCCCTTCCTCCCCAGCCTCTATTTTATCACACGCAAGGTTCTGAGGGACTTTCTTTCTGAGTCTGAGGGCCTGGCCGGCCCCTGCCCAGGACATAGCCAGGCCCCATCTAAACACAGTGGGCAGGTCCCCTAGTGTTCCCCCGCCCTGGGCACTGCTAGGACAGGGATGAACGAGGCCACCCCGCGGGGAACAAAGCCCTAGAGGCTGCAGGCCACTTGTACTTCCCTGAGGACTGGCTGATTCTGGGCCCCCCCAAGGGACCCAGGGGCCGTCAGGGCTGGGGTTCGGGGGCCTGGGTGTGTCGCAGAGCAGTTTTGCAGGAGGAGTTGATGGGAGAGTCTGCTTCGGGGCAGGGGTGGTCGCGGGTGTGTTCCCCACCCCCACCTGGGCACAGGCAGCTCCTGGCCTCCGGCTTCTCCAGTCTCTGTTTCCAAGTGAGATGTCTGGTTCGGGTCAAGATGAGGACCAGGAGGAAGACGGCTGGCCATGGTGGGTACCCAGAGAGCATACCCACCCTGGGCAGCTTCACTCTCTTACAGTATCCTCAGCTCTGGGACCTGGTTCCTGGAACAGACAGGGCTTTACCTTCTGCCCTCAGCCCTCAGACGCTGCTCGTAGGGAGGCAGTTCAGGGTGGAAGAGGGAGGGTGCTTGCCCTGACCTACCCCTGGTCTGGGAGGAGGCAGGGGTGGGGTCAGCCTGGAGGGTCCGCGCCCTTCCCAGGGCCCGGGAGAAAGGGGCTTTGTGGAGCCCTGGCCCCCTCCCCCAGGATCGAGCACATTCCTGGGCAGAGGCCCGGCCTCCTCGCCCGCGCTGGGCCATGGGGCTGAGGCCAGGGGCTGGAGGGGCTCTCAATGGGCCTCTGTGCCTGTTCACAAGGGGCCTCTGTGGCCAAGCTCACGGCCTCCACGCTTCGACCCACAGAACCCCACCCACCCGGCACCCAGGAGCCCAGCCCAGCATGGTCCCTGTGTTTCAGGGCACGAGCACCCTCCCTCAGTGTAGGAGTCCCCTTCTGCCCCATCCTGCCACCCCAGGGCTTGCTTAGCCCAGGCCACAGAGGGAGAGGGTCCTTACTCAGGGGGCGTGTGCACCTGGGGGCCTGGCCGAGTGCAGGGGCACAGGGAACAGGCATTGTGGTCAGGCCCACCCAATACTGCTCCCTGCTCTACCCGCCTCACCCTGTCAGCAGTCCCCTCTCTGAGCCACTTCTGCCTCAGGGCCTTTGCAGCTGCTATACCCTCTACCCAGAATGCTCTTCCCCCAGATTCTTCTCCATGGCTCACTCTCTTCCTTCAGGGATCCCCTTTGAGGAGAGTCCTTCCCTGACCCCCCAGGAACGTAGCACCCTACCCCGACCCCAGCACACCCTCTGCCCCAGCCCTGGTTCCTTCCCCAGAGGCCATATATTTCTTGCTCATTTGTTTCCTTTCTCCTCCCACTAGAAAATCATCTCCGTGGGGACAGGAATGGTCATATGTGGAGTTCACGGCCAGACCCTCTGCCCTGAGAACACCACCAACCACGTAGTAGGCCCTCAATATAGATTTGTTAAAGGAATAAATGCCTCTCTCAGATGAGAGGTAATAAAACCAAATCCATCCCTCGGGTTTGTTGTAAAAACCAGAGACAATAATTAGAGGTAACCCAGGCAGCCCCGAGTACGCACCCAGCACGGTCATAAATGTACTTTACGTTTCTGAGCTCAAGCCTCACAAGAACCTTCGGGGGTGGGGACTGCTGTTACACGCATTTTACACGCGAGGACACTGAGGCTCATCCTCGGAGGTGAGGCGTGTCACATGAGGTCACAGGGCTGTAAGTGGCCGTTTTACTCCAGCAGCTAAGCTGTTAACCACGATACTGCCTCTCACACAGCAAGAGCTCACGATATCTGGAACCGACTGTGTGCCGGGGTCCGTCCTAAGCATTTACACATATTTTGATATTTGTAACTCATTAACTTGGCATTTATAATTAACACCTAAATTCAGGAACATTATAAGATTTAATGCTTAGAATATCTTATACATAGTAGGGGCTCAAGAAACAGTATATGTGTGTGTGTGTGTGTGTGTGTGTGTGTGTGTGTGTGTGTACACTCTAGTCTATGTATACAGTAAACATATGTTATAGACCGAGTCAGCGTCTACTACATGCCAGGCTCTGTTCTAAGAGCCCCATATGAATGCTTATGTGTGTATGTATATGACTCATTCCCAGCTCATATGAACTCATATTTATAACTGCTCCATGAACTCATAAACATTGTCTGTAATGTGTATAAAACATTATACAGGGGCACCTGGGTGGCTCAGTGGGTTAAGTGTCTGCCTTCGGCTCAGGTCATGATCCCAGAGTCCTGGGATCCGGCCCCACATTGGGCTCGCTGCTCAGCGGGAAGACTGCTTCTCCCTCTCCCACTCCTTCTGTGCTTTCTCTCTCTTTCTCTCTCCCTCCTCTCTCTCAAATAAATAAATAAATCTTTTAAAAAACCCCAGCAACAAAACTTTATACATATCATGGGGCACCTGGGTGGCTCAGAGGTTAAGCGTCTGCCTTCGGCTCAGGTCATGGTCCTAGGGTTGTGGGATTGAGCCCTGCGTTGGGCTCCCTGCTCAGCGGAGAGCCTGTTTCTCCCTCTCCCACTCCCCTTGCTTGTGTTCCCTCTTTCACTGTCTCTCTCTCTCTCTCCATCAAATAAATAAATAAAATCTTTAAAAAAACCCGACTTTACACATATCATATATGTATAGTAGATGCTTAGGAAACAGTCGTATGTGTGCGCCCACACTGATCTGATACGAATTTATTAAGTCATCACATCTTAGGCACCAACTGTGTGCCAAGCACTACACTGGCTCTGGGGATGCAGGGGTGAATGAGATCCGGGGCTGCGCTCCTCTTCGGGTTCGTGGTCTAGCAGGGGAGGGAAGGGGGACGCCAGCTCCCGATCCTCTAGCACCTGCTCTGTGCCAGGCGCCGCATCGACGTGCTCGGGGAGAGGGTGCATGCGAGCGTGATGTCATTTATTCCCTGCAGCTCTCCAGGGCAGTCAGTGGAATCAATTTAATTAATTAATTAATATTAAATTAATAATATTAATATTAATATATTAATATTTATTATTTAACACTTATTGTTGATGTTAATTAAAATATTAATATTAAATTAATATCCTCATTGGACTGAGGAGGAAACAGAAGCTCAGAGAGGTGAGGTCAGTGCCTACAATGTGGCTGACCTTGGAAGCCATGGTTTTCACCATGAGTCCCTATAGTCCATGTGTCACCGGGCAGGATCTACGCAGTGCAGGGTGCAAGGTGCTCTGATGGGGGGAGCACAGGGACTGGGGGATCCAGAGCAGGTCTCTCTAACATGGCCAGGGTTGAGCGAGGAAGGCAATTGAGCGGTCTTCTTGGAGGAGGTGATGGTTGAGCCGAGCCCTGAGGGATGAGTAGAACCAGCCATGGAAGAGTGGGGAAGCGTGTCTCAGTCACTCGTGGCTCATCCCTGTGCCAGGCCAGTCTCTTCTAGAAGCCAGCTCTTTTTGTCCAGCATCCTCTGTGCCGCTGGGGGTGGGGGTGGGGCCCTCTTTTGCAGCATCACTTAGCTTCTGGGTCAGGCTGCTTCCCCGATGGTTGAAGCCCCCTCACTGGAAGGTGGAGGCCTTGGCTTTGACCCCAGGCAGGCCTGCCAGGGCCACTGTGACAAGTACTCATATGGGCAGTGCTGGGCATGGCTGTGGGCACCCAGGGGTCAGCCTGGGCAGGAGGCCTCTAAAGACCATCCCTGAGTTTCCTGCCGCTGGCCCAGCTGCCTGAGGCCACCGCCTACCAGGCCGGGGTGACACCCAACTCCTCTCCGCAGTTTATTTCCGGGCCCTGGTAAACTTCACCCGCTCCATCCACTACAGCCCCCAGCTGGAGGATGCGGGCTCCGAGGAGTTCCGGGAGGTGTCCGAGGCGGTGGTAGACACGGTGAGGTGAAGGGGAAGGGGCTGGGGAGTGCCCCGAGTATGGGGGGCAGCCCTGGGACGAGGTGAAGGTGTCTGGAGGCTGACGGTGCTGTGTCGCTCTCCAGCTCGAGTCGGAGTACTTGAAGATTCCTGGGGACCAGGTTGTCAGTGTGGTGTTCATCAAGTGAGAAGGGTCCCCTGGGGCCGGAGAGGGACCGGGGTGGTGGGGGGGCGACAAGGAGGGGAAGGAAGAGAAGCCAAATGGAGTGCATCTCTGTTGGTGCAAGTTCAGGAATTTGGGGAGACAGTTTAGACCTTAAATTGCCCCACTCGGGTCTGGGCTGTCCAGGGACAGGGAAAGAGGAGGTCAGGCCTGAGCTTCAGGCCGGGGGCGAGGGAGGAGCTGAGGCCGCGGGCTCACCGGCTCCCCGGCCCCCCTGCCCCATCCCCAGGGAGCTGGACGGCTGGGTCTTTGTGGAGCTGGACGTGGGCTCGGAAGGGAACGCGGACGGGGCTCAGATTCAGGAGGTGCTACACAAGGTCATTTCCAGCGGCTCCATTGCCTCCTACATCACCTCCCCCCAGGGCTTCCAGTTCCGGCGCCTGGGTACAGGTAAGCCCCTCCGGGACCTGGGGCACTTCCTCGTGTCTCAGACTTGTGCGGGTCCCGTTCCAGGGTCCCCTAGGGACTCTGGTCCCTATGGGCTCTTCTAGCATGGAGCCTGTACACCACTAGGGACAGGGAGCTCACTACCCCATCAGTCTGCCCCATCCGTCTCTACGCAGCCCTGGCTGGGCTTCAGTGTAATCTTGTCACCTGTGTCCTCGAGCAGGTGCCCAATGAGACCCAATTTCTGCTCTCCCCCTCTCTCTCTAGACCTCCATACGCTGACAGGAGGTGAGAATTCCTTTCTACATACAGTACTTTGAGACCCAAACACTTTTGCATTTAATAATAACAGAGCAGACATGTATGGAATGCTAACGGGAGGCTAGGCACTCCGTTAAGGCCCTTATGTCCAGCTTCCCATTCAGCCTTCACCATTCCTATGAAGTAGACAGTCCTCCTGTTTTAGAGATTAAGGGACTGAGGCCCAGAAAGGACAAGTGGCCTGTCCCATTCACCTAGGCAGTAGTGGAAAAACCAGAACTGACACCAAACCCCATGTCCGTGCCAGTCTTGCCAGAACCTGTGGGGAGAGGAGATGAGACACTGAAGCTCAGAGAGATCAAGAAACTGGGCCATAGTCACACAGCTTTCAGATATAAAGGCCTGACCTTCAAGCTCTCGGTCAGCCCGTGTTTCTTTACATGGCACCCCGTCTCCTGTTTTGACTCCCAGACCAGGCACGCCCTGTTCATTCCCCACAGGCCCTGCTTCTCAGCCCGACTCCATCCCTGTCTCTCCCCTTAGAGGGAAAACTCTAAGGCATCACCGTCCCTGACTCAGGGGAACCCAGAACTGAACACACTCTTTCCCTGCTGTGGGGTAGCCCAATCAGAAAAAATACACTGAAACCATCACCTCCCTTGTTCTTCATACAAAACCCCAAAGAATACACCTAAAGTTCAAGTGTGCTCTTTTGGTATTCCCCAGCCCTAGATCTGAAGATTTCTGGGCATCCAGCCCTCGTCTCCCCACTTTCTAGGGAGGCTCCCCAGCTAGGGATGGTGGGACCCGCCTGGTCTGGCCCCGCAGCCCATGGCTCCCAGGTCCCAGGTGGGGCCGGTGCTGATCACACCTTCCTTTCCAGCACAGACACCCCCGCCCCCTCTGGCCGCCATGGCGGCCGCAGTGACACCAGGTGAGAGTGTAAGCCAGACCTCCGCCCAGCCAGGTACCTGGACGAGTTCCCGGATGGAGCGGAAGGAAGGATGAGGGCGAGATGGCCGGGCAGAGCCCACAGCCGCCCCTTCAGCCTTTCCCTGCATCCTCCCTGGGCCGGCTTGCGGCCTGCATGCGTGTGATGTGGTGTTCGCATGCGTGTGGCTTGTTAACCGCGTGTGGGGTTTCTGGAAGGCGTGGGTGAGGCCACCGCCACATGTCCCATTTCCCGTGTGTGCTGTGATGTGTCCACGCTGTGCTCCTCTGCCTCGCTGAAGTCTGCCAGAAACCAAATAGCCAGACACAGGCCACCAAAGCCTGCTCCTAGCCACCAGTGCCTGTGACACCCACAAGTTCCGCCCCGCACACCGCCCCCTCCCGCCCCCACCCCCCACCCCGGTCCCTCTGACTCTCCTCCTACCCCCGCAGTGCCCCAGGTCTCGCGAGTCTGCACCGAGGCCGAGTTTGCCTGCCACAGCCACAACGAGTGCATAGCTCTGGAGTATCGCTGCGACCAGAGGCCTGACTGCAGGGACATGTCTGATGAGCTCAATTGTGGTGAGGGGCCATCCAGGGCCACAAGGGACCCACAGACACCAGGGGGGCCAGCACGCACCTGGCCCCCAAGTCCAACAGGAGCTGGGAGGGTTTGGTACAGGCAGGGGGGGGCAGGGATACAGGAGGGGCACGAGCATGGGGGCGAGGGGTGAGGAGCCACATGCCGCCACCCTGTGCCAACACCAGGAGGGCTCTGTCCACAGAGGAGCCAGTCCCAGAGCTCAGCTCCGTACCGCCTGCTCTGGTGGAGACACCCTTAGTGCCCCAGCTGGAGGTGACCACCCCACAGCAGCTCCCAGGCTTGCCCACTCCCCAGCTGCTGGCCCCCAGTCCAGGCAGGCCTCTGCCCTGTGGGCCTCATGAGGCCACCTGCCACAGTGGGCACTGCATCCCCAAAGACTACATCTGCGACGGGCAAGAGGACTGCAAAGACGGCAGCGACGAGCTCAACTGCGGTGAGGACCGGCATGGTGGAGAGCCGGGTGCAGGGGACAGGGGAGTGGCCGGGGGAGATCACTGGCTGAACCTGGCCTGGTCCCCTAGGCCCCGCACCGCCCTGTGAGCCCAATGAGTTCCCCTGTGGGAACGGACACTGCGCCCTCAAGCTGTGGCACTGTGATGGGGACTTTGACTGTGAGGACCGCACCGACGAGGCTGACTGCCGTGAGTGTGCCCAGGGCCCCCCCACCAGGCCCAGCCCCCCTGCCCCAGCCCTGCCCGTAGGATGGTCTGCTCTCCCTGGCCCAGTGCACAGGCGCTGGGGACAGACTTGAAGGTTCCTCTCTCTCTGCCCCCAGCAGTGAGGGCTCTCGGCTTTGAATTGAACTTTGTAGGAATCCATGTGTCCAGACTGCCTGTGGCTACAGTCTCCTTGTTTCTTTTCTGTACTTTGTGGTCATAGATCTTCTCTGTGTTATTTATGCTTGGGTAGAGGTCAGACAAGTGCCCAAGAGGGCTTGATAGCCCGGTGTCCCCTAACGATGGGACATTTGGCATATGTGGGAGTCAGAACCTTTCCCTGATGGGCGTAGGGCTTCTTCAGAGCTAGCTAGTTCTGACTTTTCTGGACATCCTCTGCCCAGCTTTTTGTCGTCTCTCCATTACCTCATCCGTTGTTCATCTGTCCATCCATCCATTCACCCAACTCTCTGTCCATCCACTGTCTACACAGCCCTTCATCCATCTGTCCACCCATCAACCTAGCCACCTATCCCCATCTACCCAGCTGACCTCCATCCATCCTTCCAGTCAAAGTTAAGGCCATTCTGAGAGTTAAATGGGTGACGCTGGAGAGTCAGACACTCTATCGGGCAGCATCTAGAGTGTCCTTCCCTGTAGGTGAAGCCTGGGGTTTGGTAGTCTGAGATTGAGGATAATTTTCAAACCACTTCTCTGTGATCTCGGGTCACATGTCTGGGTGCATGTGGACATTCCTTCTGTCTGCCGGTCCGGCTCCTCCCTGCCGTCCTCTGCCTTCCCTGCCCCACATCGGTGCCGAGAGAAGCAGCAGCATTCTGCAAAATAACAGAGCTTTCTGATGTCCTTCCCGTGGCTCCGAGCTTCCCTGACCAGACAGCCCCTTGGGAAAGAGAAGTAATTGAGGGCTTTAGTTGAAAAGCCCTTCTCAGCTGGGGAAAAAATCAAAGGGGGCCGCAAGCCCTTGTTGGCAGAGCACAGGACAGAGAATGTGAAAGCCGAGTGGCCTCGGGAACTCCTGGACTGTTGGGACAGAAGCCCCAGGCTGGTCAGTAGATGGCTGCCTCCTGGCTTCCTCTCACTTCTTTCCCTGTGCCCTCTCCTTCCTCTCCTACGCCACTCTGCCTGCTCTGTCCGGTCCGTGTGTCTGTCTCAAAGTCAGTGCCCCCGAGGAAGGATGTCAGTCACTGTCTTCTAAAGATGCCCAGCTAAGGGCCCAGCCAACCCCAGGCCTCGGGCCAGTCCCTGGTGGTGGTCTCAGACCAGGTGGCACCCCTGGGCCAGAGGAGTCTGTAGCAGCGACATTCAGGCTGTGGCAGGCCCCTTGCAAGGCCTTTCTGTGAGAGGGCACCGCACCAGGCATCACCTGGTGTCTAGGGATGCCAGTCACTTTGCCTGTGCCTTTGGCAGAGGTCTTGGGCTTCTGAGGCTGGCTGAGAATGGAAGGAACTGAGTGACTGTGCTGTCCCAGGTATAACTCTCTTTGGGTGGGGTGGGGACAAGGTAATGTGATGAGCCATCTGATGGCTGGCTGGTGACAGCTGGCAATGTTGGGGTAACTGTGTGGATCTCATCAGGGCAGCTGTGTGTCACATGGTTGAGAATAGAGAGTGACCCTGGGGACACCAGGGGAAGGTGGGTAGGGAGTGGGGGTGATCCTCCCTGAGGGCAGTGCTTGCTGCCCATACGGCCCGGCTCTGTCCCCTAGCTGCCAAACGCCCTGAGGACGTGTGCGGGCCCACGCAGTTCCGCTGTGTCTCCACGAACACGTGCATCCCGGCCAGCTTCCACTGTGACGAGGAGAGCGACTGTCCCGACCGAAGCGATGAATTTGGCTGCAGTGAGCAGGGGCCCGGGGCCCCGGGGTGGGTTCCCATGGCCCAGTCCAGTCTCAGCCCTGCTCTCCACCCCCTCTCCTCCTCCCTTTGCTCTTTACATCCCTCACTCGTGCTCTGGTCTCCCCAGTGCCCCCCCAGGTGGTGACTCCTCCCCAGGAGTTCGTCCAGGCTTCCCGGGGCCAGACAGTGACTTTCACCTGCGTGGCCATTGGTGTCCCTACCCCCATCATCAACTGGAGGCTTAACTGGGGCCACATCCCCTCTCATCCCAGGTATGGTTGTGAGCCCGGGCAGGGCCCGGAGAGATGGGAGACGCTGGGCCAGTGGCGCTGGCCTGACCCCACCACTGTCTTGGGGCCTTCCAGGGTGACAGTGACCAGCGAAGGAGGCCGTGGCACGCTGACCATCCGCGATGTGAAAGAGGCAGACCAGGGGGCCTATACCTGTGAGGCCATGAACGCCCGGGGCATGGTATTTGGCATTCCTGACGGTGTCCTGGAGCTCATTCCAAAGCGAGGTACAGCCGGTGGGCAGACGGGCCCCAGGCGTGGTGGGGGAGCCGGGGCTGCTTGCTGGTGACCGGCTGCAACCCACTCCCATGCCACCCGGCAGGGCCCTGCCCCGATGGGCACTTCTACCTGGAACCCAGCGCCTCCTGCCTGCCGTGCTTCTGCTTTGGGGTCACCAGCGTGTGCCAGAGCAGCCGCCGCTTCCGGGACCAGATCCGGCTACGCTTTGACCGGCCTGATGACTTCAAGGGTGCGTCAGTGGGTGGACAGGTGGGCGGCGCTGTGGGGGTGCGGGGGCAGGCACCAGGCCTAGAGAGGAGGCAGAGAGGAGAGAGCAGCATCCTCAGGCAGCTGGGGCCAGGTTCAAGGACAGGCAGAGGGGGGCCTGTAAGAGCAGCACTTCAGGGGAAACACACGTTTTAGGAAAAGCCAAGTCCATACTCCTCTGTCTGCTTGGGTTATGAAGAGGACAGGCTCTGGGGCCAGATCCCTGGAGTAAATCCTGATGTTCTCTTGCTGCCTGTGCCCTTGGTCAAGTGACCGTCTTGTGTCTCCAGTTCCTCATCTACAAAATGGGGAAAAAATAAGAACTACCTCCCACACGGTTGGAAGGACTTAACAGGTTAACCTATATAAGCCACTCAGAATCGTGTTCGGTCCACGCTGAGGGCCCCGTGCGTACTCTCTGATGTCCTTGTCATCATTTACAGCATCGTCATCCCCAGAAATTAAGAAGTGCCCATGTCCCCAGAGCCAGGCTTGGGCATCTTCTTAGCCTGGGGCTGACCCCCAGTTATGCTCGTTACTGTCTGTGTGACCCTTGGCTTCTCCAGGCCTGTTTTCCCGAACCCAAGGGCAGGCAGTCAGACTCCATTCTCTCTGGCTCTGAGAGGCAGAATGGCATGGGCCCAGACATCACCCGGACCTGGGTTCAAGGCGCAGCCCCCGTTTACCGCCTTACATCAAGCGGCATCCCATCTCACTTTCTGCATCCCAGGGGATTAAATGCAAGGAGGGCACTTAGCTGCTTCCATAGTAAGCCCTGGGCCAGTGCTGTGGCCTGACACACAGTCATCGGACAGCTGATCGTCTTTGCAGGGTTAGGGCTGTTTTTACTCTTCTGAGAGGCATCGGGGCTTCCCAAGGGTTACACAGCTGTTTAGAGAGTGTTTCGAGCTGGACCCAACACCTGGCTGATCGGACTCAGAATGGTCAGTGTGGGCGGGGCTGAGCAGGTGGCCTGTGTGTGAGCGGTGACTAGGATGCAGGGGACCCGAAAACATCCCTGGGAGGGAAGGAGGAAGGCAGGCCTGGGGGAGTGTGGCCTGGTGTTGGGGGCCTTGTATGGTCATTCTGCAGACAAAAGTAGAGACCCCTCCATGGTGACAGGACTTACAAGGAAGGGGAGGAGCTCGTGCCATGTAGATGTAGTAGCACAAGGAAGGAATTTCTAAGAGTCAAACCAGTCCAGGATTGGGAGGGACTGCCTTTGGAGGTAATGAGCCTCCCACCCCTTAGAGCTGTTCAGTGTGGCAGCCACTCGCAACAAGTGACCGTTTAAATTAAAATTGATCAACTCACCGGCATGCCTGGGTGGCTCAGTTGGTCAAGCATCTGACTCTTGGTTTTGGCTCAGGTCATGATCTCAGAGTTGTGAGATCGAGCCCAACGTCCAGCTCCGTGCCCAGCAGGGAGTCTGCTTGAGGTTGTCTCTCCCTCTGCCTCTCCCCATCATGCATGCGGGCTTTCCCTCTCTCTCTCTCTCTCTCTCAAATAAATTGATAAAAAAAAAACAAAAACATAAATTTTGAGCACCTAGTTGCCCCATATGGCTAGTGGCTACCGTATAAGAGAATACAAGTATAAGACATGTCCATCCTCACAAACATTTTCCTGGAAGGTTAGTACTGCCCTAGAGATCTGGAAGCGTGCTGTAGAGAGAATTCGTGTGTGTGTGTGTGTGTGTGTGTGCATGTGTTGGGGCCCGGGGGGGTGTGTTAGGCTAGCTGACCCATCATACTGACAACAGCCATAAACAGCTGTCTGTGAACACTTATCTTGTGCTACGCTTGTTTTAAGCATTTCCTATCAATTTGTTCATTTTATCTTCCTAATAAACTTCTGAAACAAACCAGTATTACTTCCATTTTACAGATGGAAACTGAGGCCTCTCATCAGACTCACACATCTGGAGGGTGGTAGACCCGGGACTTGGCATCTGTTCTTCAGCCCTGGGTCGCTCTCTACTGCCCCCTGAGGGCCGTTCCTACCCAGCCAGTCCGTGGAGAGGTCCTCAAAAGGAAGGCCCTGAGAAGTCCCGCTACAAAGAATCCCCTTGGCCTTTTTTTGACCCTGGGTTCCCAAATGGTTCCCAGCCATCATTCTTCAGCATTGACTTTGCCCAGAGCATGCTTTGGGAAATGCTGCTCCATAACCGTAGGGAAGAAAAAAAAAACTGGTTTTTTTTTTTATGTGTGTTTTCGACTTGAGGGAAGACACTAAAGTTCTCTTTAAGTCAGATTTCTCCCAGAACTTTCCCATCTCTCTGGATAACCACCTTTCAAGGTGGGTGTCTCTGGCAGGCATGCACTGTGGCCCTCACCCCTCCGTCTTGCTGTCAACAGGCGTGAACGTGACCATGCCTGCGCAGCCCGGCATGCCACCCCTCTCCTCCACGCAGCTGCAGATCGACCCTGCTCTGCAGGAGTTCCAGCTGGTCGACCTGTCCCGACGCTTCCTGGTGCATGACTCTTTCTGGACTCTGCCCGAGCAGTTCCTGGGCAATAAGGTGAGGGACCAGCTTCGGCTGCTCCAGGCAGGAGAAAGGCCAAGCCGCCCTCCCATGCCCATAACCTGCCTGGGTGTTCTGCTCCCTCTGAAGCTGGTGGGCGGCAAGACAGACTCCACTCTGGGGGAAAGATGGGCACTGGCTTATTCATTCAGAGTAGGGTGTCTGTCCACCATGCTCAGGTTGGAAGGAATGCTGACTCAGCCTTTAAAAAGGTGCTCCTGGACCATTCCCCCACACCTGAGACAGAGTCAGTGTCCCTCCTCTGGCCTCCCTGGGCAACTTTTGTTCTACCACTCACATCGGACCGAGTACCCTCAAGGCAGAGCCAAGTCCCACCCATCTCCGCTTCCCTGTGCCCAGCTCTGTGCCAGGTGTACAGTGAGCACCAGGCACACAGAGGGAGGAGGAAGGGCCAAGTGGACCCAGAGCAGGCATCAGGTCACACAACCCCCCCACCCCAGCTGGCTTCCCTGCCCTTGAGCTGCCCTGTCTTGACCAGGTGGACTCCTACGGGGGCTCCCTGCGCTACAAGGTACGCTACGAGCTGGCCCGTGGCATGCTGGAGCCAGTGCAACGGCCAGACGTGGTCCTCGTGGGCGCCGGATATCGCCTCCTCTCCCGAGGGCACGTGCCCACCCAGCCCGGCACTCTGAACCAGCGCCAGGTTCAGTTCTCCGAGGTGCGTGGTGCCTGAGCTTTCAGGACCCGGGGGGAAAGCGCTACAGGCTGGGCAGGTGCTAACGTGGGCTGCCTCCACACACCTTTGTTCGTGTCCAGGAGCACTGGGTCCACGAGTCCGGCCGGCCCGTGCAGCGGGCCGAGATGATGCAGGTGCTACAGAGCCTGGAGGCCGTGCTCATCCAGACGGTGTACAACGCCAAGATGGCCAGCGTGGGACTGAGTGACATTGCCATGGACACCACTGTCACCCACACCACCAGCCACGGCCGGGCCTACAGTGTAGAGGAGTGCAGGTGCCTGACTTGGCAGGGCTCGGAACCACAGAGTCCCAGCGAAGATAGGGAGAAACAGCAGAGCCTCATGGTTCCTGTAACCACTGTCTTCATCCTGCCCCCACAGATGCCCCATCGGCTATTCCGGCTTATCCTGCGAGAGCTGTGATGCCCACTTTACCCGGGTGCCTGGCGGGCCCTATCTGGGCACCTGCTCGGGCTGCAACTGTAATGGGCACGCCAGCGCTTGTGACCCTGTGTATGGCCACTGCCTGGTGAGTAGTGTCCGTTGGCATTTGGACACTGGCTAGAGGCTGGGGACACAGACAGGGTGGGAGGCCCAGGCTAAAATCTCTTTGTGCCCACCAGCTCAGCATGAGCCTCTAGAGTGACTGCCATGGCTGCCAGATAAACTATCATGATCTCCGGATGCATTAACAGAGATATTAACATCCAGATAAGGGAGGTGAATGTTCTACTCTCTTCCACCTTGGTCAGAACAGTCCTGGAAAGTACTATGTTAAGGATGGTCCTTAGCAAGACAGCACTAAGGGGGAAAAGCCTGGAAATTCTATGTATTTCTAAAGAATAGTGGAGGGGGCTGGGATTATGGAGCTGACAGAAGACAAGGCTCAAGCAGAGAAAGCTACCATCTTCAAATTCCCCAAGAGCTGCATAGGGTAAGAAGAAACAGATTCCAGAGGGCTGAAATGGCCATCAGGTTAGAAGAAGGAGGCGGGTTTAGGTTCATATAAAGCAGGCCTTTAGAACCTTCTGTGGAACAGGCTGCCCACCCGAGGTGACGAATTCCCCATCAGGATGCAGCTGGCTGCTCTCCTGTCTGCTGGGCGGTGGAGTAATCCCAGCATGCTGGAGGAGGCTGGGCCAGCCTCAAAGGGCCACGCTCAGAATCCAGTGTGGCCCTAAGCTGGGGTGGAAGGCGTGCTCTGCAGGACCTGAACCACCCCTTGCCCTTCCTCCCAGAACTGCCAGCACAACACAGAGGGTCCGCAGTGCAACAAGTGCAAGGCTGGCTTCTTTGGGGACGCCACGAAGGCCACCGCCACTGCCTGCCGGCCCTGTCCTTGCCCATACATTGACGCCTCCCGCAGGTCAGAGCTGGCATGGGGCAGTGATCCTGGGGGGAGGGGCAGTACAGCAGGCTGGGCAGGGAGGTGGGAGGCCTGGGTTCAAATCCTAACTTGGTCACTAAATTGTCCCGTGCCCCTTGGCCTTTCTGGGCCTCAGCTTCCTTCCCCATATAGTGGACCCATCTGTCTTTCTAGTGTGGCTACGAGGCTGCAGATCAAGACTAGGTGGGCAGGGGCTTGGTCAGTAAAGCATGCGACTTGATCTCAGGGTTGTAAGTTCAAGGCCAAGGTTGGGTGTAGAGAGGACTTAAAATTTTTTTTAAAATCTTAAAAAAAATAAAAAGGACAGGTGGGCAAAGAGAAGAGACGGCACCATGTCTTGTGGCATACTGTGCCTTGTGGACAAAAATCATTTCCCAGGGTGGGAGTGTAAACCCTGGCCTGGCCCATCACGGCAGCCCTGCCCCATCCTGCTACTCGATACCCACAGATTCTCAGATACCTGCTTCCTGGACACAGATGGCCAAGCCACATGCGATGCGTGTGCCCCAGGCTACATAGGCCGCCGCTGTGAGAGGTGAGGGAAAGCCGGCGGGCACCGGGGCAAGCAGGCTGTATCGGGTGGGGGACACAGAAGCGCCACTAATGACTCTCCCTCTTTCCACCAGCTGTGCCCCGGGATATGAGGGCAACCCTATCCAGCCTGGCGGGAAGTGCAGGCTCAGCAGTGAGTATCCCAGCCGCCATCCCCTGGCCCCTCCCCAGGCTGCCCACTGGGCCCCAGTCCAGGAGCCCAGCCCCAGCCCCGTGATCCTTGGGGAGCCATCCCATTCTGCCACCTGTCTGGCCATACTGGGTCTATCCCATTCCTGCCTGCCTCGCCAACACGCACTTTGTGCTTCCAGACCAGCAGATCGTGCGCTGTGACGAGCGAGGCAGCATGGGGACCTCTGGGGAGGCCTGTCGCTGTAAGGTACGTGTGCCCTCCCCTCCCCCACCCCAGGGGCCTCTGGCGGGCACACATCTGGGAGAGGGAGGAAGGAGGCTCCACCTTCTCCATAGCTCCTTGGCCAGAAGCTACTGAGCCTGGCTGGCTAGTCTTCCCCTCCTGAGAGGTGGTCTGGCACCAGGAGGGGGCCTAGGCTGGGGAGTCAGGTAGCCTGGGCTGAAGTCCCAGATCCTTTGCCAGTCATTGTTCTTGTGACTGCTCTGTGTTGTCCCTTCGCTTTCATGTTCTCACGCTGACGTGACCGTTCGGGTATTAGCATCCCCAATTTACAGATGAGCAACGGAGGCTCCAAGGAGGGACATCACTTACATTAAGAGTGGGAGAATCTGGGGCACCTGGGTGGCTCAGTGGGTTAAATCCTCCGCCTTTGGCTCAGGTCATGATCCCAGAGTCCTGGGATCGAGCCCCACGTCGGGTTCTCTGCTCGGCGGGGAGCCTGCTTCCCCCCCTCTCTCTGTCTGCCTCTCTGCCTACTTGTGATCTCTCTCTGTCAAATAAATAAATAAAATCTTTAAAAAAAAAAAAAGAGTGGGAGAATCTGGTGTCAGTGAGAAAAAGGAACTGGACCAAAGCACTCCTGATCTTTTTTTTTTTTTAAGATTTTACTAATTTATTTAACAGAGAGAGGCAGCGATAGAGGGAATACAAGCAGGGGGAGTGGGAGAGGGAGAAGCAGGCTTCCCACTGAGCAGGGAGCCCGATGTGGGACTCCATCCCAGGACCCTGAGATCATGACCTGAGCCGAAGGCAGAGGCTTAACCCACTGAGCCACCCAGGTGCCCCAAAGCACTCCTGATCTTAGATCCCTGAGTGGATTAGCAAGCCAAGGGACCTGGTGTAAATCATTTTCCATCCCTGCCTCCATTTTCTCATGTGAAGCACAGAGGTATCAATTTACTTCTCAAGGGGCTCAGAAGAATTAAATGAGTTAATGGTCGAACAGGAACCAGCACAGTGCCTGAAACACTCCATAAACAGTAGCAGTAACTTCTAACCAAATGGCTGTATTTCAAATCTACATGCGTTTGTGAGTCCCCTACCAGCCAAAGTGAAAAGGGGGAAAAGGTTGGTGGCTTCAGCTGCCCTTAATTGGGAATCACTATTCACATGGTGGCAGCCCCGCCTACAGGTGCTCTTTCTGTGACTTTCCTGACCTTGGGTCCCCACCTGGAAGGGCAGGCAGATGAAGCCAGAAGCTCCAGGCAGCCCCTCCCGTGGGCTGTCCTGCAGCTCCCAGCTCTGTGCCTGCAGAACAACGTGGTGGGACGTCTGTGCAACGAGTGTGTGGCTGGCTCTTTCCACCTGAATTCCCGCAACCCCGACGGCTGCCTCAAGTGCTTCTGCATGGGCGTCAGTCGCCAGTGTACCAGCTCTTCCTGGAGCCGTGCCCAGGTACCTGTGCGGGCGGGTGGGGAAACGGCAGGGATGGGGGAGTGGCCCTGTGCCCAGGGTGGGCCACGTGCCCAGCCCAGCCCCCAGCCCCCATGCCAGCCTCCTCTCCCCCTCCCAGGTACACGGGGCTTCTGAGGAGCCCGGGCAGTTCAGCCTGACCAATGCCGCGGGCACGCACACCACCAGCGAGGGCATCTCCTCACCCGCACCTGGGGAGCTGGTCTTCTCCTCCTTCCACAGCCTCCTGGCCGGACCCTACTTCTGGAGCCTCCCCTCACGCTTTCGTGGGGACAAGGTGAGCAGGGGGGCTGGGGAAGAGCAATGGCGGGGCCGGACTGTGGGGCCTCCGCTGAGCACCTGTCTACCCTGTGTCCCAGGTGACCTCCTATGGAGGGGAGCTGCGCTTCACAGTGACCCAGAGGCCCCAGCCTGGCTCCACGCCCCTGCACGGGCAGCCCCTGGTTGTCCTGCAGGGCAACGGCATTGTCTTGGAGCATCACACTTCCCAGGAGCCCAGCCCTGGCCTGCCCAGCACCTTCACAGTGCACTTCCGGGAGGTGAGCCCCACTACCTGCAGCCTGGGGGTGGGGAGGCACAGGGCCCAGCCTCTCTCACTCAGGGGTGTCCGTAGCCCAGGGTGTCAGCGCTTGACCGCATACGTGTCCTCTCCTTGGCAGCAAGCATGGCAAAGGCCTGACGGGCAGCCGGCCACACGGGAGCACCTGCTGATGGCGCTGGCGGGCATCGACGCTTTCCTGATCCAGGCGTCCTTCAGCCAGCGGCCAGCTGAGAGCAGGTGTCTGGGGCCAGGGCAGGAGGCCACAGGGGCTTGGGGCAGGGGTTCTGGTCTCCGCGGCATGGTGCGGTGTGGCCAGATTGCCAGCTCTCCCACATGCAGGGTGTGGGGCCTTTTTGTGCCTCACTTTCCACGTCTGTAAAATGGAGATCACGGGGTTGGTCCAAGGTCGGGTTCCCTAGAAGCAAAGCCTGAGATGGGGGATTGGGGAGTACATGATTACGGTGAGAACGTGGGAAGGAGGAGAGGGAAGGCCGGCCGGCCGAAGGAAGGGGAAGTGGCCAGGCAAGGAAGTGGTTTCAGATGAAGACTAGTCACAGACTCACCCCACAGGAGCTCTGCAGAGTCATTCTGCAGAGGGAGAGGGGCTTCTGTGCTCTAGGTCAGGCTCTCCTTGGTCACCCCGGGAGAGCAGGGTGGTATGTTCTGTCTGGGAAAGGAAGGCTCATTCTCTGGAGGGAGTGGCAGGTCTAAGTCATTTACCACAGCCTTGCAGCAGCCAGGGGATGGACACCCAGTTGGAGAGCCAGACAGGGCCTCAACAACATCACAGTGGGCCTGTGAGGAGAATTAATGACGTAATCACCCGCAGAACTCCAGGGAGGGCCGGCGTGGAAGGTGTGCTCATTTTTGGTGGGTCTTGTCATTCCCAGGGTCTCTGGTATCAGCATGGATGTGGCTGTGCCTGAGGACACTGGTCAGGGCCCTGCACTGGAGGTGGAACAGTGCTCCTGCCCACCCGGGTACCGTGGCCCATCCTGCCAGGTGAGCCCCAGGCCCCACCCACCTGTCTACCACCTCCTTGGTGCTTCCAGGCTCCTCCCCCTTTAGCTCTCCCGTCCTCCCCAGGCCCCAACCAGCCCCACCATCCCGTGGGCACGGCCCTAAATGGGCCGGACCAGGAGGGCCCGACTACTGCCCAATCTTCTTGCTCCCAGGACTGTGACACGGGCTACACACGCATGCCCAGTGGACTCTACCTGGGCACCTGTGAACGTTGCAGCTGCCATGGCCATACCGAGGTCTGTGAGCCTGAAACAGGTGTCTGCCAGGTGAGTCCCGCCCCCCTTCCTTCCTGCCCAGGGATCAGTGGCCTCCAGGGGCCCAGGCTCAACCCACACTCTGCCCCCTCCAGGGCTGCCAACACCACACAGAGGGCCCTCAGTGTGAGCAGTGCCAGGCTGGATACTATGGAGATGCCCAGCGGGGGACGCCACAGGACTGCCAGCCGTGCCCATGCCATGGAGCCCCTGCTGGTGGCCAGTGCGTCCTGGACCTGCCCTTTCCTGAAATACCCCCTCCCATCCCCTTCCAGACTCCCTTCTTTCCAGGCCTTTCTGAGAGACAGCAGTGAAATTCTGGCCTTGCCATCGCCTCACTGTGTCGCTTTGTACAAGTGACACTTCCCTCTCTGGGTCTCCATTTTCCCATCTGTGAAATGGAGATGATAAGACACTGCTTCTTGGCCATGAGTATGAGAACTGAATGAGGGCTTGGAGTACGGTGCCTGGCAACTCACTCACTTGCCCACTCTTCCTCTCCCTTCTCCCCTGGTCCTAAAGGAAGGGCTGCTGACCTTCTAACTAGAAATTTGCCCCCCTACACCATCAGGGCTACTCATACTTGCTTTCTGGACACCGACGGCCACCCCACCTGTGATGCATGCTCCCCAGGCCACAGCGGGCGTCACTGTGAGAGGTGAGGCAGGTGGTGGGCAGCATGGGGAGTGTGCAGGAGGACCTGCCCCAGAGGCCTTCCACTCTCCCCTTACGCAGGTCCCCAGAAGACAGTCAGCTCTCCTCCCTGAGAGCCTGAATCCTCAGAGATCTAGGCCTGTGGTTCACCTCCAACCACCAGGACCCCCTGGTCCTTCAGGGTCCCAGCGAGGTCAGGGACTCTCCAGAGAACCCCTCATTCTTGCTAAAGGTCCTGGATTCAAGGCCCGATCATGCTCGCTTACTGGTTCTGTGGCCTCAGGACTGTCCCTGCTCTTCTCGCACCTGACTCCCTATCTGTAAAATGGACAAGTTAGGCTGATTGGTTCCTTCCTACACTGAGGCCTGGTTCCAGTGTGAGTCTGATACAGGGCCCCCAGCACAGTCCTGGGCTCATAGCAGGCTCGCCAGGATTCTGTGGTTCTGCCCTCCCGGATCTGCCCTCCCATCATCTAATGCTTTCTCCTTAGGTGTGCCCCAGGTTACTATGGCAACCCCAGCCAGGGCCAGCCATGCCAAAGTGAGTAGCCTTGGGGAGGTTTTTGGGGTCGGGCTACCCTGTCTCCCCCAGGGGTGGAGCTAGGTTAGAAATTTAATTCTTCAACCTGTGGTAAGTGACTTTACCTTTCTGAGCCTCAGCTTCTTTACCTATAAAATGGGTATAGTAAAAAACTCATGCACTCCAGAGGGCTGCTATGAATGGGTGTAATGCCTACACAGGGTAGGTGTTCAGAAACAAACACTCCCTCTCCTAATGAGGAGTTCGATGCCCAGAGGGCAGTGGAAGTGAGGGTGCTTGGAGGCGGGTTTGGGGTTCCAGCTGTGGCTTCCCTCCACCTTAGGAGATGGCCAACTGCCAGAGCCCATCGGCTGTGGCTGTGACCCCGAGGGCAGCAAAAGCAGCCAGTGTGACGCAGCTGGCCAGTGCCAATGCAAGGTTAGTCCAGACCCCTGCTCTCTAGGAGGCCGTGCACCACAGCCCTTGGGGGTTGCCCTGGCATTCCCTCTCACCGTACCCTTGGGGCTGTCCCTGAGACACCCACCCCCACCTTTCCCCAGAGGCCCCATCGCTGCCCCACAGCATGGGCCCGGTGGGAAATCAGGCAGCAGCCCACGGGAGTCGGGCCTAGGCCTGGGGGCTGCTGGGACTCCCCCAGAACTGCGGGACGTGACCGGGAGGCTGACCTCAAAGGCTACCAGAGGTGAAAGAGCTGCCCTCTGAGCCCCCCATGCCCACCCTCCCGTCCGTCCTCCCAGGCTCAGGTGGAAGGCCACACATGCAGTCACTGCCGGCCCCACCACTTCTTCCTGAGCGCCAGCAACCCGGACGGCTGCCTGCCCTGCTTCTGCATGGGCGTCACCCAGCAGTGCGCCAGCTCCTCCTATGTCCGCCACCTGGTAAGTGCGCCTGCGCGTGTGCGTGTGCATGCGCGTGCGTGTGCGCATGCGCCGCACTTTGGCCCCCCCCCCCCGCCCCCCCCAGCCCTCCGGGGGGCCGGTCGGAAAGCTGGCCCCCTGGCGTTCTCTCTGCTTGTAAGGACACCCATCTCCAGGCCCCCACTATGGCCCCTGTAAGCACGGATCCCAGCGACCCTCGACCCGACCCTCATACCCTTCCTGGGACCCCTTTATCGCTTGTGTCATCACTGAACCCCGTGCCCCTTTCTTCTCCCCCGTAGCCTCCCCATTCCCCCGTCACTTCTGTCTTCGCCCCGCTCTCAGCAATGCCCCCATGACCCACCCTGATGCCTTCCCCGACCCTCCCCCACCAAGGTGACGGCCCCAAGCACAGGGCTGACACCCCGTCTTCTCTCTGCTGCCAGATCTCCACCCGCTTTGCCCCTGGGGACTTCCAAGGCTTTGCCCTGGTGAACCCCCAGCGGAACAGCCGCCTGACAGGAGGCTTCACCGTGGAACCTGTGCCCGAAGGCACCCAGCTGTCCTTTGGCAACTTCGCCCAGCTCGGCCATGAGTCCTTCTACTGGCAGCTGCCAGAGGCCTACCAAGGAGACAAGGTGTGATGTACAGTGAGGCCTGGCAGGCCCTCCCCGGCCGCGGGTTCTGAGCCAGGCCCTAGGGAGCCCCGAGGTCAGCCGGGATGCCAACGCAAGCTGATCTCAGAGCAGGCGTTGGCCACATTGGGATTCAATGCCTTTGCAGTCAGAGTCCTCAGTCTAAACCCAGCTCTCCCGCTGACTGGTTGATTACCTTTCAATTAACCTCAGCTCCAGGGCGGCTGGGAGAATGGGAGTTCGTGCCCTGCCCATGAGGAGTACCCTCCTGTTGATGATTATTAGCTTTCAGGCAATACATAGGTCCTGGGCAAGGCCTTGGAAATACAGGGACAGATGAGACAGCACAAGTTCAATACCATGCATTTGTTCCCTCCACCTTCCCTCATCTAGGCTTTTGGTTCTGTGCTTACTGGGTGCTTGGTGGTGGTCTTAACTCTGATGATAGTTCCTGTTTCTTGAGCTCTCATGGGCACTGTTCTAAGAGCTCGTACGTGTTGTAAATCACCACTCCTATCCCCTGTCCTGGGAGGAAATGAAGGGGACACCCAGAAGGTGGCAGGGCTGGCCTTCAGAGCCAGGTCAGAGGCTGCTCTTAGATACTCCACTGGCCAGAAATAAGGTGTGGTTTGGTGATGATGGTGGTGAAGGGAGGGGTGGGGGAGGCGCATCCAAGGAGCAGACTCCAGAGCAGCCGCGTCCGAATGTGTTCCTCGAGCAGTCCGTGCCATCCAGTGGCAACCAGAAAAAGATGGTCTGGGTACAGGAGGCCCTTGCTGGCCAAGGTCAGCAGTCAAGCAGACGTGTCCCCTCTCCCAGGATCCCAGGGAGGTCAGGGACACAGGAGGGGCAATTCCCAAGCTGCGCTGTCCTTCTTCCTGGGACAAACCCACTTATCCCAGCCTCCCAAAGGCTGACCTTCTAGTCCCTTCTCCCTCTCTGGTTCCTCCCCTCCTGGCTTCCCGACTTCCCTGTGTGCGTCTCTCTTGCCCTGGCCTGGAGTTCACACATCTCTCTCTCTCTCTGACTCCTTCTCTTGGCATTTCCCTGCACCCCGCAGAGGGAGGCATATTTTGCACAGATGCGCTGGGCTCATCAGGTAGGCCCGTGATCTGAGTGGTGTGAAATGGATGTGACACAGTCATGGTATTCTTGGACACTCTCAGTCCTGCATGGGGGAATGCCCAGGCCCAAGGAGATGTGGGTCTGCATGAAGCCAGGCAGTGCCCGATGGCCCCACAGTCAGGGCACCAGTGTGCCCCAGCCCTGTGGTACCAGGAGTTAGAGCTGGGATGGTGTGTGCCCCAACCACTGGGTGGTCAGGTCCTAGCTCCTGCTGTCTGTGTCCAGAGTGGTGGCCGTGATGGCAGGAAAACTAACTCGATGCTAAACCACGTGACTATACCCAGCCCACCAGGTTACCCTAGCACTACCTCCCCAGCAACCTCCGTTAACGCTCTGAGTGCATGTGCCCCTTCGGTAGCCTAGCGTTACCCTCTGTGTGCCAGCCTGGAGGGGGGATGTGTGTCGTCTTCCCCAGTGTGGGCCTTTCTGGCTACTGTATCCATGGGGAGAGGACTCTCCCTGGGGCTCCGACACTGGGACCCTGGGAGGTCTGAGCTGGCTTGTGCCCCCCCACCCCCCATCAGAACCGCACATCCCTCTCAGAGGAGCAGTTGCGGACAGCTGTGACAGTTGGCAGGACCATGGGGCCCCCAGAGGGCAGGGGCCGGGCTCAGGCCCGGGCCCAGCGGCTATCACAGGTAACTTAGGGCCTGGCTGGGACAGGCTGTGTCTGGGGCCCCATGCAGACCAGAGAGTATAGTTTAAGCAAGAGCCTTGAGCTGAGGCCCTGGCCTTCCTGAGCCATTTGCCCCCAACCCAGACCCCAGCCTAATGCCCAGTCCCCTCCAGTGTTGCCCTCGGGAAACATTCCAGAGCTGTGAATGGCGTGGGCTGCCACCACGGACATGGATGGTAAGTGAGGCCCACGGAGCAGCCTCCCCAGACACAGAGGCCCCTTGGGAGCTGGACAGAGCCACAGCCTGTCTCTTGCCAGGAGGTATCTTCTGTGTGGGCTTCTCCCCACAGTCACCTGGGCCTCCCGGGGATACCCCCCCCCCCCCGGGCTCATGAGGAGCAAGAGGACATCAAGAACAAGGACCAGAAGGCCAGACCCTTCTGAACAGTTAGCTCAGAAGTAGTAGGTGGCTCAGTGGGCCTGGGGCGGCCTGATGGGAAGCAAGTCATCATGGTGTCCTTTCTGTCCCTCTCTGCTCCTTTCCTCTGTCCTCCCTCTCCTGGTCCCCCAGGTGGATGAGGCCCAGAGGCGGATGGATGCAGAGATCTGGCAGCTCCTTTCCAGCTTTGCTGCCCACCCCCAGCCCCCCGCCCGGGGCCTCTTGCCCCATGCCCAGCCTGCAGCTGCTCTGCAAGCAGCCCCACTTTCTTCCTCCTCCTCCTCCTCCTCCTCCTCCTCCTCCTCCTCAGCTTCTGGGCCCTCCTCGGCAGGCTCTCAGGTATGTGCCAAGGCACCCTCCAAGAGGCCCGCACCCACCGTGTTTTCTAGACTGCAGTTGCTGCTGAACCAGCGTCACCAATTCTGCCGTGTCTGCCTACTACCTGGACTATTATATACTTCAAATTTCCATTTATTTTATTTTTTAAGTAATTTCTATACCCAGCGTGGGGCTCAAACCCACGACCCCAAAATCAAGAGTCTCCTGCTCCACTGACTAAGCCAGCCAGGGGTCCCTCAGATTTATTTCCCTTTAAATCACTGACATACCACCTCCTTTGTGCTAGTCACATACATTTTCCAATACACAATACCCATGAAATTTTTAAAAGTCTTCTGGTGTGCCATATAAGTCATCGTGGGGTCCCCAAGAGGCACACAGCAGACACGAGGACCACCAGTCCAACCATGCTCAGTGACAGCAGTTGAAGTGGTATCTGGGTCCAGAGATGGGGAGCAAGTTGTCCCAAGAGCAGGGCCAGAACTTGAGCTCTGGGCCGGGGGCTTCTATCCCTCTGCCCCCCGCCCCTGGGGCCTCCCTCAAGGGTATGTGTGTGCGTGCATGCCTGTGTACGTGTCCCTACCAGGACTCTAACTGTGCTCTCATCATCCCCCCACCTCACCCCAACCCCCTCAGCTCTCACCACCTGTCCTTCTGTCCTAGTTCTCTCTCTCCTATGAAGGCTTCTCTCTGCTTCCTGGGAATCTCTATTATTGGCAGCTGCCCCAAGCCTTCCTGGGGAACAAGGTAACAAGGAGTAACAAGGAGTTGGGGGGTAGCAGGGTATCATCGAATCCCAAAATATTTGAGAGCGCTTTGTCAAAGCTCTTTATGATACAGATGGGTAGACCAAAGCTCAGAAAGGGGAAGGGACTTGCCTGGGGTCTGACACCTGTATCCAGATCCCTGACCTGGCCCTTGGCTCTGCATTCATTCCTTCAGGGAGCGTTAATTTAGCACCTCCTGTGCACTGTGTTACGTATGGACAAGAGATGACCCTGGCCTCCCACGGTGTAGTGTTTGTCTCATAGTCATTCCTGTCGTCATCAACACTGTCAATATCATTGCTATTACCATTGGCAATAGTGTTAGGATTGACATCAACTCTGGCCTGTTCCAAACACAAGAGTGCCTCTTAAGAATACAAATAATGTGTAATAAAGTATTTGGAGAAGCAGATAGGACAGTGTGGTCCAGAGGGTATGAGAAGAAAGATGGGCTAAAGCCAAGGGTAGAGCCAGGAGTCCTGAGAAGCTGGCAAGTGCTCTGCGGGCACTCTGCTCCAGGCAGAGTTTTGTACAGCCTGTATTACTTCGTCTTCATGCTGCCCTTCAAGCTTCTTTTTACTGCCGTTTCCATTGGGAGGGAAGCAGGGCTCAGAGAGGTTAAGTGAGTTGTCCAGGGCTGTGCAGCCAGGACAGCTGGACGTGGAACTCTGGTCTCACACTTGAGAGTCTGCTCCCTGAGCCACCTTCCTGCACACTGCTGGCAGCTGGGTCCTGGATGTGGTGATGAACTTGCCGGCATCCAAGCAAGCTGGAAACTAGTTGTTCCACTGTTAACCAGTTATACCTCACTCGGAATATGTAGAGAACATCCACAGGACTGAGGTAGCTCATACCACGCCTGGCATGTAGTCAGTAGGCATTTAATAAATGCTCACCAACTGCCTGAACACACAAATGAACACAAAGGCGAGGACCGACACACTGGTGTTGATCTGAATTTCTGCCCTAGTGGCAGACGAGAGAAAGTTCTGGGGTAGAGCCAGGGCCTCAGCGGCTCCCGTGAAAGCCCCTAGCAGGAAGCCTAAGGATTCTTCCAGTTATGAATAACAGAAAACCCAAGTCCAGCTGGCTTGTATGTGACAGAGAATCTATTGGCTCTTATAACTAAAAAATCCAAGGATGTTGGCATCAGGCATGGCTGGGTCCAGGGGCTGCTTAGGACTTTCATTTCGAGTGGCATCATTCTCTGGCTTCCAGTCTGACTAGTAAAGGGAGTATCTCTGTTCCAGTTGAAAGAGCAGAAGTGCCAGGTTTTCATGTCCACCCCATTGGAGGGGAAGGAAGGTGGTGGAACAGGCCCCTTGACCAGACCTGGCTCACGTCTGCCCTCAAACCACATGGGCATTCTGTAGGACAGAGCTTCCTTTAAAGGAAACCAGGGCTACAGTTTGCAAAAAGCTGGGAAGTGGATTCTCAGCAGACAAAACCCACCTGCCTGAGAGACAAGACCTCGGAAGGCTCACCCTCAACCCTACCCACATGGCTGGGAACTTTTGAACCTTCTGTGGCCTGCTCATGATGGTCACTCTCAGTACCCCTGTCTACTTTATGGAAGTTTCTTCAAATGGAAAGGGGATTGAAACTTGTTGGCTGAGTCATCAAGGCTGCTCAGGGGCCCCGCCAGCAGGTCCAAGACTGAAAGAACTGAGGGATGTCCTGTCTTCTAAGTAACCAGATGCCTCTGGTTGAATGGAGGGGCCTCTGGTTGAATGGAGGGGACAGGACCTGTGCAAAACTGCCTTGAGAGGCTCCGCCTCTGGCTGTTAGGGCCACTGAAGGCAGGATCAGGCTCTGACTACAGGGCTTGCCTCTCTGCAGGTGGCGGCTTATGGCGGAAAGCTGCGATACACCCTTTCCTATACAGCCGGAGGGCAGGGTAGCCCACTGTCTGACCCTGACATCCAGATCACGGTGAGCACATGGACTCCAGCCGGGCGGGCACCCTCTGTCCTTTCAGCCCAGCACTCTGCCAGCCTGGCACGAGCTGGGGGGCTCTGGCCCATTTCCTCTCACCCTCACCATCTGGTTAGGCACTACCCTGGCAGAGGCCCAGCTGCTGGGAGAAGGGGGCAGTGAGCACATACCTGATTCCTTTGGGCACATGAGCTTGGGAAATCAGAGAGCTGGGAGGCTTGTGTTGTGGAGAGGCTGGGACTGGCAGAGGACCCCTCTGTCCCTGAGAGCCCCTTGGTTCCCCTCCTAATCCTGCTGCTATCTCCCCAGGGCAACAACATCATGCTGGTGGCTTCCCAGCCAGCTCTGCAAGGCTCCGAGAGGAAGAGCTTTGAGATCACTCTCCGAGAGGTGAGGGTCACCCAACCACATCCTGGCTGACCCTCCCCTACCGCTCACCCTGCTTTGGAGCCCGGCTCTGATGCCAGCTACCCCCGCCTATCCCCAGCCAGTGCCTGGAGGCCAGGGGTTCAGGTAGGGGGCGCTGCGGGACTAGCCCACAAAGTCCAACACCCCTCACCCACTCTTGCTGTTGTCCCCCCCACCCCCCAGGAATTCTGGCGCAGGCCTGACGGGCAGCCAGCCACGCGGGAACATCTCCTGATGGCATTGGCCGACCTGGATGAGCTCCTGGTCCGGGCCACATTCTCCTCAATGCCACTGGCAGCCAGCATCAGCTCTGTCAGCCTGGAGGTGGCCCAGCCCGGGCCCTCAGCAGGACCCCGCGCCCTGGAGGTGGAGGAATGCCGCTGTCCCCCGGGCTACGTTGGTTTATCCTGCCAAGTGAGTGTGGCCAGCCCGGGCGCCTGCTCTAGTCCAGCTGGGTCAGCAAGCTGGCCAACTGGCATTTCCGTGGCCTGTGATGCCGCCATAACGGTCATGTCCTGCGCGGTGTCTCTTTTATTCTTCTGGACACCCCCGAGAGATGTGGAATTTTCCCCTTTGAACAGATTCTTTTTGAATAGAGGCTCTGAAGGGTGAGTGGCTTACCCAAGGGCTTCCAGCTACACTCGGCCAAGGCTAAGACCCAGCTCTTGCTCCCAGGGTGCACCCCAGAGGCAGGGAGACAGTACCAGATACAAATTACCCTTGGCCAAAGCAGAGCATAGACAAGCCTCAAGGAGGTAAACAGTGTGGAGCTGGGTAGGGATATGGGCAGGAGGGTGCACGTAGCAGAAGCTCAGAAGGAGGAATGTATGGGGATGTAGGCTACAATGCAGAAGGGACCCTCCTCCCCCCAGAAAGCGGGGGGTTGGGGGGTTGGGGCCACTTCCTTAGGTCCAGAACAAGGCTCTGTTCAGTAGGGAATGCCAAGCTGTGAAGGGAGTGCTATGATCTGTGCTGGGCCTCAGGAAAATTCCTCTGGCCTGGCGAATGACCCCAGTGGAGTCCTATTTAGAGGGAGGGCAGGGGGGTGGGTGGAACAGAGGCCTGTCAGTTGCAGAGAACCCAAGAGCATCCCCATGCTTTGGGTGGAGACCATGCGGCGACTGGTCCACGCTGGATGAGTGAGCTTGGAACGGAGGAGGGAGATGAGGGAGGGGCGCGGGCAGAGCTGCAGTGTCAGGTGGGCGGCCCAGAGGTCAAGTGTGGGACCAGCCAGCACCCGGACTCGGGAACTCCCCGATGGAGAGTACACGTCTCCTCCGTTTCACATCTGTGCACCTTTGCTGTGGCCACAAGAACTTTCAAATTCAAATATACGATCTTCATATCCTTTGAAGTGAGAAAATTTAACACATTTTGAAGGAGAAGCCCTGGGGAGAGCAGCAGAATCAGCAGCGAAGCAACACAGATTTCTAAACATCCCTTTGAAATGGTTGGAGAGGGAGGGCCTGGAGGGGTTTCAAAGGAGGGGTGATGAATAGAAATTCTTTGTTTTCAGAACCCATGATTACTCACTTAGAATGGGTAAAAACATCCGCGATCGCATGCGTGCTGCCTCTTTCACTTTGTTTACTGAGCGTAAAGGTGAAGGTAAAGACCTCCAAGGGCTCATTCCGAATCTGGGCCTCCAGAACCTTGTTTTCATCAGAGAATTAAGTTTTTCAGGAGAAACCCGGCCAGAATTTTCAGGAACCAAAAGGGCACATGGATATGTGTTCTCCGTTAAGGGTGAACTGGGACGTCAGTAACTCCCCGAATGGAGGTGCCAGGCAGGATGGGGACAGACACAGTCCCAGCTTCTGAGTGTTGAGAAAGTGAACACAAGGAGAGGGCGCGAGGTTCCAGAGAGAGGATGCTGTCGGGTAGGGGAGCTGGGCCCGGGATTTCCCAGTCTAGAACCAATGGGAGTCGAGACTGGAGAGCCACAGGAGGGAGAGGATTCCGGTCTGTAGGCTCCGGATGGGACCACAATGGAGATAGAGACCAGCCCTCCTCTCTCCCCAGGACTGTGCCCCGGGCTACACGCGCACTGGCAGTGGGCTCTACCTTGGCCACTGTGAGCTGTGTGAGTGCAACGGCCACTCAGACCTGTGCCACCCAGAGACGGGGGCCTGCTCGGTAAGCCATACCAGGGGCAGGGATCAGTTTGTCTGGGCCTGGGTGGGGCACAGGGCCTGCCTGGGAGGCAGGGAGGGGCAAGCTTGGGCAAGTAGGCCTTGAACCCCCAGTCTATGGGGGGTGGGGGTGCCCAGAAGAGGGAATAACATTTTCTCTATAAAGAAACCTTTGCGGGGCACCTGGGGGGCTCAGCAGGTTAAAGCCTCTGCTTTCAGCTCAGGTCATGGTCTCAGGATCCTGGGATAGAGCCCCGCATCAGGCTCTCTGCTCAGCGGGGAGCCTGCTTCCTCCTCTCTCTCTCTGCCTGCCTCTCTGACTACTTGGAATCTCTGTCTGTCAAATAAATAAATAAAATCTTAAAACAACAACAACAACAAAAACCTTTGCTTCCTGCTCTGTCCTCTCACTAGAGTGACACTTGTTCTCTGTGGAAGCATCAGGCTACAGAGACAAGCCAAAAAGAAAGTAAAAATGCCCTATAATCCTACCACCTGGAGGTAATCACTGTCCGCATTAGTGTGGGTAGAACTTTTTATTCTTTTTCTGGGCAGATATTTACACATACCAATGTGTCTTTTGTTTTACAAGTAAACATAGCTTCATTGTGTTTGATGATCAGCTTTTTTGCTTCCAAGTTCATGAACGTCTTTCCAGATCATTAAACTGTTACTTGTCTGGGAACTTTTCGGGAGGGCGGGTGTGTGTATGTGTCTGTGTCTGTGTATCTGTGTGTCTTTCCAGATCATTAAACTGTTACTTGTCTGGGAACTTTTCAGGGTGGTGTGTGTGTCTGTGTCTGTGTATCTGTGTGTCTGTCTGTGTCTGTGTGTAGACCCCCCCCCCACCAGGGTCAAGGACTGGGTGTTTGACAGACCCCCGGCTAAACGCAGAGCAAGCAGCAGGCTCTGTTAATAAAACAAACATGAATCTCATTGGAGAACATAAAACCCACACATATTTTTATGAAGAAGCGTGAATTACAAAGCTCTGCCCCACCTACCCAGGTGTATACCTTTACGTTTCTCTGACGTCACAGGTGTTTGGGTAGAAGAATGTAAAGTGCAATCAAGGGAGTCTCCTTCTCCCTCTGCTCCTCCCCCTGCTCCTTTTTCTCTCTCTTGTTCACTCTCACTCACTCAGTCTCTCAAGTAAAGAAAATCTTTTTTTATTATATATATTTTTTATTATCGGGACGGTAGACAAACCGTAAGAGACTCTTAATCTCATGAAACAAACTGAGGGTTGCTGGGGGGCGGAGGGTAGGAATAGGGTGGCTGCGTTATGGACACTGGGGAGGGTATGTGCTATGGTGAGTGCTGAGAAGTGTGTAAGACTGATGATTCACAGACCTGTACCCCTGGGGCTAATAATACATTATATGTTAATAATATTAATAATAGGGGCGCCTGGGTGGCTCAGCGGGTTAAAGCCTCTGCCTTCAGCTCAGGTCATGATCCCAGGGTCCTGGGATCGAGCCCCGCATCGGGCTCTCTGCTCAGCGGGGAGCATGCTTCCTCCTCTCTCTCTTTCTGCCTGCCTCTCTGCCTACTTGTGATCTCTATCTGTCAAATAAATAAATCTTTAAAAAATAATAATAATATTAATAATAAAATCTTTTTTAAAAATTATTTATTTATTTATTTGACGGAGAGAGAGAGCACAAGCAGGGGGAGCAGCAGAGGGAGAGGGAGAAGCAGGTTCCTCACTGAGCAGGGAGCCCGATGTGGGACTGGATCCCAGGACCCCAGGATCATGACCTGAGCAGACACTTAACTGACTGAGCCACCCAGGTCCCCCAATAAAGAAGATCTTTTAAGAAAAAAAAGTACAATCAACATCATCCTTTTAAAAAAAATTTGTATTGGAGCGCCTGGGTGGTTCAGTCAGTTGAATGCTCACCTCTTGGTTTCAGCTCAGATCATGATCTCGGGGTCATGGGAGCAAGCCCTGTGTTGGGCTCCATGCTCGGTGTGGGAGCCTACTTGGGATTCTCTGTCTCCCTGCCCCCTGCCCCTCTCATTACTCACATAGGCTCATGTGCATACACACTCTCTCTCTCAAATAAATAAATCTTTAAAAAATTTTTTTGATTATATTTTTAATTTAAGTTCCAATATAGTGAACCTACAGTGATATATTGACATCATCCTTTTGGATAGCTGTGGGGGTGGATGTTCATTTTCATCTGTCCAGTTCCCTGTTCACTTTTGTTTCTGGCATTTGGCCGTTCTAAACCCCACTGAGGGGTACACCTGCAGTGACAGCTTGCTGCCATTCTACAATTATTGCTGTAAGATAGGCTCACAAATGGGGCGCCTGGGTGGCTCAGTGGGTTAAGCAGCTGTCTTCAGCTCGGATCATGATCCCAGGGTCCTAGGATCAAGCCCCACGTTGGGCTCCCTGCTCAGCGGGAAGCCTGCTTCTCCCCTGCCAGAAGCTCCCCCTGCTTATGCTTGCTCTCTGTCTCTCTCCCTTGCTCTCTCTGTGTCAAATAAATAAGTAAAATCTTTAAAAAACAAAACAAAACCTCACAAACACGGCACTTCCAAACCCGGGAATTATGAAATTGTGCAGTTTTTGGTAAACGTTGCCGACCGGTGAGCGGCCGACGCTCTTGTGCCTTGTAGCAGTGCCGACACCACGCCGCCGGGGAGTTCTGCGAGCTGTGTGCACCTGGCTACTACGGAGACGCCACGGCTGGGACACCGGAGGACTGCCAGCCCTGCGCCTGCCCGCTCGCCAACCCTGAGAACATGTGGGTGCCCTCCTGGGGCGGGGGGGGGTGAATGCAGAGGATGTGGGGTGGAGAGTGGGCGTCCCGGGGCCTGACCTCTGCCTCCTCTGTCGCAGGTTCTCCCGTACCTGTGAGAGCCTGGGGGCTGGTGGGTATCGCTGCACGGCCTGCGAACCTGGCTACACAGGCCAGTACTGTGAGCAGTAAGTTTGCAAACAGGATGAATGGAGGAGTGGCGGAGTGGGGGGCGGGCAGTCTATAGTAGACTCCTAGGGGAGAGCCCCGGATGCTGTGGCTCTGGCATGTCCCTGCCGGGATCACATCTCTCCCCTGCCCAAAGCCCTTCCAGGAGTCCCCATTGTCCTAGGGCCACGCCCAAGCTCCTGCCAGTTTTGACCCCCAAACCTACTGTAGGTGGGCTTAACCTCTTGACTTCTTGATGTTCAGAGCTTTCCACGTGCTGTTCCCTCTACCTGGAACGTTCTTCCCTTTCTGGCTAACTCCGGTTTAGCCTTCAGAGCTCAGCTTCATTCACTATTCAGCACATTTTTATTGAGCATCTACTGTATACCATGTAGTGTGCCGAGGTGTTGGAGATAAAGTGAACGAAACAGATTCAGTCCCAGGCTTTAGGGAGCCTACCACCTGACGCGGAGGACGGGACAGCGAGTAGTCATACAAATACATCCTTACGGGCAGTGGGGAGTTCTCTGAAGTACAGTCTGTTCCAGAGGAATTGACCAGCTCCACAGTGCCATCCTCGGGGAGCCTCTTGGTTCTCAGGGCTGGGTCCTGCCCCCCGTCTCTGTCCCTCACTCTCGTCTACATAGTTCCTGTGTTGGTTTCCCATGACTGAGTTCTACAGGAGCAAAAGCTTCACCATGTTCATTGTCGTATTTTCATAACCTCGCATTGTAGTTGCTCAACAAATATGTGTCGAATAAATGTTTTCCTGGAGGATAAAGGCCTCATTAGCCCCGTTATCCAATCTGCTGACATTGCCCTGTCCTCCCCTTTCTAAGCTCAGTGAGGCCCTGTGTTGGGGTCTCTTCAGTATCTAAAGTCCTTCCAGAGTTGCGAGCTTCCCCACCCCCCACTGGGCACACCCCCACGGGCTTCTGGCTCCCCAAGTCCACTGTGAGGCACCGAGTCCCCTGGGGCCTAGGGCCTGACAGAGCTGAGCTTTGTTCCTCCTTACAGATGTGCCCCTGGTTACGTGGGTAACCCCAACGTGCAGGGGGGCCGGTGCCTGCCACAAGGTAAGTGGGATTAGGGGCCCAGGAGAGGGGGATGGGCAAGGCGGTGAGCCTAGGGAGTTTGAGAGCTGCTGTGTCCAGGGAGACAGGGCTAAGGATGGGGCATGCCAGTCTTTGGGGAGACAGACATGACACAATGGCTCGAGCTGGGAGCTTCCTGCCTGAATGGCCTCTCCTGTCCTGCCTCGAGCAGTTGCAGCCCCACTGGTGGTCCAGGTGCATCCAGCTCGGAGCATAGTAACCCAAGGCGGCTCCCACTCCCTGCGGTGCCAGGTCAGCGGGAACTCACCCCACTACTTCTACTGGTCCCGTGAGGACGGGCGTCCCTTGCCTAGCAGCACCCAGCAGCGACATCAAGGTACCCAGGACCCTGGGCCCCTCGCCCCTGTGAGCTACCCCAGTGGGAGGGGAGGCACAGGCCTGTTTGCTGGGATCCTGTCCTTACACACAAGACCGGGTGGGAGAAGCAGTGCCTCTGGCCTCACGAGCTCCCAACCGCTCCCCACCAGGCTCTGAGCTCCACTTCCCCAGTGTCCAGCCCTCGGATGCCGGCGTCTACATCTGCACCTGTCGTAATCTCCATCACGCCAACAGCAGCCGGGCAGAGCTGCTAGTCACCGGTGAGTCCCTGTTCCCCGCCTCCCAGGCCCTGTGAGGCTGGACTGTAGACACAGTGAGGGGGTGGTGGTGCTTGGATGGAGGTGCTGGCCATGGAGACAGAGAGATGATGGAATAGAGGCTAGTTTTAGGGGCAAAACTGGCAGGATTTGGTTGTGGTCAATGAGAGAGAAAGAAAGGCTAGGTTGATGCCCAGGGGCGTGTGTTCCAGCAGATAGGTAAAGAGGTGCCTTGTACTGAGATAGAGTAGGCTTAGCAGGAGAGTGTTTTCACTGGGGCTCCCCCAAAGCTGAGTCTGGGATGAGTGCGTACATGCCGGTAGCTTATTTGGCAGGTGAGGTGAGGTAGGAAAGAGAAGGCATCCCGTAAAGGGCATGTGACTGAGCACATTCCCACCGTGGGCTGAAATTCTGGGAAACTCTAGAGTAAGCTGTGCACCTTGGCGTCACCCTGCCCCCCAGGGTTGATTGATTGAGGCCTCGTCTAGAAGCACCAGGTCCCCTGTGTTCTGCACTACCTCGGGGGGTTGGGGAGCGCAGGAGTCTCCAGTGGTCTGAGAATGACCTCGGGCATAGTAATGCAGCAGCTGGCAAAAGTCAGGCAGGCCGGCTCTGAAGTGACATGGCAAGGGGACATGAGCAGGGTGCCAGCAGCACCGGCCACACACAGGTCAGAGGGCATCACAGGGTTGGTTTTGGACTTGTTGAAGTTTGAGGGATTTGAGAAAACATCTAAGCAGGTACATCAGGCAGGCATTTGGGGATGGAAGCCTGGAATTCAGGAAAGAGGTCCCGGCAGAGAAATGAGTTCAAGAACTCTTGGCACAGAGAAGGTGTTGAAAGCCATGGAACAGAATGGAATTGCCCAGCGAGAGTGTGGCTCAAGGACAGGGCCTACGAAGCCCCAAGGAGCTCCAGTTCAAACATGTCGAGTTGAAGAGAGAGGACAGCGAAACGGGGTGAAGCAGTTGCAGCCAGTGAGATAGGAAGAGAGCAGGGGGACGTGGTATGTTTGGGGTCATGGGGGGTGGGGGCTTCCGGGAAGGCACGGTTGGCCTCACCGGCTGCCCTGGGGAAGTCAGATGTGAGCAGAGCAGTGACCCTTGAAGGTCATGCTTTGACAAGAGCCACTTTCAGTGGAGAGAAAGGGTAGAAACCAGATGAGAGAAAGACAAAGAATGGAGGCGAATGTAGACAGCAAATATAGACAATGCCGTCAAGAGTCTTGGTTCTGAAGGAAGGCCAAGAAATAAGGCAGTAGCTGAAGAGAGAGTATGAGGTCACCGGAGTGTTTTCCAAAGTAGGAAATTCTAGAATGATCAAGAGAGAGAGGAGGGACTGATGTAGCAAGAGAGCCCGTGGAGGAAGACCTTTGGGGCATGGAAAGACAGCATGGGGCTGGGGGAGGGGAGGGGAGGGTCTCATCCTGCAGGGACGAGGCAGAGGGAGGGTGGGTAGGTTTGGGAAGATGAACGAAGTCATCTGCCTTCTGGAGGACTATCTACCTGGTAGATAACGGCCTGGTAGTTTCGATTCCCTCAGCAAGTATGAATCGAAGCCCTTAGTCAAGGACGTGGAAGGGGGTACAGGTGTGTGGAGAGGTTGGGAGGAGGTGCGAAATTGTTGCGGAGGAAGGAAACTCGCACCTGACAGAGGAGGCCAGTTGGAGTGAAGTGTTGAGAGCGGTTTTGTGATCGGTGATCCTAAAGTGGAGCCAGTGGGCTCATGGCAAGAGGCTGTCAGAGCACAGCCTGCGGCGGCTCAGTGCCAGCAGGAAGAAGGTGGACCACGGGGTTGAGCCAGGATGAGGGAGGGAGGCACCAGGGAACACAGTGGAATGGAAGCCAGCCTGGGAGGGAATCCCCTCCCAGACAGGGTGATGGAGAGAGAGAAAGCAGCCACAGGACAAGAGCCTGGCCAGCTCCCAGCTCATGGTGGGCCTCCTGTCCCCACAGAGGCTCCAAGCAAGCCCATCACGGTGACCGTGGAGGAGCAACGCAGCCAGAGCGTGCGCCCTGGAGCCGATGTCACCTTCATCTGCACGGCCAAAAGCAAGGTGGGCAGAGCCGGGTGGGGACCTCAGGGAGGGAGGCTCTGCCTTCCGGTGTCTGCTCTAACCTGCCGTCCATCCTCCTGGCCCCGCCCACAGTCTCCAGCTTACACCCTCGTTTGGACCCGCCTGCACAACGGGAAACTGCCAACCAGGGCCATGGACTTCAATGGCATCCTGACCATTCGCAACGTCCAGCCGAGTGATGCGGGCACTTACGTGTGCACCGGCTCCAACATGTTCGCCATGGACCAGGGCACAGCCACACTGCACGTGCAAGGTACACGGGTCATTGCCATGACGGGCTCATCCCCCTGCAGCCTTCTCCCATGCCCACCGGGACTAGCGAGCGTCTTTGTTCAGCTGGCAGTTCGTGACCATCTCTGACCAGACCAGATGGAAGAAAAGGGGGAGGGGACAGACAGGAGCTCTGCCCTCCCACGCCACATGCAGTGATAGGGATGCAGTAAGTCTGGGCACAAATGAGCAAGCCGCGTAATTCCACATGGCGATGAGGGCTGTGATAGGAGTATACCGTGAGGTAGGAGGAGGGTGGCTACTCTCCACGGGGTGGTCAGGCTGGGCCTCTCTGAGGAGGTGACATCTGGGCCGAGAGCTGAAGAAAAACAAGGCGTTCAGCCACTTGAAGAGCTGGCAGAGTGTTCTTGGTGGAGGAAGCAGCATGTGCAAAGGCCCTGAAGCAGGAGCGTTTTGATGTATTTGAGCACTGTCAGGGCTGGTGTAGCTGGAGCTATGGAAGGGGGTAGGTGAGGGGCACCAGGGTGGCTGTCGGTTAAGTGTCTGCCTTCCGCTCAGGTCATGATCCCGAAGTCCCAGGATAGAGCGCCGTGTCCAGCTCCCCGCTTGACAGGGGAGTCTGTTTCTCCCCTGACCACTTGTGCGCACGCTCTCTCTCTCTCTCAAATAAATAAGTAAATTTTTTTTAAAAAGTGGGGGGTGTAGGTGAGGAACTTGAAGCTGTGAGCAAAGGTGGATCACAGCAGGGAGTTCGGATTTTATCCTAAAAGCTCCTGGGAGCCACAGCCAGGCCTGAAGTGGGGAAGTATAAAGATCCCACGGACATTTTCAAAGCTTCCTGTGGCCACTCTGTGAACAGACAGCCATAGGGGGCTAGAGCAGAGGCAGAGAGAGCAGCAGCAAGGGGGATACTCCCCACCCTGACTGCATCCCCCTCACCTCCTCCATCAGCCTCGGGTACCCCGTCCGCCCCTGTGGTCTCTATCCACCCACCGCAGCTCACCGTGCAGCCCGGGCAGCTGGCCGAGTTCCGCTGCAGCGCCACAGGGAACCCCGCACCCACCCTCGAGTGGACAGGTGAAGCCGTGTCAGGACTTCCCGCGGGGCCCGCCACTCCTGGATGGGTGGGGAGGCAGGGGCAGGACTGGAGGCTGTGGGGTCTGCAAGCCGGCAGGCCTGGCTATGCCAGTCCCGGGGCTGCTGACCACCCCTTCTCCATCAGGGGGCCCTGGGGGCCAGCTCCCTCAGAAGGCACAGATGCACGGCGGCATCCTGCGCCTGCCGGCTGTCGAGCCCTCGGATCAAGCCCAGTACCTGTGTCGTGCCCGTAACAGCGCCGGGCAGCACGTGGCCAGGGCCGTGCTCCACGTACACGGTGAGGGGACAGGACTGAGGGTGGAGCTTGGGAGCACCCGGATCGTCCAGAGGGCTGTTTTCATGGGGTTCTGTGCACAGGGGGCAGCGGGCCCAGGGTCCAGGTGAGTCCAGAGAGGACTCAGGTGTACGAAGGCCGCACCGTGAGGCTGTACTGCAGGGCTGCGGGCGTGCCCAGCGCCACCATCACCTGGAAGAAGGAAGGGGGCAGCCTCCCCCCACAGGTGAGGAGAGCTGTCTGGGCCAGGCCCTCAGGCTCAGCAGGGTTCCAGCACCTGCCACCTTCGCTTCCCCGTCTCCTCCCCTCCTGGTTTTCCTCACATCCAGAGTGACAGCCTGCTCAGACCTCCTGTCCGGTGTACCCGAGCAGGTAGCCCCTGTCGGCCTCTTGCTTTGCCACCTGGCTCTGCCCTCTGTGTCCAACTGAGCCCCGGTATTGGCTCTGTGCTTGCCTCTGCGTTTCGTGCCCCCTACCCGTCCTCGCTGGCTAGCCCTCGCCGGGCTGCCTCGCCCCCTTGGGCAGCTGACCCTTCTCACTGTGCGGCAGGCCCGGTCCGAGCGCACAGACATCGCCACACTGCTCATCCCGGCCATCACGGCAGCTGACGCCGGCTTCTACCTCTGCGTGGCCACCAGCCCTGTGGGCACTGCGCAGGCCAGGATCCAAGTGGTTGTCCTTCCAGGTGCGGGGCCTCTGGGGACTGAAGCAGTGGGGAGGGGAAAGCTCAGGGAGGGCTCCCAAGGCCGACTCCATTCGCTTCTGGCCCCAGCCTCAGGTGCCAGCTCCCCACCAGTCAGAATTGAGTCCTCATCACCGTCCGTGACTGAAGGCCAGACGCTGGACCTCAACTGTGTGGTGGCAGGCCTGGCCCACGCCTCCATCACATGGTACAAGCGAGGAGGCAGTCTCCCTCCCCACAGCCAGGTATGGGGGTCCCCGAGCCTGTGGCAGGGGTCCTGGGGGTGATTCGATGCTCTCCACAGGCAACCATCAACCCTGATTTCACTCCCTCTCCAGCTTCTGTCACGGGGCAGCTTGGAGCGGAGCCAGGGAGAGCTTGATGAATGACTCACCAAGGCTCAGAGGGCGTGGTGACTACGGTCCCCTCTTGTCCACACACTTTTCTGTCCCACCCTGTCCCAGGTGCACGGCTCCCGGTTACGGATTCCCCAGGTTTCACCAGCTGATTCTGGAGAATATGTATGCCGAGTGGAGAACGAGTCAGGCCCCAAGGAGGCCTCCATCATCGTCTCTGTCTTCCACAGCACCCATTCAGGCCCTAGCTACACCCCAGGTGAGGGGCCAAGCGGGGCCAGGCAGGGACCGAGCCCTAGGATCCCCCCACTGCTCCCAGGGAAGGTGCCTCTGGTCTCTTCAGTAACATCAGGGCAAGAGGGGGCACTCTAGGCCGGCTCTGGGGATGTGAGGGGACAGAGGGTGAGGGCAAGGGTGGTCTGGCTTACCTGGGGCCTCACAGTGCGGATACTGTTTCAGATTTTGTCAGGAAGCAGCAGTCAGGATTAAACTGAGTTGGGAGTCAGTTTAAACTGACCTGGGTTGAAATCCTCCCTCCACCCTTTATTAGCCTTGAACTAAGTCATGTCACGTTTTAGGGCTCAGTTCCTTCATCTGTGAAATGGGAACAGTAGCACTACCCTGTGGCGTGAGCAGATGATAAAGGCCGTCTAGAAGAGAGTTGTAGCGTTTTTGTCTGTGTCTGTTGGCCCAGCCTGGGCACTGAAGGGCTTTGGTTGCCCACAGGCCGTGGCCGCTCATCACAGATCAGGGAGTCACAGGTGGGCAAATGGGCCTCGAATTCGAAGTTGGAGGTGGATGAGAGAAGCAGGGGCCTGACTGTGCTGAGGTAGAAAAGCATGGTCCTAGCCTTAGAAAGGCCTCCCTCTGCCCTCCCACGCTAGGGCCTGGTCCTGTCCCAGGGCACTCTGCCCCAGGGCTCTGGGACTGGGGCTCAGGAGCCCAGGTCGCTTACTAGTTCCTCTGTACCAGTTCCTGGAGGAGCCCCTCCGGGCAGCTCCCAGCCCATCCGCATCGAGTCCTCCTCTTCCCATGTGGCCGAAGGGCAGACCCTGGACCTGAACTGCGTGGTGCCCGGGCAGGCCCACGCCCAGGTCACGTGGCACAGGCGCGGGGGCAGCCTCCCCGCTCGGCACCAGGTACAGCAGTCCCCAGGACCAGCCCGCTGGAAGGGTGGATAGGATGCCTCTGGTCGCCTTCCAACCCTCCCTGTTTGCACTCAGACCCACGGCTCGCTGCTGCGGCTGTACCAGGTGTCCCCAGCCGACTCAGGCGAGTACGTGTGCCGCGTGGTCCTTGGCTCCGGGCCCCTGGAGACCTCTGTCCTGGTCAACATTAAGGCCTCCGGCTCCCCTGCAGGATCCATCCCTGGTGAGGAACTGCCAAGGGCAGGGCACGCAGGAGGGGCTGAGGTCCTAGTGACCTCACCTGCCATTGGGAGGGTGGGAACAGGAGGCCCAGGTGACCCGCTATCTCCCAGTCACTTTCCCCTGGCCACGCAACTGCCTCCTCTTCCTCTCCCGAACTACCCTCTTCTCCCCCACTTCCTTGCTCCCTTCTACAAGGCTTGGCCCCTGCCCTGGCCCTCTTCTCCGGGCAGCTCGGCTGAGGACATCAAGTCCAGGCCACCAAACCCCAAGCATATGAGAGCCTGGCCGGACTGGCCCTGAGGTAGACCCTTCCGGCCCTCTCTCCTGGGGGCATCTGCTACCTTTGCTTCTTTCCCCACAGCCCCAGCACCTGTCCCACCTGTGAGGATCGAGTCCACATCCCCCACGGTGGCCGAGGGGCAGACCCTGGATCTGAGCTGTGTGGTGGCAGGGCAGGCCCATGCCCAGGTCACATGGTACAAGCGTGGGGGCAGCCTCCCCGCCAGGCACCAGGTGCGCGGTGGCAGGAGGGCGGGAGGGGCTGGCCTGGCCAAGCTTCGGGCAGTGAGTTGAGGGGGTCCTGGCCCCTAAGCTGAGCGGCTGGCAGTTCCCAGCTCAGAGGAGCCGGGTATAGGGGCATCTGCTAGGCTCTCACACCCCTGCCCCTGGCTGCCCAGGTCCGCGGCTCCCGCCTGTACATCTTCCAGGCCTCGCCAGCTGACGCCGGCGAGTATGTTTGCCGGGCCAGCAATGGGATGGAGGCCTCTATCACAGTCACAGTAACCAGGAACCACGGGGCCAACTTCGCCTACCGTGAGTGGGGCCACCAGGTTGGGCTGGGACAGAAGACAGGTTGGGCGGGGGTAGCTGTAGAGAACCGGATTGACTGGTGACCATCTTCTCCCCCAGCTCCGGGCAGCTCCCAGCCCATCCGCATCGAGTCCTCCTCCTCCCACGTGGCCGAAGGGCAGACCCTGGACCTGAACTGCGTGGTGCCCGGGCAGGCCCACGCCCAGGTCACGTGGCATAAGCGCAGGGGCAGTCTCCCCACGCGACACCAGGTATAGGCCTAGAATACGGACAGGCCAAGAAGGGACGGGAGGGAGGCCCTAGGTGGTGCAGGTCAAGGATGGGGGCTGGATGGAGGCTGGCTCCTCGGAGTCAGGGAAAGCCTGGGACGCCACTGCCCAGGTGTCTGGTACAATGGTTAGAACCCAGACTCGAGGACGGGCCAGCGTAGGTGTGAATGCTGCTTCCACCACTTACCAGCCTGTGACCTTGAGCGAGTTACTTAACCTCTCCGTGCCATAGCTTCAGTGTCTGTAAAGTGCTATCTTACTGAATTGTAAGGGTGCAGGGTTTGCAGGGCGAAGGCACTTAATATATGTGCAAAGTGCTCAGAGCTCTGGCAGGTAGAAATCGCTGAGCGGTTGCTCCTGTGATGCCGTTAATATTACTGTGTTCTGCACAGCTTAGGATGCTATCCATTGCGAGATGCATACAAGTTTTTATACTCCTAAGGAAAGAAAGTCGCTGCTCATAATTGTAAAATTATTTACTGTGAGATGCATCTTGATTTCAGAGACATTAAAAAGCGTGTCTTAGAATTGACGGAAGGTGGAATTAGTGCTTGCCCATTTCACCATGGCTCCTCCTGGCCACCTCCTACTCTTGGGACAAGTCTCCCCCTAAGCAAGATACAGCTGATGGCCAGGCCCCCAGGGGTCAGAGAGTGAGGCAAGCGTGTGGGTTATGGGTGCAGGGTCTCGTGAGGGCCCCCTCTGAGCTCACCTCCATTCTGGCCAGACCCACGGCTCACTGCTGAGACTACACCAGGTGTCCCCAGTTGACTCGGGCGAGTATGTGTGCCGCGTGGTGGGTGGCTCGGTGCCCCTGGAGGCCTCTGTCCTGGTGACCATTGAGCCTGCAGGCTCTGTTCCCGGTAAGCAGTACTGGGGGTAGGGCAGGGCCAGGGGCCTAGCCGTGGGAGACACTGGCAGGATCCCACGAGACCAGTACAGCCCACACACACACACACACACACACTTCTAGCCAGGGATTGACCCTCTGCCTTCTGTCCCCAGCGCTGGGGGTCACCCCTCCTGTCCGGATCGAGTCGTCATCCTCCCATGTGGCTGAAGGGCAGACCCTGGATCTGAACTGCCTGGTCGCTGGGCAGGCCAATGCCCAGGTCACGTGGCAGAAACGCGGCGGCAGCCTCCCCACGCGGCACCAGGTAGGAGGCAGGGGAACTAAGTGGGAGCCTGAAGGACCCTGGTGACTACAGAGGAGAGTGCACAGGCTTTGAATTCAGGCATATCTGAGTTCAGACACTGTCCTGCCAGTTTGCCTGCTATGTGACTTTAGGGCAAGTCATTTGACCTCCCTGGTCCTCAGTGTCCTCCTCTGGCAAGTGGGCTCATACTGCCTACCTCCCCTGCCCCACAGAACATCAACGAATGTTGGTCACCCACTTCTTTTCATTGGACCCAGTCCCGACATGGGGGCAGGGGAATTGACTGGTCATGAGCGGTGGTCTTTCCAAGAACAGCTCCTCTCCAGTCGAGTTGACTGGACCGGGCTGGGAGCAGGGCCAGGGAAGGGAGCAGGAGCCTGGCTGGGAGCCCCGGGGCCTGACTCTGAGCCTGACTTCCTCCTGCCCTGCCCAGGTGCATGGCTCAAGGCTGCGCCTGCCCCAGGTGACCCCAGCCGACTCTGGGGAGTACGTGTGCCGCGTGGTGAGTAGCTCGGGCACCCGAGAAGCCTCCATCCTTGTCACCATCCAGCAGCGCCTTAGCCCCTCCCACCGTGAGTATCTCGGGTCATAACAAACGCTGGGGGGCTGCTAGGACCACTCCAACCTCAGCAGCTCCCACACCCTGCTCCCGTCTCGTCCTCCCAGCCCAGGGTGTGGTGTACCCCGTCCGCATCGAGTCTTCCTCAGCCTCCCTGGCCAACGGATACGTCCTGGACCTCAACTGCCTGGTGGCCAGCCAAGCCCCCCACACCATCACCTGGTATAAGCGGGGGGGCAGCCTGCCCAGCCGGCACCAGGTATGGAGGCATTGGGTGGGGGGCAGGAGCAAAAACACCGGCCCTGACGGGATTCCAGAGGGGCTGTGAGCATCTTTTCTGTGGTCATTTAGTCAATTAGCAAGCATTGAACATTCTTAACTTGGTGGGCCCTGGACCAATGCTGAGGATATGTAGGTCCTACTGACCCCAGCTGGAACCCGTATCTTAACAGAATGTTCTGTGACTTACTCACTCTCTGAACGTCCCTGAGAATCTGCTCCCGGTTGAGTCTGCACCTGGCACTAAGAATTCCAGGTGGAACGAGGTGGTGCCTGGCCTCAGGGAGCTCACAGGCTAGGCAGACACAGCCCGTGACGACAGTGTAACAGAAACCACAACAGGGCACCATGGAGTCACCAGGGATGGTCACAGCAGTCTTTTGGCTCGGATGACAGGCGAGAATAGTACAAAGGCTAGAGGCACTGTCCACCCCAGCCTGGAGCCTCGGGAAGTCCACTGAGGGCGTTCTGAAGGACGCTTGGGTGGCAGCCAGCCCCGGCGAGGCAGCAAGGCTCCTAGAGTCTGGGGCGGCAGCGCTCGAGTTGTGCAGATGCTGCCCCCCACCCACTGACAGACTCGTGCTCCCCCGCAGATCGTGGGCTCCCGCCTCCGGATCCCCCAGGTGACACCGGCCGACTCGGGCGAGTATGTGTGTCATGTCAGCAACGGCAGCGGCTCCCAGGAGACCTCAGTCATCATTACCATCGAGGGCAGTGGCTCCTCCCATGGTGAGAGGGCACGGGGCAGGGGGTCCAGGCAAGTGGGCTCAGGGGGAGGCAGATAGGGCCCTGGCGCCATCACTGTTGACTAACTGGCTGTATGGCCTGTCGTGTCTGTCTCTAGTGCCCAGTGTCTCCCCACCCATCAGGATCGAGTCCTCGTCCCCCACCGTGGTCGAAGGGCAGACTTTGGATCTGAACTGTGTGGTCGCCGGGCAGCCCCAGGCCACCATCACGTGGTACAAGCGAGGGGGCAGCCTTCCTGCCCAACACCAGGTACAGAGTGGAGCCGGGCCAGCAAGGGCAGAACCCCTGTCGCTGGGACATTGCAGGGATAAACCCTGTGGGCAAAGAACCGGAAGCGAAGCCCTTGGTGGCAGTCCTGGGGCAGTCCTCTCTCCTACCCTGGGTAGACAGAGGGTGGCCTCATCAGGTCTGATGAGGGAGGCTCAGGAAGAGGCCTGAGCCAGTTGGTGACTTCTTGGTCCCTCGACCCCTCTCCCTCTCTTTCCCCATGTGCCCCAGGCCCATGGCTCCCGCCTGCGGCTGAACCACATGTCTGTGGCTGACTCGGGCGAGTACGTGTGCCGGGCCAACAACAACATCGATGCCCAGGAGGCCTCCATCATGGTCTTAGTCTCCCCCGGTGCTGGCAGCCCCTCCGGTGAGTCTGACAAAGGCCAAAAAGGGACCAGGAGACACAGGGAACAGTGCTCCCCGGGGGGTCAGCAGTCAGAGCTCTCTAATGAGGGTGGTGGTCCCGGGCAAGGGCTTTGCAGCAAGATGCCTGGGTTCGAATCCTGCCTGCGCTGCTAAGAGACTTGGAACATCCTCTCTTCCCTCAGCTTCATTTCCTCATCAGCAGCATGGGGATGTTGGTCACTCCAGCCCCATGTTGCTGTCCACTATGGTGGCCACCGGCCACACGTGGCAGTGACAGACAAAGTTTAACATTCACGTCGTCATGTTTGAGCGCTTCGTAGCTACGCGCAGCTGGCAGCCGCTATAGTGGGTAGTACAGATGAAAGAATATTTCCATGATCACAGAAAGTTCATGAATCCTATGGGATTTTATTTTAAGGACTTTATTTATCTGAGAGAGCAGGAGCAGAGGGGGGCGGGCAGAGTGAGAGGGAGAAGCCGACTCCCCGCTCAGCAGGGAGCCCAATGCAGGGCTTCACCCGAGGACCCCAGGATCCTGACCTGAGCCACAGACACACACTTAACCGGCTGAGCCACTAGGTGCCCCAGTGAATTCTACGAGGATGAAATGAGTTCACACACACAGTGCTTCCTTCCAGCAGTACCTGTCCTGCTCTGCGTGCTTAGCAGCCGTTAACTACCATTTTTTCTTCGGCCATGGGTTTCCCCGGCTGAGGCTCCTACCAAGCTCCTACCAACCCAGTCGTTTCCAAATCTGCTTCTGTGCCTATAGCCCCTGGCAGTGCTGTGCCCATCAGAATTGAGTCCTCCTCCTCCCACGTGGCTGAAGGGCAGACCGTGGACCTGAACTGTGTGGTCCCTGGACAGGCCCACGCCCAGGTCACGTGGCAGAAGCGCGGGGGCAGCCTCCCCACTCACCACCAGGTATGGGAGTTGGGGGGCTGGACGTGGTGGGCAGGCTGCTGAATGTGGGGCCCCTGGATAGAGGCCCTCCCCCGAGATCCACTCGGGAAGTCCCTAGGGGCACAGTGCCTGCCCAGGTCAGAAGCCGGACCTTGGCCCCAGCCTTCCAGCATTCTGACAGCTCTCTCCCGCTGCTCCCATTTCCCCATCCTGCCCCTGCTCAGGCCCACGGCTCCCGGTTGCGGCTGTACCAGGTGTCCCCGGCTGACTCGGGCGAGTATGTGTGCCACGTGGTGAGCGACTCTGGCCCCCTGGAGGCCTCAGTGCTGGTCAACATCGAGGCCTCTGGCTCCAGCGCTCTTCCTGTCCCTGGTGAGGCTGGAGAAGGGAGGTTGGCCAGCGGGGAGGGTTGGGGAACCAGCAGGTAGAGGTCAGGAACCAAGTCAGTTGGGATGTCTAGGGCCCAAAAACTAGACTTGGGAGTCTGGCCTGTGCGGGCGGGAGTCCCAGCGTCTCTGTCCATGCTCTGAGATGTTACAAAAGGGACTCCGTGCTTCACCTTCCTCATCCGCAAAGTGGGGATCACAAATTCGTGCAACGATACATGCATTCCCTAAAAGGCTGGGACTGCCCCTCTGTGGGTACGTGAGAGGGCTCTGGAGGGGGACATCCCTGATAAAAACCTTTCATATTCGCGGTGGTGTATTGGAGAAAAACAGCCACATATGAAACCCACCATGATTTCAGGGAAATCACCGCCCACGACGTGGCTGAGTGTTTACGGGTTTTGTTAAGTGAATCAATTGACTGGAAAACGTGAAATAATGACTACGTGGCTGTAGCGGACGTGATCGTAGTATGGGAATTGCTGAGAAATAAACGTGATCTAGCACTTACAGGGTGCTGGGCCCTGTTCTGTTTGCACGTTTAACCCGTTTCCTCCTCGCAACAACTGAGGTCGGTGTGACTATTCTCCCCATTTTACAGATGGGAAACTGAAGCACGGAGAGGTGAAGTCGCTCTCCGAAGGTCCTACAGCTCCTAAATGGCAGAGCTGGGTCTTGAACCCAGATAGTCTGGCCCCAGAGTCTGGGTTCTTAGGCACACACTGCTCAAGTTTGAGGAAAAAATGAGTGATTTGTTTGGAGGTGCCTGTCCCTGGGCCCCAGCCGCTGGTGATGTTGGAAGCACAACAAGAGATAGTGGGGCCATGGTCTAGGGTGTGCCATTTCCCCCAGGCCAGCCCAGCTGCCCCGGGCTTCAGAGGAATGGGCAGTGCAGGGGGCATCGAGGCCATCTTTCCATATGTGGTCTGGCCCCTGGTCTGAAAATCTGGGCCTCCAGGGGTCAGGACTGAGGGCAGAGGGGTAGGAGCTCCAACTCACTGAGCTCTTCCTGTGCCTCAACCCCAGGCAGAGTCCCGCCCATCCGCATTGAGACCTCCTCTTCCCACGTGGCGGAAGGGCAGACCCTGGATCTGAACTGTGTGGTCCCTGGACAGGCCCACGCCCAGGTCACGTGGCACAGGCGTGGGGGCAGCCTTCCTGCCCGGCACCAGGTACGGGGTCTGGGGAAAGCAGGATGTGGGCACACCCCACCCTACCCGACGCCTGCCCAACAGTCCTGCCTCATTCTAGCCAGGAGGGAAGGTGGCTCCAACATCCGGGGCTTTGGGGAAAATTGCAGCAGGAAGCCAGTGGCAGTCAGGAGGTCAAGTACAGGCTGGGCATAGCTGAGCCACCCCCAGCCTCCCAGCACCTGGGTGCAATTAAAAAAAGGCACCTGTTACTCAGAATGTTAGACTTTTTCCTACCACAAAAAAGTCATCAACGTACTCCACTGTCTAGGGCCTCGGGGTCGCCCTGCACAGGATGTGGCCTTCACAACTATATGTGACGGTCCTGGAGTGTACGTAGCAGAGGACTTGGGCATCTGAAGGCCATGGCTGCCAGCCCCCAAGCTCACTCTCCCTGCCCTTGCCCTGATGCTGGCCAGGTCCACGGATCCCTGCTGAGGCTGAATCAGGTGTCCCCAGCTGACTCTGGAGAGTACTCGTGCCAAGTGACCAGCAGCTCAGGCACTCTGGAGGCTTCTGTCCGAGTCACAATTGAGGCCTCCAGCCCAGGCCCCATTCCTGGTGAGTGACAGGAGCAGTGGGTGACGCTGGGACACAGGCTTAGGGAATCCCTTCCTGGCCTTGCTCTCGCCTGCTTCTCCAGCAGGACTCTGGCTCTCTGCTCCGTGAAGGTCCTCCAGCTCCTCCCACCACCCATGGGGGGCCAGCCCTGGGTCTGGATAGCATGAGCCCCTGGCATCCTGTCACTGCCACTACCCTCAGTCCCTACCTTCGTCCCCGGGAGCCTCACCCTTCTCACCCACCCGCTGTGTCCACAGCTCCAGAAGTGGCCCAGCCCATCTACATCGAGGCCTCCTCCTCCCACGTGGCCGAAGGACAGACCCTGGACTTGAACTGCGTGGTGCCCGGGCAGGCCCACGCCCAGGTCTCGTGGTACAAGCGTGGGGGCAGCCTCCCTGCCCGGCACCAGGTACAGGGGCCTGATGGGGAGCGTTCCAGGGCAGGCTGGGTTCGACCTGCATTTGCCTTCTGCACCCCAAACCTTGTGTGAGCCCTGGCCTCCTCTGGGACCCTAGGGGACACCATAGTTTGGGGAGCAGAGCTGCTCAGTGGGGTAGTGAGAGACCTGGGTGTTCTGGGCATGCCACTGAGCTATCCCCAAGGTCATTTCCTCCTCTGTCAAGTGGGCTACTTGGACATGTATGAGTCAGTAAAGGAAGCTCCCTTCTCCCTCCCAGCCGGGGCCCTGGGCTCCTGGGACTCAAGGGAGAGCTTGGCCCCTGGCACGGCGGACTTGGGGACTCGCGGGGCCCCAGGCACTTTGGCGTGATGGCTGTTCCTTCCTCGCTCACAGACCCACGGCTCCCGGCTGCGGCTGCACCATGTCTCTCCGGCTGACTCCGGGGAGTATGTGTGCCGCATCGTTGGCAGCTCCGGCCCTGAGCAGGAGGCTTCCTTCACAGTCACCGTCCCTCCCAGCGCAGGGTCCTCCTACCGTGAGTGTGGCAGATGCCGTGAGCAGGGGCCTAAGGGGAGACTGTGGAGCTGAGGCAGGGGTGCCCAGCCAAGCCGGCCAACCTGTGCCCAGCCTCCTGCCTGCCTCACCCCGCAGGCCTCAGGAGCCCTGTCATCTCTGTCGACCCGCCCAGCAGCACTGTGCAGCAGGGACAAGACGCCAGCTTCAAATGCCTCATCCACGATGGGGCAGCTCCCATCAGCCTGGAGTGGAGAACCCGGAACCAAGAACTGGAGGGTGAGCTGGTGGGGTGGGGGAGGCGGGCAGGATCCTGGAGGCCACTGGGAAGGTGGGATCACTGCTATGGGTGGGGCCGAGGCTGAGGAGGCCCCTCCCCTCTGGGGCCTCACTGTCTCCCATCTGCATGGGGAGGGGGCTGAACCCGGGAGTCTCCAGGGACTCCCATCTGCCACCTGGGACCCTGTGAGCTAGGCTGGAGAGGTTGGGGATGCAGGGCCAAGTTATACCTACTGTCATCACAGAGGCACAAGGACAGCCTCACTGACCATACCGTGCCCCATGCCAACTCCACAGACAATGTCCACATCAGCCCCAACGGCTCCATCATCACCATCGTGGGCACCCGGCCCAGCAACCATGGTGCTTACCGCTGCGTGGCCTCCAATGCCTACGGCGTGGCCCAGAGTGTCGTGAACCTCAGTGTGCATGGTGAGCAGCGTCAGCATGGTGGGCTCTGCCTCCTGTTTCCAGCCCTGGTTCTGAGCTCACGACCTCCAAGTTTAAATCCTGCCTCTAGCCAACACCTCCCTCTTGACCATTCTCCCTCTTGGCTCAATTTCCACATTGATGCAGAAGAGTCCCCACCGGGCAGTTACTGAAACCGGGGCTGTGACGGGCAGAGCCCTGCATGTGCGTTAGCAATGTCGTTCCTCCGGGTAGGGCCCCCCACTGTGTCTGTGCTCCCCGAGGGCCCCGTGCGGGTGAAAGTGGGCAAGTCCGTCACCCTGGAATGTGTCAGCGCTGGGGAGCCCCGTTCTTCGGCTCGCTGGACCCGGATTGGTGCCCCCACCAACGTGGAGCAGCGGCTGTATGGGGTCGTGGACAGCCACACAGTGTTGCAGGTGAGGCAAGTGTTCTGCTGGGAAGGAAAAAGGAATGGCTGGAAGAATGGTTGGGCGGGTGGGTAGGTAGATAGATGGGTAGATGGGCGAGCGGGTAGTTGGCGCACAGGTAGGCGGATGGGTAGATGAGTGGATGAAGGGTTGGATGGGTGGGCAGACAGGTGGGTAGGTGAGCAGATGGGTGGGTGGGTGGAAGGGTGGCTGAATGCATGGGTGGGTGGACGGCCGGATGGATGGATGTGTGGTAAGGGAATGGGGGGGAGATGGGGGCTGGGCAGGTGGGTTGATGGACAAGTGGTTGGGCGGACTAATGGGCTGGATGTCTTGAGTAGGAGCCCTCAAGCAGCCAAACAGGAGACCCGACAGTGAAGGGAAGGGTGGAGGGAAGAAGGAAAGGCAAGCCAGACCTGGGGTCTAATGTCCAGGTGCCCATCTGTGTCCACTTACCCAGCATCCTCGCTTTTCTTCCAGATCTCATCGGCTAAACCGTCAGATGCGGGCACCTACGTATGCCTGGCTCAGAATGCACTGGGCACTGCACAGAAGCGGGTAGAGGTGATCGTGGACACGGGCGCCGTGGCCCCAGGGGCCCCCCAGGTCCAAGTTGAAGAAGCCGAGCTGACCGTAGAGGCTGGACACACAGCCACCCTGCGCTGCTCAGCCACAGGTGTGGACGGGGGCGGGCACCCGGGGCAGGCAGCGCAGTGTGGCCCTGGGCCCTGAATGGTAGACGTGAGATCTGAAGATGCTAGCTTACCCAGGGAGGGGACTTCGCTGCTGGCACCGCCAGTGATGGCTGAGGTGCCCACTCAGGGACCCCCCTGAAGGGATGAGACCACCTGGTCGCTGCCTCACCAGTCTTGTACCCGGCTCATCCCCAGGGTAGCCCAGTGACCTCTGTGGTCTTTCACTCCACTCTGCAGGCAGCCCCACACCCACCATCCACTGGTCCAAGCTGCGCTCCCCGCTGCCCTGGCAGCACCGACTGGAAGGTGACACACTCATCATCCCCCGCGTAGCCCAGCAGGACTCAGGCCAGTACATCTGCAATGCCACCAGCCCCACCGGCCACGCCGAGGCCACCATCGCCCTGCACGTGGAGAGTAAGGCACTCGCCCACCCTCCTTGGGATACCCTCTCTGCATTGCATGGAGGTCTGAGCCCCCAAGCTGGGCTACATCCTGGGAAGAACCCCAGGAGTGCCGTGCCGGGGGGGCCCCGTGCCCCGCAGCCCCCCAGAGCCTGCCCTTGTCTGAGACCCACCTCCTCTCATCCCCAGCCCTCTGCTTTAGACCATTCAGCTTGCTGGTCCTTCGGCAGGACTCCTGCGTCTGACAGCTGCTCCCACCCCAACTGCTACTCTTCCCTACCCTGACCTCTGTGTCCCCCCACCCCCAGGCCCACCATACGCCACCACGGTCCCGGACCACGCTTCGGTGCGGGCAGGGGAGACGCTGCAGCTCCAGTGCCTGGCTCATGGGACACCCCCGCTCAGCTTCCAGTGGAGCCGCGTGGGTGGCAGCCTCCCCGCAAGGGTGACCGCTAGGAACGAGATGCTGCGCTTTGAGCCTGCAGCCCCCGAGGACTCAGGTCGCTACCGTTGCCGGGTCACTAACAAGGTGGGCTCGGCAGAGGCTTTCGCCCAGGTGTTTGTTCAAGGTGAGCAGCCCTGGCTCAGGCAGGGCAGAAGGGCTTCTAGGAGAAGAACATTCCTTGCATGCTAGGATGGGGGTTTTCTGGATCCTGGGACGGGGAGGCATCAGGGACATTTCTCTCTCTCTCCCTCTCTTTCTCTCACACACATGCATACACACAGAACCTCATACGTGTCCCCACAGGCTCCTCTGGTTCTGTCCCGGCCACTGCCATCCCAGCAGGATCCACGCCCATCGTTCAAGTCACACCTCAGCTGGAGACCAAGAGCATAGGTGCCAGCGTTGAGTTCCACTGCGCCGTGCCCGCTGACCGGGGCACCCAGCTCCGTTGGATCAAGGAAGGGGGTCAGCTGCCTCCTGGCCACAGTGTGCACGATGGGGTGCTCCGGTGAGCCGGGGGGTAGGCCAGACTGAGCTTGAGCTCCCCAGCCCAAGGTGCACGGGGGCTGTTAGGATACCCGTCCTGTGGGGCTCAGCATGAAACTGTGTCCTTGGGCCAATCTCTTCCACTCTCTGAGCCCAAATGTCCTCAGGCATACAATGGGTTATATGAGACCACATGAGATTATCTAAGGCATGTGAAAGGCCTTCGGTAAACACTGGCTCGTGTTTGTATCCTGATCAGTAGTGTAGGGGAGAGGGGACAGGCTCCGAGGTTGAATACATACACATGACCCAGGTCTCAGCTCTGCTGCTCTGCACCTTTGTAAGATCTTGAGATCTGACCATAGTCTTGGCCTAGGATGGGTGTGGTAATGTGGGTCTGTGTTCCTGCCCTACCCTACTACCTACCTCATGAAGTTAGTGGGAGACCAGAAGCTGACAGCGAGTAGTAACCTCTGACGGCTTTGAACTTCTGTGCCGTTGCAAGCATTCTTGTCAGTTGTTTGTATTTGCTGATGTCTTATTATTTTTTCTTTACAGAATCCAGAACTTGGACCAGAGCTGCCAAGGGACATATGTTTGCCAGGCCCATGGACCGTGGGGACAGGCCCAGGCCAGTGCCCAGCTGATTGTCCAAGGTAGTGTAGTGCCTTCAGGTCCCTCCTAAGGGCAGGAGACAGAGATGAGGGCCCAGGGACTGTGTTCCCCAGGAAGCCTTTTAAATGTCTATGAATATAGAGAATTACTCGACGCTATCTTGCTTGTGTCCAGCGCAGCACAGGGGACTTGACAAATACTGCAAGGAAGGGAGGAAGAAGGAAGATGGGGGGAGCGCGTGGGTGCTCAGACCAACCAATGCAGAAGGACAGCAGACACTCAAGTGAGGGAAGCTGCAGACGAGTGCGAGTGTTCAGGAGCGAATGCACGAGAAAGCACACGGACGCTGGGGGCTCCGGGCTCATGTCCTGGGGCTCATGTCCTGGCAGGCTGGCCTCACTCTGCCTCCACTTCCCTCCTCCCCAGCCCTGCCCTCGGTGCTCATCAACATCCGGACCTCCGTGCAGACTGTGGTGGTTGGCCACGCCGTGGAGTTCGAGTGCCTGGCCCTGGGTGACCCCAAGCCTCAGGTGACGTGGAGCAAAGTCGGGGGGCGCCTGCGGCCCGGCATCGTGCAGAGCGGAGGCGTCGTGAGGATCGCCCACGTGGAGCTGGCCGACGCAGGACAGTATCGCTGCACCGCCACCAACGCCGCCGGCACCACCCAGTCCCACGTGCTGCTGCTCGTGCAAGGTGAAGGCCAGCAGGGACCTCCGCGGGGACAGGGGCGTCACCAGGAAAGCGGACATGTAGCTGCCACCCACTAGGGCACCTGCTCTCATGATGGAGCCCCACAGCCCAGTCTGACGGCAGAGACAACCTAAACATAAAATAGACACACGAGAGTGTGAAAGAACAGAGAATGCAGGGCCAGCCCACCTCTGCGTCTTCTAAAGCAGCTCCTTTTCACCCCAACCCCCATGACCTGTCCCCAGACTGACAGCCGTGGGGGGCGGCATAGCGTTCTCCCGGGGCGTGTTGAAGCGTTTCAGGCTGCGGAGTCCTATGGACCCGTCCCTGAGCCTGGACTGCCCCGTTCCATGCGTGCAACCAGCAGGGAGCCTCATCTGCGGGCTGGAGACATGGCATCTCCCTTCAGGGCCAGTGTGAGGATGGCATGAGACAGGACACAGCCTGGGCTCGCAAATGGTGGCTGTCCTCATATTGATGGCTGGTGTCTCCTTCCCACTCCTAGCCTTGCCCCAGATCTCAACACCCCCAGAGGTCCGTGTGCCTGCTGGTTCTGCAGCCGCCTTCCCCTGCATGGCCTCGGGCTACCCCACCCCTGACATCACCTGGAGCAAGGTACGTGCCTGGCAGCGGCGCAGCGGGCATGCCTGAGGGGCAGGGCCTGGGTCTTCACCATCTCGGTGCCCCCAGGACCTGGCCCGGGCTCGGCACAGAGCTCATGCTCAGTGTTCAAGGGTGGGCCTGTGGCACGACGGGAGGCAGGCCATGCGGAGAGGCGGGCCAAGGCCTGGCTCCGGACCGCGGGTGTGTTTGCAGCTGGATGGGAACCTGCCACCTGACAGCCGCCTAGAGAACAACATGCTGGTGCTGCCCTCCGTCCGACCTCAGGACGCAGGCACCTACGTCTGCACGGCCACGAACCGCCAGGGCAAGGTTAAAGCCTTCGCCCACCTGCAGGTGCCAGGTAGATGACGCCTTCCAGACTCCAGACTCAGCAGTCGCCCTGCCCGCTGCCTGGGGGGTGTGGTTCTAGCCACGTTCTCTGCCCACAGAGCGGGTGGTGCCCTACTTCACGCAGACCCCCCACTCCTTCCTGCCGCTGCCCACCATCAAAGACGCCTACAGGAAATTCGAGATCAAGATCACCTTCCGGCCCGACTCAGCTGATGGTAAGCCAGAGAGGGGCTGCCGTGACGTAGGGATCTCCTAGAGTGACCCCCACCACTATCTGAACCATCGTGACCCCTGGTCCTACCCAGCTCCCTTAGCTCCCTGTCCTGCAACCCCCAGGCCTGCCTTCTGGGCCCTCCTCCTGTGTCTCTGCCCCACTCCGCAGTACCTCCCACCTCTGATGGGCACAACCACACACAGTCTCCTGTCCCAGCTTCCTGTTCATTCTGTCCTCCTCCTTCCCTCCTTTGTCTCCATCTCTCAGCCTTCCCTTTCCTCTCTTTCTCTCTCTCCCCCTCTCCATCTCCTACGGCTCTCTGACTTTCACTGTCCAGGCCTCCTCCTCTACTCTGGTGAGTCTCTGCCTCCCTGCCTTCCTTCAGGTAGGCCCTCTGGTGTGAGTGAAGCAAATTCCGTGTCTTTAGGCACTCTGAGCCAGTCCTCTGTAGGGACATCTAGAGACCGTGAAAAGGCTCTGGCTGTGCGGGGCCTGCGGAGGGAGGGACGGGAGCTGGAGATTGAATGCTCCCCGGCTGCGGTCACTCACATTTGGGGCTGGGTGGCCAGGGAGCCTGTGGCTGGTGGGAGGCCCCGACACAGCTGTGCCCTCCCCCCCCCCCCCCCAGGGATGCTGCTGTACAACGGCCAGAAGCAGATCCCAGGGAGCCCCACCAACCTGGCCAACAGGCAGCCTGACTTCATCTCCTTCGGCCTTGTGGGGGGAAGGCCCGAGTTCCGGTGAGACCCTCGCCCTCCCCATTTACAAGGGAAGGGGGCTGGGGACCGGACTGTGGGGCTTCAGTCAGGCACACACCCCTGGACTGAGCTGAATGAAGGAGGATGGAGGAGGTGCAGCCGTTACCCTCGATGACCGCCTGATCTGCCGGAGCGGGCACTGTGTGTCGGCCATCTGTGGGAGGAAGCCACCTAGACTCGCACAAAACTCCAGCAGACGTGCTCAGTGGTGCCGAGAGCGTCTTTGCTGAGTGGGACCCCTGCAGACCAGGACTCGTTCATTCATTCGCTCAAAAACTATTTGCTGGACACCTGTCCTGTGCCAGGCACTGATACAGAGAGATCGAGTTCTGCCCTTGGGGGAATAGATAACTTTGGCTGGGGAACAGTAGCCATAAAGAGGGAAAGAGCAAGGTGATCCCCAGGGCTACAGAGCCAAGGGCAGTTAGCGCCCCAGGACTGCTCTGGATAAGCTCTGGGGATGGGAGTGTTCGTGGGGGAGGAAAGGATCTGAGGAAGCGGCAGGGTTAGGGTGAGCTGGGAGTGGGTGATCCGTGGGGAGGACAAGGCAGGGACAGGAACTAGACCAGAACTACAGGAAACAGTGACATCACCTCTCCCCAGGCTGGGCCCCCTGCCCGGCCCTTCTGACCAGCCCCGTACGCTCTCTCCCACCCCGGTTCCACCCTGGGGAGCAGGTTTGACGCAGGCTCGGGCATGGCCACCATCCGCCACCCCACGCCGCTGGCGCTGGGTCAGTTCCACACCGTGACCCTGCTGCGCAGCCTTACCCAGGGCTCCCTGATCGTGGGCAGCCTGGCCCCGGTCAACGGGACCTCTCAGGTGAGGCCCCACCGTCCCCCCCTTCTGGCCCCCTCCCCACCTCTGCCCAGCCCCTGTCTGCCATCCGGGCTTCTCCATTCCCCAGGGCAAGTTCCAGGGTCTGGACCTAAACGAGGAGCTCTACCTGGGTGGCTACCCCGACTACAATGCCATCCCCAAGGCGGGGCTGAGCAGTGGCTTCGTAGGTGAGCCCCCGCCCGGCCTCCATGCCTGGCCGAGCCTCGGCAGGCCGGCTGGCAGAGCCCATGGGGAGTCTGGAAGCACCGCGGGGTGTGGGCTGTGGGCTGGGCAGGCCTCCTGGCACCCTCTGCTCTCCTCATCGTGGCCCCCCACCACCCAGGCTGTGTCCGGGAGCTGCGCATCCAGGGCGAGGAGATCGTGTTCCATGACCTCAACCTTACCGTGCACGGCATCTCCCACTGCCCCACCTGTCGGGACCGGCCATGCCAGGTAACCCTACAACACATGCGCCCCTCACTGCCCCCGGCCGCTGCCCCTCCACCTGGATGGCCCCCTCTGGGAAGTAGGGGAGAGCCGGGGGGTTCTCTGCCTGACTTCTGGGGTGGCTTCACAGAACGGGGGCCAATGTCAGGATTCGGAGAGCAGCAGCTACGTGTGCATCTGCCCGGCCGGCTTCACCGGGAGCCGCTGTGAGCACTCCCAGGCCCTGCACTGCCACCCAGGTGTGTGACCCACTCTTCCGGTCACTGCCGCCCCAGTGCTCGCTTCTGCCCGTAGCTGCTCCTCAGTACCCCCCACCCCACCGCTGACCCTCCTTAGCCCGCTCTGTCACTCACCCAAGTGCTCGCCTCTCCTCACAGCTACTTCCATCCCTGCCGCCCTAACACCCACTCTGCTCCCCGAGTTCGCACCCCTGTCCCCAGTGCCCAGCTACTCGTCCTACCCCTGTCACTGCTGCCAGGCACCCCCAACACCCCAGGTACCTATCTCCTTCCCAACTCTCACCAAAGTCGCCCATGACCTGCCTCCCGGATACCCAGCGCCCCACACCGTTACCCCATCATCCCGTGCTGTCCCCCACCAAGCCTCCTTGGTACCCCCTACCCTGCTGTCATCCATTCCTCCTGCCCAGTCTCCGATGCCGTCCTCCCAGGCTGGTCATGGCCCTGGGGCTGCAGTAGGTAGGGCTATAGCATCAGGACCCCGCCCTCTCCCAGGCCACCTCAGTGTCCTTCTTGCTGGCCCCTCTGTCCCCCAGAGGCCTGTGGGCCAGACGCCACCTGTGTGAACAGGCCTGATGGCCGAGGCTACACCTGCCGCTGCCACCTGGGCCGCTCAGGGGTGAGGTGTGAGGAAGGTGAGTGGAGCTAGACCTGAGTCCCTGGGGGAGCCCGGGATGGAGGGGGGAAGCTGGGCAGGGACACTCGGAGGTCACAAAGGGCCCTGTGGATGATAACATGAGTCCAGAGCCAGAGGGCCTCAAAGTCACCAGGCTAAGCCTCTGCCCAGCCCGAATCTCTCCCAGGAGGGTCTGTAAACCCCACCCCCCCACCCTCCCACCCACCCCCCCGCTTCCAGCCTGGTCTGTGGGGCCTGAGGGCAGAGACTCCCATATGGCTGCAGCTATTACCCAGCCAGTCCTGAGGCCCGGGATCTGGAGCGGGCCGGGCAGGGGCGCCAGGACCCCCGCTGGCCCCGGCTGAGCTGTGGCCACCACAGGTGTGACAGTGACCACCCCCTCCATGTCGGGCACTGGCTCCTACCTGGCATTGCCCGCACTCACCAACACACACCACGAGCTGCGCCTGGATGTGGAGTTCAAGCCACTGGCACCCGACGGCATCCTGGTGTTCAGTGGGGGGAAGAGCGGGCCCGTGGAGGACTTCGTGTCCCTGGCGATGGTCGGCAGCCACCTGGAGTTCCGCTACGAGTTAGGGTCAGGTGAGCGCCAGACACCAAGAGCAGATGGGCTCTGGGCACCGAGCTATGCACCCCCCTCGGCTCCCCGTGCCCTAAGGAGGGCTGGAGGAGTACCCTCAGAAGTCAGACCCACCCGAGTCCCCTGTTCAGTGACATCCGTTCTCCACATGGGAGTTTGGGCAAGTCCCCTAGGCCTCTGTCGGGTTCCTCCTGGAACGTCCTGTCCACTCAAGTACCTGTATGGAGTGGGCAGGAGGAACCCTCTGCGGGTGCCATCCCCATCTGGCATCCCCCCCTCCCAGGGCTGGCTGTGCTGCGGAGCCCCGAGCCACTGGCCCTGGGCCACTGGCACCGAGTGTCCGCCGAGCGTCTGAACAAGGACGGCAGCTTGCGCGTGAACAGCAGATCCCCCGTGCTGCGCTCCTCACCCGGCAAGAGCCAGGGCCTCAACCTGCACACACTCCTCTACCTCGGGGGCGTGGAGCCTTCCGTGCGGCTGCCTCCGGCCACCAACGTTAGCGCTCACTTCCGTGGCTGCGTGGGCGAGGTGAGCAGCAGCCTCCAGGGGCCCACAGGGGAGGGGAAGGGAGGGGAGGAGAGGATGCGGGCCAGCTCCCCCCTTTCCCCCCCACTGACCCCACAGTGAGCCTGGGCACTTCCCTGCCAGCCTCAGTTCCCTCCTCTGTGCAGTGGGTCACTCCGTCGAGGAGTGACCGCCCCGCTGGATGTCCCTGGCACACAGGAGGCCTTCAGCTTAGGTTCCTCTGTCACCCCATATTCCCACTTGGGTTCCCAGCTACCCTCCGCTGGGCAGCCTGGCCTATGCCCCCGGCATGCCCAGAGCCCCCTTCAGTGTCCCTGTGCCACAGGTGTCCGTGAATGGGAAGCGGCTGGACCTCACCTACAGCTTCCTGGGCAGCCGGGGCGTCGGGCAGTGCTACAGCAGCTCCCCGTGTGAGCGCCAGCCTTGCCGGAACGGCGGCACGTGCATGCCAGCCGGCGAGTACGAGTTCCAGTGCCTGTGTGCAGACGGCTTCAAAGGTGTGTGAGCCCACCCCCGACCCTGGCCCCGGCGGGGGCGGGGGGGGGAATATTGAGGGGAGGGTGCAGAGAGGAGGAGCAGCTGCCTCAGCCCACACCTACTCACGGCGCCCTGGCCTGCAGGAGACCTGTGTGAGCACGAGGAGAACCCCTGCCGGCTCCGTGAGCCCTGTCTGCACGGAGGCACCTGCCAGGGCACCCGCTGCCTCTGTCCCCCCGGCTTCTCTGGGCCCCGCTGCCAACAAGGTAACTGTCCCGGCTTCTCCCCACCTCCCACTTGGGGCCCTGGGAGCGACACACGGGGCCCCGCGGTGTCTGTGCCTGCTAACCACACCTGCCTCTCTTTATAGGCCCTGGACAAGGCACAGCGGAGTCCGAGTGGCATCTGGAAGGCAGCGGAGGCAATGGTACGTACTTCCTGTGGCCAGAGAGGCTTGTCTCCTTCCCTGGCTTCCCAGGTCAGCCCCTCTCCCAAGGAGCCCACCGTCTTGCTTCTGGCCTGTGAGCAGGACAAGGCCACGCAAGAGGCTCACTGGTCTCAGAGGGAGGGAATGAAGAGCCCAGCAACACAGCTGGGTCATGCCCTGTACTTCTGGGCTAGTTGAGCTGGCGAGGCCGCGGGGGGTGGGTCCTTGAGCCACTCTGACCTCAGTTTCCTCCTCTGCATTCACACATCCTGTCAACAAACTCTTCTGTGCCCGTCCTTGCCCTTGAGGCAGGAAATACAAGATGAACAAGGCAAGACCTGCCTTCTCAAGGATTCCACGGGGTATTTAAAAGCAGTGATCATTTTTTTAAAAATCAGTGTTTATTAAACTTTCAGGGATGCTGGGCTAACTGCTTTGTATATAGCCATCTTCTTCCTTCTCACTAACGGGACAGGAGAGGTGGCGGTAGAGCAGCTAAGAACATGGGCTCTGGATTCGAATCCTAGCCCTGCCGCCTACTAGCTGCGTTCTCGTGCGTGAGTCACTTACCCTTCTGTGCCTCCGTTTCCTTATGTGTAAAATAAAGAGGAGTGACATCCTTCCACAAGGGTTGGATAAAAGTTGGTGTCAGGATACAATTATTTAATGTACTCAAAATGCCTAGAACGTCTGGTCGACAGTGGGTACAGAATGTTAGCTTTTATTAACGTTATGTCTAAGCCACAGGATTATTGTAAGGATCCCTTTAAATGAAAGGGTGCTTGCAGCCGGCTGGGACACTCCCCGTAGGTTATTGGGCACACAGTAGGTGCTTAGGAAATGCTCACTGTTCACATCTTTGGGTGGACGGTGGCCAAGTGCCCCCTACCCTTGTAGGCCCACAGGGACCAGCACTGGCCTGAGGATGGGTCTGCAGGGGATGCTGGAACCACACCCAGTAAGGACACTGGGATCTAAAGGTCTGGGTGGCCATGCTGGCTTCCCACTTTCTGGGCAGGTCGCTCACACCCACCCCCAGACTGTCTTCCACTTCCCCTCTGTAAGAGAAAGAGAACACAAGGGTTCTGAAACTTCTGTGTGCCAGGGACCTAGGTGACAAGCTCTCCTGGTTTGCTCAGGGCTGAGGGGTCCTCGGGATGTGAACTTGAACTAAAACCAGGACAGGACTCAGCAAATAGGGATGGTGGTTGGTCAGCCTATCTGGACCCTTCTGACTACATAAAATAAAATACATGGGATTTCAGAGGAAACCCACTGTAATGAGATAAAGTTCTCAAAATATTTAAAATTTTCCAATGATATGTTAGTGACAAATCATAAGTTCTGCTATGTACGGCTCCTTGGGTTTGCTGCCCGCATGCATAACGGAAGGAACAACTCCATTTCATGAGAAGTGAGTGAAGGTCGAGCCCCAGTATCTCTCCGTCCAAGTTCACAGGCCCCCGACCTATGTCCAGAGCCCCCTGGGGTCTCTGGAGACTGCAGGCTCAGAGCCGCCATAATAGCACATGTTGGGGTGAAGGTGGAGGTCCGGAAGCCAGCACGGTGGCCGCCCCATACAGGCGAGCAGGGGCCTTACTGTCCCCACATCATCCCGCAGATGCCCCTGGACAATATGGAGCCTATTTCCATGATGATGGCTTCCTCTCCCTCCCTGGCCGCATCTTTTCCAGAAGGTGAGACAGGTGCTGGGGGAACCGGTGGGTTCAGGGAGGGGAGCAGGAATCTGCAGCTTCTTCCCCCTCACCCGCCTCCTCCACTCCCAGCCTGCCCGAGGTCCCGGAGACCATCGAGCTGGAAGTTCGGACCAGCACAGCCAATGGCCTCCTGCTCTGGCAGGGCGTGGTGAGTGTGGGCGTCCAGCCCAGTCTCAGGGTCGCCAGCCCCCTGGTGGGAGAGAGGAGGGTAGAGGCCACAGCAGCAGGGGCCTCGGCTGTCTAGACAGGGAACCGCAGTGACCCTGTGCTTCCCTGGCAGGACGTGGGAGACGCTGGCCGCGGCAAGGATTTCATCAGTCTCGGGCTTCAGGATGGACACCTTGTCTTCAGGTGGGTCCGGGCACCTGCCCCTTCCTTCCCCTCCCCTTCAGGGGCTTCCCCTCTGCTTGGTGCCACGTCTCCTCCCACGAGAAGCTGCAGCCCTCCCGGGACCCCAGCCCCCCAAACCAGCCCCGTCTGGCCCAGCTCTCACTGTCTTGGCCCTGTGTGCCTGCAGCTACCAGCTGGGCAGTGGGGAGGCCCGCCTGGTCTCTGAGGACCCCATTGATGATGGCGAGTGGCATCGGGTGACCGCACTGCGGTAAGAAAGGCCCCCCAGGCACTGGGGTGAAGGGCACAGAGTTCTGGGGTAGGACGGGATGCTGCCTGCCAATGTACAGGGAGGCAGGCTTTGAGCTCTGGGAGAGAACTTGAAGCCTAGGTGGGCGGAGAGCCCACCAGCCTAAACACAGACTTCAGGGCAGGACAGAACACCATGGCGGCGGCAGGGGGACGTGGGGAGGGCAGACACCCGAGGGGACAGGTGACAGCTGAGAGAGGTGCCAGGAAGCTGTGTTTGTGGGGCCAGATCTCATCCAGTGGTGGAAGGAAAGAGCTCCAAGCAGAGTCAGGCCTTCCTGTCTGGCATCGTTATGGCAAAGGGAGGGGTCCCTTGGAACTGGTGATGAGGCCCCCACACCCGTTCCGCCAACAGAGAAGGCCGGAGAGGCTCCATCCAGGTGGATGGTGAGGAGCTGGTCAGTGGCCAGTCACCAGGCCCTAACGTGGCCGTCAACACCAAGGGCAGCATCTATATCGGTAAGTCCCAGGCTTGGACCCCGGTACAGGCCTCGGGTGCCCTCCCTAGGACCAGGGAAGCAGTGGGGCCCCCACAGAGCTAGGACGTGCTGGGCTGCGGGAGCTGACATGCCCCGTCCTCCCCCGGTGCCTGCAGGCGGAGCCCCCGATGTGACCACTCTGACTGGGGGCCGCTTCTCCTCGGGCATCACCGGCTGCATCAAGAACCTGGTGCTGCACTCGGCCCGGCCCGGCGCTCCACCGCCACAGCCGCTGGACCTGCAGCACCGTGCCCAGGCTGGCGCCAACACCCGCCCCTGCCCCTCATAGGCGGCTGCCTGGCCCACACGGACTCCCGGGCCGCGTCCCAGCCCCATGACATCGAGTATATTATTATTAATATTATTATTATGACTATTTTGTAAGAAACTGAGGCAATGCCACGCTTTGCTGCTACTGCCCTGGGCTGGACTGGAGGGTAGGCATGCCACCCCCAACACCAGCACCCCCGGGCCGAGCCGCGGGCTGGTAGGTAGGGCAGGTCGGACGAGAGCCGGTGCCTCAGGGGCCTGCCAGGACTGGGGGTCAGACGCAGTAGCCGAGTGGTCTCAGAACTGTCACGGCCGCTGGAGAGCCCCTCCCCCCATGGAGCTGGGCTGTCCCCGTCCCACGGCCCTCCGGCAGCCCTCAGTCCTACAAGAGCCAACCACGGCCCACAGCCTGGTGCCTCACCAGCTCCCTGGAGCAGGGGCCTCGCAGTTGCCTTTGCCACTCTCCTCTGGGTGGGGAAAGCTCTTTAGTGCCAACTGTGGAACAAAAGGCAGCTCACCCCTGGGCAGGCCACCTCCCCCCCTCCCACCCCCACCAGCCCATGTCCCAGCCCCTTTCACTTCTGCCTAGCCAGGCGGGCCACCTGCCCCTGGCAGCCTCCGCCTCCCCCTGAGCCCTCCTGGCCTGCAGCCCCCCCACCCCACCCCTACCCCCCAACACCTGGCCCAGGGCCCCTGCCCCTCAGGGGCGGCAAGGGGAACTCTACCCCAGCTCTTCCCAGGAGCTGATACAGGCAGAGCCCAGCACTGAGAGGGTCTCCCCGCCCACACCAGGCCATATCCCCCCCACTGATCTGGAAGTGAAGACCCAGGGGACAGGTGGGGAGGAGGGCATTGGTGGTTGAAAAGAGTTAGTGCCTTGGGTGGGGGATGCCAGGACTCATGACTGGGAGGGACAGGAAGGGGACATGACAGCCCTGCCCCATCTGCGGGAGCCTGAGGGCCCAGCTGGGGGCACGTGACCTCCCCACCAGCAGCCCGCAGATGTGGGGTCAGGACGCCTGGCCTCTGTGTCCTAGAAGGGACCCTCCTGTGGTCTTTGTCTTGATCTTTCTTAATAAACGGTGCTATCCCCGCCAGAGCTGTCTCCTGTGCCCCGACTGGGGCTTGACTCAGTGGAACCCGAGGGAGGGCCGGGGGCGGGCAAAGGCGGGCAGGTGAATTCTGGGAGTGAAGAAGGGCAGCTGCGGGGGAGTGAGGCCCCTGCCCCCGCCCTTCCCAGATCCAGCAGGGTGCCAGCAGCCACCCGAGTGACAGGGCTGGTTAGCTCCGTGTCACTCACGACACCCACAAGGCTGAGTCTGAGGCTTTTGTGACATGCCCAAGTCAGGTGGCCCTCCTGGGGATGGGGTAGAGCCCTAAGTGTGTCTGACTCCTGTTTCCAAAGCTACAGCCTCTAGGGATGTCCTCCCTGATCCTGGAAGGCCGGCCCACTTGGCTGCAGCCCCCCAGGAGCCACCTGGCCAGGACGTGTGTAACAGGTGGTGCAGCTGGGGCAGAGGCCCTGGGCACCAGCCCACCAGGCCCGCCAGTGGGAGGAGCGGCAGCACCAGAGGAGGCCCACGAGGAGGCCAGCAGAGGCTAGGACCAGCAAGGAGACCAGCGCCACACCTCGGAGCTGGGAACCTGCAGAAAGAAAAGGAAAGCCCACTCAGGCCTCACCCTAGGCCTGCTGCCCTGTCCCTTTCACAGGAGGAGGGATAAGTGTGACCTTGGTGGGAGGAGTGGAAGCAGGTGGGAAGCAAGAGCCATCTACCTCCCAGAGGAGCAGTTGTACCCTGCTGTTCAGGGGCCCGGCCTGTGATGCGTGTCCTCTGGGTGGCCATCTGGAGGGTTCCTGCAGAGCTGAGAGCTGAGCGGAGCATCAGGGTCTTGGACACAGGGCCATCGGTAACCCCTGCCTGTCTGGGCACCAGAGGGGGACCTGCAGCAGGAAATGATAGAGGAACACACAGAACTTTCCAGGGCTTGACTTGGGCTCACTGAAGCCTCCCCAAACCCGTCTGAGTTTGTTACTATCAGCATTTCCATTTCATATAAGGAAAGTGAGGCCTGGAGAGGTTAAGTCGCTTGCCCAGGTCACAGAGCAGGAAGTACTGGGGGAGGACTTGAGCCCACACTGCCCAGCTCCAGCGCCCAGGGTTACAAATGGGGCTACTTCTCAAGAAGGAGGAAGTGTCGGTACTAAGCATTCTCTGGGCACCAAGCACCATGCTGGGCACTGGGCTCTTTACCTGTGGTATTTCACTTAGTTTAGGACCACTCCAAAAGGTTAGGTTTATCAGCACCTACAGCCAGTTGTTTAATTTGCAGTAAACATCCTGTTGAACTGTACATGGCAGCCCTGTTTGCAGATGTGGCATCTTAGATTCCCAGGAAGGAGCTTCCTGGGTGCCCTGTTTTCTTTCGTCCCCCTGTCCACAGAGGTCATTCCTGGTCATGCTACTCCCTGACTCTATGACCTTGGGCAAGACATTTCTCCTCCCCTCGGCCTCAGTTTCCCCATACATAAAACATGGGAGTCAGACTGGACAATGGTTTCCAAAGCAAGTCTTGAAGATTTGACTCAGGTCCCTTGATGGGACAGCAGTCAGCCAGGGTCTGGGCCTCCATGTCCAGTTAAATAGAGCATCTCTTCCTCTTGGTCCGCTGCAAAATTCCACTTAGGAAAAGCTTCCACCACTGAAATACCATTTGGAAGCAGCTGGATTAGATCACTTCCAGCATCATTCCGGCTCTAACTTGCTCTGATTCTCAGATAGTCCAGGCTACACAGGTTCCCCACTCCTAGGCTTCAGCTTGTTCTCTCCTGCCATGCCCCTGCCCCCAGCCTCCCCACGGAGGCCCTGCCCCAGGGAAGGGGAGTCAGCCCCAGTTTCCCTCCTAGCAGCTCAGCAGGGCCCCGGGCCACACCCATCACTGACCTCTGCAGTTGGCTGGTGGCCAAGAAGCCTGGTCACTACCATCGCCACAGTTGTCAACACCCCAGCGATCGCACACCAGGCTTGCGGGCACGCACCTGCCATTCCGACAGCGGAAGTAGGCACCGCAGGCTCCTGGGGCCAGGAGGGGAGGCATGAGATGAGGACCCTGAGCCACCCCTGATGCACAGGGTTGTGTAGCCCCATAGTGAGGGAACATGGGAGTTGCGAGCCGCAGAGAGCTGCTTTTGTGTGCGTGCAGATGAAGGGATAGGTGGGTGTTTCATGGGAGACAGGTGTATGGTCCTCAAGATGATGCCGATGGCTGACATTTACTGATTCCTGTCTGGTGCTGGGCATGGCTCTCAGTGCTTCACCCACACCCAATTCCTGAAGTTCTCACAATAACCCTACACGATAAACACTGTTCCTACTCTCATTTCAGAGATCAGAAGATAGACACAGAGAGCTCAGGTCACTTGGCCAAGGCTACACAGCTTGTAGCAAAGCAGCAGATGAGGAATCCAGTCCCACGCTCATGAATGGCACCCTCCCCCAGCACTCTGGTCCTCCTTGTCCTGATTTCCGTCCCTCTGCAGCCCTCCTCACCTCGGCAGAACATGGATTCACTTGGTTATTTGTTAATGGCCCGTCTCCCCTACCATGATGTCAGCTCAGAGAGGACAGGGACTTCTCTGCCGTTCATTGCTCTATCCCTAGAGCCTAGAACAGCACCGGGCACATTGCGGGTGCCCCTGCAACATTTGTTAAATGAATGAATATGCACACAGGCGTATGAATTGTATGACTTGATGCACATGGTGTGCAGAGAGGCTGACTTACCCAGCATCCCATTCTGTGAAGAAAAGCTGGTTCCGGGGGGATTGCCCAATACCCTCGCTCAGGGGTGGGCATGGGAATCAGAGCATTCCATTTCCTGGCTACAGAAATGGACACATGGCCCACACGACTACTCAGATTTGGTCCCGGCACTTTTGCTAGAACCATAAGAAAAGATTCTCGCTCTCTATTTTGTTGAGGTTAGAGCTATAATGTTGACTGTGGCTTTGGAGCTGCAGGATCATCTTACTGCCAGATAGAAAGAGAAGCTGCCTGAGAGGGAGGCCAAGCAGATTCCCACAATGCAAAGACAGAGGATAAGGACACAGAGCTCAGGTGCCATTACTTGAACTGCTGGATCCAGCTCTACCTGAACCAGCACCTCAATACCCCAGTTACAGGAGTCCCTCCCCGTTCTCCTTTGGCTAAACCAACTTGAGTCGGGTTTCTTTTGTCTACAAATGAAAATGAAGACTACATAACAGGTATGGAGATGTAAGGGTGAACGTGAGACAGAACACAAACAGTGGTGTGATTGTGTACGGGCAGTCACATGTGAGTGTCAGTGTAGGCGTGTGTGCACGAACCAGACAGCCTGTGCCTGCAGGTGTGAGTGACAGGGACTGCGTGTGTGGCCTAATGATGTGAAATGAACCGTTCTTCATTCAAGTGACAAAATTGATCTAAGGAAGCCAGAGCTGTGATAGGGCTTCACCACGGCCTCCTTTCGGGAGTCCATGCTAACGAACACAGACACCAGCAGCATCCTGGCTCTCCGGCTGACAGCTGCACTTGCAAGCAGGCAAGGTCACAGGGAGAGAGGAGGAGGGTACAGGGGAGGGGTTAATTCTCAATCAGCCAGTGAGCGCTGTGTGCAACACATCCCAGGCCCCTGGGCCTGCTGCAGCCTATGGAAGCCGGAAGGGAGACCCCAGGCACCACCGGTCTTGGCCCTAAGGATTTAGAGTCCAAATTTCCTATAGTTCCCCCTAGAGCCAAAGACTAAGGGAGAAGAGAGAAAGAATCTAAAATCCAAAATTCAGGGGCGCCTGGGTGGCTCAGTCAGTGAAGCGTCCAACTGTTGATTTCAGCTCAGGTCATGATCTCAGGGTCGTGAGATCGAGCCCCACAGTATGCTCGGTGCGGGCCTGGGGCCCGCTTAAGACTCTCTCCCTGTCCCTGCTTCCCACCCCTGCTCTTGGTCACACACACACACTCTTCCTCCCTCTCTCGCTCAAAAATAAATAAACAAATAAATAAATAAATAAATAAATAAATAAATAAAATCCCAAATTCAGGCCAGGCACTAGGCCAGGGGAGAAGGTGGGCCTTGTCTAAAGAGGCCATGAGACGGCCCCGGGGGCTCTGGCGGACCAGCTCAGTGTTAAAGGGCCGTCCATGGGGCTCCTGGGTGGCTAAGTGGGTTGGGCCTCTGCCTTCGGCTCGGGTCATGGTGTCAGAGTCCTGGGATCGAGCCCCGTGTTGGGCTCTCTGTTCGGCAGGGAGCCTGTTTCCCCCTCTCTCTCTGCCTGTCTCTCTGCCTACTTGTGATCTCTCTCTCTGTGTCATATAAATAAATAAAATCTTCAAAAAAAAAAAAAAAAAGGGGGCCGTCCAGGGCCTGGCACGTCAAAGTCTAGCTCCCGGTGAGCCTGCATGGGCTGTCTGAGTCTCAAAGCGCTCGCACTCCCACGTTTGAATCCCCAGCCTGGATATCTTGCCAGCATGGGCACCAAAGTTTCTCTGCGCTTTTGGAGTCTTCCGGGTTTGGGCAGCTCACCTACTCGCCACCACTGGACACATCCTCTGCTGGGACACACGGGAATGTCTCCAGTCCTGGGGGAGCCTGCGGGGGCTAAAGCCTTGAACTCACTTTGAACAAGAGGATGTGCTCTGGCCACTGAAGCCCAGCTGCCCCGCTTTTGAGCCGGGAGGCCTGGGCACTTTCCCCAACCTCCCTGAGCCTGTTTCCCACTCAGAAACAGGAGGACCAGGAGACCTCTGTGGTGTGGCCGGGAGGCCCAGACACATCAGCACGCGAAGGGCAAAGGCAGTGCGTACCAAGTGACTATTAACTACCGTGAGTTCCCCTTCCTTGCTGTCGCTGACAGCCCCGAGGGTCCTCACTCGGCCCCTCTGTAACCCGCGAAGGGCTGAGCCAGGACAGAAGAGCCATGTGTGAACTTGAGAGTGTTTAAGGTGTATCTAAGTGTGCAAAGTGGTGCTGTATGTGTAGGAGGTGTGTGACGTAAACTGTGTGGGAGTGTGCGGTATGGGATGTACACAGCTTGTGTGTCACAGTGTGTGTGGCACGTGGGTGGGTGAATTGTGTAAAGGAGTGCAGAGTTCTGGGTTGTATGCACCTATACAGTGTGTGTAAGTGTGGGTGTTGGGATGTGAGGTTTGTGCATGTGGGGTTGTGTGAATGAGTGTGCAGTGTATGAATGAGGGTGTTGGGGTACGAGGGGTGTGAGTGTGGGTCACATGAATGAGTGTGCAGGGTGTGTGGGGTGTGTGCCGAGGGGGGGTGTTGAGGCATGAGGTGTGTGAGTGGGGGGTCGTGTGAATGAGTGTGCAGGGTGCATGCGGGTACTGGGTGTCAGGTCTGGGAGTGTGTGGGAGTTGGGAATGGGTGAGTGTGTGCGGGCGTGCGTCGGGGGCTGGTAGGGGCTGGTAGGGGGATGCCATCGCAGCCCGGGGGTCAGATTTACCCGGTCGACTCCGGGGGTCTGGAATGCCCCCTTCCCTCCCCCCTCCCCCCCGGGAGCGCGCTCAGCCCGCTGCCAGTCCCCTTGCTCCAACCGCGCCCAGGCCCCAGTAGCCGGCCCCATCCTCCGCGCTGCAGGTGCCACACCAGTGACCCCAGGCCCGCAGCTGCCCCCGGCTTGGTGCCCCCGGTCCCGGCCAACAGCCCCCACCCACCCAGCCGGAAAGAGGTGGCATCGCCAACGAAGTCCACGCGGGGCTGGCGGCCTCTGGTGAGTAGGCGGAGGCCCAGGAAGGGCCCAGAGGACGCCACCGCCGCGGGGATGGTCAGGCCACAGAGAGGGGCCCCCAGGGGCAGCGGCGCCCCCGGCGGGCCCTCATAGAACTGCAGGTAGGACCCGGGGGCGCAGGGGTCGGCCGGCGCCGGGGAGGAGGCGTTGGACGTAGGGGATGCTGGGGGCGCCCCGGCCGCCGCGGCCAAGCTGTAGACCAGGAAGAAGCGGAACTGGAATCGAATCCTGTCGCCGGCGGCCGCCGCCCGCATCCAGAGCCAGCAGTCGGTGTCCGGGGCCACGAAGTAGAACCTGCGCGAGGCGGAGTGCGAGCGCAGCAGCAGCCCGGCCCCCTGCCACGTCTGCCCGCAGAGGTCCACCAGGTCGGCTGCAGGGAAAAGCACAAACCCTGGAACCGCGTGGCCCGGTTCCAAGCCCTGCCCGCTGTGTGACCCCCAGGTAAGTCACTCACTCTCTCTGAGCCTCAGTTTTTTTTCATCAACAAAATGGAATGATTGCCCAATCTCAGAATTTTGAGTAATTTAATTACTAAAAGGGTTGAGTAATTTAATTACTCAAAGGATTGAGTAATTTAATTCAGGTCCTCAATCTCTTATTCAAAAGCTCTAGAATACATTTCAGAATTTTCCAGATTTTTAGAAAGATAAGGTAGGTAATACAGATTATGCTGCAGCCCTCTATGATCAAACACGTTTTCTAGAGCAAGCCTGCTGACATAACCTTAGCAGCACAAATAAAGACAAAAAACAGCCTCCTATCAGTTCAAGTCAAGTGTCGCCCATAAATGAGTTAAGAAGGAATTTTGGCTTTTGGAGTTTCTCATATTTTGGAAATGAAACTAGAGGACTGTGGGCAGGTAAGGGTTCAGCGCTCAGGACAGTGCTGTGCGTTTAATGAGTGTCACAGAAGTGTTAGCTATTATTAGTACCTTATCCCAGGAGGGGCAGACTCAACTGGGCCTCTGCCTACCCCAGCCTTTCCCTGTTGCTCTTTGATAAAAGAACCTTAATATCGCTCAGCTGTCAGTGAGCAGCCTACCAGGTTGCTCTCCTGGTCATTGGCCTAAACCAAGTTTTGTGATTCTAATTCAATCTGCGGGGTTTAGGGATTGGCATGGCACCTGATTCTGGCCAATGAGATTGAAGAGGTTTGCCAAGGGCTCCTGGAAAAGGTTTTCCTTTCTCATTTAAAAGAAAGAAAGAAAGGAAGGAAGGAAGGTAGGAAGGAAGGAAGGAAGGAAGGAAGGAAGGAAGGAAGAGAAAAGAAAGAAAGAAAAGAAAAAAAGAATGAAAGAAAAGAAAAAAAAAGAAAGGGAGAGCCAGGTGATGAGGAGCTCCTCTCTTTATGCTTTTGAAAGCCATTATCTGAGGATGCAAAGGACAGGTCTGTAGCAGCCATTTTGCAAGGATGAGGTCATGAGAATCATGGAAACATCAACACGGTGGAGCTGCTAAATTAACCATTTCTGGAATCATCTGTGGCCACACTCCTTGAGTGAAATAGCAAATGTCCTTATGGGTTAAACTCTGTTAGTTTGGTATCTGTGACTTACATCCCAAAACATCCTCACTGCTACAGAGTTGTTGCGAGGACTGAATGAGATAATGTGCAAATAATCAAACTAGCTCTGATTTTTGTAAGGATGGAAAAGAGGAGGTGGCTTTTCTGGTGCATAGTAGGAACACCAGTGGGTGTGAAGGACCAGCCGGGATATGGGTCTTTGGGGAAGAAATTCACTATCAGGGCTCCAGATGTGGGAGCATTGTCTCCAATCTTCGTGAATCTAGTAAAGCCACAACCTAAATCTAGTAAAGCCACAACCTACCCTGAAGGCCAACGGTGAAACAGGGAGGCTTGGAGAGTGAATGAGTTGATCACCTTTTGTGTGCCGGGAGCTAAATGTCTTACACATTTATCTCATCTTATATGCATAGTAATAATGATTCCTTAAGGAGCTAGGGCCCTTATTCCCACTTTGCTGGTGCAGAACCAGAACCCGAGAGGTGAAGCCATGATATCACTGAGAGTGTGAACATGGACTGTCTGACCACAAAGCTCATGGTGTTGTCTACTGCTCCCTCCCCCACGCGTACTCCAGACCCCTGTTTCTGGGTGACTTGGAGCTCCAGCTTCCCAGAGCAGTTTGGGGTACCAAACAAGACCAGGCACAAGACTTTCCAGCCTCCTCCAAGTCAAGGGGCCCAGCCTATCATGGGGATATGGTCTCTAAGGGTGGGAAGACCTGACTCCCCTGCCCACCCCAGCGGAGCCCCCTCAGGCTCACCTGTTTCCAAAGCAGACACAGCCAGTGCAGCCGCCCCCAGCAGAAGCAGCCTTTGGGGCAGCTGCCCCAGACAGACCTCCATCCAGGCCCTGCTGTGCCCAGCAATGGGGCAGACTTGCAGGATCCTCAGTTTGGGGTCTTTGGGGAAACTAGGGTGGGGGGCCCTGGCAGACAGTCTGGCAGGACACAAGGAGCAAGGGGAGGCAAGTCCATCAGCCCTCTGCTCTCTTTATAGTGATCTTTGTGTTCCAGATCCTTCTTCAGATCAGGATTGTGTCTAAGGTTGCCATGGAGATTTGGGGCTGAGGCTGGAGCCTGGGGAAAGTAGGCGGGGAAGATGGCCACTCACCCCCTGCCAGATAGGAACCAGGAACCTCAGATCCGGTTCACCCACAAGGCTTCTGGGAGGGGGGCCCACAGCCTCAGAGAGCTGCTGAGCTCTGGATAAATTGATACCTTAGGGCTGAGCTTGAGGGAGGCCCAGCATGTCAAAGGGTGGCTCTGAGGGCCCTATAGAGGCAGCAAGTGGCAAAGGAGTGCTGGACCAGGAGGCCCTACCCCAGGGCCTTTGCACTCACAGTTCCCTCCACCTGAAGTGTTCTTCTCCCATAGCATTCCATGGCTGGCTTCTGCAGGTCATTCAGGTTTGGGGTCACATGTCACCCCCTTGGACCACATTTCTCAGACCACCTCTCAGTCTGAATTTGTGCTCTCCTTCCTTGACATTCAGTCACATCTCCCCAAATTTATTACCTCAGCACTCACTCAAATTACTTGGCTTACAGATATCTTGTGTATGTTATCTACTGGCCCCACTAAAATTGTGTTCCACAAGGGTTATGTTGATCTCTGAACCCCTAGTTCAGAGTGCCTGGCACAGGGCAGGCATCCAGAAAAGAAGAATAAAGATGTAGTATTAAGCACATGACCTCTCTTTTGCTAGGTTCAGCTTCCCCACATATCAAAGAAAGGACGTGGGCCATTTCAGAACTTGTCCAAAACTTGTTATTAGACCAACATTTTTCATGGGGCACCTGGCTGGCTCAGTCAGTGGAGCATGCGACTCTTGATCTTGGGGTTGTGGGTTTTCCCCTGTTGGATGTAGAGATGACTTAAAAATTGGGGCGCCTGGGTGGCTCAGTGGGTTAAAGCCTCTGCCTTTCGCTTAGGTCATGATTCCAGGGTCCTGGGATCGAGCCCCGCATCGGGCTTTCTGCTTGGCAGGGAGCCTGCTTCCTCCTCTCTCTCTCTCTCTGCCTGCCTCTCTCCCTACTTGTGATCTCTATCTGTCAAATAAATAAATAAAATCTTTAAAAAAAAATTTTTTTTTTTTAATAAAATATTTTGGGGCACCTGGCTGGTTCAGTGGGTTAAGCCTCTGCCTTCGACCCAGGTCATGATCTCAGGGTCCTGGGATCGAATCCCACACCAGGCTCTCTGCTCAATGGGGAGCCTGCTTCCTGTTCTCTCTCTCTCTCTGCCTGCCTCTCTGCCTACTTGTGATCTCTGTCTGTCAAATAAATAAATAAATTCTTAAAAAAATAAAAGATTTATTTAAAGATCAGTTTTTTCTAAAGTTTTCTTACATGAATATTTTATTTTATTTTGTTTTGTTTTATTTTATTTGAGAGAGACAACATGCATGAGCAGGGGGGAGGAGCAGAAGGAGAAGCAGACTCCCCACTGAGCAGGAAGCCCAACATGGGGCTCCATCCCAGGACCCCGAGATCATGACCTGAGCCTAAAGGCAGACCCTTAGCCAAATGACACACCCAGGTGTCCCTACATGGAAGCTTTAATATATAAATGATAGTTCCAATTTCATAGGTTTGTAATAAGGATTGAGTCGCTTGATACAAGCAGGATACTGAGAATAGTGTCTGTCATATAGTAGAGTGCCCAGGACATGCTAGGCAGGGTGCTGACTCTTAACGTCACTATTATTTAAACAGAGGTGCACCACGTTTCAAGAAGTCCCAGGTGTAGCCATTGAGACACACCTCAGGGTCCCAAGACTCTATAGGAAGGTTAAAACCAGCGGCCCTGTGGCACCTAGGTGGCTCTGTCAGTTAAGCATCTGACTCTTGGTTTCGGCTCCAGTCATGATCTCTGAGTCATGAGATCGAGCCCTGCGTCAGGCTCCACACTCAGTGTGGAGTCTTCTTGAGATTCTCTCTCTCTCCCTCTCTCTGTGCTCCTTGCCCCATTTGTGTGCTCGTGCTCTCTCCCCCTCTCTCTTCCTCTCTATAAAACAAATCCAAGAAACAGCCACGGATCCCGAACTGTCTAATGACTGTCCCTGCCAGAGCTGACATTCAGTGGCCCTGTGTGCACCATCCAAGGCCAGGCCTGGGGCTCTCAGAGGACCCAAGTCTGCTTCAGAAGGAGCCGATTTACCACGAAGCCTGTGCAGCTGAAGCTTTAGGACACATTTCTTGCATGGGGTTATGTGTTTTTATAAAATTTGCAAGATTAAGATACTCTCTTTTTTTTAAGACTTTATTTATTTATTTGACAGAAAGAGAGAAAGAGCGAGATCACAAGTAGGCAGAGAGGCAGGCAGAGAGAGAGGGGGAAGCAGGCTCCCCACTGTTCAGAGAGCCCGATGCAGGGCTTGATCCCAGGACCCTGGGATCATGACCTGAGCCGAAGGCAGATGCTTAATGACTGAGCCACCCATGTATCCCGCAAGAGTAAGGTAGTCTAACACAGTCAGATTATTATCTCTTTTCTTCCCATCTTCTCCATCACAACTTACTTCAGTGCCACGGGCATTTTTAAAATCTCGCTTGCTAAAGGAAAGCTGGCTTGGGTTTGGGTTTGGGAAGATACATGAGTGGGGTTCTAGCTTCTTCTGGGTCTAGTTTTATCATTTCTGGATGCTCCCAAATGGCTTCTGGGAATATTCCCCAAGCCCGTTGTGCTGTCCTCCCCCCGTGTTGTGATATGAAGGTGCAAAATCAGAGACCCTTATCATGCCTGGCCTGCCTGCTAGAGGAGAAGTAAGGTTTGAAATGTATGAAGCCAGAAGCAACTCTATGGAAAATCTTTCCAAAGCTTATAGCTCTCACATATGTAAGACGCTTGGTAGAAGTTATCCCAAGTTTAACAACAATCCTTTTTTTTTTTTTTTTTAAAGATTTTATTTTTAGGGACACCTGGCTGGCTCAGTCAGTAAAGCGTCTGCCTTAGGCTCAGGTCATGATCCCAGGGTCCTGGGATTGAGCCTCATGTAGGGCTCCCTGCTCAATGGGTAGCCTGCTTCTCCCTCTCCCTCTGTGCGCTTTCTCTCAAATAAGTTATAAAAAATATTTTTAAAATAAATAATAAATAAATAAAAATTTTAAAAGAAAGCCTTAAAAAATAAGAATAAAAGAAAGATATAATTTCCTTTTTCAAATATCACTAACCTCTGCTGTAGGCATTAGAGATATTTCAGGGAACAAAATAAACAAAAACTCTACTCATTTTTTTTTTATTTTTATTTTATTTTTTTTTAAAGATTTTATTTATTTATTTGACAGAGAGAGATCATAAGTAGGCAGAGAGGCAGACAGAGAGAGTGAGAGGGAAGCAGGCTCACCGCTGAGCAGAGAGCCCGATGTGGGACTCAATCCCAGGACCCTGAGATCATGACCTGAGCCGAAGGCAGCAGCTTAAACCACTGAGCCACCCAGGCGCCCCTCTACTCATTTTTTTAAAGACTTTATTTATTCATTTGACCGACAGAGATCACAAGTAGGCAGAGAGGCGGGGCGGAGGGGAAGCAGGCTCCCTGCTGAATAGAGAGCCTAATGTGGGACTCCATCCCAGGACCCTGAGATCATGACCTGAGCCGAAGGCAGAGGCTTAACCCACTGAACCACCCAGGTGCCTCACAAAAATTCTACTCTTATGGAACTTTTATTCCAATGGAGGATAAATGAGTAAAATGTGTAGTATATTGAATAGTGATAGATATTAAGAAGAAAAACCATGGTGGCTCACTTGGGTGGCTCAGTGGGTTAAAGCCTCTGTCTTTGGCTTGGGTCATGATCTCAGGGTCCTGGGATCGAGTCCCACACCAAGCCCCGCATCGGGCTCTGCTCGGTGGGGAGCTTGTTTTCTCCTCCCTCTCTCTGCCTGCCTCTGTGCCTACTTGTGATCTCTGTCTGTCAAATAATTAAATAAAATCTAAAAAAAAAAAAAAAAAGGAAGAAGAAGAAGAAAAAACATGAAGCAAGGTGGGGAAATGGGAAATGTCCAAGAGCTGCTGAAATTTGCATAGGTTATCCTGGGAAGACCTTGTAGAGAAGGATCTTTTGAGTGAAGATCTGAAGGATATGAAGGTGCCAGCCCTGTAGTTACTTGAAGGAAGAGGGAAGAGCAGGTGCAAAGGCCCTGAGGCAGGAGCATACCTGACACAAGTGACAACAGCATGGAATGAATGCCGTGATGGGGAGGAGGGTAACAGGAGATGAGTTAGATCAGTAAGGCTCTAATGGTCATTGTACGGACTCCGGCTTTTTCTCCAGCTGAGACAAGAGCCACTGGACTGGGCCAAATGCTGCAGGGCCAGATAAGAGTCTATTTTAATAAGTCTGGAATTAGTGGTACCCTGAACCAGGATTGCAAGAGGTGATAAGATTCTGGACATATATTGAAGGTGCAGCCAATAGGCTTTGCTGAGAGTTTAGACTTGGGTATGAAGGAAAGGTGAGCCAAGGATGGCACCCTGGGTTTGAGCCTGGCATCTGGAAGGATAGCGTTGCCATAACTGGGATGGGGGAGGATGAGGATCTCAGCTTTGGACACATATGTTTGAGAAGACTGTTCGACTTCCCTGTGGAGAGGACAGGTGGCCGATGGATCTCCGAGTGTGGAGTGTGGGAGGGGGAAGTGTGGGCTGTGGATGTAATTTGGGGAGCAGTTAGCATGTGGATGGTATGTAAAGCCACATGATGGGGTGAGTCTGCCATGGAGTGAGCGTAGGATGAGAAGAGGAGAGAACCAGCAGGCTTGGACAGTGTCCCAACCCTTTTCCTGGAGGAATGCCACCGGTACCCATGGGTCTGGAGAGAAATGTCCCGTAGGGGGCTGTCAAAGCCAATATGAGGATGAGGAACCCCGCTGAACATCCTAGAAACAGCCACTGGGCGGCCATGGGATGCCCCTCAGCTTAGAGGCCGGTGACAGTGGCAGTTCGTCACGAAGCCAAGGGCTGGGCATCTGAGATCTGAGTCCTCCGTGTCTTCCCTACACGTTCAGGGAACTACAGAAAGGAACAATTGCTGTGTCTACCGTTTCCATCACATGGGTCAGCAAGCCTGGGTCATCTCTAAGGACTCTTTCCCTCAGACCCTCTCTGAGTCCAGAGTATGGGCTGATCACTTCTGCACTGAGGATGTCATTCCTGCAACTTACAGTTTAACACGCTACTAGTAGATAACTGTTCACTGATGCCAATACCAGGCCCAAGGCCTTGGGACTTGTTCAAAGTGGCCCAAAAAGTGAGAGGTAGAGCTAGGACTGCCCATTCCTCTGGCGCTCCAGACCCCAATTCTCTTCTTATTATGTCATCCCTGGAATCCTAATTTGATTCCTCATAAGGCCCTGGCCCTTGACCTTGAGTCCTAAAGTGCCTGGCCCTGCACTAGGGGCTGCTGTGTAGTGGTAAAGGACAGGCTTCTGCCTTTAGGCATCTCAGAGCCTAGCAGACAAGTAAAACAAAAGTCTAATTCAGCATTATGAAAGCCAAGGCTAAGGGAACAGAGAGGGCGAAGCCACTCGGTTGGAGAAAAGAAGCCAGAGAATAATAAAATTAGGAAGTATTAATAAAATGAATAAATGATCATTATTACTAACAAAAATTATTATTCATGATAAATTAATCATAATTTATCAAATACTTTCTACTTGCCAGGGATTGTTTTCATGTATCTGTTCATTCATTCTTCACAGTTAGTACCATAAAGGGGGTATTAGGATCCTCATTTTAGGGATGCCTGGGTGGCTCAGTCGGTTAAGCATCCGCCTTCGGCTCAAGTCATGATCCCAGGGTCCTGCGATCGACTCCTGCATCAGGCTCCCTGCTCAGCAGGGAGCCTGCTTCTCTCTCTGCCTGATGCTCCCCCTGCTTGTGCTCTCTCTCTCTCTCTCTGACAAATAAAGAAAATATGAAAGAGAAGGGAGGAAGGGAGGAAGAAAGTGCAGGAAGGGAGGGAGGGAGAGAGGAAGGAAGGAAAGGGAAGTGATCTGGCTTTCCAGAGGAGGAATTGTCTGAGCTGAAATCTGAAGTCTGAATGGGACTCAGGCAGGTAGAGAGAGGGTCCACAGTGTTCCCGGCAGAAGGGGAAGCAGAGAGAGTCGAGGCTTGGGAGAGCCCACCCTTGTAGCTTTTACCAGGCAACTTGGAACAGTGCCCCCTTTTGGTCACAGCAGGCTCAAGTATCAAAGCCAAGCAGGTGTCAGATTTGATATCCAGACAGAAGGGACAGAAGTCAGGGTCTTTCCGACATCCAAATCCACGGTCATTCCATGACAACAATGTTAAGCAACCTTTCTCAATATCAAATCATGTAAAGAGATAGTTTTTCTCTTTTGGTATATATATATATATATATATATATATATACCATACCATTTATATTATTCATACTCTGCAATACAGAACTCAAGGATAAAATCATGAGATCAAGATCATTTTTACAGGATTTGAAAAGAAGGCAGAAATAGGGGGTGCCTGGGTGGCTCAGTGGGTTAAGCCTCTTCTTTCGGCTCGGGTCATGATCTCAGGGTCCTGGGATTGAGGCCCACATCGGGCTCTCTGCTCAGCAGGGAGCCTGCTTCCCCCTCTCTGTCTCTGCCTGCCTCTCTGCCTACTTGTGATGTCTCTCTCTGTGTCAAATAAATAAATAAAATCTTAAAAAAAAAAAAAGAAGAAAGAAAGCAGAAATAGACAGATTTTACCCCCTACAAGTCATCAATGGGGCCAGAAGGAAGATGCATACTGGCTACTGAAACAGAAAGAAAAGTGAAATATAATGTGCAAAATAAAACCATATGTACAATATTACAAAATAAAATGCAGAGCAAGCCCCTTGTCTCACACATTAGAAATCCTAGAAAAGATTTCTACATATCTAAGAAAACACATGTCTTCCACAGATCCTTGTAACATGTTTTCTTGTAAGACCAATACCTCCAGAACACCAGAGCACTTGGCAAAGAAGACAAAAGACATTTCAGAAAGGAGTCCAGGAACACATAAATAGCCTTGTACTTGTGGGGATTTGAGAAAGTTAAACTTCCTTACACATTATTATAGACACAATATCATAATTAGAGGAACAGAAAGGAAACATTCAATAAGTTGAACAGATAAAATCATAAAATACTTAAAATTAAAAGAATGGACAGTTGTTCACCATAAAATTGTAAAAAAGAGTATCTTAGAGGGACGCCTAGGTGGCTCACTCGGTTAAGGTTAAATGTCTGCCTTCGGCTCAAGTCATGATCACGGGGTCCTGGGATCAAGCCCCACATGTTGGGCTCCCTGCTGGGGTTGGGGGAGGTCAGCTTCTCCCTCTCCCTTTGCCCCTGCCCCGGCTCTTGCTCTCTCTTTCTTTCAAATGAATTTTTTAAAAAGAGTATCTTAGGGGCGCCTGGGTGGCTCAGTGGGTTAAGCCTCTGCCTGCAGCTCGGGTCATGGTCTCAGGGTCCTGGGATCGAGCCCCGCACCAGGCTCTCTGCTCGGTGGGGAGGTTGCTTCTCCCTCTCTGCCTGCCTCTCTGCCTACTTGTGATCTCTCTCTGTCAAATAAATAAAATCTTTAAAAATAAAATAAAATAAAATCAGAACAATTGCCAATAAGTCAGAACTTATGCAAAGGACATCCTGAAGTTATCTTTTTTTTTTTAAGATTTTATTTATTTATTTGATAGACAGAGATTGTAACTAGTCAGAGAGGCAGGCAGGGAGAGAGAGGAGGAAGCAGGCTCCCCGCTGAGCAGAGAGCCCGATGTGGGGCTCGATCCCAGGACCCTGGGATCATGACCTGAGCCGAAGGCAGAGGCTTTAACCCACTGAGCCACCCAGGCGCCCCCATCCTGAAGTTATCTTGAATTATGATCCATGGGCAGTAGCCAATGTCCTAATAACTCGGTGCCCTGAATGGAAAAAGAGATAATTGTCCAATAAACACAATCAGTATGGAGAAAACCAATATGGGAGAGCACACGTCAGGTTTGACAGTCTTAGGTAACAGAGGGTCATGTCTTAGCACTGAGAAAGGTAAAACTCAAGAAGCAAAATACAATTAGAAAGTAGAAAAATGTGGGGCACCTGGGTGGCTCGGTGGGTTAAAGCCTCTGCCTTTGGCTCAGGTCATGATCTTGGGGTCCTGGGAGCGAGCCCCGCATTGGCCTCTCTGCTCAGCAGGGAGCCTGCTTCCCCCTCTCTCTCTGCCTGCCGCTCTGCCTACTTGTGATCTCTCTCTCTGTGTCAAATAAATAAATAAAATTTTAAAAAGAAAGTAGTGAAATGAACTGGAAATATAGCATCGAAAATGGTTAACTGACAAAATTCTAGGTGTATGGAGTCCCCAATCAAATGGACAGTTGGGCACAAACTCATCAGTGAAATGGTAAAGGGAGAGAGGTACCAAAACATTATCAAATCTGCTAACCTTTTCTGGGTCAGCTGACAATAGAAGAAAGGGCGCATAATTTGAAGAGCTAGCAGAAGATAAATCTGGTGGACAGAATATGCTGAGGCCATGACTGGGTCACCAGGAGACCAGATATGGCTGCGGTGGGTACTTCTCAGGACTGGAGTTTACGGATGCAAAAGCCACAATACCAGACATACAGACACTTACTGGTATTGACGGAGCCCCCCAGGCCACAGAATCAAACCAGAAAACAAACCTTACAGTAAGGCCGTGAGTCTAGACCAGTATGAAGAAAATCTAATCCGACAGCTGCAGGAATGGTAAAAAGTTTAATGGGTTACTAAGGAAACACCTAAATCCAGCCTGGGGTGAAATAAATAGAAAATGGAACAGTGTTCTGCCAGAATAAATTGTCTAAATTACATAATAAACAACTATCCTGATAGGCTAGAGTTATGCAAACCGCCAAAATACAGTCCCTTAGGGGCACCTGGCTGGCTTGGTTGGTGGAGCATGCGACTCTTGACCTTGGGGTCACAACTTTGAGTCCCATCCTTGGTGTAGAGATTACTTTAGAAAAAAAAAAATAATAATAAGGAGGTGCCTGGGTGGCTCAGTTGGTTAAGCATCTGACTGTTGGCCTCAGGGTTGTGAGTTTAAGTCCTGCACTGTGTGGAGCCTACTTTAAAAAAAATTATTCTTTTCAATATATTTTTTTAAGATTTTATTTATTTATTTATTTGTCAGAGAGAGAGAGAGAGAGAGAGCACGCACAAGCAGGCAGAGTGGCAGGCAGAGGTGGAGAGACAAGCAGGCTCCCTGCTGAGCAAGGAGCCCGATGTGGGACTCGATCTCGACCCTGGGATCATGACCTGAGCCGAAGGCAGCAGCTTAACTGACTGAGTCACCCAGGCATCCCTGTTTTTTTTAATCTTAAAAATAAAGAGGCAACAGATGGAGCTATGTCTCAGTCTTCCTGCTTGGCAAGACTCCGTGCCATGGACATTTAATGGGACTCTTGATATAACCGAGGTGACTGGATACATTGCAATGTTATCAAATTCTTTTTTTTTTTTTTCAGAGAGTAGAGGGACAGAGAGGGGGGGTTATGACAGAGATATATGACTAAGGAGAAATTTACAGGATTTAAAAAAAAATATTTATTTATCTGACAGACAGAGATCACAAGTAGGCAGAGAGGCAGGAAGAGAGAGGGGGGAAGCAGGCTCCCTGCTGAGCAGAGAGCCCGATGCGGGGCTCGATCCCAGGACCCTGGGATCATGACCTGAGTTGAAGGCAGAGGCCTTAACCCACTGAGCCACCCAGGCGCCCCCCATTATCAAATTCTTAAGGAATGTGCTTGTTTGCTATGATTCTGATACTGCTTCAGGCCTGTTGTAAAGCGTAAGTGTAACAAAGTCAGGATGTGAACTGTAGAGCAGATATGTCTATGAATTATGTCTCAGGTCTGGACACAGCTCCTTGGGTGTTATGGTTTTGTTTTGTTTTGTTTTGTTTTTATTGATTTGACAGAGAGAGAGAGATCAAGTAGGCAGAGAGGCAGGCAGAGAGAGAGGGGGAAGCAGGTTCCCTTCTGAGCAGAGAGCCCGATGCGGGATTCGATCCCAGGACCCTGAGATCATGACCTGAGACGAAGGCAGAGGCTTAATCCACTGAGCCACCCAGGCACCCCATTGGGTTTTTTGTTTTTGTTTTTGTTTTGCGTCAATTCTACCCTCACCATGGGGTTTGAATGCATGACTTCAAGACGGAGAGTCCTGTGCTCTGCCAGGGGAGCCAGGCGGGCACCCCTGCCAGAGCTCCCTATTGATTCCCTCTGTTAAAGGCTGCCTGCATCCCACTGAGGGCTAGCTCACACCTTTAACAGCGTCAGAATATTCGTGTTCCCCTCACTTGTATTTCCCTAACACCTACAGTTCAATGGTGAGGTGGCAAGAGAAATATGATAATCGCATTAAGGATCAACATGATAGGGCTTGCTAAATTACCAGTAACCAATCACAGCAAGAGCATGATTATAAACACACGAAGCAACACAAGTCCCTTCCCCCACCCGAATCTCAGAATGGGACTTTATTTGGAAATAAGATCTTTCCAGATGTCATCAGTTTAGATGAGATACCGGATTAGGGTGGTCCCTCCCCTCCGGTGACCAGTGTCCTTGGAAGGGGAGGAGCCACACAGAGGCAGACACAGAGGAAAGATGGAGGTAGAGCCAAGGAACGTCAGGAACGACCAAAGATGGAAAAGGCCAGGTAGAATCCGTCCTCAGAGCCTTCAGGGGGTGCATGGGCTGTGCAGGTAGCTTGATTTTGGACGTTCAGGCTCCAGAACTGTGCATGAACAAGTTTATTGTTCGAAGACACTCAGTTTGTAATAAGTTCTTAGAGCTTCCCTAGGGGGGAGGAGAATTTGCAGAAAAAGGGAGGTCACCATTGTCAGATTCCTGATCCTGATGCCCCTCGCTCCCACCCGCAGCAGGCGCGCACACTGGGGGTGCCTGGATTAAGCATCTGGTTCTTGGTTTGGGCTCAGAGCATGACCTTGGGGTCATGGGATCAAGCCCCGCGTTGGGCTCTGTGCTCAGTGCAGAGTCTGCTTGGGATTCTCTCTCTCTCTTTCTCTCTCCCTCCCTCTCCCCCCCCACCCCATTCCTGTGTGTGCTCTCTCTCAAATAAATCTTAAAAAAAAAAGAAAGAGAGAAAAGGGGGTTCTGGGTGGCTCAGTGGATTAAGCCTCTGCCTTCGGCTCCCATCATGATCTCAGGGTCCTGGGATCGAGCCCCACATTGGGCTCTGCTCAGGGGTCAGCCTGCTTCCCCCTCTCTCTCTGCCTACTTGTGATCTCTCTGTGTGTCAAATAAGTAAATAAAATCTTCAAAAAAAAAAAAAAAAAAAAAAAAGGCGGCCTCCAGGGCTGTGTGGGTAGCCCAGCTAGTTAAGTGACTGACTCTTGGTTTTGGCTCAGGTCACAGGCCCGTGTGGGGTTCTGCGCTTAGTGGGGAGTCTGCTTGAGATTCTCTGTCTCTCCTGCCTTGTGCATGTGCTCATGCATAACACATGTGCTCGCTCTGTCTTAAATAAATTTTTTTAAAAATCACAGTCCTTGAAAAAAGGAAAAAAAGGCTACCTCTGGTCAGCTCCCACATCATTACATGAAAGCCAGTGGAGTTCACAGAACATGGTTCACTGAAGGCCTTGGCTCCTCCTTCCACTATACTCGTCAATGAAAACCCCTGGGAGCAGCGCAGACGTCGGAGTAGGCTCAGCTCTAGCATGTGATCACACACGTGGTGAGCCACAGAGGCGGCAAGTGGCGTCTTCAGTGTCCACAGCAATGCTGCCTCATGGGTGAGGCGACCCTCCCTCCCCCATCCTCCTCCGCGGGTGAGATCCTCCCACGGTCCACTTCCCTTCCTGGCTCCGTGTTTTCCCTGTCTTCCCAGTCTCGGAGAAATGATGGCATTAAAAATCTGCTTGTGCTTTATACATACTGTGTGAGTCTGCATAGATTTCAAGCCTCCCACCTCTTGGGAAAAGAATCTACTTTTAACCACACCTCTGGACCTAAAACAGTAAACCTTGGGGGCCTGGGTGGCTCAGTTGGTTGAGCATCTATCTGCCTTTGGCTCAGGTTGTGATCCCAGGGTCCTGGTATTGAGCCCCGCATTGGGCTCCCTGCTTAGTGGGGAGCCTGCTTCTTCCTTTCCTTCTGCCTCTCCCCAACATTCATGCTCTCTCTCAAATAAATAACTTAAAAACAAAAAGTAATCCTTATTTAAACTGATGTACATTCATTATTTAGCAAGTATTTCTTTTTTAAAATTTATGTGTAAAAGTGAGAAAACACACATGAGAGGGAGGGAGAGAGAGAGAGAGAATGAGCAGGGGGAGGGTAGAAGGAGAGGGAGAAGCAGACTCCCCATTGAGCAGGGAGCCTGACATGGGCCTCGATGCCAGGATCATGATCTGAGCCCAAGACAGACACTCCACTAACCAGGCCAGCCAAGTGCCCCAGAAGTATTTCTCAAGCATCTACTATGTGCTAGGCACTCTTCTGGGTGCCAGGAACATAGCAATGAGCAAGGCAGTAAGGTTCCCACGTTTGAAGAGCTGACAATTGAAGGAAGACCTCAATGAGCGAGTAAACAAGATCAAAATGAATGCAATCACTTTTCTTTAAGTTTATTTGAGCAATTTCTATACCCAGCGTGGGACACTATTTATTTAGAGAGAGCGAGTGCATGTGCTGTGGGGGAGGGGGAACAGAGGGACAGGGAGAGACTCCCAAGCAGACTCCCCATTGAGCGCAGAGTCTGATGTAGCACTCAATCTCATGAACCTGAAATCGTGACCTGAGCTGAATCCAAGAGAGACGTTTAACAGACTGAGCCATCCAGGTACCCACCCCACCTCCTCCCCAAACACAGTCACTTAGATATCATGATCAGTGTTAGGAGAGAAATAAACAGGGATGGGACAGTGAGGGTATGAAAGGGAGGTCTACTCTTGACAGGCTGGTCAGGGAGGTCTTCTTTGCGAAGGTAGCATTTGAACTGAGATCTAAAGGAGCTGGGGGAAGAGCATTACTAGCAGAGGAACACCGATTGCAAAGGCCCTGAGGCAGGAAAGTACTCGGATACTGTGGCTAAGTCACAGGGAATGAGGGTGTTGGGTCCATGGTCAAAGGAGCGAGACTGATACAAAGCGAAGGTCAAGCAAAGCTTTATTTTGCTCCAAGCATTGAGAATCAAACTTACCGGCCAGGGCCGTCTCTTGCAAAGAGGCAACCTCTCTCTGCCTTACAGACTAGCTTTTAAGGCCAAAAGCCATGTGGTTGGGCCTGGCCACGCACAGGTGGCCAATGAGATTGTAACACAGAGAAAGCTGCACAGTCCTGCTAGGTCACACATAAGTGACCACTTGAATTACAATTTACCCTATAGTAGATATTTGAACTAGCCTATCACCTTGGTCAGAACTGGCACCCAAAAGGCACCCAAAGGGTGGGGCCCACACTCCTTGGTAGCTAGGGAGACAGTATGCGCCCCCATTGATTGAATACCTCCACCTGGCCTGACCCACCCTTGTATTTGGGCTTTGTTACCTGGGACTGATATCCGGGACTTGTTTTTAAGTAAGTCCCCTGGGGGGAGGGGGAGCAGGGACAGTTTAAGTTTTACTGCATAAACGACAAAATCACTGTTTAACCGGATGGCATCGCTCTGGCTAAATAGGCCCTTACAGAGGGCACAAACAATAACATAAGATTGAAATTAGGAGTGGCCAGATGGTGAAGTGCCCCTAAGTTTTAGTTTCCTTGTATTCTAACCAGGGCGCAGGGGATGGGAGAGCCCCTGGCTCCGGGCAGGGGGGTCGGGGGAGGGGTGTGGCAGATCAAGTTCAGCCTCTCACCACTGACAAAAATCCAAAGGCAGAGACACAAGTGGTGGTGAAATGAGAAAAGATTTCTGTGAGCCTGACACGGGAAAGACGGCAGACTGGGGAGTGAAAGACTGTCAAGTGCTGAAACTACTTCTAGGTTTATATAGAGAAAGCATGAGACAAAGGTCGGGTAGGTACAGGGAGGTGGGCGGTGAAGTCAGATCAGTCATTCGGGCAATCACTCCCATCTTGAGGGCTCAGGTCAGATCAGTCATTCAGGCAATCACTCCCATCTTGAGGGCTCAGGGCAGGCCTGGTTGCTTGAGGGGGTAGTTTTGGCTCACCACCCCCCCTCCAGGGATGATTTGCCTGTGGGGGTCTTTTGTCTGAGTTTAGAGATAAGCTGGAAAGAACTTAATCAATTACAGACTGAGGGCAAAATGGAGGTGGTCCTCTTTCTTTACTACTGTAATTAACTACACTTGGATGCTTCGAACAGTTTATAATTCTGGAGGTGAGCCGTCCGGAGACAGTTTCTTCGAACTAAAATCAGGGTGTTGGCGGGCTGGATTCCCGTGGACACTTCAGGAGAGAATCCATTTCCTTGCCTTTCCCGGCTTCTAAAGGGTGTCTGCATTCCTTGGCTTGTGACTCCTTCTTCCACCTTCAAAGTCAGCTGTGTTGGGTCAGCAGCTCTGGGAGTGCAGGAGGAACAACAGAAATGACTGCAGGGGTCCGCTGTCTTCCAGCATCTCCCCTCCCCCTTTCCTTAACCCTTGACTCTCCCGCCAAAAGGATGTATGCCCAGGTCACAGCTCCATAGGTAACCCGATACCTATGCAGGAAACAGAAGTATCAGGAACCCCCACCCCATACCCTCCGATCACCAAATACCCTACCATATATGGATGTGAGCCCATGCCCTACCTTGGCCCGTTAAAGACCCCCCCCAACTCCCTCCCAGTGCAACTTCCCCCCACTCCCCTTTCCAGAGTCAGGAGCCTTGCCTGAGGGTGCCCACCTCCTCCCAGCGTGACTTTCCTGGCTCCCCTTCTCCTGAGCCCTGAAACTTCCCGGGAGAGTGCCTTTAAGAAATCTTGCCTTGTGCCTACCTCGCCTGGTGTTGTGTTTACCTCGCCTGCAAAACCTTACAAGCTGGGGGACATCTTCTCTGGCTCTGACCATTCTGCCTCCCTCTGATAAAGATCCTTGTGGGGGTACCTGGGTAGCTCAGTCAGTTAAGTCTCTGCCTTCAGCTCGGGTTGTGGTCTGGGATTAAGTCCCATGTCGGGCTCCCTGCTCAGCGGGAGCCTGCTTCTCCCTTCCCTTCTCCCCCTGCTTGGGCTCTCTCTGTCAAATAAATAATATCTTTTAAAAACCCAAGAGGAGGCGCCTGGGTGGCTCAGTGGATTAAGCCTCGGCCTTCAGCTCAGGTCATGATCTCAGGGTCCTGGGATCGGGCTCTCCGCTTCCCCCTCTTTTCCCCTCGTTTTCCGCCCCCCCCCACCGCCACCTGCTTGTGATCTCCCTCTTTCTGTCAAATAAATAAATAAAATCTTTAAAAATATATATTAAAACAAAAACAAAAAAAAACCCTTGTGGTTACATCAGGCCTATTCAGGTAATCCAGGATAATTTCCCCCATTTTAGTATCTTTAACTAAATCTCATCTGCAAAGTCCCTTTTGCCATATAAGGTAACATATTCACAAATTTGGGGAATAGGACATGGCCATTTGTTTTACTCTGTCTGGTCTTCCATAACAAAAATACCATACTGAAATAGAATAAAAAACAAATAAAATACTATAGACTGTGTGATTATCAACAACAGAAATGTATTCCTTACACTTCTAGAGGCTGGGAAGTTCAAGTTCAAAGTGCTCACAGATTTGGTCTGGTGAGAACTCATTTCCTGGTCCATAGAAAGTGGTCTTCTCAGTGTCCTCACATTGGTGGAAGGGGCAAGGGAGCTCTTTGGGGTCTCTTATGAGAGCTAATCCCATTCAGAAGGGTTCCTCCCTCATGATCTAAGACCCCCCCCCCAAAGGTCCCACCTCCAAATACCATCACACTGGGCATTGGGATTTAACATGTAAATTTTGGGGAATATCCAGTATATGGCAAGAGCTTCGAGGGAGGTTTTACGCTGCCTGCTACAGCCCTTTGGTCACTAAAAGGAGTTCAGATCTTATTTAAAGTGTCAAAAGGAGCGCCTGGGTGGCTCAGTCAGTTAAGCATCTGCCTTTGGCTCAGGTCATGATTCCAGGGTCCTGGGATCGAGCCCCACATCCTTGCTTGGTGGGGAGTCTGCTTCTGCCTCTCCCTTTCCTCCCCACTCATGCTAATAAAATCTTAAAAAAAAAGAAAGGGTGAAAGGATGACAAAATGGAGTGACATAATCTGATTTATGTTTCATTTCTTTTTTATTGACTGATAGGGAAGTGGGCCCAGAGCAAAGGCTGGCAACACTCCAGCTGTGATGCTGTGATTTCTAACAAATCCATGTTCCATGTTCCTCTTTGCCTCCCAGAGTTCCTAAACCCGTGGAATTTCCTAAGTAATTAGAGTGATAAGCTGCCTTCGTTATTTGTAATGACCCCTTTCCAGTCACATCTGACTTTATGTTGCTGACTGAGGTGGCTTTTGGAAAGCCCCTGGGTCACCTAAGAATGGGGACCAGCTGCCAGGAAAACCAATCATGAGCAGAGGGCTGGAATTATCATCCACACTCCCATCCTCCCCACCTCTGCGGTGTGGAGATACAGATCGTCCATGGCCAATGATGTAATCAACCCTGGTTGTGTAATCAAACCTCCATAAAACCCAAAAAGGGTGGGTCCCGAGGACTTTCTGGGCTGGGGAAGAGCGGAGGTACTGGGAGCCCTGTGTGTCCGGGAGAAGGTATGGAAGCTCTGTGCCCCTTATGTCCCTTGCCCTATGCCCATCTTCTCTCTGGCTGTTACATCCTTTTCTAATAAACTGGTAGTTGGTAGGTAGAATGTTTTCCCAAGGCACCTGGGTGGCTCAGTAGGTTAAGCGTCTGGCTTCGGCTCAGGTCGTGATCTCGGGGTCCTGGGATCGAGCCCGGCATTGGGCTCTCTGCTCAGCAGGGAGCCTGCTTTCCCCTTTCTCTCTGCCTGCCTCTCTGCCTACTTGTGATCTCTCTCTGTGTATCAGATGACTAAAAAAAAAAAAAAAAAAAGAATGTTTTCCTGAGTTCTGGGAGCTGCTCTAGCAAATCAATCAAACCTGAGGAGGGGGTGATGGGCACCTCAGACTTATAGCCAGTTGGTCAGAAACACAGGTGAGAACCTGGGTTTGTAATTGATGTCTAAATGGGGTGTGTGTGTGTGTGTGTGTGTGAGTGTGCGCGCGTGCGTCTGTGCATGCATACGGTTTTGAAGAACTGAACCCTTAACCTGTGTGACATGGTGTAGTCTCAGGGTGAATAGTGACAGAATTTGTTAAATTTGTGGGATGTCTCGCTGGTGTCCCAGAATTGCTGGATGTGTGGAAAACCCACACATCTGGTGTGAGAAGTGAAGCAATGTTGTCATGTAGGGGATACGATGGGAGTAAGTTCTGCTGTTACACTAGCATTTAGAAAACCAGTAGGAGAGGAGGCAGCGGCAAAGAAGACAGAGAAGGAGCCGCAGCTGGGGGAAGTGGAAAACCAGGAGAGGATACGGCCTAGAAACCAAGAGAAGGACATTTCAAGATGGCAGGAATGGTGACGGCAGCAGGCTGAGGACTGAGAGGAGACCCCTAGATTAGGTAACACGGAAGCCGTGCCGACCTGGATAAAAGCTGCTGCTGCCGCCGAGTGACAAGGCCCTAGGCCAGATCGGAGTTGGCTGAAGAGTGAATAGAAGATGAGTTAAACTGCGGCACCTGGGTGGCTCAGTTAAGCAATGAACTCATGATTTTAAGCCCGAGGTCGGGCTCCCCATCGAGTGGGGAGTCTGCTTGAGATTCTCTCTCTCCCTCTCCTCTCACCATGCATGCTCTCCCTAAAATAAATAAATCTTAAACAGAGATCATTTAAGTCAACATAGCATAGGCCTAGGCTGTCCATTACAGTAGCCACACCCACATGTGGCTAATAAACCTCTAAATGAGACAAGTTTTATTTTTTTTTAAGTTTTTTTTAGAAGATTTTATTTATTTATTTGAGAGATCACAAGTAGGCAGAGAGGCAGGCAGAGAGAGAGAGGGAGATGCAGGCTCCCTGCTAAGGCGAGAGCCCGATGCGGGGCTCCATCCCAGGACCCTGGGATCATGACCTGAGCCAAAGGCAGAGGCTTTAACCCACTGAGCCACCCAGGTGCCCCGAGGCAAGTTTATTTTAAAGATTTTACTTATTTGTCAGAGAGAGAGGGAAAGAGCACACAAGCAGGGGGAGCAGGAGAGGGAGAAGCAGGGTCCCCACTGAGCAGGGACTCTGATGCGAGACTCAATCCTGGGACCCTGGGATCATGACCTGAGCCAAAGGCAGATGCTTAACCAACTGAGCCACCCCGGTGTCCCAGTGAGGCAAGTTTAAACAAAGATTAGTTGCAACTGTAAAATGCACACCAGATTTCCAAATACAGTGTGAAAAAAGGGAGTATTTCATTAATATTTTAAATATTGATTTCATGTGGAAATGTACACATTTTGGATATATTGGGTTAAATATATTGTTAACATTAACTTCACTTCTTTTTACTTTTTTTTTTAAACATTTATCGAGAGAGAGCACAAACAAGTGCACATATGAAAGTAAACACAAGGAGGGGCAGAGGGAGAGGGTCCCAAGCAGACTGTACTGTACTCTGAGCCCAATGTGGGGCTCAATCTCAAGACCCTGAGATCATGATCTGAGCCGAAATTAAGAGTCAGATGCTTAACCGACTGAGCCACCCAGGCACCCCAGATTCTCCGTGTATCTCACAGTTGTTCCTTCTGGACCTTTTTTCTAGGGTCCTTACCCTATTCCCAAAACTTATTAGATGAAGGAGCAAGCCATGGAGAAGAGTTCCAGGCAAATGAAGCAGCAAATGCAAAGGTCCTGAGGCAGAAGGCTGCTCGGGTAGTTGTGCACAGGGAGGAAAAAGGCAGTGTTGTTTGGGAGCAAAGTCAGAGGAAGGGATAAGTGGTAGGAAATGAGGTCTGGGCAGTATGGTGTAGAGGGAGATGGCCTTTGTCACTTATTCTGAGGGGGATGGGAAGTAGGTTTTTAAGACAAGGAATGTCCATCTGGTTTACATGCAGACTGCAAGTGGCAAAGGTGAAACCTGGAGACCAGTTAGGAAGCTTCTGCAATAATCCAGGTGGCGCCAGGATGGTAAGGGTAACTGCAGAGTGATTGTATTCGGTATGTATTCTGAAGGCACAAGCCAGGGTTTGTGAAAGAACTGGATGGGGATGTAAGAGAAAGATAGGTTAAACCTGACCTAGGGGCGCCTGGGTGGCTCAGTGGTTTGGGCCTCTGCCTTCAGCTCAGGTCATGATCTCAGAGTCCTGGGATCAAGCCCCACATCAGGCTCTTTGCTCAGCCTGTGATCTCTCTCTCTGTGTCAAATAAAGAAAAATAAGAAAGTAATAATAAGCCTAAAGTTTCTGGTAAGACAGCGTTGTCATCTGCTGAGATGGTAGTTTGTTGTTTTTTTTTTTAAGATTTTATTTATTTGACAGACAGAGATCACAAGTAGGCAGAGAGGCAGGAAGAGAGAGGGGGGAAGCAGGCTCCCTGCTGAGCAGAGAGCCTGATGCGGGGCTCGATCCCAGGGCCCTGGGATCATGACCTGAGCCGAAGGCAGCGGCTTTAACCCACTGAGCCACCCAGGTGCCCCTGAGATGGTAGTTTTAAAAGGTTATTTGGGGACTGCTGGAAGTAGAATTAAGGATAGGTCTTGGACCTGTGAAGTGCAGAAGACCTATTGCTTATTGGAGATGCCAAGTAAGCAGTAGGGGGTATACAAATTTAGCATTTTAGGAGTAAGGTCAAGTCTGGAGATACGAATTTGGCAGTCATCAACCCACAGCTGGTATTTAAAGCCACAGGAGGAGATCAGATCATCCGGGGAGTAAATGTATGGAGGAGAGGTCCAAGGACAACCTATGTCACTCTAAGTTTACGGGTTAGAACAAACCAGCAAAGGACACTAAAAAGAATGACCAGTGAACCATGGGGAAAACATGATGTCTTACAACCTAAAGACCAGGGGAGAGAGTTCCAAGGGAGAAAGTTCCAAGGGAGAAAGTGAAAATGGGTCAAATCCTTTGGACAGAGGAAGCACAATCAAGTGTGGGGTTACCCCTGGATTTCATAGTGTGCCCTTCCTATGAGTGGTTTTGGGGGTGACAGAGGCAACAGCCTGATTTGGAATGGGCTCAACAGGGATAGGAAGGGACAGGAAGAGGGGAACAATTCTTTCCAGTTTTGCTATAAGCAGAGCAAAGTGATGGGACAGTAGTTTGATGGGGATGTGGGAGGCAAGAGAGTGTTGAAGTGGGGAGAAATCACCGCATATTTGAATGCTGATGAAAACCATCCAGTAGGGGCGCCTGGGTGGCTCAGTGGATTGAGCCACTGCCTTCAGCTCAGGTCATGATCTCGGGGTCCTGGGATCGAGCCCCGCATCGGGCTCTCTGCTCCGCGGGGAGCCTGCTTCCTCCTCTCTCTGCCTGCCTCTCTGCCTACTTGTGATCTCTCTCTCTGTCAAATAAATTAAAAAAAAAAAAAAAAGAAAGAAAACCATCCAGTAGAGACTGAATAAGTCACAGTGCAGGACAGTCTATCCTATAAGACTCAGAGTCATGTTTGCTGTGCTGACTTGCATGCCCCAGACGGATCTGAAACTGCTTAAAAGTGTGAAGTTGAGTAAAAGTCAAAATGGCTGTCCTAATGCTTCAGCAAAGCTCAGTTTTAAAGTAATCCTTTTCCTCTCTTCAGCACACCTCCCCTCCTCCCTCACCGCCTTTAGACAGGACGAAGGAGGCTGGCCGCACAATGCAATGCCTGTGGAACCCTGCTAGATCCTGTATTTCCCTGTAAAAACCTCTAGCCCCTTCCTGGGATGGGGAAAGGCCTTGCAATTTTTTTTTTTTTAAGATTTTATTTATTTGAGAGAGAGAAAATGAGCCTCGGGGAGGCCTTGAGGGAGAAGGACAAGTGATCCACATTGGGTTTGATCCCTGGACTCCACACCATGACCTTGAAGTTGACCATACAACCTACTGTGCATGCAGGTGCCTTGAGGGCTTATAGTCTTTGAAGGCCGTAGCCTGCTGCCAGCAAAGGAATAAAACTATTGTTCCTCTTTATCCCCAACTAGGTCTTCCTGTTCTGTTTTGGCTCTGAATCATGAAGGTCGCTTTTTGACAACACACCTAAAATGCAATACAGCTGACCCTTGAGCTGTGTTGGTCCACTTACACTTTTTTCGATGAATACAGTACTGTAGATGTGTTTTTCTCTTCCTTATGACTGTCTTATTAACATTTTCTTTTCTCTAGTTTAAGATACAGTAAAAAAAATGGGGGGGGGGGCGCCTGGGTGCCTCAGTAGTTAAGCGCCTACCTTTCGGCTGTGGTTATGTCCCCAGGGTCCTGGGATCAAGCCCCACATCCGGCTCCCTGCTCAGCAAGGGGCCTGCTTCTCCCTCTCCCACTCCCCTGCTTGTGTTCCTTCTCTCACTGTGTCTCTGTCAAATTAAAAAAAAAAAATCTTTAAAAAAATACAGCCAAAAAAAATTTATAATACATAGGACAAAATGTGTTCATTGTTATTGGTAAGGCTTCTGGTCAACAGCAGGTTATCGGTTTAAGTTTTTGGGGAGTCAAAAGTTCTATCCAGAATTTCCACATCACCCAGGGGGTTCAAGGTACAGCAGATGGTTCAAGGGTGTACTGTATATTAAAAATTGAAATCATCGTCTCCCTTAGAAACCTGCTGTTGCTTCTTTAGTTCTAGCTCACTAGGTAGAAACTCTTAATTACCCAAGTAAGAAAACTGCACATAGCAGTGATCACATGGTGAATAAATAGTCACAGTTTTATTGTGTGCCAAGTGAAACAATGGATGTCACAGGTAGTTGTAAGCATCAAGGAAAGGGCTATGACCCAGACTTGAAGGTCAAGTAACACAAAGGTGAGTAGACACTCACTGATTAGACCAACATCAAGTTGTAGCAACTCCACATCCTAAATATCTTGGAATTGTCTGCTCATGCCTTATCTATCATGAAATAGGACTATCTCCATTTTGACCTCAGTCTGTAATTAAGTTATTCTATCCAGCTTATTTCTTAACTCAGGGAAAAGACCCCGCAGGCAAAGCATCCCCTGAGGTGAGCCAAAACTACCCCCTCAATCAACAAGGACTGCCCTGAGCCAGCAAGACTGGGAGTGATTGACCCAAAGATTGATCTGACCTTCTCTGCCCACCTGGGTGTACTTGACCCTTGTCCCACATTTTTTCTTCTCTTTTCTCTTTCTTTCTTTCTAAGATTTTATTTATTTATTTGACATGCAGAAATCACAAGCAGGCAGAGAGCAGGCGGGTTGGGGGGGCAGGCTCCCTGCTGAGCAGAGAGCCCTGATGTGGGGCTCCATCCCAGGACCCTGATATCATGACCTGAGCCAAAGGCAGAGGCTTAACCCACTGAGTTACCCAGGGACCCCCGACATTTTCTTAAACCTAGATTATCTTAAGCACTTGGGAGAGAGCCTTTGAGATGGTCCCGGTGTTGGCGTCACTGAGAAAAATTCCTTTCCCGTTTCACCCCCACTCATATTTCTGCCTTTGGATTTTTATCACTGGTGAGTGGCTGCACCAGGTCTGTTTGGGACCCGCAGAGCCAGGTGCTTTGACACCACAGCTGGGTTACATTTCCCCAGTTGAGGGCTTCATTATCGCTGCCCCCTGTTACTTCAATAGTCTTATACGAGGTCTCTTTGCTTTTGACCTTGACCCAGACTGAGGAAGCCATACAAAATGCAAATCTCCGGTGTCTCTCACCAGCTTTAAACCTTTCAAGGAATCTCTCAGAATAATGGCAAGCCTGCTTCTCATGGCTTACCTCTCACCTCCCTGTCTCCGAATTTGTTTTCTGACAGAAATTAAGAAGTTTCTCTCTAATGTGACTTTGCTCTTTGCGGTTCCCTTTGTCTGTAATGGTGCCTTTTTTTTCTCCTGGCTGTTTTACTCATCTTTTAAAGATGTGCTTAGAAATAATCTCTTCTGGTAAGCCTTTTACTAAGTACTGCAAACCTTCCAAGGCTGCGAAGGGTAGCTCTGTGTTTCTACGGCTCTCCCCTCACCCACGCCCAATGGCGGAGACCACGTCTTATCTTCGTCATGCTTTCAGCAAATATTTGTCTAATGACTAGCACACTTTAAGCGTCAAGTCCAAGGTTACCCAGCTGGTAAACTTCTGTGTCAGAAATTAGTGCTTAGACCCCTGGAGGGCTCTCATTCAAATGTAAAGTCCTCAAAAATCTTCCCTCTAGCAGTGCTCTTAACAGTTTACAAAACATTTCGATCAGGCTAGTCTTTATATCCTGGGGCAGGACTTGTATAAAAAGGTAATGTTTCTAAACCCCGGAGCTAGAGAAGAGCTTCAGCAAAGCATTAAAGAGTCATCAAAAGGAGGTAACAGCCGCGAGGAGGGTCAGCCAACTGCAGTGAAGACCCTCCCAGCCCGAGAAAGCCCACCCGGAATCCCCTCCCCTCCAAGCCCTCTCAACCTCGAGGACTACAAATCCCAGCATGCATAGCATCCAGTGAGTGACAGCACGGAAGCACGCCGGGATACGTAGTCCAGCTGTAGTTCAGGAAAAGCCCAGAACGTCCCGTGACGTCAAGAGGGCTCGGGAAAGGAATCGGAACCGGCCCAGGCTCAAGTTTAATAATCCTCTAGAGAGCCGACCCTGGTTTTTTTGGTGACCCGGTTTCAGGTCCTACCCCGCAGTCCAGCGACCCTATGGTGTGCGTTGAAATAGCTTCTCGCGTCACTCCTTCAAGGTTAAAGGGGAAGTAGCACAGAGCAAAACAGGCAGCCTTCTGCCCTCGAGGCGCCGGCTTGTTAGGCAGTGGTATGCAGGACGCTAGCCTAGCTAGGAACTGAGACGCTGCTTGCCCAGCAGCGCCGGTGAGGACGTGGCAACACTACCCCAAACAGGGGCTTCCCTTTCCTCCGCCCGTCGGGCTAGAGGCGCGGGAGGCGCAAAGGTTGCTGGGAACGCGCATGCGCCCACAGCGACGGGGAGTACACCTCCAACGTCTGCGGACGCGAGGGGTGTCGGGTGTCGGCGGCGGCGCTTTGCGGCCGGTCGTGCGGGTCGAGCGCGGGCGGGCGGGCGCGGCGGCAGTGGCGCGCACAGGTGATTGACTGGCCAGCTGGCTGAGGAATCGCCTGGTCCCCATTGCTGGCAGGTGGCGGAGCCCATTTGGGCGGCGGCAGCAGCAGCAGCGGCAGCAGCTACGGCCTGGCTCGGGAGGCGCTTCTCGGGCCAAGGCCATGGCCCCGCGGCTACAGCTGGAGAAGGCGGCCTGGCGCTGGGCGGAGACGGTGCGGCCCGAGGAGGTGTCGCAGGAGCACATCGAGACCGCCTACCGCATCTGGCTGGAGCCCTGCATCCGCGGCGTGTGCAGGTGAGGCCCGCGCACCGGGCCTTGAGCCCCCCACCTCGCTTCGGACCTTGGAAAAGCGGACCAGGGGCCGGGGGGTCATGTTGGGGGAAGGAGGACGGCAGCCAGCTGTGTGCATCTAGCAGGCGCGGAGAGGAGCAAGGTGGAGGCTTCCTCCTTAGCGCGTCTGGGCGACCTGAGCAACGCAGCCATCCCGGGCTCGCTGCGCGGAGGTGATGCTGCTGAAAGCCCCTTAGAAAAAGGTTCTGGGTTCTTATCTAGAAGATGGCGGTGGAAATGGTTGAAGGCAGGAGCTGAGAGCTTAGCAAACGTTGTTGGTTGTATCTTGGCCACGGCTCGGCTTTTTCTATTGTAGAAAGGGAACTTCGTCGAAGTGAGTTTCATCACAGTATATCATTTATTACTGTTGACGGTGAAGGCTTGGTCATCTTAATATTAGTTTTGGATAGGGCAGATTTAGAAGAACGTGTGGTTAGCTTACCTCGTTGGTATCCTTCACCCCCAGTTGACCTCCCGTCTCTTGTTAATCTGTTTTAGGCTTTTGTGGGGGGGTGGGGGTCATCACTTTACCAGGTACGAAGTTTGAGCTGTGTAAGTTCTGTCCTTCACTTCCGCTTAGCCCTTGAACCTTGCCTTTCCTTTTAGTTCGAATTGCGAGGCATTGTTCCTGTCTTCTGGTTTTCCACCTTTTAACGCGGGAACTATAGTTTTTGTTCCGGAATGTTGTTGAATTGACTTAGCCACGCCGGGCATGCTCAGTAGCCGTACTTCAGTCGGCATTTAGTAAAGGCTTTCTGCAGTTTTTACACTCCGCGGCGGCATCCGGAAGAAATGGAAGTCAAGGTCTCCGCTTCGGAATTAAAGTCAAGTTTCAGAAGTGATTCAAGTTAGGGAGCTTCCATAAAGCGACGAATAATTCCAGGCTCTGGGTGTCTGGCTCACAAGGAGGGCACATCTGACTCCCGACAGTAAGTAATGGAATGACAGGGTCTGTGTATAGTAGAATTTATTAAGCTTCAGTTAGTCTCTCAACATAATCAGATTCCACAGTAACCAAAAAAAAATACCTTCACTGTTATAATTCTGATTTTAACACAAGTAAAGGAGTAGAAATTGGCTGGAATCACTGTAAGGGTAATGTCATAGAGTTTTTTAAGGTGCAGTTGCAATGTTTGTATCCAAGCATGGTTGTTGGTTTTTGTTTGTGTGTGTGTGTGTGTTGTTTTTTTTTTTTTTTTTCCGTTGGGGTATAAGTCACATATTGTATGATTCACCCATTTAAAATGTACTGTCCAGTGTTTTTTGTTTGTGTGTTCACAGGGTTGTTCAGCTATCACCACAATCTGATTTTAGAACCTTTTTTGCCCCTCCCTCCCACACTCTTTAGCCATCAGATTGGCACCCGGTCCTCCCTTGTACACCCCCACCCCAAGCTCCAAGCAGCCCGCTGATCAATTTTCTGCCTCCTAATTTGCCTATCTTGGACATTTCATGTAAATAGAATCTTAAAACAGGTGGATTTTTGTGACTTTTTTTTTTTTTCACTTAATGTTTTCAAGGATCATCCGTGTTGTAGCACATGTTGGTATTTAATTTCATTTTTAAAAGTTTGTAAAACACACAACAAAATTTATTATTTTTTAAAAGATTTATTTATTTGACAGAGAGCACAAGTAGGCAGAGAGGCATGGGGGGGTGGGGGGGCAAGCAGGCTCCCCGCTGAGCAGAGGGCTCCATGCTGGGTTTGACCCAGGACCCCAAGACAATGACCTAAAAGCAGAGGCTTAACCCATGAGCCACACAGGCGCTCCCCAAATTTATTATTTTATACAATTAAGTGACATTAAATATCTTTATAACTGGTACACCCATCCCCATTGTTTGGTTCTAGGGCTTTTCCATCACCTTAAAGGAGACTCCATATCCATTAAACAGTCACTTCGCATTTTCCCCTTGAGCAATCACTGATCTTTCTGTCTCTGTGGGTTTCTCTTTTCTTAACATTTCCTGTAAATAGAATCCTACAATGTGTAGCCTTTTTTTGTCTGGCTTTCATGTAACATGTTTTCCATGTTGTAGCATTGATCTGCACTTTGTTCCTTTTTGTGGCTGAATAATAGTCCATCGTTTGGATATATACGGTATTTTGTTTATCTGTTCATCAGTTGATGGACTTAGAAAATCCCCCCCCCAACTTTACCGAGGAGTACCTGACAAATAGAATTGCCTATATTTAAAGTGTACAACTTTTTTTTTTTTTTTTTAAGATTTTATTTATTTATTTGACAGAGAGAGAGACCACAAGTAGGCAGAGAGGCAGGCAGAGAGAGAGGAGGAAGCAGGCTCCCCACGGAGCAGAGAGCCCGATGCGGGGCTCGATCCCAGGACCCTGAGATCATGACCCGAGCCGAAGGCAGCGGCTTAATCCACTGAGCCACCCAGGCGCCCCATAAAGTGTACAACTTGATTTGATATACGTACACGTGGTAGAAAGAGTACTATGAGCAAGGTAGATTTTTGTTTTTAAGATTTTGTTCATGTATTTGACAGAGAGTAAGAGGGATAGAGCACAAACAGGGGCAGTGGCAGGCAGAGGGAGAGGGAGAAGTAGGCTCCCCGCTGAGCAGGGGGCCTGCTGTGGGGCTCCATCCCAGGACGCTGGCATCTTGACCCAAACCAAAGGCACGTGCTCAACCTACTGAACCACCCAGGTGCTCTTACGATCAAGATAGTTAAACACATCTGTTACCTTACATAGTTAACTTAATGAGCATTTTGTTATACCTACTTTTGGGGTGTTGTGCTTGCCAACATTTGGCTGCAAGTTTTTGTTAGAATACCTGTTTTCAGCTCTTTCAGATATCCACCTAGGAATGAAATTGCTGGGTCACGGTAATTATGTTTAACAGGCGCTGCCACACTGGTTTCTGGTGCTGCTGTGCCATTCATTTTACATTCCCACTGGGAACGCGTGAGGGTTTCAATTTCCATCCTTGCCAACACATGCTACTTTCCGTTTGTTTGCCATGCTAGTGAATTTGAAGTGGCATCTCATTATGGCTTTGGTTTGAATTTTCCTAACGAGTAATGAGTTGAATGTCTTTGTGTGTTTGTTGGCCATTTCTCGTTTTTTTTTTTTTTTTTCTTTTAATTGCCAAGTAATACTGCCTTTTATGTAGGTACTTCCTACATATATATATCCATTCATCAGTTGATGGGCATTGGTTGTTTCCACTTTTTGGCTACTATGAATAATGTAGCCAAGAATATTTGTGTAGGGGTTTTTGTGTGGATGTATTCAATTATCTTGTATATCTGTAGGAGTGGAATTGCTGGGTCATAAAACTGTGGTTAACATTTTGAGGAACTGACAAACTGTTTTCCAAAGTGGCTGTGCTGTTTTACCTACAGTGTATGAAGATTCCAGTTTCTCTCCATCCTTGCTCTTGTTTTTTTTTCTTACAGCCATGCTAGTGGATATAAGTGGTATCTCATTGTAGTGGTTTTTTTTTTTTATAGTTTATTTATTTATTTGAGAGAGGGAGAAAATGAGAAAGTGGGAGCATGAGAGGAGGGAGGGATGGAGGGAGAAGCAGACTCCCCGCTGAGCAGGGAGTCTGATGAGGGACTCCATCCGGGGACTTCAGGAGCATGACCTGAGCTGAAGGCAGTTGCTCAACCAACTGAGCCACTCAGGCGCCCCCGTCATTGTGGTTTTGATTTGCATTTCCCTGCTGACTCAAGTTCAGCATCTTTCCTGTGCTGCTTGGCCTTTCCTGTATTTTTGGAGAACTGTCTGTTAAAGTCCTTTACCCATTTTAAAATAGGGTTGTTTTTGTATCATTGAGTTGTAAGAGTTCTTTATATATTGGATACAAATTCCTTGTATTTGTAAATAGTCTCATTTCTATGGATTGTGTTTTCATATTTTTGTTGGTACTGTTTGTAGTAGAAAAGCTTTTAATTTTGATGTAGTCCCAACTTTGTTTGCTGGGTTGCTTGTGCTTTTGAGACCATGCATAATCTGAGGTCCCAGCAAATTTTTTCTGTATGCCTTTCTTTTTTTCTTTGACAGAGAGAGATCACGAGTAGGCAGAGAGGCAGGCAGAGAGATAGGAGGAATCAGGCTCCCTGCAGAGCAGAGAGCCAGATGCGGGGCTCCATCCCAGGACCCTGGGATCATGACCTGAGCCAAAGGCAGAGGCTTTAACCCACTGAGCCACCCAGGTGCCCCTGTATGCCTTTTTTCAATATACTTTTTTATACTTTACATACACAACTGTTCTGAGATTCCAGAGCTGGAGAGGTGTTTAGTTCTTCGCAAAGAATATTTACATTTCTGAAATTGTTTAGTAAAATCATGGTGAAAGCAATCTGTATTAAATCGTATACCCACAGAGTTCTACAAATATTATGTATCTTAATTTTTTAAAAAAGATTATTTATTTATTTACTTGAGAGAGAGACAGTGAGAGCGAGCATGCGTGAGGAGAAGGTCGCCGGGGGCGGGAAACAGACTCCCCGTGGACCTGGGAGCCCGATGCGGGACTCCTGGAACTCCAGGATCATGACCTGAGCCGAAGGCAGTCGTCCAACCAACTGAGCCACCCAGGCTTCCCTATGTATCTTAATTCTTAAAAGAGTTTTTTTTTAAATTTTAATTTTTATTTATTTATTTGACAGAGAAATCACAAGTAGGCAGAGAGGCAGGCAGAGAGAGAGGAGGAAGCAGGCTCCCTGCAGAGCAGAGAGCCCGATGCGGGGCTCCATCCCAGGACCCTGAGATCATGACCCGAGCCGAAGGCAGCGGCCCAATCCACTGAGCCACCCAGGCGCCCCTCTTAAAAGAGTTTTTGCTTAACAATGAGGGTAATAGTTAAGTAAGTTCCTTGGAGTCAATTGGTTGGAAAGAGATGTGCATTTTTCGTATTGATCCATGTTGCTGAATTACTGATCATAATGATGGCTCCACTTTATGGTTCTACTGTGTAAGAATGTCTTGTTTCCTCATACCATCGCCAACACAATATGGGGGGTGGTGAGGTATAGGGAGAGAGAATTTTTCTTCTTTTTTTTTTTTTTTAAGATTTTATTTATCAGAGAGAGAGAGAGAGTATGAGCACAAGTAGGGGGTGCAGCAGGCAGAGGGAGAAGCAGGCTCCCCACTGAGCAAGGAGCCTGTTGCAGGGCTCTATCTCAGGACTCTAGAGATCGTGACCTGAGCTGAAATCGAGTTTCAGTCTTGACCGAGTGACCTACCCAGGTGCCCCTTAATCACACTTTTTGATCAGATAGGTCTCATATGTTAATTTGTTTCCTTTTGTGATAGTTAAAATTTTGATAGGAAAATTTCGGTCTAGACTAACTTCTACCGATGTATACAGGAGTAAGATGTCTGTTTTGTTCTCATTAGAGAAACAATACCAATGACTTATGAAATTAGAGCATTGCAGAAATGTAAATGCATTCTAGAAAGTCAGTATGATGCCCGCTGACTTCTCATAGCTCTAGTCCAAAACCTTTGTGAGGGCTGTGGGGCCTCACTCTGAAGCTTTCTTCATCCAGCTGTTTTTTAAAAATACTGCTTTATTTACTTATTTATTAAAGATTATTTATTTGTTTGTTTGACAGAGCACAAGTAGGTAGATAGGCAGGCAGAGGGAGAGGGAGAAGCATGCTCCCTGTCGGGATTCGGGGCTCAATCCTAGGACTCTGGGATCACGACCTGAGCTGAAGGCAGACGCTCAATGACTGAGCCACGCAGGCACCCTTATCCAGCTGTTCTTCATTGATGAAGTTCAGTGGCAACTCCTTTCTTAGTTGGCTCATGTTTCCTCCCTTTAGCAGTATTGGTCCCTGACCCCGAGTGCAAGTTCGGGGACCTGCTTTTTTTTTTTTTTTTAAGATTTTATTTATTTGACGGAGAGAGAGATCACAAGTAGGCAGAGAGGCAGGCAGAGAGAGAGAGAGAGAAGCAGGCTCCTTGCCAAGCAGAAAGCCCGATGTGGGACTCGATCCCAGGACCCTGAGATCATGACCTGAGCCGAAGGCAGTGGCTTAACCCACTGAGCCACCCAGGCGCCCCAGGGACCTGCTTTTTAATTAAAACAAACAAACCCACACAGTGTGAAGCCCCCATGCATGTAAATATACTAACATCAATAAAAAAATACAATTTTTCAAAGATGTATTTATTTGAGTGTCCTGCATGCAGGGGGAGGGGCAGAGGAAGAGGGAGAACCTCCATCGGACTCCCCTACTGTGAGAACCCGATGCCCCCCTTCTGGTACCTACTGTAGGCTTGGTGTAGTATTTTAGAATGACTCTGAGATAACCCCCCAGAAGATGAAGTTCCTTCCTTCATATGCCATGTGTTTTACAGATACGGCAGAATAGAATCAAACAGTGTAATTGTTATTTTAGAAAAAAGGGGAGAAATGTCGCACCACATAATTTCTGTAATTTGTTTTTTTTTTTTTTAAGATTTTATTTATTTATTTGACAGAGAGGTCACAAGTAGGCAGAGAGGCAGGCAGAGAGAGAGGAGGAAGCAGGCTCCCTGCAGAGCAGAGAGCCCGATGCGGGGCTCGATCCCAGGACCCTGAGATCATGACCTGAGCCGAAGGCAGCGGCTTAATCCACTGAGCCACCCAGGCGCCCCAATTTGTTTTTTTTTAAGATTTTATTTATTTATTTGATAGAGAGAGATCACAAGTAGGCAGAGAGGCAGGAAGAGAGGGGGGAAGCAGGCTCCCTGCTGAGCAGAGAGCCGGATGCAGGGCTCGATCCCAGGAATCCCAGGCACCCCTCTGTAATTTGTTTTGATTTTATAACACCTTTTTATTTGATAGCACCTAGAAAATTTACCTTACTCTTTTAATAGGCATGTAATATTTCATTGTGTGGAGGCTGATGTGTTAAATTTCAGCAGTTCCCTGTTGGTGGACCTCTGGGTTCTCAGTTTTTGGTACTATACAGATAGTGCTTCTGTGAACATCCCTCTTGTATGTATCTTGGTTGAATGAATGTTTTCACTTGGGTTGCTGGATGAGAAAGAGAAAAAGGGCATGATGACCATTTAAAATTTTGATAGGTGGTAAAGGGTCATACTGTGTAACACTGCATTCTAGAGTCACCCTATTTCCTACCTTCCCACCCCAGACATTCTTATTTCAAACACCTGCTTTAATAGTGAAAGCATGTTATTTTCCTATGCCTTTTTTTGCTAGTACCAATGAGCATCTTTTTATATATGTTGGCCATTTGTATTTCTACTGTGAATTGTGTGTCCTTGATTGTTGATCATTTTACTGATTTTTTTTTAAAGATTTTATTTAGTTATTTGACAGAGAGAGATCACAAGTAGACAGAGAAGCAGGCAGAGAGAGAGAGAGAGAGAGGGAAGCAGGCTCCCTGCTGAGCAGAGAGCCAGATGTGGGACTCGATCCCAGGACCCTGGGATCATGACCTGAGCCGAAGGCAGTGGCTTAACCCACTGAGCCACCCAGGCGCCCCCATTTTACTGATTTTCAAGAGCTTTTTGAATACTTCTGCTGAAGATCCTTTTTCCTAATTTTTTTTGACTTTGGTTTTTTTTTTTTCTTTTGGTACATTAAAGATTTATTTATTTATTTGACAGAGAGAGAGGGAACACAAGCAGGGGGAGTGGGAGCGGGAGAAGCAGGCACCTTGCTAAGTAGGCAGCCCCATGCGGGGCTCAATCCCAGGACCCTAGGACCATGACCTGAGCTGAAGGCAGACGCTTAATGACTGAACCACCCAGGCGCCCAAGATTGTAGAAATGTTCACACATTTTTAGTATTGATGGTTTCATTTTATGTATTAAATATTTGTCCTTTACAGTTTAATTTGATTTAGAGAGTGAGATTGGAATCCAGCTTTATTTGACTTTTTAGCCAAATGGCTACTCAATTTTCTTAAACCATATTGAATAATCTAGTCATCCCTCACTAGTTAAAAAGGCCATTTTATTATATGACAAATTATTATATGTACTTGGGTTTATTTCTTTTATTTATTTCTACTTTTTATTTTTTATTTCCCTTATTAATTTGATTCATCTCTGTATTATGACCACAGTTCCAATGACTTAATACTTTAAAAATACCTGATAAGGTTAGACCCTTCTTAATTCCTCATAGAGGTTTTCTAGTGTTCTTTTTTTTTTTTTTTTAAGGTTTTATTTATTTTATTTGACACAGAGAGAGAGAACACAAGCAAGGGGAGCAGCAGGGAGAGGGAGAGGCAGGCTCCCCGCTGAGTAGAGAGCCCGATGCAGGGCTCCATCCGAGGACCCTGAGATCATGACCTGAGCCCAAGGCAGAGGCTTAAATCACTGAGCCACCCAGGCGCCCCTCTAGTGTTTTTATTTTTATTTTTTTATTTTTATTTTTTTTTCCTCTAGTGTTTTTATTTAACTAAAATTTATCTTTTTACATACAGAAAAGTATACCAATCGTAAACATTACACAGGGTAAATTACCACAAGGGAACATATCTATGTATTTACTACCAAGGCTAGCATTCCAGAAAACACCCATCTTTCATTTACTGCCTTACTGGTCATTAACATCGTCCTCCTCAAAAGTAACCACTACCCTTACTTTGGCACACCGCAGATTATTTTGCCTATTTTGAACTTTGTATACAATTAATTATACATTGTAGTTCATTCTGGCTTCATTTGTTCTCACTGTGTGGTTTGTCCACATTGTGGGTAGCAGTAGTGGGTTCATTTTTAAGGCTGTGCAGTATTCCGTTGTGTTACAGTATAACTTGATCCTTTCTGGTGGTGACGGTCATTTGGAATTTTTCCAGAATTTGGCTGTTAGGAGTAAAGTTGTGGTAAGCATTCTTATATGTATCTTTTGATAACATATACATACACTTTCCCCCCATATGTATACATTTTTGATAAAAGAGGACTTGCTGGGTCATAAATGTTTATTTAGCTTATTGGATAATGACAAACTGTTTTCCAAAATGATTATATCACTTTATACTCTCCTGAGTACTGTGTAAGAGAGTTCATTTTCTACATATCCTCACCATAATCTGTTTAATTTTAGCCATTATGATGGATGTGTCATGGTATCTCCTTATGGCTTAATTCACATTTCTCAAATGACCAATGAAATCGACCTTTTCATATTCTACTATTTACATATCCTGCAGTGGGGTGCTTGTTTAATTTTTTAAGCCTCATTGAAGTTTAAAAAACTTTTTTATTTTTACTTTTTATTTTTTAGAGATTTTATTTATTTATCTGACAGACAGATCACAAGTAGGCAGAGGCAGGCAGAGAGAGAGGGAGGTAGGCTTCCTGCTGAGCAGACAGCCCGATGCAGGGCTTAATCCTAGGACCATGGGATCATGACCTGAGCCGAAGGCAGAGGCTTCAACCCACTGGGCCACCCAGGCGCCCCTTAAATTTATTTTTTAAAGATTTTTAAGTAATCTCTACACCCAACATAGGGCTTAACTTAGAAACCTGATCAAAAGTCTTGTTCCACTGACTGAGCCAAACAGGAGTCCCGCCTCAATCTCTTAACATCATCTTTTTTGATGAACAGGAGTATTAATTTCCGTATAGTCCAATTTAGCAATATTTTCTTTATTGTTGTTGCTTTTTGCATGTATTCTATTTAAGAAATCGTCACCTTCTCCCAGGTCCTAAAGATATCCTCTATTATCCTGTACAAAGCTGTATTGTATTGTCTTTCAGAAGGAGATCTATAGTCCACAGTCCACTTCGAATTGACTAATTTTATTCTTGTCATTTGGGAAGTAAGGTCCTGGAAGAATTTAAGGATTTCTTGTTCACTGTGGCCTTAGCAGTATAAGATGAGTGTTGAATGACTCCTAGTGGTAAAGATCTTTGATGATAGAAAAAGTAGTGATTCCAATGGAAAGGGAAGACGTACATAGGGAAAAAAAATAAAAATTAACCAAATGAGACTTTTGAGAATTCTCTGTACTTCATATATTTCTCTTAGTTTCCAAGGGAATGATCTAATTATTAAGAAAAAGTTATTCTTATATTTGGGACAGTCTTAGAAAGAAATGGCATAGAAGAAAAAACTCATTTGATCTAAAATTCTTTTGTTTTCTGTGTAATATTACAAAAATTCCTTTAAACGTTTTTTTGGTAAAACTAATTGAAATTTAGAGTCAAGGATGGCACAGGGTGCTTTTCTTGTGGCTTTATTATACATTCACTGATGTGCACTTCAGTTTGAGAAGTACAGATAAGCTAAAATGAAATATGGTTGCATTGGGCTTCTAAGGAGTTTGAGCTCTCTGCCGACTTGAACTCATCTCAAATAAAAGCTACCACCCAGAGAACAGGATTGTAATATTTTCATAAAATTCGTTTTGATTTTCCTGCATATATGTAAAAACAATGCCATTGTATTGTTATGCATATTTTGAAAAGGTACTTTGTAACTTAATACTAAGAATGTGTTCCCAGGGTATTACAGAGTTTATAAAAGTACTAATTTCTAGTCATTGCATATATTTCATTTTACATGGCTCCAAATTTAGCCATTTTCCTATTGAGCATTTGCCTGCCTCCCCTTTCTCTCCCGCCTTCTTTTGTTATGCTCTTTTTTTGTTAGCTCTTTCTGAGCATCCTTGTAAGTAAAGTATCTGCTTTGTTTATTTTCTTAAAATAAAGATTGTAAAAGTTACATGAACATTCCTTTTTTTTTTTTTTAAAGATTTTTATTTATTTGAGAGCAAGCATGCATGAGTGGGAGGGGGAGAGAATGTGAAACAAACTCCCTGCAGAGCTCAGAGCCTCATGTGGGCCTCAGTCCCAGAACCCTGAGATACTAGGACCTGGTCTGAAAACAGGAGTTGGACACTCAACTGACTGATTTTACTCAGGCTCTCCAGAAGTTAGATGAATATTCTTTTTTTTTTTTAATATTTTATTTATTTATTTGACAGAGATCACAAGTAGGTAGAGAGAGAGGAGGAAGCAGGCTCCCCACGGAGCAGAGAGCCCGATGTGGGGCTCAATCCCAGGACTCCGGGATCACGACCCGAGCCGAAGACAGAGGCTTTAACCCACTGAGCCACCCAGGCCCCCGTAGATGAATATTCTTAAGGTTTTTGATAGTTGCTTCCCCCAGCTGTGTGCAGTACCTGAACATCCCTGTCACTCTGTGCCCTTGCTATTGAATATGAAATTTTAAAGACTTTTGTGAGTTTTGGGGCACCTGGGTGGCTCAGTAGGTTCAGTGTCTGCCTTTGGCTTTGGTCATGATCCCAGAGTCCTGGGATCGAGCCCTGTGCAGGTTTTTCTCCCTCTCCCTCTGTCATTTCCTTGCTTGTGTTGTCTCACCCTCTCTCTCAAATAAATAGTCATTTATTTATTTATTTATTTATTTATTTATTTATTTGACAGAGCTCACAAGTAGACAGAGAGGCAGGCAGAGAGGGGGAAGCAGGCTCCCCGCTGAGCAGAGCGCCTGATGCGGGCCTCAATCCCAGGACCCCAAGATCATGACCTGAGCCAAAGGCAGTGGCTTAACCCCCTGAGCCACCCAGGCACCTCAAATTTCCAAATTTTAATGGTTAAATAAGTCTATCCACATAGGAAAAGACTTTTTTTTAAAAGATTTTATTTATTCATTTGACAGACAGAGATCACAAATAGGCAGAGAGGCAGGCAGAGAGAGGGGAAGGGAAGCAGGCTCCCCGCTGAGCAGAGAGCCCAATGCGGGGCTCCATCCCAGGACCCTGAGACCATGACCTGAGCCGAAGGCAGAGAGGCTCAACCCGCTGAGCCACCCTGGCACCCCAGGAAAAGACTTTTGACTCGCCAGTTAGCACCTCTCTTCAACCTCCCAGCGTTTTTCTGAATACCAGTTTGGGGAATATCCTATTAGAAACTAGATTCATAGTATTTCTGAGTTGGCTCACTTCTTAAATCCCTTTTGCTTGGCTAATCCCTTTGTCTAATAGAAATTTGGATTTCAGGCCAACTGATTTAATATGCTAATTACAAGAGTTTTGGGTATATTGATCATTTTTATACATTGCAGTTTTTGAATCTCAATTTAGTGGGGCATAACTTTTGAGGTTTGGAAAAAGGAAGATGTTTCTACTTTTGGTAGTTGGCAGAGCCTCAAAGGTTGATTGGATTCTGAAACTTAAAAAAATATATATTTAATTTTTTTATATATCCAATAAACTAAAGGATTGTCAACACTTTAGGATGACTTCCATCCATGATGTTTAATGTAAGGTTGGTGTTGAATTGTATTGCCTTTGTCAGTTGCTGCTCAAACTTTTTTTTGCCTAAGACTTCAGTTTGTATTTCAGAGAAATCCTAGAAGAGGGACATACGTGCCAAGGGACCTGTTTGTGGCTCTTTTCTTTTTATTTTTGCTTATGTCTGCATGTCTAATACCTGAGAATTTTTTTTTAACTTTTTTTATTTATTCATTTGACAGAGAGAGAGATCACAAGTAGGCAGAGAGGCAGGCAGAGAGGAGGAAGCAGGCTCCCCGCAGAGCAGAGAGCCCAATGCGGGGCTCCATCCCAGGACCCTGAGATCGTGACCCGAGCCGAAGGCAGCGGCTTAATTCACTGAGCCACCCAGGCACCCCTATTTGTATATATTTTGTTAGGAAAATGGTTTTGTGTACATTCCCACAGCTCCCCCCATCATCCCATCAGATTATTTCAGTGTTTCTTTGTGTACATAAAAGCAAACATTTTCTTACTCGTCCCCTTTCCTACACAGGGTAGCATGCTGCATACACTGTTCTATACCTATAGACATTTTTACAGCAGTAGTTAAAAGCTTCCTAGTTTGTTTCTTAAGAAGCCAAAAGCTTTAAACAATTGAGGTAAAAGTATATACATTGAAATGTTCCTGTTCATTCAGATTTTTTCAGTAGACTTTATTTTTGTATTTTGTATTTAGGGGTGTCTGGTTGTTTTGTTTTTAAGTAGGCTCTGTGCCTGATGTGGGGCTTGAACTCCCAACCCCGAGATCAAGAGTCACATGTTCTACTGACTGAGCCAGCCCCATGTCCCAAAGACGTTATTTCTTAGAGAAGTCTTAGGGTCACAGCAACATTGAGTAGAAGTATAGAGATTTCCCGTGTACCTCCTACTCCAGCACATGCCTGCTCTCCCACTGTCGGTGTTCCCCACCAGAGGGTTACGTTTGTTTTGGTTTGTTTTTAAAGATCTATTTATTTTAGAGAGAGAGGGAGGGAGAGAGCCAGCTCACCGGAATGGTGTTGGAGGAGGGGGGTGGTGGGGAATCTAAGCAGACTCCCTGCTGAGGTTATGACCCAAGCCAAAATCAAGAGTTGGACACTCAGCGGACTGAGTCATGAAGGCAACTCCAGAGGGTGACCCTTGTTAAGTCAGTGGACCTCCCTTCACACCTCATTGTCACCCAATGTCTATGGTTTGGTTTGGTTTTTTTCATTTTAGATTGGTGGTTTTTTCCTCCCAACACTTTTTTTTTTTTTTTTTAAAGATTTTTATTTATTTATTTATTTGACAGAGAGAGAGATCACAAGTAGGCAGAGAGGCAAGTAGAGAGAGTGAGAGGGAAGCAGGCTCCCTGCGGAGCAGAGAGCCCGATGCGGGACTCGATTTCAGGACCCTGAGATCATGACCTGAGCTGAAGGCAGCGGCTTAAACCACTGAGCCACCCAGGCGCCCCTCCTCCCAACACTTTATTTTATTTATTTATTTTTTTTAAAGATTTTATTTTATTTATTTGACAGAGAGAGAGATCACAAGTAGGCAGAGAGGCAGGCAGAGAGAGAGGAGGAAGCAGGCTCCTTGCAGAGCAGAGAGCCCGACGCGGGGCTCGATCCCAGGACCCTGAGATCATGACCTGAGCCGAAGGCAGCGGCTTAATCCACTGAGCCACCCAGGTGCCCCCCCAACACTTTAATTATTTGTTAATTTAAAGTAATCTCCCAGCCCAGTGTGGGGCTCAAACTCACAACCCCAAGATCACGAGTTGCCTGGCCTACCCACTGACCAGCCCGGTGCCCCAGTTTTGTTTTGTTTTTTAATACTGGGGAAAAAGTGGCATTTGGTACTCTTTCCATTCTTTCCTGCTGGATATTTTTTTGTTTGTTTTATTTAAATTCCAGTTAATTAACATACAGTATAATAATAGTTTCAGGTGCCCCATATAGTGAAATAAATGCACTCCTTAATCCCCATTACCTATTTAACCCACCCCCCCCCACCCCCACCCCTTTCCTTTCTGGTAACTTTCACAGTGTCTGTAGTTTACATCAGGGTTTTCTGTTTTGGTGGTGTATATGTTCTGTGGGTTTGAGCAAATGGATAAAGACGTACATCCACTATTACAGTATCATATGGAATAATCTCACTGGTTAAAAGTCCTCTGCCCTGCCTGTTCATCCTTCCTGACATCCTCCAACTATAGTTTTTACTCTCTCCATTGTTTTGCTTTTTCCAAAATGTAATATAGTTAGAAATAGTACATAGTCGTTTCATACTGATTTCTTTTTTTTTTTTTTTTAAAGATTTTATTTATTTATTTGACAGAGAGAGATCACAAGTAGACAGAGAGGCAGGCAGAGAGAGAGAGGGGGAAGCAGGCTCACTGCTGAGCAGAGAGCCCGATGCGGGACTCGATCCCAGGACCCTGAGATCATGACCTGAGCCGAAGGCAGCGGCTTAACCCACTGAGCCACCCAGGCGCCCTGATTTCTTTGAATTAACAGTTCAGTTAAGCTTTTTTTCATGGCTTGGTTGCTCATTTCTTTTTAGTACCATATAGTATTTCATTGGCTGTATTATAGCGTATCTGTTCTTTATCCCCTACTTAAGGATTTCTTAGTTACTTCAGAGTTTTGGCAATTAAGTGTTGTAGAGCTGCTTTGTAAATATTTGTGGGAAGGCTTTGTGTGGACGTTTTCCATCCCTTTGGATACATATCTAGGAGCACAATGAACATGATTGTTGTTTGGTATACAAGTGTGTGTGTGTGTGTGTGTGTGTGTATATATATATATATATATATTTTTTTTTAAGATTTAATTTATTTATTTGACAGATTACAAGTAGACAGAGAGGCAGGCAGGCAGAGAGAGAGGGGGAAAGCAGGCTTCCTGCCGAGCAGAGAGCCCAATGCGGGGCTGGATCCCAGGACCCTGGGATCATGACCCAAGCCGAAGGCAGAGGCTTTAACCCACTGAGCCACCCAGGCGCCCCGGTATACGAGTATATTTAATTTTTTTTTTAACATGAAGCATTTTATTGTATGCTGCTGTCAGTGTATTCGGAAAATAATTTTCCGAAAATTCAGAGAGGTAGAGATTAAGGACTGACAAAGGTAGAAGTGTATATATACATACATGTGCATATATATGGCAAGTGTTACAAGGATTAGCTTTTTTTATAATTTTTTTTAAAGGGGAAGATGCCACTGGGTGTGGTACATAAACCACGAATTCTGGAACACTGAAAAGAAATAAAATAAAGGGAAGATGCTTTATTTATTTTGAAAGATTTTCTTTATCTGTCAGAGAGAGAAAGAGAGAGAGAGAAGCGAGCTCCCCGCTGAGCAAGGAGCCCCCCGCTGAGCAAGGAGCCCCACGTGGAACCCAATCCCAGGACCCTGGGACCATGTCCTAAGCTGAAGGCAGATGCTTAACAGATGGATGGAGCCACCCAGGTGCCCCAAGGAGCTCACTAAGTTTTGATATGTAATCAGAACATTTCCATCATTCCAGAAAGTTGCTTCATATTCTCTTCCGCCTAGTTCCCATTTCCCTTTGGTAACCACTATTCTGATTTCTTTCTGCAGAGATCAGTTGTGTCTGTTCTTAAACTTTGTATTAATGGACTCTTCAGAGCCCCATTATTTTTTGTGTCTGAATTCTTTCGTTCAACATCATGTTTTTGAGAATCGCCCATGTTGCATGTACCAGTAGTTTTTTGAGGGAGAGAGGCTGAGTAGTACTCTGTGATATGAATTTATCCTAATTTGTTTATTAATGGACATTTGTACCATTTACAGCTTTTAACTGTGTAAGTTAAAATTGCCTATAAACTTCAGGTACAGTCTTTGGATACCTGCATCCATTTCTCGTGGGTCTTCATTCTTACGTACAGTTACATTGTATACTACTGTATGGATTTGCCACAGCTTACTCAGCCAGTCCCTGTAAAATAGACACTGGGCTTGTTTTTAGTCTTTTGCTGTTAATAACAATATTTCCATGTATAACTTTGATTTAAAAATTTTTTTAGTTGCTTTTTTTTTTCCTTTTTGACAGAGAGATCACAAGTAGGCAGAGAGGCAGGCAGAGAGAATGGGGGAAGCAGGCTCCCCGCAGAGCAGGGAGCCCAATGTGGGACTCGATCCTAGGACTCTGAGATCATGACCTGAGCTAAAGGCAGAGGCTCAATCCACTGAGCCACCGAGGCGCCCCTGATTTTAAATTGTTTTTGCATGTGTGCAGGATGTCAGGGGTAAATACATTAGTGATTTCCATAGATGCTGGAAATTGTTCTCCATAGAGATCATTCCGTGTTTTGGCCTCAGTAGCACTGTATGAGAAACTGCCTATTCCCATGGCCTTGTCAGACTTTGCCTGACAGGTGAGGCAACTTACATCTGGGATGGGCTAGGCAATGCCTTGGGAATAAAATAACTCCTCAGTCTCAGGGATTTCAAACAACAAACGCTTATATCTGGCCCCAGCTGTGTGTGGATTACAGATGGGGGGTAGGATGAGTGGAGGTGAGGGGGCTCCTCCTAGCCACTTGGATATCTGCCACTTGGTAATAGCCACTATTTGAAACAGTCAGTTCCTCTGGATGGTTTCAGCACCAGCAGTTAAGTGCATGCCTTAGAATTGTGTGTGTCATTTCTGCTCCAAGTCATTGCCCAGAGCTTGTTTCTTGGTCCCACCAAAGATCAGAAAGTATCTAGAAGGAGAGACGAATAGTAGAGGTAAACTGCTGTCTGGTGGTTACAATAGAAGGTGTTTCTGTCTACCTTCATTTTGTGTTCTCTTAGAGCAGAGATGGAGCTTTAGGGCCATTTGTATATTTTTGAGTTTCCTGTGGTGTCATTTTTGCATTTCTATATTTTTGTTTTTGGTATCATTTTGTAGGAATTCTTTGGAAGATTTTTGTGTGTGTGTGGGGCGCCTGGGTGGCTCAGTCGTTACTGTGTTCACTGTTGTGATTCCGTACACATTTACATCCGTGTTTCATTTGGAATTTGTGCTGAAGTATCCTGAGAAGTATGTGTCCAATTCGATGATCTTCAAGAGAGCTGCCTGCTTGTCCCCACCACCATTTTTTTTTTTTTAAAGATTTTATTTATTTATTTGACAGAGAGAGATCACAAGTAGACAGAGAGGCAGGCAGAGAGGGGGGGAGGGGAAGCAGGCTCCCCGCTGAGCAGAGAGCCCGACGCGGGACTCGATCCCAGGACCCCGAGACCACGACCCGAGCGGAAGATAGTGGCCTAACCCACTGAGCCACCCAGGCGCCCCCCACCACCATTTATTAGAAGTCCTGTCTTCATGTCCCACTGATGCGAATGCCTTTATTGAATACTTAATTACCATCTGTATTTGGGTCTTTTTCTGAGCTTTTTATTCTATTGTGCTGTTTTGGGTTTTCATAAAATACTTTAGTTAAGTACGCTCCATGTTCAGTGTGGGGCTGGAGCTCATGACCCTGAGATCAAGAGTTGGATGCTCTACCTACTGAGCCAGTGAGTGCCCACGATTATGCTGTGTTTTGATTTTTTTAAGATTTTATTTATTTATTTGACAGAGAGGGAGATCACAAGTAGGCAGAGAGGCAGGCAGGCAGAGATGGGGAAGCAGGCTCCCCGCTAAGCAGAGAGCCTGATGTGGGGCTCCATCCCAGGACCCTGAGATCATGACCCGAGCCAAAGGCAGAGGCTTAACCCACTGAGCCACCCAGGTGCCCCTTGATTATGCTGTTTTGATTTTGGGTACTCACCTTATATGATTCAGTATCTAGTTGGGCTTAATTTCCTTCCTGATTATCTTTTTAGAAAAGATAGTTTCGTTTTTGAATTTTTGCTATATTCCAAGCTCTGCTTGATTTAAGAAAATTCTTCTAATCGTTGTATAAAATTTTGTAATCCTGGGTGGCTCAGTTGGTTAAGCGGCTACCTTCCGCTCAGGTCATGATCCCAGGGTCTTGGGATCTAGCCACACGTTGGACTCCCTGCTCTGTGGGGGAATGTGCTTCTTCCTCCGCTTCTCTCTCTCTGTGTGTGTGTGTGTCTTTAATATCTTTCTCTGTCTCTCATAAGTAAGTTTTTTCTTCTTTTTAAGATTTTTTAATAACCCATGAAGATGTACCACGTGTATCCCATGGCTGAGAATGGTGGGAGTTTGAGAAGTGTGTCATGAAGTGTTTTGTTGTTGTTTTTGTTTTGTTTTGTTTTGACAATCAGGAGCCTAGTACCTTGAGGTTCTCCCCATCCCCTTTTCAGTTTGAAATCATGATGATGGAAGGGGGAGGGGCTCTCTCTAGGAATCTGGTAGGCTGCCCTTGGTGATTTTTGGAACTCTGCTTGGACACAAAGCTGTACCTTGTAATATTGACAGTGGTTTGGTTTTGTGTTTTTTAAAGATTTTATTTATTTATTTGACAGAGAGAGATCACAAGTAGGCAGAGAGGGGGGAAGCAGACTCCCCGCTGAGCAGAGAGCCCGATGCAGGGCTCCATCCCAGGACCCTGAGACCATGACCCGAGCTGAAGGCAGAGGCTTAACCCACTGAGCCACCCAGGCACGCTTGACAGTGTTTTGATAGTTCATTTGCTTTGGGGATTTTTTTTTTTTTTTTTTTTTTTTTTTTTTGCTTTGGGGATTTTTTTTTGTAACCTCTATGAAATGGAAAACTTTGGTTGAAAGTCCTTATTTATTTAATTTTTAGAGATTTTATTTATTTGTCAGAGAGAGCACACAAGCAGAAGTGGCAGGCAGAGGAAGCAGCAGGCTCCCCACGAAGCAAGGAGCCCCATGTGGGACTTGATCCCTGGCAGATGCTTAACTGAGCCACCAGGTGTCCTGAAAGTGCTTTTTTTTTTTTTTTTAAAGATTTTATTTATTTATTTGACAGAGATCATAAGTAGGCAGAGAGAGAAAGAGAGAGAAGCAGGCTCTGTGCTGAGCAGAGAGCCAGATGCAGAGCTGGATCCCAGGACCCTGGGATCATGACCTGAGCCGAAGGCAGAGGCCTTAACCACTGAGCCACCCAGGTGCCCCTGAAAGTGCTTTTTTTTCAATACTGCCAAATTTTTTTTTTTGGTTATTTATTTATTTATTTGATGGGCAGAGATCTCAGGTGGGCAAAGAGAGAGGAGGAAGCAGGCTCCCCGCTGAGCAGAGAGCCCAATGTGGGCTTTTTTGGGGGGGAGCTATTATTTTTGAATTGAAGGCAGAGGCTTTAGCCCACTTAGCCACTCAGGTGCCCCTAATACTGCCAAATGTTTTACAGCAAGCTTGCATCTTAGAAGGATGGAAGAAAGAAACTTTTGGTGAAAGTTCTAACCTTGAGACCCTCTCAAATGAAAAAGCCAGCCATCCAACCTCAGAATGGTAACTGTACTTTACAAAACATGGTAAGCCAGGATCCTCATACCTTATCTGTCCTGTTTGCTATGAGCTGGTTTGGATCCTTTTGGCCAGAAATCAGAATTTCAAATGAAATCAGGTTGTTAAGTGAATGAATATTTTATGAAATTCTAGATGAGTATCCTCAAAGCATTTATTTGTGATTTTCATTTTTCTTTTAAAAGATTTTAAATGCAGCTGCATTCATAAAAACCTGATTTTGTTTTTCCCCTCACCACACAAAACCTGAACAGTGATAAGTGCTGTTGATTTGCCCTCTTATCTGGTCCAGCATCTTAGATTTCCCATCCTCATTTCTGATCTCTTCTATTATTACCGAACCCCTTTAAATTCCTCTCATTGGTCTTTCTCTCTCTCTTACACACACACACACACACACACACACACACACACACACACGAAGAGTCAGGACTTAGAATTTAAAAAAATAACCTTAGAGGCTTAAAACTTGTCTTACAAAGAAGCAGGAAGAGCTTTATAAGAATGGTGTTTATTGACAAAACAAAACTTGTGGAATCTTCAGGTGATTCTTAGAAGGCACTGTGGTCGAGAAGCATAATTAGAGGATCTTTCTGCAGTGAATATCTGATTCTTTTCTTTTTCTTTTTTTAAAGTTTTTTTTAGTGAGAGCAAGAGAGAGATTGCAGGAGAGAGCATGAGTGAGGAGGAGAGGGAGAAGCAATTTCCCTGCAAGCAGGGAACCTGATGTGGGGCTCTATCCCAGGATCCTGGGATAGTGACCCAGGCGGAAGGCAGACACGGAACCGACTGAGCTGCCCAGGCGCCCCACAATTAGTTTTCTTTTCAGAAACCTTAAACTGGCTCCTTCTTGCTTGCTGGATGAAGTCCAAGCTCTTCTCTCAGTATTTGCGGTCTTCTGTGAGCAGAGCCCCTGACTCCTGCAGCCTCCTTGGCCTTCCCAGTCTTCCTCTCGGCAAAGCCACCCGCTGTGCTGAGCTGCCCGTGGCAGGAAGACTTCTTTCCCTCTTGGAGCATGGCGGGGAGCCGGCATCGATTTCCTCTAGGTTGCTCCTCCAGCCTTCGGGTCCATGAGCTGTCTGCCCAGAATGCTCTTTAGTTCGTGTCCCACGTGGACTGAGTTCCTGAGTGCCCTTGGAGACTTTCACCTTCACAGGACTGCCTCCTGTCCTGTGGGATCTCCGCTGCGGGGTCCCATGCTTGATGCCACCACTGCATTTATGTCTCGGAAGCTCTCCTTTTACTTGTCACCTCCTGGGCCGTGAGCCCTTGTTTGATGCCTAGGACGTGGTCTTTCATTTCAGCATTATCTGGCCCGGTAATTATCTGGGCATCTCTGTGGGACAGAATGTGTCACCCTGCGAAGTCTAGTTGCTTTTATGAGATGGTAGGTTTGGGTTATAGAAAATGATAGTGTTTACTGTTAACTCCTGTTGTGTCGTGACCTGTCTGGTGGCCATTTATTGTTGGCGGTTTGAAACCGCCGTGCGGCCACTCTCTGAGCGTCCATACTGGCCCCAGTCCCTTGTTTGCATTAACTCCTGCTCTCACTGGAGGTCAGAGAAGCAGAATGGTTGTACCGCTGCATGTATTATTATTCACATGTTTTATAGACATGAGTTTCTAAGGGGATTCAGAGTAACTATGAATGACCAGAATGTAAAGTATCTGTCAATATTTGCTGATTTGGTGTTCCTGGAATTTCTCGTAACTAAGAACTGGGGTATATATGGTTTGTGGCTGGCTTTTATTTGCTTTGTTTTTTATTTTAAGTAAACTATTACCCCACACATGGTCCTCATACTACCAACCTGCAATCCAGAGTCATGTGCCCTACCGTCTGAGACAGCCACGGACCCCAGAGGCTGGTTTTTTAAAATACTGATTGATTAGTCTGTCTAAACATTTAATGCTAGACATTCCCCTCTAACCACTAATTGAGCTGCATCTCACAATTTTTGGTACATTCTATTCATTTCAAAGTATTTTCTAATTTCCCTTGTGATTACTTTTTTCAAAACTTTTTTTTTTCTTTAAGATTTTTATTTATTTGACACACAGAGAGAGATCACAAGTAGGCACGGGGGGGGGGGGGCAATCAGGCTCCCGCTGAGCAGAGAGCCGGATGCAGGGCTCGATCCCAGGACCCTGAGATCATGACCTGAGCCGAAGGCAGAGGCCCAACTCACTGAGCCACCCAGGCGCCCCTCAGAAACTGTTTAAAAAAAAAGAACATAAGGGGCGCCTGGGTGGCTCAGTGGGTTAAAGCCTCTGCCTTCCGCTCAGGTCATGATCCCAGCGTCCTGGGATCGAGCCCCACGTTGGGCTCCCTGCTCAGCGGGGAGCCTGTTTCTCCCTTCTCTCTCTCTGCCTGCCTCTCTGCCTACTTGTGATCTCTGTCTGTCAAATAAATAAATAAAGTCTTTAAAAAAAAAAACCATAAAAACATCACTCTCTTCCCCTTGGAAAAATTAGAGTCGTAATGGATAACTTTGTATCCTGTTTTATTTAGAATTCTGTCTGGGACAAGGTCACAAGTCTCAGAGTGTTGTCGGAAAAGAGTTGTAATGGCTGCATAGTATTCCATCACGGCACTCCGCTACCTTCCCTTTAACGTTGTCCCTGTGGTGGTGCAGGTAGCTTGTTTCGAAACAGTTTTCTGTTTAAAACAACACAGTGACTTTCCTGTGATTGGGCAAGTAGCTTGTGTGTAAATAGTGATGATTGTCTTTGAAAGTGTTTGTTGACATCGGTGCTTAGGATGCATTCTTGAAAATGGTAGTTCTGGGTTGAAGGATGTGAAGACCAACAAGTCTTTATTATATGTGTAATCAGATTGTTTTTCAGAAGGTTTGTGATGGATCAGGCAAAGTTTCTCCGTGTAGTCAGATCCTCACTTGAAGCAGGGAAGGAAGTTAGCAAGCCTGGGCAGTCTTTGTGAAGTGATGTTCCTAAGAGCTAAGGAACTAAAAGATTACGAGGAACAGCCAAGGAATAGCTCTTTTAAGTGACCACTGGGTTGGAGCCCCACCCCTTCTCCTAGTCAAATAATTTTTTTTTTTCAACTGCATAACAACTATGAAATCTCTGGCTATAAATTTTTTCCATTTTGTTGGAGGATACTCTTAAATGAGAGATCCTTGGAGATCTGTCAGAACAACTCAAACTTTCATCTCTTACTATGGTTAGTACGAGAGAAAGTCAGTAGTTTGTACCCTAGATACCTAGCCTGTTGTTTTTCCAGTCCCCAGCCAAACAGTTTTTGATTTATGGAAAGTTATTTTCATTCTTTACAGCTTTGGGCATCACTGCAGGAATCGCCCCCCCGCCCCAGCTTTTCTAAAAATATTTTATTTATTTGTTTGAGAGAGTGAGTGAGCACAGGCAGGGGGAGGGGCAGAGGGAAAGGAAGAAGCAGGCTCTCGGTGGAGCCAGGGATCCCGAGGGGCTTGATCCCAGGCCCTGGGATGATGGACTGAGCCCGAGACAGACATTTAACTGATTGAGTTACCCAGGCGCCCCCCCCTCCTTCCCTTCTTTCCCCCACCATCTAAGGGGTCCACAGGTCCTGTTGATTTCCTCTCATTGATAAACTTGAATTCAGCTTTCTTGCATTCTCATTGCCGCTAAACTAACTGGTTTAGGCCGTCATCCTCCACTAGGACTGCTGCCAAGGTGTTTTGCTGGCGAGTCATGTCCCAGCTGCTTAGCATGTCATACCAAACATTTTGGAACCTGTCCCTTGTCTACCACTTCAGCCGCTGGGTGTTCTTCTATCACACGTTCTGGAAAAAGTACCCATTGGGATTCATCGTTGTTTCATTACCACAGTGTTGTGTATTTTGTGGATATATGCCCAGGAGTATAATTATTGAAGGAAAATGTTGGTGTCATTTAATATTTTGAGCCATTTTCATGTTTTTCCAAAGGCGTGTGTTTTGTTATTCAGCACATTGGCAGCACAATGGCTCTCACCTTACCTTAGTTAGTCACTGGGGAGTTTTTGCTGATTGGTAAGAGAAGATCTCTTTCATGACTGACTGTTTTAACTTTGCATTTCTTTGGATTGGAGTGTTTTCCCTGTGTTTGTTAACTAGTCCTGTAGTAAAGTTTAGAGGAGGAGACAACCACTTTAAGAATTAGGTCTGGAGGGGCGCCTGGGTTTCTCAGTCGTTGGGTGTCTGCCTTCAGCCTTGGGCTTGGGTCATTAACCCAGTCCTGGGATTGAGCCCTGCATCGCGCGAGCTCCCTGCTCAGCGGGAAGCCTGCTTCTCTCTCTCCCCCTCCCCCTGCTTGTGTTACCTCTCTTGCAGTCTCTCTCTCTGTCAAATAAATAAATAAAATCTGGCTCAGTGGGTTGGGCCGCTGCCTTCGGCTCAGGTCATGATTTTGGGGTCCTGGGATCGAGTCCTGAGTCGGGCTCTCTGCTCAGCGGGGAGCCTGCTTCCCTCTCTCTCTCTCTGCCTGCCTCTCTGCCTATTTGTGATCTCTCTCTGTCAAATAAATAAATAAAATCTTAAAAAAAAAAAGTTTGAAAAGAAAAGAAAAAAAGGCCCGAGAGAGACTGAAGTGGCTTTTTTGGAGTGTTGGTAGTAGAAAAGCTAGTTCATATTTTTTACTCCTCGACACGGGTGATAGGAACTCAGAACTAGCATAGCCATAAGAAAAACGGCTCAGTTAAGAAATTTCAAGAGGTGGGCGCCTGGGTGGCTCAGTCGTTAAGCATCTGCCTTCTGCTCAGGTCATGATCCCAGGGTCCTGGGACTGAGCCCCACGTTGGGCTCCCAGCTCAGCAGGAAGCCTGCTTCTCCCTCTCCCATTCCCCCTGCTTGTGTTCCTCTCTTGCTGTCCTTCTCTCTCTGTGAAATAAGTAAAATCTTTAAAAAATTTTTTTCAAGAGGGTTTTTTGGTTTTTAAAATTCAGGGAAGTTTAAAGTCAGTCATGGATAAGGCAGGGACATAGGTAGGCAAGGGAGTGTGTCTGGAACCTCCATCTGTGTCTGCTTCTCGTGCAGATCAGCATGTTGATTGCTTCCTAGACAGCCAAGTTTCCCAAGTCCTACACCATCCAGAAGTGTCTCCTGCCTAAGAGTACCTAATTAGTACCTAAGAGGTACTAATGTTGTTTTCCCCCACATCCCTCACTTTGAAAGATCTTGTGAGATTTTTGTGTTTCGGTGACAGATTGGGGCTGCATCGTAGCAGCTCTTGCTAGTGTAGCCAGGGCGGGGGCGGGGGGCAAGAGTGCCTGGCTCCAGGGTTCCCAGACAGACCAGGCTTGGCCACTCACCACTGACAAAATCCAAAGGCAGAGACACAGTAGTGGTGAAACGGGAAAGGAATTTATTTTAGTGAGGTCAGCATCAGAAAGATAGGGGACTAGGGTCTCAAAGACTGTCTTCCACATACCAAAAATACTTCCAGATTTATATAAGGAAAATGTGAGGCAGAGATTGCTGGGTACCTGCAGGTGGGCAATGAAGGTGAATGCTGGCCTTGGGAAGTTCTTATTCCTTGGGTGAGAGAATGGGACCCACGGGGCATACTTTGCTCCTGAGATCTTTTGCCTGAGATAAAGAGAGAAGATGGAAAGGATTTTATCAATTATAAAGTTCAGGGTCAAAATGGAGGTAGTTGAAGTCCTTTTCTAGAACCACAGGACCTGAGGAAGTTTGTTCTCAGAAAAAGGGCCTAACGAGCCTATAGGGCAGGGGTAGATGAGAGAGGAAACTTGGCACATACAATAAATAATGCAGTCGTAGGCATCTGCCACATAAAACCTTTTTTTTTTTTTTTTTTTAAGATTTTATTTATTTACTTGTGAGAGAGAGCATGAGAGGGGAGAGGGTCAGAGAAGCAGACTCAGGGAGCCGGATGCCAGACTCAATCCCGAGACTCCAGGATCATGACCTGAGCCGAAGGCTGTCGCCTAACCAACTGAGCCATCCAGGCCCCCACCCCCACCTTTTTTTAATCTCTAGACCCAGTCTGGGGCTCGAACTCACAACCTGAGATCGAATTTCATGCTCTGCCGACTGAGCCAGCCAGGCAGCCTTTCTTCTTAAGCCAACCAATGTAGAAGTATAAATGAGATGAGAGAGTAGGCCAGAGCCAGGGGAAGAACCAGGTTGACTGCTCTTCGGGCTTGGTTTTTGTGATGTGGTTCTCTGATGGCCCTGTAGGTAGAAGGAAGGATTTCTGGGAAGAAGATGTGTGGGGAGTGGGTAGAGGATACGGTTTGTTACAAAGTTGTAGAAGTTTCTATTTCAGAGAAGCTGAGTGGCATCACTTTATCAGTCAGATTAAATCACACTTGTGATGTGTAAAAAGAGTTACTTGATTTCTAAGCAGTAGTTTCTTTGGCCAAGTAGGTGATACAAATGGGTCAAGCTGGCTGGGGTATTTACCCAGTAAACAGGTTGTCTTTCTATGCAGACATGTGTGCCTGCTTTTTATCTTAGAACACGTAGGCTTCTTGATTTCTTTTTACACTTTGACAGAAATAAGTGTGCAGAGATACTTTTCTGCTACTAGAAAATTGGTACAAACATGATGAGAAATGATACTTGACAGCCATGGCTACTCCTCCTGTGGATTAAGTGACATTCAGGGCACTGGAGAGTGATGAATGGGAGAGGTTCTCTTCTGTAGGGTGTCTTGCTTCTGTGTTGGTGTTCTCCTCTGTTGGTTAGGTTGGCTTGGGAGTAATAGCTTGTAATTAGAAATGTTTTTGTGCATGGGTTCTGCCTGGGGCTGGTGCCTTATCCCTGCTTCATCTCATCTACACGGTGATGGTGTTCTAGTTGACCAAACACTTAATTCAGTAATATTTGGCCGGCAATGGCCGGAATTAATTTATTATTATTATTATTTTTTTATCTTTTTTTTTTTAAGATTTTATTCATTTATTTGACAGACAGAGATCACAAGTAGGCAGAGGCAGGCAGAGAGAGAGGAGGAAGCAGGCTCCCTACTGAGCAGAGAGCCTGATGTGGGGCTTGAGCCCAAGGCAGTGGCTTAACCCACTGAGCCACCCAGGCGCCCCTGGCCGGCAATTAATTTAAGAAGATGTGTGCAAACAAAAAACAATGCCAGCACTCTAGAGGCAATTAATGAAATTGCTTTCAACTTCTCATATCAGTTTTGGAAGTCTTTTCAAAGTTTAAAAAAAACCCTGTTTTATGGAATTTTTAGGCTGTAGCTGGAGCCAACTTGGACTAAGTTGAGTGTACAAGATTTGGGGTCGGTAGAGGGCAGTGGGGACAAGGAGAGAGTACTTTTTTTTTTTTTTTTTTTAAAGTTCAGAATGACCAGAGAGAGAGACTGGGAGAGAGAAGGAAGGGTGTTTAGCTTAGAGAGATAGGTAAATGTAGTTGATTCTGGAGGCAAATGAAGGTGTTTTTAAAAATTATTTATTTTCAGTAAATTCTGTGCCCAAGATGGGGCTCAGCCTCATGTCCCCGAGATCAAGCGTCACACGCTTCTCTGACTGAGCCAGCCAGGCACCCCAGAGAGCCTACTTTCATGTTTCTCTTTTGCTTTTGGGAACAGGAGAGTAAAATCCAAATGGTTCCACAAGAACCATCTTCTGAGGGGCGCCTGGGTGGTTCAGATGGTTAAGCCTCTGCCTTAGGCTCTGGTCATGATCTCAGGGTCTTGGTATTGAGTCCCATGGGCATCAGGCTGCAAGCTGGGTGGGGAGCCTGTTTCTCCCTCTCCCTGTGCTGCTCCCCCTGCTTGTGCGCTCTCTCTCTCAAATAAATAAAATCTTTAAAAAAAAAAACCAAAACCATCTTGTGAGAATGAGGTGTGGGTGGAAGCCATAGGAGAGTGCTGCTTGTCCCCACAACCAAATCCTGTGAGAAAGTCTTAGCACTTTCCTGTTCGAGAGCAGAAGGAACAAAGGAGATTTGACATTTCAAAAAGCAGATTTGATGCCCTTTCTGAAAATGCTGAATTGCCTTTCCCCCCCTCCTCCCCACATCTTTTTTTTTTTAATATTTATAATGTCCTGTGCTTAAAAGTGGGCTTTGAAATGTGTGCTGCTTAACTACTTTTCAACTCTCCCCTACTCCTTCGTCTTTAAACCTTGAACGCTATTTACTCCGCTATCCAGTAGAGCTTCGAGATGGCCTTTCTGAAAAGTTGGTATGGTGCAACACTAAAGTAGGTGGTGTGTGTATGTGTGTGTGTGCGCGCGCGTGTATGTGTGTGTTCTGATTACCTTGTTATAATAGATACACACATTAAAGCCTTTACAGTATCTTCCTGTATTCCTTACAAGATTGCAAAGATGGAATGTTACTATTTTATCAGCAAGGTATTAAAATGCATTTATAAATCAAAAAAAAAAAAAAGCAGATTTGAAAGAATGAGTACTTACTGGTATTGGGAGGTGTGTTTTTACTCAAGCTGGCAATACTGTCTTTTCCATCCTAAGGAATCTGAGTTCAGTGGTGCTAGCTGTCATTTTTTTTATTTATTTATTTATTTTTCTTTTTTACAGAGAGAGAGAGAGATTACAAGTAGGCAGAGCAGCAGCCAGAGAGGGGAGGAAGCAGGCTCCCTGCCAAGCAGAGAGCCCGATACGGGGCTCGATCCCAGGACCCCGAGATCATGACCTGAGCTGAAGGCAGAGGTTTAACCCACTGAGCCACCCAGGCGCCCCTGTCATTTTTTTTTTAATATTTTATTTATTTGAGAGAGAGATCACAAGTAGTCAGAGAGGCAGGTAGAGAGAGAGGAGGAAGCAGGCTCCCTGCTGAGCAGAGAGCTCGATGTGGGGTCCAATCCCAGGACCCTGGGATCATGACCTGAGCCGAAGGCAGAGGCTTTAACCCACTGAGCCACCCGGGCGCCCCCTCATTTTTTTTTTTAAATTTAATTTTATTTTTTAAAGATCTTATTTATTTATTTGAGAGAGAGAGCATGAGAGGAGAGAGGTCAGCAGGAGAAGCAGACTCCCTGCCGAGCAGGGAGCCCCATGTGGGACTCCATCCCGGGATTCCAGGATCGTGACCTGAGCCAAAGGCAGTTGCTCAACCAACTGAGCCACCCAGGCGCCCATTTTTTTTTTTTTTTTTAATATTTATTTACTTGTCAGCATAAGCAGGGGTGGCGGGGGTGGGGAGCTTGGGAGAGGTAGAGGGAGAAGCAGGCACCCTGCTGAGCAAGGAGCCCAACAGGGGACTCCATCCCAGGACCCCAAGATCATGACCCAAGTTGAAGGCAGATGCTCAACTGACTGAGCCACCCAGGCGTCCCTAGCTGTCATTTTCTTGTTAAAAGAATCTTCTTAGTAAATCCTTACCCTGCTTCAAGGAAAAGATTTTAGGTTACTCTCCTGTTTTGTTTTTTTTTTAATATTTTATTTATTTATTTGACAGACAGAGATCACAAGTAGGCAGAGAGGCAGGCAGAGAGAGAGAGGAGGAAGCAGGCTCCCTGTGGAGCAGAGAGCCCGATGCGGGGCTCGATCCCAGGACCCTGGGATCATGACCTGAGCCGAAGACAGAGGCTTTAACCCACTGAGCCAACCAGGCGCCCCTACTCTCCTGATTCTGAATCCTGTTTTTTGTTTTGTTTGCTTTGCTTGTTTCTTTGTATCTTCTTTCTCTAGAAGAGAAAAATTATTTTTGTCTAAAGGAAGAATGATTTTTTTTAAAGACTTTATTTTATTTATTTGACAGAGAGATCAAAAGTAGGCAGAGAGAGAGAAGGGAAGCAGGCTCCCTTCTGAGCAGAGAGCACGATTCAGGGCTTGATCCTAGGGCCCTGAGATCATGACCTGAGCCAAAGGCAGAGACTTAGTCCACTGAGCCACCCAGGCCCTCCTATCAGTTCGTTCTTGATGGATGTTGATGATGTTTCCAGTCTTTCGCTGCTATCCATAAAGCTTTAGCTAAGCTTCTGAAACATTCAGAATGTATAGATCTAATAATGTCCTTTGTGGCAAAAGAAAATCTAAGCTTGTGTGCCAGTTGTCTCTTTAGTCTTTTTCAATCTGAAAGAGCCATTCAATCTTTATTTGTGACATTGATGTTTTTGGAATGTAGAAAGCTCATCAAGGTGGGTTTGTGTGATGCTGCCTCATGATTAGATTGAGGCTGTTACGTTGGCCAGACCGTCACAGAAGTGACTCCTTGCATCATAGCGGCAGGGACCCACCACTGTAACTGATCTTTTGGTTAAGTGTTGGCCAGCTCTCTCCACTAAAAGTTACTGTCTTTGCTTTCATAATTAATGGACATGCTGTGCTAAGATACTTTGAGACTATGTAGATATTTCATTACTCCCCGACACTCCACTCGACAGACTTGCCTCTGCTAGCATCCATCGATGGTGCTTGCTTGATTCTTGCATTAATCTGATGGATGCCTAATGGCTGGTTTTCTAATTTTTTTCTACTTTGAGAGTTCACTTTTTTCTCTAAGGAAGGACTTTCCCATTCCCCATTCATCCATTTCACTGTGGGTTCCTGTTTACTCAGTAGATCATAATCCTATCATTAATTTGCCTCTCATTGTTTCTGATTTTGCCACAGAGAGTCCCCCCAACCTGTCCTTTAAACGTGTCCCCCATCATCCTTTGAGTATATCCTTATTTTGGGGGCATAGCAAGATAGATGTTCCATGTTCATCTTGTACTCTGTCCAGCCAGCATGGAATCAGCTGTTTTTCCCAGGAGCCCTGGGTTCTTTGAATGGGGAATACTTAGAAATCACGACCTGGTTGCTAGGAGTGTTCACACAATTGCTTATACACCCTCAGCTGATAAAAGGCCATTAATTACATTTAAATTTTAGACAGCAAATACTTTTATTTCCTTCAATAACAATCCTTTTTTTTTTTTTTTTTTTTTTTTTAAATGAGAGAGAGGGAGCACAAGCAGGGGGAATGGCAGGCAGAGAGAGAAGCAGGCTCCCTGCTGACCAAGGAGCCTGATGTGGGACTGGATCCCAGGATGCTCTGGGATCATGACCTGAGCCAAAGGTAGCCACTTAACTGATGGAGCCACCCAGGCGTCCCAAGCAATGGTTTTGTTTTTTGTTTTGTTTTTAAGACTCTATTTATTTATTCATGAGACAGAAAGACAGAAGGAGCATGGAGGGGGACAGAGGCAGAGGGAGAAGCAAACAGGGAGCCGGATGTGACTCCAGGATCATGACCTGAGCCGAAGGCAGACCCTTAACCTACTGAGCCATGGAGGCACCCTTCAACAAATATTTTTTAATATAAATTTATTATTTATCTGAAATTCTAGTAATCTGAATTTCTAGTAATCTGAAATTCAAGTAACTACTGTTAATGTGGTTTATCTAGGAACCCTAGTCTACCTACAAGTTTAGGCTTATGTCTGTTCCTCCTGACCCGGTACTGCAGGCTTCATTTTCTTCTTCCTCCCTTTCTCATTTGTAACTTTCTGAACCTTGGTTTCCTTTATCCCCAATATATTTCCTTATTTGTTTAAATACAGAATATAAGGAAAGTGGTTTTTTAGAATTGTTATGAAAAGGAAGTCATTAAGATTTGGTATTTCTGCCTTTTATCTTTAGCCTGAGGCTTGCTGGTAACTGCATTCAGGTTCCTTGGGTTCGTTCCTCACCCTCCTTCCCTTCATTGTGGATGTGTTATTTAATTGAAATGTGTTTGTGTTGGATTTAGGGTCCCCCTCCCCATCCTTACGTGTGTGTGTGTGTACACGGTGTCACATTCAGAGGCTCCCTGGTTCAGCAGTGTACGGAACAGGATATTCAGCAAAGTGTCACACACCCCTCCAGTTTTTACCCTCACCCAACTCGTGTTCGGAAGGTAACCACTTTTATTGGCCTCTGGCTTAACCTTTTGGTTTCTTTGTGTTCAAATGAGCAGATACATGTGTATTTTCTTATTCCCCCCTCTTTCTTACACAAGCAATAGCATACTATAGATACTGTTTTGCGCGTTGCTCTCTTAATCATACATCCTAAAATGGACTCTACATCCATCCGTAGAAGTTGTGTTGTGGTTTTCCTCTTCTGGTCTCCTAGGACTCCGTGGGGCTGAGGTACCATGTCCCCTGTTGGCTCCTTCGGCTTTCCAGTGTTTCACAGCTACCAACCGTGCTGTAATGAGTAACTGAGGTGTTACTTGTGCAGGTTTGTCTGCACTCTCAGAGGTGTATCTTCAGGGTGAATTCTTAGAAATGAATTTCTTGGGTGGGAGGTTGGGGGAACAGGTGGTGGGTAATGGGGAGGGCACGTTTTGCATGGAGCACGGGGTGTTGTGCAAAAACAATGAATACTGTTACGCTGAAAAAAATAAATAAAATGGAAAAGAAATGAATTTCTTGGGTTTAAAGGAAGCTGTGTGTGTAGTATTGTTAGAGATTGCAAAAGTCCTTTCCCTGAAAGCCCTGCCAGTTTGAATTCTCTCAGCAGTTAAATGAGTTCTTTTTCCCACAGCCTCACAGATTGAACTTGGTGTTTCATCTTCTCCGTTCTCCTCTTTTTATAGATGAGAAATAGATGAAATCTAGTATGCCATTATAGTTTTAATCCACATGTTTCTTATGGAACTATGGCATTTCTTAATCAAATAATCATTTTTTTGTAGACGAAACTGCAAAGGAAATCCGAATTGCTTGGTTGGCATTGGTGAGCATATTTGGTTAGGAGAAATAGATGAAAATAGTTTCCATAACATTGATGATCCCAACTGTGAGAGGAGAAAAAAGGTAAGCCATCCTTTTTTAAGTGACACTATGGGGTATTCCTCTGGGTTTTTGTTGTTTTGTTTTGCATCTGTAATCAGAAACTATTACTGGTTTGCGGGAGCTCATTGCAGCTTGAGGATAAGCAGTGGAACTTAAACTGCTTGAATTGGGGCAGTTCTTAATGGTAATTTTTAAATCAGGTGGTCGTGTAATCCAGCAAGCCTTCAGAGGATGGTTGTAGCTCAAATGCTGATTCTGCAGGGGAGAAAAAAAAAGTGCTGATTCTGTGTTGGCTTTCATATTGTGCATTTTATTTTGAACTGGTTTTTATTTTTTTTTAATTTTTTTAAAAAGATTTTATTTATTTATTTATTTATTTATTTATTTATTTATTTGACAGACAGAGATCACGATCACAAGTAGGCTGAGAGGCAGGCAAAGACAGAGAAGGAAGCAGGCTCCCTGCTGAGCAGAGAGCCTGATGCGGGGCTCAATCCCAGGACCCTGAGATCATGACCTGAGCCGAAGGCAGAGGCTTTAACCCACTGAGCCACCAAGGCGCCCCTTGAACTTGTTTTTAAAAGTCTCTTTGGGGGCGCCTAGGTGGCTCAGTGGGTTAAAGCCTCTGCTTTCAGCTCAGGTCATGATCCCAGGGTCCTGGGATCGAGCCCCGCATCGGGCTTTCTGCTTAGCATGGAGCCTGCTCCCCCCGCCCGCCTCTCTGCCTACTTGTGATCTCTGTCTGTCAAATAAATAAATAAAATCTTAAAAAAAAAAAAAGTCTCTTTGAAGTGGTAAATCAAGGAAACAAGCTCCCATAGTGCTATTATTACCATGCTTTCTTGGGGGTGTGGGTTTTTTTTATTTTATAAGATTTTATTTATTTATTTGACACAGAGAAAGAGATCATAAGTAGGCAGAGAGGCAGGCAGAGAAAGAGGGAGAAGCAGGCTCCCTGCTGAGCAGAGAACCCAATGCAGGGCTCGATCCCAGAACCCTAAGATCATGACCCGGACCAAAGGCAGAAGCTTAACCCACTGAGCCACCCAGGCACCCCTTGGGCTTGTATTTTTATATGTTGTATGTGTAACCAGTAGTTTTACTTTTGCTTAGAAAATCTTGATGTGTCTTTTTAAAAAAGGCCTGGTGTTCACAAAATACCTATATAGATATTTCATGTATTAAAAAGAATGATTCTTTGTAAGTTCAGGAACCTGCAGTTTTTGGAAAAAGTTGTAGCCAGTTCCTCCTGCTCCATTTCTCCCCGATCTATATGATGGAAAGGAACTTTTGTGGACATTTTACTTTGTCATTGTCCTAATGTTGACAGTTTTAGGACTCTAACAAATGAATACCCTATGTACACAGGTTCAGAAAGGATCTGGCCCGGAGCCCGTCGTTTTAATTTTAGATGTAAGGGACCAGAGAAGACTAGAAGACTAGGGATGCGCTGTCCTATGTCTTCTCCACTCCTGTAGCCACCCCAACCCAGATGGGGCTTCTATGAAATTATGTCCTACCTGTGGCCAAGAGAGCCTTATGTGGTTATGCCATGTTGGTTGTTGGTGGTAACGGATTTTTTAATCTGAAATTTAAAAAATAATTCCTCTTGTACTTTTTTGTGTAAAGGGAAATTGATTTTGTAATTGCAAATTTTGTATTTTTGTAGAACTCATTTGTGGGCCTCACTAACCTTGGCGCTACTTGTTACGTCAACACATTTCTTCAAGTATGGTTTCTCAACTTGGAGCTGCGGCAAGCACTATACTTGTGTCCAAGTACCTGTAACGACTACATGATGGGAGATGGTATCCAAGAAGAGAAAGGTTAGTGGGGTGGGTATGGGGCTGGCTCCCTTCACAGCATGTTGCCAGCTAGAAAGAACACTTTGCAAACCCAGGAAACTAACTTCTGAGGACTTGTTATGTGCTGGGCATGGTAGGCGGTCCTTCCTAAACATGGTCAGGATTCAGAATGTTCCTTTTTTTCTGTAATTTATTATTTAGGCACTGAAATGGCTCATATTCAAGTGAAGGAAATCCATTTGATTATTCTTCTAGATTACATCTACAGTTTCTCCATGTAATACACCGTGATTGTAGCCCATTAATTTGTAGTGTTTGATAAAAATCAAGTCAATAAAGCAGACAGCATTACTCTTTTTTCTAGCTTGGGAGACTTAATACTTCATTGTAACCACAAGCAATCTTTTGTCCTGATTCCCAAAAACACCAGCTTCAGTGATACCCTCTAAATTTAAGGTCAATTCACTAACCTTGGCAAAATCAGTCATCAATAGCAGCTACAGTCATTTAGGGTTTTTAATTAATTAGTTTTTTGACTCAGAGACAGAGAGATCACAAGTAGGCAGAGAGGCAGGGAGAGGGAGAAGCAGGCCTCCCGCTGACCAGAGAGCCCGTTGTGGGGCTCGATCCCAGGACCCTGGGTTCATGACCTGAGCCGAAGGCAGAGGCTCAACCCACTGAGCCACCCAGGTGCCCCCATTTAGGGTTTTTAGACAGAATCAGTTTCAAACTTCCTACTGGAATTATTTAGTTTATTTCATGTACAGTATGTGGTTGATTACTCCTGATTGATACTATTTTCTATTTAGAGATGGACTACTAGAGGCTGCTTTCTCTTTAAGATGGAACTTCCATGGAACAGACCAGATTTTTCTCGTTCTCAAAGCTGGGGGTTGGAGGGCAGTGAATGTCTGAGATTACATAGGCCTGAGAGCTCCAAGTTGGGAACTTCGACTCTTGCTCCCACCTGTAAATCCTGTGCTGTGTTTTATGTGATCTGGTTTGGGCACATGCTCATGTCTTTGACTCTGAGAGGGAATAGAGGATTTATAAGCCTGGTATCTTCTGGCAGCCCTGCACACAATAGGTATTGCTTTAGAGTCTTGGTCCTTGTTAACAGTAATCTTGGCTTCAGAACACAGTGCTCAAGGGGCACCTGGCTGGCTCAGTTGGTAGAGCATGTGATTCTTGATCTCGGGGTTGTTCAGTTTTAGCCCATTGGGCATGGAGCCTACCTTTTTTAAATTTTTTTAAATTTATTTATTTGACAGAGATCACAAGTAGGCAGAGAGGCAGGCAGAGAGAGAGGAGGAAGCAGGTTCCCCACTGAGCAGAGACCCCAATGTGGGGCTCAATCCCAGGACATTGGGATCATGACCTGAGCCGAAGGCAGAGGCTTTAACCCACTGAGCCACCCAGGCGCCCCTGGAGCCTACTTTAAAAAAAAAACCACAGGGCTTAAAAAATTTCTTTTCCCACCCCTCCCTTACAAATTCTTAAGATTATTTCCCCAAAACTTTATAGTTCTGAATATTTAAATTTAGATTAATAGTGTATTAAGTATTTAAAGTAATATTATATATAAAGGATGTTTAACGTAAAATGGTTCTTTTTGATCTTTAGCATTATCTTGCTAAAGAATAAATTTACCAGTGAGATGACAGTTTCATAACAAGTGAAAACTAAATTTCTGTTTTGTAAAATGGTGTGTCATGGCCTCTTTTGGGTATTGTGGCTTTAACATTATCCTTAAAAAAAAAAAAATGTGTGTGTGTGGGTTGTTGTTTTTTTTTTTTAATTTCTAAGCACATGAATTTTTATATTTTACCAAAGTTGTTCCTCACCTGTTCTCTGATGAGAGTGTGCATTTCTGCTGCTATTTTACACTTGATCTTAGCCAAAAGGCTGAAAAGTGATTCTGCTGCTCTTTTAATAGGCACGGTAAAAGGAGTGCAAATGCTTTGTGTTGGACATGATGGGACCTGGGTTCTGCTTCTAGTTCAGTCACTCCCTTATTTTACAGATAGGAAAGCCCAGGGCACCTGGAGGGGTGCAGTTGGTTAAGCTTCTGCCTCTTGATTTTTGCTCAGGTTGTGATCTCAGGCTCATGAGATCAAGCCCCACATCAGTTTCCATGCTTAGCTTGAAGTCAGCTTGAGATTCTCTGCCCCTCCTGCCCATGTTCCGTCTCTCTCACTTTCTCTAAAATCTTTTTTTTTTTTTTTTTTTTTTTTTTTTTAAAGAAAAGACAGCAGAGGAGAAGTTATTTTATTATTTTTTGATTTTGAGAGTGAGGACATACAAGAGCAGGGAGAGAGAAAGGCTCTCAGGCAGACTTCACGCTAAGTGCAGAGCCAGCCTTGGGGCTCAATCTTAGGACCCTAAGAGCCAAAATCAAGAGTTGCAGCCTCAACCAACTAAGCCACTCAGGTGTCCCAGAAGAGGAGTTACTTGGAGTTAATAAGTATGAAGTATCTAACCTGTAAGATAAAGAGAGTTGGAGTAGACGTAAACTTAGCTGAATACCTTTCAGCGGACTGCAAAGCCTTTGCACCCCAGGAAGTAAGATTTTTACATTTGTTTTATAAATGAAATGTTGACTTCCTGCAAGTCACAGTTGGTAGTAAAGAGATAAACCATTCAGAGTCCAAATAGGAGACAAAAATGACAGTAATTTGAACAGAAAGAATAGGGAATTATTACTGTTTTATACATCTGTCTTAAGGGTTTTTCATGGTGAATTCGTATTTCGATTTAGCCAGCTGGACTCAGTTTAGATGATCCTGATGTTGGCAACATCCAGAGCATCATAGTGAGGAGCCAGCTGAGCATATGCTGCCTTACCTGCATCAGCCCTGATCATGGTGTTGACCTTGGCCACATCAGTGTCCGAGAGCTTCTCCATGGCCTGTTTGATCTGGTGTTTGTTGGTCTTGACATCCACAGTGAACACAAGTGTGGTGTTGTCTTCTGTTTTCTTCATGGCTGACTCAGTAGTTGGGGGAACTTGATGGCAAAGCGATCAAGCTTGCTTCTCTTGGGGGTGCTCTTTCGAGGGTATTTAGGCTGCCTTCAGAGATGCTGTGTCTTGCGTCGTTGGAATGTGTGTGACATGCAGATCTTCTTTTTTCGTGTGACTTTGGACACTTTTCAGCGCTGCTGAAAGGCCTCAAAGCCTTTACTTTGGCTTTGGCTTTGGGAGGGTCAGGAGCTTCCTTCTTAGCCTTTTTATTGTTAAGTGGTCTCTGCACCCACTGTGGGGCTTGAACTCTGAGATGGGCATATGCCCTACTGACTGAGCCAGCCAGGTGCCCTGAATTGTTTTGTTGTTTTGTTTTTTTTTTTCTTAAATATTTGGTTTATTTATTTGACAGAGAGATCACAAGTAGGCAGAGAGGCAGGCAGAGAGAGAGGAAGGGAAGCAGGCTCCCTGCTGAGCAGAGAGCCCGATGCGGGGCTCGATCCCAGGAGCCTGAGACCATGACCTGAGCTGAAGGCAGAGGCTTAACCCACTGAGCCACCCAGGTGCCCCCTGAATTGTTTTTATATCCTACAAGATAGACTTTAATTTTTAAAACATACATGTATTATTGGGAGGCTTTTTGGAAGGGATTTTTTTAAATTATAGTTGACAATCTATTAGTTTCAGGTGTACAACATAGTGACTTAACAATTATATATGTTATGAAATGTTCACCAAGAATAGGAAATTAGAGTAATGGGAGTGGTTAGTAAGAATTAAAGAGGACTTGAAAAACTATAGGACTAGCAGATGTAGGGAACAGCCACTACCCTCGGGGCAAAAATGCACACCCCAGGAGGACTCTTCACACCCCCTCCACACCCCCTTTCCCCGCCTGATATCCTGACCTCTGGAGAGTGCCCTGTGCGGGCTCAATAGATGTCTGAGAAGGTGCCAAGCTGCTTCCTCAGTAGAGACCCCAACTTGAAACTGTCTACAGGGAAATCCAGGGCCTCGGAAACCTCTGTTAAGTCATCTGAGAGGGTGCCCAAGAGGTCATTCACATGGTGGTTTTTCCAGAGGAGGCCCCTCAGGGGAGGTGGCCTACTGTGGCCCCTGCCCCAGGAGGCGCTGCAGGAAGCTGCACAGCAGGGTTGGCTGCAGGCACCACTGGACCCTCCAGTGCCCTCTGCTGGCAAGACTTAATCTTGCGTGGGCTGGCGAAGGAGAGATGTTGGCCTGGCTGATCCATGTTAACACAGGGAGCAGAGCAGGGTAGTGACTGGCACAGAAGATGATGCTCAAGTCTTTGGGGGCTCTTGAGATCTACTTTTCCTATTTAAGATACTTTCCCAACTCACTAAAACTTGCCACTCTAAAATTCTAACATTTTAAAATGCATCATTATATCATTCCAGTTTGAATCCTGTCACTTACTTAATTCATGGCAAGTTTAAATTAACGAGATTATATTAAAATATTTAGCCATTATGTGAATGGTAAATACAGTCTGTGGCTTTTATATTGGACTGAACATTTCAGTGCTGATTTGACACTAGAAAACTATGGTCGTGGTTGCTGTTGTGATGTACATATAACTCTTGCTTTTAGGGGATGTGTATGGATAGCCATGGCGGCTTCCTTACTTCCAAACAGATGTGATTACTAATTTGTTTCTATTAAATTCTTAGAACTATCATAAAACACTAATATTCTATAAAGGTAAGGGTGCTTAATTATGTTCTCATGTAAAGAAGTACATATTTTAAATAAAAGTAGCACTTTGCTAAAAACAACATATTTTTTTCAATAGATTATGAGCCTCAGACAATTTGTGAGCATCTTCAGTATTTGTTTGCCTTGTTGCAAAACAGTAATAGGCGATACATTGATCCATCGGGATTTGTTAAAGCCTTGGGCTTGGACACAGGGCAACAGCAGGTAAGAACCTTTAAATTCTATATTTTTTAAAGGTTTATTTATTTATTTGTGGGAAAGAGAGCACAGTTGGGGGTGAGAGGCAGAGGGAAAAGGAGAGAGAGAGAGAATCCTCAGACAGACTGCCCACTGAAAGCAGAGCCCGATCGGGGGCCAAATTCCACGGCCCTGAGATCATGACCTGAGCTGAAATCAAGAGCCAGACGCTTAACTGACTGAGCCACCCGGGTGCCCCAGAACCTTTTAAGTTTTTTTAAATGTAAAAAGGTACCTAAGCGTTCTTTAGAATGTTTATAGGAGGAAGTGAAGTAAAATGCTTTTTAATTTTTTTTTTAATTTATTTATTGGTCAGAAAGCAAGCACACAGGCAGGCAGAGAGAGAAGCAGGCTCCCCGCTGAGCAAGGAGCCCTATGTGGGACTCGATCCCAGGATACGGGGATCATGACCTGAGCCGAAGGCAGCTGCTTAACCAACTGAGCCACCCAGGCATAAAAATTAACTTTTTTCTTTATTTTTTAAAGATTTTATTTATTTGAGAGAGAGCATGAGAGGGGAGAGGGTCAGAAGGAGAGGCAGACTCCTCACTGAGAAGGGAGCCCAATGCGGGACTCGATCCTGGGACTCCAGGATCATACTTGAGCTGAAGGCAGTCATTTAACCAATTGAGCCACCCAGGCGCCTCCCCCAAATTAACTTTTTGCTATTTTGAATTAGAGCATTTATTCAACTGTCCAGCATATTACCCACTTACCTTGGTCCTATTTCTGAAAACTCATACATGGGTACAAACCAATTCAGTCCTTATTTGAAGATGCTAAATTCAAAATGCGAACGTTTCACTCACTTATCACTGTTTTGTATCAGAAGTTGGAAAGCAAGGTACGATTTTTCTTTTTACTAACCCAAATTTGTGTTGTAGGATGCCCAAGAATTTTCAAAGCTCTTTATGTCTCTGTTGGAAGACACTCTGTCTAAACAAAAGAATCCAGATGTGCGGAACATTGTCCAGCAGCAGTTCTGTGGAGAATATGCTTATGTAACCGTGTAAGTGTGTGTCAGCTTTCCCACGGTGCATTGTCTTCTGAGACGGTTACTCACATGTTATCTCATGTTCAGTTCAGTTCCAAGTTATGGCTTTCGTGGGCCATCATGGGGCCAGTAATATTTGTAGTGTAATTCATTTTCATGGGAACATGTTAACAGCTGACATGCTAAGTGCAGTTGAATCCGTTCAGATGTCCAGCGCCCTGTGTGGTTGAGCTCTGAGCACGTACCGTATGGCTATGCTGTGCGCTCAGAGACAGAGAGTGGAGCCAGTAGGACACTGAGAGTGAACGTAAAACGCTTCTTGAAATTGTTCCTAATCATGAACTACATGCCTCACCAATCACTTCCTGTTTTTTATTTTTAATATATAGTGTAAATAATTTCCGTGAACAAAAACCAAGGGAAAATAAATGCTTCCCATAGCTTTAGAGTGTGATATAATGGAACTTGATTGTTTTCCTACTCTGATCTTAATTTTACCACTCTGTTTTATTACAGTTGCAATCAGTGTGGCAGAGAGTCTAAGCTTTTATCAAAGTTTTATGAACTGGAGTTAAATATCCAAGGCCACAAGCAGTTAACAGATTGCATCTCAGAATTTTTGAAGGTATTCGAACTTTGGCGTACATGTTGTTTCTGCTCATTAACCATTAAATACTATTCTGAATGTGTTTTTTGATTTAATGGGTAAATTCTTTAATAGCCTTTTTCATATATGAAGTGTCTCTGTTTCTGTAAAGATCTGGAAGAAACTATAAATTTTAAAGTGCTGAAGCAGGCTGTGTGTTAAAATAAGTTGGGACTCTTTCAGTTATTTTACATGTCAAGTTCTGTGTTAAAACTTGGATGATTAGGGGTGGTGGAGTGTTTGAGGAAATCTAAGCTCTACAATCATCCAGTTAAATTGCCTTTTCATTTGAGGAGAATTACAAGGTGTGGAATGCAATTTTTTTTTTTTTTTTTTTTTTTTAAATATCACTCTGGTCAGTCTTCAGCCTCTCCACTCCGGATTTGTTCTTGCTGTGTATGGAGATGTGTATGTAGATGCACGTGGAGGGAGGGGAGTGGCTCCTTTTCCCTCTGAGTTGGGAAAGCTGCTTGGGGATACCTTTGTCACCAAGTGAGAACGAGCACATGGTATAACAGACAAGCTTACACTATAGCTTCCTTTCTTAAGATGTTTTTGTACCTTTCTTCCTTTCTTAGCACAACTCTTAGCATACTTCAGATACTTATTGAATTCATTCAGCTAGATACTGGTTGAGTGCTTAACTACACACTGATTTGGTATTTGGGGATAACCCTAGTGGGCGAAACTGAAAACTTTTGCCTTGTAATGTTGGTGGTGTGGGGACTGGGGATGACAGTAAAATAACGTAGTGTGTCACCTAGAGTAAGTACTACGGAGAAGAATCTGGGAAGGGGACGGAGAATGTGGTAGGGATGAGAGTGGGTTGGTTGCTGTTAGAAATAAAATGATTGAAGGTGAAGGAGTGAGCCATGGAGGAAATGGGCAGAAGTGCAGAGCTTGAAACAAGAAAGTGCCTGGTGGTTTGAGGAACAGCAAGGTCACTGTGGCTGAAGTGGGTAAGCAAGGGGAGAAGGATGTTGTAGACGTAACTAAGGATCATGTCCAGTGGAGCCCAGTGGGCCTAGGCCAGAGACTTGACTTTGAGTGTGGTGAGATGCCATCGGGGCATGGTAAGCTTAGAATTGTGATCTGTTTGAACAGGACAGATCTGGGTACCGTCTTGTTCGGATTTTCAATATATTTCTTTCTTTCTTTTTCTTTTTTTTTTTAAGATTTTATTTATTTATTTGACAGAGAGAGAAATCACAAGTAGGCAGAGAGGCAGGCGGGGGTGGGGGGAGCAGGTTTCCCGCTGAATGGAGAGCCCCATGCGGGTCTTGATCCCAGGACCCTAAGATCATGACCTGAGCCAAAGGCAGAGGCTTAACTCACTGAGCCACCCAGGTGCCCCTGGATTTTCAGTATATTTCCAAAGTGGAGCGGATAAAGTTTGTTGACTGGACATGGAGGGAAGGAAAGGAGTCAAGGATTACTAAATTCTGGCCTGAGTGCCAGGTAGGATGAAGTTGCCAAAATTGCTTTGGGAAACGCTGTGGGAGGAATAGGCTAGGGAGAGGGATTGGAAGTTTACTTGGGGGTGTGTTAGATTTGGGAGACATGTGGTTCAGGGTTTTGGGGGCTGGTTAAAATCAGGACTGACAGACGAGGACCAAGGACCAAGTCTTCAGACATTTAGATGCAGGGACTCGGGGAGGTAGGAGGAGCTAGCAAATGATACTGAGTGGGAGGACTGGCCAGTAAGTTAAGAGGACATAACAGGGAAAATTTAAAAAGAAACCACCAGGCTAGGGCGCCTGGGTGGCTCAGTGGGTTAAGCCGCTGCCTTCAGCTCAGGTCATGATCTCAGGATCCTGGGATCGAGTCCCGCATCAGGCTCTCTGCTCAGCGGAGAGCCTGCTTCCCTTCCTCTCTTGTGATTTCTCTCTGTCAAATAAATAAATCTTTAAAAAAAAAAAAGAAAGAAAGAAAGAGACCACCAGGCTATACCACTGAATTTCCTGAGGTCTTTTAAATTTATTTCATCAGCATGATTCAGTAATTTTAATTGTGTATGTGACTCGTGTGTGTGTGTGTGTCTGTGTATGATCTTGTATGTAATATGTAGTTCCGTATTCTGGTGCCCATATGTAATTTCCACCATTTTTCACTCTTAATTTGGTTGCATCGAGTGCTTATGATTTTTTATTTTTGAGAAGTATTTTAAGAATCAGACATTTTGGAAAGAGCCACAAGAATTTTAAATCACTGTATGCAAATTAATATCACTTCTCAGTAGTGCCTTCTAACTTGGGTATCCTTCACTGCTTAGAGTGGCTTGATCTTCAACAGGTTGCGAGGGCTGTTATTTAAAATGAAATTATGCAGTACATCAGAGTTTTGATCACTTAAAAAAAAAAAGCTGCTGTCTTCTAATTTTTTTTAAGTAATGTCTTATTTCTGATCAGGAAGAAAAATTAGAGGGAGACAATCGATACTTTTGTGAAAACTGTCAAAGTAAACAGAATGCCACAAGGAAGATCAGACTCCTGAGCCTTCCCTGCACCCTGAACTTACAGCTGATGCGTTTTGTCTTCGACAGGTAAATATGTATGAGCAGCAGTGTTTGCTGCTCGTTGTGGACTAATGTGTACAGATTTTAGCATAGACAGATAATAGCCTCTCCAATTTGAAACTCTAGATTTGGGCATGACAGTTGTAGTTGGGACCTGCCATTTTGAAATGCCAGTGATGTCTGGTTTTATCACAAAATTCTAAAGGAAGCCAGCCATATCTGAGTAAGAACTAGGAAAGTGGGAAATCCTTATTTTTACTCTATTAATGATTAAACACTGCAAAGGAAAACAAACATAGGTAAGAACTGAATTATCTTGATGTTCTGTATTTTTTAATAAGAACTAGAGTAAATTTCTACTTATTACAATCTTCCAACCTGCCCAACCCCCATGGGACTATATCTTTGATTGCGTAATTAAAGGAAACGTTTGCACATGCGCATTACTTCTATGAAGCGGGAGCATCTGTAGCTCTCTCTTGCGATTATATTAAAACTTCTGAAAGTAAGTTTGGAATTAACAGTTTAAATTCATACTTTTAACCTATTTTTTCCCACCAATTATAAGACAGCATTATGTTGACTTCTAATCGTACAAGTTTTTGAGCAAGATTGCTGAGTGCAACCTACCTAGGTACCATTGAGTTTATTAAAGTAGCCGGTAGAGCTTATACATTGTTTTATGATTGTTTTAAATATAAATATAATTAGCTTTCCTCTTGGTTAGGCAAACTGGACATAAGAAAAAGCTGAATACCTACATTGGCTTCTCAGAAATTTTGGATATGGAGCCTTATGTGGAACATAAAGGTAATATTTTTACCGAGCAGTGATAATTATAATGCCCAGAGATGGTAACTTGTGGTCAGCTCGTGATGCATACAGAATCGCATTTCATGACTATACTTTGCTAACTTCTGTTGGGAATAAAGGCTTTTTAGGCGAGTCGAGATGTTACTTCCATTTTCCATGAGTAAGTACACGACAGGGATTACATGGTTCATCAATATCTACAAAAGAATAAAAAGGGGAGACGGTGTTTTACTCTCTGAACCCACGGGGGGTCCCTTAGTGTCTGTACCATGTCTGTGATCCCTCATAAAATTGTCTGTCTGAGCTGCCTCCAGGCTTTTAAAACATTTTATCAAAACCATTGGGTGGCATAATTCCAGTATTGATGCTGTAATTCTCCCTTTCTGTGATGACTGATGAGTTCTAGGAAACTATGCTGTGACATCGTTTTGAGAAGAAGTAATTTACTGCCTTTTCCCTTTGGTGGTCATCACCTCACTCCACAGGATGGTACCTGAAAGAGAAAAGAATTTGGCCCTTTTGTTTCTCCTGCCCTGACTGGAGGAACTGCTTCCCGTCGTTTCTCAGATCAATCTTACTATTTATTAAATTGTTAATATAGAAATTTGATCATAATTTTTGTCTCTTGCCATAAAAGGCTTCTAGAGGCGACTTACAATAGAAACAAGCCCAAAAAACCTTTGAAAGAAGCCATCGGGGAGGTTGGGGAATGAGCTTTAAACACGTGTGTTCTGTCAGTGCTGAGGTTTCAGATTTGCACTCAGTGGAGGAGGAAACCAGCTGGAGACTTTGCTCCTGGACTTGGTCATTGTTTTATTTGACTGAATGAACATAACTGTAGTTCATTTGTAGTACACAAATGGTAGTGATTTGCTCCTGCCTACGTTGTTAGGTAATTGTTTGAAATTAGAGATGTCTGATAGCCTAGTGGTGTCTCAGGGGCCAGAAACATAGGTGTTAAATTAGCACTTTCCTTGACTCCACTGCATGACTTTGCATAGTTCTTATCGTTACTAAGCTTATTTTGTATTTGTCCAGTTTGTACGGTAAGAAAGACAAGACGATTAGGAAGTGGACTTGGTAGGTCAAAAAACCTGTAGAAATAGTTAAACTTAGTGTGTTGACTAAATGTAATAAGCTTGTATTTTATTTTTATTTTTAAATAATTTTTTGAAAGATTTTATTTTTAGAGGAAGAGAGCTTTCACAGGTTGGGAAGGGCAGAGAGGGAGGGAGAGAGGGACACAGGGTTCATTCCCAAAACCCTGAGAGCATGACCTGAACCAGAATCTTGAGTTGGACGTTCAACTGACTGAGCCACCCAGGCACCCTTAAGATTTTATTTTTGAGTAATCTCTATACCCAGTGTAGGGCAGAGAGTGTGATTCTTGATCTCGGGGTCACGAGTTTCATTGGATGTGGAGCCTACTTAATTAGAAACAAAAACAGGGGCGCCTGGGTGGCTCATTCGGTTAAGCATCTGCCTTCGTCTCAGGTCATGATCCCCAGGGTCCTGGAATCGAGTCCCACATCGGGCTCCTTGCTCAAGGGAGTAGTCTGCTTCCCCCTCTGCTTGTCTCTCCCTCCTGCTTGTGCTCTCTATCTCATTGACAAATAAATAAATCTTAAAACTACCAGAATTCTGGGGCACCTGGGTGGCTCAGTGGTTTGGGCCTCTGCCTTCGGCTCGGGTCATGATCTTAGGGTCCTGGGATCGAGCCCCGCATCAGGCTCTCTGCTCAGTGAGGAGCCTGTTTCTCCCTCTCTCTCTGCCTGCCTCTCTGCCTACTTGTGACCTCTCTCTGTCAAATAAATAAATAAAATATTAAAAAAAAAAAACTACCAGAATTCTGAAGTTGTTAGTTTAATGAATGGATGAATATAAATTCAGGTGAACAGTGGTATTGTGATAGGAAAATGTCTGTGTTGTCTCTTGGTAATACAATCGTGGTTACTGCTTCTATTTGTTTGGCTTATCGTGCTTATTTAACTTAGGAAATACAATGAGGAACTCATATTGTCGGCGCTCTTTCCTATTGGTCTGCTTCAGTGGTCTTGTCTTCACCCCTCCCCCAAGCACACTCCCTTGTCCTGCCATTGTTGGCACCATATATGTCGCTCTACCCATTTATCCTACCTTTGATAATAAAATTTAATGCATTCATAAGAGTCCAAAATACAAAGATGTATGGCTTGCAGAATTCTTTCAGAGTGGATATCTGCTTGAGCAACATCCAGCTCAAGAAACAGAACTTTCCCATGACCCCAAAGTCTCTTTTGTGCCCCTCCCAGTAACAAACCGTTCCCCCTGCCCCGCCCCTATCATAGGCACTAATCTGGCTTTTATGGCAGTCTCTTCTGTTATTTTTATTAATTTTATTTATTTGCTTGCTTGCTTGCTTGCTTTAGTGTTTCACGATACAAGTTTCCATCCCTAAACATCATAGTTGAGTTTCCCTTTTTCCTCCTGGGATGGTGCTGGGTGAAACCTAACCCAGGACAAGGTCTTGTACTGTCTCCCTCCTCTGCTCCGTCATCTGGCTGATGGTTGAAGGTAGCTGGAGAAAAACACCATCCTACCTGTGTGTCTGCCTGCCTCTCAGACTCCCTATTTTGAGGAATTTCAGATTTATCCCAAAAAATTGAATTCTGGTCTAGATCTTTTAATTGCATAAATTAGTCCAGTTACCCTTAAGGTAAGTACTGATACTTCCTCTGATTCAGATCTACGTCACTTTCTATGGTTTTCTTTTACTTGAATAGATTTCCAAGCTTCTCATTTCTTGAAATGTAGAAAGCCTAGTTTCGTAATCCCTCACTGATGTTGGAATATTATGCAGCCTAATTTTTGCTGTCTGGGTGGGTTCTTTTAATGTTGCCGTTAATGTTTCTTTATTCTTCTAGTTATTGCCCCTGGAATTTTTTTTGCGGGGAGGGGTGGTAAAGATTTTATTTGAACAAGAGGGATTGAGAGCGAGAATGAGCAGCGGGGACTTGCAGAGCTGGAGAGGGAGAAGCAGACTCCCTGCTGAGCAAGAAGCCCTGTGTGGTGCTCCGTCCAGTACCTGAGCTGAAGGCAGGTACCCAACCGACTGAGCCACCCTGGTGTCCGTATCTGAGTACTTTTTAAAATTATTTTCAGCTGGGGTCGTTAGGTGGGTGTTAATCTGTGTTACTGAATCCCCCACTGAGCTAAAAGAACGCAGAGACTTTCTCCTTTTACTCAGCTGCTATAGCCCTGTGTTCCTAAAAGCGTGCAGCATGTTTGTTGAATGAGTGATTGGCTCTGCCTTGTGACTCACTTCTTGCAGTTTGAAGGAAGTTACAGTGATGAAATCGTCAAGGATATGTGCAAAGACTATTCTGCCAAAAAGGTAGTAATTACTGTTTAATTTTAATAAAATGCTACTGGTTTAAGTGTCCAACAATATGGGAGTGGTTCGATATATTATACCTTTCCAGAAGAACATTTAAGGATGTAGAAAGATGTTAATGATTTGTTAGAAAAACCTGCGCGTTTCAGTATTAATAGTGCAATTAATAGTGTTAATTTATTATTACAGTATTAATAGTGGTTACGTCTGTATTGTGGGGTTGCTAATGAATTTTTTATTTAGTTTGATTTTTATTTTTTTAAAGATTTTATTTATTATTTGACAGACAGAGATCACAAGTAGGCAGAGAGGCAGACAGAGAGAGAGAGGAAGGGAATAAGGCTCCCCGCTGAGCAGAGAGCCCGATGCGTGGCTCGATCCTAAGACCCTGGGATCATGACCTGAGCAGAAGACAGAGGCTTTAACCCACTGAGCCACCCAGGCGCCCCTAGTTTCTGATTTTTAATGTGTAGAAGTGATGTTTTCCAGTACATATGTAATTTCCCCACTGTAACTAGCTAAAAGATTTTTTTCAGATTGTATCTGAAAATGTCAGTGTTCATTCATTTGCTGATATCTTGATGTATGGGTAAAGTCTTCTCTTGCATAAACCACATGCATAATACATAGGCTGTGACTTGTTTTTGGTTATTTAATATGTTTTTTTTAAAGATTTTATTCATTTATTTGACAGAGAGAGAGACCACAAGTAGGCAGAGAGGCAGGCAGAGAGAGAGGAGGAAGCAGGCTCCCCGCGGAGCAGAGAGCCCGACGCGGGGCTCGATCCCAGGACCCTGAGATCATGACCTGAGCCGAAGGCAGCGGCTTAATCCACTGAGCCACCCAGGCGCCCCTGTTTTTGGTTATTTAAAGTGAAATGGGAATTTAAAAATACTTAACAAAGAAATTTGAGTGCAGAATCATTCTAGATTTTTAATGTTTTCTCTACTGGTTGTTTCCAGTTACCTTGGCCTACACCTATTTTGACAGCAATTTTTCTTAATGACTAACCTTCAGTTGTTCCTAAAACATTATTCCTTTTCTTCTTCTTTTTTTTTTTTTTTTTTGAATCAGTAGCTTTTTAGTTTCACACTTCATCTGGTTAGTTTGTGTAAGTAATTTTGTGACAAGAATAGGAACAGCATATAGCTCAGCTAGCTTGTAGAAGGGCAAGGCCTACAACAGAATAGCTTTGTAACCCTGACCTGGGTGCCCAGAATGTCAGAGCTTTCCTTCCATCTATAAATTTTGCAGAGGAAGTGGAGAGTTAATGCAGTGAGCTGTTTAAGATGTGTTTACATTACTCTGTAAAACTAAATTTTTTTTAATCTTAGGTGTCACATTTTTGTTTTGTTTTAGATGACATGTTTTGAATTTTCTCAGATGTGTAAACAATTTTAATCATTACAGTTCAGACTTGGTATATAAGAAGAAATATTGTCTTTCACTTTCTCCCTTTCTCTTTCTCCAGGTGGGTCCTATGTGTATGAGCTCAGTGCAGTCCTTATACACAGAGGAGTGAGTGCATATTCTGGCCACTACATTGCCCATGTGAAAGATCCACAGTCCGGTGAATGGTATAAGTTTAACGATGAAGACATAGAAAAAATGGAGGGGAAGAAATTACAACTAGGGATTGAGGAAGATCTAGGTAAAACCTTTAAGTTGTGAGTGCCCTTTTAAAATATAAATTTTTTTTGTTTTGTTTTAACTAGAAATCTTTGTGATAATCTTAAGGCCCAAGATTGGGTTCTGGATTAGCAAGGATATTTGCATTTCTTAAACACACGTAAAATCTCTGAACATCTTTTATTAGCAATGCCTGAATTTAAAAAAAAAAAAATTTTTTTTTTCTCCCCCAGGGATGATTTCTGTAATGGTTTCATTGCAGTTTGAAGGCAAATATTCAGTAACCATTTTAATTTTGGGTAGGAACAGGTATGGAAAGAGGAGACCATAGCAGGTTATCAAGCTTAAAATGATGAACAGTAGATTGAACATAGTAGAATTTGTAGTCCTTTTCTTTGGGTTAGGAGGGTCTTATTGGGGAAGTAGCTCTAGCAGAGCACCATTGCTCTTGAGAATAGTGCCTGGCCTGTCGAGTGTCTTTTCCCATCCCTGGAATGTGAGCAGTGCCTCTGAGGGGTGAGCTCCTTGTTTTGTAGCGATGATGTAGCCATCAGGAGTACTTGGAGAATAGCTGTCTATGCTTGTGTTCTTGGCCCAGAATACCCACTTACTCCCCGCAGAAGTGAATGGTTCTTCCAGTAGGAGCCATCTTGGCCAAGCTTCTCATCACTTTATTACTGTGTTTGTCATTTTTGAGTGACGTTTGGACTATGGGGTCTAAGTATGAGAAAAGGATTGAGAACAGGTGTGTCCCCTGCCACTGTTCTTAATGAATCAAATCCACTTTCTCAAGGTGTGAGGGAGGAGCATGGCCATTCGAGTTGGCTTTTGGTGCATATGGGGAATCTTTCCGCAGATGGTTAAGGGGAACCATGTTTTTGTAATTTGTAGAGGTAGTTCCCATTTTTATTTTTTTTTTAATTTTTTAAAATTTTTAAAATTTTTTTATATTTTATTTATTTGGCAGAGAGAAACAACAACTAGGCAGAGAGGCAGGCAGAGAGAGAGGAGGAAGCAGGCTCCCCGTGGAGCAGAGAGCCCGATGCGGGGCTCGATCCCAGGACCCTGGGATCATGACCTGAGCCAAAGGCAGAGGCTTTAACCCTCTGAGCCACCCAGGTGCCCCAGTTCCCATTTTTAAATCACATGTAGGGTATTATGCTAAGCAAAATAAGCCAGTCAGAGAAAGACAGTTATCCTATAATCTCAGTGATATGTGGAATTTGAGAAACAAGACAGAGGATCATAGGGAAAGAGGAAAAAATGAAATGAAACCAGAGAGGGAGAAAAACCTCTTAATCCTAGATACTTGTCTCTTAGTAAGAGACTCTTAATCTCAGAAAATCTCAGAAAACAAACTGAGGGTTGCTGGAGTGGAGGGGCATAGGAGGGGTGGGATTCCTGGGTGATGGACATTGGGGAGGGTATGTGCTATGGTGAGCACTGAATTGTGAAAGACGGATGAATCACAGACCTGTCCCCTGAAACAAGTAATACATTATATGTTAATAATAAGAAGAAAAAATGGAAAATACTACAAAAAATTAAATCACATTTCGATGTTTATAGATACTCAGCTGTATTACTCTGACTTTAATACTGAGGTTCTTAACATTTGCTACACACACACACACACACACACACACACAGGCTTTAACCCACTGAGCCACCCAGGGACCCCTAAACAATAAATAAATTTTAAAATTTAAAATTCTAAAAAGAGGGGTGCCTGGGTTAAATCCTCTGCCTTCGGCTCAGGTCATTATCCCAGGGTCATGGGGTTGAGCCCTGCATCGGGCTCTGCTCGGCAGGGAGCCTGCTCCCTCCTTTCTCTCTGCCTGCTTGTGATCTCTGTCAAATAAATAAATAAAATTTTTATTAAAAAAAAAAGAAAAGAAATGCCCAGCCTCCTCATTAGTGTATACGCTCCTGACGTTGTTAATTCCCTGTACGGGTGCTCTTCACATGTTTTGCCGTGTGTTCTCTGCAAGAATATTAAACAAATTTCTGTTCCCTGAATGTTGTATCATTTTTTGAAGGTTTTATTTGAGAGAGTATGCGCACAAGCACTGGGAGAGAGGTGCTGGGGCGGAGGGAGAGGGAAAGGGAAAGAATTCCAGGCAGGTTCTGCACGCAGCCCAAAACAGGGCTCAATCTCAAAACCCTGAGACTATGACCTGAGCTGAAACTAAGAAGCAGTTGCTTAACTGACTGAGCCACCCAGGTGCCCCTCCCTGAACATTTTTTTTTCTTAAAGATTTTATTTATTTATTTGACAGAGATCACAAGTAGGCAGAGAGGCAGGCAGAGGGAGAGAGGGAAGCAGGCTCCCCGCTGAGCAGAGAGCCTGATTTGGGGCTTGATCCCAGCACCCCGAGATCATGACCTGAGCCGAAGGCAGAGGCGTAACCCACTGAGCCACACAGGCACCCCCTTCCCTGAATAAAATCCGATATTTTTTTATCATGATTTTAAGTAGCTACAAATAATGTGATTTCTGACATAAATAGTGAAACTGTAACATCACTCTTTTAAGAGAGTCCAGATGAAATTAGTAACACAGTATCAACTTCTCAGAGGCACTTGTGGATGGGTCTTTAGAGCAGGACATTTTTAAACTTAAGATCTCTGTAACCATAAATCTCTAAATAATTCAAAAGTTCTTTTGGATTCAACTTTCTAATTTTTTTTAATAAAGATTTTATTTATCTGACAGAGACACAGAAAGCAAGGGAACATAAGTAAGTGGAGTGGGAGTGGGAGAGAGAGAAGCAGGCTCCCTGCTGAACGGGATACGATGCAGGGTTCCATCCCAGGACCCTGGGATCTTGACCCGAGCTAAAGGCAGACAGGCACCCAACGAATGAGCCAACCAGGCACCCCTGCATTGAGCTTTTATTTTTTAAAATATTTTATTTATTTGACAGTGAGAAATCACAACTAGGCAGAGAGGCAGGCAGAGAGAGAGGAGGAAGCAGGCTCCCTGTGGAGCAGAGAGCCCGATGCGGCGCTCGATCCCAGGACCCTGGGATCGTGACCTGAGCCGAAGGCAGAGGCTCTAACCCACTGAGCCACCCAGGCGCCCATCATTGAGCTTTTTAAAAAAAGTTTATAAATATCACCACATAATCGATAAATATCAGTATGTTAATACATATCTGAATGGAACAAAGTAAAATATTCTTGTAAACATCTCTTCTAATGATGTGGCTAAAACTTTATTAATCTGTGGGTGAGAGGTTATGTCTTTCTTTCGGATCTGGGAGGATAATTGAGAAAGGAGAGGCAGAAACCACGAGTGGAACCATAGCATTGAGGCGGATTGATTTTAGAAAAGAACAGAGTGAATTAAAGATCTGGTCATTGATTTCCCCAGAACTAAGCCTCGTCATCCCCTGAAGGGTTACCCTGGGATACTCAGCACCATTTTGAAGATCATGTCCATGTGATAAACTTGACCTGCAGAACGCTTACTATTTCTACTTGCTACTGAATCCACAGCTAATCTTTATGCCCATTAGCATTTTAATGAGCATACTATTTTGTTAAATTTTTGTTTTTTTCCAGTTGACATCCAGGGTTATATTAGTTTAAGGTGCACAGTATAGCGTTTCAAAACTTGGCCTATAACACCCAGCACTCCTCACACCAGTGAACTCCTTAACCCCCACCACCCATTTAACCCATCGGCCTGCCCTCTCCTCTTAGGGAGCCATCAGTGTGTGATAAAATAATCTGGATTTATTTTTAGAATCTAAGACCAACATTAAAATAAACTCATTGCAGTAAGACCAATTTTCTGCTTCTAGGTTTGTCTTCGTGAAAAATAGTACTTACCATCTTTTAAAAATGGAATGTGGCACACAAGGAGGGGAGGGTAGTAAATGTGTCTAAATATTCAGACATCCAAAGAGCATGCTGAATTTGTATTGCCTTTTAGTGTTTTTTAAGTTTTTTAAAAGATTTTATTTATTTAACAGAGAGAAAGACAGTGAGAGAGGGAACACAAGCAAGGGGAGTGGGAGAGGGAGAAGGAGGCTTCCCGCTGAGCAGGGAGCCCGATGTGAGGCTTGATCCCAAGACCTTGAGCACCCCCAGGCACCCCTGCCTTTTAGTGTTTTAGATCTCTGTTACAGTACCATAAGTATGGGGGCGCCTGGTTGGATCCGTTAGTTGGGCATCTGACTCGTGATCTCAACTCAGGGTCATCAGATAAAGTCTCATGTTGGGCTCCACACTGGGTGTAGACCTACTTACAAAATAAACTTAACAAATAATAAATGAATAAGTATCTTAAATGTGTATTGTGGAAGTTGTGCTCTGTGACCCTCCCCCTGCCCCTTTCCTGCAAAACATGGACCGATAAAAGGCATTCTAATTTTGTTACCTTTTGTTTCTCCACCTCAGCAGAACCTTCTAAGTCCCAGACACGTAAACCCAAGTGTGGCAAAGGAACTCACTGCTCTCGAAATGCGTATATGTTGGTGTATAGACTACAAACTCAAGAAAAACCCACCACAGCTGTTCAGGTACCAGGTGAGCCATTTTTGAAGAATCCATAAGGCAAATACCATAGAATATCATGCTTACAGGTCAATGACAGGAAATTACTGCTTTTGTCAAGATGGGTTCATTGCATATGGTAAATGTTGGTAAAAGTAGATGTAGTCAGATTTGCTTTAAAGTAGTGAGTTTTGGGGCATCTGGGTAGCTCAGTTGGTTTAGCATCTGACTGGATTTCAGCTCGGGTCTTGATCTCAGGGTCACGAGTTGGAACCCCACATAGGGCTCCATGCTGGGCATGGAACCTACTTAACAAAATTAAAATAATGAGTTTTGGGGGCACCTGTCTGGCTTAGTTGATGTTTCATTGTGGGTTTGAACCCTACGTTGGGAATAGAGATTATTTAAATATTTGTTTATTTGAGATAGCATTGCGTGGGGCCGGGGGGTGTCCACTCATGCAAAGGGTGAGGACAGAGGGAGAGAATCTTAAAGCAGACTCCTTGCTGAGCGAGGAGCTCAGTCTCATAACCCATGAGGTCCTGACCTAAGCTGAAACCAGAAGGCACACGCTGAACCAACTATGTCACCCAGGCACCCCAAAAATGAATTCTTTAAGAAAAAAAAGTGGTGAGTTTTCAAAATAATGGAGCCTTTAACAGACCTATTCCACTGACTCCTCCCCTTGCAAAGAAAAGCAAAAACAGTTTAAATTCTATAGGTAAGCAAAGCATTATTTATTTATTTATAAAAATAATTTATTTATTTGACAGACAGATCACAAGTAGGCAGAGAGGTAGGCTGGGGGGGGTGGTTGGGCGGGGAAGCAGGCTTTCCGCTGAGCAGAGAGCCCAATGCAGGGCTCTATCCCTAAAGAGCCATTTAGTTTTACTTGGTTTAATTTGTAAAGCATACAGATGTTCTAGCCACTTTCAGTTAATTTTTATGGGCTTTTTTTTTTTTTTTTTTTTTTTTTTTTTAGATTTTATTATGTGACAGAGAGAGATCACAAGTAGGTAGAGAGACAGGCAGAGAGAGTGAGAGGGAAGCAGGCTCCCTGCCAAGCAGAGAGCCCGATGCGGAACTCGATCCCAGGACCCCGAGATCATGACCCGAGCCGAAGGCAGCGGCTTAAACCACTGAGCCACCCAGGCGCCCCTTTTATGGGTTATTTTTTAAAAGGAACAGTTGTAGGCTGCTTGGCTGGCTCAGGGCCTGCGACTCTTGATCTCAGGGTGGTGATTTTGGGCCGCACGATGGGCATAGAGCCTACTTAATTAAAAAAGAAGAAGAAGAACAGTTGCCGCTGGCCTGAGGGCCGTCCCCAGTTGTCATTTTACGTAATTCTGTCTGTGCTCTGTGGCATCCTCAGTTCTGAGTGGTCTTTTCTGAGCCATTTTTTGGCTCCCGTTGGCTGGTGACGTGGAGAACCAGGTTGGGCGTCAGCCAGTATTATTCCAGTGGCTCCTGGAAGTTTTACTTTCACCTTCACGGTAGAGGTCTGTCTCAGGAAGGGAGACCTCAGGAGGAAGTTGCCACCAGAATCCTAGCCAGTATTTGGTATAATTCAGACATCAGTGTGGTTCTTTGTCTTTGAAAACAGGAAAACGTTATTTTTTGGTATTTTTTGTTCGGAAAGCCTTTCTTCAAGAGCTGGTCGATCGTGATAATTCCAAGTTTGAGGAGTGGTGTGTTGAAATGGCCGAGATGCGCAAGCAGAGCGTGGACAAAGGAAAAGCTAAACACGAAGAGGTTAAGGAGCTGTACCAAAGGTTACCTGCTGGAGCTGGTCTGTAAGATATTCTGGGACAGCACTGTTGCCATGACGTGCCTTGTCTCTTTCATGTTCGCAGATGTGTATGAACAAACCTGCCCCCAGCCCTTTCCTCTTCCCTACTCGTGCCGCTGAAGCGCTGCAGAATTACTGTGTAAACCAGCAACAGTGTGATGTGTAGCATTCCTTAGAGTTTTCATTTATCACGTACTTAAAGAACGGGAAGCTCTTAATAAATTACAAGGTTTAGGTCAGCGCTCTGTGTATATATAAGTCTTACAGACGTTTCTATTTTGTGAGATACTAATTTGTTCTTAACAAAAGATCTGATTGGGTAACTATGGAAGCAACTGACTATGTTGTTTCCTTGCACAGTGTGTGCCCTGGCCATATTTACCGGCATTCTTTTCTATGAATGCTATTTTTTATGATACTGGTAGACTTATCTGAAATTTAATATCAAATGTTCTGCTAAGAATAGGAGAGCTTTCTGCTGACCCCTAATTTCTTAAGAATTATCCCACATGAGCCAGCTCATCCCTTTACTGTGTATGTTTAATGCAAGTTTACCTAGTGCCTTAGAAAGAAAATCCCAACTTTTCCAGGCTACTGTGCCACCAATAATGATATGCTGTCTTTGTCATTTCATAGACAGAATTCCCCGTGCCCAGTTCCTGCGTAAAGGAGAGGCAATTCAGTCCTAATTTTAGAAAATAAATACTCAAGCATAATTGTACTTGTGGTTTTGTCTTTTTCATATCTGAATTTTCTATTACCGGTATAACTTTAAACAAAAGATGAATATAAATTGCTAAATCTGTAAGAATAGCTCTTGAAAGTTCTTTCTGAACTACATCTTAATTTGATTCCGACCTTTCTTTGTAACCTGCTACTCTCACTCTGTTCCAGGGGTTGGGATGATTCTAAAGTGCTAGACTGACCTTATTTTACTGGAAATTATTTGGAAATGAATATGATTCAAATCTCTAAATTTATTCAAAAGAGTTGAGACCTAGAAATCTATTTTTGAACTGTATTCCCCAGTTTTCTGCATTCATTGGACAAGAGAAAGGGACTTGGTGAATCTAAAGTAAAATGCCGTTTCTGAACCAGTCTTTCAAACTGCTGCATCACCCAAAGATGGGATGTGTCCGGTTAACACTTGGGCTTCTCTTGGCTGTTTTCGCGGAGTCCAGAAGAACCTGTGCTTACGTTCTTAGAATACGGCTCTTTATTAGTACTTTTACAAATTATGAACTTTACGATTTTTTTCCCATTTGCAGTAAACTTACATAGTAGAAAATCTGTGTTGTGCTAAAATGTTGAAAAATCCCAAAGCAGATGACCATGGTTTTGTGCTGCCAATCCAAGTCTTTGCTAAGCATTTTCTGAATCCTACCTCTGTTTGTAAACCTATTTAAAGAAGAGTCACTTACCTAAAACACAAGCCTCATTGGGAACACAAACCCTTTTGGTCCTTTTTATTGAAATAAATTATGTCTAAATAATCAAATTTTATCTCTAGGTGGAGTGTTCCAAATATTTTTGATGCCACAGTTTTTCCTGGCCTTTTTTTTGTAAGTCCCCCAAAGAAAATGTCTAATGTTCAATCCAGCATTGAAAAAAAAAAAAATTAGAGGGAAAAAAAAGGTTAGAAGTAACTTTTAACCAAAATGTACATTTTCCTTAGTAAACATTCCAACAAATGCTTTCCTGTTTTGCTAAATGCTGAGATTTTAAACACTGTGGTATCTCCACCTTGGCAAATAGAGGTCTCATTCCTTTTTGGCGGTTGATGACCTGTGCCTTTGAAAGTGTTGCTCAGGTGCTTTTCTGGATCACGAGTCACAGAGAACTTGCCATAAGTCTTTGTCTAGAGCAGAAGCATCTGTAGTTTAAAAACTTTCCAGAAGCAAATCTGCCTTAACCTTGATTCTTGAGCTCGACCCTGATCCTAGGGATACTCTGGGCTGATACTGTTACAGTTCTTTATAGTAACAGTGTTCGAAAATGAAGGAAAGAGAGACCTGTGACCACAGTTACTGTTCCACCCACAGGTCCGCCAGCTTATTAAAACTGGCTCCCTGAATCTAGAAAATGGCCAGAATTAATAATAACAGTATTACATCAGAATCCCAGGCCTGCTGTCTTCCTCCTCTTACTATAAAATCAGATATGGTTTTTCTGATCTTAATATCTTACATTTCATTCATATGAAACTGCTCAAAACCAGAATATGCTTCACTTGGACATTTTCTGTGGGACTCCCGTGGGGGATCGGAGGACGTTGTCTTGAACAGACTGCCTTTGAGCCTCGTTGTCGTACGGATCAGGGGTATGGCCGCCCTGGACCTTGAATCCTGGCAGACAGCCCTTGGGCAGGCGTGCTTTGTGCACATGCAGTGTTCCTAGATTGCTGTTCTTGTGAGGGCGAGGTCCTTACTGCATTCTTCATTAGCCATAGCACGTGTCGTCTGCTCTTCTGGGGAAATGAGAATACCACCAAATTAGTCTGGAATGTGGCTCTGTGCCACAGTTGTATTTTCCCTCCTTTGATGGCCTTTAGATCAATAAAAATTTTAATCAAGTGACTGTATTGGGAAAAGATGAGATATGCTAAAACGTTCACTTTCCTTCCTTGGATAGAGATCATTTGTCTTTGCAGTCTTAAGATACCCAGTGTACTCTGTCCCTGGCAGATTCAACATGAAAAATGGCAAATAAAACTGGGAGGGATTTTGAATTGAATGAACGGCACCATTATATATTGTAAAGTGCCTCGACCATGTTATCTATACTGAATGTTAAGGTCTCCTCTTTATATATATTTTGTGAATGTATGATTAACTTTTCTATATCTCTTTTCTTCCAAAAAGCTCAAAATGCTTCACTTATCTTATCTTTTACATTCAACAACATCCCTGTGAGGTAGGTAGAAGGCAGGTATTATTACCTTCATTTTACAAATAAAAGACCTAAAGCATAGAGAGTTTAAGTGACTTGCTCAAGTTCAGTTCCTTGGTGGCAGAACTTGATTAGACCTTGGTCTCAACTTGCAGTCATGAGCTCTTTCTCTGTAGCAGCATTCGGGATGACCAGTCGGAAGGCTCTTAGTTGACAATGTACAGTCTTAGCATAAATAAGGGATGTGACAATGCTGAGTTCTGTTTTTGTAAAAATTGAATTGTTTCAAACTAAACTGGAAATGGAAATTAGTTTTCTAGACCTGTAGTGTACAAGTGGTCAAAGTGGGCTTTGAGTTGAATTGTCTATCCCCTCAGATCTCATCAGAAGTAGTACATAATACAAATACGTAAATTCAATCTCTGTATGTTTTCTTCTATGTTTTATGCTGGGACTCACTGGAGATCTTTGTAAGTAATCAAAGCTGGTCCTTTGTCTTTAATTTTGACTTTTAGTGAACTCATGGACTCAGTTTACCCAAGCGAAAATTCAGTTTGAGGTGGTTTAGATTTGTCTTAATTTTTGCAACTTCAAAATCAGTAACAATTCGATTCTAGTGTACTTCATCCTGAAGTTTGTTTAAAATAGCTTAGTTTTTTGAGATAATAACATAATAATGTAACAAATAGCTCATGATATGGATTGGGGTGGGGAAATCAAGTATGTTATAATTGACAGTGTCCTCTTGGATGAAGAAAAATTCAGTGGTTGAAACAGGCTTTTACAAATTGTTATAGCTGATGAGGTTAATCTCTAACTTAAAACTCAGTCAGATGTTTCATTTTCAGTCCAACATGTATATCACATATTGGTGAAAAGTGTTCATGAAAATCATTTATGAAATAAACATGATAGGGAATAAGGTTATGTGATTTACGAGCTGGCGTGGAGCATGGCTTTGTAGTGAACCATCGTGGGTGTCCTGATCAGAGCTCTGCTGTGCTGTCAAGCAAGACACTTCTCTCTGTGGATGCCTCTTTTGTAGAATGTGGTTAATAATACCAGCCGATCTCATAGGGCACTGTGCCGACTCGTCCCTATTGTGCACAGCTCCTTGAACCAGACGAGGGGTAGTTAAATGGAGCTTTGCATCATGGTCCCCAAACATTTCCCCTGAACAGTGTTGCTTCTGATTCTGCTAACTTTTGACAGAGTTTGCATTGTCTTTTGAGGAAAAAGAATGTATCACTTAGTCAAAAAACAGTGAAAATACATAGACTCTTTCCTTTCTTCCTCAGAGCCCTATGAATTTGTCTCTCTCGAGTGGCTGCAGAAGTGGTTGGATGAATCAACACCCACCAAGCCTATTGATAATCACGCTTGCCTGTGTTCCCACGACAAGCTTCACCCTGACAAGATCTCAATTATGAAGAGAATATCGGAATATGCAGCTGACATTTTCTATAGTCGATATGGGGGAGGACCAAGACTCACTGGTAATTCAGGGTATCTTCTCTGCGTCTGAAGTAATTCATGAAGTCCTCACCCTATGGTCTCTGTGATCATCTGACCCAGACTGTGCCAGCCGGTCCGAATGTTCTGTACACTTTGCAGAAAGGATTGGCTAAAGATAGAAGTTATGTATCATTATACCTCACTTTTCGTTGACAAAATTTCCTTCTTCTGAGAAAACCATCTGGTAGTATTTTGTTACTTTGTTCAGTACTCTTCAAGTACTTGAACCTTGGGCTTGTGGATGGCACATTTACTGTAGATGGTTACTTAGCATGCGAATGGACGCTGCTTGATTCTGCTTTGACTATAGAGCTGTATATAACAACATAGTATCCGTAGTCTGTTTGGTTCTGGTTGTCTCTCCTCAAAACATTTTCTTTTTAATGGCAACATAAGCCCCACCTCCAACCTATAGGTGACTCTACGAAAATGAAATTGCGTGATCACCCTCCCTCCTTTTCCTAAATTAAATGCTGTTCTCTGAATGTGTACAACTTACTGCATAAAAACTGGCATTTAACTGCTGGCCCAGACCTTCTCTTGTACACATCTGGAGTTTTGCTTTCTGAATTTGTTTTTGATTCATGATCAGTGAACTGAGCCGTGATAAGCTCTTTCAAAGAATCATATATCATAGAATTCCTACAACTGTGAGTTTTAAACTGGCCTTTGGTGGGTTTTTTTTTTTCCTTTTTAGTGTTCTGTGATTTGAAGTGTTCCAGTATTTCATACTCACATGAAGCTCTCAATTAACGTTATATAGATCCCAGATATGTTGTCTTCCCCCCAACTTAGATCCTCAATTATTTAACTCTAGTCTCATAAAGTATGTGTCTAAACCTTGTAGAGTACTATACTCTATGGCATAGGCTGCTTTAGCATATTACAACATTTCAGATCTCATTGTTCTCTCTTTTTTTTTTTTTTTTTTTTAAAGATTTTATTTATTTATTTGACAGAGAGAAATCACAACAAGGCAGAGAGGCAGGCAGAGAGAGAGAGAGGGAAGCAGGCTCCCCGCTAAGCAGAGAGCCCCATGCGGGACTCGATCCCAGGACCCTGAGATCATGACCTGAGCAGAAGGCAGTGGCTTAACCCACTGAGCCACCCAGGCGCCCCGTCATTGTTCTCTCTTTATGCAGATATGAGTTTTGCTGTCTTGAAATGTACCACCTAAATAATTTAGGCCATAGATCAGCTTTCCCTATTGTCAAAACTTGTGACTTTGCTTTAGAATTCTGTGTTCTGTGCAGTCCTGACACTTTGCTCACCGGTAACCTGTGCGCGAACAGACTTCATCTGCTGTCCTTCTCTCCCACCTCTAGTGAAAGCCCTATGTAAGGAGTGTGTGGTAGAACGCTGTCGTGTGTTGCGTCTGAAGAGCCAACTGAATGAAGATTATAAAACCGTGAATAATCTGCTGAAGGCGACGGTAAAGGGGTATGTTACACAGCGTTTACTATTGACGCTAAACTGAAATAGTTGTAAGAGGGAACAACCAAATGTCTTGTGACCTATAGACAATAGCAGTTAGGGTTTTTTGAAGAAAGAGGAGTAATGATGTGGATGACAGGGAGGTTAGATTGTGCGGTGATCGCCACTGTGGCCGCGATGAACAAAGGGCGGTCACCCGGCCTTTGTGACTGTATTCCATCCATCAGAAAGGTAGAAGTAGAGGTACGGATCTGAGGTCCAACCAGACCAAGGCACTGTGTTAGTGCGTGTTCAGGTGTGGGGGTGTCCCTCCAGAGAGGCTGGAGTGTACTAAATGGTAGCCAGAGGATCATCCTTGGCAGAAAAACCCAGCGCCACTCCCTAGCGGACCTCTGGACCCGGGAACCAATAAACTCAGGTGGCATTTATTAATGGCGCTTACTATAGCTAGGTTTAACTTCTGTTCTGTATTTTCCAAATAAAGAGTAACCTCGTTTGATGTTTTTGGTCATTCTCCAAATAGCCTCATGACTCCTTAGATGTGTGTATAGACATGGTTGTGTATATGTGAGGACCTGTATGTATGCTTGAAGGCACGGCTGTACGTATTTCGGGGTAGTAGTCAAAGGAAAGAAAGTAGCTCATTGGGTTGTGTTTGGCGTGAATGTAATTGAGGAAGCAGGTAAGACTTGGGATAGAAACAGAATCTGAGATACCCGCATTTCGGTAGTGAAGAGTGAAAATGGCCAAAACATGGGAGTGCATTAAAAATTGTGTGGATGGGGATGCCTGGGTGGCTCAGTCAGTTAAGCTGCCGCCTTTGGCTCCCAGGGTCCTGGGATCAAGGCCCGTATCGGGCTCCTTGCTCAATAGGGAGCCTGCTTCTCTCTCTGCCTCTGCCTGCCATTCTGCCTGCTTGTGCTTGCTCTCTTCTCTCTCTGACAAATAAATAAAATCTTTAAAAAGATTGTGTGGATGGTAGCAAATTTTGAATGTTTGTAATTCATTTTCGTTTGTGACCTTTACACGTGAAGGGGGAGGTCATTAGGAAATGTTACTTGCATGATTTCATATGGTCTCTCTTCCGCAGCAGTGATGGATTTTGGGTAGGGAAATCCTCCCTGCGCAGTTGGCGTCAGCTAGCTCTTGAACAACTAGACGAACAAGACGGTGACGTAGACCAAAGCAATGGGAAAATGAACGGCAACACCTTGAACAAAGGTAATGTGAAAAGTCTGTGTTGGTGGTCGTGGGCGGCACTGCAGAATTCCCACCTGTGCAATTTCAGAAGCCATTTTTATTAAACCAGAAGCACTCAGGTGTCTCAGAACAAATAAAAAGATTGTTTAAGTTATATTGAAATTGAGCAAGGGCTCAGCAGCTCATGCGAGGAGTTCTGTGTGCCCTGGCATCCTTTTTTCTCCTGGTCGCTCTAGTTAATCACAGGCAAAATTCTTTTTAATTCTGCTCCAGACTAAAATTTTTAAGAAAGGCGAGTCTCCTGCCAGTCGCATAGGATATTGTCAGCTCAGTGTGTTTGGTTATAGATTATCTGCCACATTTACAGGCTGCCTTTGGCAAATAAAATGACCCTGTACTTCGCATTTTTTTCATCCAGGAGAGAAGGCAGCTTATGAATAGTATTTTCTTAATAAATTCTACTGAGTTTTCTGAAGCTATGCTTTCAAGTAGGAAATTATGTTAATATAGGTCAACCACTAAATTGAATTTTATAATCAGTGTTTTATAAGATACAAGGGGAATTAAGGCTCTAAAAATTATTTGTAGGTTTAAATTGGAAGCTAGTGGTTTTGATCAGTCTGTTCAGGCACAATTAGTGACCCTCAAGCAGTTGTCTCACCTCGTTCTCTTATCCACTTATTAGGATCACATACATAGATTTTTAAAAATTATCTTTTATTATTCTTGGCCTTTTTACTGAAATATTCTGAATTTGCTTGGTGTGGCTCTTCCCATATCACTATCTTTTAATTTTATTTTAATAAATGGACTAGGATTACTTTTTTGAAGGAAGTTAACACACGGAGTTAGATTACTGTCAAGTGTACAACACAGTAATTCAGCAACTCTTATTTATAAGAAAATAAAAACCCCAAGGCCTTGGCTCTTTGTTTCGGGCTGTGATTTTTAACGTTTTCAGATTCAACCTTTTTTTTTCCTTTTGGTTAAAAAAAATCTGTACAATTCATGAACTTAACCTTAATTCCAGTGTTACTGTTCTTTCATTTAAAAACCCTATTTCTGGTAGCATCGTGTGATACAGTGTGTCAAATATTTACTTGGTGCTCTTTTAAACTTCTTTATGTGTTAGTGGTCTTTTTTTTTTTTTTTTTTTTTTTAAAGCTTTTAAGTAATCTCAGCACCTAACAGGGCTCAAAATCAAAACCCAGAGATCAAGTCACACACTCCAACAACTGAGCCAGCCAGGCACCCGAGTGATTGTTCCTTTTAGGTAAAGTCAGATGCCATAATAGGAAGTATTCTTGATGTTGGCCTAGCTTAAAAATAGTTGTCATGTTGGTTTGAGAGTAATATGCTTCTCTTCTCGTCCTTTCTCCATTCAGAGATTTTAAGAGCTTGAAGCAGAGCAGAATGTACAAAGTAAACTCTGGAGGCCCTTCTACCAAATATAATAGCTGTAAATGGGGTTTTATTTTGTTTTTTAATAATGGCAGTCCTATAGGTGCAGTCCTGTAGTGCATTTTCCTCTACTAGAATACGGGGCTCTTTTATTTTTATTTTTATTTTTATTTTTTTTACGGGGCTCTTTTATTTAGTGGCTGAAGGAATCCATACATTATTGTATGAATGTATTCTTTCTATTTAATTGATTTTTTTTTTCAGTTTTTTTTTTTAATATTTTATTTATTTATTTGACAGGGAGAGATCATAAGTAGATAGAGAGGCAGGCAGAGAGAGAGAGAGGGAAGCAGGCTCCCTGCTGAGCAGAGAGCCCGATGCGGGACTCGATCCCAGGACCCTGAGATCATGACCTGAGCCGAAGGCAGTGGCTTAACCCACTGAGCCACCCAGGCGCCCTTTTTTTCAGTTTTGTACAATTAATATATAAGAACAGATAAAGTGAGCATCCTTACATACACTTGTACCTACATCTTTGCATAAATACCCAGAAATGGTTGGATCAGAGAATTGTAACCATTTATAATTGCCACGTACCGATACATATTGGTAAATTTTCTCCAGAAAGTATATACGGGTTGTTTTCCCATGCTTTTATCAACATGAAAAATAACCCTTTCACATGAGCTATTACTAGTCTGATACGCGAAAAAATGACTTAGCAGTGTCAAGGTTTGCCTTTCAAAAAATGATGATCATCGAGATCAACCATGGTCCTTTAAGAAGTTCTTGTTGTGTTTGTGATCGAGAGAGTTCCTTCCTGTGCCTGGTTTTTTACTGAGCTATTTAATGGTTAGTAAATATTCTTTAAATGTCTTATGTACTTAAACTAAAACCCGTGGATAACTATTCTAATCTCCTTAGACTTAAGACTTTCTATGTGACTGTGTAACTGGTGTACACAACTACAAATTCATGTTGACACAGTGTAGACAGATAGGAAAAATGAATATTGGAAGAGAAATGGTAACGGGAAAAGCTCAGTTGTTAATATATATTCTTCATGTTAAAGGTTAAGTCCTTACTTCTCATTAGTCTTTTCTGAAGCTTTCTGTTCACCCCTAAAAGAATAGGTGGGTGAAAATGACATGACATGTAGGTGATTATCAACTTGGTTTATGATCCTGTATTCTGAATAGCTTGACTAGAATTAATGGAAAGATATGTAAAGTATTTCTCAGTTTGAAAAAAGGAACATTTCCTTGCATAATATAAGTCTTGAAAAAAGGAAAACTGCCATTCAGCTATTTTTCTTTCCTTTTAAGGGAAAGAAATATAACACTTCCTAACAGTAGCAGGTAGGAATCACTTGGGTCTGATTTTCAGAATGTTTTAAGTTTTCTTTGTTCAAAATTGTGCCCAGTCATATCTCTGCTACTTTGAACTTCAAATATAACAGCTAGAGTGGTTATTATCTGTATTTCTTTTGATTAGATGAATCAAAAGAAGAAAGAAAAGAAGAGGAGGAGGAATTAAATTTTAATGAAGACATTCTTTGTCCACATGGTAAGCTAGAAGCATACGTCTTCCCTTGCTAGTCTGATGTTAGTTTATCATAAATGTGTTGTTCAGACTTTTGCCGCATGTCTTAGGGGTTAGGCCCAGACACGGCAGCCAGGGTGGAATACTGGCTTTCTAGCCTGTGCTTGGTTATAAATGTTTGTTCTCTTATCCTGTTTAATGGTTAGCTTCTTGCTGCCTGTTTTCCCACTAGTACCCCTCATATCTTCTGCTGTCGCAAAATAGGATTTTCCCATATTTAGAGAAGAAACTTTTGCCACTTGCCATGTTGAAGGACTATCTGAGTTAAAAGGAAGAATTTCAGTTATGTCCTATGACTATGAGTCTTTGCTTTACTTGAACATTTTCAGAACAGTGTTTATACATTTTAATATTATCAGGGCTATTTCTGGTTTCATTTCGTTTTCATTTAATGACCAGCTGCCGTGTGCTGTGTACTACTAATAATAATTTCCAGGTTTTTATTTATCCTGTGTATCTGATTGCGTATTATTTGTCTTAGGGAGTGCTCACTTCTAGTAAGTAACTTTTTGCAAGGGACTTCTTGTATATGAGACACGGTTTTCCATTCTGTTAGTGCTGTGAAAGTCAAACGGGCATTTGCTTCTCAAAGCCGCTTACTGCATAAGTGTCCTCACCCCCACCCCATCCCCAGCTGTATCCAGCTCTTACCAGTTCATTATGAACTAATGCATGGTATCTCAACACCTACCCGCATGCACACGAGCCTTTTAATATCCGGAGCCCTTGACTATAATCACTAATAGTTGTCACTGGAATGATACTTGTATGCTGGCCTTTTAGACATTGTTGCACTGTACTTCACTGACTCGTTGAGGGACTGTGCTTACTTGTTTACTGGCCATACAGCTGGGAGGGGAAGTCATCTTGGGGTGTGGATTTGTGTCTCACGGGGAGGGTCACAGGCCTATCTTTCCTTCCTATCTGTCCCATCACCCTGCCTCCCAGCTAGCCCCGCTTAACACTGTAATGCACAGGAGGAGCACAGATGCAGAGAGGACATGACCTCGTGTGTGGCTGGCGGGTTGAGTAGGCAGAAGAAGGTGAAGTGAATAGCCAAGAGTACGTCAGTTGTTCTCGTGACGCCTTCATACCAGCTTTTCTTTTCCCTTAACCATCACAGCAAGGATGCAGACAGTAGGGTACGTTCCTCCCTTTTGAGAGTTGAGGCGTCTGCGACACAACACTGACTTTCCTGCTCGGGGCCTCCCAGCTGTTTGAAAGAGTGTCAGAACTCAGACTGTCATCTTACCCCTTGGCTCACTGACTTTTGCTCAGTCTTCCCACCTCTTGTCTCATCCTGTCATTGCAGGATCACAGTTGTGACAAAAAGCATGGCAGAGCTGAGTGTGATTTCAGACTTGTGCTGTACTCCTCAACTGAAAAGTTGAGCACGAGAGGTGGTTTTTAGGTCTTTAGCCTGATCTCAACTCGGGGCTATACTTTATCTTGAATTTTATTTTATTTATTTATTTTTTTAAAGATTTTATTTATTTATTTGATAGAGAGAGAGATCAAAGTAGGCAGAGAGGCAGGCAGAGAGAGAGGAGGAAGCAGGCTCCCCGCGGAGCAGAGAGCCCGATGCGGGGCTCGATCCCAGGACCCTGAGATCATGACCTGAGCCGAAGGCAGCGGCTTAATCCACTGAGCCACCCAGGCGCCCCTGATTTTATTATTTTTTTACGTAAGTTGGACTCTCAGCCAGGGGCTTGAACCCACGACCATGAGATCAGGACTTGCTTGCTGAGCCAGCCAGGCACCGCTACTTTCTCTAGTAGTTTAAAAGGATGGTTCTCAATGATTGTTTCTGTGGACCTCACTTCCAGTGTACTGTGTGTCTATGGGACCCAGGTTTTCAGGTGCAGGATATTGGACCTTACTTAGAAACCCACTTCACTTCTTCGGTTTATATTAAAGCTCATTCGTGGTGGTAGTAGAATGCTACTGGTAGTAAGAGCGTAGTACACAGGAACTGACCATTGACCGTGTGTCCGTTAGTTTTTTGTTGTTGTTTTGTTTTGTTTGTCTGTTAGTTTGTAGTTAGTTGTAACTCATTTAGCCTCTACAACAACCCTGAGTGGTCAGTATTAGTATTACTGTCCATCCTTCATACTCACGAGTAAGTAAACTGAGTCACAAAGAGACGAGAATTATCTGCTGGAGGTCCTCACCCTTGAGGGGTAGTTTTACAAAGGCTAGGTATATAATTGTTGGAAATTATTTTCTGTCAAAACCCGGAAGGAATTGTATCTTTCAGTGTAACATTTGTCCAAAGCCATTGTAGGTAACCTTGTAGGTTACCTTTTTTTCTTCCATTTCTGGCAGCTTGTAAGACTTTTGTCTCCAATGTTGTGACCTCTCACCTCCACCTGCCTCCGTGTGGGCCTGACCTCCTCTGTTGTGTGAGATGCTCTCTGGATGCTGTGCGTGTGGCTGAGGCTGGTGATGACTAGCTTTGCTGTTGGGAGGCCCCTGGCTGGCCTCTTGGTCTGGGGAGTTCCCACTGTTTGGGATCTGCTCTTAGGCTACTCAGATTTTCCATAAGTATCTTCTGTCTTCCTGCTTGCAGAGTGCTGACTGGACTGTCAGAGCCCTGGGGTCGTGAGAGACAAGAGGGTTTGGGAGCCTCTGCCTTCTGTGTGGAAACACTTACTCCATCTCAGCTCGTGCCCACATTCATCTGCGCACTATATTGTTGGGTGCAGGGGCCTGAGCCTGCGTGTTGTCAGAGAAGCCTGTGGTAGTCTGTGGATAGAGTGGCTTAGAGCATGAGGAAGGGACAAAATATTACTGCCTCCTAAGTACAGACTTGCGGTCCATTTCCCTGTTTTTTAATACCATCTGTGCTTCTGTGTGCTGCCAATTCCTGGGTCACTGGGAGGCACTTCTGCAATGTAGTGAATCTGGTTACTTCCTGACTTTTGCCAATTTAAAATTCATTTTTCTTGTGTCCCATCCATTTCCTCTTAAGCTTCAAAAACTTGTTGGCATGGCTCCCGCAGTGTTCTCTTTATCCATCATTATGATTTTATAAATTTTTTAAAAAATCCCTTTACTCTGGGGACGCCTAGGTGGCTCAGTCAGTTAAGCAAGTGTCCTACTCTTGATTTTGGCTCAGGTCATGATCTCAGGGTTGAGGGATCAAAGCCAGTGTTGGGCTCCACATGCAGTAGGGAGTCTCCTTGGGACTCTGCTCAGAGGGAGGGCTTATCGGCCCCTCCCTCCACATGTGCATATGCCCGCCCACACATACACTCTCTGTCAAATAAATCCTTTAAAAAAAATTATTTATTTATTTATTTATTTTTTAAAAGATTTTTTTTTTTAAATTTATTTACTTGACAGACAGAAATCACAAGTAGGCAGAGAAGCAGTCAGAGAGAGGAGGAAGCAGGCTCCCCACTGAGCAGAGAGACCGATGCGGGGCTTGATCCCAGGACTCTGGGATCATGACCCGAGCTGAAGGCAGAGGCTCAACCCATTGAGCCACCCAGGCACCCCCCAAAATTTATTTACTTATTTAATTAACATACAATGTATTTAAATCCTTAAAATTTTGTTAAAAATCCCTTTACTCTGGTTTAATGTTATTTAGGAGGCACTAAAATTTTGTTTTTATCTGGATGTTCTTATTGTGAATTTGCATATTTTTACTGTAAAATCCCAGTATATCTATAAAGTCCTGTGTATATTTAATACATCAGAGATTTATGTGAATTAATCACTGGATTATATTCCATTAGGAGATTTACTACTGCCATAGAGTTCAGTATTTATTGCGTATGCTATGTATGCATCAAGCTTTTTTACCCAGTTCATTTGGTATTCATTTAAGTGGATAACCTTCCTATAACCAACCTACCTTCCTTCCTTCCTTTCTCTCTTTCTTTGACAGAGAGAGAGAGACAGCCAGAGAGGGAACAGGGGCAGTGGGAGAGGGAGAAGCAGGCTTCCCATTGAGCAGGGATCCTGATATGGGGCGTGATCCCAGGACCCCAGGATCATGACCTGAGCCAAAGGCACATGCTAAATGACTGAGCCACCCAGGGGCCCCTACCTTTTTTTTTTTTTTAAATAAAATTTATTTATTTGAGACAGTGTCTGCATGCTAATGAGCTGGGGGAGGGACAGAGAGAAGCAGACTCCCTGCCGAGCTGGAATTTCCCCCCCCACCCCCCAAAACATGGGGCTGGAGCCCAGGACCCTGAAATCATGACCTGAGCTGAAATCAAAAGATGGACACTTGGGGGATGCCTGGGTGGCCCAGTGGGTTAAAGCCTCTGCCTTCGGCTCGGGTCATGATCCCAGGGTCCTGGGATCGAGCCCCGCATCGGTCTCTCTGCTCAGCAGGGAGCCTGCTTCCTCCTCTCTCTCTGACTGCCTCTCTGTCTACTTGTGATCTCTGTCTGTCAAATAAATAAATAAAATCTTTAAAAAAAAAAAAAAAAGATGGACACTTGGGTGCATGGGTGCCTCAGGTTAAGCCTCTACCTTCAGCTCAGGTCATGATCTCAGGGTCCTGGGATTGAGCCCCACATCAGGCTCTCTGCTTGGCTTCCTCTCTCTCTCTGCCTACTTGTGATCTCTGTCAAAGAAATAAATAAAATCTTTAAAAAAAAAAAAAGATGGACACTTAACTGACTGAGCCACCCAGGTGTCCCTAAACCTTTCTTATTGCACAATTTGCTTTGCAGTTGGGCAGTTTAGATCTAGATTTTGTGGGTGAGGATATTTATACATAGTCTAAACTCATTGTTTACTACATTCCTGTTTTTTATTGGCAGAAACCTTGGGGATTAGCTTATCCAGTATATTTGGTGAATTTGATCTCTCATGGCTGATTTGATCTTGTGTTGAGAGATGTTGCTCCAGGATGAATTTCACTGGCTTTTTCTTTTCAAATTTTGGAATGTGATAATTATTACAGGATACAAGTCTAAAAATTCATATACCACAAGTAAAAATTAGTGATTGTAAGGTCATAAGCAAGATTCAGATATGTTCAGTCATGGCAGTTATTAAAATAATAGGACATCGGGTGCTTGGGTGGCTCAGTCATTAAGCATCTGCCTTGAGCTCGGGTTGTGATCCCAGGGTCCTGGGATCAAGCTCCCTGCTTGGTGGGAAGCTTGCTTCTCCCTCTCCCACTCCATCTGCTTGTGTTCCCTGTCTCACCATGTCTACGTCAAATAAATAAATAAAATCTTTAAAAAAAAAAAAATGATAGGACACTAACTTTAGAAACATGGTAAGAAGTACAGGGGGAGAGGACTTTGTTTATTCAGTGAAACTGCAGTGAAGTGATTTATTAAAACAGTCTCCTGAATTCAGAAATAAATTTAGGTTGTCCTTTAGACACATCCAGCATTGAAATGCCTCCCATCAGAACTAGGGCAACAAGTCCCCAGTGACAGGAAATCCCCTTAAAGTGTGTGTGTATTTGTATTACTGTTTTCCTTTGTTTCACGTACCTCTTCTGAATCACGTACATGGTTCAGCACAAACGTAGCCTTCAGTCTTGAGTGGGGGGGGGGCAAGAAAGAAACCAGTTTAAAATTGTAATTGCCTTGGAGTTCTTTTAAATCAGATTGTGGAAATCTACTGTCATCTTTTTTATGGCTGCATTATATTTCATCATAAAGATGTACTAAATTAGAATCCGATAATCCAGTTAACCTTTTAAAAAAAACTTCCTCAGTTGTCTGAGGATAGACGTATTGGAGTAGGTCTTCATAACCTCAGGAAACTTAAGTCAACAGCCTACTCAGAAAGAAGGTTAATTTTTACAGTGTGATCTATTTGCTCTGATAATAAGTTCTCTAAAGCAGTCTTTTCTTGGGGTTATTCAAAGCTCAACGAGAGATAGAATGGAAGACGATGCATTTTAAGGTGTTAGAAATGTGGGGGTTTGGATGAGACAGACTTGAGGTCATACCCCAGCTTCCTTATAAAGAACCCACACTGGTAGCTGTGTATATCAACTTCACTGATTCTGTTTATTTTATAGAACCTGTAAAGCAAAAAATGATGACACAGTAATTTGAAAAGTTACTGGCTTTATTTTTCTTAGATATGGGGGTAGAAACAAATGTATGGCTTTGAAAACCTTAAGATTTTGGGGGGGGGTAATGACTACACCTAGTAATGTAAGTGCAGTTCACTAATTTACTGACCAGGAACAGCTGAAATAACAGGAAGCAGAAGCAGAAAAGGGGCGAGGGGTAGAGAAAGGCAGACAGGCTACCTGAAAGCCTGATATGGGCAAGTAAGCAGTAAACTGATGTGGGGCCCTTAAGATTGGGAGTTGCTGCTGCCTGGGCATTCCTGTGATGGGAGAAGAGGAAGGGGGTTGCTGACCAGTGTTCTCTTCTGGGTTTGTATTTTTTTTTTTAGGATGTATTTATTTTCTTTATTTCACAAAAGCAGGTGTGCAAGGGTGGGCAATGTGGACAGAGGAAGACTCTCCCTGCAGACTTCCTGTTGAGCGAGGAGCCTGACATGGGACTCGGTCCCATGACCCATAAGATCATGACCTGAGCCAAAACCAAAAGTTGGAGTCCTCTGCTATTTTCAAAGATCCACGGGGACTGGGCTGACAGCGGTAGTAAGAAAGCCAACTGGATTTTGACTGGAGATGGTTTTCTGATTGAGCAGGGCTTGCTTTATTCAACTTGAGTTGACGCATAAAAGAATGGTTCTGGTAAGATTGGACCCAACCTTGGGCACCTGGGTAGCTCAGTGGATTAAGCCTCTGCCTTCAGCTTAGGTCATGATCTCAGGGTCCTGGGGTCAAGTCCCACATCAGACTTTCTGCTCAGCAGGGAGCCTGCTTCCCCACCTCTCTCTACCTGCCTCTCTACCTACTTGTGATTTCTCTGTCAAATCAATTAATCAATCTTTTAAAAAAAAAAAAAAATTGGACCCAACCTTGAAAATACTATTTCCCTGGCCGGAGTGGGTGGAGGAAAGTGTAGGCGAGTGTGGCATTTGAATGTCAGTGGAAGCATGTTGCTGTTGAACCACACCTGCTGGCCAAGGGGACCTCAATCCCCAGAAGGCTCTTTTCACTGCTTCCTTTGCTGACAGGTAGAGAGATAGAGATGGGGTGTGCTTGGCTCTAGTCTTATACATTTGTGTGTTTTTACTTTTTGTTTTGTTTTATTTTTTGTTTTTTAATTGCCTGGTGTTTCAATTAGACCTTGATTAAGGACATACAGGAATGGCTAGTTCTTCAGAATTAAGGATGAAATTTAAAGAATTTTGAAACTAAGGAAAGAAAGAAAAGAGTATCTACAAATTTTTTATAGGTCGAAGGAGATTTTTGGGGGCTCTATACTGATTTTTTTTTAACTCCCCCCAATATAATCTTTTTTTCTTTTTTTAACTCAGGGGAGTTATGCATATCTGAAAATGAAAGACGACTTGTTTCTAAAGAGGCTTGGAGTAAACTGCAGCAGTACTTTCCAAAGGCTCCGGAGTTTCCCAGTTACAGAGAATGCTGTTCCCAGTGCAAGGTACTGAATGTGGTGCTGCCTCCTGGGGAAATCACATGCCACCTCGCTGGATTGACTTTCCCGGGAATTGACATTGTACTTCTGTGGGGGGAGTAGGGAGGAGGCATGTCCTGTGCTGTCAGCAGGGGGTGGTTGATTGCTTCTTGTTTCATTCTCTTACAGATTTTAGAAAGAGAAGGGGAAGAGAATGAAGCCTTACATAAGATGATTGCAAATGAGCAAAAGACTTCTCTTCCAAATTTGTTCCAGGATAAGAACAGACCGTGTCTCAGTAACTGGCCAGAGGTATAGTGATACCCATAAAGTAGGATAGAATTCATCTTAACCTTTTAAAGGCGCTTTGCAAATTCCTAATGAACTACTTGGGAACAACCCAGAGCGCCTCTGATTCTCATTGTTTAGTTGTCTAATTGGAGGGTCTACCCTAGCTTAGCATTTCTTGGCAGAGGGTTGTATTTGCATTATATTGAAACAGGAGAACGACAGCATATGGGAAAACATTTTCCCTAAAGATGTAGGTGAGTTAATGGACATTTGTATGTGATTCTCTTGTTCCAGGAAACGGATGTTCTATACATCGTGTCACAGTTCTTCGTAGAAGAATGGCGGAAGTTTGTTAGGTACAGCCCCAAATTTTCTATTTCCTTTTTCTTTTGTTGTTGATTCTGCTATTTTTAAGAATTACTAGGGGCTCCTGGGTGGCTGAGTCGGTTAAGTGTCTGCCTTCAGCTCAGGTCATGATTCCAGGCTCCTGGGATCGAGCCCCACATCGGCTCCCTGCTCAGCCAGGAGCCTGCTTCTTCCTCGCCTTCTGCCTGCTGCTCTGCCTACTTGTGCTCTCTCTCTAGCTCTCTGTCAAATAAATAAATAAAATCTTAAAAAAAAAAAAAATAGAATTAATGGATTCTGATTACAGTACCTTTGATAGTTACATTTTTAGCATGTACTAAAATTTTCTTTTGTTGTCATTAAATGAATTAAATACCTTTCAGATGTAAAAATAGTTATCTTAAACATCTTGAGTGATTATGGTAGTGACATATATTGATCCTCCTTGTCTCACTTGAATAGAAAACCTACAAGATGTAGTCCCGTGTCATCGGTTGGAAACAGTGCTCTTCTGTGCCCCCACGGGGGGCTCATGTTTACATTTGCTTCCATGACCAAAGAAGATTCTAAACTGTGAGTTTCTTCTCCTCATGTAATTTTTCTAGTGATTAATAATGAATGCTTAGGTAATTTTTATCTGACACAAACAGTGTATTTGAAGGATCTAGGCCTTTGCTGAACTGTGGTGTTTGTCCTTTCAAAAGCTCCAGTAGAGTGAGCACTCCCCTTTAAAAAAGGGGTGGGGGGGGGCAAGACTGCTTCCATATAGCAGGCGAGAATCTGCCTGAAGCTGCCGTACTCTTTGTGTCTACCTTGTCCTTCCCAGAGCCCCAGTCTTCTCCCAAGCTGCCAGTTCCAGTACCGCCTCTCGGGTTTAACTCTTCCAGCATCTCGTAATCACCAGGGGCTTGCTTGTCCTCGTTTTTCCTGCAGCCACCGGGCTTCTGCAAATAGATGAGGAGGAGGAAGGCACTGTGGCACCAGCAGAGCTACTGGGCTGATCATTTGCAATTCTGGGGTCTTAAAGTCAAAGTTTTTGTCCCACTCACTCTTCAAGTGCTTCCAAAAAGGACTCATGTCTGAAATTTACCCATGATATTGCCATTTTATCTTTTCAAAGAATTGATAACTATGTAAGAGAGCATAGAATGCCTCTGATATTGCTTATAAACTGTGAACATTGGAACATATACATAATCATTCCTTTGGGACTAAGAGTAGAGGTAGGGAGTTTACTCTTCATATTAATACTTTCACATCATTTAGGGAAGCTTACAGTTATTAATTTTTCTTTCTATGGGGTACCTGGGTGGCTCAGTGGGTTAAGCCTCTGTCTTCAGCTCAGGTCATGATCTCAGGGTCCTGGGATCAAGCCCCGCATCAGGCTCTCTGCTCAGCAGGGAGCCTGCTTCTCCCTCTCTCTGCCTACTTGTGATCCTGTCAAATAAATAAATAAAATCTTAAAAGAAAAATAATCTTTCTTTCTAGGTTCTCCCCTAACTCTTTTTTTCCCTTCCTTCCTCTATGCGGGTGGTGTTGTAAATGGTAGACATCAGGAGGATAACTATAATAATACAGCTGTGTGTACCAGGCAACTTAAATATTAAACAATTCAAATAAAACTGAAGGCCCCTCAGTCTTAACCTTTCTTCCTTTCCTCCCTTTCTCTCTCCCTTTGTTCTGGTTACTGTCAGCTCGGGCCTGAAGTTGAGGGTTACCTTGCTCAGAAAGTATACTTACAAAGTAATATTTTGCTTATTTGAAAATGGGTTTTACAAACGGACATCATACGATATTTATCCTTCTATTCAGTTTCAGTTTTTGAGATTTAGACTTAAAAGAATTATTGATCCCTGTAATGTGAATCTTGAGTTTCACTGCTCTAACACCCTCCTTTTGTATGAGGAAAACTGCTGTTCGTTGTTGAGGATGATGTATCTTTTTCTTCTTTTCTGTACTAAATATTGGTCTTAGTGATTTGGCGATTTGGGTTTAGGAGACTAAAGGATTATTTTAGTTCCCTTAATTTCCATGTGTCTTAAGGCATGTTGTGTTTTTTTGCACAGTATAGCTCTCATATGGCCCAGTGAGTGGCAGATGATACAAAAGCTCTTTGTCGTGGATCATGTAATTAAAATCACAAGAACTGAAGTGGGAGATGCAAACCCTTCAGAAACACAGTATATTTCTGAGCCAAGTAAGTTTTCACATTTGTTTGTATAGTTAACACTTGACATTTTAAGAGGGAAGGAGAGTGTGTTACTGTTGTATTCCCTATTTAAAATTAACGATCAAAAATAAAATAAAATTAACGATCATGTATTCAGGTCTAAACAGATACACCCGAGGTGGGAATTATTCTATACCCCTCTCATTATTTGTACGTTTACTAGTTGATAGTAAGTGAATTTCCTTACTGGTATTATTAATACAATAATGGGAATTAAGAGTAATAGTTATTTCATGAATGTTCACTGGTAACTTTGCTGTGTGTTTATAGTTTTTTGGTTCTTTTACAGTCATTCCTCAACTACTTCTGTTCTATTTTGTTTTTTAGAACTCTGTCCAGAATGCAGAGAGGGCTTATTGTGTCAACAGCAGAGGGACCTACGTGAATACACTCAGGCCACCATCTATGTTCATAAAGTTGTGGATAACAAAAAGGTACCAGTCCCTCTCGTGGCCGTGACTAGTAATGATCAAGTCGGCTTTTTGACTTGCTGATAGATTTTCACTAGAGCCTGCCTAAGATTACATTTTTATTTCCTTGGAGCTAGAGTGTAAGAATTCATACTGAATAAGAATTCAAGATGAATACTTACAGGATTATATGTGGATTTAGTCAGTTATTGTTTTGATACACAGATAATTACTGAATGTCAGCTTTGTGCCAGGTATGGGCTTGGTGTGGCGGGAATACACTGGTACAGAAGAGAGACCAGGTACCTACCCTCAAAAATACTTGTACCTAGTGAGGAAGATCAAGAACAAACCCAGAAAGGGTGATGGTTCAGTATGGCAGTAAGATCTGATAGGAAAATCCTGAACATAAACCTCCTCCCAAGATACAGCAAGTCTACAGCTATATGCGGAATAATGACCTCTGGAAGCACTTGAGAATTAGCTAAACAGCTGCTCCACAAAGGATAAAGAGGTCGCATCAAGATGGGTAGGAGAAGCAGAGATACTATCTCACCAAAAGCACCACCCCCAGCACAGCCACCCATCATAGGGAGAGATCTCACAACATGGACTTCTTCCTGAGGAGAGAAGGGTTTGTGGCGCACATCGGGTCCCCCAACTCTTGGGACCTACACCAGAGCAAGCAGTTCTCCAAATGTCTGGCTTTGAAACCAAGGGAGCTTCTATCCAGGAGGATCATACGGCTGTAGAGAATGGAGATGATGCGTGCAGATCTCGTCCTGCACTGGCTGACTTACTCTGGGACCCCATGCAAAGGCAGCTGTTCGCAAAACGCCTAGATCAGATGTGAAGGAGATTCATTTGCTCATCTTAAAGCATCTGCCAAAGGGGTTAAAGCTTGTTGGGACTCCCTTCGGGGACCAGAGCCGCTGGGAGGCACACGATTTTAAAATTCTCCACCTTGCGGGGCACCTGGGTGGCTCAGTGGATTAAGCCGCTGCCTTCAGCTCAGGTCATGATCTCAGGGTCCTGGGATCAAGCCCCGCATCGGGCTCTCTGCTCCGCCGGGAGCCTGCTTCCTCCTCTCTCTCTGCCTGCCTCTCTGCCTAGTTGTGATTTCTCTCTGTCAAATAAGTAAAATTAAAAAAAAATAATAAAATTCTCCGCCTTGCTCGTGCCCACACTGGTGGGTACCAGTTTTGTGCTCTCTCACCTGCTAGTGTGCTGTGCACTTGTTGCAGACTACCACATCCCCAGATCCCTGGGGAACCCCAGAGCCAGCAAGCATGCAGTCTCCTCAGGGGATGCCCAGTGGGCACTGGGTTTTTATGGCCAGAGGGGATTGCATTTCTGGGCCCGTGGGTCTGAAACAATCAGACCGTTGGACAGACACCGTAGAAGTCAGAAGTTAAACCGTAAGGTTCAGTGCTTATACTGGGCCACCCGTTTGAGAATAGGAGAGATCATTTCACCTAACAAATGGTCAGGCAAAAAGAGAAAACACAGGAATAGGTTCCCAATGAAAGAATAGGATAAAACCCCCAATCAAAACCATAACAAAACAGACCTAAGTAATTTACCTAACAAAGTGTTCAAAGTAATGGTCATAAAAATGCTCACAGAATTTGGATGAACACAGAGGAAAATTTCATTCAACAAACAGAGAAAATACTAAAAAGGACCAAACGGAAGTCACAGAGCTAAAGAATGCATTAACAGATCTGAAAAATACACTGGATGGTTTCAACAGGAGATCAGATCAAGTAGAAGGAAAATAAGCAGTCTGGAAGAGAGCAGTAGAACTGAGCCAGAGCAGTAAAATGAAAAAAAGTTGTTTTTTGGTTTTCTTTTGGTTTTGTTTTTTTTTTTTTTTTTTTTTTTTTTTTTGGTTTTTGTTGTTGTTGTTGTTGTTATTGTTGTTGTTTTAAGTAGGCTGCATGCCCAGTGTGGAGCCCAGTGTGGGGCTTGAATTCATAACCCTGAGATCAAGATGTGAGCTAAGATTTAGATTTGGATGTTTAGCCTACTGAACTACCCAGGCACCCCAAAGGAAAAAGAATTTTAAAATATGAAACTAGCTTAAGGGACCTATGGCACAAGAACATTCATCATATAGAGGTCCCAGAAGAGGGAAGAGAGAAATGGGCAGAAAACTTCTTTGAAGAAATAATGGCTGAAAATTTCCCTAATCTAGGGGAGGAAATAGATACCTGGATCCAGAGAACCTGGAGAGTTCCAAACATAATGAATCCAAAAAGTCTTACACCGCAAGACATCATAATTAAAATGTCAGAAGTAGAGAATCATAAATGTAGCAGGGGAAAAACAACTTGTTTTATATAAGGGAACCTCTGTAAGCCTTACCAACACAGACTTCATGCCAGAAGGGAATGGTAATGACATATCTAAAGGGCTAAAATGCAAACACTTGTAATCAGGAGCACTCTACCTGCCAAGGATATCATTCAGAGTTAAAGGAATAATAATTTTGCAGACAAGCAAAAGTTAAAGGAGTTCATCACTACTAAACCAGCCCTCTGGGAAATACTAATGGGTCTTCTTAAGGTGAATAGAAAGGGTACCAATTAGTAGTAAGAAAACGTGACAGTAAAAATCTCACTGGTAAACGTAAATATATAAAAAGAAAGTGGATTAATCACTTACTAAGCTAGTCTGAATGTTAAAGTGATACTAATAATGAGTATGACTGCAATAATTAGCTTAAGGATTAAAAAATATAGAAAATGACATCAAAAACTGTTGGAGGATTTCAAGAAGACAATTGTAGAATGTGATTAAGTTTAACTTGCTATCAATTTAAAATATATGGGTATTATATGTAAATTGTTAGTGTGAGCCTTAATGTTAACCAAAAGCAAAAAACTATCAAATATACACAAAAAATGAGAATGAACTAAGCAAAGTCATCAAACCACAAGGGAGGAAAGCAAGAGAAGGAACAGAAAGAAACTAGGAAACAATCAAATTAGCAATAAGTATATGTACCTATTAATAATTAATTTAAATGTAAATGGGCTAAATTCTCCAATCAAAATAGTAGCTGAATAAATTTAAAAAAAAAAAAAAAAAGAGGCAACCATCTCCCATCCATATGTTGCCTCTAAGAGACTTATGTCCAGTGTAAGGACATACATAGACTGGAAGAAATGGGATGGAAGAACCTGTTTCATGCAAATGGAAACCCGTAGAAAGCTGTGTATATCAGAAAAAAGTGATTTTAAAACAAAGACTATAATAAAAGACAAGGATGGACATTACATAATGGTAACGGAGTCATTCCATCAATAGCATTAAACATTTGTGAATATGCACCCAACATAAATGTACCTAAACATTTAAGGCAGATGTTAACAGAGGTAAAGGGAGAAGTTGACAGCAATGCAGTACTACTGGGGGGCCTTTCCTACCCAACTTTTGTCAACAAATAGATGATCCAGACCAAAAAAGGCCAGTAAGGAAACATCAGCCTTAAATGGCACATTGGAGCACACAAAGTTAATAGATATGTACAGAACATTCCATCTAAAAATGGCAGAATGCACATTCTTCTGAAATGGACATGGACCATTCTCCAGGATAAGTCAAAAACCAGAGCACAAAACAAGTCTCAGTAAATTGAAGATTGAAATCATTTCGAGCATCTTTTCCAGCCACATTGGTATGAAGCTGGAAATCAATTACAAGGAGAAACTGGATAAAAACCTAGATGAAATGGATTTATTGCTGGAAATACACAGTTTTCTAAGACAATCATGAAGAAAAAGAAAATCTGAATGGACTGATTACTAATAAGGAGATCTAATCATTAATCAAAACATGCCCAACAAAAGTCCAGGACCAGATAGTTTTATTGGTGAATTCTACCAAACATTCAATGAAGATTTAATACCAAACCTTCTCAAACTCATCCAAAAAATTGAGGATGAAAGAATGCCCCCAAACTTATTTTTCGGGGCCAACAAGGAAACCGCATTAAAAAAAAAAAAAATTGGGGCACCTGAGTGGCTCAGTGGGTTAAAGCCTCTGCCTTTGGCTCAGGTCGTGATCCCAGGGTCCTGGGATCGAGCCCTGCATTGGGCTCTCTGCTCGGCGGGGAGCCTGCTTCGCCCTCTCTCTGCCTGCCTCTGTGCCTACTTGTGATCTCTGTCAAATAAATAAATAAAATCTTAAAAAAAAAAAAATCACAGGCCAGTATCCCTGTGAACACAGATGCAGAAATTCTCAACAAAATATTAGCAGACCAAATTTAACAATACCTTAGAAAGAACATATGGGGCACCTGGGTGGTCCTGGGATCCAGGCCAGCATCAGGCTCCCTGCTAAGTAGGGAGCCTGCTTCTCCCTCTCTCCCACTCCCCCTGCTCATGCGCTCACTCACATGTGGGCTCACTCGCTCGCTCTCCTGTCAAATCTTAAGGAACATATACTGTGATCAAGTAGGAATTATTCCAGAGATGCAAGGATGGCTCATCTGCAAATCAGTCACCATGATATAGTACATTAATAAAACAGAAAAAATCATGATCCTCTCCATAGGTACAGAAAAGGGTTTGACAGAATTCAGTCCCCATTTGTTTATTTAATGAAGTTGGAGAGCACAAAAATTAATATATAAAAAAATCAGTTGCAGAGCTCTTGCCCAGCTCAGTCCTAGAGCGTGTGACTCTTGATCTCAGAGTTGTGAGTTCCAACCCAACCTTGGACATATTAGACAACAACAACAACAAAAAATTAGTTGCATTTTTATACACCTAGCACGACCTATCAGAGAAATTAAGGAGATAATATCCTTTACAGTTCCATTCAAAAAGAAGAAAATAAAAGGTGTCTGGATGGTTAAGTGCCTTCCTTTGGCTCAGGTCGGAGTCTTGGGACTGAGCTATCCATCCAACTCCTCCCTCTGCCCTCCCCACATCCTGCTCATTCTCTCTCTCTCCTAAAGAAAGTCTTAAAAAAAAAAAAAAAACCAGGAATAAATTTAACCAAGGAGATAAAAGATCTATACATTGAAAACTATGAGACTGATAAAATTGAAGAAGACACAAATAAATGGAAAGGTCTTCCTTGCTAATGAATTGGAAAAATACTGTAAAAATGTCGGTATTACCTAAAGCAATCTACAGATTCAGTGCCATCCCTGTCAAAATCACAACGGCTTTTTTTTTCTTTTTTGCAGAAATAGAACAAAAACAACCCTTAAATTAGTATGGAACCACAATAGCTCTTTAATAGCCAAAATAGCCTTGAGAAAGAAGAAAAAAGCTAAACGCAGCACTTTGTAATTTCAAATTGTGTTACAAAGCTACACTAACCAAAACAGTATGGTATGGGTGTAAAAACAGACACATTAATCAGTGGAATAAACCCAAGCATGTCTGGTCAAGTATTTTGCCGCAGACGAGGCTAGAATATACAGTGGGGAAGGAACAGTCTCTTGAGTAAATGGTGCTGGGAAAAGTGGACAGCCACATGGAAAAGTACAAAACTGGACCACTGTCTCCCATCTCACATAAAAATCAACTCAAAATGGATTAAAGACTTGAATGTTAGAGCAGAAACCACAAAACTCCTGGAGGAAAACAGGCAGCAAGCTCTTTGATATCCCTCATAGTGATACTTTTTTTTGATGGATTCCAAAGGCAACAACAGCAAAAATCAATAAATGGGACCATATCAGTCTGAAACCTTCTGCACAGTGAAGGAAACCACCAACAGCCTACTGCATGGGAGAAAGTATTTGCAAATCATATATAAAGAACTCCAACAGCACAAAATTGGATCAAAAAAATTGGCAGAGAATCTGAATAGACATTTTTCCAAAGAAGGAATACAGATGGCCAGCATCCTTGAGAAAAGAAACTTAGCATCACTAATCACCAAGGAATGCAACTCTAAATCACAGTGAGTGATCACCTCACAGTAGTCAGAATGGCTATTAAAAGAACAAGAAAGAAGCATTTGTGAGCACATGGAGAAAAAGGGAACTCTTACACACTATTGGTGGGAGTGTAAATTTGGTGCAGTCACTGTGGAAAACAGGATGGAGGTTCCTTGAATTACCATATGATCCAGCAGTTCTGCTTCTGAGTATTTATCCATGGAAAACAAAGGCAGTGAGTCTAAAAGATATATGCGCCCCTGTGTTCACTGCACCATTATTTGCAATAGCCAGAATGGAGGTAACCTAAGTGTTCGTTGATAAATGACTGGAAAGCGAAATTGTATTTGTGTTCCCAATGGAATACTATTCAGCCGTAAAAAATAATGAAGTCTTGCCATTTGTGACCACATGGAATGACCTTGAGGGTAGGGTGCACATGAAGTAAGTCAGACAGAAATACCGCATGATTTCACTTGTATATAGAATCTAAAAAAACAAAACAAATAAAACTCATTGATGCAGAGAATAGATCTGTCATTGCCGGGGGTTGGTGTAGGAGAATGAGTGAAAAGGGTGAAGGGGATCGAGACAGAAATTACCAGCTATAAAATAAGTCATGGGTGTATAGAGTATGTAATGTATGTGTATAGTGGTGGCTATAGTTAATAGTAATTACATTGCAAATTTGAAAGTTGTATAAAAAGTAAAACTTAAAAGTTCTCTCATCACCAGAAAATAATTTCTGCAACTTTATATGGTGGCAGGCGGGAACGAGCATTATTTTTGTGTTCATTTCACAATGCATACAAACGTCAAATCACTGCTTTTGTACACCTGAAATTGATACAGTGTTGTATATTAATTATATTTCTGTTTAAAAATGATCTAGAACATCCAATAAAAAAAAACCAGAATAAACCCATAAATTCATAAGGTGATTACACAGGAATGAGTGTTTTTGAAGGAAATGTAGCGGGGTGAAGTGGGAGACTGATGAAGGTGGAGGTTGCAGTGTTAGATGGGAAATGGCCAAGAAACAGGTCTTAGAGTTGTTGTTTACCTGAGTGTCCACAGCAGAGGTCCAGCCTGTGAAGGGGACCTCATGTGCTTAAGCGGTAGAGTGAGTCGTGTGTAGAACCACCCTGTCCAGTCGAACCTACTGCAGCGATAGGAATGTTCTGTGTCTTCCCTGTATGCTGTGGGAGCCAGTAGCCACGTATGACTGTGGCTAAGGTGACTAAGGAACTGAATTTTTATTTATTTCAATTTAAACAGCCACATGTACCCGCTGGCTACTACAGGGGCCAACACTAGTCTAAAGTGAGGTCTCTTCCAACGAAGGATGGCGATACAAAGCACGGGACAAATCCTATCACATTTTATACATCATACCAAGGACTTGGGCCTTTATTCTGAGTATAGATGTAAGCCATTGGAGGGGTGCAGTTAAGGTCATGGTGTGAATGAATTTATGCTTTAAAGAGGTGACCCTGGCTGCTGTATTTCGAGTTGGCAAGGGCAGAACAGGAATAAGGAAGGCCAGTTTAGAGCCTCCTGCCCTGATCTCTTTAAGAGTAGATGAAGGAGGACAGACTTGGCTGTATTTTGGGAACAGGGGTGTTAAAACTTAATGCGAATTGGATTTGGAACGTTTCTGTTGTATTAGGGATGGCTCTTAGGTAGATCCTGACCTAGATCTCGGGGCATGTCATTAATTTGATTCCAGGATTTGGGGAATTAGAGACCAAACTACATTTTATTTGACGATCGTTACCGAACACATTGTTTTAGGAGAGTAATTTACCGATTATGCTCTTAAGGTCTTGGGTTCTGCTTCACAAGTTGAACTAAGGCCTTTATTTCCTCATTTGCTGAGAAAGTGCAGTTAACCAGCATGGATTTCTGTGTTTCCTCTAAAAACTTAAGTCTTTTGTGGCTGTTAGTCCATGTCTACACTGGTATCTTAAAAAAATATCCAGGGATGCCTCAGTGGCTCAGTCAGTTGAGCGTCTGTCTTTGGCTTGGGTCATGATCTCGGGGTCCTCAGATCGAGTCCAGGCTTGGGCTCCTTGCTCAGTGGGGAGTCTGCCTTTCTTTCTCTGCCTGATGCCGTCTCTCTCTCTCTCTCTTTCTAGTGAATAATAAATATTTTTTAAAAAATAATAAAAAATCCAACATACCCAAATTTTAATACTTATTTTGAGTTTTATAACAGTATTTCATAATGTAAAAGACCATTTCCTTCATCCTTCCTTTTCTTGGTCTTCAGGAAGTATTGTGGCTCCTGCTGTCTGAATGGTTTGACAGAGTCCCCCTGCTAGGGAAAATTTAGAGCATCTTTGAACTTCTGCAAAAATAACATCATTGTAAAAGTCCAACGATAATAATTCTGCAGATACTGCTTATATGTATGGTGACCACATTATACATGTGTAAAGCCTAGGATAGAAACGAACATGTTAAAAGAGCACAGGAAGCAGCCCTTGAATCTCGGTCCTCTGCGGGTTCTGTTACCCGCCCCCACCCATTGATAAAGCGCCTCCCATAGCCTGCCCTGCACGGTCTGACCATCTTCTCTCTGTGTTTGCATTCAGGTGATGAAGGATTCAGCTCCGGAGCTCAATGTGAGTAGTTCCGAAACAGAGGAGGATAAGGAAGAAGCTAAACCAGATGGAGAAAAAGATCCAGATTTTAATCAAGTATGTGTGAAGCTGCTTTTTTTTTTTTTTTTTAAAGATTTTATTTATTTATTTGACAGAGAGAGATCACAAGTAGGCAGAGAGGCAGGCAGAGAGAGAGGAGGAAGCAGGCTCCCTGTGGAGCAGAGAGCCCGATGCGGGGCTCAATCCCAGGACCCTGAGATCATGACCTGAGCGGAAGGCAGCGGCTTAATCCACTGAGCCACCCAGGCGCCCCGAAGCTGCTTTTTATTGTCCTGCCTTCCGCTGTTCTGAAAGCAGCAGTCCGGGCCCCGAGACATGGGATGTTTGTCCTCAACTTCCTTTGTTTGCCCTCTTTCCTTAGTTTCTGTGGCACGCAGTCGCAGCCCTGATTTCTCAAAAAGCCGTGAGCCACATTATTCCAGGATTAATAATACATTTGTTGCTACTGAGTAAGAAAGGTTAAAACACAATACAGTGATTAAATCTGCTGGAAAAGAAGCCAAAACGGGATCCGTATCTTGGTTTGTTATTTAATTATGGATTTTTTAAGTATGAAAAAATTAACCCACTTTCCCTCATTACAAACAAAATACGCTGTGGCTTTACTAATGGAGTTTATAGAAGAGGTTTCTGCGTCTCTTAAAGTGTTAATCAAATGACCAGGCCAGCATTCATCTTTCCTATTTCATTATGATAAATTTAATTTTTTCCACCAAATTGTCTGTCTGCTTTCTGTGTATTTTGTTATAATTTTCTAGCCCACTTGTTTGGTTGCTTGATTATATTCATAGTGTTTTTGGAGAAAAGTAACTTAAGAACAGGAGATAACATGGAAATAGAGTTGATATATGGTGTAGGTAAGTTTCAGCTTCTCAGAAAGTCAGACGACAGTGTTCCAGGGTATTCTATGGATACCTTCAATTCATGGGATGTCTTCTCTAATTTGAGTTTAGGATTTTTTTGGTTTTGGTTTTGTTTTTGTTTTTCCCTGAGTTTAAAACAACAGATGAGACACATGTTTTCTTTCTTTACTGCTTAAGTGCAATAAAACGTAGTCAAATTACGGTGAACCTCCTCCCTGAAGGAATGAAGGAGTTCCAGCGGCCTCTGCTGCATCTGTGCTGTTAAAGAGCACAATTCCCTGGGCTTGTTGGGCCGCCGGTACACTTGATACTGTCATTTCCTTTTCAACATTAAGAAGGTCTGAAAAGCCCTCTTGACTTGAATCTTGGTCTCTCTGAGGTAAACTTTACTCGTAGTTTTGCAGCCGGTACAGAGAGATAACCCACATTTGTTTTCCCTGGCTTGTTGGATCTCCTACGACGCTCACTGTGAGCACCTACAAAAAAGGACAAAATCGGGCACTGGGTGCACCCCTCCCACCGACCATGATCTGCCCCTCGGTCAAATTCATGCTTCACTCAGTCAGCACCGGTGGGCTCCGTGCGTCAGAACTCAGCAAACCTAGACATTTTACAGGAAAGCAGGCTGAGTTTTGACGGGACATCATAAGTACCGTGCTTATTCACATGTTGTAGATGTAGGCCTTATGTTTCTTGGGGTGGTTTTTGAGATGATCTTTTTTTTTAATTTTTAAATTTTTTATTAACATATATTATTAGTCCCAGGTCTTTGAATCATCAGGCTTACATACTTCCCAGCACTCACCATAGCACATACCTTCCCCAGTGTCCATAACCCAACCACCCTCTCCCTTCCCCTCTCTCCCCTGAGATGATCTCTTGATTGGAGTTGGCAAACAGAGCTTTGTGGTCAGCTTCTAACCGTGTTTGTCATCAGCTCTTCTCATGGCCCCATCGCCTCAGACCATCCATGTTGCAAGGCAGAGATCCCCAAACTGGTGTGTTGGCTCATTTCAGTTGCTACATTAAAGTCACGTGGGTGTTGGGCAGTGAGCATATCCACCGACTTAGGACACTGTTGTCTTATATTGCTTGGCTGGCAGTGAGATACTGTTTCAGTGATTACGTCATGGAAGTATGGTTTAATAATCAGTTAGAAATCTCATCTTTGGGGTGCCTGGGTGGCTCAGTGGATTAAGCCGCTGCCTTCCGCTCAGGTCATGATCTCAGGGTCCTGGGATCGAGCCCCGCATCGGGCTCTCTGCTCCGCAGGGAGCCTGCTTCCTCCTCTCTCTCTGCCTGCCTCTCTGCCTACTTGTGATCTCTCTCTCTGTCAAATAAATAAATAAAATCTTTTTTAAAAAAAAAAGAAATCTCATCTTTTTTTCAAGTCTGTTATCACTGACTCATTTTCTGTTCTTCTGGCAAACTTTGTAAATTGCTTTGTGAAGTTTGATATGTATGTTCATACTGCCCTTAGCTTCTGTTACTTCAGGCTTTGCCTTTCAGCCTGAGTTACTTAGAAAACTCTTTATATTTTCAAGTGATTGAGATTTTTGGAAAGCCATTTTTTTTTGAATGTCTAGTTTTATTCATTGTGGTTATAACCACAGCAGTTTTTAAAGAGTGCGTATAGAATTACTCTTCTCAGTTGTGGATGACAACAGATTTCATGTTTACAAATATGTTAGGGAATGATGGGAAACCTTGCCTTTTATGCTGTAATTTCTTTTATACATACATTATAATTTTCTCTTGTCTTCCCTCTCCTTGTTTGGATATTGTAATACTCTAGAATGTTTTAAGTATTTTATCCCTCAAAAAAATCTCAAGTGTGACCTTCCTTTAGAGGAGGAGGCGGTGCCGGAAGAATGTCATGGCTTTCAGCACTTCGGTGTCCTGACATTTTCCTGGTGACGGGATCTCTGTTCAGTGAGAGCCTCTGCAATTGCTGATTTAAATCCCCCTAATAGGAAAGGCTGCATCTCCACTTGTCCTTAATGGGGAGGAACAAATCCCTTTTTTTCCTCTAAGCTAGATCAGCCGGGTCCCTTTGACTTTGACCTTTTCTCCAATTCAGGTTAATGATGCACCCAGTGTTGGATATCACTTAGGTAATTGAAAGCCATTTAAAACCAGTGGGCTGTTTTTTGTCAGATAAGTTGGATTTAAATTCTGTTTTGTTTAGTTTTGAAAAAATAATTCTGGGAAAAGCTTTTAGACCCATTTAAAATCAGGGCCATTAAAAAAATATATATCTTGCTCAGTGTCTAGGGATTTGTTATTTGGTTGTGTTTTGTATAGTAAAATTATATTTCGTTGTAGATATTTTTATTCTTCCTAATTGTGGGACTTAAGGGCAACTTGACCTTTCAGCATTGAGATTGAGGAAAATTATTAACTTTTTCTTTATTTGTTTTTAACTCCCGTTTGCACGTTAGTTTTTCTTAACGAATGTTAGAACCACCTGTGTATCTCTGTAGACTCCGGGCTAGAGTGGAACTTGGCTATGCATGGCACCTGGCCAGTGGGTGTCCCCCTGAGCCAGTGCACTTCTGTGCTTGCGTCCTGATCCTCCTCTGCTTTGTACGTCTCTGGAGCTCTGTTACTGATGAGTATGTGGCATCTGTGTCCATAATGACCCCCAGAACGCTCTGCTCATGCACAGCTAACACTCAGTGACAACTGCAGAAACCGGAGAGCCAGGCCTGGGGTTACCTCATCCAGCTTTAATTAAAGCAGGGGAAAAAATGGTTTAAGGAATCTTGTTTCCCTCATTCCTTGGCCTGGTTCACAGAGGACTCTTGACTGTTAACCTCCTTATATGAGGCTTTTTTGGGAATGTTGGAGAAAGACATTTGCTTCTTATCTAGATAATTTTTTTTCTGAAGACTGCTACATGATAATTTTGTACTCACATGTATGCCTGTATATTTTGCCAAATTATCTTTAGGTAGATGGTGTCCATCGTGACTTTTCACCTCTAAATACTCAGGCCAACATAAATAAAACAGTGTCCTATGACCCAGACTCAGATTTTTCAGGTATCCCGAATATGTCTAAAATAACACTTTCTCCTCAAACTAGCATGCTCTCAAGGTATACATTTACTATATCTAGACCATTGGTCCTATCTCCTCACCTGACCCTTGTCTTTGACATTGTCAAATTTTAGGACAATTGACAATGTCACTTTTTGTCTTTGACACTGAATGGACACCAGTTCGATTTCTTTTTTTTTTTTTTTTTTTTTTTAATTTCTTTGACAGAGAGAAATCACAACTAGGCAGAGAGGCACGCAGAGAGAGAGGAGGAAGCAGGCTCCCCGCCAAGCAGAGAGCCCGATGCGGGGCTCGATCCCAGGACCCCGGGACCATGACCTGAGCTGAAGGCAGAGGCTTTAACCCACTGAGCCACCCAGGCGCCCCACCAGTTCGATTTCTTATAGATTGTCCCACATCCTGGATTCATCTGATCGCCTCCTTACATTACTGATCTTCCTTTGTTTCTCCATTCTCTACATTTTCTGTCCATTGGAAATCGGGTCTCAGTGTCCGATTAGATTCAGGTTTTTTTTTTCAAGACTGTTTCACAGTCAAAGCTACTTTGTGATCCTGTCAAGAGACACAGTGTATCATCCTGTTTTTAGTTAAACCAAGTTTGATGTTTTTATTAATAAGGTCTTTTGTTTTAAAGTTCTCAGCTGTTTCTGCTTAGCTTCCATGCCATTCTGAAGGGAAGAAAATGTTTAATACAAACATTAGGATTCAGGTTGTTTATGAATTAAATTTAGCAATCTTGAAGTTCTTTAGTTTATCACATATGTGTTTTCCAGATTTAAGGTCGACATACCATTTTGCTTTTAAATGTCCTTTATATAAATAAATAAATAAGTGAATGTCCTTTATAAAGTAATTAGAAAAAAAGAAAAATCCTGGAGCTCACTTGCAGTGAGGTCTATCTCCCTTATCTTCTCCCCAACCCATTCCCCCCACACAACACCAGTTTTCTGTGAGCCTGCTAAGAACCTCCGGCGAGTTTCCACTCATTGTTGACACTGAATTTCAAATGGTTAAAGGACCAATAAGTAAACCGGTTTTGCCTACTTAATGAACTTAAGAGTGTGGGTCACAGAGTGGATAATTTCCGTGCTTTGTTTGTTTTGGATCTTTACTATAGAGCAATGGAGGAACAAAGCGGCAAAAGATAACCCATCAAAATTATATAGCCTATCAAAAGCAAGTCATTCGGCGCAGTATGCGACATAGAAAAGTTCGTGGTGAGAAAGCACTTCTTGTTTCTGCTAATCAGACGTTAAAAGAACTGAAAATTCAGGTAAGGAAAATACAACTTTTGTTTAAGTACACTTTGGACCTTGAGGACCTTCCTGAGTTGCTTCCCCTTATATTTATATGCTTGTTTCTGTTTTCTTTCTTCGTCGGCCATTTTAATTGTGACCTCTGTCTGCTCATAGTATTAATCCATTGAGAGGGGATTCTTTTTTATTTCATGATAATGCCTAAATTGACATAAATCTCCCTTTTGGAAAGGCTTAAAATTTTCAAAATAGCCAAGAATCAGGGGCACCTAACCGGCTCAGTTAGTAGAGCATGTGACTTCTGGTCTCAGGGTCATGAATCCAGGCCCTTGGCTGAGCACAGTTATTGAAAAATAAATTTTAAGTCTTTTTTTTTTTTTAATTTTTAAAAAGATTTTATTTATTTATTTGACAGAGAGAGAGATCACAAGTAGGTAGAGAGGCAGGCAGAGAGCCTGATGCAGGGCTCGGTCCCAGGACCCTGAGATCAGGACCTGAGCCGAAGGCAGAGGTTTAACCCACTGAGCCACCCAGGTGCCCCTAAAAAGTTTTTAAAGCCAGACAAAATAATCAGGAGTCTTTGTGTGAAGGTGAAAGTGGTTTGGATTGTGAAAGCTTGAGCAGATTCTGAGTAGCTTTATAAAAATGAGAAACAACGAGAGCCATTTAACTTGCTGCATGCCAAGGCTGTTCCAGAATCATCGTTCCCTCGCTATATCGTGCCCTATGTTTTCCTTTGACCACTTGATAGGTATTCGATCCAATTACCAAGATCTGCTGTGAAGGGGAAAGGGAGCTACTTCATCGTTAATTCACTCCGATGAGTCAGGAATTCCTTCACAATATTTTTGGTGTCAGATGAGTCTTCCTGCTAGAATTTTAAACTTCCCTTTACCATGTCTTATTATGGAGTGGTGTTTTCCAAATTGGTTTTTAAAGATTCATTTTAGATCATTTTCCTCCCCATCCCTCCCCCCCCCACCCCTCCCAAACAAGCATTGGTTTGCACATCAGTTCAGTGAATGCCAAGTAGGCATTATGAGAATGCTTCATGATTTTGTTATTTCTTGGTATCAGTACAAAAGTAGTGTAAATGAGCAGGGCGGTGGTGTGTCCCAAGATCTAGGCAAGAGGGGCTGATAAGTTCAAGATGTCCAGGAAGAAAATCTGGCTGCTAATCTGTTTCAGGCACTGATACATATCCAAAAAGTTGACCAGATTTCCCTCTTTGCTACTTTCATGTGGCATAGTTTCCTGGTTCTGCATTTTTTCTTGCTGCTGATATTTATCATTGTAATTGAGGCAAAAGTACAGGCTTCCTTTGAGGGTGTTATATGTTCCAGATTGTCCTGGGAACATTATTTCCCTTGGTTGAACCCGTGGCTCTGAAAATAAACGTGTTGGCATAATATCTTTACTCTGTTATTGTACCTTTTACATCTGAAGAAACTTGTTTCTGTCACCGGCTTTTTGCCTGTCAGTGGTAAACCTCGAACATTCAGAACCTTGAAATTACAAAAAGAGCCCCTGTGGATAAAGACATTCAAAAAGCCTGTTCTGCTTTCTGCTTTTATTACGGACTACCATTTTTGAAGAACAAATCAAAAGTCAGCAGAAATAATCCTCTGTGTAGGACCATGTTACCTGCACCGAGCTGTTGTTTGAAGCAAACCACAGTTCAAATGAAACCCCCGATGTGCTCTTCCTGGATGGGTCCTTTGCAGTGTCCTCCCCTCCCCCGCCAAGGCTTTGAGGGCACTGTGATCCAGAGTCAAAACAAAGGGCAGTGAAATGTAATTTTCCCTCGCTGCTCAGTGGTGGTGGCTTTGTATGCTTCCACTAGAGGTGACCTTTTGCCTGGCAGCCTGGCCAGCAACGTGGTTTGTAGTGGGCATGCGTGAGACCCTCAGTTAGTGGTGGTGGGTGAGGTTTTTTTGGGTTTTTTTCAAGTATGTAATGCTTTTTTTTTTTTAAGATTTTATTTATTTGACAGACAGAAATCACAAGCAGGCAGAGATTCAGGCAGAGAGAGAGGAAGGGAAGCAGGCTCCCTGCTGAGCAGAGACCCAGGACCCTGGGATCATGACCCGAGCCGGAGGCAGAGGCTTTAACCCACTGAGCCACCCAGGCGCCCCTGTAATGCCTTTTTTAATGTTTGATAGAGCCTTTCCTCTGAGGGATATTGCATTTCCAAGTTAACAGGAGGACAACCTTTGTAAAATTGTAAATGTTTTATTCTGGACAGGGCCCATTTACAATTTCTTAAAACCTTAAGAAGCTTGCTTTGCCTGATTATTAATTCATCCACCTCTGATACCGTAAAGTAAATGGAAGTACAATTGATTCATCTCCTTTCACAGAAGATGTTCAGTGTTTAATTGTATTATTTCATTTTCCCCAAGATAGGTTTTGAGCGGGCGATGGTGCCTGCCTTAGGAGGAGACGTTGACACAGAGGTTAAATGGCTGGCAGCTGGCTAACCGTGGGTTTCCTTATTTTAGGCGCCCCCCACCCCCTGGCTCTATGGTAAGCAGTCCAGAGCCGCTCCCCGTTAGGGAACAGGGCTCTCGTTGTGCCTCGCGTGCTGCATAGATGAGGGATTCTGCACCTGCTTGATAAAGAGGCCCCTATCAGAGTAATTATACTCAGGCGTTTTTATGGTTTGTGAATTACTGTACCAAAGGCCTCCATGCCTTTGATTGTCCCGTTCCCTCATTCTGAAAGAGCGTTTTCTCCTCACTAGTGAGCACTTGTTTCTCTTCCATCGCACCCCTTCTGCAGACCTGCCTGTGTGCCTCCAGCTGTCAACCGACTCTTTTCCTCTGTCTTCCCCAGATCTGACATATGCCTTCTGCCAGCATCTAGGCTACATTGTTCTGCCCTCACTTTCTGAACCCCTCCAGGGTGGGATTACGCACTCACTTGTATATTTCCAGCACGGAGCAAAGCATTCAACTCATGGTGGCTTCTTAATAAAAGCTTCATTAGTTGTTGAATGAATTTAGTTAAGTGTCCTTGTCTGTGTCATCAAAACATAAAGTACTGAGCATCAGCCCCTCAGTGAGGGTGCTCGTGGCTGGAGCTATGTGCTTTGTCCCACCTCGTGGGGTTTGGGGATGTGAGCAGGCGTTCCTGCAGGCCAGCAGCTGTGGCATCGCCCACAGTAAGCTGGCCCTCCACACCTCCACTGAAGCTCTTTCTTCCTCCCCGGGCCCCTTTGTTAATCCAGGGCGGGCTGTTTCTGCCTGATGACTGCCAGGCCGGCTGTGATACACGTATCCTGGTAGTGCTTTGTACCAGTTTATGGTTATGGAATTGCAGGCAGATCATTGATATCACTGCCCATGAACCACGGAGCTGTCTCTGGTTTTTGTTTTTGCTTTTTTAAAGATTGCATTTATTTACTTGACAGAGAACACACACAAGGAGGGGGAGCAGTAGGCAGGGAAGAAGCCTGATGTGGGGCTCTCCCAGGACCCCGCGCTCATGGCCTGGGCCGGAGGCAGATACTTAACTGACCGAGTCACCCAGGCGTCCCAATGCATCTCTGTTTGTTTTTTTGGGAGCTGATGTCCTTTTGTGACGTCCAGTTAAGATTCTGGCCTAACGGGGGAGGAGGCCGGTGTTGTTACCCTTGTTCTTACTTTTCCGTATGCCATTATTAAGATCACATTTCTACTCATGATCTTCCTGGCCTGGAAAGCTCTTGGGCCCTATTATATACATAGTTGGCTCAGGGTTGCTTTGTCCTTCCAGACACACAGAGTAGAGGAGTAGAGTGCGTATAAAGGTAGAATCGTTTTCCCACATCGTGGATATTGGTGTAATAAAACATACATGTCGTAAAAATACATGAAGCATTGAATAAGTTATGAAGCATTATAAAATGAATTCTCTTTTTAAAGATTTATTTATTTTGGGGGGAGGATGGGCAGAGTAAGAGAGTCTTAAGCAGACTCCGCCCTTAGCAGAGCCTGACGCAGGGCTGGATCTCAAGACCCTGAAGTCTCAGGTGCCTGTCCAAGGCCAACTCCTCCTTGCCCACCCACTGGTAATTACTCTCCAGAAATGATAAAAATAAGACATTTTTGTGATGTTGAAAAAATGTGTGTTATGCATACGTTTCTGAATGTATTTTTTCATTTTTAACAATTGGCTTGAATTAAGATGGGGTGTATATATATGGTCCCTTCCCTTAAATTCATATTTTGGGGGCTTCTGGGTGGCTTAGTCTTTTAAGCGTCTGCCTTCAGCTCAGGTCATGATCCAGAGTCCTGGGATCAAGTCCCATGTCGGGCTCCCTGCTCGGCAAGTGGCTTGCATCTCCCTCTCCCTCTGCTGCTCTCCCTGCTCATTCTCTCACTCCCTCGCAAATAAATTAATAAAATCTTAAAAAAAAAATAAGGAAAGAAATTCGTATTTTAGTTCCTAGAGACAAGACCATCTAAGAATATACAGCAGTCTTGAGCGGAATTACATAGTTGAGGCTTGCTGAAGGAATTAAAACTGAAAGAAGAATCCAAATGGCCCACTAGTTAATTCAAATATGGTCTTGGGAAAGAATCTGGACTTGAGTTGTCCAAAGAATGTCGGACCTGGGCACGATGGGAGTGACCATGATTTCCTTGCCCAGGCCCTAAAGCCAGAGGAGCCGTCAGCGTGCTCCCCCTTCCCCTGGGATTTCCCCGCACCCCTGCTCTTGAGGGGGCACGGTGCCCAACAGAAGGATCGTGGCTATAATTGTTCTCCACCAGTCCCCCTAAGGATGTTCCCTGATTTGCTGGGATGATAGTCTCAGTGGGAGAGCAGCCAGTGGGCCGACTGTACAGAGTAGTATCTTGTAGTCTGAAGACTTGTTTGTTTTAAAGGGTCCGTGTGTTCACTCATTCAGATAGGGTGTAAGTCACGGTATTTTGCCTTATGCAGACTTTCTTTTGTATTGGCACAGATCATGCATGCGTTTTCAGTTGCTCCTTTTGACCAGAATCTGTCAATCGACGGAAAGATTCTAAGTGACGACTGTGCCACCCTCGGCACCCTCGGCGTCATTCCCGAATCTGTCATTTTGTTAAAGGTAGGTAAAGGCTCCTTACCTGAGGAAGTTCTAGAAGGTTTTGGTGACCTGCACCCATGTGTAAACTGCTGGTGACAAAGGTTAAGATGGCCTCTGGTCCTTGGCAGGGCATGGTAGTGAGCGGCCACCGAGAGTTCCTGCTGGCTTCTCGATTCTCCGGCTCTGGCTGAGCCACAAGAGACTGAGAGGAGGTCCAAACATCATTGGTTCTTGTGGGGTTTTCATAATTTTTGTTAAAAGTAATAGATATAGATTTAGCCTCTGCCCAAACTTGTGGGTCAGCAGAATTGCTTAACCATACTTCTGTTAAACCGTCCTCTCTTTTCCTTGGTCTTAGAAGCATCAGCCAGTCAAACTAGGAAACAAATACAAGACACGAGGTTTGGCCACAATGGGCAAAATACTTTTGGTTGTCTTAATGGGATTCTTGGCCAGGCCACGGAGATTGACTTCGGGTAGAGTAGAGTTAGGAGAGGCGAGAAGAGTTTTAGAAAGGAGGGGTATCTGAGAGGGAAAAGCAGTCATTGAGCCGGCCTCATTAGCCCAGTCCTTCCCTTACTCTCTCCCTATGGGCTGGGTTGCCTCGCTTCCCTTTGCCTCTTTGGTTTCTCGGCTAGAAGTATCCCCACTGTGCCAAACACCACTGTGTCATGTGGTGGAAGATTTGTCAGGTTTTTGAACTGGGAAGTATATGCTTTTCATACTGTGGAGCCTCCATTCTGGAGAGATGCATTAGGCCCTGGAAACCATGAAGCACACCCATACCCACTCCTCCACCCGCCCCCTCCCTCTGTTCACTTCTTTGCTTTTCTTGCAACTGTAGGTTTGGTGGAATTATTTTGAAGACATAAAGTTGCTAAGTCCTTAAGGACCCTCCATCCAAAATTTCTGAAACGGCCTGTGTTAACCAAAGGGCTTGCCCTTCAGGAGGGCAGCTAGAATCGTGCTGGTCACTGGCCTCTTGGCCCACGCAGCTCACCCTGCCACAAGCTCGCGCTCCATGCTGGCTTCCGTCCTGAAAAGGCGATGGGTGTTTTGTTCTGGTAGCGAGGAGGGACACAAATGTCTTTTTAAGCTAACGTATTTTTTTAGGGGACCAGTCTGACTTGGTTTCCACCTAACTCACTCTGTCACCATCACTGCTGGCTTCCTAGCTCCTGTAACTTCCATCTTCGTTTTGTAATCTCAGGAGATCTAAACATTTCCATTTCGAAAAGCATTTTTCGGAGCAGGAAAACAGCGCCACAGATGATGTAGTTTTGGAGGTGATGAGTCTAGACCTGCATCCTTGTTGGCGGGGGCATCCTCTGTTAGTCCTGGACATGGCTGGCCGGGCCCAACGTCTGTTCTCTGCCCGTGCTTGCATCTGTGTCTGTGGCCAAACACTCGTCGCCTCGTGGGCCCGACCCATGGCAGGAAGGTCTGGCCTCCTCCTGCTCCAGGCTCCCGCTCCCCCAGGTCTTGAATTGTCTTCCTTTGTCTTTCTAGGCTGATGAGCCAATTGCGGATTACGCCGCAATGGATGACGTCATGCAAGGTAAAGACAGACTCATTGGAGGAATTTGTTACTTAACTTGTCAGAATGAGGGGGAATTACACCAAGTGACACTTTTACTTTTAACTTGGAGAAAGGTTCTACACGATGATAGGGCGGGGTCTTACAGCATTTATCTTAGAAACTCAGATCAAGGGAAAGATACAGACAAAAACTAGAGAAATGGAAAGCCGAGAAGAGAGTAATAATTACTTAGCTGACCTGAGGAAGCCGGCGTCCGGGTGAGCCTGTAAATGGAAGAGTCTGTAAGAGGCCAAGTTCATTCAGATACCAGAGCCTGACACCAGAAGGAGGGCGACTGCTCACAGCCCCTCCCTTGACATCCCGTCACTGCTCCTTCCCCCACCTGCGCCTCATGTGGCCACTGAGGGTGTGCGGTGGGCGTCTCAGGCCTTCGAACAACTTCACCGACTTCAACCACAAAGGCGAGAAAGAGCCTGTTGATAGCACTTAGGAAGAGCACCCCCAGCTTCTTGTTGGGATGCTGGCAGCCATCTCTGCCTCCCATACCGGAGGTCGGAGATCCCGCTCTGGGGAGAGTGGCCAGTTCAAAAAAGTCACCTACAGAAATCTGTTGTTTTTTTAAGTGGTTCATCTTCCAGGTACCCTTCAGGGAAAGCTCCCCAGTACCCCCTGAGCAGAGCCCTTACTCTTCAGTAGGTGAGAGGCGCAGCTCCAGACCACCAGGCATTGGGGATGTCAGAGCATGGAACCTAAAGGCTCTGTCTGCAGACCTGGGGGGAGCGGAGCCCAGAAAAGCAGTTGATGCGGGAAGCATATGAAAGCTTAAAAATTAACTCTGTGTAATACAGAGAAACCATGTAGCCAGGGGACTGGTTAGAAGGAACATTCAGAGAACAGAAAGGAATTCACGAAATTAGAAAACAATTGCACCAAGGGCCCAATACTGGAAGTGAAAATCTAGGGATGGGAAGATCCTAAAAGCATCCAGAGATGCAAAGGAAAATGAGTCCCATTCATCGGATGAAGAGTGAGGAAGATAGGTGCGTGGAGCTGTGCCCACAGGCTTCTGAAGAAAACTGAATTCCAGTCAGAATTCTACAACCAGACAGACTTTATCATGGCTTTTTGTGAACACGTGAGGCCTCAAAACACTTCTGTCCAGTGCACCGTTTGCCGGGATACGATGGAAGGGTGTGTTCCACTGAAACAGGAGTGTAAGTCAAGAAAGAATTGAATGTTGGAAGAAAAAAGTTGGGGGCCAACAAAGGAAAAATGTCCCAGAAGATGGTGAAGGGGAGTCCTGGAAGAAAAGCTCTGAGGCAGGTGGTGTGAGCGCCCCGAGTCCGGCTCGCGGCCATGTAGGCTGTGGCGGTCCGCGTCCGCAGGGCAACGTGGAAGTGACGGATGGCCGTCTGGAGGTTTAACGTCTTTAGGAGAGCTTCTGCTTGAGCTGGAGATTGTACAGAGAAAATGGAAGTCATAAATAATGCAGCAGTTACCAAGATCGAAAAGAAAGAAAAATGTCCTCCCAAACAGGAAATAGAACCAAGGTACACGAAGCAGTGAGACTGTGAGCGCTGTTCGGAGAGTAAAAATACTGGGACTACTGGAGACCCAAGGGCTTAAAAACACCTCTGTCAGGAGCATATGTGGGTTAAGGGGCAGGTGGTGTGTAAGTTGGTAGAAGAACTAAATGTTTATCTTTCAATGAGGAAGCTCGTCGATACCATCTAAAGTTAGGACCTAACAATACAGTCAACCCTTGAACAGTATGGTTTTGAGCTGTGTAGGTCCACTCATACGGGAGTTTGTTGTTTTTTGTTTTGTTTTCAAGATTTTATTTATTTATTTGACAGAGAGAGATCACAAGTAGGCAGAGAGGCAGTTAGAGAGAGAGGAGGAAGCAGGCTCCCCGCTGAGCAGAGAGCCTGATGCGGGGCTCGATCCCAGGACTCTGGGATCATGACCTGAGCGGAAGGGAAAGGCTTTAACCCACTGAGCCACCCAGGTGCCCCTGTTTTTTTTTTTTTTTTTTTTTAAGATTTTATTTATTTATTTGACAGAGAGTGTGAAATCACTAGTAGGTGGAGAGGTAGTCAGAGCTGGAAGAGGGGGTGCAGGGTGGGGAGCAGGCTCCCTGCCGAGCAGAGAGCCTAATGCAGGGTTCGATCCCAGGACCCTGAGATCATGACGTGAGCTGAAGGCAGAGGCCCAACCCACTGAGCCACCCAGGCGCCCTGTTTGTTTGTTCGTTTGTTTTGTTTTTTTTTCCTCAGTAAGTGTACATACAGCACTGTAAATGTATTTTCATTAACATTTTTCTCAGGGCGCCTGGGTGGCTCAACCAGTTAAGCGTCTCTTGATTTCGGTTCAGGTCATAATCTCTGGGCCCCTGGGATTGAGCTCTAGGTCAGGTTCCCTGCCGAGTGGGGAGTCTGATTCAGGGTTCTCTCTCTCCCTCTGGCCCTCCCCCACTTGCTCTCTCTCTCAAATAAATCTTTTTAAAAAAGAAAGTGGAAAAATAAAAATTTTTTTAAGCTTATTAGGTTGTAAGAATACAGTCTGTAATACATACAGCCTAACAAAATAAGCCATGTGTAACTGTTCTCAGGAAAGCTTCCAGTCAGCTTTTGGGGGAGTCTAAAAGTAAATGTAGATATTTGACCACGTCGTGAATCAGTGCCTCCAACCCTAAGTTGTTCAAGGGTCAACTGAATAAGCACATTATCTGGAAATTCCAGAAGAAAGGGCTACCTGAGGCCTGAGTGGTTCATTCTAGAGAGCGGGGGAGACGCAGCTCCAGAGGGCATCTGTCACATGGCTTTCTCCAGGCCTGCCTCCCCTGGTGTCCTGTAAAAGCTCTCTCCAGTTATAACCATTCCTTTACTGTTTGACTTTTCAAATGATGCACGTGTGTAGCTTTGATGAAAATAAGACAAGCAGAAAGATCATCATCTGTTTGTTCTCACCCAAAACTTCAAAAGTAATCATTATGGGTGAGTAAGGTAATGAGAAGTTATGTTAAACTTTCTGTCTTTAGGCAGCAAAGTGATATTACTGTTGTCTGTTCCAGCAGGGTTTTCATCTTGGAATTATTTCTCTCTCTCTCTCTCTTTTTCTAGTATGTATGCCGGAAGAAGGGTTTAAAGGTAAGTTACATTTGTCATGTTTTGTTCATGAATGTCAAGAGTCCTACTGTAATTTTCTCTTAAAGCGAAGGCTATAATTTGATTTTAAAATTTAATTCAATCTGAGTCTCATGACTGAAGTTAATTTTAGTTAAATGCATTTTTTATTCAAGCTTCTTCATTATCGTTTTCAGCACTCGAGCCTCAGATAGGGCCCGTGTGTTCACTGTATCTACTGCCACGTGTCCGTTTTGCTTTCCCTTTCTCGTTTGGAGGGTCAGGGTGGGTGGGGAGGTTGGGGGTTAGCTAGTGGCAATTCGACATTTATATTTACTATTCCCAGTTCCTTCTGCCAGTCTCATCTTAGAGGAAAGCAGTTTGTGTGTCGCTGGTAAGAATTAGAGGAAAGGAATTTGCTGAATTCTATCCGCTTTAATGAAAAGGTTTCGTCCATCCGCGGTGGACCCAGGCATTTCTTGCCGAATTACTTTGGATGGAGACGCAGTGGCGTGTGTCATCTCATGGCCACTGTAGTTGCGTACGCCAGTAATACTTACTCGTTTGTCAGATACAGCCCTGTGATATTTACAGAGTTAACTCTTGCCATCCTGAATCTTTCTGGCCTACTCCAGAGGGCCATGGCAGCTTGTGATTTTGACAAGGAATGAGTTCGAATCAGATACCAGGGATTCTTTGCTAAAGCAAATGAGTGAGCAAAGCTCTGGCCTAAATAAAGCCTTCCTGTCAATGCAGCTTTGCTGCCTACAGTTACCACTACAAAGACCTCCTGATGTGGTCAAAACAAAGCAAAAAATTTCTTTATGAAACAAGGGCATCAAATGAAAGCATCAATGAGATCTGATTAACGTGTGTGAAGATACTGCATAGGAGACACATGGCTTTTGACAGAAATGTGATTTAGCCGAAAGCCTGGCGTCTGCTGATATTTTCTCTTATCCTTCACCGTCAAGGGGCTGCTGTGCTCGTTTGTTAAGTTGGATATTCCCTGTTGATGATGCGTTCTTGGCAAACGGAATACATGAACTCTTGCTTTTCAGTTCACAGCCGTACCTCCGCGTATGTTTCTTTCCCCAGGTACTGGTCTACTCGGACACTAATCTTTTGAACACTTGCTGACGGCTAAAGAAATGACCAGAAGGGAAGCGAGGAGTTTGGCATGTTAGGGCATTACCGAAAAAGTGGATTTAAGAATTAAACCATTCTATGACTCTTCCAAAAGGCAGAGAACTCTTCCGAAGTGACTGTCCCAAATGCCTTATGTCAAATAAAGCAGATTGCACTGAAGGACATCAGACTTGAAGGAAATGTTTCAAATTTTATATTTAAGGGAGGGTGGTGGGTGGGAGTGGGCAAGTACGGATGGAACCAGTTTAGTAGCAGTAACAGTAAATCATGTTTACATACGAGATTTATAGTCACGGGAGGGAATAAAGTTCTGTTATATTTCCTTGCTCAAATTTCATACCAGATGCATTGGTCCATAAAGGATTTGTATCACAGTAGATGGGACAACATTCTGCTCTGAACTAAAAAGTAATTCTTTAGAGACATAACCTGCTTACCAATACCTGTCTTTGATTCATATTTTACTTTCAATAAAGCATGAAAGTGAAGAACTTGCCGTCCTTGTGGAAAAGTGTCTTCAGATTAGCCTCCTCTCCGCGCCCGCCCCAGCGTGCCCGCGTACACCCAGCCCAGTGGTCCCTCTCTCGGCGTTGGGTCGAGGAGGAGGCACCCGGATGTCTCCTGCCTTGGCTTGGGCTTCAGTGCTCTGGCTTTCGTGCGTTCAGGAAGGATGGCGAATGTCTGACGTGTGATAGCATCTTCCTCCAGTTTCGCTCTCTATTCAGAATTGGGAAAGGGAGTACACCTCGCACTTCTGAAAAAAATCCGACCACTTGCCTCACCAGAAGAGTAACAGTGGGCTGAAGCACACTCGGGTAACACAGGTTCTTCTAAAACGTCTTCTTCCTGTTCTCCGGGCCTACCATTTCTTGGATCGTGCCTCTGTTTTTGAAACGTTCCTCTAAAATGCCCAGAAAGGAGCTTTTAGATCACTTTGTTTAAACAAAAAAGTGTATGGATGGGGTGTGTTGTTTTAGCCAGCCCAGTATTATTGTTATTCACGGCACACAACCGAAATAACATTCTTAAGAATATGGGGGGGTGGGGTGGTAAATGGCACTTAGGATGAGTGGGTCCTACCGTTCTCTGGTGAGTGTGTGCCTGTGTTTGTGGCAGAGATGCTGAGTCACACGTCTCTCTTGCGAACTCAGTTTTAAGTCTGGGGTTTGTGCTAGGCTCCGCCCTCCCCCCATTTATTCCCCTGAAGATTTAAACTCAAATAATGGATGGGGGAGGCAGGTTTCAATTCGAGGACCGGTAACCTTGGCAGATCCCTTTTGAATAGCTCTTTTTATCTGAGTAATTATGGCTTTTTGGTAAAATTGCAACTTCTTGCTTGTGTTTCCCCTCCGTGTGTGCAGTGTCTCCAGTCTGTGCCCCCCGACAAGGCGCGGTGGGTGGGGCGTTTAATGAGCCTGAGTGGGAGAGTGGGAGCTGTACACTGCAAGGCCACCCTAGGAACCAGCCGCGCCCACCTTGAGGTCAGTCAGGGAGTGGACTCGGAGTTGAGATCACCGATAGCTAATGCTGAGTCTTACGGCCCAGTCTTTTACTTCACTCCAAAGAAATGAAGCTGGAACATAAAAGTATTAACACACTAATAAGCAGGTTACTCTCTCTCAAGGTAAAGATGTGAACAAATTCAATTGGTGCTCAATGTAGCAGCTTCCCTTTCCATACAGAAAAGCTGTTCGGCCGAAAAGGGGTTCTTTCTGGGGACTAACACGTGTCACCCCCAGAAATTGGATTTCTTTTTCCCAGTTCGCTGTTTATAACAGTTTTAAAACCTATTACTTGAGTCTTTTCGCCTTATGCAACGATACAAAATAACAGCCTTTTGGAAGTCTTTCAAGATGACAGCCCCGTGACAGGAGGGACTCCTGTACCAATTCTGCCCTGGGGTGGGAGTGGGCGGGGTCCCGCAGGAGGCGATGCTAGGTGGCTGTCTTCCTCCTTCCGTGACAACTTACCTTATCGGACCAGCGCTACTCAGCACACCTCAGCGCTGTGGAACTTTATCAGAAATGCAGGAGGGGTGCCTTGGCGGCTCAGTCGGTTAAGCATCCTCCTTCAGCTCGGGTCATGATTTTGGAGTTCTGGGAGCTGAGCCCCACGTGGGGCTCCCTGCTCAGGGGAGTCTGCTTCTCCCTCTCCCTCTGCTCCTCTCCCCACTCGTACTCTCCCTTGCTCACTCACTCTCTCAAATAAAATCTGAGGGAAATAAAAAAAAATGCAAGAGGTCAAGGGGCAGTTGGGGGGCGCGGCACTGGACTGGTTGAGCTGGAAGAGTGTTTCTTGACCTGACAGTCATGACCTTGAGGCCCACACTGGGGGTAGAGATGACTTAACAGAAGTGCAGGCGCTAAGGCTCTGGGCACACGAGGTCTGTGCTCTTCGAGGTTGAAAAGCCTTGGCCTGAGGCCTGGGACCTCTTTCTCACCCACAGTCAGCAGAGTGACAACAGGTCTGCACGTGTTCGGTGTCCTCGCACAGCCACCCTCACACCTCGCACGGGGAAGCCAGGTACCAGGTACAACCTTAAACCCAGCCCTTGCTTTGTACTTACAAACACGTGGGGTCCCCGTCTTGTGGGCTGTGATCCCTCTGAAGTGTAGAGACTCTCCATTAGTTTTTTTCTGCTGTGCGTCAGAGCAGTTGCTCGACGAAGATACTAGGAACCCTAAATGTCCCCCTTGCTTTTCTGACCACTCCTTAAACCCAAACTATTGTGCCCTGCAGGCCGTGCTGGCCCACTTGTTGACATTGCCTGACATGCAGGTGGCCGTTTGGACGTCTTCAGTCCCTGGGGAGTTCTTCCTGTGTGTTAATGAACCTTGTTGTTTAGAATTCCTCTTACATTTCTGCAAAATTGAAAAGAAACGAATGTCCCTTTATTTCCACGAAATCCTAATCCAGAGCGAATTTGTTAACTTTAAATCTCCGGTGAGTGGTCTGTGCGGTGAGGGACTTGTTGATCAGACCCTGGTTAATATTTGAAGCTGATTCTGGTACTGGAGAACCTGTTTCAAACGCCCGAGGGATGATTTATCTCTGTCCAAACAAGCTACTAAAGTGAAATGAGCATTAAAGCCTGTCCTTCCTGTTTCTGAATCATGGAGCAGTATCGCATCCTTTCTCTCTGGCATCGTAACGTTGTTTGCTCAATGTTACAGGGGACTGTGAACAGAGTTCAGTCCGAGGAAGAGCCAGCATTTTCATTTTAAGGAGATTATCACCCCTTTGCCAGCGCCCTGCGTCCCACCCCCACCTCCGAGGCACAGGGTTTTGTTACCAGCTGTACCTCTGACTCTGAAGGCTAACAACAGTTCACTGCCGCAAACCCCAGACACTGTGTAGACCCCAGCATCGCTGGGGATTTGAGCATCAACACTACTGGGATGCTTTGTTCATTAAAACAAGCTAAACATTCGTACGGGGTACCCCGTAGATATTTCACTGACCCCGTGCCAGGTGAAGAGTTTAATAGATGGGTCCCTGGGTGACTCAGTAGTTAAGCTTCTGCCTTTGGCTCGGGTCATGATCCCAGCGTCCTGGGATCAAGCCCTGCATCGGGCTCCCTCATCAGCGGGGAGCCTGCTTCTCCTTCTCCCACTCCCCTGGCTTGTGTTCCCTCTCTTGCTGTGTCTCGCACTATCAAATTTTTTAAAAAAAGTCCAGTAGACCCAGAAAACCACCTCTCCATCTCCTACACCCCATTCCTTTGGTTTTTAAGTCTGGCTGTTAATCGGGCCAAGGAGTCTGCCAGCTGGTCGGTACAGCACATACATGTGTAGGTGGCAATGAAATGGCAAGTTTAAGAAGTCGTGTCACCTGGTTCCAGAAAATTCTACCGTTTACCTTGTAACTAAGCGAAGTTACTTTGCTTTGTCTTAGAGTCCCAGTCTCTTAGAGGGGGGCAGTATTTGCTGCCTTGTTTACCCTCCTACACTGAAGATCAAGCAGTAATAAACGTCCTTGGTGTGAAATGCTTTGTATTATTCCTTGTAATTAGAAGAACTCTAGTCTTTGTGAGGTGACGCCATGGAATCTTCCACAAGTCTTCTAAAAGGGGTCATGGAGACTCCTCGCCAAGTTGCCCCACACCCCTTCTCTCAAGTTCAGCGTGCACCTTATGCTGGAAGCCCTTAGAGCTAAAATCATGACTGGACAGGTGTTCAGTCATCCCGTTACATAAATCTTACCTCTTGGCTGGTAAGGAAAATGAAGCCAGTGGCCAGACCATAAGCTTCCTCTGTTGATTCTGTTTGTTTGCAGGGTCATGTTGAAAGGTATTTGAAACACGTTTAGAATGTGTGTTGAAGATTTATGTCTTTGTGATGGGCAGGTCCTGCCCCAGAGGGGAGCTTCCGATGTTTTGATTGTCAATGCCAAGATCATCAGAAACAGGTGCCGGGAGCTTCAGAGGCAGGGCTTTTGGGGCACCGGGGAGCACGACGCAATGCAGAAGAATCCCGTGTTTTTGTATTTACCTCTTGAGACTTGAGTGAGAAAAACAAAAACAAACCATCACGAGTAGAGTACATGGGCAAAGCATACCTGGGCTTCCCCTTCCCCACCAACGCAACCACGGGACCAGGTTTATCTGGTTGCGTACATTTCAGACGAATTAGTGACATTTCTTCATATCATAAGATTTAAGTATCTTTTCTGAGCCTCGTGAGATTTTGGGAAGAGGGGGGTTGCAGAATCCATCTCCTAGCGACTTGCCAGGAGTGAAACGCTGCCTTACAGGTGACACCGGTCCGCCTTTAGTCCCAGGACCTCCATCATTTCCCCGAGCCTTTGCTGTGCCCCACCCAGGAGAGGCCATGAGCAGGATCCCCGAAGAAGCAGATCCTACTGCCAAATGGCCTCAATCCCGGGAGCAGAGGTGACATGTTGGTTCTTCCCCTGCTGTGTTTTTACACTTCCTCATTCATGGGGCTGTCTGGATTTTCTCTGAAGTTAGTCCTAAGAGCTTTTCCAACATAATTACTGTATTGATCTCAAATAGAGGGCATCGTCTGTTCTACCCCTCCCCCCAACATGCTTAAGGGGGGGAAAAAAATCCCTGCTTTCAAGGACTTGGCTCCCACTGCCTAGGCCAGGGCCTGTGGAGTGAGAACGTCTCAGCCAGAGCAGGAGCCAGGCTTCTTCTAGCAGCTGGAATGGCAGCTTCATCCCCAGATCTGTGTGAGTCCTTGCCAGGGGAGGCAGGCCCTGGGGGACACACCCCAGGGAAACCAGAGGGCCTAGGCGGCCACTGCCTAGCTTCAGTCATTGCTGGTTGACACACTGACCTCTTGGTTCCCCTCCTCCCTTCCATTCTCTGGTTTATTTGTTTCTAACCAAGGGAACACGAAGCTGCTACCGGCTCTCTTTATGTTCCTGGACGAATGTGTTCCACTTCGGGCCCAAGTGTTCTCTCTGAAAGGAAACTGGGTGTGTAGATGTCGTCAAACATGAAGTGGGTGGAAGGAGACCCTGGGGCCTTCTGCCTTGGGCTGCGCTCCCACACCCACCTACCCCCTTGAGGAAGCGCTAGGGAGTGCATTTGGAAAACCACCCGGCCGGACCACCTCGAAGGATTCGCTTCTCTCGTTCTATCAGTCTGCAAGTTGCCTCTTTGGTTTTTACTGCCATTCTTGCTCTGCCTTCTCCCATCTGCACTGTGCACTGCTTCTCTGGATGAAAGGATCCAAGCAGGGCTAGACTATCCAGAATTTTGGAACTAGAGGGAAGTGTTTATTTTTGTCTTACTGGGAGCCAGAGTTAGGGGAGTCAGGATTTTACTTAGGTCTGCACCAAAAACCGCCCCAGCCCCAGAAAAGGAATCAAGCTATTTTGTGCTAGACTGTTGAAGGTCCCCGAGGGTAGGCTCTCTGGCCGTCTTGTTCTTCACGGTTGCCACATGAGCCAAATGAAATGTTCTCAACAAGAAAAAAAATGAATGAATACCCCAGGATCCGCTAGAAGCTCTTCTGTGCGAGTAAGACCCCTGGAGAGAGCTTTTTATTGCTTTGGTGTAACCATGGTTGCCCCCCACCTTTGGGCTTGTCTCTTTTGTCCTCAAAATAGGGACTCCCTAGCTATGCTCACATGAGCCAAAGACTTTTGTAACCCAACAGTGGAGCCCCTGGGGCAGCCAGCATCCGCATGGCAGCCTCCCATCCTGTCTTGTTCTCACTGGGGAAGAGCTGTCCTCCCTGTGGCCCTAGTTTCCCAGCCCCTCCTAGACCTTACTCACGCTCTGTGCATAGTACACACCTTGGAGACCCACTGCGTTCGAGGTCTCTTCCCTTTCCTGCTGGGCGGCCCCTGTCCCCACTTTCCTCTCCTTTGATCCAGTGTGGGAAGGGGGACGGAGAGGGGAGTTCTTTGCAGGAGGCGGCTGCCCCTTGGGGGACTCCCTCCTACATTATTCTGAGTTTACTGTTTGTGCCACCCACGTTTTCATTCTCCAGCCTTCTTAGATGTCAGATTTTTTGAAGCCAGCTTTCATTTTTCAGCAGTTGGCGGGGGGCAGGGGTGATGGCTAGGTTGCAGTGTATTAAATGTTTGAAAAAGAAAAGACTTGTGCCCAGAGGCAGCCATGCGTGAGTGGTCAGTCCTGAGTGGTTTGGATTGAAATGGGCCAGAGAAAGTAAAGCTCTGGGGCCTTTGTCCAATCTTCCCTTCAGTCCCCAGGCTCCATGCCAGGCTGCGTGCCCAGCCCCCTATGGCACGTGTTGCCTTCACCCCAGGGGCCCTGACAGTCTCAGAATGGTGCCCCCCAGAACACACTGGAGATTATAAGCCTCTTGCATTGAGGTTTTCTGTAAAGAGGAAAATGCTGTAATCGAAAGCTCCTTGATTATAAAGAAGGAATAGAGAGGCTTGGCACAGAAGAAGAATCTTCGTTCCTCAGCCTGCTCGGCCAGGGTCGGGCACATGTGGTCCCCCGTGCCAGTAGGACCTTGGGCCCTTGGGGACCTTGGAGTCTGCCAGTCCGGACCATGAAAGGTCACAGCTGCCATAGCTCACCTTGTGCGTTTTCACGCCCCTGCTGCCTCTGTCCGCTGCCCTCACGCTGGTTCAGGTGGGGCACCCTGGTCTCTGCTCACAGTCTGGAGTGGAACAATTAGCCAGAGTCGGGAGCCCATGGCCCCTCTGCCTCACAACAGGGAGGGGGAGGGGGCTGTCCAGGGGAGGAGTCAGAGCAGGACAAGACACTGGGACTGTGGATCCATCTGACCCAAGGCATGAAATGAGGATGGGAGGCGCTGTGGTGCTTCTGAGAACTCGGGGAATTTGCGTGTCCTTCCAGAGATGTGGGAGCCCAGCCCCGCTGGAGGCCAGTCGGCCCAGCACATGCTGCCCTGGGAGGCCATTAGGCATTCAGCCAGCCCGTCTCAAATGGGATTTTATTCCACCAGGCATCTCCCGGGACCAGTGCCCTAATGAACATACCTGTCTGGGCCATCCATACGCCACAAAAATCTCTTCTCCACCACCCTCCCCGGAAGTGCCTCGACCAGCCTCATTTAACTTCTGTCTCCTTACAGCTTTGAACCAAGCCTATAGCCCTGGTGCACCCGGAGGAGGATCCAGGCCCAGGCCCAGTGCTGGGCAGGAAAGCAAAGGGTCCCCGGGGTGGGGGACAGGGGTGCAGAGTAAGCAGGCCACGTTCCAGGCCTGTGTCCTCAGTCCCGGTCCCAGCAGTAGTCCTCCTCCTGCTCTGACCATGTTGTTCCACCAGCGCTGCTAGAAGAGTGGCCCGGGGTCCAGCAGCCCCAGCCACATGGCCGGTGCTTCATCAGAAATGTGGGAGCGTGGGCCCCAGGCCCTCTGCTGCAGGGTCAGGCCACTGCTGTGCTGTTCGGAGTCTGAGAAGCCCTGGGCAGAAGCCCCATGGCTGGCAAGGGCTTGCAGGGGAGAACTTGACGCCAGGTCTGGGAAGAACCGGTGCCTGACCCACAGTTCTCCTCTGCCTTTTCACATGAGCAGGTGGGCTCAGAGGTGGAATGAGGATGAGGCATGTCCTCATTATTAATTGGAATCTCTTCTCAGTTGGGTGAGAGTCTTGATGGAGAAATATGGCCCTGGTCGCAGCGCCCATGGGACTAAAAACTCAGGGGCCTGCATGTCTCAGTCCAGAGCTGATGTAAGGGTCGCTGTGGTCCCACATCTTTTCCTTAATGAGACGCAGTCCATGTGGCTGGAAAGATGGGGAGGGTGTGGGGAGAGGGAGGTGGGGAGGTAGAACTGACAATCCCTTATTAAGCACAGCCGGTGCCGATAAATAAGTTGAATAAGTGAATACAAGGCTTGAGTCCTCCCTAACTTTTCTGTAAAGTGACCCTATTGGCCTCTGACCTCAGAGGACCCCATTGCTTGGTCCACTGATTTGAAGGGGTAGGTGAGATGGACGTTTGTCTCTACGCCTTTTGCAGACTCAGTTTCCCCAGTTATTAGAGCAAGCCAGTGAGATCCAGGGGTCTCAAAGATCCCTCTAGCATCGTGTTCGTGTGACTCAGGGCACGATCGTGGGGTCACCAAGCATACCTCACCCGCTGTCCCCAGAGCTCTGGCCCCGAGGACACAGGGCCTGTTGCCACCATTCATCCAGCTTTGCTCGAGGAGCCAGGTGCAGTAGAAAGGACGATGGGTGACACAAATGACGGTCCCCTCAGCGAGGCCCAGGAGCTGCTGCTGCTGACTTGCATGTGACCTTGGGCAAATCTCTGTCCCTCTCTGGGCCTCAGCAGGCAGACTAAAGTGATCCCCGTGGCCCCTTTCTGCCTGGGTTTTCAACTCTCGTCCTGACCCCCCCCCTGCCTCCTGCCGCTGTCCCTCCACGTCTTAGAGGCAGGCGCTCAGCTCCCTGGTTCCGGAATAGGCTGGGAGTGGGGAGCGAGCCGCCCAGACCAGGGAGGATGTCCAACAGCCGCTAACCAGTCACGACTCGGCTGCTGCTTCGAGGACTCACACCAGGCTTCCCCGTGCGGAGGATGTGATGTTGGGCACAGGATCCCGGCGCACCAAAGCCAGCGCTTTTTCTTCCCGTCCCTGCAGACATGAGGAGCCTATGGGGGCCTAGGGCGTGTCCCCCACCTTTCCCATCGCCCCCACTTGCCCCAGGAGTTGTCCCTCTCCCCTTGGAGCACCGGCTGTCGGCCGAATCGCCGGGTCCTCGCCCGGGCCCTGCTACAGTCTAGCCACGTAACCCTGAGCCAGTCTTTGCGCTCTCTGGTCCTCAGTTTCCCCACCTGTGAAATGGGGGCACAGAGCGCCCGCCGCCGGGACCGCCGTGAGGGGCGACGGGCGCGCGGGGGCCGGCAGGGCGGGGGCCTCCGCCGCTCCCGCTCCCTCGCCCGCGGCTCGGGCTCCGCAGTGACGGGGGGAGCGGCGCCTGGGAAGGAGCGCTCCGCGGTCACGTGACGCCCCCCCTCCCCGAACTGCGGCGGCGGCGGCGGCGGCGAACGCGAAGCCGCGTCCGAGCAGAGCTGCAGCGTCTGCCGCGGGCACCGGAGTGCCGAGCCCAGGACGCCCGGCCCAGGCCCGCGGGTGAGTCCGCCCCGCCCGGGAGCGGCCCGGGGACGGGGAAGCGACAGCAGTGCCGCGGGCTCCCCTCGGCCGGCCGCCAGGACCCCGCGCAGGCGGGGACCCGGGGCCGGAGGGTCGGCGGGAGGGGGCGCGGGCCGGGTTGGCAGCGGCCGGAGGCGGGCGTGGGGGGCAGGCCTGGGCTCAGCCGGCTGAACCCCCCTCGTCTTCGGGGCTCGGTCCAGGCGGCCGCTGAGGGGGCGCGGGTCCCACCCCCCTGCGTGGGTGGGAGTCCCGCTTGCCCTCGGCCTGGGGAGGGGGCGCCTTGGGCGCAGAGAGGGGAACACGGAGAAGTGGGCGCGTTCCCTCGATCCCTGGGCAGGGGCCGCGGGCCTTAACGCCCCCCAGAAGGAGGCGCTCCGCTCCTCAGAGGACGGAAGTGGGGGTCCTCAGGGGCAACGACCCTGAACCGAGAGGGCGGTGATGTCCTTGCTTCCCGGAGGACGGAGCGCACTCCCCCCGCCCCTGTCTCTGACCCGCCGCGGAGCAGGGCACCCGCGTCACGCAGTCGGGCGCCCCCTCGCCGCCTCCCTTCTCTGGCTCCGCAGGATCTGAGGACTCGATGGGAATCCACAGGGCGGTCCCCGCGCCCCGCAGACGCTTTGGTGCCAGCCTTGGGGTGCCTGGGTTTGGGCGCGCGCGCGCGGGCTCGCGCACACGCGCGCACACAGACACAGACACAGACACACGCCCCAGCTCAGAAGGCGAGAGCCCTCCCTTGGTGGTGGTTAGACCCCAACCTGCGCGTGACCCCCAAGTCCTTGTTGGGGCCATAGCACAGGCCTGGGGGTGGAACCAAGAAGGACACCCCACCCCTCACACATGGCACATTGGCATCTGTCCCCGTGCTTCAGTCCCTGCCTGGCGGTAGTCAGAGGCCAGCGGGAAGGGCCACTGAGAGAAGCTGGGTCAGGACAGAGCGCGAGAGAAAGGCAGAGGGGAAGTGAAGTAGGAGCTGTCCTTTCCTTGGAAAAGGGAGCTGGGTCCCAGGATCTTAGCCCACCCTGCCAGCGGGCCGTGGTCCCTCCTTCCTGACGTGTCTGGAAGAAGAAGCTGGGAGGCAAGGGTCTGTTTTCCAGTAATGGGAAGAAACATTAGCCAAGCTGCTCCTGAATGGGGAGAGGGCAGCAGCTGAGTGGGGGTGGGGGTGGTCTTGCCCAGCTGGCCCCCAAAATCCCCCCATTTCTCCATCCAGGCCTCAGCTGCCCTTTGAGCTCCCCTCTAGCAGTTGGAAGGTTTGGAGAAGTGAAAGGGTGCCTCGATGGCCTCAGAAAGAATTCTAGGTGAGGCTTAGTCCCCAGGTGGCATGAGCGAGCACTTTCCCCGGGCACAGCGAAGTCAGGTGGGGCACGTGTTCGCGCGTGTGCATGCACACTGGTCTCCATTGCACAGATGAGGAAACGGAGGCTTCGAGAGGCTTAACTGCCCAAGGTCACAGAGTCGCCTCTGCCAGGGCTAGCATCCAGTTCTGTGACTCCTGATCGAGGTGGAGCTTGCGGGAGGGGAGGTCTGTGACGAGTGGAGTGGTCCGCTGGTGACCCGCTCCCTGTGCCTCTTGGAGGTGACAATGCATCTGGAGGGAGGTGGGGAAGCTGGCTCAGGTTAAGGAGAGCCCCCCCCCCACCTTTCCTCAGTGGCCAGAACTCTTCCTCTCCCAGAGCCCAGTACTTGCTTTGCTGCCCCTTCCGTTTCCAGCCTGAGACTCACAGCTTTTCCTGGGTGAAGCCAGCTCCCCTTCTCTGTGTTGCCTACCCGGCAGGGATCTCAGGAGACCCCTCTCCTGCCTCTATTCACCCTCCACCCCTACGAGACAAGAAATATTCCTCCTTCGGCCTCTTGAAATGCCAAGGGTCTCCTTGCCCCTGGGGCGGGTGTGGGTGTCTCTACGGCTCAGGCCTCCGGACCCTGCAGCATCTGCACAGGCCTGGAGTAGGGGAGCCCTGAGTCCCTGCTTTAGCTCCCTCTCAGCCGGCCCCACCTCCTGCCCTGCAGCCACGTACCAGAGCCTAGAGGCCCTCTGAGGGCATCTGGGGCAGGTCTGTCTGCCACACCACCTGTCTGTCTGTGGAGGCCTTTGTCTGGGCTGTCAGAGGCCGCCGAGCAGCCACATATGCGGCAGAAGCAGCCGAGCTCCGCGCACAGCCAGACACAAACGAAAACAAATACCCCGAGACCCAGACACCGGGACACACGGGCACGTGCAGGCGGACACCCCCACCTCCCGCGCTGGCCGCCACTACAGACACCAAGAGGCACCCCGCCCAGAACGTGGACATGCAGAGGGGGAGGTGGTGGTCTCGAGAAGAGCCTGGTCAGAAGCCTCATCGGGCTGGCAGTGGCTTCCGTGCCCCTCCTGGGCATGAGCCCTACACACACACACACACACATGCGCGCGCGCGCGCGCGCGTGCACAGGAAAGAGCACAAGAAAGCCCCACGCCCTGAGAAATTAACCTGGCAGATAAGCACCCACCCACACCCAGGCCCCCACGAGGGCACACACGTGTGCATTACATCAGCTTCCTGCGTGTAGGACGTGAACTCCTCATCACCCCAGGAGGGGGTGGCAGTGGCCCCTCTGACCCGCAGCCCCCGGCACCACCCCTGCAAAGCCTCACCTTCCTTCTTTTCTGCTTCACCTGAACCGCACTCCGTTGACCCGAAGAATACCGGGAAGGTGCCCGGCGTTTCCCCCTCCGTGTACCCTCCTCTCCTGCCCCTCCCCCCCCCCGACACCCAGCAGGTTACCACCGGAGCCTCTCCACCCTGCCACCCTTCTGCGATCCCTGAACTTGCTGCTCCACGGGCCCCTCCTAAGACAGGACACCCCCCCAGTCCAAGTGGCCCCGGGGTTCCCTTTGCTTTGCCTCTTTGCCAGGAGGCCTCGCCAATTCCTGGCTTCTGCTTCGCCCTCCCAGCAAGGCTGGGGGCCAGCTGGTGTGAAGAGAGGGGAATCCTCTGAGATCCTCTGCCAGGCCGCACCCTGGCACCCCGGCTGTACCCCCCCAAGAGGCTAGTATTCTGGGGAGCAGCTTCTGAGATATGCTTCTTCTGGGCTCTGATAAGGTCTCCAGGGCAGACGAGTGCTACGTGGGGGCAGTGAGGGCCTCTGGGCTTTGCCATTCTGCTTCGGGTACTTAACATCGGCTTGCCAGAGTGCTGGTTCTGAGTCCAGACCTGGCCCCGCCTCTTGCTGGCTGTGCAGCCCAGGCAAATCATCTCCCGTCTCTGGGCCCTTCTCCAGCTCAGCCCAGCCAGCAAGTGTGAGTTGTGAGGCTGCAGCCCTTCTGCCGATGAGGAAAGGAAGTTGGCTCTCCTGGACAGCATGGGATGAGACGGGGGGCCCCTGGCGAGGGATTCCAGCAGACTGAGAACTCCAGGCCCGCACGAGGTTGAGCACGGGCCATTAGCCCTGGGACGTCCTGCGATGGCCACCCCGGGAACAGCAGAGGGGAACTTGAGGGCAGGGGGCTGCTGTTGTGGTTCAACATGTGGAGGGATTTTTATGCCCCCAAACGTGCTCTATTTTTAGGGCTGAAGACTAGTGCTTACAGGCAGTGACTCAGAGGGGAGGAAGGGAGAAGAGCCAGAGGGGTACTAATGGGGAGACACCCTAAGACAGGGGCGTCCCACTGGAAGAAAGGAGCCAACTATGATTCTCGTGCTGTGTGCAGGTACCATGGCAGGGACCTCGTTGGAACACTTGGTAAACATTTACTGAGCATGTGGTGTGTCCCAGGGACTGTGACAGGCACTGAGGACAACCGAGATGAACTGGGTGTGGCATCATTTGGCCCCTTCCACAGCCCAGTGTGATGTTACTGTGACCACCTCTCAGAGGAGGAAGTAAGGCTCAGTGAGGTAGAGTGATGTGCTCACGCCATCCAGAGGTAAATACCTCTGCAGACAGGGGCCCCCCCAACCCCTGGGCAGCCTTTTGGAAGCAGAAGACTTGAGTTCAAATTCTGACTTTGCCACTGAACAGCTATACGACTTAAGGCGAGTTATTCCATCTCTCCAAGCCTCTGTTTCTTTCTTTCTTTCTTTCTCTCTCTCTCTCTTTTTAAGATTTTATTTATTTAATAGAGAGAGTGAGAAAGAGAGCACGAGCAGAGGCAGAGGGAGAGGGAGAAGGAGATTTTCGCTGAGCAGGGAACCAGACGTGGAGCTCGATCCCAGGACCCTGGGATCATGACCAGAGCCGAAGGCAGATGCTTGACCAACTGCGCCATCCAGGTGCCCCGACCCTCTGTTTCTTTATCTATAAAGGGCGCATCACCCACTTTATTTGCTGATGGGGCTGTTTCAAAGGTTAAGGAGTCTAGTGGGGGCATTGGTGGCTCCGCGGTAGAATTCTCACCTGCCAGAGGCTAAGGAGGCTAATGGAGGCCAGGACCCAAGGCAACACCCCGCTGCTCATGGTGGGGGATTTGCTGGGGACTTAAAAGGAGATGGGCTGCGAGTCGTCAGGGATCCAAGTCTAGTATGATGTCGGAGCAGCCACTTACGCTCCATGTGCCTCCTTCCTTCTCCATAGACCGGGGGAGATAAGCCCTCGTCCGCCTGCCTACCTGGGAATGTTGTTTGCACAGATCAGACATGCCGGTTGGGAGATGCTTTGAAAAACTCAGAGCCGCGCTCAGAGATAGCAATGCACAGAAGGAAAAACAAACACCAGAAAAACATGAAGAACGATCTATTTTAAAAACTTCAAATTTTATTATGGCAAGAAACAAAAAGAAATAAGCCTTTTCTTCAAGGTTTTGGGGCAGTGGGGATTTTTTTTCCCATGACTTCACATTTCCAAGGCAGTTGGCATTGTGATCACGGGAGATGGTGGTTCCGCCGTGAGGGGTCAGTGCCTGGCACGCGGGGTGGGGGGCCGCCATAAGCAGTCATGGGGGCTCTTCGTGGAATTACGAGCTGCACAGGGACAGGGGAGTGGTGATGTTTCCGGTGGCGTAACTGGCTCCAGCGTGAGAGGGACATAGGGATGCTGGCTTGGCTCCAGCAGAAGGCATGTGTAGGAATGAGACGGAGTCCGCTCATGGAGGGCCTTGAATGCCAGACCGAGGAGTTTGCATTTCTCTGAAATCCAGGGGGGAGACCCTCAGAGGCACCAGCTGTACCTTCTGTGGGTAGGCCTTGGGTTGAGAAGGAGGAGTTAGCCTGGCACAGTTCTCTGCCCTGCCCCACTGTGTAAGAACGGCCCCGTGGCCTGTTTCCCCGAGTCTTGTTTTCCTCGTGTGTACAAAGGAGCGTCTTTCCATCCCTGGGACAGGCCAGAGGACCAAGGCCCCAAATGCTCAGGGAAGCAGGAGACTGCCATCTGTGCTGGAAACCGGGAGACCATGTTGCCCCTCTCACCTCACCCCACTGGGTGATCTCAGGCAAGTGCAGCCCACCTTTCCATCCATGGAAAGGGCAGGTGTGGTTTCTGCCTTTGTCATGCGGCTCCGGTGAGACTCACCTGGTGTCTCTATCTGTGTCTCTGCGTCTCAGCTGGGTTGTGTCTCTGGGGGGGGGGGTGTCACGCTGTTTCTTGTAACTACCTGTTCCCCAGGCTCTCCTGGGAATTTGGGGCTGCTGAGTTTTGGCATGGACAGCAGGCAAGAACAGACTCCCGAGCGGCCGGAGAGGCTGTGACCTGCCTGAGGCCACAGGAGCGGCCCGCCCGCCGCAGCCAGGCCATCATGGGAGGTGGAAGGGGGACCCGTATGGGTCCAGCCCTCTGCTCTGCTCCTCAGTTCTCGGTGCCGAGTCTGGGAGGAAAAGATACCGGACCCCGGCTCAGAGGTCAGTTTTCTCCAAGGTCCCACTCCTCTAAGTGAGGGCTTTTGGGGTGGGGTGGATGCGTTGGGTGGAAGGTGACCTTGGGAACTTTTCTCTCCTGCTGCTTGCATGGTCCCTGCGGAAACTGCTGGGGCAGCCCGGGTAGGGTGTGTCACCTACCTGCAAGGGACTGCTAGGACAGGGCCCCCTGGGGGTGGGCAAGCCTTGCACCTCTTCCTGATCTCGGAGGTCCCAAGAGAGGCCAACCACCCCTGGCAGAATGCTTATGCAGCAGGCCATGGATACCAGGGGCTGAAAGCTCTGTGTCTGTGGGCTCCAGCCTTGTCCCATTCACCACCTGCTTCCCCCTGAGATCCTGGAGCTCTTCCCAGTGCATATGGGTGCCTTTTCAGTTCCTCCCCCAGGACCTTAAGCCCCCAGATGCAGGACTTGACAGAGCCCTTTGGACAGAGTCTTCTCCGTCCCAGTCATGAGACAGGCCCCTGGACTTCCCCGGCTGGCGAAGTATGGCCCTCTGTGGTCCTCTGATGTGCAGGAGAAATCTGGAATCTGTCCCCTGCCCCCGTGCCACATCGTTGGGGCCCACCCTTGGTCAGCCAGAGTGGGAAGGAGCTGGTTAGCTCAGGGATAACATAGCAACCATCAGGAAGGTTCTGGCAAGGGAGAAGCAGAAGAGAGGCTGAGTGACAGAACACAGGTGGGGGGCATGAATTGCGTACTTACAGTATGTAGGCCTCTATGCTAAGCACTTTTCACAGATCTCATTTAATCCTCAGAGCAACCGTTATTAAACCCGCTGGGGCTCAGAGAGTTTAAATGACCTGCCCAGGGTCACCCGGCTGGTGTGTGGCTGGAACTGAGATTTGAATTACGGGCTATCTGCCTCCACTTTTAACCACTTTGGCCTACTGCGTGCAGAATTAGATGGGGTTAGGAGAGGGGTGTGGTAGAGAGGAAGGGGCTGAGCCCATAGGGAGTGGCGGCAGTTCTAGGGAGGGGTGGGGAGGGGGTTCACACTCTGGGGCTGTCCCCACACTTTGAGGACACAGCCCTGAACCTCCCAGGTTCTCCTCCCTCCTTTTCCCCATCCCTGTGGCCTGTCCCTGGGGCTCAGTGCCCAGGCTGGGTTGGGGGAAGAGGATGAATGGGGAGATTTTTTTGCAGAGTTCCTGGGGATTTACAATCCCACAGACCCTGTCTTCTCCTGGCCTATGTCTGCATAAATTCCCGGCTTGGAAACTGAGAAATCCTCAGCATCAAAGCTGGAGAGGAGCCCATGGGATCAGCTGGTCCAACCCCCTTGTTTTACAGATAATAATTATTATGATTACGCCCGATGGTAGCAATTCACAAAGGGCTTTCACATCTGGGTTGCCTCTTATGCACGCCAGAGCCCTTGGGGCTGGCAGAACTCAGGCGGTGGTTGTTATTCACCTCCCCACTTGGCAGCCGAGAAAAACTGAGGCTTAGAGAGGCCAAGAGATGAGCCCCAGAGCACACAGCTAGTTTTGGTCCTGGGCTCCACACCCAGATCTCTCCTCCCCTGGGCCCCTTGCACCATCCTGGGACCCCCGGGGCTCAGAGCCCATGGGGTGTGGCTCCAGGATTATCTCTACATTAGGAACAGGCTAGGAGACAGTGTCTGGGGGGCCAGTTCTGTTCTGAGGTGTGTGGAAGTGGAAAAGGGGAAGGTATGAGTGATGCCCGCCTTCCTCCCTGTCATGGGAACATACTTTCCTTCTCCAAGCCGAGGGGAAGAACTGTTTCTTAGAGGCCTCCCGCCCAATGCACCCGGCTGCCCCCAAAAATCAGACTGAGAAAGTACCTTGGAGAGCCCTCATTATACGAAGAAGGAAACTGGACCCGGAGGGGTAAGGCCCTGCCCATAGTCAAGCTGAGGCTGGGACCCGGGTCTCATGACTCAGTATATGGCTGTGCTAGCTACTAAAGATAATCCCTACCTACTGACCGCCTACTATATGCCAGGGCTGAGCACTTTACACTGAATCCCCAAAACAAGCCTGTGAGCTGAGTAATTTTATTATCATTACCATTCCTTGTACAGATGAAGAAACTGAGGCTTCAAGAGGTTAGGAAAGTGGCCCAGAGTCACAACCAGAAAGTGACAGAAGTGAGGATTCAAACACAGGTCCATCTGACTCCAGCCCATGCCGATGTCAACCCCCAGATGTAGTGTGATAGGAATGAAATCGATTTTAGCTTTCTTTTTGTTCAATAGCCAACCTAGCACATCATTCATTCATTCCCTGAATATTTGCGGAGTACCTGCCATGCTGAGGGGACCAGGGGGCTGATCTGGAGTCCCAGGCTGGGAGCTGAGGGTCAGAAATGATGCAGTGAGGGTGTGGGGCTCCAGGCATTCCTAAACCATGCATGATGGCTACCTCTCCCCCCTCCTCCTGCCCCAACCCAGCCACATACCGTGCATTGTTCAATCTCTTCCTTTGCTCTCCAGCATGCCCGTGGGGGTATGTTGCAGCTAATTTGCCCTGTGGAAATGGGGGCACAATCAGCAGGGGCTTCTGGACTTTGTACACCCTCATTGTCTGCTGACAACGGCATTAGCAACCACCACCGTGCAAGCCTTCTGTGGGCACAAGACCCTGGGCTAAGTCCACTCTGTGTGCTCATCTCCTGTACGGAGCATCGTCCCTCTATAAACTACCAGCTAGTGCATCTCCATTCTCTGGATGTGGGAACTGAGGCTTAGAGTCACACAGCTCAGGACTGGGCTGGAGCCCCACTGTCTGGCTCTTGTGTCCGTGTCCTTCCCCCATGCTCACACTGCCCTGCTCCGTGTCCAGGCTCCGTGCCCAGGCTGTGTGGCTTTGCATTTAGAAACCTGGTTCCTGGAAGGCAGGGCTTCAGCCAAATGGCAAGTATTTATTAAGCACCTACTGTGTGCCTGGGGAAAGTGCTTTGTGAGGCTACATTTTGTGAGGATGGGGAGATAGGAGTTCCTCTGTGAGGGATAGGGGGGTCCTGAGCACCCACCCCACCCAACTCCTGAGTACAGGAGACTTTCGGGCCTCCAAGGCGGTCAGAGCTAGGGCTTTCTTCTGGCAGGAGTCCCTGAGTGGGACTCAGAGTAGAGTTAAGACCTCAGAAGGTCTTTACAGTCACTTCTACTAACCCTGGGCAAGCCCCTCAGGGCCTCAGGTTCTTGGTCTATGAACAGGGTGTGATAATTGCTCCTAATTTACAGGGTGGTAAGGAGGACTGAACCAACAAGAGTGTTTGGTACAGGGCCTCAAGAACTAGTCACTGCTCCTACTGATCTGGGGTGCCTGCATATGTGATGGGGACTGAGGGCTTGAGGGGGCGTCAGAAGCTGGCTCTCTGCTCGGTTTGCAAGCCTCAGTTTCCCCATCAGTCATGGCTGACATATAACTCTTGCATGATCTGGGGCTTTTGTGGGGATCATAGAGGTTCCAGGACGCGTAGGTGCAGCCCTGGGATCTGCACACGGAAAGAACGGGTCCCAGGGGAGAGGGGGCGGCGGGAACACGGTGGGCGGCGGCACAGGTGCCGCCATTGTGGCGCGCAGGTGTGCCTTTGTGGGCCAGGAGAGGCGCGGCAGTTCTCGCTCGGGAGAAGGGAGAGGGCAGTCTCTGGGGGCCACCTCCGCACAAGGGGAGGAGTGAGGAGTGCGGAGGTTGGCGAGTGCGCAGCTGAGAACACAAGACGCTTCCTCCCGGCCGCCCTCAGGGCCCCCACTCTCCCTAGGAGAGACACCCGGGGCGCTGTCCCTGGTGCTGGAGCCCGGCTAACCCTCGCTCTGCAGTTCCTAAGACGGCCAGCTGAGGGCGCCCGGGACCGCGGCGGACTCCTTAGACCCGGTTCAGAACAGGATTTTGAAAACGCGTTCTTTATTTTCCTGTAATGGTATTCCTAGATAATAAGCCTACCTACACAGCTAATTTCAAAAGTCAAACAATATACTGCCCTAAGAGAAGGAAAAGCTCTCTAGGTCCATAGATAGATATTCCGGCAAGATCACACTACAGGACCTAATGAAGTAACCAAATGCTTGCACCTGTATATGTGTGTGTGTGTGTGTGTGTGTGTGTGTGTGTGTGTGTGTGTACACACCAGGTCTTCTTTAGGTGGGACTCTCCTGACAAAGCTCTCCTGGCACCTACCCACTGAATGACAGTGGTGATTCCTATAGTAATTGCTAAAGACCATAAACACCCTCAGGTATTTCTCTAATGCCCTTTAGGGGACAGAGCCACCCCGGTTGAAACCACTGTCGTGATGGGGACCTTAGCCAGGTGAAGAGGAGTTCACAGAACCCCAGACTGGCTTGGTGGGAAGGGCTGGCCCTTTAGGGAATTGTCAGGGCACCCTATCCCCCGTCTTAAAAATGGGCCAGTAGAAGTCCCAATTGGGAAGGGATTGTACTAGGCAGAACTGGGGGGCCACAACCCAAGTCTCCTCCTGGTACAGGATTCAGTCAGCCTAGCTGTCCTGGGTGGGACTCTGGGCATCAAGCAGTCTCATTTCCAGGTCAGCCTCCCTGCTCTTGAAAATGCCCTTAGCAGGGGGGTAGGAGTGGGAGGCTGGGGGGATTCCAGCCTAAGGTGTGTGACAGGGGCCTTGGCCTCCCCTCTCCTTGGGGATGCCGGAGTTGCACACCTCTGGATCTCCCTGCCCTCAAAAGGCCATCCACTCTCCAACCTCTATTTTTTCCCAATAGTCAGCTGGACATCCTGTGTTCGTGCGTGTGATGTGTGTGTACATGTGTGTCTGTGTGTGTTTATTGTGTGAGCATAGTGTGATCTAAGGGTGTGTGGGCTGGTGTTCACAAACACAGGCATGTGTATGCAAATACAGCCGTAGTCAGTAGGTGAGTGCACACTGATTTGGGGTGTGTGTGAGCATGGTTTGAACTTTGTGTGTGAGTGTGTGTGTGTGTGTGTGCACGTGTGTGTATGGGGGGCTCTGGAATGTAGAACCTGGTGTTTATGTAAGCATGATAGCGTGCATTTTATTTTGATATGCTCTTCTAGGTGCGAGCTGGGTGTTTCTGTGCACAGTACCAGGGCAAATGCATGTGTGACCTGGGAAGGTTCTGCCCAGGTGTGCATGCAGGTTTGCCCCAGACAGTATCTGTTTTGTTCATCCTCTATCACTGGTGTCTGCACAGTGTCAGTCACACAGCAGGCACTCAGTATGTACTTGCTGAAGTATTGAAGGAAGGAAGAAAGAAGCACCTTCCTTTGTGTCTGTGTTTCCAGAAGGACTTTTTTCTCAGGGCCCTCAAGGCACATGGTCCAGAGGATGAACAGAGACACATCCTCAGTGGTGGGGGTCTGAGTGGCGGCATTCATTCTGCTCATTCTGGCCAGGCCAGATGGTCCTGGTCTCAGATGGGGACACTTTGAGTAGGCAGAGGTCTCAGGAACCCACTGAATGAGACTGGGGTCTCAGAACCAGGACAGCGGATGGCTGGGTCAGTAAACTCACTGGGAAGCTGCTTGGAGGAAGAGTGTGAGCCAAGCCCCACACCCTCTTCCATCTCTTCCCAGTTCAGGGTTTATAGCATCTTGGGATTGGGTGGGTGTGGTGTGGCTTGGCTAGAAAAGCGCCAGGCTAAGGATAATAATGCTGCAAGTCCCTGGAATTCTCTGAAGGCAAATGCGTTTTTCCATTATTATATCTTTAACCCATCAAAGTGAGAGTGGGTGTTTTAACAGGTGAGCAAACTGAGGCCCAGGAAGGAAAACTGATGAATGCAGAGCCCAAAGGAGGCTGCCTGGCTGGGCAGGATGCCCAGGACCGCCCTGTCTCCTGCCCAGAAAGTTCCAGGCAGATATCCTGAGTGGGAAACCAGAATTGACCCCCACAAGCTCCCTCTGGAGCCCGGGCTAGAGAGCTTCCTGGGAGACTGCCCCTCCCTATTCTCTTACATTTCCCTGCTGAGGGCTGAAGAGGGAGAGTGGGAGGCAGGTGGGTGGAACTCCCAGAGTTCAACCCAGGGTGAGCTCGGAAGGGGAGCTCTGCAGCCCTCCGCCGCTGCAGCCTTCCCTCCTCCTTCACACAGTCTGGCACCTGTTGGAACAACTTGGGTACAAATCTAGGAGGCCTAGAAGAGGAAGCTTCCTCCTCAAGGGAGGGCCTGAACCATGGAGGGGGAAAGCCTGGCTCTGGTTTCTAAGCGAGAGGCTGGAGGGAAAGGAGGAAGGGAGCTCTGTCCTACTGCAGAGGTGGCAAGGACTTCTGGGTACCAGTTAGGGAGCACCGGCTGGCACTCCCCTGTCACTACTGAGTGCCCAGTGGAGGCCGGATGTCTTGGGGGGGGGGGGCGTTAAAAAAATGTGTTTGAGGTTTCACAGCTAGGAAGTATCAGAGCCTGGTCCAGCACTGACACCCTTATGCGCTGTCTCTGTGTGTGTGTGTGTCTGTCTGTCTGTCTTGGAGGCTGTGCTACTTGCCCAGGCATAGATCTGCCCCATTCTTTCCAACAGCTTCACAGGACTGCGTGGCATAAACGGACCTTAATGGACTTCTCTGGTTCCCTCTGGGTGGCCATTAGTTTGTTTTGGAACCCCTACTAATACATCTTTGCTACCTCCACAAAGACGGTGACTTTGTGCCCTTCAGACTAATGAAAAATAATGCAGCAGCACGTGTGTTCATTAACAGACCCAAGCTCCTCAAAGATGATTCTCAGCGCCTTGTAGCTGTTAACTTGGTCAGTCCTTGGCAAAACCCTCCGAGGTGGGCGTGTTATTTTTGTCAGCCCCATTCTGCAGATGAAGAAACGGAAGCACGGAAAGATTAAGTGACTTGCCCAAGGTCACGCAGCTCACAAGTGGGCGGGCGGAGATTTGAACTCTGGGGGAGTTGAAGGATGAAGGTATAAGCTCCTGCCTCCCTGTCCCTTTGTCACTGGCCATCCGTCTTCAGGCTTACGTGCTGTGACGCAGCAGAGGGCACATTCTTGGAAGTGGTCTTGCAAGTTAAGAAAGTACATTTATTTTTTTTAAGATTTAATTAATTTATGACTGAGAGAGATACCAAGAGAGGGAACACAACCATGGAGGAGCTGGAGAGGGAGAAGCAGGCTCCCCGCTAAGCAGGGAGTCCGATCTGGGGCCGATCCCAGGACCCTGGGATCATGACCTGAGCCAAAGGCAGATGCTTAATGACTGAGCCACCCAGGTGCCCCAAGAAAGTACATTTAAATTCTGCTGTTGCTTGAGGGACCAGAAGCTGGCCAAGGAGTGTCCTGTGCATCCCTGGCTGAGGGAACATGACCCCCACCCTCACCCCACCCCCAGCCAGTGAAGCAGCTGCAGCTGGTCAGAACCCGAGAGCCTGGAGCCCACACTGGGTTCTTTGTCTTCGGTGGGAATCCTGCAGCCCCCACAGCCCCTCTTAAGGACCCACTGTCCCAGCACCAACAGGGCCTCCTGGGGGCCAGGCCCGGCTGGGAAACTTGGCACATAGGAGACTACTTGGCTTCGGTGCCAAGTGGACATGCAGAGTCCACTCAGGAGTTATTCCAGCTGAAAAGACAGACTGACGAGATTGACGGCCATGTCCAAGGCGCTGCAGCAGCCTGGAGAGGCCTGGGGTCTTGGGTCCCAGTCCTGGCACTGTGTAGACCCCACCAGCTCCTGGTCTCCCGTTTCCCCCCGCTCTCTGGGCACCCATGTGCTGCTCTCACTTAGGAAGGGAACACTTCCCCCTCCTCAGGCCAGCCTGCGTGCGCCTAGGCCTTGCCCCTCGGGGGGTCTCCTGGATTGCCCTGTGAGGAGTGGGCTTCCTCCACTGGCCTGGCCGGGCCCTCCACCCAGGTATCTGAGGCCCTGCCCAGAGCAGAAAGGCAGGAGCACCTGCCAAGAGGGAACCAGACGATCCTCTAAACACCAAACCGAGGGGATAGTTCTAGGCCCAAGGCAATCTCCCTGGCCCTGCCCGGCCTTCAAACAAGGGGCTCTTGACGGCTCCTTTGCGGTATGTGGAGAGAAGGGGTCTGGGGTGGGGGCAGGGAGGGGAGCTGGGGGCCGACCCTCCAAGAGAGAAGCAATTGCTGTGAACCAAGGTCAGTTTCTTCGTGTCTGAAATGGGGAGACCAGCACACCACTTCCCCCTGCCTGCGTGAGACCAACTGTGAAGGTCGGTACTCAGACCAGTCATTTCCCAGGGGAAGCTGGGGTTATAGCCCTGGCCCAGGGCCCAGGTGGAACAGGTCCTGAAAGGCTTCCGAAGAATTCCTGCCAGCCTGTCGCCCTGCCCTCTTGTTGTACCCTTGGTTGTCCTCCCCTCCCCCTACCTCTCTTCTCTGGGCATTCCCTTAGTCAGAAAATCTCAAGGCTCTGAGGGCTGCCCTGGGGTAATCCCTTCCTCTTTGGGGGCCAGAGGGGGCATTCTGGAAGGGGTGGGCGAGTCCAGGGGGCCGGGCCAATGAATGTCCCGTGTCTGGGGACACATCTTCAGTTGGGGGCAGGAGGGACAGCTCCCTTCAGGGTGGGGCGCTGGGCAGAGATCTCTGAGTGAGCAGCGTGCAGAGGAGGCAGTCCGGTGTTTGCTGAGTGAATGAGCAACCTGCTGTGGGACTCAGAGCCCAGATCCTCCGCAGAAGGTTGCAGAGTGACAGAACCTAGTGGGGCATCTTCATCCCCTTTGCTACTCCTCCTCACCAGCCAGTGTGGGGGGGGGGGGGAACCTAGGAGAGGGGGATGAGAGTGGGCAATAGAAGGGCACTCTAGAGACTGTGCCCCTTCCTTCACTCATCCATTTGCCTGAAAAGCAGAGCTTTTGACTTACAGCCGAGACTCACGCAGCAGCCATTTATTGAGCGCTTACTGTGTGCGGGGCCTGGGCTGAGCACTCTGCATGAATGAATAAACTCCTTCCAGCACCACAGGGGCGTGTGTGTGTGTGTGTGTGTGTGTGTGTGTGTGTGTGTGTGTGTGTGTGTGTTGGCGGGGGGTGGGGCGGAGTTCCATTTTGCAGATGAGAATATTGAGGCACAGAGAGGGCAAGGACTTGCCCACAGTGCAGACCATTTTGACCCTGGATTCCAAGTTCTTGACCCCGCCCGCTGCGAGTTTCCCCCTCCTCGTGGAGCCGGGCGGGAGTGGGAAGGGGGCAGGGGTGTGTGTGGGGGGGAGATCCGCCGGCACCGCCCAACGGCTCCGGGGAGGGGGAGGTGGCACAGGGTGTTGTCTGCAGAAGAGGGTCTGTAGCCCCGTGCGCCCCCGGTCGGGGGTGGAGGATCGCTGTTGGCCAGCGCCCCCCTTCCCCACGGAGGCCCAGTGCGCCCCACATCCCCCCCGCCCCTCTCCCAGGTCCCCGCTCGGAAAGTCCCGCGAAGCCCCCGCCCCCGGCCCGCGGGCGGCGCGAACAAGCGGCCCTTTCTGCGCGCGGCGGCCCCCGGCAGCTGGCCCGCGGCCCGCGGGGGCGCGGACAATCCCGGGGCTTGTGGCCGGGGCGGGGCGGCCCGAGTTGCCAAGGTGACCCGGGCGCGGGGAAGGCGGCCCCGGCGCGGCGCGGGCGGCCGGGCGGCCGGGCGGCGGCGGCACCATGAGCGGCCGGAAGCGCAGCTTCACCTTCGGGGCCTACGGCGGGTAGGTGCGCCGGGCGGGGGCGCCCGTGTGCGCGCGGAGGCCCCCGGGGTGGGCGGGCCGGGAGCTGGGGGCGCCGCACTTGCGAGTCTGGGTTTGCGTGTGAGGGGAGCGCTTCGGGGTTGAGTCCGCGTGTGCGCGTGCGTGTCTGTGGGTCCCGGCCGGCTGCCCGCGGACACCCGTGGGCGCGCGAGGGCTTGGTGGGCTGTTCCGTGCGTGACGGCGCCTCTGCACAGGGCTGGGGTGCGGAGCCGGTGGGTGCGCGCCCCCGGGTCGGGGCGCGGCCCTGCAGGAGCCTCTACTTGGCCTCTGAAGTTGCCGGGCGCCTTCAGTGAGGCTTTGGAAGGAGAGAGCCTAGAAGCCATCAGCAGGCCCAGGCTTACGTTTCCCTGCCCGCCCCCCAAGTCCGGGGCACCTGAGCTGCCCCCTTTCTGGGGCCACCTGGCTCTCAGAAACCTCCTCCTCCCGAGGCTGCTGGCTACCCGGGCTTGGAGACTTAGGGCCCTGGAGGCAGAGTGGTGGCTGGTCCGTCTTGGGGTCACCATTCCTCCTGACCCCAAGTGTCCACCTCCAAGGAGAGCAGAGTAGGGCTGGGGGGGATTTTTGCCTTAGGCAGAGATTTGGCAAATTGGAAGGAAGACAACGTGCAGAGACTGGGGCCGGAGCCCCTTCCCTGGCCAGCCAGGTAGTTGGATGACCTTCCACCGGGCCCTGCCTCCTTGTGGTAGGGGAGACACACAGGACCCGCCTTGGGGAGCTGAGCGGTTGGAGCGCTCATGTGTAATGCTGCTGGGGCAGGGCAGGTGCTCTGGGAGCTGTGGGGGTGGTGTCTGAGGTGGCAGCCTTCACTAAATGCCCAGCCTCACCAGGGACCCTGGCAGAGGGGCTGGGGAGAGGGGTGGGAGACAGGGGCCCTGCTAGCCTCCAGGCGATGAGAGGAGGCTGGGGAAGTCCCAGGACTCCTGGTCACTGACACAGAGAGGCAGCTCAGGAAGTGTGGCTGGGGTCCGTGGTGGGAGCTGAGACAAGCCCTGACCTCTCAGGTCTCCCTTTCCTTGTTCGCAGAGTCCACATGAGCTGACCCCTAGGAAGACCCCCGCCCTGCCTCCCCCTCTGGCAGAGTCTGGTTTGGGCCCCCTTCCCCTTTCTCCTCTGGCCTCTGGGCAGGAGGCAAGAGTTGTTTGTTGTCCCAACAGCTGCCCAGTCTCTTGGCCCCCAGCTGGGCAGGAGGGTGGAACCCTCCCCAACCCTCCCTGACCTCAAGGTGCCCTCAGAGGGCAATATCCACACCCTCTCTGTGACGTCGGACTTGGAGGGATTTGGGGAAAACAAAGTCTGGGGGTAGCCCCTGAGTGCCGGGGCTTACGTTCTTCCTCTGGCCGTGCAATGAGGCCGGGCAGGGAGTGTGTGTGTGTGTGTGTGTGTGTGTGTGTGTGGGTGCTGGGGTGAGGTGGGAGAGGAGACCCCTCATGGTCACCTGGGTGGATACGAGTGAGCTCTAGCTCTGGGATGGAGGCAGGCTGCCAGGAAAGTGGGGGGATGGTTCTTCCTGCCCCCCATAAACCATAAACACCCACATCCTTCAATCCTGCCTGGAATTCCAATCCTGTCCCACTCCACCTATTCCCAAACCCCCCATCTTGGCCACCAGCCCCTAGTCTGGTCCTGGGCCCCTGCTCCCCTACCCCTGTGCCCCCAATCCAGCCTTTTTCCCTTTTACTCTTCCACTCCACGCCTTCCCATGTCCCCAACCGGACACTGCAGAGACCTAACCAGGTCTCTGCAGCCTGTGGGGGATTGTGACTGTGCATCGGCACCCAAGAAACAATATCTCCTCCAGGCCCCGCGGGCAGGGTGCTGGGTGAATTGGGGTTGGCCTGATGTGCTAGGCGGGGCTGGGTGAGAAGGGGCTGCCCCCTCATTTGCTGCCCCTCTTGCTGTGTTTCAGAGTGGACAAGTCCTTCACCCCTCGCCGAAGTGTGTGGTGAGTACTGGGAGCTCTCAGGAGGGGCTGGGCTGCTTGGCGGAACCTTGGGGACACTCCCAAACCAGTCCCCCACCCTACAATGACAGACCAGACCCCACCAACCCTGCGGCCACCCTCTCCAGGTGATGCAGGGGGCAGGTTAAATTTTAGTTCTGCTTAGCACCTGTGTGACCTTAGTGATTCACTAACCTCTCTGACCCTCCGTGTTCTCCTCTGTGAAATGGGGATTAAAATGCCCCTTTAACAGAGTGTAAAATTGTAAAACAAACAAACAAAACGCCTAAAAAAAAAAACAAAAATAAGGCCTGACATACTGTAGGCCCTCACTGAAAGTGCTTTCTTCCCTCTCTTCCCTCCTCATGGCCCCTGGGGGGCTGAGGGTGCCCTTGACCCCAAATCCTCTAGTTCCGTCCCATACCTAGCCTTCACAACCCCCTCCTGCAGCCTGTTGCCCCAGTCTGAGGCTGCCCTCTCTTTGGAGGAAGAGGGGGCAGCTGTGTCTGCAGCTTCCCCCAACAGCGAGAGCAGTGGGTGGAGGTGCGGCCTCGCCTCGGGATCCACAGCACCCCGGAAGCCCAGCAGGCGGGTGCCTCCCAGCTTCCCCAGCCCCAAAAGCACATGGGCCCAGCTGGCTGCTCCTGTTACCACTTCAACTCCAGCAGGAGAGCTCAGCGCTTCCTGCCCCTGCTGGGGGCTTCCTAGGGTCCACAGGCCCTGCAGTGTGCCCCCCCCCCACAGCTACTAGACCACTCCTGTCTGGCACCATTGCCCCACCTGCTGCTGAGTGCCCCAGGAAGCCACACCTGGGGAGGGAGGCACCCAGGTGCCCAGGCTGAGATCCAGGACCTGCCCTTTTATCTTCCTTTGATGTTCTCTGTGCAACCTAGGACCAGTCACTCCCCCTCTCTGGGCTTTATCTCCCGCTGCTGTGCCCAGTCGATTTGAGATTCCAGTAGTGCAGGATCATATGCTAAGCCCAGGGCAGGGACAGGGTGAGGGGAGATAGAGATAAAGTGAGGAAGACGCCATCCTTTTCTTCAAGGACTTCATTAATAGTGTTTTAGCAACAGCCACTTGTCAAGGACCTGCTGTGTACCCAAGTACTGTTAGGTTCAGGAACTGTATCATGCCACATAGTCTTTACCGTATCCTTGAGTTAGGGACTGTTATCTCTAACTACAGATGAGAACAGTGATGCACAGAGTGGAGGAAGTGACTTGTCCAAGGTCACACAGCTATTCGGGGACAGAGCTGGGATTTGAATCTTAATCTTCCAGACTCTGCAGATCCTAGAGTCTCATGCATTCTGTCCCAGGGCCTCCAGACCACACGGTGGGTCTGAGCCCTTGAGAGAGGTCTTGAAGATGGAGAGGTGACCCAGAACTCCTCTAGGGAGCCCTGAACAAAGCATCAGAGATGAGGGCCCAGGACTGATGGTAACTGACTAGCTGTGTGACTTTGGGCAAACCTCTTCCCCTCTCTGGGCCACAAACTTCTGAAATAGGATTTTGGAATCACGAGGATTTGGCCAGTCCTCAAAGTGCCTTGCCCCACACACCCTCCTCCCTGGAGATGCTGTCCAAGGTGCTAACCTCTAAGGCCCTCCCTTCTAAGCAGATTGCTTAGCTTCCAGCCTGTGCCTGGCATATAGTTACTGCTCTGTAAATAGGGGTCATTTTGATGATGAATTATGACTTTCTGGCTAGTCTAGGACTCACTTCTCTTGTGACCTGCATTTCTGATCAGTGGGAACATAGCCCCTGAGAGCACCAGCTCCGTACCTTTGCTCACATTTTCCCATCCCCTTGACATGTCCTCTCCCCCCATTCCCACAAGCCCTCACCACACCTCAAGCCCTCCAGCCCACCTTTATCACTGTGTGTTGAGTGTTTTCTTTCCCGATCCCCACGTTCTGTCTTTCTCTCCTTAGAGTACCTCCCTCTGCTTATCATGCCTGTAGAGCGCACATTCACGCTCATTTCTGGAGTAACAGAAAGAGCGTGGCCTTCAGAGTCTGACAGGTGTGGACTTGAATCTGCCTCTGCTGCATGTTAATGGTGTGACTTTGGGCAGGTCACTTCCCCTCAGTTAAGTGTGGAATTGGATCTCTCAGTGAGTTGAATGTGTCGGTCTAACGCTGTGGTACAAGGCAGGCTCTGAGGTCCTTGAAAGCAGGGGTTCCTTGAGTTATTTTTGACTTAGGCCTATTTTCTAGCATGAGTCACCAAAAAGCTGGGCTCTCTTCTTCTCATGTCTCTGTCCTCCACACAGTCTTACACAGCTGCCCAAACCCAGGAAATGCTTAATAGATGTCAGTGGCGTTGAATTAAATGTGTTCAGAGTGGAACACTTGAAACTTTGTCAAGTAGGCTGTGAGAGCTTCCTGGAAGAGATGTGGCTTCCTCCACCCCCTTTAAAAAAAGGATGAAGAAGGGGCACCTGGGTGGCTCAGTGGTTTAAGCCTCTGCCTTCGGCTCAGGTCATGATCCCGGGGTCCCGGGATCGAGCCCCGCATCGGGCTCTCTGCTCCTCGGAGAGCCTGCTTCCTCCTCTCTCTCTGCCTGCCTCTCTGCCTACTTGTGATCACGGTCTGTCAAATAAATAAATAAAATCTTTAAAAAAAAAAAAGGATGAAGAAGTTGGGGCTTAGCTCAGGGAGCAGCGAGGTCTGATATAGGCCAGATGTGATCATGGCTGGATTCCCCTACCCCCTGCCCCTCGCCAGCAGGTTATCTGCCATGGAGAAGCTCAGAACAGGTGTGAAGAAAGGATGAGGCCCAGTGTGAAGGTTAGGAACCAGTGGGAGAGGGGGGTAACTGTGTTTCTGCAGACCTAATAGGGATTGGACATTGAAGGTGAATTCAGATGGTGGGGCGAGGAAGGAGGCGGAGAGGTGTCAGGGTTGGGAGAAGGCTAAGTAGAGTTGTGCAAGGGAGGGGTTCTGGAAGAGGACCTTAAGGCTAGGAGTGGGGTGGGGGCGGGGCAGGACTCAGCAAGGATTACCTGCCAACAGCATGTCACACTGTCTCAGGTGGTCTCGGTTATGATGACAGTCTTGCAGATTGGCCTTAGTTTCCCCACTTTGGAGGCCAAAACCAAGACTGAGAACTGGCGAGGGCTGGGTTTGAATCCAGCATTTTCTCCTGCCCAGGAAGGGGCCTTGGCCAGATGAGGAAGCCAAAGAAATGAGGGAAGTTTTGATTACGAGGTGAGGGAGGAGAGGAGAATGCAATGACCCTGAGCACCCCCAGAGCAGGGGTCACTGCTCAGCCCCATGTGTCCCCCCCCCGGGAAAGGCCATCTGGTCGCCCAGAGATCTCCCGTTGGCAACGATGGTACCGGTTGCTCCCACATATGACGCTTTTCCTGGGTCTCGGACCCTGGGCCAAGCACTTCAGCTTAATTATTTCATTCCCTCCTTGTGCCAGCTTTACGCAGCAGAGACCGTGAGAGACGATTCCCATCATTTCCCCATTTTAGAGATGAGGAACCTGAAGCTCCGGGAGGGGCTGGAGCCAGCCCAGAGGCACACAGCGAGGGATGAACCCAGACCGGCAGTGCGGTCAGCCTGGCCCCGTAGCTACAGGCCTTGCTCTCTTGGATGCTGTGTGTGCTGAGTGTGAGGTCGGGGTGGGTGGTCCCTGTCCTCAGGTGGCTCCTCTCTGTAAGCACTGAGCTGGAAGCCTGGGGGGCCTGTGTGCTGCTGCAGGAAGCATGAGGCCGGCCTCATTAGTGGCTCTGAAATGCCAGGCAGGCACAGCCCGCTGGGCCTCCTCATCTATTATGCATCTGGTGGGCAGGCCCCCGGCAGGCAGCTGGCAGAGCACACGGGGAGCCAGCAGCTGCTTCCTGAGCCCACACCTGCCACCATACCTCTGGGCAGGGATTCCCCCAAGGCATGCCAAGGCATCTCCTGCCTCATCCCCCTGGCCCACCTTGGGTAAGGGAGTCCCACTGGGGACAGAGGCGTGGATGCTGATGACCCTCTCGTTAGCCTGCCCAGCCCAGCAGCCACTTCTGAGTGAGGCTGGGACCTTGACTGTGCTGGGGGTCACTTGGGACCAGGGAGGGCAGGGGCAGGCTGCAACAGGGTTTTCCGGGCCCAGGCTCCTGGCTGCACAGAACCTCAGAGCTATGAAGTTGTGGTCATTTATTCATTCAGCCACAAAAAAACTAGCAAGTGACTTCTGTATGCCAGGCACATTTCTAGGGACAGCAGGAAATGAGACAGGCCCAGTCCTGGTCTTCAGAGAGCTTGGTGCGGCCAGAAATTCACCTCTTGGAGCCTCAATTTCCTTGTCCATAAAAGGGGGACTAGAGGAGACAGTCTATAAATAGGTAAGAAATGAACCGTGATGATTGTGCTGAATTTTAAGGAATATATATATATATATATACATATATATACTTTTTTTTAAGATTTTAGTTTATTTATTTGACAGAGAGACCGCAAGAGAGGGAACACAAGCAGAGGCAGAGGGAGAGGGAGAAGCTGCTTCCCTCTGAGCAGGGAGCCTGATGTGGGGTTGGATCCCAGGTCCCTGGGATCATGACCTGAGGCGAAGACAGATGCTTAATGACTGAGTCACCCAAGTGCCCCTAAGGATTTTATATTTAGCAACCTCTACAACCAACTTGCAGCTCGAACCCATAGCCCTGAGATCAAGAGTCGCATGTTCACCGACTGAGCCAGCTAGGTGTCCCCAGATGTGCTGAATTTTAAAGCAAGGGTTCATGCTACCAAGAGCTCATCCTTAGCTAAACCTTACTGCGTGCCGGGCTATGTTCCAAACACTTTTCATGGATTGATGGATTTAATCTTCACAACCGCCCCACGAGGGCGCTACTGTTATTACCCCCATTTAGGGCTGAGGAAACTGAAGCAGCAGGGAGGTCAAGTAGCGTGTTGAAGGTCTCTTGGCAAGACTGAGATTTGCACCTAAGCAGCCGGGCTCCGGTTTGCTATCACCCTGGGCTCCACGGCTGAAGGATGGTCCAGGGAGTCGTGGAGGGCCTTCCTGAGGGGGTAGCATTTGAACCCAAACCTGAAGAGTAAGAGGAGCTGGATGTGGGAGGAGTTAGCCAGAGGAAGGAGGCATTCTTGACAGAGGCAACAGCAGGCACAAAGGCCCTGAGGCAGGAACAAGCTTGGAGTGTCTTGGAAACAGGGAGGAAGCCAGTAAGCCTGGAGGGATGAGGGAAAATGAGGTCAGGGGTGGGTTGGGAGAGCAAGGAGGAGGGAGATCAAGCAGGACCTGCTGGGAGTTTGGATATAATGTCAGTGACTGACAGGCAGAACGATTGAGTCTCAGACTCCCGGCTTTGTAAAATCTTAGAATCAGAGAATCTGGGCCTTCTGGAATCTTTGGAAATGAAAGAGAATTTTGAGATACCCTCCTATAACCTCCCACCTAGCAAGAAGTCCTTGCTTTGGTTCATGACCACTTTGAGTATCGGAATGAGGCTTTGGGGGTCTCCTGAGAAAAATTCACTTTTATTTTCAAGACCTCCTGAAGCCCACCATCCCTCCTTAAGATCATCATGACCTCCAAGCAGCTCCTTGACTAGCTCTTCCTTGCTCACTCCTAGTGACAGGAGGCCCACTCTCCTCGAAGTAGTCCATTCCATATTTGGATATCAAAAATTCTTCCATACTTACAACCAGTTGCCTGAGCCTAGATGTAGCCTCGGGGGCCTCCGATCGCCCACGGTGGCCGTTTAATGAGATAAGGACAGAGATCCTATCTCCCCGAGTCTGTTGTTTCTGGACTCAACAGCGACTTGTTCCAGTCCTTTGTCATTTTCATCCTCTGTTCAGCTTAGCTCTTGCAAACCTTAAAGCCCTTTATCTTCCTTTGGGGCCAGGCGATGGCCCCTTCTAAGGAAGGCCATTTCCTTCTGGGGAGGGAGGGAGCTCCTGGGAGAGAGCCCAGACAAGAGAGACCCCCCCCTCTTCCAAGGAAGAGCCCCTCCAGCTTAGGAGACAACAGACGATCCCTTCCAGAAGGGTTTTGGTCCAAGGACTGCTGCTGTTTTCCCGTGGGATCTTGGGCAGTGAGTCCCCATCTCTGGCTACTTTCCCCTTGCCTACCTTATGCACAGTGAGGAGACAGAAGAGGTCCATTGGTACTTGCAGCTCTAAGGTTCTCCGTCTGGAGGGCCCTGCTCGCCTCTACACCCCAGCAATGCTCAGACTCAGGTCCCTGTGTAGGTGGTGCATGGGATGATTTGGGTTCCGTTCTTTTGGCAGCCCTGGCTTCAGATTCCAACTTCAGTTTTTCTTACTTGCTGTGCCACCTGGCAGACGCCAGTCCACCTCTCTGAATCTCAGATTGTCCATAACAGTGAGAACTGTATTGCTTACCCCACAGGAGTCTTAGAATGAAATAAGTTCCATGTGTGTCCTCAGTGGATGTTTTCCCTTTTACCAAGTGTTTGCATTTTAAGAGAAAAGCCTCATTACACCAGAGAGAGACTCAGTAAGATTCTAATACTAAATTTGAGGCACTATTGAGGGGGTTTGGTTGAGAAGCAGTGGTTGTAAAGGGGACTTTTCTAATATTCCCAAATCCCCTAAAGACTTTCCTCAGTTCAGGGTCTCCCCCCAAGGCAGTCATTCATTCATTCAGCCAATTAATTCAGCAAATATTTAGCATGGGGATGCCCTCTGAGGGCCAGCCAGACACTGGGGATGTGACACTGGAGATGAGACAAACAGGAAGTGAGGAAGGAGGTGGTTCTACTGCGGGTGATAAGTGTCGATTGGGAAGATACAGGGAGTCTGAGAAGGACTCCTCCCCCACACCTAGGAATCAGGAGAGGCTTCCTGGAGGAAGTGGCCCAGCAGCACTGTGGAGGGAGAAAAGTATGTGATGGCCTGTGCCGGACACAGGACAGAAGTGGACCTGGCAGCTGAAGGTGGGAGGGGTAGCCATCAGGTTATATCCTTGCAAACCCCACGGTGACTTCCTGTGAGCGCTCCAGAGGGTCTGAACCCCCAGGCCACCACAGGGCAGAGGCCTGCCAGGGTCCCCTGCCCTCCTTCCTGCTCCTGGAACTGCTCTACGCTGTGCTGTGTACGGTGTAAGTTTGCTTCTCTGGGGCTCATTTTTTTCACCTGTAAAATGAAGAAAACAAAAGCACCTCTTTCGGAGATTACTGTGGGGACAAAATGAGATCATGTGTGCCAAGGTGGAAAGCTTCCGCTGGCCCGGAGCGATGGCAGCGACTGTGGTTATTGCCATGTCGTCCTTATGTGCGGGGTCCTGCAGAGGGAGGAAACAGTGTGAACTCTGGCGTCTGGAAGCTCACCAGCTGCCAGGAGGGGAGAGCTGCATACAGGCAAGCACGCTCTCCGGCTTTCAGCCCTGAGAAGGCTGGCTGATGCAGCCAGACAGGCCTGCACAGTCCCGGCTGGGTGGCCTTGTGCAGTGGCTGCACTCGCTGATCTGTGGTTTCTTCCTTTGTTCAGTGGGGTGTCCATAGTCCCCACGTGAGCGACGGGGAGAGCAATGACAAGGTACTTTGGAAGGGCTAGCCAGTACCTCAAACTGCACCAGCTTCTGGGCCCAGGTGACCTGGAAAAACATAACCCTCCCTCTCTGAGGCTTGTTTTCCTGCCTATAAGATGGGAAGATTGGCTACAAAAACATTCCGATGTGCTGGGTTTCTAGCAGAGTCAGATAGTCGCTAATCTTGACTGGGTCTGTTTCGCTGTGTGATCTTGGGCTAGAGACTTAACCTCTCTGAACCTCAGTTCCCACATCTATAAATAGGGACAATCTTCACTTCCCGGGATTCTTTCGTGGCTTCCATTAGGTATTTGTTCATTCAACAAATATTTTCTGAGCCCCTACCGTGTGCCAGGTAGTGTCTAAGAACTGGGGACACAGCAGCAAGTCTAATGGCCATGGTGTCCGGCCTTGTGCAGGTTACCTTCCAGTGCAGAAGACAGATGCAAAATGAGCTAACAGACAAACTGGGTCATTTCAGATGGGTAATGGGTAATGAGTGACAGGCTAAGTGGGAAGGGGGTCCTCCTTGGCTAACAGTATGAGGGAGGGCCTCTCGAGGCCTGAGTGGGAAGGGCTGGCTATGGGAAAGGGAGTCCAGAAAGAAGGCAGAGTGAGTGAGTGTAAAGGGTTTGAGGCAGAAGCAAGACTCCCTGCCCCACCCCAAATCTGGAACATTCCAGATCCTCTCCTGGCAGCAGGTGGAAGGCAGCTGAGCAGCCAGGGGCGTTGGAGGCCTACTGTCTCTCAGATCAAGAACTGCTGCCCACGAGGCAGGTCAGGGGGAGGGGGTGGGCATTGTGGGCAGGCTGGCAAGACCAGGCTTGAGTTGGGCCTTGAGTGGGCAGAATGTCCTCTGAGCTGGCAGTGGTGAAGGCCTGGGCCCACCTGGCTGCTCTCTTGCCAAGAAGTATTCTGGGGTCTGGCACAGAGATCCTGGGCAATTTGCGGAGGAGTTTGGGGCAGGGAAGCAAGGGAACTTACGCTTATTTCCTCATCCCAGCCAGCCTGAGTCTGGGCACTGGCCACGAGTGTCTTGGCCAGATCTGGCCCACCCATGGGGCCAGAGGCTCTTTGAGATGACCCCCCTCGTATGCACACACGCGTGCACACACACACACACACACACGGTTTCCATACTTACGGTCATGGACTTGACTCCTGTCCAGACAGCTTTGTCATGAGCATAGAGTTATATCCATACAGGGTCCCTCCTGGCACAGAGCCTCACTGAACATCGACTGTGTGCTAGGCCCCCAAACAGATCTGGGCCTCACCCAAGGAAGCTCCATTTCTAGAAGGAGAGATTGGCAGTGATGGAGGTCACAGCGGGACACGTGCAAGGCAAACTGGTCAGTCCATGAGGGTTGCACGCTTCTGCAGAACCCTCCAGGACAGGGTTCTGGAGAAGCGGGTCAGGGGAGGGGCGGCTTGAGCTAGTGTGAGACAGGGGTTCCAGAAAGCCTGGAGAAGAGGGTACCACCTGCGGTGAGATGAGGGAAGACGGGGCGTGTGTAACAGGTAGGGGGTGTGGTGTGTGCGCAGAGGCCTCGTGGGCTGCGTGAGGCTTGCAGGCCGTGAGGAGCTGGGGGGGGCGCTTTGAGGCAGGCGGATGACGCGAGAGATGCAAACCCCCACACAGCCCAGACACGAACGCTTTCTCTCCCACCCACATTTCACGTTCCTGCCAGGCCTGCCTTGACATCCTCCCCCACGGAGACACACAACCTATCGCACCACCAGACAGAGCCGCAGAAAACTCTGAGCTGGCTTCTAGCAAAAGCGTCAGACATTTGCCCCACTGGCTTGCCAAGTGCAAGTGGCAGGGCGCTCTGACTCAGCCGGGACTGACCTTTGTCCAGTCCACATCTGCATGGCCGTGCGCCTGCCCCCTGCACTCTCGACAGGAGCGTCACTGTCCCCTGCACGTGGCAGGTGGCTTCCAGCTTGGGGAGCACGGCGGCTGGCATCCTCTCATTGAATGCTCCCAGCAACCCTGCTGGGAACAATCATCAACACCATTTTGCAGCTGGGGAAACCAGGCCACACAGCTAGAGCTTGACATTGTGGGAATCTGAACGCAGGTCCACCTAACCTCTAGATGTGTTCAGTGGCCCGTTCAGACTCAGGCACATGTGGATATGTGTGTCGCCTCTCCAGGCTCTTGTGGAAAATGTGGCAGGCAACCTCCAATGACAAATTCTTCCAGATACAGGTCGATCAACATGGAAAGCTATTTAGGGCCCCAGTGCGTGCCCACCTGCCCAGGGACCCTGCAGCCTCTGTGGGGTAAGGTCAGTGGTGGGACTGAACACCTGCCAGCCCGCCAGCCCGGGGCAGCTCAGGGCACAGAGCTGAAGCCTGGAGCTCGGACTCTGCATTTACATTTGCAAAGAAGGCAGACAGCCCTGTCCCCCCTAACCCCAGTAGGCTAACCCCAGCTGGCCTGGCTCCCAGGACATGACAGCTGAGGGCCCGGGGCGTGGCCCTGGGCCCAGCTGCCTGGGCTGCTTTTCTCCAGTCTTCTCCCTTCCTGACCTCAGAGAAGACTGCCTAATGCGTAATATAGGGGGAAGAGCGTGGGCTTCAGAGTCAGTCAGAACTGGGGGTACAGCCCAGCTCTGTGACTCCTGACCAGGGGACTTTGGACATTGTCCTTAACCTTCCTTCTGTGTCAGCTTCTCCTCCTTAGGATAAAGAGTGGAGAGTATCTACTTCAGGATGACTGAGACGGGTAGGAGTCCGCTACTCCCAGAGCTGACTCATAGTCAGTGCTGATTTTCTTTTTTCTTTACTTTTTTTTTAAAGATTTATTTATTTTTTTATTTATTTGACAGAGAGAGAAGAAACACAAACAGGGGGAGTGAGAGAGGGAGAAGCAGACTCCCGCTGAGCAGAGAGCCCGATGCGGGGCTCGATCCCAGGACCCTGAGATCATGACCTGAGCCGAAGGCAGAGGCTTAACCCACTGAGCCGCCCAGGCACGCCCCAAGTGTTCAGATTTTCTTAAAGAGATCTTTTCTCCCCCCAATTATAAAAATAGTAAGTGTTCATCGTAAAGATCCAAAAAAATGCAGAAAATATATCCTGTAGAAGGCAGGCGTGCCTAGTGGTCCTGCTTCCCAGAGATAACCCACGTGAACTTCTACATTTCATCTTTAATTTTTACAAGTGAGGTTTTTGTTGGGCAACTTGCTTTTTTTTGTTTTTTTAACTTAACGATATACTTCAAACCCCTTTTCCCATCTGGACAAGAGGCCTCCTTTGTGATCAGTGTGCGGCCGTCCACGCTTTGCGTGGGCCTTGAGGATTTTATCCAGACTCTTTGAATGGACGTTGGGGGTAGCTTCCAGATGTGGGCGCCTGCAGACGCTGCTGCCACGATGTCATCTGTTCGTATGTTTTTATACATGTGGGTATAAATGTCTAGAGATGGAGGGGTTGGGCCGAAGAGTATACACATTTTCGTCTGTAACAGGAGCGGCCCAAACCCCTGCAGAGAAGCGGTAGCAAGCAACGGGCCCCCACAGATCTGGAAAAGTCCACGTCTCAAAATCATGCGAATTTACCCATCGCCTCCGCCACCCTGCACAGGGACCCTGGAGCCATCAAGAGGCGTAGATTCCAAACGCGGGAGGCGCCTGGGAGGTCATCTCGTCCAGCTGCACGGTCCCCTTACTCCTCCTGTCCCCACACCTTAGGAATCTCCCCACTGCACCCCTGCGCGGCCATGTCTGGCTTTGCTCAGGGCCTCACGTGTTGGTTGTTTCCCTCTTGGGCAGCTGCAGCTGGCCTTCTCCCAGCTTCCACCCAGGACTCCCGTCTCCAGTCCTCAGCAACCCACATAGAACAGGAAGAAGGAAGAAAGGAGGAGAGAAGGGAAGGCCAGGAAGTATTTAGGGTTAATGCTGATAGTCTTCACATGGACGAACTTATTCAATCCTCCTGAACCCTTTGGAGGCAGGCACTGTCTTTATTCCCATTGCATAGATAAGGAAATTGAAGCTCAGAGATGTTAAGTAACTTACTCAAGGTCACACAGACATTAAGTGGCAGAGCTGGGGTACAAACTCAGGCGTCCGGCTCCAGAGCCCACACCTGTGATGCTACACTGCTTCTTCAGGCAGGAGCTTGTATACGCAGCTCTAGGCTAGTCGGACTATGCATGTAACCTCTGATTTATTCTACACAACCACCCAGCAAAGTAGGTCTTACTAGTAACTTCCTGTTGCAGATGAGGAAGTAGGCTCAGAGAAGAGAAGCAGCTTGGAGCAGTCGGCCCCCTCCCCTGCCCCCGCCAGGCAGAGTAAGCCCACCAGGGTTCTGGTGCTCCCATTTGTCTCATCCTCCCGTCCATCCTGCTGGAGGATGTCAGACCTGGGCCTTAGCACCGTCTAATCAGAATCCCAGTTCCCCATGGAATCGGCTTGAAGAGATCGTGATCACTTAATCCCGTCCACGTGCTGATTTATAGGCAAAGCCAGGGCTCCTCCTTGTCATCTGTGCTTAGGACATGGCGACCCTGTCCCTCTCCGAGAGGATTTTTGCCTTGGCCTGGCAGGGACTTTTGCTCACCGGCCTTGCCTGGGGCCCACGAGAGGGTGAGCCCACCAACTAGGGAGGGAGAGGGATGGACTAAACAAGGCCCCAGCACGCGAAGGCTCAGTGTCAGGGTGTTGGGACCCAAGGAGTGCCAAGAACAGCTAGAGAACAGTGGGCCGGGTGTCCCTCAGGCTTTGCTTGGAGGTGGGGGAGGCTGGGCTCACTCTGCTCAGATGCCAACACCCCAACTGCTGTCTGGCCCAGAGCAGGGGGCAGGACACGAATCCTGAACAAGTGACTGAGCGTAGGGGTGAAGGTCAAGTGGGGGAGGGGGCAGATTGGTGTGAGTGAAGGAATGCGTGGGGTGCAGAAAAGGGAGACCAACCCCCTGGGCAGCAGAGGCGGGGAAGGACAATGAGGTCAACGAGGAAGGGGGAGTGTAGGTGGCATTGGGCCCCAGTCCACGGGAGCCGGGAAGGGCCCGGCTCACAGCCTCCCTGGGCCCTGGAGGTGGCAGCCTGTGGCAGGCCCGTCAAGGAGGCCCGTCCGGTGTCCACAGAACGAGGGTGGAGCAGTGGGTTGGAGCAGCACCTTGGGCCACCACCATCCTGGCTTCTGGTTTCTTCCACAGGGACCGGAGGAGATAACGTTATCTGCCTTAGGTGCTTTGGGAGGTCTGTTGGGAAGGTCTAGCGCGAAGAAGGCAGTTTGTAGACTGTAAAGTATCAGGCTGGGTGAGCAGCTGTTGTCATTACCCCGGCAGGAAGAGGCCCCGTGCCTAGGTCATCTCGGTGTCACTCCTCCCCCCTGCCCCGAGTGCAGGGAGGAGTTCATCCCAGGGAGGCGCGGGGGCGGGGGGGTGGGGGGTCACGCCTAGGCCACAGCAGAGCTCTGGACACCTGGGCACGGGAGGCGCTGGCAAGCAGCAGGTGGATGGGAGGCCCAGGCTCTAGGTGCTGTGCCCCCGGGTGGGGGCCGGTCCCATGACCTCCTCTTGGGGCTGCCAACCTGTTGTTTGCTCAGGAGGCCGCCTCCTGGCCCGGCTCCGGCATCCGGGTGTCTTGGCGCTCAGCCAGCACGGAGTGAGGGTGGGGGCCCCAAGGGCCGCCTTCCTGCTCACCCCCTCTGCCCAGCCTGGAGACTGAAGCCTGTTCCTTCCATTCCCAAGGGGGCCCCACCGATGCTAGCTCTTGGTGGTTGTGGGACCCCGGCCCATCTAGCAACACTTCCGAGCCCCTGCTTCCTTATTCTGAAAGGTGTGACAGTCCCTCCATTAGGATTATCGCTATAAGGACTACATGACATCACAGCGCTTGGCATCCCCATCCCCACCTCCCTCTTGTGTCCTGATAGAGGTCAAAGGTGCCTGGGGAAAGGAGGGCCAGGAGTGGCCATGTCTGTGTCCCTCCCCTCCCTGGGCCTGGACTCAGAAACTTGCTCACTGGGCTGCCCCTGGCCACCTTCCCTGGCATCTTGGCAAGGCCAGGGGCAAGCGGGGGGGTGGGGTGGGCCATGCCGGGTGGTTGAGCACTGGAGACAATGGGCCTCTGTGGCCCACAGGGGAGGGGACAGTGTCAGGGAGTCTCTAGTCTCCGGGTTCAGGAGATTAGAATCCCCTCAGACCTGATACCATGGCTGGGAGACAAGGGCAGCCCCCACACTCCATCCAGAGGGCCTCCCTCAGGGGTGTGAGGACCCACAGGAGTGGCCCCCCACACCTGCTTTTCCTCTTGAGGTCTGTGCCCTCTGGAGTCCCCCACGTCAACAACCAGCTTGGTAAAACCATTTGGTTTCATGGAGCCCAGGGAGACTCAAGGGACCCTGGCCTCTGGTGACCAGCACCGGGCTGGGCTGGACCACTCAGGCACTGTGCCGGGCTAGCCCCCTCCCCACCCCAAGTCCTTCTCGGCCCTGTGTTCTCTGGCCAGCTGAGTACCAGCTCTGCTGGCTGGTTTCCCGGCTTCTGTGTGTGCTGTCCAGCACCTACCTGGCTTCCCTGGTCACAGGCCTTGAAGGTCACAGCCTTGATGGTCATATGTCACCTGCTAGGGCCACCAGAGCCTCACCCCTTTAAGAGGAACTTTAAAGCACGAATAGTTCACCAGCCCCCAAAGAAGGAAAAGGGAGCCCCCAGCAGAGGGAACAGCGTGCAGAGGCTCAGCAGTGAAACACTGTGTCTTGTTTGGAAAACCACTTGCAGTCGGGCCAGGAGAGGCCAAGGCTACTGGGGCAGGACGGGAAGGGGTGTGTGTGGAGATGAGGCTGGGACAGTCAGCCAGGGCCACTCCCACCTGGGGACCTCCATCCAGCAGCTCTCTTTGGGTGGCCACAGGGCCGAGTCATACCCAGAGGACAGCCCAGCACTGAGCTAGTGCCCTGGAAGGATGGAGTTCTCCAGGAGAATGGCTAATATGGCTGATAATAATAATAATAATAGTAATAATAATAATAATAGCAAATGCTTCTCTAGTGCTTCCTCTACTCTGTGGCTCACAGCAGCCTTATAAGGAGGGATATTATCTCTCATTTTGCAGAGGAGGAAAAAGACAGGACTCTCCTACCAACTCTCCAGCTTGGGGGAAGCACCCCAGGAAGGCATCTGGTAGCTTTCCTCAGCCTTACCTAGCTCCCTCCACCGTGCCTCAAACTGACCTGCCCTTTGGCCGGGGACAGACCCACCCCGAGATGTAACCCCAACCACCACCCCAGTGCGGCATCTGGAGCCTTGGCCTGATGGAAGGCTTGGGTTCTGGTCCCCAATCTGCTTCTGCTTTGCTGGGTGACCTTGAGGTGGTGGTTTAAGCTCTCCGAGCCTTAGTTTATCCTTCTGGGAATTGGGGATCCTAGCGACTGCCTTATCTCCCCACTCCAGTTCCGGTGAGACTCCCAGGAGTGAGCCGATAAAGAGCACTTTTGAAAAGTACAAAGAGCTGTACTCACGACAGTGAGATTATTATTGTTACCTCGATGTGGAGATAAGGGATGGGAGGAGGAGCAGTGACAGTTGCCAAGAAACCCGGGAGCTGTCGGCAGCGGCTTCCGGCGGGGCCCATCCCACTCAGGAGCTGGGCCACGGGGCCCCTCCTCCACCCCTCCCCACCCCTCACCCCAGCCCCCCTGCCGCTGCGCCCTTTCCCTGGGAGAGATGGGTGCTCCAACACAGTGGGGAGCTGGGGCCAGCTGGCTGGCGGCCACACACCTCTAGGCCCTGAAGGTGACCCTGGAATGTGCCTGGTCCAGATGCCAGCTTGTCTCAGGCTTTCTGTGTGACCTTGGGCAAGTCACCTCCTCTCTAGCTGCCACCTTTTCCTGTGCCCAGGTGTCCTGTACCTGGAGGTGGGTGTCCAGGCCAAACAGGGCAGGACTGGCTCTAGGCCTAAGAAAGATGCTTGGTGGTGGCTGCCGGACCCAGGGAGGGCTGGGAAGTCCTTGGGAGCCAAGGCTGGGTGACTGGACTGAGGTCCTGGGTTGAGAGCAGCTATGATGTGTGTAGTGGAAGGACCTTAGGCTGGAGTAAAACCTCTGGTCGGCCCTTTCCCTGGTGTGACCATGGACTTGTCACTTAACCTCTCTGAGGCTTGGTTTTCTTATCTGGAGAAAAGGTGGATAATATCCAACCTCACCAAGTTGCCATGGTGCTCAGAGGAGATGATAGACTGTAAAGTGCTGTGCAGATATGACTTGGGTCATGGCATGGGGAGGGGAAAACAGGGGAGAGCTCCCCATGTCCCAGCACACTCCAGGCACCTCGCAACTGCTGCACGTAGAGGGAGAATGCAAAGCATTTGAAGCTGAGCTAGGCCAGAGGGTCAGCGAGATTTGCAGAGAGGTGCTGAGGGGCAGACCCCATGTGAACGGAATGGTGAAGACCAGGAGGAGACAAGGGTAGGCTAGAGATGGGGGAGGGATGGAGAAGTTCAAGTTCAGAAGAGGGAAGGAAATGGCCAGGTTGGGGGAGGTCTGTAGAGGCAAGAGGTAGAAAGGAAATGGAGGGGGCTAGAAAGATGGGGGTGAGATGGGTCCGAGGTAAGAGGGAGGCTGACAGGGGAGGGAAAGCAAGGGGACATGGCAGGGAGTGGGTGGGGAAGAGGCAGGCTGATTTATTCATCCTTGCCAAAGTATTTATTGAGAAACTAGTGTCTACTCAGAGTCAGCAGAGTGTAGCGTCAGGGCACCTAGACTCAGGTCCTCTGCGTTTCACTTACTGTCGGTGTGATTTGGGTCAAGTTGCTTAACCATGTCCGTGTCTTGGTGCCCTCCTTTGAAAGACTGAGTCCAAGCAAAGCAGTTAGAGCAGAGCCTGCCCGGGGCACCTGCGTCCAGTATCAGCCTTAGCTGCCCTTGCTGTTAACTGTTACCACTGCCTCCCTGATACAAGCCGCTGGGTTCGCCCCGGCTGTGAAGCTAAGATCTTGGGCTCTGGAGGGACACACCTGGATCCCAACGCCTGCTTGCCCTCTTCCCCTGTGTGACCCTGGGCCAGTTAACACACCCTGCTGAACGTCAGCGTCCCTGTGTGTGAAGCAGGCAGCTTCCGAGCGCCTGCCTCCCTGGGTTGCTGTGTTAATTAAGTGGAGTCCTACAAGGCACAGGTGGGCTGTGGCTTTCGTGATTACCGTCCTTCTGCTCCCTCAGGGCTAGGACGGATGGGGACAGGGAGGGCCCAGAGCCTCCTGCTCTGTTCCCGTGGTGGAGCCCCTCTGGTCTCCTTGCCCTTTAGGACCTCAGCAATGACCTTGTAGGTGGAGGAGTTGCCTGGAAGGGGGAGGGGGCTGGGTACTGCCTGAGAGGGGCCCACTCTAGCCAGCCAGGAACTCGAGAGTTGAGGGCCTTGGGGCAGGGTCCCCAGTGGAAGTCAGATCCCCCCACCTTTGTCTTGAGACACCTCCCTAGTCCTGTGCCAGCATGAGAAGTCCGGCGTGGGATGGGTACCTGGACATGGGGAAGCTCAGACAGAGGGTTCTGGAAGGACAGGATGTTAGGGAGCTATTGTGGGACTGACCTACAGCGGGACACCGTCTGAGCCCGGGGGCCTGGGAGGGGCAGACAGAAGAACACCACCCAAATAGCTCAATGGTGGGCAACAACCTCCACTGGGCAGCCAGGGCCACACCAAGACCACTGTCCCCATGTCACCAACACTATGGGGATCCAGCTTCCCGGGGGGCTGCAGCCCCAGCACTTCCTGGACCCTGGGCAGCCTCTGTTCTCCATGCCCCTGGCACTGACCTTGCTCAGTCAAGGGCGTGGGCTTTACACTCGGGCTGTCTCCCACCTGCTCGGGGAAGTGGCTTCATCTCTCTGAGCTCCAGGGTCTCCATCTCTAAAAACGGGATAAATAATGCCAGTGTTGCAGCACCGTGGGGAGGGTGTAAAAATGCTTGACAGCTCCAGGCCCATGACCCGGGGCTCGACAAAGAGTCCCCGAATTGGAATTTGCCTGGGGCGTTTCTGTGGGCCTCCCCCTACTCCTCTGGCTCCAGTCTGTCCCCGGGTCAGCACGACTTGCAACCTGCAGGGACCGAAGGTCAGGCTGTTTGCTTGCTCCACAAACCCCCAGTGCCTCCCTGCTGCCAACCTCCATCCATTCGTGGGTCCATTCAATTATTTATCCGCTCGACCAATACTGAATGAGACCCTAACTCGGGGACCCAGAGCTTACCATGAATGAATGAATACCAAAGAGTTCATTGACTAAAGACTTACTAGCTGCCCAGGCTCTATGAGATCTTTCGGAAGCAGAGGCTGGGAGGGGTGTGTCACGGACTCCAGGTCACACAGCAGGTAAGTGCCTGGGAACAGCTTCCTCACACTGATGCCACGGCTTGCAATGCCACGGCCACCATCTCTGGTTTTGTGGATCAAGCACTGCTTAGTGTGGGCCCCACTTTAAAGAAGCCGGCAGCCCTGAGAGGCCGAGAGGCATCCGATGTGTGCGGCCGGGCTGTGGACGGCGCCTCCGGACCGGTTCTCCCACGGGAGAGGCTGGGCGGGGGGGAGTCAGCGGGGGCAAGGGGGAGGTGGCTCAGGGGTCCTGGGGTCTCCTTCCCCAGCCAGCTTCCTGCAGGCCCTCCCCCTTTCGGGGTGTGGCAGTCCCAATTCCGCCTGACTCAAGCTCCCCGATCCTCAGCGGCCTGAATGACTCACGCTCTCAGGACCAGCCTCGGTGGATGGGACCCAGGCGGGGGTGCAGCCACATCAGGGTGGCCCCAGGCAGCACGGGGAAGCCTGGCCTGCTTGCCCTGCCCTGGGCTCCCTGGGTCCCAGGAGCCACTGGGCACTTCCTCTCCCTGACCCCCAAGGTGGCCTCCCCGGCAGGCTTTCTAGGGTGACGGGAGCTGACGCCACCCTCACCAGACCTGCTTCCTTTCCTCAGGGAGAGGTGTGGGTGTGTGCAAGGAGGCTGAACTCGGAGTCAGGCCTCATGCAGCTGCTGGCTCTGCTGTGACCAGCTGCGTGACCTCGACATGCCTCTGGGTCCCATCTATTAAGAGAATGCCAGTGTGGTGAGGAGTCTGTGCCCTTAGGCTTGGAAAGAGGGGCTTGACACAGGGCCCGGCACACAGTGGCGCAGTGGGTGTCTATGGTTGTTATTGTCATTAAGAACAGCAATAGCCCAAATGTTCTCTCCATCCTAAGGCTGTGTCTCCTCGAAGGCCCAGGGAGGGGTCTATAAAGGTTGAACACCCTGCTTAGGACAGAGGTCAGAGAACTCAGCCCTGTACAACAACCCTCGCTGCCCCTGCCTCAGACTACCCATCTTCAGAATGGGCTGTGGATGTCCTCGTGGCTGGAGTATGTGTGTGGGGGGAGGGGCTAACACAGAACTTGGGGAGAGACCCTGTCCACATCCCTGATCTCTGGGGAAGGAGAGCCTGTTTGACCACCCTGCTCCAGAAGCCTCTCCTCTCCCTCTTTCTGGGGAAACCAGGACCCCCCCTTCTCGTGAAATCTGTCCCCCAACTCTGAGAGCAAGTCTTCCTCCCAAAGTCCACCCATCTTCCAGCTTGGAGTTCTCCCTGACCACAGACCCTTTCTGTCTTCCAGGAGGAGTGATGGGCAGAACCAGCGCTTCCCTCAGGCATTAGACCTGCCACGCGCGGACTTGGTTCCCCCCCATCCTGCTTCACTCTACCCGAAGGTGAGTGTCTCCCCCCACTGCCCCTGCTCTGGGGAGCCCTGGGGCCCAGGGCTCATTAAAAAGGACCACTGGACAGGGGTAAAACGTTCAAGCAGGTGCTGCTTAGGGTTTAGCTTCCCAAGGGGACACCAGTCCTCACTCCGGGTGGGTTGTGTGGCTCTGCTGGGGAGGGGGCAGAGCAGCTGGGAATAGACCAACTGACCACCTTTGTTATCAACATCACCGTGGGCCTCCTCATCCGCAGACTGGGTATGATGACAGCACCCGGCACAGAGCTGTCATGAGGATTAAAGGAAAGAGTACCAACGAAACAGTCCATGCACGATATCCGGCCTGGGGCAGGAGCTCTACAAATGAGATCATCAGAATCAAATATTTTTCCGGCACTTGATTCGTGCCAGATTTTGTGCTGGGTGCTGTGGGGCCAGAAACCAGTCTGACACAGACCCTGCCCTCAAGGAGCCAGAGTCCGGCAGCAACCACGAGAATTTACTGAGACTTACTTTGTGCCAGCTGGGTACTTAATGCTTTGCGGGCACTATTCCATTCCATCCTCCAACTCTAAGTATTATGTGATAGCTACTGTTATTAGTCCCATTTTGCAGATGAGAAAATCAAGGCTCAGAGAAGTTAAGGTCCCTGCTTAAAGACACACAGGTTAGGATATGATGGGGTGTGACCCCGTATCATAGGATATCACGCTGTGTGACCAGAGGGCCTGGTACAGGTCATCAGCCTCACTTCTGCAGTACACTTTTTGGTTTCTAAAGCATGTCCACAGACATCATGCCTCTTGGTCGCTTCATCAGACCTTGGGATAGGCATTCTCCAGATGAGGAGCCAGATGCTCAGAGAGGTTTTCTCATGGTCACACAGCCAGGAAATAGCAGACACAGGGCCGGCCAAGGGCAGTGTACCTATCCTGCTCCAGGAAGGCAGATGGCCAAGGACCTTAATCCTTGGGGGGGACCACCACCTCCAATGGGGTCCCAAGTGGGTGTCCTAGGGCAGCGTGAGGGACTCCTGAAACCCTCACCTGCTCCCTGTGTCTGGGCAAAAGCCCAAGATGGGGTCATGTGGATCCTGGGGCTCGGTAGGAAGGGAGCAACTTGAGGGAACCTGGGTTCATGAAGCCCCCAGTCCTTCTTCCCCTAGGCATACAGGAGAAGGTCTTGGTTCTCACCAAGGGCTAGGTGCCCTTGGACCATAGCTTCCCCTCCCTGGGCCTCAGTCTTCCTCTCAGGAAAATGAGGGTAGGAAAAAGCCATCACTCTGAGTCCCCCCTGCTCAGACAGCCTAGGGCTGTCTTTTGTGGATTAGCTCTGAGCTACCTCCCCTTGGGCTTCCTGGCCTCTGCCCAGCCAGACAGAAGCCTCTGTTTGTGCCAACGCTGCTCAGACGGTGGACTCCAAACTGCTCTGCCCTGACAGCCCACCCCTACTCCAGAAGCAAGCCCCAGTCTGTGGATCACCCTCCTTTGACAGGGAGGGAAACCAGAGCACAGAGAGACTGAGCGATCCCCCTGGATGTCCAGTAAACCCGTGGTGGGGCTGAGGGGACTCAGGCCTGTGACACATTCTCCATGCCCCTCCTCTAGCACCCCTAAGTCTGGACACATTTATCACATGGATGCAGCCAATCTGAGGGACAAGTCACCTCCCTGTGCCAGTGGGCAAGCCCCTGCTCCCCTCTCGGTCTCAGTTTCCTCATCTGTAAGACAGAGGTGACAATTCTTTCTCTAGCCACCTTGCCAGCTTCCAGCTGGGACTAACTTTGGAACTAACTTTAGAAAGCAGAAACCAGGAAGCTGGGCAATGTTACGTTCCCAGGGCAGGAGGGAACTCCCAGAAGGGACATTGCCCTCTCACTGGAAAAACCACATTTGTACAGACAGGGAGCTCTTCAGGGCCCTCCCACCCTGCCCCCCCCATAGGGATTTCTCCACTCAGGAATTCAGGAATCTACACACGTGTACCTCACAATCTACCCACCTCTGTCCATGGACACGTTCACACATCTGCAAAGGTATTCAGAGACATGCATGACACAGGCCTGTGTATACAGACACCCATGTACAGACATGAATACAGACATCCAGGATGTCCACGCACACGCAGCCACATCTGGTCCCAGAGCCACACGCATACAGCTGCTTGCACATGTGTGTACACCCTCCACTCTGCCTGTCACGCAGACGTCTCCAGTGATGCGAGAAGGTCTCACCTCCTCCCACTGTGGGAATGGATGTTTTCTCTGGCTGCATTTCGATGGGTGCCCGGAAGCGCTCAGGCCTGGAAGCGCCTGCGTAAATCAATATTTGCTGCTGTTAATTATTAAAAACAAAACTACACCGTGTCTGGAACACACATCTCCAGAGTTCCCGCCGACTCCCCGGGCTCTAACCTGACCCAGGGCCAGGTCTGGAGGAAAGGAAGTTCCGGTGCCTTCCTTCCAGAAGCCCTTAGCCCTGGAGACGAGGGTGGTGGGCAGTGGCTGGCGGCTCCTGAGAGAACTGAAGAGAGGCTGTGCATTGAGCTGGTGGGCAGCCTTGCCCCTGCAGGCTCCAAAGCAGCTGGTGTTGACTTGGCCGCAGCGCCGGAAGCAAGTGCTGCTTTCCCAGTACCTGTCCGGGAAAGGGGTTCTGAGGGGATGGCCCTGCCCCTGCTGTAGAGGGACAGACCCAAAGCAGGGTCAGCTGGAAGGGCCTGCAGAGGTGGGAAAACCGAGGGCTTTACAGTTTACAGATGGGAAAACGGAAGCCTACGGAGGTGGCCGGAACTCACTCAAGTCCACTCAGCAAGTTGTAGCAAGGCCCGTACTAGAACCCTCATGTCCTGAAGTCCTTGGCAGTCCCTGTTGCCTCCCTCCTCCAGGATCAGGGCAGTTAGCATCGGGTGTGGACAAAGGATCTGAGGAAGGGAGGAAACAGGCCAGTCACTGGCACGCATTAGGAGGTGGGGGGAGATGAGGGCGGGGAGAGCAGCTCCAGGCCTTTCCCTGGAGAACAGGGAACAGTTTCTGTCTTTTCCTGGCTGTGTGAACCTGAGCATGACATTTCACCTCTTAAATCAGTTTTCTATTCCGTAAAATGGGGCTGACACTCGTACGTCCTGGATTGTGGGGAGAGGTCATCCTTGCTAAGTGCAACGTCAAGTAGATGCTCAAGGAGAGTCCTCTGTCTGCGAGGTAACCCTCTCCTCTTCCAGCCCAGCTTCACAGCCTGTCCCAAGCATCCCTGAGGCGGGGTAGCCAGAGTCCGGGAAGATAGAGAAGGCGAGGTAGGGGCGCGCCGAGTACAGCCTGGGCGCTCGGGGGCGGGGCGGGGGGTCCTCTAAGCGCCGAAAGCGAAGAGCACGCAGGCGCAGTGTCCGGGGACCGCGGGCAGGGCCGCGCAGCGCCGCGACGGGGGCGTGGCCACCGGTGTCCCCGCCCCGGATTTCCGAGGCCACGCCCCCGCGCCGCTCGTACCTGGCGCCCCGCCCCCTCCGGGCCCGGCCGCAGGGGGAACCCAGCTCAGGCAGTACGCCGCCGGGAGCCCGGAGCCGAGAGCGCGGAGCTCGGCGCTGCGGGGCCCGGGCCGGGGCGCGCACGGGCGGGAGCCGGCCGGGCCAGCTGAAGCGCAGCCAGGGGGGGGGCCCGGCCGGGCCAGGCTCGGGATGGCGCAGCCGCGGCCCCTGGCGCCCCCCGGCCGTCCGCGGAGGGGCTCGCTGCCGGCTGGGGCCGGCTGGCAGGTGAGGACCCGGGCGAGGGCGGCCTGGCCGAGGGGGTCCGCGGGAGCCGGCTCAGCCCGACTTCCTCGAAGCTGGGGAGACTCTGCCCCAGCCAGGGCGGTGTGCGAGGCTCCGTCATGGAGGGTGTGTGAGCTTCTGGGCTGACACCCCGGCACGGCGGCCACAGGGCGCAGCCCTGCCCCGGGGTCCTGGGCCTTGGGCTCTTTCTCGAGCCGTCCGCGGATCGGAGTGCCCGTGGTGGCACGGTGGCTCTGGGCTACCGCCGCGCTGTGTGTGCGTGCGTGAGTCAGCGTGTCTGTTAGCCTCGGGACCACTTCGCCGACCCCTGCCCCTTTTAGGAGGGGTCTGAATGTCCCAGTGTAACTTTGCGGGGTGCTCTGAGCCACTTCGCTCAAGGTCTGCCATGTGGCTGGCATCTGCTGGCCGGTGAGACTGTAACTGTGGGTGTCACTTGTTGCTGTGTGTGCTCCCTGCATGACAGTCCCATGTGTCAGTGTTTATGTGGCTGTGACTCCGCGTGCATTGTTCCTGGCCATTGTTCCCTCGGGTCACCCTGAGTGGGGCGCTCTGGGGGCCAGTTATGCACCCACATCACTGCCAGGACCGGGTGGGGCCGAGATTGCGTGCCCGGGCACAGATACCCCTGTTGCTCTTGTGCAGATGTAGAGCTAACTGGTGTGTTTGTCTACCTGGACTGCAGGTGTGGCAGTGAGGCTGCCTGGGGAATTGTCCCTTCCAGGCTCAGAGTGTTGGGTGTGGCTGTAGGTGACTGTGGGTCGGTGTCTCCCGTGGCCTCTCGTAGTGCATTTACAGGGTGGGTTTTGGGTCTGGGGACAGGCCCCTGAGTGTGCACATGGAGTGTTTGCATCTCGATCCTCACGCAGTGTGTGCACGTGTGATGGGTGGTGTGTGCCCCAGCAGGCATGAGGGGGAGTATGTGAGCGTCAGGCCTGCAGACCTGTGCCCCCACCCTTGCTGATGAACCACTTGCACGGTGGCTGTTCACTGTTTTCCCCCTCAAAACTCATTTAATGTGGGGTCAAGTCTGTCCTGTCTGTTACCAGGGTGCGTGACTCTGTTAGGGAACGGTGAGCTTGTACGTGGGACTGGGGCTCCGTGGCTCAGTGTCCGTGAACACAGCTGCCGATGTCTGCGAGTGCATGCTATCGTGTCTCTCGGCGCACAGATGTGAGAGTGGTTTTGTGGGTTTTGTGTAGCTTCGTGTTCCATTACTGATGTGCACCTCTGCACAGGAGTGGGTTAGCATCTGTGTGTGTGTTCAGCTTTGCAGGACATGGACCTGTGTGTGAGTGGGTGTGCTGTTGTGTCATTTAGGACATTGCCATGTGTTATTTGTGTGTTAGCCTATGGCTCTGAGGCTCCGAATGGGTGTGCACAGACCCTCTGGGTTTGGGGGGGGGTACTGATTTATGTGTGTTTGCTTTCTTTGGTATAGTGAGAGTGTGTTTAAATATTGGTGTACAAGGCTGTGTGTGTTCAAGCAAGAGAGAGAGAGAGAGTGTGTGTTTCCTGGTGCACAAGCCCACAGCACACGTGTGTGAGCTCAGGCAGTGCCTCCACCAGGCAGCAGGAGCCAAATGAGTTGAGGCCTTGGAAGTGCTGGGGGAGGGGCACTATCATGGAGACCCTGGGGGCTTCCCAGGCCCAGCCCCCAGCGCAGCCAACGGGCAAGGATGCTGCCTTCCAGGAAGGCTCATAGGGAGTTGGCGCTGGAGAGCCCAGAGCTGCCAAGCACGGCTGGCAGAAGCCCCGATTAACCCTTTGTGGCCCTGGCTGGTCTTCAGAGAGGCCGGCTGCCATGGGAGGGGCGAGGGGATGCGTGTGGACTCACACACAGCTGTTGAGCTGATGGGACATCCCAGCACTGTCTCCCCCAATAGCACCCCCCTCCCCCCATAATGCTTGCAGGGGGGTGGGGGTGGGGCCCTCTTCCAGGAGGGGTGGGTAGAACCCCAGACCCTCCTGAGAATCCCGCTGTCTCCTCTCTGGGGCTGGGACCTGGGATACTTGGCCCATCCTGGCACTGCCAAACATGCAGTGACATGGGAGAGACCTGTCTGTCCCCGAGGGTCACATCCGTCCTTGTCTGAGGCAGCAGCCTCCTTACTCTGGGAAGGGGACTGAGTGGGGTGGGCCGCCTGGGAAGGGGCCTGGGCCCTGGGCTGATTTCACGAAGCAGCTGGTCGAGCTCTGCGGGTCATCTGCCCAGAGCTCCCTTCTGCACTGCCCTCTCCACTCCCTCTTGGTGCTCAGACAGGCCCACGGGGGTTGGCTAGAGTTGTGGAGACTCCTTGGGGACTTAGTGGGGTCAGCTGGGCCGATCCTGAGGACTGACCTCCCGTCCTCCCTCTCTGTTGCAGAACACAGAGCTGTTTGAGATGATTGAGAAGATGCAGGTGAGGTTGGTTCTGTTGCCCATCTGGGGGAGCCGCAGAAGGGGCTGGGCTGGGCTGGCGGCCCTTGCTATACGCCCAGCCCTATTCCTCTCTGAGGATGGGCCAGGAGCCCCCAGCAGACTGTTCTGCAGGGAGGTGGTAGCAGGGCATTGTCCTGAGCCCTCTCTCTGGGGGGCCGAGTAGAGGATGGAGGCTGGGAGTGCTAATTCCCTGTTCGACCCATGGGCCCAGAAACCACTTGTGTCTCTCCTGCTCCCATCCCCGTGTAGGTCCCCAGCAGGGCTGGGATCAGTGGCTCATCCCAACTCCCCACCCCCACCCCCATCGACAGCCCCCAACCCCCGACACACATTCACACACATTTCCCATCTGCTAAGAGGCATCCCAGGCTCCACAGACCCCTGTGTACGGTGGCAGGAGGGATAGGTGCCAGGGCACAGAGCAACCTGAGGCTGTGCCACAGGCATGGGGATGTGCCCCACCCCCTCTGCCTGACCCCTGCCCGCCTTGCACTCCCAGCCCTGGTCTTCCAGGCCTCTGTCCGGTGCATGGGTACGTGCTGGGAGGTGGGCAGGGGCGTGAGGCAACTTGAACAAAGCTCAGGAGCTTTCCCTCCAATGTCAGTTTGCCCTCCAAACCCTCTCCTCTGCCCCTTCCTGTTTCTCTGCCTCTCTCACTTTTTCTGTCTCCAGCTGTCCCCCCCTTTCTCTCTCTCTTTCCCTCTGTCCCTCTCCTCTCTCCCCAAACACACATCTTTGTAGATGCAGTGGCCTCCCTCCCACGCTCACACACTAGCACGTGCAGGCCCCCACCTACCCCCAGTCCCAGTGGCACACGTTCCGCACAGAGCCCCCAGCACTCCCTGCATAACCAAGCACCCAGCACCCTGGCCCGGGAATACCCCCCCTCCGTGGCCAGGCTTTCCCCCTCACAGGGTGTCAGCCTCCAGTGGGGTGCAGCACTGGCCGCAGGCATGGGAGGGGTAGAACGGGCTTTGTTACCTTCTCTCTGCAGGGAAGCAGGATGGATGAACAGCGATGCTCCTTCCCACCACCCCTCAAAGTAGGTTGGAACCGTGGCCCCACCCCACTTTTCTGTGGCTGTCTGCCCGTGCTGTCTGCTTCCTGAGCAGCTCTCCAAAGGGCTTGGGACCTGGAAGGGATGGGGAGACTCCCTCCCCAGGTGTGATCAGCCAGTTGCAGGAAAATTCAAACCCAGGACCCAGATGGCTTCTGCCTGGGAAGGCTGATGGGAGGGAGGAGAGGACAGGAGGAGGTGGGAGGGGTAGCCTGGTTGCCCCCCCCACCCCCTTCCTCCCCAGCCTACTGTGAGGAGACAGACAGGAGGCGGGGGCTGGAAGGAGATGGGAGGAGGCTCTTGTTTAGACTCAGAATTTTCTTGTGGGGGTGGGGGGCGGGGGAGGTCGCACCTCCCCTGCAGATAGGCATATGGTTCTGTGGTTGATTTAGGACCTCAACAATCCAGAAGACTGGCAGCTGGGCCTGGGGGGTGGGGGCGAGGTGGGCCCAGGGCTTCAAGGTGAGGGTTGAAGGGGAAATTCATGGGCATATGCCTGACACTTTGTCCAGAGAAGGGGTTCTCCAAGTGGGGTCCTCAAACCAGGGCATCCCCATTACCTGGGAGCTTGTTAGAATGTAAATTCTTAAAAAAAAAAAAAAAAAAGTAAATTTTTGGGGCCCCACCTAGACCCTGGGAAACTGGGGGGGGGGGCACGGCAGTGTGTTTAAGGAGCCCTCGAAGCCATACCGATGTACCGAGAACCACTGGTCCCAAGGTTTCTTCGGGGGAGGCAGCGAGCCTTTTTCCCAAGGCAGAAAGAGACCCAGAGGATGCTGGCAGCACCAGTGAGCTGAGTTTGCCTCAGCCTCTGCCTCCAGGGGTCACCCCAAGGCAAGCCCTGGGGAGATGCCCCAGCCCCATCCACACTCCCAGCCCGGATGGCTGGCTGAACGATGGAGCATTCTGGGGAGACTGGAGGTGAGTCAAGGGTAAAGACCCCACCACAGCTGGGCCTCTGCCCTGTTTGTGTTTTGTAGACAGAGGAGGACTACATTCCCTACCCGAGCGTCCACGAGGTAACTGGCTCGCCCCCCTGAGCCCATCCCTGCTTGGGGCCCAGGGGTGCCCACGGAGGGAGTCTGGATTCTCAGGTCCTCCTCCCTGCCAGGAGCCTGATCTCAGGCCTTGCTGTGGGCACCGGAGGCTCAGCTTACTGGCCCAAGTGTTTAGAACCCCTATGAACCCTTAGACCTCTAATCCAAATCTTCCAGCCTCTTGGCCAAGGTCATGCTCCCAAAGCTACCTTCCCCCAAGTCCTCATCCTTGGAGACTGGAACCCCATGCGCCCTGGGACTGTGCCTGCAGTAGGAGGAGAGGGGCTGGAGCATGTCTGCTGGAGGAGGGTGGATGCAAGCCCTGGGGCCCATATAAGCTCTGGCTCGTTCCCTGGCACTCCTGAGCCATGGCAGAAGTGGCCCGGTCTGAGTTGGGGGGGGAGGTGTCCCGGGGCCCTGGTAGAGTGCAGCATGGGTGGTCTTCACCCGAGTCCCCTTTCAGGTCTTGGGGCGAGAAGGACCTTTCCCCCTCATCCTGTTGCCCCAGTTTGGGGGCTACTGGATCGAAGGCACCAACCACGAAATCACCAGCATCCCGGAGACGGAGCCACTTCAGTCACCCACGACCAAGGTGAAGCTCGAGTGTAACCCCACAGCCCGCATCTACCGGAAGCACTTTCTTGGCAAGGTAGGTAGCCCACCGGTGATGGGGCCGGGCCTGGGAGTTAGCCAGACCCATGGGCTGGGGCTGGGTGTTAGTCCCCGAGTCCCGGGTCTCAAACCTTTGTGGTGGATTCACACATTCATTCAACAAGCATCCATTGCAAAAGGCAGTATGGTGCCACAGTTAGCGGCAGAGGTGGCACCACGGCGTGACCCTGGCTCTGTCACTTGCTACACGAGACATTGGGCAAGTCACTTACCAAAGCCTCCCTCCCCCATGCCTCTGTCTCCTTGTCCATAAAAACTGAGGCGGTGGTGACACGACCTCGTGGGGTTGCTGTAAAGCCTTAACGACAGCAGTGTTTACAAGATGTTTAGAATGGTGACAGGCATCAAGTGAGGCCTCAGTCGACGTTGGCAAGTAATGAGCACCAGCTGTGTGCCCAGCCCTGTTCAGGGTACCAGGTGTGCAGCAGCAAAGGGAACAGACCCAGGCCCCAACCTCAGATCAGGGCTGGAAGAACAGTGCCATGGATGGATGCAAACCCCTGTCCCATCTCCACCTCCAGAGCAGGGGTGACAAGTGACAGCTTGGCAGAGTCAGCGGGTGAGACTCTGGGGGCTGGAGGGGAGGTCACACGCTGGGGTCGTGTGTGTCTGACCCCATGCCAGATGCTGTTCTCTATGCCAATTCGCAGCCCAGGTGGTGGGGAGAGGTGCAGGCTCTGGGGTCTCATGGCCTATGTGTGCATCTGGGCTCTTCCATTTCTTGACGATGTGACCTTAAGTAAGTTACTTAACCTCCCTGAGCCTGTTTCCTCATCCGTAAGAACACGGCTCGTAGAAGCACGTGTAAATCTCCCTCACGCTGGGCACAGAGTGAGCACTTAATCAGTGTTCGCGGTTACTACAACTTCCTAATTACTCTGTGAGATCAGGATCATCCCAGTTTTTACAGAAGAGGGAAACCGAGGCTCATAGAGGTCAAGCGTCTTGGTCAAGGTCACACAATTACCGAGCTAGGAACTGGACCTAGCTCCGGCTGACGTTCCATTAAGATGCACTGGGAGGGCTCAAGGGACCTGAAGACCTCAGTGTGGCCCTTTGCCAAGTGCCTGCCGCTCCGTCTGCAGTTGGTGCCAAGCATTTGGGGGTTTCCGTCCCTCTGTGCCCAGCCAGGGCTCAGGGGGACTCTCAGCTCCAGGTCAACCCAGACTGTCCCCGAGCTGCGGATTTGTGGGGCACATCCCCTGCCCCTTTCTCCACCTGTCCTCTGAGCACAGGTGTTGCCGTTTCAACAGGACTTAACTTCAGGATGACTCCTGTGGCGGGTGTGGCCAGGAGCCAGAACCACTCCCAGGGCCAGGGCCAGCAGGGGGCGCAGAGCCAGGCTGGGGCGAAATATCTTGGCATTCCGGGCCTGCCATTGACCTCAGGACTTCCCCGTCCGGAGGTGCCAGCCCTGGGCTCCCCTCTGGGGGGACCGCTCCTGTCGCAGCTCCCCCTCAGTCCCGCTTCGGTTTTTCTTCCCAGCCCTGTGGCTCCTCCAGGTGTGGAAGGAGGGTGGGAACCTGCCCGGTCAGCCGCCCAGTGTGTTTATGAGATGTTTCACTTCCTGTTTCTCACGGGGCCCTGGCTTCAGGGGCCACAGGGCCACAAGCTGAGCAATCAGTCAGAAGACTTTTATTGAGCACCTACTGTGTGTCCAGTCCAAGAAAAGCAGGGGCTGGGAGATAGGTGTGCAGGTACAAATGTGGTTCTGACTCGGAGGAGGACCCAGACGGCCAAAGTAACTACAAACGTTCAGTGAACACCTACACTCTGCAAGCCTGTTTATCTCTTCAGTCCCTGCACCGTCCTACAAGGCAGTTGGCCTCCCATTTTACAGAGTGGGAAACTGAGGCACAAAGAGGCGAGGTGACCTTAGGCTGCCCAGCTGGCAAGTGGCAGAGCGGGGATTTGAACGCAGGTCTATCTGATACCGAGTCTGCTATCACCCACAACACCTGCTGCTTGGTGAAGGACCCCCATCTGGGAGTGAGCTGGCTTTCTGGCCTGGTTTCTGGAAGCCCCAGGCTCAGCTCTACCCTCTCTCCCGGCCCCCGCCTCCCACCACAGGAGCATTTCAATTACTACTCACTGGACACTGCCCTGGGCCACCTCGTCTTCTCGCTGAAGTATGATGTCATCGGGGACCAGGAGCATCTCCGGCTACTGCTCAGGTGAGGATGGGCCAAGGGGACCTTGCGGCAGCAGGAGGAGCTGAGGCCTTACAGCCTAGAAGCCCATCTCCTTGTACCCACTCCTCTCATTAAAGCCCAGTAAGGCCAGGGAGTTGCCTGAATTTGCTCCGCAAACTAGTCCCTGAGCCAGGCCAGGCCCCATCATCACCTCCGGTCCTCCCTCTCCCTGGGATATATCCCCTCCGGGCTGACTGTGCAGAGGGGCTCTTCCATCTCTCTCTCCGCTGCCTAGCCCCTCAGTGTGGGCTTTCTCCTCCCAGGACCAAGTGCCGGACACACCATGATGTCATCCCCATCTCCTGCCTCACTGAGTTCCCCAATGTGGTCCAGATGGCAAAGGTGAGGCCTGTCTGGGCTCCCCAAGGGGGCACACGGCCAGGTGCAGCTTTGCCAGTGCACACTGTCCTCTTGAGCCCCAGGTCCTAGCCCTGCCTGCCGTAGCCCTACCTCCCGAGTTCTCACCTCCCCTGTGTCCCATGACGCTGGCATGCGGCTCTGTGGTCTGGGCTCCTGTCCCCGGCCCGTGTGCTTTTCGGTCACTTTAGAGCACCTTCAAATACAGGGACCCCGGTTCTCTTCACCCCATCCTGAGCAGCAGTGAGCCCCCAGTCTGGCTGCAGACTCGGCTGCTCCCTCTCTGTTTGGCTGCTGTCCTTCCCAGATGGTGGCCCGGGAGGCCCAGAGGCCCGGAGCCCCTCCCCCCAGGCCCTCCCTTCTCCCTGCAGCTGGTGTGTGAAGATGTGAACGTGGACCGGTTTTACCCTGTGCTCTACCCCAAGGTACGGCTGTATCTGGGCCCCGCTCTGGGCTGGGTGGCTAACTGGGGAACTGAGCACTTATGGGGTACCGGTTGTGTGCAGGGTAGTCCCCCTGAGCTTCTCTCATTGAAGCCACACAACAACTGTGCAAAGTCTGCTTTTGCAGGACAGGAAGCAGAGGCCCAGAGTGGCCCAGTGCCTTATCTGGCGATGCCCAGCAGATGAAGGGGGCCTGCCTTTAACCTTAGTGTTGTCCGCCCTGGAGGCAAGCCTCACATCCGGGAGCTCTCAATGCCATATGGGACCCTTCCCAAGGGCAGTCACTGCTCCTGATCCAGGGGACTCCGGTGGCCTTGCCTTTTGACCCAAGGGGACATGGGGAGAGGGAATAACACAGGCGCCTTCACAAGTACTGCCCCACCGATAGCGGCTATGCTCCCCGCTCTGGCGCTGGCTGTGAGGCCCTGTGGCCACGCCGGGTAAAGATTGGGCTTGTCTATAGTGAGACAGGGGTGCTTCCTCGAAGAGGTGACCCTGAAAGACATGTCAGCCCTCGTGGCTCTGACTGAGTTCTGGAACGAGATGAGGACCCTGAGGGGTGCTGTGGTCCAGAAAAGTTCCCCCAAAGGAAGGGGCCTCAGAAATCAAATGTTACCTCTCAGGTACAAAAGAAGCAACAGAGACCCAAGGTGAGGGGAACGTCTCAAGGCTCCACAGCAAGCTGGAGGGACTAGTCTCACTCTAGAATGAGGCTGTGGGTTTACAAAGGAGCCAAGGACAAAGTTGGGTATTACAGAGTAGACTCGGGTGGGGGCCTGTGGGCCAGACTCCAGAGCAGTGAGCTTAAGCTTTGGTCGTGAGTTCGAGTCCCAGCTCTGCCACTTGCAAGCGGCTTACCTTGGGCAAATCACAAGTTCCTTAACCTCTCTGAACCTTGGTTTCTTCGTCTGTAAAATGGGGACAGCAGCAGTGTCTCCCTCATGGGCTTGTCATGAAGGTTCAGTGAGATGACCCGGGTAGAGTACCCGGCCCCGCGCTCGGCACGGAGTCAGAGCGGGACGTGGTGGCAGGTTGGAAAAGCGGCCATCTCACCCCGGTCCTCTCCCCACAGGCTTCCCGGCTCATCGTCACCTTTGACGAGCATGTTATCAGCAATAACTTCAAGTTTGGAGTCATTTATCAGAAGCTTGGGCAGGTGCGCTCACCTCCTCCTCCAGGCTTCCCCACCCTGCTGGTGGTGGACCTGGGGCCTCAGACCTTTGCCAGCGAGGGTGCCTGCCCAGGGACGGTGCTTCCCAGGAGCTCGGGGCGGGGAGGAGTGAGGGGACACGGAGGTCCTCCTCCCAGCCTGCTGTAGGTGCAGCAGCGGCTGGGCTCGGGAGTGCCAGCTCGGTGACCTCTGCCCTCCCTGTGTCCCCAGACCTCTGAGGAAGAGCTCTTCAGCACCAATGAGGAAAGCCCCGCCTTCGTGGAGTTTCTCGAATTTCTGGGCCAGAAGGTCAAACTGCAGGACTTTAAAGGGTGAGCATTAGGGGGGAAGAGCATCGCTTAATTGGACCCATGCCCTGGGGCGGGGAGGGAGGCCCTGTCCTGGCCCGATGGAGGCCTGGCTGGGACTGGAGACTGAGCCGTGTGGCCTGGGGGGCCCCGGGGCAGGTTCCGAGGAGGCCTGGACGTGACCCACGGGCAGACGGGGACCGAGTCTGTGTACTGCAACTTCCGCAACAAGGAGATCATGTTTCACGTGTCCACCAAGCTGCCCTACACAGAAGGGGACGCCCAGCAGGTAGCCTGGGCACCCACCCACCTGCTTCCCACCTGTCCCCCTGTCCCCCCATCCACCTGTCTGTTCAGTGTTCACCACACCAGGTTCAGGGGGCCCTGGGATGTAGACATGGAAAGGATCCCTTCCCCCAAGTTGTGGGCCCGAGCGGGGGCAGGGTGACACACTGCTGTAGTGTTGGGAAAGCCTGTTGCCACATCCACGGCGTGCGGATGATAATGGCACCGACCTCAGGTGAGCGTGCAGGAGGGAACGCGTACCACGCGGCTAGAACAGTATCTGGTACATGACAAGAGCTCAATAAATGGGAGTTAGTGTTTTTACAGGGAGGGAGAGGCATTGTGGGGTCACATGGGGTTACTTAAACTTGGCAGAGGTAGGAATCAAGAAAAGCTTTGAAGACAAAATGATCTCTAGGCCGCAGAGGAGCTGGGAGAAGGAGGGGGAATATTCCAGGTGGAGAAAATGGCTTCCAAGTCCTGCAGAGGCCTGGAGGCGAGGAAGTACAGAGCATAGTCTGGGAGCTGAACTCTGAAATCTGTCACCTGTCCCAGGCTTCCTGCAGGGCGGTCCACTTGACCCTATGCCACCACCCCAGGGAGATAAAAGGGTAGTATGAGAAAAATGGAAGTATTTCTGTTTAGTATCTTTCAAGTTTCTTCTGAGAGGATCCTGTGTTCATCTCAGCACCAGGAATGTATACTCTGAGTGGAACCTGTTTGCTCATGAGGGGTTGTGTTTGGGGTATTGAGACAGAAGGAGGGCTGCAAGGAAGAACCTGGGGCCCAGGAGCCCTGGGTTGGGGTCCTCTCACTCACCGCGGGGCCTTGCGAGCCCCTTCTCTGTCAGTCTCCGTTTCCTCATCGGTCACAGGATTCCAAGCAAACTAAAATAAATTTTTTTTTAATTTATTTATTGGACAGAGATCACAAAGTAGGCAGACAGGCAGGCAGAGAGAGAGAGAGAGAGAGAGAGGAGGAAGCAGGCTCCCTGCAGAGCAGAGAGCCCGATGCGGGGCTCGATTCCAGGACCCTGGGATCCTGACCTGAGCCGAAGGCAGAGGCTTTAACCCACTGAGCCACCCAGGCACCCCAAACTAAAATAATGTGAAGACAAGTTTCTCCTGACATTTTTTGGGGAGAGAAGTGAATCCTCAGACGTACCCTCTGCCTACCCCAAACCCTCCGGCCGACCTACAGGCACCCTCCCCACCCTCCCCTGCGCCCGGCGAGCCCCTCTCTAGCCAGGTGGTCAAGGCCTGTGGCCCTGTGCTCAGTTGCAGCGGAAGCGGCACATCGGGAACGACATCGTCGCTGTCGTCTTCCAGGACGAGAACACACCCTTTGTGCCTGACATGATTGCATCCAACTTCCTACATGCCTATGTGGTGGTACAGGCCGAGGGCGGGGGGCCGGATGGCCCGCTGTACAAGGTGGGTGATGGCGCCGATCAGCCGCAGCCCCTGGCCCAGCCCCACCTGGGGTCACTGGGACGGTCCAGAGGGCTCTGAGTCCCCCTCTTGCTCTGTTGATGAAGGAGTCCCAGTCTGCCCTCTCTGCCCCCCCCCCCCCCCCCCCCCCGGTTATCTCCCTCCACGGAGCTGGTTACCCTTGTCCACCCTTTAATCTCCTTGCCCTTCACTATCCTCTATGACCCCTGAGACCCTCTACCTCTTCTCACCACCCAGATTCAGGACCAAGGAAGGAGGAGCTGAGATCCTGGGGTTCCCTGGCCCAATCAGCAGTTACTGAACCTTCCCCAGCAGGGGGCAGGCCCGGGGTGAATTAGGGGTCTCTGGCTGGGGTGTGGACTCCACAGCAACTGCTGCTCTCTCTTCCAGGTCTCTGTCACTGCTAGAGACGACGTGCCCTTCTTTGGGCCCCCCCTCCCGGACCCCGCTGTGTTCAGGAAGGTGAGGGGCAGCCCTCAGCCCCAGTCATGGAGAGAGCAGGACGAGATGGGCGGGGACTGAAGGGGGCACACTTCTGCTATAAGTGGTCCTGAAGCCCCACCGTGTGTGCCAGGCCAGCGGGGCCCCCCCAACCATGTAACTGGGGCCTGGCTTCTCGTCCAAAGCCATCTTCACTTACAAAGCCACAGAACAAAGGGCACCACTGTTTTAGATTTCTCATAGGCGACTCTGTGGCCTTTCCTAACTGCTATTATCTTTCTGACAATTACAGTCTTTCTTCTAAATTGTCTGGGAAGAGGGCACATGTTTCTCTTACCTGTCAGGCCCTGGCTTCACTTCTCCCCCAGACTGAGGCATAGGAGACCCGAGCCAGCCCCTTACAACTGTGAAATTTCCTCTCCTGAGGGGTGGGTGACCATGAAGGGCACAGGGGACCCTCACAGGTACCGAGGCCAAGCCAAGGAGCGCCCTTCCGGGAGTGAAGAGGACGACCCCAGGGCACCAGCAAGGCACAGCCCAGGGACGGCAGCCCCTGAGTCACTGGTGTCCCGCCCCTTGCCTCTGTGTTCATCTGAGCACCTTTCTCCTCTCCACACTGGGGGCTTCCAGGGGCCTGAGTTCCAGGAATTTCTGCTGACAAAGCTGATCAATGCTGAATATGCCTGCTACAAGGCAGAGAAGTTTGCCAAACTGGAGGTGAGGATGGGCTGTTGGACTGAACCCCTCCCCCTAACCTGGGATGTCAGCCCTGCGCCTGGGGAGGGAAATGCCACCTTCAGACTTTGGCCTGAGGGAGAGCTGTCTGGGGTGGGGGTGGACTTACACGTGAGCAGGGCTAGGGTCGGGGAGAGGGAATAGGGAATTTCTTGGATTATGTGAGGAATGTCCCAGGAGGCGCCCGCAGGTGGGCAGGCTGGCACAGAGGACACCGTGCGGGAGGGGCGAAAACTGGGGTTCAGGACGAGAGGAGCTCTGGGGGCTGCCGGAGCTGCCGAGGGGCCCAGGGGAAGACAGCGTGGGCTCCCGGAACCCAGGCTCACCCCCTACTCACTCGGAGAAGGCGGACGGGATTCTAATTGTGGAACGAAGGGCCGGATCACTGCGCTCTCTCCTGATGGCCCCCACCTGGCCCACAGGAGCGGACACGCGCCGCCCTCCTGGAGACGCTCTATGAGGAACTGCACATCCACAGCCAGTCCATGATGGGCCTGGGCGGTGACGAGGACAAGATGGAGAACGGCAGCGGCGGAGGCGGCTTCTTCGAGTCTTTTAAGGTGAAGAGCCAGGGTCTACCTAGAGCGGAGGGGCGGGGGTGTGTCCAGGGTGGAGTCAGGGGCGTGGTTACGGGCAAGGCGCGGGGGTGTGGCCGGAGGCGGGCTCCCATTGGGGTGGAGTCGGGGGCGGGGTTACGGGCAAGGCTCAGAAGTGTGGCCAGAGGCGGGCTCACATTGGGGAGGGTGAGGCGAGGGGTGGGGTCGGGGGCGGGGTTAATAAACGTGTAAGATGAGCTGGGAGCAAGGTTGCAAGTACCTGGGGTGGAGTCTGGATAATGGGGAGCTTCAGGGAGGACCTAGGTTTTAGGGTGGGGCTCTAACTTAGGAGGAGTTAATGTTGGAGGTGGAGCCTACGCTTGGGGGTGGAGTCTACTTGAGAATTCTACGAAGGTGGAGCCTTCTAGGTGGCAACCAGGTGCCTCTGGTGGTGGCGGCCAGGTCAGCAAGCAGAAAAGGGGGGAGGAGGTGTCTGTCCTCAGAGGGAAAGAAACAGAAGTCTGAGGTGTAGTATGTGACCTGAGTGGCCATAGGAGAGGGACCTGGCCTGTGTGACCTCAGGCCTGTATGACCCTGTGACCTGGCTGTCTCTAGTTTGGTAAAGTCCTGGGTTTTTGTTTTTGTTTTTAAAGATTTTATTTATTTATTTGACAGACAGAGACCACAAGTAGGCAGATAGGCAGGCAGAGAGAGAGGAGGAAGCTCCCCGCAGAGCAGAGAGCCTGATGCCGGGCTCGATCCCAGGACCTGAGCTGAAGGCAGAGGCCTTAACGCACTGAGCCACCTAGGTGCCCCAAGCCATTTCTTCATCTACTGGGTAGGGCGGTGGCAGTTTACCTCCTACACCAGTTGAGAATTATTTGTAAAGGAGTTATATTAGTGCGATATAAGTTCAAAAGCAAATTGCAAAACTCTGCCTGTCTCCCTCAGCAGTTGCTGTCCAAAGTAAGAGGTCAGGAGGGGGGAACTCCTCTTTCCCCCTCAGGTTCTGGACTCCCCCCAGTGGCAGAACCCCAGGCCATGGTTTCCTTGCCACTTTCTCCTCCATCCACGGGAGGGAAACTGCCCACCCTCCAGGTGCCCCACCAGGCAGGCTGGGCCTCACCCTCAGCCCAGGGCAGGCAGCAAAGCTGGAGATGTAGGTTTGCAATGGGTTTGCATAAGGGCATTGGTCCACCTGCCCCCGCCTGCCCTGGACTTGGGCGAGCAGACCGTCTTTGAGAAAGGAGCCAAAGGAGAGCCCTGCCTGTGCCCACTGAAGACAGGTGAAAATTGCTCTGGGTTGCTTCGAGAGGGATGGGGGTCCAGTGGCCCCATATCTCTGGTAGGTACTGGACAGTGGACCTGGATTAAGTCAAAGAATTTCTCAGAGGCAGCAGAACCCACAGTTAAGGTTGTGTGATTTGGAATATGGGTTCCAGGCTTGTCTCGTATATGTAAAATCGTCTTGGTAACAGTGCCTACCTCGTAGGGCAGATTGACTGAGTGGAGGTAAAGTGCCCGGCCCCATAGGAAACGTTCAGTACAGACTGGCCGAGAAAAGCAAGGAAGAAAAGGCAAGAGGGAGGAAAGAAAAGAAAGTAGGAGAGAAAGACCTACAGGACCCTAAGAGCAGAAAACTGAGGTTTCTGGAGGGTTCTCTGCGCACGCTCTGGTCTTGCCGCAGCATCTTCTGCAATCCTTACAACAGCCACGTGAGAGTCTAGGAGGCTCAGAGGGGTGCGGTGGCTGGTCCAACATCACCCGGCAAGCTGGTGGTAGAGCCAAGGCCCGAACTACCCTTGGGAGACCTGTGCGCTTGCCCCTCCTATGGCCTCCCAGACAGAGACTTCCTGGGGTTACTAGAGGGGTACTGGTGGTGAGGGACCAGATGCCTGGGCTCCTAGGTTTCCTGGGGGGAGGGGGGACCTCAAAGTCTGGGCCTCCTCCACTCCCACCCCACCTTCACAGCGGGCCATCCGAAGCCGCAGCCAGTCCATGGATGCCATGGGACTAAGCAACAAGAAGCCCAACACCGTGTCCACCAGCCACAGCGGGAGCTTTGCCCCCAACAACCCCGACCTGGCCAAGGCAGCTGGAATAGTGAGTGCCCTCCCCCAGCAGGCCCCAGCTCTCCCCCGCCTCTGGGGCCTGCCCCGCACACCCCCCTCCCCATTGCCCCGCTGAGTGCCCATCCTGGGTTCTAGACTGAGTCCAGCCACTGCTCCCCATGGGGGTCCAATGTCCAGGCCACGACAGTGGGGTGCTGAGAGCCTGCAGCCCCCCCCCCCTTCCAGCTCCTCAGCCCATCCCTCCTCCTGGTCTCTTATTCAGGTGACTTTCTGCGGGTCCGCTCTGGGGCTCCCTCTGTATGACATTCCTTACTGAGCACGTACTGTCTGTCATGTGCTGGGAGTGGGGCTGCTTTGTGGGCACTACTGTCCAGCCTTGGGTTGCTGAGCACTACTGTGTGTCAGGCTGCGGGCACGCACTGTGTGTCAGACCCTGGATTTCTGTGTGAGCGCCTGCCGTGTGCCTGGCCCTGAGATGCTGGTGGGCACTTACTGTGTGTCAGGACTTGGGCTGCTCTGCGAGCTCCTGTTGTATCAGGACCCGGTTGCTGTGTGGACGTGTACTGTGTGAGCTACTACCGTGGGCCTGAGCCTGAGTGTCTGTGAGTACTTACTGTGTGTCCGTTCCTGGGCGGCTGTTTGTGGGCATCGGCTCTGTAAGTGTCCGCTGGATGCCCCGTCCCTGGGCTCTCGTGTGAGAACCTACTATGCATCAGGAGGCGGGCTCCTGACTCCTGACCGAGCACGCGGTCCATGCTAAGCCCTGGAGACCGGTGAAATTTCGCTGCGTGGCAGGAAGCGAGCTGTGGTTTGAGCGTGTTCTCTGTGAGCCCCTTCTTCCGCGTGCCTGGCCCTAAGTTGCCATGTGAGCACCTACTGTGTGTCGGGGCCTCTCTGGTTGTGGCTGCCTCTCACGTGTCAACAACTGGCTTCTTTGCGAGCGTCTCCCAAGCGAGCTCCTGCTGTGTGATTACTTCTTGTCTGCCGTCCTCTGCGGGACTCTGCCGCTAAGACTGGGGGGTGTGCTGGGCACACGGGGTGGATGAGGCCTTCAGCTCTGGGCCCATCTGCTTTGCACCGCCCAGCGTCCGCCCCTGGCGTGGCACCTGCCGCTCTGCTCCTCCCTGTCCTGCCATCTTTCTTCCATCCATCTGTCCGGCTGTCCTTTTGTCTTTCATTGACTGCATGCCGCATGCCAAGCCCTGTGCTCCATGCTATGAGGCTGTGTCACGTGGCAGGAGGTCCCCGTCCCCCGTCATCCCCCAGCCACCCCTGTCCCATGGTATGGCCTGGCCCGGGGAGCAAGGCAGGGCCTCTGCTGGCCTGCAGTCACCAAGCCTACTGTCCCAGGAGAAGCAGGTCCACCCCCTCCCTTCCCGCCGAGTGGCCCAGCCTCCTGTGGGTGCTGTCAAGGGGCCCCGGGGCCGGGCCAGGCCAACAGCACCCACCAGGGCAGTAACCAGACCCATTTCTGTTTTTGTTTTTGTACATCTCTCTCTTCTGCTCTTACTTCTTTTTCTTCTGCGTCTGTATTGTCCCTGATCCACCTTCCCTCTCCCTCCTACTGCCCCCGCCCCCCCACCCGACACCTGTCTCTTCCCTCCTCCCACCCCTGCCCACACTGTTCTCTCCCCGCTTTCTCCTTCCCGCCTCCCTGTTTTTCCTGGCTCTGTCTGTCTGCGTTTCTCTCCGTGACCCCGTTTGTGCTCCCCAACCTGTGTCTGTCCACGTCACTGTCTTTTGGGCCATCTCTCTCCTCCATCCACTGTCCCACCCCTTCCTGGCCGTGTTGTCTCTGTCAACCCACTGCCTCACTGTCCCCTCTGTTTCTCTCTGTCCGTCTGTCCTTCCCCCCTTTCCCTGTCTCGCCTCTCCCACCCCTTCCATCTCTCTGTGTGTCTCTCTCCACGTCTGTCTGTTTCTCTCTGGCCCTGCCCTCTGCCGCTTGCCAGTCATTGCTTATTCCCGGGAAAAGCGCGAGTAGATTCGGACGCCGGGGCAGTGCCATAGGCATAGGAACCGTGGAAGAGGTTGTCGTCCGCGGGGCCGCCGGCTCTGGAGGCTGCCTGCACGTGCTGTTCTCTGCTCGCTCTCAGGACGGAGGCCATATTGGGGACGTTGCCCCCCACCTTCCCTTGGGCCGGGCCCGGGGCTGTGCAGGGTGGAGTGCCGGCAGCTCGGGCTCGGAGGCCTCATACCTGTGCCCGAGCCCGTGTACCCCCCCAACCCCCCACCAGGGGCTTCTGGCCCTGCCCTGGCCCTTGGGACCCTGGCCGAGTCCCTGCCAAGATCTGGTACCCAAAGACCCTACGCCCAGCTGCACGTCCCCCAATATCGCCAGTTCTGCATGGAACGCCATCCCTCTCCTTTGCCCCGATTCCCGCCCCCCGCACCATGAACCGGCCTGGCGGTTCCTGCCACTCCATGCCTCCCTGGGGCCCACCTTCCTGCCTCCTCTGAGAAGCTGGGGTCTGCCTCTGGCGCTGGGGCCTCCCACCCTAGCGTGCTGAGCAACCACGGGAGGGAGAGTGGCTTTCAACCACGGGGCGAGCGTCTCCTCCAGCCAGTTTGGAGGTTCCAAGGTGGGGCGGGGCTTGTGTTGCAATGTCCACTCTCTCCCCATGGCCCTGAGCCTCCAGGTCCCAAGACAACGTGGGGGCAGGGGGCTGGGAGTCATGCTGAGGTCTCAGCCTCTTCCCATCCCGGCCCAGAGTGGCTGCCCAGCCTCCTCGGGTTCCTGCCCTTCTCCTGGACTGAGATTCCAGGCCCCATGCTGCTGTGTGCTCTTGGGGGGCCCTGGCCCTCACCAGGCCTGTTTCCCTGTCTGTGAACTTGGAGAGCTGTCTCCGGAGGTGGAGATTTCTCTCGTCCTTTCTTGTTCCATTGCCTCTGCTTCAGGGCCTGGGGCAGCAGGGCCCCAGGTGGCATGTGGGGGGCAGTGGCTCTCCCAGGACAGGTGGGCACTGAGTTGGGGCCTTTCCCTGCAGTCACTGATCGTCCCAGGAAAGAGCCCCACAAGGAAGAAGTCGGGCCCGTTCGGCTCACGCCGTAGCAGTGCTATCGGGATCGAAAACATCCAGGAGGTGCAGGAGAAAAGGTGGGTGGGCAGGTGCCCTGTCTCCTCCAGCCCCTCCCCTGGCTCCTGTGCGGTGGCAGGGTTAGGCGAGCAGGAGGGAGTTCCAACTCCTCGGCCCCCCGCCCCTCTCTGGGCACAGCTCTGCAGCCGAGCACCTGCTGTGTGCCAGGTCCCTGGGCCAGCTCGTCCTCTACCGCGCAACACCGTCTTTGGTCGGCGGGTCTTGCCTGGCTCCCCAGTGGGTCACACCTTGCATGGCAAGGTGCTGTAGATGAGAGGGTGCAGGGGCCTGCCCAGGTCACACAGCCAGTGAGAGGCAGAGCTGAGATGGACGGCCTGGCCTGTGGGGGTTGCGGGGCGACACCTGTGTGGGGAGAGTGCAGGTGGCCTGCCTCAGAAGCAGCAGGACGGCCCCTGGGAAGCAGAGGAGAGGTCCTGACTGTGAAAGCTGCCTCGGTCACTGGACCTCTCTGAGTCTCACCGTCCCAATTTGGAAAATGAGGCTAAGAACACAACAGACAGCATGCGGCGGCTGGAGAGGTGTGGTGTGGGGCATGCGACACAGGGCAGGTGGCCTGGGCTCGGGTTTGGAGGTGGGACCATTCTCATGGCCACGGGAGCCCAGAAGCCTGTGAAGCCTGGGTTCAGATCTTGACTTTGCCATGGGCCTAGCGGTGTATCGCGGGGCAGATTCCTTCCCGTCTCTGGTCTCCAGTTGCTTTCCTCATGACAGGGATAAGGAGGGGAGAGCTGGAGGAGTGTCCTATCTTCCATAGGTGTTCCGGCACCCCTGCTCCTTTCCTCGGTCAGGCCAGCCACTTTGCTGCAGGGACGGCCCCGGGGTTGGCCCCTGAGGATATAGGGTTTGGGGATGAGGCAGGAGGCACCCGTGACCTCACCACCTGGGCCTCATTCTACCCTTGATCCCAGGCCTGGTGCTGAATCCCCCCACTGCCCCCGTGTGCCCCGCAGGGAGAGTCCCCCCGCCGGCCAGAAGACCCCAGACAGCGGGCACGCCTCACAGGAGCCCAAGTCGGAGAACTCATCCACTCAGAGCTCCCCAGAGATGCCCACGACCAAGAACAGGTTGGGGTTCGGGGCACGCCGAGCCAGGGGGCTTGGACTCACCCTTTCCAGTCTCTGCATGGGCCTGGGGCTGCCCGTTGGGCACCAGGGCTTTGTGTGTTGGACACCAGAGCATCAGGGAGGTCTGGGCACTCTCACAGGTCCTCCTTTGACACACACCAACCGAGAGCTTCATTCATGCCAGGCCCCAGGCCAAGCTCCAAATCCAAGAGTGAGCTGGGCATACACAGCCCCTGCCCCATGGAGCTGGCACTCCAGAGTAGCGTGACCTGATGAGCTGTTTCTAAATGGTGACACAAAAGACAGTAAAGCAGGGGATGCAATGAGGACTTACTGGGGGGGGGGCAGGTAGTTGGTGCTCAAGAAAGACATCTAGAAATGAGGGAGGCTTCAAGTGAGAGCTGAGTGAGGAGCCAGCCCTGCTAGGGCTGGCATGGCAGAGGGAAGAGGGCTCCAAGCAAAAAACACAGCAAGTGCAAAGGCCCTGAGGCATGCTTGAAGGATAGAAGAGTGGTGCAGTTGGAACTGAGTGAGTGAGGGGCTGGGCCCAGGCAGACTTTGTGCTGGGTGATGCTGGGGATGTCGGGGAGGTGGGCAGGGGCTAGATCCTGACTGGAAGCCATATGAGCCATAAGTGGGGCCAAGGAGAACCCTTTGGGATTTTAGTTAAGAGGAGTGATGCTTTCCAACCTGATTGTGGTTGCCATGTGAAGAGGTGGGGTGGGGAAGAACGGAAGTAGGGGGAGGCCACCCCTCTCTTCAGTGCTGTGGCTCAGCCTCCTCTGCCCTGGCTGTGGGAGTGTCTGGACTCCCAGACTGTGCTCTCCTGAAGGGTCAGGCCAGTGAACAGAGAAGAAGGAATGCACGACAGGGACAGGGAGAGACAGGACTTGCAGACCCAGAGTGGGGAGGTCCCTTCCCACCTTGAGAGGAGGAAATCAGGGAGGAGGAGACCCTCAGCTGAGTTTTGAAAAATGAATTTGCTTTTGGGGGTTTGAGGGAAGGAGTGAGACTCCAGGAGACACAAAGTCCTGAGCATGGAACAAAACTGAGAGGGTTGAGAGTAGACTGTGGAGTTGGAAGGCCTGGGTCCTAACCCCTGTTCTCCCACCTATGGCTGGGTGACCTTGGGCTATGTGCCCACCCTCTCTGAACCTCGGTGTTTCCTTATCTGTAAGATGGGTCTATCAATGATAACCATGAGATAACTCCAGTAACAGCACTTAAAACAGTGCCTGGCACAGAGCAAACGTACCCTGGACCAGAGTGTCTCTGTAAATATTATTATTACTGAATACCTCACCAAGGAAATTAGGCTTTATCTGGGGCGATGGGGAAACACAAGAGGGTTTTGCTCCGGGGAGAGGTGTGTTCAGACCCATGAATTAGGAAGGACAGCAGTGGGGGGAGGCTCTGAGGCCTGGGCAGCTGTCGTGGGGGCCATAGAGATGCCTGGGTGGCTGCAGGCTGGGCCTCCCAGGGCAGGGAAGCGGGGGTGCGGGGCCCGGAGCAGACGCAGGCTGACAGGGTGCTGTCTGCGCAGAGCGGAGACGACAGCCCAGAGGGCGGAAGTGCTGAAGGACTTCTCCCGCTCCTCGTCCAGCGCCAGCAGCTTCGCCAGCGTGGTGGAGGAGACCGAGGGAGGGGACGCGGATGACACAGGCCTGGTGAGAGGCCCTGGGAGCCGTGGTGCTCTGCGGTGGCCAGGAGGCAGCCTTCTGGTCCCTGGAGACACTCGGGGCAGAAGCGTGGTGTGTGGATGGGATGTGGGTGTGCTGAGATGCGCTCAGGGGACCCAGCCCAAGGGAGTCATGCGGACGAACGCTCCCTTACTCTGAAGCCTTCCATGGCTCCCCAGCGTCATCCCCAGAGAGTCCCATCTCTGAAGGCTCCACTGAGGAGCCGGTCCCTCCCCAGCCTCGTCTCTTACCACTTTGCTGTCCTGTGGTCCGTTGTAGTCCCTGCAACATAGGCTTATCCCACCTCCGGGCCTTGGCACTTGCTACCTCCTTGGTCTGGAACCCTCTCCCTGTCTCCTCTTTCCCCCTTTGTCTGACTGACTCCTATTCATCCTTCCCACTCGGCCTCCCATCACCTCCTCCTGAAAGCCTTCCCTGATTTTCTAGTCCCAGGGTAGGCTGGGAACCCCCTTCTCATGCTCTCACAGCCCCCCGGGGCTTTGCCTTTAGCACCCTGTGTCATTCTTCATTCAGCAAAGCTCTAGCAGCCCCCTCTTCCTTGCCAGGCCCTGTTCCAAGTGCTGCGGATGCAGCAGGGAGCAGGGCAGACCATGGCCCTGCCGGTGGGGCTCAGAGTCTGGAATTCTACTAGTCTCTTCAGAGCCTGTCTTGCCTCCTAGACCTCACTGTCTGAGGGCAGGGACCCTGCCTGCTTTCTCTCACCAGCTTGGCCCAGGATAGACCTCAGTGAATGCTTGCTGAATGAATGAATGGGAGTGTGTGGTGTACGCCCCCCACTCTGTCCTCCTGTGGTCTCACTGGGGCAGATGTTGCTGGGCCCCCATCCTCTTTGCAGGGAGGCAAGGGTGAGGGGTTCTGGGTTGCCACAAGCAGAGGAGGCCGGGAGGCAGGACGGGAGCCCAGCCAGCCCCTGGAGGAGAGCTGACCTCCCTCTTTCTCTCTTCCCCCATCCCCAGGAGAGCGTCTCGTCCTCAGGGACGCCTCACAAACGGGACTCCTTCATCTACAGCACGTGGCTGGAGGATAGCGTCAGCACCACGAGTGGGGGCAGCTCCCCAGGTACCAGGCCACAGGCAGCTTCCCCTGCCAAGCCCCCCTTGTGGCAGGAGGGGGACAGGGAGAGGCACAGAGGGTCGAGACCACTCCTCACACCCCAGGCGGTGGGTGTGTGATGGGCCTGCCCCCGACAACACAGCGGGGACCATGGGTGGGTCATTATCTCCCCAAGAGGGCTGCTGGCTTCTGCTGGCTTCTGGAGGTCTCTTGGGGGATGATGGAGGAGGGGTCAGGAAGGGAGGAGAGGGGGATTCCCTGAGGGAAGGACTCGGTGGGGGCGCGGAGCACCAGCGCCTACCACCCATCCATGCGTCCCTCTCCCTGGTGCCTCCCCGCGGCCAGTGAGGTGGCTCCCTCCTGCCCCCCTCCCCAGGCCCCTCACGGTCACCCCATCCCGACGCCGGCAAGTCGGGGGACCCTGCGTGTCCCGAGATCAAGATCCAGCTGGAGGCGTCTGAGCAGCACACATCCCAGCTGGTAGGTGCCGCCGCCCAGGGGCTGCCCGGTGAGAACACTCCTCCAGCAGGGGGTCTGCTGCTGGGGAAAGGGGACAGGTGTCCAAGGGGACTGGGGGTGGGTGCCAGACCAAGAGGTCCCCTGAGGCCAGGAGGGGCTGGGTTCATCTGGCCCCAGGGGCAGCCCGTGTCTTCTGCTTGTCTATGTCTCCTGCCCGGTGTTGTCATCTGTCCTGTGTCTCCTGCCCCGTGTTGCCATCTGTCCTATCTCCTGCCTCACCCGCACTCTGTCTGTGCAGGGCTGTTAGCCAGGCTCCCGTTCTGAAGGTGACACTGAGCAGGTCAGACCCAGTCCTTGGCTCTTGTTTGGTGTGGAGAGGGCGGGAAGGGGCAGGGGTGGGCGGGAAGGGGGCGTGACTCCTCCTTGTTCCTCTATCATCTGTGGACCTGGATTGGAACCTTCCGCCCCTCAGAGGTTGGGTGGGACTCCGGAGGTCGCCGGCCCCTCTCGGAGACTTGGTTTCCTTATCTGTGTAGTGGGTCCAATGGCTGCTGCCTCACCTCCTGCCACCAGTTCTGGGAGGATTTGGTGGGAGCCTGCGAGGGACTTGGGGAATTGCTGGGAGGAAAGAGCCTGGGGGATTCCCAGTGGGACGGGAAGACCCGGAGACAGAGCCTGGGACCGCAGGGGTGGGCCCTTCCCGCTTCTCTCCCTGATTCGTGGCGTGTTCATCTCCCTTTACCTTGCAGATGCGGCCGCAGAAGCACAAGGTGAAGATGCTGTGTCGAGTCCAGGTGGCTAGGCCCTCTGCTCCCAAGGCCAGCACCAGCCTGTGGGCTGTCCCCTGCCCCCACCTTGGCCACCCGTCTGGGCTGTCTCTGCAGGGCGGAGCCATCCAGACCTGGGAGGGGGAAGCTGCCGGCATCATCCCTATCCCCGAGGCTGGGGCAGGCCGCGATCAGTTGAAGCAGAACCCCAGGCCTGGCTTGCCCCCACCCCGGGCCCTTCATCACACCTGGGTGCCCCTCTGGACTCATGGGGAGCAGGATGGGAGGGGAGGACTGACCTATCTCCATGCGTACACAGCCTACTGTGGAGGCAGTGGGATGTGAAATCTGGGGGAATGAGCGCTGGGCTGGGAGTCCTAGGTCCTGGCTTCCAATTTTGGTTCTGCTGTGTGACTTTGGGCAAGTCCCCATCCCTCTCTGGGTACCTCTGCTGCAAATGGACAAGATTATTTCAGAGGTCATTGAAGACTGTGATTCCATGCACCTGCCCCAGAATGGGGGCTATCCTCCTAGGGGCCCCCTATCACCCTACCTTGCTTCTTGGGTTCCCTGGGACCCCAGGTGGGCTGAAGGGCTGGGAGCTGGCTATGCCCGTTGCCCCTCCTGGACCGTCGAGCTCTACCACAGGTCCTGTCCACTGCCTCCACCTGACAGACAAGTGGCCCCCTGAGGGGGAGAGGGACCCATCTAGCTCCTCCGCCAGCACCTAGCTTAACCCCTGCCATCCCATGCTCTGGGCACCCCAGGTCGAGGGGTCTCAGCTGGCCTAGAGTTATGGGCCTCGCCTTTGCGCCCCCCACCCAACTCCCACGGAGGGGGCAGCCAGGCCCAGCTGCTGTGTGTCCACATCCTTGTGTGTGTCTGTCCACACTTTTTAGGCACCACACCAAAGGCCAGCCTTCCGGCCCCAACACCCATTTTGGAAGCCCCCGTGGCTGTGTGTATGTCAGTAACAGTTGTACAAAATAAATTCTATTTATCGCTATTGTACCCCGGGTCGGGCCTGGCTTTGTGCGGACCCGACCGACTCCAGACAGATCTCAGTGGCCTCCAGGGTACCAGCCTGTCCGTCCCCCTCACCCCACCCTTCAGAGCTGCAGGGGCACCTCCATGGCCAAATTACGGGTTCTGTGTGCCTCCCCACATCGTGCTGCCCTTCCCTCCACCCTGCTCCCCGTCTGCGCAGGGGGAGGAAGACCGCTCCGCAGTCAGGCTGACCTCGGTTGGATTCCCCGCGCCATCTCTTTCTAGCTGGGGGGCCTTGAGAAACTGGAGCCACGGTTTCCACTGCAGTGAAATGGGGGCGAGAGTATCTGTCCCCAGGGCTTGTGATGGGGGTTCCTCGAGCTGGTGTATAGCAAGCACCTGGCTCATTGGTACACAGTGGGTGCTGGGGGAACCGCCTCTCGCTCTCCTTTCAGTTGCTCAGGGAAGCCCAAGAATCTCCTCAATGTGGCCACCAGGGGGCGCCAAGGGATCGCTTACGGGGACGGACGATGCTGGGCAGTTACAACAAGGGTACGGCGTGACCGCGGTGTGCACAAACCGGGGGCCCAGCCTGGGTGAGGGAGCCGTGGAGCAGACTCCGCAGCACCGAGCATCCTGGAAAGGCCTAAAAAGGGTCCCTGGGCCAGGGAACCGCAGGTGCAAATGTGATGGAGCAGCGTGCCTGGAACTGGGAAGGTAGCAAACAGTTCTATTTTTTTTTTTTTTTAAGATTGTATATCTTTCTTTTTCTTAAGATTTTATTTATGTATTTGATAGAGAGAGAGATCACAAGTGAGCAGAGGCAGGCATAGAGAGAGGGGGAAGCAGGCTTCCCACTGAGCAGAGAGCCTGATGCGGGGCTCGATCCCAGGACCCTGAGATCATGACCTGAGCCGAAGACAGAGACTTAACCCACTGAGCCACCCAGGCACCGCTGAAGACTGTATTTCTTTACTTAGCATTCACGAACGGGGGTGGAGGGGCAGAGGGTGAGGGGTGAGAGAATTTTTTTTTTTTTAAGATTTAATTTATTTATTAGACAGACAGAGATCACAAGTAGACAGAGAAGCAGGCGGGGTGGGGGGAAGCAGGCTCCCTGCTGAGCAGAGAGCCCGATGTGGTGCTCAATCCCAGGACCCTGGGATCATGGCCCTAGCCAAGGGCAGAGGCTTTAACCCACCAAGCCACCCAGGTGCCCCGGGAGAGAGAATCTTAAGCAGATTCTGCACTGAGCACAGAGCCCGACCTGGGGCTTCATCTCACGACCCTGAGATCATGACCTGAGCCAAAATCAAGAGGTGGAGGTGGGCGTTCAGCCGACGGGGCCACCCAGGGGCCCTGCAAACAGTTCTGAGTGATGGGAAGGTGACAGGGTAGAGGTGAGGCCAGAGCCACGTGGCCTTGAATGCCAGACCAAGGGGCCAGGGGTCTGTGCTCAGGGCAGTGGGGAGCCATGGAGTGTTTGAAACCCAGATTGCCATCGAAGCTGGGGTTGCTGCCGGGCTGGGCAATGTCAGGCAGGGAAGGGAGTGTCGAGAAGGCCGTCATTGGGGACAGTGGGCCGGCCGGCCCGGGGGACATGAGCATTGGGCTGAAGGGCTTGATGGGGTGTGGGGCTGAGGCGGGGGAGTCCAACCTTGGTACTGGGTGGGGGGGTCCCCTCTGAAGTAGGAGGGCAGGATGAAGAGTAGCTTGAGGGGGGGCACATGCCTTGGCCTTCCTGACAGCTTTGTGACCTCTCCTCTGCCTGCCACAACCCCCACGCCCTCCCCAGGACAGGGGTGAGCGCACACCTCCCCCTTCCAAGGGGCTGCCATGTCTTTCCTGACACTGGCGCTAGGATGTCTGGGGCCACCCAGGGGCTGTGACTCACAACCAATCCCTAACCCCGCCCGCCCAGTTTGGCTCTAGGCTGCCCTGGGCTCCATGGGTCCCCTACCCACCCCTGCACAGCCTCACCCCAGTCCAGCAGCCTGAAGCCTCCCTGTCACCTTCCTTCCTCCCCTCTGTCTGTTGCCCGGCCTCCTCCCACCCCACCACGGAAGGGTTAGCGTTAGGCAGCCGCAGTTCAGCACCAAGGTCAAGAGCTGGGTGCCTTTACGTCCTCTCTCTGTGACCTGGGGGACATGAATTTGGCTCTCTGGGACTCAGTTTCCTCATCCGCACAGTGAGAGCGCTGATAGCTCTGACTTGGGTACCCTGACATGAGGATTCAGGGGTGCAGCCCCAGCACCGGGTGTGCTCTATAAACAGTGAACGTGTTGGGGGTGGGGGGAGTGATTTGTCGTTAACGGGGACCACACAGCAGCCCCGTCGGAGGGTGTGGGGTCGGCTTCCTGTGCGGAAGATGGAGTAGCCCGTGCCGGCCCGACGCAGATGTCCAGACCTTGGGGACGTGTGATAGCCAGTTGCTCCTGGAGCCTCAGCTCCCCGGGCTTCGCCGGGACTGACCGTCCTTTCAGAATGGGGCTTGCCTGTGTGCTTCCCCACGCACCCCGCATGCGCTCTGCTCCGCGCCGAGGCTGGGCCGGAGTCCCGGGGGTCTGTCACAGCAGATGTAGAACCTGCCTTTGCCGGCCCAGCCTACACCAGCCCCGCTCTGTGGCCAGGGCAGACCTCTGGGCTGAGTTTCGGGCTCGGCCCCAACCCATCCCCACCTCCCCGGCCTCCAAAGGTGGGGCCAAGGGAGGCTGGCCTCCAGGATCAAAGTGTCCGATGGTTTCTCTTGGGCCCGTGCCAGCTCTTGGCTCGCTCTGGGTTCTGAGGTGGGGAGGGCGGGCCAGGACACTGACCCCAGGCTGGAATTAGGGCTTGGGGGGGGGGGGGCAGGCTCTGGGAAGCCAGAGACTCTACTTAGAAATAACTCTGGCGGTGGAAATGGCAGCCAGGGATGTCTCCAGACACCGGAGGCAAGAGGCCTCCTGTAGAGGGACTTGGGTGCCTGGCTGACCCGACACCCGTCTCCCCTGCCTCAGAGCTGGTACCTGTCTGTCCAGGTCGCAGGTTCACCACCTATAAAAGGAGGACAAAGCCTTACCTATTGCTGTGAGGAGGCTGTCATGGCTTCCGAGGTGCCTGGCCTGAGACCCATGCCCACTAGGAGGGGTCCTCCCCCATCCCATAGCAGCTGGGGTGTGCACCGTCATCCATGGCTAAACCCTGGGCAACTTTGCCAAAGAGACGGCCGCAGGCCCAGGCCCGCCCTGCGCCAGGGGACCCGGACCTGGATGTTCTCTACTGCTTAGGCCACAGGGGGTACTTAGCCAGGGACCCTGGAATGTAGAGGTCCCTCCCTCCCTCCCTGTACCCGCCCTGCCCAGGGGACAGCCAGGGACGGAGCCTCCTGAAATAACCAGATCTGGTTAGGGAGGCTAATTTTAAAAGCCACTCTGGCTGCCCCATAGGCCCTTCTGGGAAGCCATGAATGTCCCTGTGTTGCCCCTGGGAAGCAGGGTGAGGGGCGAGCAGCAGGACCCGGGGCTGACTCCTCGCCCTGTTAGGGCGGGAGACCCCGAGCTGCCTCTCAGGGCCTTCCCATCCAGGACCCAGAGTCCCAAGTCCAATGTTGGGGCTTAGGGGCCCAGCCTCTACCCCGATCCACTCAGGGAGAGCCCTGGAACCTTTGGGTCTCTGTCTCTCTCTGTCACTGACACTTGAGGTCCCTCTTTGCAGGGGTGGCTCTGTCCCCCTCTCTCTGGGCCCATCAGGAAGGCAGTCAGACAGCATTCCTCACAGACCATAGGCTGGAGCGTGCATACCAGGTGGGACTGGGTGCCCATCTGGGAACCAGGGGCCTGTTGGGGAGGACAGAGGTCCTGGAGGCAGACTGGAGCTATAACGGGGCAGGCAGGGGCCATGTCGAGGCACGACATGGGCCATCTGGACAGGCCAGGTGCCAACAGAAGGAATGAGGTCCAGGGGTAGGGTTGCCAGATTTAGCAAGTAGAAACACAGAGCCCAGTTAAACTTGAATTTCAGATAAACAAGAAATAATTTCTAGCTTAAGTATACCTCATGCAATATTTGGGACATACTTATACTAAAAAATCATTCCTTGTTTATTTGAAATTCAAGTTTAACTGGGCATCCTATATTTTATCTGGCAACCCTAACCTTGGGAGGCTCCAGGAGTGAGCCGAGAGGTTTCTCGGGAATGGCAGGTTTTATAGCCTGTGGGAGTCCTAGGCTTGGCCGGGGGATAGCACAACCATGCCCTGTCTCATGGCAGGGGCACACCTCCTGCCCACAGGGAGATTTCAGTTTTCTGGTGGTAGGGACCGTCCTTGGGAGCCTGGGGGCGGGGGGCTGTGACCCTAACACCAGCCCCACACAGGGAACCACAGGGATAGACGGGAGGGTCTGTGTATGTTCCCTGCTGAGCCGCAGGGTCTAACCCGGGGCCTGGCCCATAGTAGGGGCTTCATAACTATTTTCTGAATGAATGAGTATCTTCCCCACCTCTGTGGGGATGGGGACGCCTGGCCAGCAGGGGGCTCCAGCAGCCTACAGCGCAAGCTCCGTGGCGCTAACTGGTGTGTGCAGACCCCCATCCTGGGGGCTCCCCAAAGTGAGTCGCAGAAAGGGAGTGAAGGACAAGGGGCTGGAAAGAGGAGGCCAGTTTTTCCCTATGGCTCCCCCGCCCCGGACTCCGCTCTCAGCCGGAGTTCAGCCTGGGCAAGAGAGCGGCGGCGGGAGGTGGGGACTAGGGCAGGAGGACCTCCGGCTGACGGCATTGGGGGGTTGCTTGGGACGAAAGTGGAGGAGCAGACCACAGCGGTGTTCTCAGGGTTCCTTCGCGGGGGCACTCAGACAGCCGGGGGAATTCCTGGGACCCAGGTCGTTGGGGACCCTCGTTTCTGGAGAGCTAAACTCGGCCATTTCCCTGTGGGCTGTTAATCTCAGGGGACTCCCTGGAGGGAATGACTGTGCCCTCCCACACCTCCCCAAGAACAGAGGCCCTTAAATAGCCTTTTCATCCCTCATTCATTCATTCATTCATTCATTCCTGACTCACCCATTTGCTGTCACCATTTGCTGAGATGACCTCGCTTGGGGACTTGGGCTAAAGGACCATAGCAAATTGTCTGGGCTTAACAGGAGCGCACCTGTTCTAATGCCCGCACTGTCCCTGGCTCCCTGTGCAGTCCTGGGCAAGAGACTGAGGACCTGGACTTTGCCATCCCTGCAGTGGGGATGGGGCCCCCAGCCCCCCGCTGGAGTAGCTAAAGGTGGAAGATGGTACCTGCCCACAAAGGGGGCTGCGGGGGCGGGGGCGCCTCCTGATCAGAGTTGTTACCCGCAGTGTCCGCCTCATGAGGTCCCTGCATACCGGTCAGGGAGCTGCCCCCGGCCCCGAGGCCCTGGCTTCATGGCCAGTCGCGCTCAGATTTCATCATCTCAGCCCTCATCCCTCCTTCTCAGGGAATGTCATCTCTTTCAAGGTGCCTCTGGCCTCCAGAGGCAACAATGAATCCTTCAGGGAAATGCGAGAGGTAGGGACAGAGCTTGGAGTGGCCATCAGAAGGCATGGCTTGGGCCTGGCCCCCTCTAACCTGCAGTGTGCGCTGGAGCCTGTCACTTCCTGTCCCGGATCTCGGTTCCCCCAGATGTACAACGAGGGGTTGGGGCTGGACATCCTCCATGCCCTGGAAGGGGCCTTTCTGTGTGTCATCCTGTTAGTAACGGTTTAGCTCCGAGCCTATAATCACATCTGCCCTGGGAAGAACTAACACAGCGTTTCTTTAAATTGGGCTCTAATTGCGACTTTTAGTGGAGTCAGATGCTCCCCATCCCCCACCTGGTCTGAATCAGGGAGGTTGTCCCGACCTGCCCTGCCAGGCCCAGGAATCCCCTGGGATTGTTCCAGCTGTCATGGCGCCGGTGACAGGTCAGGCACTGGGGTCTCCCAAGAGTAGACTGTGTGTCAGGCCCCAAGCCAGGCACTTTCCATCCGGAGGACTCCGGGTCATCTCACTACATCCGTGGGAGGCAGGGGCCACTGAACCACTTTTCAGAGAGGAAACTGAGGCACGGAGAAGTGTAGTCACTTACCCAAGGCTGCTCATCTAGGAAGAGGCACGGGTCGGATTTGAACCCAGATCTGTTTGATTCCAGGGCGTCGCTCTCAGCCTGAAGCTGAGGAGACACGCCCCATCCCCAGCTTGGTCAAACCCCCCTCCTGGGGGGGCGCTCTGCGGGAGCAGCAAGCATCGCCCAAGCCCCCCGTCGCAGCTTTTTCTGTCCACATGTGACCACAGCCATTCCGCTCCTTCCCCACTGGCTGCGCCTGGAGAACAGGGTGTTGGTGGACGTGGCCAGAGGCAGCTCTGTGGGGCTCGGGTGGGGCAGGGGCCTGTGGTTTCCCTGTTTGTTCTGGAGATCCCAGCCGCTTCCCTGAGGAGACAGCTAGCGGTTCCCAGGCCACAGCCCCTCGGGTGGAGCCAGACCGCGGCTGGCCAGCCCGGGAGCCCTGCCCGCCAGCCCCACTGGGCTCTGCCAGGCCCTGGCGCTGGGTGGTCTGTGCGGGGGCCAGAGGGGCTCGATCCGGGCTGTGGGACAGGAGCCGGGACTGGGGCCAGGCTCGAGGCTCCCCTGCCAGGGACCTGGAGGGGTCCTGAAGCCTGGGGATGGCTGGACAAGGGATAGAGGCGGGCATGGGGTCAACACTGCCTTGTGGGGAGCCCAGGAGGGAAGGCCCCAGACCCTGGGTCCATCTGAGGGCCTCAAGAGAAACATTCTCCCCCTCCAGGATTGTCTCTTTGGGTGGTTTCAACCCAACCATTGAGTTGGTTGAGACAGGAGCCTAACTCAGAGGCGGGTGGAAAAGTCAGGGTGTCAGGCAGAAGACCTAAATCCTGGCTCTGTGCTTCTCTGGACCTCAGTGTCTCCATCTGTACAATGGGAAGGGGACAGGAATCCATGCTTGATGAGAGCTCATCTGCCCGGATAGGTAGTCGCTGTAGGGTGGGTAGCCCAGGCTGGAAGTTTCTCAGTTGTTCCCAAATTCATTTCCAGAAGCTTCTGGCACCACCTCCTCCCTGCCCAACACACACTTTGGATGAAACCCAGAGGTGAACACCTGCCAGAGTGGAAATGGCTCCTGTGGGTTTTGGAGTCTGACAGACCCCAGTTCAAATCCTGGCCACTGGCTGGCTGGGATCTTGGATGCGCCATATTCTCTCTGTGGCCTGCAGCTTCAAATACCATCCCAAGCCCCCTTCTGTCTCCAGTGGAATTTCTCCACTGAACCCCAGACTCTTCCTTCCCAACTACCTATGGGCACGTCTGCCCCCACGTCCAATGGACATCTCTAAGCTAATATGATCCAAACCACGTCTGTATTTTCTCTCCAGATCTCTTCCCCCATATCCATAAATGGCTCCCCCCAGGTGCTCAGGCCAAAAATCCAGGGGGCATCCCCAGTTCCGCTATTTCCTCTGCTCCCCACAGTGAGCCCATCAGCAAGCCCCGCTGGCTTCGACTCCCAAACATGCCTGGGATCCAGCTGCTTCCTGCCACCACCACACTCGGCTGGTCCAAGCCACCGGCACCTCCCCACCCCAGCGACAAAAAGGCCTCCAGACTGCCCTCCAGCATCGACTCCTGGCGTCCCTGGGCCCTCCTCTGCATGGCTGCCAGAGCGATCTCTCCAAAGCATCCGTCAGACCACATCTCCCTCCGTGTCTAACGCATTTTATTGCGTGACCTTCACCTTGATGTCTCATCCTCTCTGGTCCATGTTCCTCTCCGGCCTCCAACCCTGAGCTTTGTCTGGGGGACAGTGGCAAGAGGCCTGTGCCCCAGGAGATCCCTCAGGCAAAGGGCCCACGAAGAGCCAAAACCAGCCGTGAGAGTGGATGTCAGGACAGTAGCGTCGTTGGGGCACAGCCTCTCTACTGCCATTGTTCCCCAACCGGGTCTGACCTGAGTGGGCAGGAAGCTAATTCCAGGGCCCTCAGCCAGCATGTGCAAGCCCGGGCTGACCCCGGAGACCCTGGAGCCGCCCACCGTGGCCTGGGCGGGTGGAGGCGGGGGCTCTGCGGGAGGCCTCTGGGCATGACAAGGACACAAACCGCCATAGGACAGGACCTCTGCCAGGGACATCCCACCCCAGCCACCTTTGCATTACATTCCTGACCCCTCCTTGCTGCTCCTTACCCCACCGAAAGGAGCAAACAGGATGATAGGAGCCACAGTGCTTGGCCTCAGGCCCTCCTTCATCCCCTGTTGGTGGTGCGGCTTTGCATAAGTCACCAGTTTCTCTCTGCTTCCCTGTATTCATCTGGAAACGGGGGACAGACACAGCCCACCCCCCTCTGGGAGTAGTGGGGAGGATAAGTGGGTTCAGGGCCTGTGAGGTACTGGGAACCGTGACTGGCACTCTGGGAGACACCATAGGAATGTTGGCAAGTGTGCCCGCCGCTTGGCTTCCAGTGATCCTCGGCCTGTGTTCCAACGGGTAGAAGGGACAGGTGGCCCTGGCTGGTGGTGGACCCCAACCCGGCCTGCCGCTCACTTGGCTGGTGGGGCCTGTGTGCACCCCACCCTGAGGCCGGCACCCACAGAAGAGGAGCAGAAGAGGGCCTGGAACCACGCCGGGCAGCAGCACCAGGAAGCCCCAACAAGCCACCCAGACACTCCAGAAACTCGGGAGCCCAAATCCCCTTCTGAGAACTTAATCCCCCCAGCCCCCACACCCCCACCCCCAGATCGGCTGGTGCTAGATCTTGCTGGGAGGTCTTGGGTTAGCCACCAGGGCTAATTATAAACTCCACTGGTGTGGGGCTCTTACTACCCCCATCTGACGGCTTCTGCGGCTGGTGGGGCCTGGGTTGTTTGCCTTGGAGAGATTAGCACCCAGAGGCCAGGGAGGGGACATGGGCTGGGAGCCAGGCAGACCTAGGTGTAACTTGCAGCTGTCCCTTTCAAGCCACGGGCCCTGAGCAGATCACTGTGCTCTGCTGATCCTCTCCCTTCTCATCTGCAAAATGGGGATGATAACGCCTGCCTCACAGGATGGTGGGGGCAGTGTATGTGACAAGTGTACCCTCAAGATGGCAACTTCATGGCCGAGTCCTGGGTGCTTAGATGGGTGTGTGGCATGTTCTGGGTATGATTCTCTCTCCTTCCCTCCATCTCAGAGCAAACAATTTGCTAATGACCTATTCATTCGTGTGCCGGTCTAGCTTCCTCCTTGACAAACAGGAGTGGGACTCTCAGGCCCGTATTTGGGGTTTGTTCCCCGTCCCCATTTCCCAGGCCCCAGTTTCTCCTGCCTGGTCTGCTCTAGCACTTTCCTTGGGCAGCCAAGATGATCTTTCAAAAATGAAGCTCATTCCCCAGCTCCCCAGGTGCTCCGTCCACCTGCAGCTCCTTGGAACGGCATCTGAGAACTTCCCGCCCATCTGTCCCCACAGTGTCCTCCAAAGTCCCCTCTGTACCCTCATGTCCTGCCTCAGGACTCCTTGGCCTGTCAAGCCCCAGCTCACTGGTTACTTTCCCTGCACTGGTCAGGCCCCCCCTCCCTGCCCCACGGCTTCCAGCTTCCTTGCACTGGGATGGCTTCTGGCAATCTGTGTCTTGAGACAGGAGCTTTCCGAGGACGGAGCGCCTCGCCTACTCCCAGGGTAAGGCAGGGGCCATGAGCTCAGTCTCCACCGGGACCAGAGGGGTAGCACTGTCTTAAGGGGTTTAGCATCAGAATACCAAGAGTGCTGGGGACCGTGGCAAAAGGGAGAGCTGTACCCTGGATGGGCAGCCATCTCTTGGCTCCAATCAGCCATTACCTTGCAGAAATTACCTACCAGCCAGATCTTCCCATTTTAAAAAAAAAAAAAAGCCAGAGAGACTTCATGTCCCAGCCTCTTGTGCAGCTAGTTGGGGTCACGTGACTAGTTGTCGCCAATGGATGAAAGTGAACGCAATATGTGTCATTTCCAGGAAGAAGTGGTTAAAAAGCATCCCTACCCACCTCGATCCCCCCATCGATGTGCTGCTCACAGGACTTCGGTAGTTCTGGTGAGACAGAGCATCTGGGACTCGGAGGAGGGCAGAGCCACAAGATGGAAAGAGCCTGGGTCCCTGTCACCTGGCCGGATGCACCATCACGTGTTTGAGATAGAAATAAAGTCTTCACTGTGTTCCATTCTGGATTTCTCTTTAACAGGATAAGGGTGATGCGGATGAACAGAGGTGGATTTGTCAGCCCCTCTCTGTTCTTTCCTCCTGAGAGAGCATCTGAGGGCCCTGGAAACCCGTGCTGAAGGAGGAGGACACTCACCCTTAGCTTCTGATGGGTGCTGGTGGGCAGGGCTGGGACCACTGCCTCGCCCCCTGACATGGATTAGTTACAGTAAAGGTGACAAGTGACCTGAGGGTGTGGGGACCCAGCTTGGGTGAGAGTGCCCTAGGGCATGGGGTGCCCGAGCACCACGGATTCATCTTGAAGCCCACGGGGCAGACTCAGGGTGGGAGGGGCCCCCTGCTCCTCATGGGAGCCAATGTTCATTACGTGCTCGACACAGCCCGGGGCTTGACCTCGTTCATGGAGACGTGCTCCCCCATCTCTGACTCCTGGTCCCTGCTTTCCAACCTCGTCGGTGTATCCCGAAGTTCCACAGATGCTGATGGTGCCCTGTTGGCATCCTCTGAGCATTTGGTGTTTCAGTACATTGCAGGGGTGGGGGTTCTCTGAGCTCTTCAAGGGCGTGTTGGAAGTGTCAGGGTGTTCCCTTTCCAAGAAGCAGCCCTTAGGCAATGAGGGAGGAATTGGGGAATAAATGCCCCAGCTCCCTCGCCGGGTGGTGGGAGGATTGAGGTGTGTCCTCTGCTGCGTCTCCCGGTGGCCATGGGGTGGGCTGAGCCCTGGTTGCCCTTGATGGCAAACTGCTTCATAACTTACCTTTTATCAGCTTCCTTCCCTTCCCTTTCCCATTTCCCAACCTTCTGGGCTCCTTTTACAAACCACTTGCACGCAAATCTCAGAGTCTGCCCTTGGAGAACCCAACCCAAGACACAAAGTACCGTTTACACCTTGGGACAAGGAAGCTGATTTCAGGTGGTGCTGGTGAACTTTTAAAATCTGACTCCTCACCTGTGCATTTAAACAAGCGTTTAGGAAATAATAGTGGCGATAGGACAAAAATAGGGAAGGTGGTATGATGGGGAAGGTGGTATGAGCGGTCTCTTTGCCCTGGGGAGAATGTGAGCACGTGGGTTAACTTTTCTGAGCCAGCCTTGGCGTGGCTGTGTCCCCCTTTATGCCAGGACTGCCGGGAAGTTCAGAGAGAAACCTGCTCGATTGCATTTTCTCCCTGAAGGAGGGCCCTCTTCCGATGTGGTCTCTCAGCTTTCCGAGCTCACACTTGACCGGTGGTGTGTTGAGTCACCTGGACTGGCTGCGTCAGAACCGTAATGGCAAGTGGTTGGAAATGTATTATATACAAATAAAGGATATCTTGAGTATAGGAGCTTTGGAATGGAATGTACCTGGACTCAAATCCCAGCCTCGCAACCTAGCGGACCTTGAGCAGTCACACCATCTCTTGGACCCTCGGTCTCCTCATCTACAAATGTGGATGACGGGGGCCTACTTCCTAGTGAGGGTCAGATTAACCGACTCCATATAAAGCATTAAGCACAGAGCTTGGCAGATGGTAAGCGATTGACGGGAATGGTTATGATGATTACCATTATAGGTAATCATTCTGTCCAGCTAATTACAGGGACTGTCATTGCAGTAAGGCAAGGAGCAAACCTGGGGACCCTGAATACCCCATGTCAGGTCCAACCCTGAGTCTAGTGCCCAGGCCTGATAATTAGGAATGGAAAAAGAGATCACAACTGCCAAGCCGAGCTGAAGCTCTGCGAAGGTCTGTGTGCTTTGCCGCAAAATTCGTTAAGACCTGCCACAGTGCCTAGCATCTGCTTAATGCAGTTGGCGCTTGAACAGGAGGGGGAGGGATGCCAACTTCCAGCAGTCAGAAATCCATGTGTAATTTCTTTCTTTTTTTTTTTTTTAAAGATTTTATTTATTTTGACAGACAGAGATCACAGGTAGGCAGAGAGGCAGGCAGAGAGAGTGGAAAGGAAGCAGGCTCCCTGCTGAGCAGAGAGCCCGATGCGATGCGGGGCTCGATCCCAGGACCCTGGGATCATGACCTGAGCCAAAGGCAGAGGCTTTAACCCACTGAGCCACCCAGGCGCCCCCATGTGTAATTTCTGACTCCCCCCTCCAAAATGAACTACAAACAGCCTTACCGATAATATAAGCACTCAGTCAACACATATTTTGTATGTTATATGTAGTATAGACTGTATTCTTACAACAAAGTCAGCTACAGGAATGAAAATGTTATTAGAAATCATAAGGAAAATACAGTTTACAGAACTGTATTTATCCAAAAAAATCTGCAAGTAGACCCATGCAATTCAAACCTGTGTTGTTCAAGGGTGAGCTGGATTTGTTGAATGAATGAATGAATGAATGAATGAATGAATGAATGAACAAATGAATTAAGGAACGAATAGCTCCGCTGGGCCAGGGCATGCGGCTCTGTCTGTAAGCATTGTGTGGCAAGGGTGTCCTAGGCCCCTTGGAGGCCTTCTTGCTGTGGATTTCAGGGCCCAGAAGCATTATTCTTGGATTTTCACAGCAACCCAGGACTGGGCTATGTCCCATTTTATTGTTAAGAAAAGGGAGACACAGAGATACAGAGCCATTTGCCCAAAATCACACAGGTACGGAGTGGTGAAGCCCCAGGTCGGCAAGCGGCCCCTACCTCCAGACCCGACGCCACCCGCACTCCCGGGCCTGGAGTCCAGTCTTCTCCCAGAGAAACAAGCTTGTTTCTCTCTCTTCCTCACTGACCACAAAGACTCAGTTCTGTCCTCAGAAATATTTGGAAAGTTTTATTTAAATGTTTTGTGTTCCCTTTTAACCAACACCAAAAAGAGAAAAAAAAAAGATTTTTTTTTTTTTTTTTGGCTTTCCAAACAGGAGTGTCCCTTCAGAGAGGAGTGGGCAAGTGTGTTAAGAGCTGAGAAATGTCTGCCTGTCCCGGCTGCTCTTCCCGGCCCAGGGAGCCCTGGGGTCGGACGGCCAGTCCCAGCTCACCTCCTGGGAGCCCTCGGTAGCCCCGGGATGAGTGAGCAAACCCCCATCCTGGGGAGAAGAACCAGGTCTCCCCCGGTAGGGAGGGACATGAGCACAATGGGACCTGGTGGTTCCAAGAGGGGAGGGGAGTGGGAAGGTCAAATCCGGAATGTTCCATGGAAGCTTCAGGACCTCCAGGTCTGGAGAAGTGTGTTTGCTAGAAAAATAAGATGCTTTGAGAATTTCTGCAGTCAGCCTTCTCTGCCTGCCCAGAGAAACCTACTCTGTTGGCCCAAGGGGCAGCAGGAAGAGAGTAGAGGCCGGAGGCCAGGACCTGGTCTGGCTCCAGTGGAGGATTCCAGAGGGGAGTGAGGCTGGGCAGCAGACTTTGGTTTCCTGGGTCCTCTTTCTGGCAGCTGTTGAGGCTGTGAAGGGCCCCCCCTACCTGGCCCTTGAGAGGCGGGCTCCCAGACGGTGGGCCGTGCTGAGAGGGGGGAGGCTGGCCATCTGTCATAGGCTGGTGGGTGCCTGGGCCCTGGGCCCTCAGAATAGGATGCCCAAGGGGAGCAGGGCCAGCAGGAGGAGGAGGGGCCCTGGAGAAGGGCCAACTGCTGAGCTGGCCGAGGCACAGTGGTCCTGGTTGGCACCGATGCAGGCCGCATAAGCCATCACGTGGGGAATGTAGTTCTGCTCATGGACGCCGTGCAGCAGGTGCGCCATGGGACCCTTGGCGAAGACTGCGACGTCCTCCCCACCATGGGTCTCATAGCGCAGGGGCACGGCGGACTGAGCCTGGTAGTTGTTGTGAGCTGTGGGCCAGAAGAAACACTTGCTGAGAGCCTGCCCGGGGGGCTGGGCTCTGCTGTGGCTTCTCCCTGCCCTTCCAGGCTGGCTCGAATGCTCTCCTTCTATAGAGGACACAGAGGCTCGGGGCAGGGACGTCACTTTGTGCAAGGGCTGTGGGATGTGGGGCCGAGTCTATTCTGACACAGAAGCCTCCCCTCGACCCCCAGAAGGGAAAAATCCACCTCCTCTGGGCCGTTTAGTGAACCAAGGAGAGCCTCTCACTGGGCTTGCTGAGAGCGGTACAGTGAGACCCTCAAGGACCACCGGGGCCACCGTGAGCAAATGAACATTCAACCATACGGAACTAGAGGGGCACACGGAGAAGACTCAGCTCCGGGGAATTACAGCCACAGTGGAACTGGCGGTGTAACAGCAAAAGGCGCTGGGAACCACGTTAAGCCTTTCAGACAACCCTGGGAGTCAGAAATCTTTCACAGAAGAAAGGGAAGCTGGGAAAGGCAAAACCGCACATCCAAGGTCACACAGTTGCTCCACAGCGGATGGGGAGTTGACCTGAGATTGTTCTGATCCAAGTCCTGGCTATTTAGAGCCTCCCCCAACCTTGGCCACAAGCCTACAGTATACCCAGGCCCATCCCCATGGGGTGCCCTGCCCCAGATTTGGGCCATCTCACCGTAGTCCACCATGGAGACGTTCTCACGCTCGCCACCTACCACCTTGTAGCCAGGCCCATTGCCGTACAGGATGGAGGTGAAGGGCTTCTTGTCTGTGTCACTCACCATGGGGGCCAGGCCTGCGCAGGAAGGCATCGGCCCAGGGGTCGTCTTGGAGCACCAAGACTACAGCTTGGCGATCCCTAGATCCCCTGTGAAGAACCTTGAACCACTCTATGAAGCCACTTTCCCAAGCTGATTGATTTCCCACCAACTACCCCTCCGTTTTCACGGTGCCCACACTCCTCCCGATGGCCGTCCATCCCCCCCAGGCCATGCATCCATCCTCTCTCATTCCTCTACCCACCCATCACCCAGGTGGCCATGCAGCCCCCCACCTGAGCACTCCCTTTACTCTGTCCCCTCATCCTGTAACGGCGCCCGTCCCCCAACACTACCTTCTCTTCCTTACTCGATTCTCACAGAGTCCCACCTGCGCCAGGGCCGGAGCTTGCTGTCTCTCCCACCCTACTCCCGCTCCCCGATGGCAGACCGCGGGAGTGCCCAGTGCCCACCCCAAGCAAGGCCCACTTACCAAAGATAGAGTTGCCACGGGGGGTGTACCCCCCAAAGGTGAAGACGTGGGAGTGGTCCGCAGTGACGACGGTCAGCGTGTCTTCCACGGAGGTCATGGTGCCTGCCTTCCCAATTGCCCGGTCCATCTCCACCGCCTCGTGCAGTGCCAGCTTGGCCTTGCCCTCATGATGCCCGTGGTCAATCCTGCCTCCTTGAGACACCAAGGCAAAGGCCTTGGGTGAGGGGGAGAGCTGCACCCCCAGGTCCTGTCACATGACCGCCAGAGGCACCGTTCTTTGATGGGGAATGGCCACGTGCCAAGTACCACGTCAGACGCATCATGCCGCCGAGCAACCTTTACAGCGGCTCGGTGGGGACAGGTTGTGGACCAACGGTCCATGCATGGAGAGAGCAAAGTCAGGATTTAGGGCAGATCCACCCGATTGAAAAGCTGGTGCTCTGTCCAGCACCCCTCACGGCCCTCAGAGCAGCTTCTCCAACTCCTCGAAGGAGTCAGAGACCTCTGACAGGTGGAAATGGAACAAGCGTGTCAAAGGGCCTACTGAGTGCCAGGCATAACAAGCTGGTGTCTAGTTTCCCCTTCATAACAATCCTAGGCAGAAACAGGTACAAAACCAGCCCCATTTACAGATGGGGCAACTGAGGCCTTAGGTGCAGAAGTGAGGTGCCCAAGGTGGGATGACTGGGATTTGAACTTGGGTGTGACTCTCATTCTCCATACCTGGGCAGTGCCCATGGCAGGCCTTCATAAAGGCCTCTGCAGTCTGTGCCACCTCTCTCCTAGGTGGGTGCAAGAGGCCTGGCTTTGCGCCTGGCTTCAACGTGATGGCCAAGGGCTGCATGACCTGAGGCGACTCCTTCTTGTCTCTAACAGGAGGACACTGCCTGAGTGGACACTCCCACTTCTGAGGGTCCTGAGCCTGGGTGTCCTCCCTTCCCATTGGCCTGAGCCTCACCACGCTGGCCTGGCAGGCTGGCAGGGTGGGTCCTTCCTTTGTTGTGGTTTTGGGAGCAGTCACAAAGAGGACTGCTCCCAGGGGAGCCCGTGTTCACCACCACTGGTTCCTGGCTGGGTCCTTGGCGTCAGAGGCCTGTTCAGGCCAGGCTGAGACCGCCTTGCTTGAGTGGGAACCCCGGGGTTTGGCAAGAAAGCCGCCAAGCCAGGCAGCCGGCCGCTGGCCTCTGGAAGGCAGAGGGGCCTGGGTGTATATATGTGTGGTGAGTGTGTATGTGCAAATGTGAGTGTGTGTGTGTGTGTGTGTGTGTACAGGGAGAGTTCAGTGAGGCAACATCTGGAACCATGGGAGACAATAGCTGTTAGAAGTCTGGAAGAGTCTGGAAACTTTATCACTTCCTCACACTTCAATTGTTATTGACTTGGCTATTGTGTAATCATAATAATGGTAATAATAGAAACACCGAAGATTTATTTTCTGCTGGGCTCCGTTCCAAGTACTTTCTGTCTCTGAATGCAATGGATGCTAATAATATTTCTAAGACAATTTTTTACCTTATTTTACAGAAATGTTCGGGCAGAGGTCATACAGCACCAGCAAAGAACCAAAGCCTGACTCTAGGGCTCCCTGCATGCTGGGAAACCCCGTAAACATTGGCATACAACACTGCCAACTCCTAAAGGGACCGACTCTCCCAGTCTGGGGGATCTGGGACATCCCAGGGTCATGAATCTGACCTCGGCCTCACAAGGGCGTAGTAACAGCAGATGCCTGCCATCCAGCTGAGAGCTCCCTCAGACTGGTAAGTATCTGACGTGGAGGACCCTGGACCTGTCTTTTGGGAGGAGGGAAGCTCAGGGAGGGACCCCCAAAAGGAAGGCTTCCATCTCCTCTTCTAGGAAGCCTTCCTGGACTACTTGGCCTGACAGGTGATTCTCATGCCTAAAGGAGAACAGCTTGCTGGGCTGGGAGTTTCAACACCATGCATAACCCGTCTTCCCCAAAAGGAATTTAGTCCTCTCCCCAAAAGTGGATGGTTGTCTTTGAGAGTTGGAGCACCCCATCCCCGGACTCGAAGGCCATATACCCAGAAGCTCCCAGGGAAGTGGCCTGCAGCCTGGGGCCCTACCTTCCACCAGCAAGAAGAAGCCTTTGGGGTTCTTGTTCAGAATCTTGATGGCTATCTCCACCATCTCGGAGAGTGACGGGTCAGTCACATTGTTCCTGTTCAGCTCGTACTGCAAGTCCACAGGTTCAAAGAGACCTAAGGAGGATGTAGACGGTGAGGTTTTCCTGTGACCCTGCAAGGGGGACCCTCTCCCCCCCCGAAGGAGCCTGGGCTGTCTCAGGGAACACAGGTTCCCCATACACAAATTGGGGTTAGAGCAAGCCAGGAAGAAGCTGTCCATAGGGAGGTCCAAACTGTGCCCAGCATTGTGGGAGCACGGCCTCGTTTCCCCTTCACAGCCACACTATGGCGAGGGGATCACCACATGCATTTTACAGAGGAGACTGGTAAGGGGATCGCTGTGTCCATTTTACAGAGGAGACTGAGGCACAGGTGCTCAGTAGCTTGGTATCTTCAGCTGCTAAGTGGGCGATCCAGGACTTAAAATCCATCGGTGCAGTCCCAGGTCTGAAGGGCTCCAGACACAGCACCGCAACCCCCTGGGCAGAAGACCATGGACCCAACGGGGCAGCTTGGGTGTGTACTTGCATGTCACGAATAGGTCAGGCTTGAAAGCCATAGTGCCCTGGGCAGGGAAGTAGCAGAAGCTTTGGCTCATTGTCCCTTCTGTTCCCCGAGCTTAGTTTTTCACTTATGAAATACGACTGATCTATCCCTTGCCCAAGTCACAAGAGTCCACATGTACCAGGTTGGTGCTTCCTGCCCTCAATGTTCCTTCCAGAACACCTTGCCCCTTCCGTGAGTGTGTGTACAGCCAGACAAGAGGTGCAACGGACAGAATGCTATGTGCCATGTGCCCTTCTAGGAGCTTTGGAAGCACAGAGGCACCAGCCTCCAAGATGGCGCCGCACGTGCCCAATAATCCCTGCCTTCTGCATTTACACCCTAGTGTGTCCCCTCCTACACTAAGACGATCCTGCGTACCCAACAGAACACCACAGAAATGATGCTATGTGACTTCCATGCCATGACATAAAATATTATGGCTTCAGCCCTGAAACAAGCCACCATGTTGTAAGGACACCCCACCAACTCTACAGAGATCTCCATGTGGCGAGGACCTGAGGCTTCCTGACGATAGCCTGCACCAACTTGCTAACCATGGGAGGAAGCCATTTTGGAATCCCCGGCCCCAGTCAAGCCTTCGGATGATGGCAACCTCATGGGAGACCCAGCTACGCTGCTCGAAATTCCTGATCCCAAGAAACTGTGTGTAGTCATAAATGTTTACTTTTGTTATGTTTTTTTACTTATTTTTCATTTATTTTATTTTTTGGCTTACTCTTCCTTTAAACTGTTTGGAGATGATTTGTTTGGAGATAACAAGCAACTTACACAAGGCATTGGCTCTTGTGTGCTCATAACAACCCTGAGCTCATTTGCCCCATCTTACAGAACAGTCATCGTTCCTACTTTACAGAAGGGAAAACTGAGGTGCAGAGAGGAGAAATCACTTGCCCAAGGTTGCACAGCTTATAGGTGGTAGAGTGGGATCTGAACCTAGCACTCAGGCTCTAAGGTCCACGAAGGGGCCTGTTGTGCTACGTGGGAACTTATACAGCTCTCCATGGCCTGTGTGTGGCATAGAGTGATTGTCGTCCAGATAAGCTCTGTGTGTGTGTGTGTGTGTGTGTGTGTGTCTGGGGGATCCTCCATGGTGCCCAGCTTTGAACCCATAACCTCCAATCACACACCCAGGACCTAGGGTCTTGCCCCTTGGGAAAGGTTTGCAGATTTTGCCACCACTCACTGGGCACAACAGCCAGGTGGGACAGGGGACCCAGGTGTTGGCATGGCAGGGCTCAGGGCCTCATTTCACCAAGCCAGGGCCTTTCCCATGCTCCCCACTACCTGGGGGAGGACCTCCAGTCAAATCAACAGACAGCCTGGCGGGCTTCTGCCCAGGCCACACAGCAGGGCTGGCTCCAGGCCTCCTGCCCCAGCCAGGGGTCAGATTTACCTGGGCCGTGATGCTACTGGGCTGAGGGGCACATCCCAGTCTCCTCCCCAACCTGAGCTTCTGTTTCCCTTTGTGCTCAATGGCACCACTCACTCTGCACAAGCAGCAGATTTCAGGCCCAATTCTGTGAACCAGAACCCTTTCCACACCTCTCCCAGGTCCTAGAGCCTGAGAGCAAAGGTCCCTGAGTAGGGGGAAGGCTAGGGCCTTGGCCCCCACAGGTGCTGGACTCACAGCCCCAGCCGCAGGGCACCCAGCTGGGTATTCTTCATCCCACCTCTCCCCTCCCCCCTACCCCTACCCCGCTTACCCAAGAGATAGTCCACAGTGTTGGGGTTGAGGCTCAGGAGCTCGGTGCGGTTCCAGACGTAGTGAGAGTGCTAGGAGAAAGGGCCTTTGTCAGCCACATGGGGGCTGGGGGGTTGGGAGGACTGACCCCAGCTGGTCCCGAGATTCAGGGAATATATTTGTTTCCTTCAGCCCCTTTACTAATCCCTCCTTAAGGCTCTATCATCTGCCTTCAAGAAATGACAAAGAAGAAATTCTAATGCAGGGGAATGAGAATGGAGAGACCAGGGAGCACTGTGAGCCCAGAGGCAGCAACAGGGAGGGCTTCCTAGTGGACGTGATGTCCTCATGGGGCCCTGAAGGACAAGAAGCCAGTGACCGCCTGGGGTCAGAAAGGAGAGTTTCAAACAGCAGGGACGGATCATGGAGGCAAGAAGAGGAAGATACGGGTCACCAGGGGCCTGGAGTGTCCATCAAGAGCTAAGCACTGGGTATATGATGGAAGTTGTGGACAGTCAAGGAGGACGTGAAGCCCTAGCTCTGCACCAGTGACCCCATCAGAGAGGGTGAGGAAGTGTGGCTGCCCTAAGCAGAGGCCACAGGAAGAAGCTGGCTGACTTATCCAGAAAGGGCACCACTCAGCAGCTGGGCTGGGGGCCATGGTACAGCCGGGAATCGGCTGTGCATCCTCAGGACAGCCCCTTGCCTTCTCTGGGCAATGACATCAGGATCTGTGGTTCTGGAGCCTCAGGGGCTATTATGGGAAGGAGGGCGGGAAGGCTGAGGAAGTGCCCGGCTTCACTGAGCTGGTTTCCCTGTTACCTCATTCGGTCACTCACACGGGCCCTATGAGGAAAGTAGTTATTCCCATTTTGCAGCAAGGATACTGAGATCCAGACGGCAGAGCCAGTAGGAGGTAAAGGGGAGTCTGACTCTAGAAGGGTCCAAGCTCTCCCTCTGAGAGTCTACACTGAGCTCCAGGGTTAAGCACCTGCCCAGGTTAGAAGGGTTAAACCCTGGTCCCATGTTCCACGTAGAGAAACTGAGGCTGGGAGGAGCAGGGTCCCTCTGGCTTGGGCCAGGAAGGGGCTCTGGCCTGGCCGGGGCTGACTCAGACAAATGGGAAGGGTTCGAAGTGGCTCAGTCCCGCCCTCATCCACCCTGTCGGGGCCATCCTCAGGCCCCCGCCCCCACCTTGCTTTTGGCCCATCCCCATCCCACAAGGCTCCCCCCACCCCCGGGGGCCAGTCCTGGAACCCTCAGAAACCCAACCCCAGAGTGACATCAAAGTGGCTCCCAGGCCGCTCCCCACTGTCTTCAGTCCTGACCACAGTCATTTCCAGACCCCATCTGCCCCAGGCCCAGCGGCTGCCACAGTCACTGCAGGGAGTCAGCACTCGGGCCCTGCCAGGGCTCCGGCCTTTCTTTCCCAGCACGTGCCCTCACGGCCGGGGCCAAAGCCAAGTCACGATGGAGGGCTTCCACTTCCCCTCATGGATCGCTCACTCCCCTAACCCTCCTCCCCCTCCTCCTGCTCAGGGCTGGTCAGTCCCTCCCTTGTGGTCTGTCCCCTCTGGGTTCCCGTAGCTCCTGGGCCCTTCGCCATCCAAGTGCACAGTGATCCACAATTCCTTGCCCATCTGATTCATCCTTTGGAATTCATGCCCAGCCAGGGGCCCTGCACACAGTAGGGGCTCAAGGGGCTTGAGTGTCCACGCAGGTGCTTCCATGGCCACAGTCCTCACTGCCTGGCTAGCTCCCCTGGGTGCCCGCCCCTGGAGAGAGGAACTGATTGATTACCTACTATGTGCCATTCACGTGTCTCTTAGACCATTTGGGCCCATCAAGGTAAGCATGACGACCCCCTCCCCACAGAGGAGGAAACAAATCAAGACTCAGAGAGACGGGGCCCAGCCCCTCCCAGCACAAGCCAGCCCTGTAGCCATGGGGCCCCGGGACAGGTTACCTTGTGTCTTGGTTTGAAGCTCTTCCAGATGTCGATGAGGTTCAGGCCGTCCAGCCTCGTGCCCCTGGACTTCTCGTCCATCTCATACTCCACATCAGTTTTATTCTTGGGGAACATGTACTTCCGGCCACCCCCCATGATCACCTATAGGGGACAAGAACCGTCAGTACCCCAGGGTTCCAAGCCTCAAGAGCTGGGCTCCTGGAGGCGCTGGGGATACTGTGGACACTTCTCCAGCTCGGAGAGTCTTGGTTTCAGTCCACACTGCCCACCCTGAGCCTCTGCTTTTCCTCTTGGGGAGATGATATCATGAACATATGAGGACCATGGTTTGGGGCATCTGTGTGGAATGTTGCAGGTACTGATAACTTCTCTTACCTAGCTTTCCAGAAGCCTGACTCTGCTCCTGCTCGCTTAAGAGTACAGCGTCTATGGAGCTTAAGAGTACATCGTCTACAGAGCGCTGATGGTATCTCAGGCACTAAACACTTCCGATATGTTTTCTTTTTTTGTCAAGATTTTATTTATTTGACACAGAGAGAGAGAGAGATCACAAGTAGGCAGAGAGGCAGGCAGAGAGAGAGGGGGAAACAGGCCCCCCGCCGAACAGAGAGCCCGATGTGGGGCTCGATCCCAGGACCCTGAGATCGTGACCCCAGCCGAAGGCAGAGGCTTAACCCTCTGAGCCACCCAGGCACCCCCCGATATGTTATCTTAATCAACTTCATTACCAAGGCTGCAAGGGAACCTGTGTCCCCATTTTGCAACTAAAGAAATAGAAACAGGTAGGGGATTTTCCCCCCTAAAGCCACACGGCCTTAGTCAGGATTTGAACCCAGGGCTCCCTGACTCCAGCACAGAGGCCCTGGTCCATCTGCAGAGCTGAGAATGGGGAGGCCAAGAGCCTCCTCTCCTCAGTGGGAAGCAGCATGCCGCAGGCAAGAGGCAGCTGCCAGGGAGGTCTCGGGGCTGCCCGGCCGGGAGCCTGGGCAAACAGCGGCCAGCGCTCACGTCTGTGTAGTCCCCGCCAGGCTAATTTTACTCACCACGGCTGGTGTGCGTGGGCGGACGGACGCGGGACTGTTTGTTTTCCTTGGGAGTCCATGTTTGAAGTCCTGACTATTTTTAAAAATGGGGCCAAGAGCATAACAGTCGCCGCCTGCGGTGACCACCACACCGGTCTCCTCCTGTCACCGCGGGCATCAGGCCAGGCCGCCGCCCCTGGACACCTTGGGAGAGCAGAGCCCGGCTCTGGCTGGCCTCAGATCCACCGTCCCAGGCCTGGCATTTCCTAGGTTCCAAGGTCTCCCTTCCGCTTCATTCCTTCCCGAGAACCCAGGAGTCCGGGCAGATAGCGGACGTGGGGAAGGCGCCCAGGGCCAGCCTGGGTCATAGGGAACTGGAAAGGGTACGTACGGACTTGGAAGTCAGACTTGGGTCTGACTCTGACTCAGTCACTTATGGACCAAGGGCCTGTCACTTCCCCTCTCTGAGCCTCAGTTTCCTCATCTGTAAGATGGAACAACACTCACCGGCAGGATAGCCGCAGAGGGAAATGCGTTAATGCAGTGTTACAACGTGGTCCCAGCACCCCGGGGCGGCCCAGGGGAAGGTGTTCTCTCTGGCAGAGGAGAACCAGAGTATTTCCAAAGAGGCAAGTTCCTCACGGCCGGCCCCAGCCAGGAGCTCTGGGGGCAGGGCGGGCTCTGTGGGGAAGGAGAGGGGACCCCGGGTCACCGGCCCCCGGCTCCCCACCCCTGTTCCCACAGAACCTGACCCCTTGGCATTTTCAGAGTGGAAAATGAAGCCCCCAATCTTCTATGCCGGGAGCCTCATCATTTCCAGCCCCAGCAGGGACTTCACACGCTCATTAAACTTCCAAATAACAGACTTGCTGTTTGGCTTTGGGGTTTGGGTTTGTGTCTTTCTTTCTTTCTTTCCTTTTTTTTTTTTTAGTAAAAGATATTTATTTTCAGGGCGGACACCAAGAGTTGTGTTTCATGTGCAGCCTGGGGGCCCGGGGGGCTTTGGGGACGGTGGAGATGCAGGAGAGGACGGGAGGGCAAAGTGGGAAAGAACGAGAGGAAGGGGGGCATCCTTCACTCCACCCCACCCCCTCACTCATGCCCCAGCATGTTCCCCAGTGACCCGAGGACCCCCATCCACCCTCACCCCATGGAGAAGGCTAACCCTAAGCTCCTGTCCCCCTCTCCGGCTGTTCTTTGGCACACCTCCCTGAGAAGCAGCCCCGTAATTACACCCTGCGCTTGTACAACAAATGTTCTCACATCCATGACCTCATCTCGGCCTCCAGTGGCCCTGGGAGGAGGGGGCAGGTGGGGCGCCCTATGCTTGTTGCACAGGTGGGGAAACTGAGGCTCGGGAAGGGGAAGCAACTGGCCCCAGGATGTGCATCAGGTGGAGGCGAAGTCAGGACAGAGGGTTGGTCTCAGATCTGTGCTCACTAGGACGGGTTGCTAGGACTGTTTGTCCCGAAAGGGGGTGCTCAATCCGCTGCCTGGACAAGGGAAGTCATGGTTGGGGAAAGGGGCCTTGGAAATTGTGTGGCGCATGGGGGACAGAGGGTAGGTCTGGGAGCCAGTCCATTTGTCTGGTGGTCGTAGAAACAGGTGAGGGGTAAGTGGGACCTGGGGGCTTTCTCTGAGCCCCACTGAACCCCCATTTTAGTTTGGGGGAGCTAACGTCCCCTTGAGCCCTCTCCAGACCCCAGGAGTGGGTAACAAGAGCCTAAAAAAGGAATAAGCCAGAGGTCCTCAGTTAAGAACAGAGCAGGGAACCCCCCGAGAACCAAGGGAACAGTACCTGGGCCGTGTGTTCGCACCTGTGCACACGCGCTGGCCTGGGGTGGTGAAGCCGGGATTCGGGGCAGGCCTGTGTGGCTTGTGCAGAATGTCACCACCTTCTGAGAACCCACGAGGTGTCGGGCCTTACTAAACTCTAAGAGCTTATTTTATCTGGATCTTGCAATGCGCTAACAAGGGAGGCACAAGTCACCAACAAGCCATCAAAAGGAAGCTATGGCGGGGCGCCTGGGTGGCTCAGTGGGTTAAAGCCTCTGCCTTTGGCTCAGGTCATGATCCCACGGTCCCGGGATCGAGCCCCGCATGGGGCTCTCTGCTCAGCAGGGAGCCTGCTTCCTCTTTCTCCTCTCTGCCTGCCTCTCTGCCTACTTGTGATCTCTCTGTCAAATAAATAAATTAATTAAATAAAACTTAAAAAAAAAAAAAAAGAAGCGACGGAGGTTAACTGACCCTCAGCCACACAGCCAGCAGGCAGTGGGACAAGGGCTGGCAGCCGGGAAGCTGAACCACAAGCGCTCGTGCTAACCACTGCCCGCGTTGCCTCTGCTCTGGGCTTCCCGGTCGGGGGCTCGGACGTGTGCCTGTCTGTGCCCAAGGGCACGTGCAGGACAGGTACAGCCCTCAGATGGCCATGGGTCACCACCCCTACCTCCCCACGTGGGGGGTGGGTGAGGGGGCGCTGGTGGAGCAGCGCCGGACCCCCACTTACAGCATAATCCCTGGGCGCCTGATTCTTGGGGTGTGTGGCAGCCACACCGGGGCTCAGCCCTCAGCCCCACCGCAGAGAGAGCCTCCAGGGCTTCCCTGCCCCGACCGCAAATCCCCTAATGGGCTGGGAGCCTCCCAGGTGTGTGGGGTGCCAGGCCGGCCGCTTCTCCTGAGCCAGCAGAGGCCGGAGGCCCGTCAGAGGCCCCGCCTCACAAGCCTGCCCGTCCCAGAGCGGCCTGCACCCACAAACTCGCCTCGATGTCCCTGACGTTGTGCATGAGCTGGTAGGCAATGTCCTTGCAGCCCTGGCTCAGGGCCTCCGGGGGCATCTCGTTGTCTGAGTACCAGTCCCGGTCCGCAGAGTGGGCGTAGGCGGCACTCGGGGTGGCATGGTTCACTCTCGTGGTGGTCACGATGCCCACAGATTTGCCTGGGGTGTGGGAGAGGACGGTTGGCGTCGTCTGGGGATGGGGCACTCGAAGCTGTCTTCTCCTTCCCTCTCCCGACTAAAGACTGGCCTCTCCCTCCATTCCACTGACTGCCTGGGCCTCAGTCTCCCCGCCCAAGTCCTATGGGAAGTGGTGGGGGGGAACGGTGGGCTTCCGAAGACCCCCCACAGCACAGCTCAGACTTTGCCTCTGTGGTCCTCCCCCCTTGACGGTCCTTGAGCTGTGAGCAAGCACCTGGGCCGGGGTCCTCACCTCCATCGTGCACCCTGCAGACCCCCCTCCTACAGGAAGCCCCCCCACCCCGGGGGCCCTGCAAGAACACAGGGGCTCTCCTAAGGGCTCTCAGGTGGTGTGTCTCTGTCGCCTTGTCAGTCGATCTCAAACCCTGACTCCAAAGTTCCCGGGACACCAAGCGGGAGAAAAGCCCCCACTTCCAGGGAGGAAGGGACAAGCAGACACTGATCTCCCACGGGGCCAGCGCCAGGCTACGTTCTACGTTCTTCACCTTCCTCACCATACCTATGAGGAGGCGGTTTGCACGCCCATTTTATCGTCAAATAAATAGACTCAGGGAAATGAGCTGGGACGGGAACCCACATCTGCCTTCCTGCTCATGGACGGGATTCCACGAATATCTCCTAGGTTCCCAGCCATGAGCCGGAAGAGCCCTGGAGAGCATCTTTCTCTGTTCTCTCCCCATTACCCAGTGGGGCAGACCGAGGCCCAGACCAGTCACAGAGCCGGGCCCCACTCCCTACCACTACCCCACTCACCAGCATCCTTGGCCCAGCGCAGGATGGAGGTGACCTCGTTCCCCTGAGTCGTGTTGCACTGGGTGCGCTGGGTCGCTGCGCTCACCCCCACGGTGCCCTCATTGGCCTTCACTCCGCACAAGTAGGCAGTGGCCGTACCTGCGCTGTCAGGGACCTGAGCATTGGTGTTGTACGTCTGCAGGTGGGAGAGGGGGGTCAGGAACTGGCCAGGCCCTGCTGCTGGCCTCCACCTCACCCCCACTCACACCATGAGGACTGGAGCATGATGGAGACAGAGAGGCCTCCTTTGCCTTTAGCCAAGCTCTGCCACCTCCAAAGGTCCCCCCAGAGCCAAAGTTATCACTTAGCCGCTTGCTTTCTGCCCCCACACCCATGCCCTGGCAGCCAGGGTGGTGGGAAGGGGCGAATGCAACCTTCCAACATGCAGGGGGGTGGGGGCTGGGTCACTCAGGCCTCCCTCCGGGTCTGGGGCTGTGGGAGCCAGCAAGGGGGCAAGGGAGGCAGGTGAGTCCTAGAGATGGGAAAGAGAGAGGGGTGTTCTTGAAAAAGTGACATGGGGGAGGCTGGGGCAAAGGGAGGAAAAGACAGGGGGAGCAGAATCTAGAATGGGGGAAAACCTCTAATTGAGACCCCGAAGCTATGTGCCTTCCTGCCTTCCCCACCAGGCTGAGAGCTGCATCCCGGCTCCTGCCATTGTCCCAGAAGTGAGCCCCGGGCCTGACCCAGGATGTCCAGAGGACCTTCATTACATTAATGTCCCCACTGCCATTCCTGCCGCCCCCACCAGAGACCCCAACAACAAGAGCTGCTGTCACTAATCGAATTCACCCGGAGGCCCCTGGGGAGGGAATGAACGCAATAGGACCAGTGCAGAAGCATATAAGTCACGGGATTCCCCCAAGAGCAAGGACGAAGCGGACCAGCTCTGCAGTGGTATTGGAAGTCAGAAGGGGGCTGGGGGGAACAAGGGATTGGGGGAAGAGCTGGGGGGCCTGGTGGCTGCTGTCAGTTTCTTAGCCCGGACGCTGGCTCTACAGATAGGCACAGTCTGCAATAACGCAAGCCACCCACTGGGGCACATGCACTATCCCTGTACAGGTTATACTTCCATCGATTATTATTTTTTTTATTTTTTTAAAAGATTTTATTTATTTATTTGACAGACAGAAATCACAAGTAGGCAGAGAGGCAGGCAGAGGGAGAGAGAGGAGGAAGCAGGCTCCCCGCCGAACAGAGAGCCCAATGCGGGGCTCGATCCCAGGACCCTGGGACCATGACCTGAGCCGAAGGCAGAGGCTTTAACCCGCTGAGCCACCCAGGTGCCCCTACCATCGATTTTTAAACCAATGACTACGCCCGTCAAGATCAAGTCTCAGCAAGCAGCTGTTGCTATCCTCCCTGCACGGTGGGGCCACAGAGACCCCAGGAGGGCCGACTGCCTCGCCCACAGGCCCCACTGCCCTGCCCTTCCTCGGTGCCGCCAAGCTGAGAGGTGGGAGGCCTGGGCCTGCGCGGCTGGAGCTCACCTTGGAGAGGGCCACGTAGGGGAACTTGTCCATCTCCAGCCTGGTCTCCTCCCCGGGGAAATGGTGCAGCTGACCCTTGAGGATGCGGGCGGCCGTCACCGTGGAGACACCCATCCCTGTGGCAGGGGAAGGGGGGACTCAGTCTCTCCGGCTCCCTGCCCCTCCACCTGTGGCACCACCTGCCCTTCTCTAGTTTGGGGCCAAAGCTGGCTGGGGCATGGGCACCAGAGCACAGGGCTCTACAAATTTGACTCTGTGGCCCCTTTCTCTCACCCTTCCCCAGATCCTCAGGAACTGCCTGGCAGAGCAGACAGGCCTCCTGGGTCCACAGCCTGCCCCTCCCCCATCTCTCTAAACATCCCCCCTCCCCGGGCCCCAGCCTCTTCAACACAGACCCCTCCATCGCAGCCTGGCTCCCTGGGCCCCTACCGAGGTGCCTGCACCCAGCTGTGTCCTCGCCCCCCCCCCCCAACTGGTCTCACCGTCTCCCAGGAACATGATGATATTCCTAGCCACGTTGGTGTTGAGATTCTGAAGCCTGAGGGCGTACTTCAGGGTCTGCTGAGCTTGGTCTCTCCAATACTTGGGGTCTTTCTCTTTCTCTGCAGAGACAGAGAGGCAGTTATCTGGCAAGGGTAGCAGGCAGCTTCCCGTCCCCAGACATTATGGACACCCCAACTTTTTGTGCCTGAGGGCAAGGCTGCCTGGATTTAGCGGAGGGAGCCGGGACTGTCTGCCTCCGCCAGCCACTGTGTGGTCTGTAGACCTAGGTCAGCCCAAGGCTCAGAGACGCCAATCAATGTGCCCAGGGCCGCACAGCTCTGGCTCTGCTCCACAGAACCCGCGTTGCTTCCTTCCACCCAGTAGAGAGACATTCTGCTAAGGCAGCAAATGAATTGTGCAAGCACAATTAGGAGGGTAATGTTTAATCTGTTCAAGAAAACAAACTACTTTCACCTGAAGGAGTCCCCAGAGGTATCCAGCCATCAATTATAAACTCTGCCTGGCTTAGTCATTAAAGGCAGCAGAAACCCAAGTTAGCAACAGCATTGACTGCAGTACTGGAAAGCAAGATTGCCCTTTGTTTAACGAATCGGATTTAAAGCAGCCACACACAATCTCACCCCTGTTAGGAGAAATTAGCAAAGAGGAGGGTGTTCTGTGTCCCTGGTCTTGAGAAAAACTGAGAATCAGGAACGCTCTTCTCCCCCATCCCCCACTCCCTACCCTGCGCACCCCACCCCCTATGTCCAGCAATCAATCCTTCAATGGAAAGAACACAGTGGCAGTGCCTGACAGACCTCAGTGACAACCACAGCTGTGCCAAGGACCCCCATGGGGGCAGGTCACATCTCCCTAACCTCCATTTCCTTCCCTGTCAAATGCATTTATTTATGTAGATTCCTCTCAAGGTCACTGTGCAGACAGCTTCAATAAATAACGTCCTCTACCCCCAGGAGATCACCATCCCGAACCCCGAGGAATAATTCCACACCAGACCTGGAATCTCTTGTTCCTCCCAGCAGAGGCCACGGGAACTTGTCGGTGCCCCATCCCGCCACCCCGGGCCCCCAGCCTCCAGGGCCACCACTCTTCTGAAGGGCTCTGCTGACTCACGGGGAAGGGACCCCCCACACACCCCCTCCCTGGAGTCTGGGGAACCTCAGTCCTCCCATCCAGCTGTGTACCTTGAGGCAAATTCCCACCACCTGAGCTTCTGCCCCCAGGAAAATGGGAGTTACAGCTTCCTAGAAGCAGTTTTAGGATTGAGCTGAAGACTCAACAAATGACAGAGCCCGTGGCTTTGACCAGGGCTGGCTCCCATCTCCTTCTGCTTTCCTCCACACCTACCACAGTGGCAAGGCCTGGGTCAAGGAGCTTCTCGGGCCATTTGGGTGCTATCAGGGTGGTCTTGATCTACCGGCCCCTCCCTCCCCTAGCCCCAACATCCGGGCAGATGCCCCCTCCCCCCACCCTACCACAGGGGCTGGGCTGACATCAGCCTGCCCTGCCCCCATTCCTTCTTCTTGATTCCAGCTCTGATCCCACTCTGCCAGGCTCCCAGCTCTGGGCTCCCTGTGAGACCCGCAAAGTCTGGGGAGTGCCCTTGTCTTCCACCAGCGCCACCCCCAGGGCCTGACCCCGAGAAGGGTTTGGTGAATGTGAAACTGACTTCATTGTCAGAGGAATGGCCTCAGCAATCGTGGCCTTGGACAACAGAGTATCAGGAGGCCATTGTTTCTCAAGAACATTACAGGACACGCACAAATGCTCAGAATATAATGCTAGGGGAAGAGTACTTATCAGTACGTACTATACAATTCCGTGTACACGAAGTTCCAAACAGGCTCAATTCATGTACGGTGGCAGGAGTAAGTCTAGGTCACTTCCTTTGGCTTGGGGGTGGAGGGGCGGGCTTGGTTGGGGAGTGCACACGAAAGCCCTTTCTGTCCCATGACTGGAAATGTTCCTTCTTCATCTGGTGGTGGTTGCATGGGCATAAAATATGTAAAAACCCACGAAGCGATACATTTTGAATTGGTGCACTTTACTGCAAGTTATACCTAATTTTAAAAAAGGGGGGGGGGGGTGCCTGGGTGGCTCAGTTGGTTAAGAAACTGCCTTCAGCTCAGGTCATGATCCTGGAGTCTCCGGATCGAGTCCCACATGGGGCTCCCTGCCCCACGGGGAATCTGCTTCTCCCTCTGACCTCTTCCCTCTCTCAAAGAAATAAATAAAATCTGGGGTGTCTGGGTGGCTCAGCGGGTTAAAGTCTCTGCCTTGGGCTCAGGTTATGATCCCGGGGTCCTGGGTTCGAGCCCCGCATTGGGCTCTCTGCTCAGCCGGAAGCCTGCTTCCTCCTCTCTCTCTGCCTGCCTCTCTGCCTACTTGTGATCTCCGTCTGTCAAATAAATAAATAAAATCTTAAAAAAAAAAAAAAGAAAGAAAATCTTTATGAAAATAAAAAATAAAATAAAAAGAGGAGACCATGTAACACCACTACGCACCCATCAGAACAGCTAAACGGGAGCAAATACAAAAGACGCTCAACTGCTGAATATCTGAAGATTTCTCACGTTGTTGCTTGTCCATCTTTTCACTTTTTATCCCTCTGTCTACATTTCACTCAGGCAGGCTGTGAGTGTTGAGAAAGCAGGGGCTGGTCCCACAGAGTGACTGCAGGTCCCCAAGGATCCCCACTGAAAGGCATCATGGGGGTGGGGCGCCTGGGTGGCTCAGTGGGTTAAAGCCTCTGCCTTCAGCTTAGGTCATGGTCTCAAAGTCCTGGGATCGAGCCCAGCATCAGGCTCTCCGCTCAGCGGGGAGCCTGCTTCCCTTCCTCTCTCTCTGCCTGCCTCTCTGCCTACTTGTGATCTTTCTCTCTGTCAAATAAATAAATAAAATCTTAAAAAAAAGAAAAGAAAAGAAAAGAAAGGCATCATGGGATCGCAAAAGGGGCAGCGGCCTGAGACTCTGGCACTCCGGTTCCATCCCCAGCCCTGACGGCTCCATCCCCAGCCCTGCAGGCTGTGTCACGGGGGAAGCGCCAGTCAGTCCCTTCCCTGTACCCCAGTTTCCCCACCTGTTGAAAATACTCTTCCCAAGAGCACTCACTCCCTGCCTAGCACAGACTACACTGCGTGATTCCCACAATGGCCCTAAGAAGGAGGAATTACTGTCTCCACCGGACAGGAAGAGAACCTCCACAGGACAGACTGAGCCGAGGGGGGCTCCCCTCTCTCGCTGGGGCCGGGGCTGGGTGTGCTGAGGGGCCAGACCGGATACAGAGCCAGGCTAACAATGCTCATGTGTTACTACAGAAGGGATGCGTCTTGTGAACCGCGAGCGCCACTCCGGAAGGCGGCCCAGTCTCCGCGGAGGTCTGAATTTACAGCATGAGAACCGGAACCTGAAGAGTTAACATAAACAACCTGTCTAGAATGTGCTGGAGAATCAAACACAACCACACCGCTCCACAGAAACACTTCCGTGTGAGTCTCCAATAAGAAACAAAAAAAACGAGGGGAGCCTGGGTGGCTCAGTGGGTTAAGCCTCTGCCTTCGGCTCAGGGTCCTGGGATCGAGCCCCACATCAGGCTCTCTGCTCAGCGGGGAGACTGCTTCCCCTCCCCCGCTCTCTCCGCCTGCCTCTCTGCCTACTTGTGATCTCTCCTTCTCTATCAAAGAAATAAAATCTTCTTTTAAGCTCTGCCTTCGGCTCGGGTCATGATCCCAGGGTCCTGGGATCGAGTCCTGTGTCGGGCTCTCTGCTCAGTAGGGAGCCTGCTTCTCTGTCTCTCTCTGCCTACTTGTGATCTCCCTCTGTCAAATAAAAAAAAAAAAAAAAAAAATCTTAAAAAAAAAAAAAGAAACAAAAAAACAAAACAAAACTTCTGTCGATTTCACCAGCAAAATTTAGACCACAAGGGAATGTTATCGCCATGGCGGAGCGTTAAGTAGACAAAACCAATAGGAGACTTAACATTCCAAGACTTGGCATAGTCTGTACCCCCATTAGGGAACAGGATCATCTTGGCCTAACAGTAGCACGTGCAACAGCAGAGCTGGCATCTCCTGCTCTGGGAACACGTGTTTCCAGCTGTTAAAGCATTTGGATAGTTCTATGACCCTGAACAGAGACATCACCCTCCTCCTATCCCACCCGCACTGGGGTTCCCCGCCCTTCTGCCCAGTCCTCCAGCTTACCTGGCACCAAGGAGTTGGTAAGGCAGGTGCCAATGGCCAGCACTAAGAAGGGAGAAATCATGGTGCCCTCTCCAAGACCGGCTTTCTCTCCAGCCCAGAGGTATGATCAACGTGGGTGGGCGGGGATGGGCTGGCAGTGGTCAGATGTTAATTGATGTGCCGATCCTAGAAATTAAAGGGAAAAAAAACACGTGAGCTACAGCTCTTGAATTCATTCGTCCACTCACTTACACATCCGCTAATTCATTCCTTATTTGTTGAACACTGATCACCGGCCTCGCATGGGGCTTGGTGTGGGGCTCCGACCCTGGCAGTCCCTCCCTCCGGAAGCTTAACCACATAGTCATGCTGCAAAGCGGTTCGTTCCCTATTTCCCAGGTGAACCCCCACCTCCACTCCATCTAGAACCCGGAACCCAGAGTTTGGTCTTCCTGTGTAATGCTCCCCAAACCGAAGCATGCACCAGAATCTCTTAGAAGAATAGGTCCAGGGTCCACCTGCCCTTGCCCAAACTCCAGAGTTCATTTCCAACGAGCTCCCAGGTAAGGCTGCTCCTGCTCCCAATTCTGACTAGTCTACAGCCTTTTAATGACTCGTGTCCCAAGCCCATCAGAGACAAAACAGAGTCCACCCTTTCTTACAGGGATAACCACGCTTGCCACATTCTCTTTCTAGAACTTGGCATTTACAGTGAGATATAAAAGCTATAGGGAGTGAGTGACACACAGGAAATCTGGCTGCTAAGACTGCCCATTTCTGGATGGTGACATTTCGGTGACTTGATTGCCTTTTCACTGTCTTTTCTGCATCTCCCAAATTTCCTTCTGTGTTGAGATGTTACCTTTATAATTAAAAAAAAAAAAAAAAAACAAACCTGTTACACACACACACACACACTGCTAGGAAATACACCAAAACATTAGCTGTGGTCTTCTCTGGGCAGAAAGACCAGGAATGATGATTTCCTCTTCTTTTTATTATATATATTTTAAAGTTTTTCACATTGCTTAAAATCGAGCACATAGTCGATGGCATCGGAAAGTTTTTAAATTATGGTCATGCATCAGAATCACAACTGGTAACCCCAGCTGCAGCTGAGAAACGTACTAACCCTACTATGTGTCAATGTTGCTGGAAGAGGAGAGATTTCAAATGCAACAGTTGCACAGGAAAATGTTATTTCCACCAAAACCGAGATAAAAATGATTACTCCATTTGGTGTATGTACCAATGGTGGTGATGTACCACTTTCTGCCGTTGAGCGTGGTACCAGATAAGAAACCACGCTGCCACTAGCAAAGACGATCTTGATTCAACCTTAAAAATGTGTGCGCTGGGGATGCCTGGGTGGCTCAGCTGATTAAGAACTGACCCTTGGTTTCCCTCAGGTTGGGATCTCAGGGTCAGGAGATTGAGCTCTCTCCCTCTCCCTCTGCCCCTCCCCCTGCCCACCTGCGCACATGCGCCGTCTCTCTGTCTCCCTCAAATAAATAAATCTAAGAGGGAAAATTACACACTGCATTTCAGTGCCCAGAGGTGAGGGATCACTGGCACCTCCCACCCACAAAACACCCAACGTTCACCAAAAGCACCAAATTGCACCCTTGTGCTTTTCCAGACCCTTCTATATCCACCTGGCTCTTTGATGGGGGGCAGTGGGGCAGGCAGGAACTAAAAGGAAACACTACATCTGACATCTACCAGCACTTTACTGAGAGGTATGACTTCTGATTTCTTTTTACTCTACCTTTTTCAAAAAAAAAAACAAAACTTTTTTTTTTTTTAAAGATTTTATTTATTTACTTGACGGAGAGAGATCACAAGTAGGCAGAGAGGCAGGCAGAGAGAGAGGAGGGGAAGCAGGCTCCCAGCTGAGCAGAGAGCCCAATGCGAGGCTTGATCCCAGGACCCTGGGATCACGACCTGAGCCGAAGGCAGAGGCTTTAACCCACTGAGCCACCCAGGCGCCCCCCAAAAAAAACTTTTTAAGATTTTATTTGAGAAAGAGATTGAGAGAGAGCGAGCAGGAGCAGTGGGGAGGGGCAGAGGGAGAAGGAGAAGCGACTCCCCACTGAGCAGGGAGCCTGATGTTGGGCTCGATCCCATGACCCTGCGATCATGACCTGAACCCAAGGCAGACACAACCGACTGAGCCACCCAGGCACCCTTTTTTCAAATGTTTCTAGAGTAAACCCTAACATCAGAAAGAATGCTATTAAATTGATAAGCAATATCAATACATCACAATATTATTCCAAGTAGCTTAAACTGAAGTCACCTCTTCTAGGAAGCCTTCCGGATGGCCACTCACTCCAGGATGCTACCTCTGAACTTCATAAAACCTCCATCACTGTGGGCATGTCCCTGTTTTGAAAGTAATCCTTTGGGGCGCCTGGGTGGCTCAGTGGGTTAAGCTAAGCCTCTGCTTCCGGATCAGGTCATGATCTCAGGGTCCTGGGATCAAGCCCCGCATCGGGCTCTCTGCTCAGCTGGGAGGCTGCTTCCCCCTCTCTCTCTCGCTGCCTACCTCTCTGCCTACTTGTGATCTCTGTCTGTCAAATAAATAAATAAAATCTTTTTTTTTTTTTTAAAGAAAGTAATCCTTTTCTAGTCATTTCCCTCAATACACTGGGATTCTCTATGAGCTGGGACTTTGCCCAGCTCCAGTGCTTGGCAGTATTGGTAAATATTGACATCAGTTGAAAGCCAATGCTCTAAGGAGGGAGGTGGGGGAAGGAAGAATCACCCCCAAATCCTTCCTTTGTGTGTGGGGAAATGCACTCGTTGTCAAGTGCATGGGGCAGAACCAGAGTATCCATTCACTCCTGAGGGCTACAAATTGGTACAATCCCTTTGGAAAACTAGGAGCGTCTACCAAAGCTGAAATGTACATCCGCCTTCTGACCCATCTATCTCCAACAGAAATGCACACGTGTGTTCACCAAAAGATGGGCAGGAGAACATTGGCATCAACACCGTCGGTCATGGCCTCAGAACGGCTCCACCTCCAGCAGGATGGAAATATGCTGTGTGGGTTCCCAGAACAGAAACCTAAGCAACAGTGAGGACGAATGATTGACAACTCCACCCAACGACATGGATGGATCTTGCCAAGGTAAGCCTGATCGGAGGAAGTCAATCTAAGAGTATGTAGAGAGTAATTCCCAAGATACAAAGTACAAGAACAAAGCGAGGGGTTAGAAGATCAAGATCAAGGTTGCACTTCGGGGCATGGTGACTAGAGTGGGCACAGGGGACTTGGGACTGATCTGCAGACTAGTTCCATGGGTGGATTCCATCTGAAATGTATGTATAACATAATGATGTAGAATATGGACGCTTTTCTGCATGAAGGCATGTATGTTCTATTTCAAGCTCTCTAAGCGCTTAGGTAAACAGTCTGCAAACACAGACATCAGGCAAATGACCGGTGCACTGCCCGTCGCTGTTTATGAAGGCTTCCACCATGCCTTCTCACTAGGAAGCCCTACAGTGGACAGAGCAGGGCTACATTCTCCTCTGTAGGTGAGAAAATCAAGGCTTGTGATAGTTCACCATGTACCGAGAAACAGGACTTAATCCTCTACCCATTGGGCCCAATACAAACAAGGAAAGAAGGAAAAAGAAAAGTCAAGGATGGCCCCAGGAGATCTGAAGGCCACGTGATTATTCTTATTTGATTCTCTTCTCTGTCCGCTTGATGTTCTGGGAGAGTAAACACCATTTTCCCCATCGTTGGATCCCCAGCCCTGTGCACAGGGGGGCAGCTCTGTAAATGCAACTTAATGAAAAGCCTCAAGATTCAGGCTGGAATGCTCTGAATTTTGGCCCCAGGGATGTGGCTTTGAGACCCCGCTGTCCTAGAGACAGACAGGTGGCTTCTCCTTGTGCTTTCTCCCACTGCCACTGCTTGAAAAAGAGAGGGGGCTGAAATCTAGGAAACCCTTCGGAAACAAGAGTCTCCTCTACTGGCTCCTCTCTCGGGCCCCGCCCCCCCATCTCCCAGAGGCTCCAAGCCTACCCTCTCGCAGCCCTGGTGATGGGCTCAGTGGGGCCCAGTCTGGGGCTGCAGGGGCCCCGGCTGCCCACCACCCTCTGCCAACGCTCTACTAGCTCAGAACGGAGCCTCCGAGTGTGTGCCAGCCCCACTGTCCCCCACCTCCCAGCTAGACCGTCTCTGCCAGGCTCCCAGCTACGTGTTCTGATTACTCATGACAAGTACGCAGAAGCCCTCACTGGGCTCTGGTCCCCCCAGAGAAGGAGCAGCTACTTGGCAGGTCAGGAGAGAGAGCAGGGGGGTTGAGCCTTGGCCCCGAGGACTGACTCAGCATCCTGGGGCAGAGGGCATGGGAGCCCCTTGGAGCCAGGCAAAATGCCAGTCCTGGAAGACTGGGTCTCAAAAAGTCCAGGGCAACTGACAGCTACAAATCACGACCATTTCTCGGGCACTCACGTGGTACCAAACATTGTGCTAAGTCTTGACATCTGTGGTCTTTCTTAATCCCGCACGGCAGGTGTCATTAGCCTCTTTTACACTTTAGGAAATGGAGCTAAGGATCTAGCCAGTCCGTGGCCAAGGGCGATTCCATCCCAGGCTGAAACTCAACCTCTCTGGGCCTTAGTTTCCCCACCACAGAGGGCGAGAGAGACCAGCGCCCACCCCTTCTCTATCCCACAGGAGCGAGCTGTAGCCAAATGAGTTTAGGGCAGGAGAGCCGGCAGGGCAGGGAGTATGGCCCAGGTGAGTTCTCCTACCTGAGTGGCCTGGCCAGGCGGCAGGTGAAGAAGCAGAGGAGGCTCAAGGCCAGGGTCAGGAAGAGGAGGCTGAGGACGGCTGTGAGGACCATGTCCAGGGTGGGGGACACAAGAGCCATCTTGGGGCAAAGAGGTACGCACCCAGGCAGGCTAGCCTTGGATGCTCTCAGCAATGCCCTGGGTCAGTGGCTGTGACCTGGCTTTGTTTCTTGGGGTTAATCTTTTGGGGATTAGCCCAGGAAGGATGAACTGGGAGGGGTGGGGGTGGGGGAACCGCCCATGAAGCTCCCCTCCCCCGCCCCAAGCCAGGCTTTCCCTACCCTGATGCCTATCCATTCAACTTTGTTCATTCATTCTTCAGTCCCAACCATTTAGTGAGCGTCCGCTGTGTACCTGGCTCTGTTCTAGGTACTAAGGATTCGTTGGCGGTTGGCGGAACAGGATAGACACGGTCTCTAACCTCTTGGAGATCCCTGACAAGCCAGGGTAAAAAGAGCACCTACTAAGCAGCTGACATCATGCTGGTCCCCCCGTGGGATAAAAGCACAGAAGGAAGGGAATCCCTTCCTTCTAGCAAAGGCTATGATCCGTGACTCCTCTGAAGCAGCAACGGTGGCTGTCCCACCCCATATACAAGCCTGGGAACGAGATTGCACTGAATCAGCCAGAAGGGGGAAGGGATGTCCAGAATAAGAGGAACTGTTCTTATGGCGTGCCCACTGTGTGCCTGGCCCCATGACGGGCATCAGCATCCCCGTTTACAGATGAAGGAAGCACCTTCACCCCTGCACTGCCCCAGAACTGGGAGAGCACCAGCCCTGCAGGACAGTGGCCTTCAGTAAAATCACCAGCTACCCCCACAGAGCCCGCACACACAGGCTGGAGGCAGCTGAGCTATCCCGGTCTGCCTGGAGGTCCCTTTCCGGAACGGAAAGGAATCCCATATCCATCTCTCTTGGGTCCCAACAACATCTCCTCAAGCCAGGATGAGCTTACCATTCCCGTCTTACAGACTGGAAAACCGAGGCTCCGAGAAGTGAAGTCTCTAGACATCACCAGAGCCCAGACAGCACCTGCAGTGTGCCTTTGAGACCAGGCCTTTCCCAGCTACAACTCCTGCCACCTGGGACCCCTCACACCCCATGGTACAAAGGTCAGGGGAAGAGGCGTTCACCCTCTCACACCAAGTGGTCCCCTCTTTCTGGTCTCACAAGGGCCACTAGGCTCGCCATAAAGATAGGAAATCCAGAGGTGTGACTCCATGAAAGCCTTTCTCAATAGGCCCTTAACTCAGACTGCATCAGACCAGCAAAGCACGCTAGGGACATGAGCAGCGTTGGTTTATGGGCCCCAATGACAGACAGGGAAACTGAGGCTCATCAGTAAAGTCATCTGGCCCAGCTGTCACAAGGCCAACACTGTTTGGGTCAGGCCCCAGCGCACCCCTCCCCCCCCCCCCCCCGAGCTGTGAGACACTGGGTCAGTCCCTGTGCTCCTGAGCCTACACCCATCACCCACTCGGGAGAGCACCTGTGGTGTGCCAGACACTGAGTGGGACACACCTGACCTTAGGCTTGTTAGCGAGAGAGCAGGCTCATTTGTCCCCCTTCCCAGGCGAGGGAAGGGAGGCCTGGGCAGTAGTGGGAGGTGGGGCAGACACGGTGGTGGAAATGATTCAGGCTCACATAGATGGAAGGTGCTGACCATGCCCTGCACAGGACCCCTCAAGGAAGCTACCAGAAGGTCACCCCTGTTCCAGGCTCCCTCCCCCACAGCTCACCCAGAGACCCTCCCTGCCAGCTCCCCGGGGCTGGGACAGCTCTAAGTCTCCCCCACCCTCCAGCCTCCCAAATCAATAGGAGACCCAAAGAGGGTCACCTCGTGCTCCCTGGCCTTACCTGGCCAGGCCAGAGGGCAGTGATTTGTCCTTAGGAAGCCTCCTGGCTGGAGGTCACAGCCCCGGGAAATCTAGGCTGAGGAGGTCCCATAAGAATCACTTGGGGGTGAATGGCGGGGGTGGGGTGGGGTGGGGAAGGTGGTGGAAAGTCCTATTCCCAAGTGGTTTCCTGGGGAGGGGGGCAGACGGGGAAAAGTATGAGAGCGATGGAGGTGTTCTTTACAGTGACCGGGAGGTATTAAAAGTGTGTGTTTGTGTATCTGTGCAACTCCAGCCAGGGGCTAACAGTCCTCACTCTGCCTGTATTGCCAGGTGCTGAGGACCTGATGAGCTTTGAGTGAAGGGGGCACAGAGAAAGAAAAGGGTGTGGCTGATTCAAATTTAAAAGGAGATTAAAGAAAAAAAAATAAAAAATAAAAGGAGATTAAAGAGACACACCAACCCCCAAATTCCCATTCCCCCCCCCCCCCAGGACCTGCCGAGTCATTCTGTGAGTAGATGACTTTGGAAACACAGCTTTGCAGACTGTCCCACTGCCCAGATGGGAAGACTGAGGCCGAGAGAGAAAAGACTTACCCCGGTTGCCCAGCTCCTCCTTCCCCTGGACACACACAGGGAACAATCAGAATCAGAACTGGCGGAAGCCAGCGCCCTCTGGGCTGTCAAGCTGGGCCTTCCTGGCTCTTTGAAGGAGCTGTGGCCGCAGGAAATGTTCCCTGAGCTGCCAGCGGGCTGGGGACCGGGATGGGGGTTGGGGGCCTGCTAGAGCACCAAACTGGGCTGTAGCAGCTCCCAGGGGAGGAACATTTCAGCTGCAGGGTCAGAGAGAGGGGACATGGAATCCCTCTCTCAGCCAAGCCTGGTGTCCCTGGCAAGCCTTGCTGGCCCGGACTTTATTCATTCAGTGACATGGCTTATTTATGGCTTCCATGAAGCAGTCTCCGGGTGCAGGGCTCAGGAAGGAATGTGTGGTTGTCAAGAGTGGGCTGCAGGTCAGACCCAAGGAGGGACTTCCCCAGAGGGCAGTTGGCCAGATGCTGGGGACAGGGTAAGGCTCAGCCCTCCAGCTGCGGACAGCACTCCACGTGAGCAGAAAACAGATGTGCGAGTGCCCGGGGAAGCACGGGGTCATTCGGCTGCCAAGCCATTGCGTCTTTAAGGCTCAGCTGAGACACCAGCTGTCCCCGGAGCACTTCCAGTCTCAACATCTCTGTACACAGTGTTCCCTGGTCTAGAATGTTCCCTGCTATCCGCTCCGTGAATCATCGTTCCACCCTGATAGCTCTGCAGAGTTGCCTGGCACCCCTGCCTCAGCCGGGGCAGTGGCTATGGCTTCCCCAAGCTTCCAGAACCTGGGGTGCTCAAGACCTTGGTCATGGTCACCCCATCAGAGCCTCAGAGAGCCACTGGTCGTGACCCCTTCACCACAGCATGAGCTCTGCTGACAGCGGCAGCCCTGTGGGGGGCAGAGCCAGGTGCACAGCTGGGCGGCCAGGGAGTGTCGGCAGGTGGGTGAGAGGGTGGGGTCCGGGGGGGTGAGTGGCTGAAGATGCAGCCCAGCAGCAGCAGAAGAGCGAGACCCTGCCTCCGCCCCTCCAGCTGGGTCGCTAAGGGCCACCAGCCCCAGCCCTCTGTGCCTCAGGCTTCTCATCCGCAAAGTGGGAGACCAAGAGAAACTACAGGGTTGTTGTAAGGATTGTAGGAGTTAACAGATGGACCAGCTTAAAACAGACCGCAGGGCATGGTAAGTTCGGCTGACTGTCGGCCAGCGGCGGAGATGAGGAGTGGGGGAGGATGGATGGACTCACAAAGGACGGGCAAGGAGAGGGGCACGTGAGGGTCTGGAGTGGAAAATGGACTGGCCGTTCTCTGCTCACTCGGCCAGGCAGCCAGTCACCCTCAGGGCTTTCCCACAGTCCTGCTTGTCTGGAAGGCCACAGCAGAGGCCGGCGGCAGAGGGCTAACGTGGCGGGAGGAGGGGGTGTTTAGTGAAGGGAAAGGGAGTTCTTCGAGTCAAGGCATCTCCACGTCTCCACGTGGGAGGAAACAACCCACCACGCAGCCTGACATGCTCTTTTCCTCTTGAAGGGGAGAGAGAGAACATCAGGGATCGGCCAGGAAGGTTCCATGGATGGAGGGGGAGGAAGGCCGGGCTGGAAAGACGGGAGGGTAGAGATAACGGAGATGGGCGGTGCCCCTGGCAGGAGGGCAGAGGGGGCAGCCCAGACTGGTCACAAAGGGCTCTGCTCACGCAGCTCAGCCTGGTCGAGAGCACGTCCTGCGTGTCCCTGCACACAGACATGCCAGTCCATCTTACAGGTAGGGACACTGAAGCTCAGGCGTCTGCGACTTGCCCGAGGCCACACTGCGGAGCTGGAATCAGAGGCCCCCAAAGGACCAGGTTCTGGAGCCAAAGCTTTTCTGGGGCTCTCTGGGGCATCTGGATGGTTTGGATGCCACAGACTGGCTCTGTGGGCAGAGGACTGAAGCCGGTCAAGGTCCAAGTGGTGGGAGGAGAGCTACCACGGGAATGGGGGGATGGCAGGACCCAGAAACCCGTGCCTGGGGCCCGAGATGGCTGAGGGCCTGGGCAGAGGAGGTCAGGGATGGCTGCTCTACAGGCACACAGGCTTCCACCAGCCCACAGAGAGGACATGGGGAGGGATGGGCAGGGGAGGCAGGTGCAGTGTCTCTCCGAGGTGTCTGCCATTTCCGTACTTGGGGGACACTCAGCACCCCTGTGGCAGGAGCCCCTCCGCTACCGGGACACCAGACTGTCCCATCCTCGCTCTCCCAATCAACAACACAAAAAGGAAGGCCCAGGGAGGGTACACACCTCCCCAGGGTCACACAGCACACCAACAGCAGGGACAGGGCTCCACAGAAGCCAGCTCCAAGGAGGGGGCTGCGACTAGAAGCACAAGGCAGTCCGTGAGCCTGGCGTGGGCGCCCGGGTCTTGGCATTCCAAACATTAATGATCTGTGTCACCTAAAGAGAACCGCTCAAACCGAGACCATTCTAAAAAAGCCCTCAAACCTACTCATAGCCCTTACTCTGCGCCAAGCATTGTTTGAAGCACTTTACCTCCTCCATTCATTTACTCCCTCCCTACCCACCACCTGCCACGTGGGCACTGTTCTTGCCCCCAGTCTGCAGGTGACAGAGCAGAAGCACAGAGAGGTTGAAGTCCCTCGTCCAAGGTCACACAGCCCAGCCAGACTTCAACATTCCTTCTGGGTGTTTGTCTCCCAGGGCCAAGTGTAAACCCCTAAGCAGCCGGAGAGCCTGGAAAGGAACCACATCGGCCCCAGCTGCAATGTGGGTAATTTTGTGTCTGTGGATGAATGGGCCACGTACAGCTACTAGTGGGCTCGGGCTCCCTACACACCCATCCCATGTCACCCCAGCCCCCGGAAGGAAGGCTTCTGCCTTGTCCCCGGAACAGAGGTGAGGCGAGGAGACTTAGCCAAGGTCAGAAGGCGTGAGTGAGCCTAGACGTGAGCCTCCAGCCTGATCCACCCCACCCCTATTCCGAGGGGTCCTGGAGCAGGTCCCTGGACTACCCGGGCTCTCCCCACTCCCCGCCCTCCCCCTCAAACCCACGCACCCTGGCAGCCTTCCCCTGGGAGAGGAAGCCACCATTCCACAGCCCCCGTGTGGGCCCTGAGAGAGGCCAGACGCTGGGTATGGGGGAAATAGGCAGTTAACTTGTAACCTGCTGGGCAGCGGCCAACAGGAGCAGCATCCCTGGGTGGCATGGGCAGGGGGCTTGCAAACACCATGCTGGCGTCAGAGCCGGGAGGACACGGATGTTCCCAGAGATAGTGCGCTGCAGCTGGCCCTGGATAAGCGCGTTCCGCACATTCCCAGAGAACCTTCCAGCAAGAGGAGGAGACTCCTGCCTCTGGTGCACTTGCTGGGAACCCCAGGAGGTGGCAGGGCAGGGAGAGTGCCTCGCCCTGCAGGAAACCTGAGCCCACAGAAGCAACGGTCCCACCCAAGGGTGCACAGCTCAGCAAAGTCCCCGTGGCTTACAGGTTTCGCGACCTTGGGCAAGTCACTTCACCCTTCTGGGCCTCAGTATCCTCCCTTGTCGCAGGCAGACCATCCCTGTGTGTGCCTATATCACCGTCCGATTGGAAGCACGAGAATACAATAAACTGGGAGATAAATACCCAGGGCTTGGCACATTAAAACACTCAATGTTAGCTGGTAGTAACGGGCGGAACGAGCATGCCAGGCCCCGTTCGAGGCGCCTCACATGCACTGACTCGCCTAACCCGCACAGCAATCCTCCCGTATGTGCCACCATTGCTCCCACAGTACAGAGAAGTTCAGTAATTTGGCCAAGGTCACACAGCTATGAACAGGACACTATGGAGATGGAAAGGGAAAGACTCTTAGTGGAGCACCTACTATGTGCTGGAGCTTTTGATTCCGCCTTCCAAGGATCCTGTGAGGTGGGAATTATCAGCTCTGGGTCAGGAGACAACACTGAGACTCAGGAAGTAGGAGGGAGGAGCAGGGTCACACAGCCATCGCGTGGGAGAGCTGGGATCTAGGCCAGGGCTGGCTGGTTCCACAGCCAATGTACTTGCTACCACCCCCATCCCAGCCATCTGCCAGGACAACTTCCACCACCGATGGCAAGAGCCGAGGCCTCAGCCACCCCCGGTACAGGGAGCCCTGTGTCAGCACGCTGGGTGATCTCATTCTGCCTGTCTCTGTGTGCATGCTGGAGTCCCCGCAGGACTGCTGCGGGATATCCCTGGTGTGTGTGCCCAGCCCCTGCCCCACCACTGGCCCTGAAGTCAGGCTGCTCCCTCCACCCCCTGGCCAACTCCCCTTGGGCTGCCTCCATAAGGGGAGTGGCTTTGCTTGGTCACAATTGCTTCTTCCCTCCCAGGTCAGCCTTTCCCGGTTTGTAACTCCCCCGGAGAGGCTGAGATGGGCAGGGGCAGCCCAGGGGTACAAGTCAGGGTCCTGGCCAAATATTCAAGAGCTGTTTCTTCATCTGTGAAGCAGGGATAATAAACGCCACTTTGCCTCCAGTATCAGCTTCCGGGGAGGGAAGGAACTTTCCAAACTAGAAAGTGCTGTGCAGATGTTCCTAAGGCTTTCCACGGCTCTCCTTCTGATGACCATAGTGGATCTCCGCTGTCATCTCTGGCCACCCGGAATCCATTCCCCCCCTTCCTAACAATACCGCAATTTCCTTGGACAGCCACCCTCCCTGTTTCAGCCCTGGGGTTTGGGTGGGATTGATTCCCAGCCCCAGCAGCTCCAGGTGGGTCCTGCTGGGCTTACCCTGGAAGACTTTCTCCACCTGGATGGTGTGTTCTAAGGGTGAGGCAGAGGGGAGGAGCACTGTGTGGGGCCTAAAGATGGAGCCACTCCTTAGAATCTGGAGTCTTAGGTAACATTGCTTGAGTCCCTGGATGCAGCCATGCCTGAAGCTTGCCTCTGAACATCCAGGTTCCATGAGCCAATTAATACCCCTTATTGTTTGCCTTGGATTTCCTGTTTCTTGGAACACAGTCTGACCTCAGAACTCCAGTCCAGTCCGTTCTTCTGAGCCCCTTATAATGTAAGCAACCACATCACGTCATACGCAGCCAGCTGTTCCTACCAAAGGAAAAAGCTTGTAAACAAGCTAAGGTTGGGTCCATAAATTTCAAGTGCATGATTAAATAGGAGTCCAACTGAATACAAGTTAGGTTTTCTTTTTGGAATCTATAAACCCTTAGAATCATAGGAGGTCCTCGGAAAGGCCCCCAACCCTACTGCAGGCAGGATTAAGACCCTCTCCTTCCAACAGCTGATGTCAGTGGGGTTTAACTCTTCCACCTGTTCCAAGTGTCTGTGGTGTGCCCGGCCCTATGCTCAGCGCTGCAGGTGCAAAGCTCTGCCTTGTAGGCCTGAACACATTTGCACTGGGTTTTACACGAAAGCCCCACGAGGTTGGAATACGGGGGTAATACTGCTCCACCCATTTCACGGAGCAAGAAACGGAGATGCAGAGAGGGGAAGTGACCTGCCCAAGATCCTTCTGCTAGAGAGGGGGCCAGGCCAGGCCATGCTCTGGGATCGGCCTGGCTCCAGACCCAGAGCTTTTTCTCCCAGTCATTGGGGCGCAGGGTTGGCACTGAGGCTGTCATCTCTCCGAGGCCGTCGTGGCTGTTGAGAAGTCAGAGTGCTTTAAAGAGCTGAAGAAGAGGAGGAGGAGGAGCCAACTGGCGGGCTCCGTTGGTGGAGTGTGACTCTTGATCTCAGGGTCATGAGTCCAACCCCACATTGGACACAGAGATTACTTAAAAAATGAATAAATAAAAATAATAAAATTAATGCAATTTAAAAATATAATGAAGAAAGCCCAGCATCATGGGCTTCCTGTTTGCCTGAGGCTCTTGGCTCCATGCAAAGCCCCAGTGAGCAGGCCCATCTGGCTTTACTATCCTATGAGACTCTCCTCCTGCAGGCTGTGGCCAGAGAGGGGAACTAGGCACAACCTGGAAATCTAGGCCTCAAAAGCTTTCACAGGCAGCCCTGGGCGCCCCAAACGAGTGGTCCCAGCCTCTGCCCTGCCTCGCCAAGATCCAGCTGATACTTGACTGAGCACCGCCGGCACACCAGGGCCTTCCCTCCTTGTAATTCGACCAACATCTGGCCGATTGCTGTTTACTGAGCAACTTCTATGGCCGGAGGGTATTCTACACACTGAACAGAACCACCCGAATCCCTGCTGCTGTGGTGACAGACAACAAAGAAGGAGCAAAGTCAAAGGCTACCAGGTGGTGCTAGGCCTGACCGAGAAACAGGAGGCAGCCAGGACGAGAGGAGATGGTGAGGCCAAGCCCGAGACGGCAGGAGAAGGCAGTAGTTCTCCTTGCTGCAGAGCATGTGATTCCTGAACTGCAGATAAGGAAACTTCAGGAAGCTTCAGGATTGAAGCTGGTGTCCACCTCCATCTGCTCATCTCACCAGCAGCTGCTGGGCTCCCTGATGCCCTCTCCCCTAACCCTACCACATGGCACTAGCTGCCCTTTGGCAGATGACGCAAGCAAGGCTCCGCCAGGTGAAGGCACAAGCCCAAGCCCGCAGGAGCACAGAGAAGCCGGGGTCAGCCCCGGTGCCAGCCTCTGCAGCCGCCTCTGGGCAAGGCCCACATCTGCTCCTGAAGGCCTCGCCTTCCATCTCCAGCTCTGGGCTTGTTGAAACTCAAGCCTCCTCTTCGCTGATTCCCTGTCCTCCCAGAGTCCCTCTCCCTTTCCCAGAGCCCCTGTGGCTCGCATCCCAGGTCACATGAGCCCATAATTAACTTCTGCCCATCACTAAACCTGCATCTGTGTTAAGCCTCGTAAAGACATCTTGTGTAAGGCCGGGGTGGGCGGACAGCTGGAATCCACGTGGAAGGGGCGGGGGGGGGGGGGGGCTTCTCACTGAGCTTCCCCACCTGGATCTGCCCGGGAATCCCCAAAACCCCCGTGTAATCTTCCAGAACGCTGGAGCATAGTGGAAAGACCTTGGCCATGGGGGAGGCAGACGCGGGTTGAGTCTGTCCAACTTTGAAAGTGACTCTGCGTCTGGGTCTGCAGATTTCTTATCCATCAAACAAGGTTAGTCAAGCCCGTCTTGCAAGGTTGTTGTAAAGATAAGATGCCCAGGAGAGTATCTGTTAAGAGATAAAACTCAATAGAAAGTGTATTTAGAAAACATTTAGGAAGGCCTGGCGGACAAACATCAAGAATTTGTTGAACTGAATAGAGAAGTTTGCGTCATGGTGAACCACCATCAGCCGCCAAACAATAGCTGCATTCATTATGCTCCCAGTAGGCATCCTCAGTACCAACCTCATTTTACAGAAGGTCGGGGTGGGGGGGGAGCACAGAGAGGTTAAGTAACTTGCCTATGATCACACAGCAGGCAGCAGTAAAGCCGGGACTAGGAACCCAGAATGTCCACCTCGGAAGTACAGACTTTGAACCATTATGCCAGGTTAGTAAACTGAGGCACTGAAATACAGGGACTAAGTGCTGAGCCAGGAAGGGATCGTGGGCAGCCCCACTCCAGAACCTTCAGGCTTAACTATCTCATCGGCTTGTCAGAGCCAAAAGGGACTCTAGTCTACCCTGACACACTCATATTTTTCCCCCAGCAGGTTCCTGAAGTCCAAAGAGGTAGTGTGACCCTCCTGAAGTCAGACGGCCAGTGAGCTGAAGAATCAGTACAAGCAGCCAGGTTTCCTAACTCCAGAGCCCAGTGCCATCCCTGAATATCACACGGACCATGAAGGGCCACCAGGGAAGGAGTCTCAAGGATGCACCAGAATTTTTGCAGCAGAGAGAAGGAAGGCAGTCTCAGGAGAGGAAACAGCCCAGGCAAAGTTCCAGGGGTCATTAAAGTCTTTTTTTCCCCCTGGAGCTATGAAGTGCATGTAAAGGTTGGGGCAGGGGCAGATGAGGCTGGTTTTTCATATAAAATACCTCCATTTTGTTCTTTTATGTTTTTTAGTACTTTCTTATTCTGTTCTACGTTGCCACCATCTTTCCTTTTTTTGCACGCTCTTAATGCTTATTTATTTATTTATTTATTTTAAAAAAGATTTTATTTATTTGACAGACAGAGAGCACAAGTAGGTAGCAACGAGGGTGGAGAGGGAAGAAGGGAAGCAGGCTCCCCGCTGAGCAGAGAGCCCGACGCAGGGCTGGATCCCAGGACCCTGAGATCATGACCTGAGCAGAAGGGAGACGCTTAGCCCACTGAGCCACCCAGGCGCCCCTCTAATGCTTATTTAAAATTCTTGGTACAGGGTTGCCTGGGTGGCTCAGTCAGTTAAGCATCTGCCTTACCGCTCAGGTCATGATCCCAGGGTGCTGGGATTGAGCCCCACTTCCACCTCCGAGTTCAGCAAATCCCTATGCCCCTCCCCACTGCCAGCTCCTGCTCAAAGCACACACTTGCTTGCTCTCAGATAAATAATAAAGTCTTAAAATATGTAAATATAGGGGCACCTGGGTGGCTCAGTGGGTTGGGGCCTCTGCCTTCAGCTCGGGTCGTGATGCCAGGACGCTGGGATCGAGCCCCATGTAGGGCTCTCTGCTCAGCGAGGAGCCTGCTTCCCTTCCTCTCTCTCTGCCTGCCTCTCTGCCTACCTGTGATCTCTGTCAAATAAAATATGTAAATAAAATAAAATTCTTGGTCCATCGTTCTAATATCACAGACTCAGTGGTACCCCTAATCAATGCGCTGTTTTTCTGCGGCAGCCACTGGGCTCCAGCTGGTGGCGCAGCGGCTGCGGGAGCAGGGAAGCCACGCAGCATTAAAGTTATCGGTAAGGAAAGATATCCGCCTCCTGGACCCTCTTTCTCAAATTAACACCTGAGTACCGAAACAGCAACACATCACTAAGCCTAGGAACTTAAGGAGAAAATGCAATGTCCAGGGGAAACCGAAGGAGTTTTAAACTCATGTGTAGGGCGTTGGTGCAGCAGCCAGGAGAAGGAGTGGGACAGTCTTTAGGCTGATGGAGATATTAGAATAGAAAAGAAAATCGGGTTTGAATTCTGCACTTACTCCTTTGCATCAAAAGCCTTCCCCAGCAGACACTCCCTTCCCCAGCACACCCACTGCCCAGGACCGACCAAAGCCAGCACGCTCACTTGGACATGAGTGTCTGCTCAGGCAGATGGCATGAGTGTCTGCAGGCCTGAGTGTCTGCTGGAGTAAAACCAGGGCCAAAGGGGAGCTGGCTGGCTCAGTCCATACAGCATTCAACTCTTGATCTCAGGGTTGTGAGTTCAAGCCCCAAGTTGGGTGTAGGGATAACTTAAAAATAAAATCTTTTTTTTTTAAGATTTTATTTATTTATATGACAGACAGAGATCACAGGTAGGCAGAGAGGCAGCCAGAGAGAAAGGAAGGGAAGCAGGCTCCCTGCTGAGCAGAGAGCCAGATGCGGGGCTCGATCCCAGGACCCTGGGATCATGACCTGAGCCGAAAGCAGAGGCTTTAACCCACTGAGCCACCCAGGTGCCCCTAAAATCTTTTTTTTTTTTTAAAGATTCTATTTATTTATTTGCCAGACAGAGAGACAGTGCGCGCACAAGCAGGGGGAGCAGCAGGAAGAGGGAGAAACAGGCTCTTTGCTGAGCCCGATGTAGGACTCCATCCCAGGACTCTGAGATCCCAAGACCTCAGCCAAAGGCAGAGGCTTAACCGGCTGAGCCACTCAGGCATCCCCAAAATAAAACCTATATAACAAAAGAAAACCACAAACAAGAACCTTGGAGTGCAATCAGGTCAGTGAAGCAGGCCACGCGGGGTTACAGGAATCAAGAGGAAACGGACAGGCCTCCAGCCACTTCAACCACCCCTTCCCTTCCAGACCTCATGGCTGGTGGATTCTGACCTAACCAGACAGCCCCATTCCCTGCCCGCTGCTTCTGGGGTGCTGGAAGTGAGGCCCAGTCCTGGGGTATTGGTTACCTGGGGAGGGGGAGTGGCAATGCCAAATGAGGCTCTCCATGCCAGGACTGCCATCTCCTTGGGCTCATTGGTGCTGACAGAGACCAGGGTCAGGCTTAGATCCTTAGCTCAGTCCTCAGCACCAGACATAATCTCTGAACCTGACCTCCCCCCCCCATAACCACACCTGACCCCCAAGAAATGAGATCAGGGTGAAAGACCGGGGAATCCAAGGAACACAATGACTTCAAAACAAACTGATTAGAGATACCACTGGAATCAGCTGTATTCAACAGATGGACTGAGAATTTCAACTAAGCGTTAGAAACACACAAAAAAAGTAAGGAAAGATATTAGCAATAGAAAACAGAACAATCATGTGTTAGAGGACCCAAGTGGAAATACTCTGTATGAAAAACAGTTGAAATAACAAAGGTAAGAGGTAAAGTGGAAATAGGGAACTGATACCAGATCTGGGAACACTTCCAGGAAAGAGCCAGGAAGGATTAAGAAACAGAAAAGATTTTTAAAGAGAGGGTAAAACAGGGGCACCTGGGTGACTCAGTGGGTTAAACCTCTGCCTTTGGCTCAGGTCATGATCTCAGGGTCCTGGGATGGAGCCCCGCATCGCATCCGGCTCTCTGCTCAGCAGGGAACCTGCTTCCTCCTCTCTCTCTGCCTGCCTCTCTGCCTACTTGTGATCTCTCTCTGTCTGTCAAATAAATAAATAAAATCTTTTTAAAAAAAGAGAGGATAAAACATGTTTTAAAGTTAAAACATCAGCCCCAAACTTACTCCTTTAATTTGAAATGGATCACAGACCTAGTGATAAAAGCTAGAACCACAAAGCTTCTAAAAGAAAACATAAGAGGGTGTCTTTGTGACTTCGGGGAAGACAATGAGTCTTAACCTCAAAAGAAAAAAAAAATGATAAACTGGACTTATCAATAGTTAAAATTCCTGCCAATCAAAAGACACCACACACACAAAAAAAGATGCCATTAAGAAACTGAATAGATGGAGTGTCTGGGTGGCTCATCCATTAAGTGTTTGACTTTGGTTCGGGTCATGATCTCAGTGTCAGGGAATCCAGCCCTGCATCAGACTCCTCACTCAGTGGGAGTCTGATTCTCCCTGAGCCCACTTCTCCCTTCCTATCTCCCTCCCCTGCTCTTCCCCTCTGCCCCTCCCCACTCATGCATAAATAAAATCCTTTTTTTAAAGGTTTTATTTATTTATTTATTTGACACAGAGAGAGAGAGAGAGATCACAAGTAGGCAGAGAGGCAGGCAGAGAGAGGGGAGGAGGCAGGCCCCCTGCTGAGTGGAGAGCCTAATGTGGGGCTTGATCCCAGGACCCTAAGATCATGACCTAAGCCAAAGGCAGAGGCTTAACCCACTGAGCCACCCAGGTGCCCCTGCATAAATAAAATCTTAAAAAAAAAAAACTGGACAAGGCACATAATGGAAAAGAACAGGCATAGTACATACAACTAACAAAGGTCTGTATCCAATAAATAAAGAACTACTGAAGTTGACAATCCATGATTAACCACCACCCCCCCAAACACACACACAGGGAAAACTGCTCAGCAAAAAGAGGTGTGAACAAAGAATACAACAGATGTATTTCAAAAACATTATGCTAAGTAAAAGAAGCTGAACATAAAAGAGTAGATGTTGTGTAATCCATCTATATGAAACTCCAGAAAAGACCAATCTAATCTACGGTGAAAGAAATCAGAATAAAGATTACGTTTGGGAGGCAAAATGGACTGGAGAGGGGCAAGAGGGAAACTGCTGGAGAGAGAGAAATGTTTTTTAAATCTTGGTTGGGATCATAGTTATAAGGTAATGTATACATGTCAAAACACACAGAACTGTACACTTAACATATGTGCATTTTATTGTATGAACTGCACATCAACAAAAAGAAAGATAGTGTTTTAAGTCCCAACATCTAGGCATTTCAAGAAATAATGACGATAACCATAGAACTAAAGAAAGATGAAAGATCTCCCTTTGAAAGGGCCCCAAATAAACCAAACAGTTCAGAGAAGGAAAAACACACACTTAAAAATATTAGAGTGAATATTGTAACACAACAAAACATTCTAAAGTCTAGAGAAAAAAAGATCACTTACAAAGGAATATGTATCAAACTGAATTGACCAAAGTACCAAAGGAAAAGAATCTGAAGCAAGAATTTTATATCCAGCTAAACTGTCATTCAGATGCTAAAGACTACATTGAAAGGATCACGTTTGTCCCAAAAGACACCTCTAGGGGCGCCTGGGTGGCTCAGTGGGCTAAGCCTCTGCCTTTGGCTCAGGTCAAGATCCTGGAGTCCTGGGATCAAGTCACGTGTCAGGCTCCCTGCTTGGTGGGAAGCCTGCTTCTCCCTCTTCCTCTCCCCCCGATTGTGTTTCCTCTCTTGCTGAGTCTCTCCATCAAATAAATAAATAAAAATTTTTAAAAAACACAAAAACTCCCAGATCAAAGAAAAGAACAAGAACATATATCCAAAAATAACTCAGTACTAAAAAATCTAGAAAAAAAATTTTTTAAAGATTTTACTTATTTATTTGCCAGAGAGAGAGAGAGAGAGCACACCAGCGCACAGGCAGGCAGAGTGACAGCTCCATCCCAGGACCCTGAGATCATGACCTGAGCCGAAGGCAGAGGCTTAACCTGCTGAGCCACCCAGGCACCCCAGGAGTAAAGGATTTTAAAGGATGTTTTATTTATTTATTTTTTAAAGATTTATTTATTTGAAAGAGAGAGAGTGAGAGACAGCACACGGGAAGGGGCAGAAGGAGGGAGGAGCAGACTCTGCTAAGCACAGAGCCCCAGTCAGGGCTCGATCCCACAACCCTGAGATTATGACCTGAGCTGGAAATCAAGAGTCACACTTAACCGGCTGAGCCATCCAGGCGCCCCTCCTAGTCTCTCATTTTAAATGACCGGTTTCCACAAAGCCCACATTCTCTGACAATGGTACAATTAAGTTAGAAGTCATGTTCTTTTATTTTATGTTCTTTAGAAATCATGTTTTGAAAAGGACAAACAATTCCCTATACAACCAGAGATTAAAAGCATCTCTAAAATAACTCATAGATCAAAGAAAAGTCATAGTAGAAGTTTGAAATTACTTAGAACTGGGTGATAATAAAAACAGATTATATCAAAAAGTGCAGAATGCAGCAAAGAAAGGGTAAAAATTATTGAGTGAAAGGGCGCCCGAGTAGCTGAGTGGGTTGAGTAACCAACTCTTGGCTTTAGCTCAGGTCATGATCTCATGGGTGGTGGGACTGAGCTCCTCATGGGGCTCCACTCAACAGGGAGTCTACTTGAAGATTCTCTCCCTCTGCCTCTATGGCCACCCCCTCCTCTCTCAAATAAGTAAATGGATTTAAAAAAAAGTATTGAGTTAGGCATCTAACTTAGGAAATTAGAAAAAAAAGCAACCCAAAGAAAATCAAAGATTATAAAGAACTGTAATCAACATTACTGGGAACAAAGATTCATTTGTAAAGATCAAAACCACGAGTATGTCCTTTTAAAAAAAAGGTCAATAAGGGGGTACTGGGTGGCTCAGTCACTAAGCATCTGCCTTCGGCTCCGGTCATGATCCCAGCCGGGGTCCTGGGATCGAGCCCCACATTGTGTTCTCTGCTCGGCAGGGAGCCTGGTTCTCCCTCTCCCACTCCCCCTGCTTCTGTTCCCTCTCTTGCTGTCTCTCTCTCTCTAATACATAAATAAAATCTTCTTAAAAAGTCCGTAAACCTAAAGCAAGATTAATTTTAAAAAATACAAAGTAGAGATAAGACACAACTATTATGAAAAAGGGGATACGGGGCACTGAGTGGCTCAGTCGTTAAGTGTCTGCCTTTGGCTCAGGTCATGATCTCAGGATCCTGGGATCGAGCCCCGCATCGGGTTCCCTGTTTGACGGGAAATCTGCTTCTCCTTCTCCCACTCCCCCTGCTTGTGTTCTCTCTCTCGCTGAATCTCTCTTTGTCAAATAAATAAATAAAATCTTAAAAAAAAAAAAAGGAAAGAAAGAAAAGAAAAGGGGATACAATTTCTTCCTTCTCCTCTTCCTTTCCTTTCCTTTCCTTTCCTTTCCTTTTCTTTTCAGTAGTCTCCAGGCTCAGTGTGGAACCTAATGCAGGGCTTAAACTCATGACCCTTAGATTAACACCTGGGCTGAGGGATGCCTGGGTGACTCAGTTGGTTAAGCATCTGCCTTTGTCTCAGGTCATGATCCCAGAGTCTTGGTATTGAGTCCTGCATCAGGATCCTTGCTCATCCAGAAGCCTACTTCTCCCTCTCCCTTGACTGCTGCTCCGTCTGCTTGTGTGGGTGCTCTATCTGACAAATAATTAAATAAAATCTTTTTGGGAAAAAAAAAAAAAAAAGACCTGGGCTGAGATTAAGAGTTAGGTGCTGGGGTGCCTGGGTGGCTCAGTGGATAAAACCTCTGCCTTCAGCTCGGGTCATGATCTCACGGTCCTGGGATCAAGTCCTGCATCGGGCTCTCTGCTGAGCAGAGAGCCCGCTTCTCCTTCTCTCTCTCTGCCTGCCTCTCTGCTACTTGTAATCTCTCTGTCAAATTAAAAAAAAAAAAAAAGAGTTAGGTGCTCAGGGCACCTGGGTGGCTCAGTCAGTGGTGTCTGACTCTTGGTTTTGACTCAGGTCATGATTTTGAGGTCTGGGGACTGAGCCCCACATTGGGATCTTTGCTCACTGCAGAGTCTGCTTATCCCTCTCTCTGCTTCTTCCCCTACTCTCTCCCTCTCTCTTAACTGGGTGGCTCAGTGGGTTGTTTGCCTTCAGCTCAGGTCATGATCCTAGGATAGAGGCTCATACTGGGCTCCTTGCTCAGCGGGGAGCCTGCTTCTCCCTCTGCCTGCCACTCCCCCTGCTTATGTGCTCTCTATCTCACAAATAAGTAAAATCATAAATAAATAAATAAATAAATAAATAAATAAACTGCTAAATTGACCTATATTCAATTTTAGAATGTCCAGTTTCCAAAATATGATTAGACTCAGGAATATAAATAAAGAACAATGATAAACCAGCAAGAAAATGCCAAAAAAAAAAAAGACAAATAAAAAAATAGGTAAAACACATTACCAAAAGAAGACTCAGACATATGCTTACATACTTACTCAACCCCGCCAGAAATCTGGGAACTGCAAATCAAGGTCTACAACGAGAAGTCGTTACACTTACTGGATTGGAAATAACGAAAAAGTCTGACAACACCATGTGTTACAGAAGACATGAAGAGCAGAACTTCTTATACGTTACTGGTGGAAGTGCAAAGAGATCCATCATTTTGCTCTTATCTTGTAACCCTGAACAAATTTTCGCGTACCCTATGGCCCAACAATCGGTGGCTAGGTGCACATCAAGAGAAAAGTCCTAGCTGCATGTATTAGAGAACATGCACATGAATATTCATAGGTACTTTTCCTACAATAGCGAAAACCTGAACCCCCAGTGCCATCAACAAGAAATTAAATAAAATTCTGAAACAGTTACCTGGTGTATATACGACATATACAGCAAGCAGTTTAAAAAAAACAACAAAACAAAACAAAAAACACTGCAGCGCCTGGATGACTTAGCCGGCTAAGGGGCCAATTCTTGATCTCAGCTCGGGTCTCGATCTCAGGGTTGTGAGTTCAAGCCCTGCGTCTGGCTCCACGCTTGGCGTCTATTTAAACAACGATGAAAGAATTACAGCCACAGGCAGCAAGCGGATCAATTTCAGCAACGTAAGATTCACTTACAACCAAGTCCAAGGAGATCATTACATAAAGTACGGGACACCTCTGTAAAGTGTATATAGGGACACCTGGGTGGCTCAGTCAGTTAAGTGTCTGATTTGGGGGTCAAGTCATGATCTCGGTGCCCTGGAATGGGCAGCGGGCCCTGCACCCAGTGGGGACTCTGTTTCTTCCTCTCCCTCTGCCCATACCCCCATCCCGCTCATCCTCTCTCTCAAATAAGTAACACCTTCTAAATAAATAAATGTGAGAACTTAAAACTGAGAATGAGAAACCCTAGATTCAGGAGTGATTACCCCCTGTGAAGACAGGCAGTGGGGGGATGTTGGAGGAGCTCAGCGGAAGGTGTAAATTACTGTCAGTATTCTAGTCCCGGTAGTGGATGATGGTTCATAGGGGCTTTAAATCGATTTATTTATTTATTTATTTTAAAGACTGATCGATTGATTGACTGACCGGAGAGAGAGTGCCGGTGGGGGAGGGGCAGAGGGAAAGCATCTCAAGCAGCCTCCCTGCTGAGTGCCTGGGGACCCCACGTCCCTAAGGGGCCATCCAGCAAACGGAAGGTCACCCAACACCTTATTTGCTCTGCTCATTCCTCCACAGCTGGTGGGAGGTCTGCAAGCTCTGGGTCCTGCTCACTTCTCTGCCATCACCTCCTGGCCCCCACCCACACCACTCACCACTCACACCTTGTCTGCCCAGCTTCTCCCGGCCCCACCCCGCCTCAGGGCTTTGGTGCTGGCCCATCCCCTGCCTGGAACACTCTTCCCCAGGACTATGCTGGTCTCGCTCCTCCTTCTTCAGGTCAGAGGCCACATCTCGTGTCCTTTCCTTCCCCGCCCTGCCAGGTGAAGAGGCCCCCCACGCCTCCCCAGTCCCCCCACTATTTTACAATCCTATTTTCTTCCCAGCACTCCCACTGTCTGAAATTAGCTTACTTTATGGTCTGTCTCTTCCAGTACCATGGAGTTCCTGGAGGACTTGGTGGTGGCTGCTGCTGTACCCCCCTGTACCTAGAACCACACCTGCCTATAGAAGATCCTCAGTAAATATCTGCTGGAGGGAGGGAAAAATCAAAGATCTAACGCCACCTCCTCCAGAAATCCCTTGTGGTCATTCTACCCAAGACTTGGTGAGGAGGCCCCCCTCTGGTCCCACGGCTCTAGAACGTTCCTTCATCCTATACCACCTGGGACTCTGCAGGGGCCTGTCCACGGGAGCATCTCCCCAAACACTGGATGTTCTCTGAAGGAAAAACTGGACCAGATTCACTCATGAATTCCAGCACCTAGCCCTGGGCCCAGCAGGGAGCTGGGCTAAGAAAATATTTGCTGAATGAATGGATGAATGAATGTCCTCCGCATTCATCTCTTCCCCCTTGCTGACTCTGCTTCCTCCTTCCTCCACCCTGACAGGTGCTAAGAAGTCGACACCCAGGTGAGCTGACACACCCAGGTGAGCTGACGAGGAAGGCCACTCGAGCCAGAATATCGTGGAGCAAGGGAAGCCCCTTTCTCCCTCCCTCCCTGCCCCAGAAGCCACTTCAGGCCTCAGAGGGGACAAACCCATAGGCCAGTACTGCCTCTCACGGGAATCCTCTGGGGCCTGCCTTGGCCAAACCAACAGGACAGGCGTTCTCCCGGTATTTCACCCTCCAAGACCGGCTGAGAAGGTTGGCAGGCCTGCCTCAATGCCCCAGCTAGAGGCCTTGCACAGCTGAGCTCTCCGTGGCTGGTTGGGCAAATCGAATCACATAGCTACGCTACAGGACAGGATCCACTTCCTTTGGGGGGAAGGAAATGGGACAGGCAGGCCAGCCCAGGGATTCCGTGAAAGAGGAAATTTCAGTGCCAAGTTCTCACTTAAGCCAGTGCTCTGACGTTTCCCAACCCAGGAAGACCTTAGAAGGGTGGGACAGAAACCCAGGAGGGTCAGGCGGGAGGCCAGATTCCTGGACCGAGACTGGGGCCAATCTCCCACTGAGGTTTCTGAGTTAGCAGTGGTTTCAGTCTGCTAATTGCCCTGGCCTCCCCCTGACCCAGGTTCCCAGAGACACCGGGACTGCCCTGCTGTGCCCCCCCACCACCCCCATTTCTCCCTGCCTCCAGGAACCACACAGGGGACAGATAAACTTTGTACTCCTCGGCTCAGAGGGCCGGGAAGCGTCATGCAGTCTGTCCCTGCCTTGTCCCTCCTCCCCGAGTCTGGCTCCGGAAGAACCAGGAGGTTCAGGAGTTTACACATCTGGCCGGCAGAGATTTTTCTAGTATTAAATGATTACGGGCCCATACTCTGGAGCCAGGCTGCCCAGGTTCAAATTCTGGCTCAACTGCTTATGAGCTGCATGACCTTGAGTCCCCTGCTGTGCTTCTACTCTTTAACCTTTAAAACCAGCGATTTGTACCTACTCGATGGGAAGGCTAAGTCACCCAAACAGAGACAGCCAAGCACACACAGGGGGTCCGGTGAAAGACCACTCTTACTATCATTATTAAGTACATTGAGGTTGTTTGTGGAGTCAGGCCTGCAACTCTGGACCAGACATCCGTAGACAGACACACCAGAGCCAAAACCAACCTGCTCAGCCGATTGGGATGGAACAAGGGGAAAGACTCCAGGCTCTGGGTCCAAATCCCAGCTTCACAGTTCTTTGACCCCGGGACAAGTTACCGAACCGTACTGAGTCTCATTTCCGCCTCTGGGTACTCCGGATCACAGCTGTACCTCCCTCCAAGCGGTCACGGTTCCTCCTCACCGGAAAAGATGCTAATCTCTGCTGCTGCCAGCTGTGGGCAGTGTTGGGCAATTAGGGAGCTGACACAGGCAGGGGCTACCCCAGGCAGGGGTGAGGTGACAGGCAGGTTCCCCTTCCTGGAAACCTCTGTTGAGGCCCTGCCTGGGGGTGTGATGCGCAAGTATTCATTCATTCATCAAATATGCATTAAGTGTGTGCTAAGTGCCAAAAAGCACAGTACACATCAAAGCAGCATTTGATGGCTGTTTCTATTATTATTAAACAAGTTAAGTTGTTTGGCACTGAGGGTACGTCTGTAAACAAAATGGATGAAAAGACCGGTCAGAGGTAGTCGTTGGGAGAACCCATACCCGACTAAGGGCCTGAGCTGCCCATAAGGAAACTGACTTGTCCTGCTGCCAATCACTACCAAACTATTTATGAGTTTGTGTCATCAGCGGAGATGTGAAGACATCAACGAAAGGGCAGCCAGGCTCATCCTGGGGTGGCTCAGGTGTCACACCCAGCAGGACCAGCCTCCACAGATTTCCCTGTGGTGAGAGAGTCCAACTGGGCTGGGGAAAGCCTTGCCAGGTGGGGCAGCCTTTCCTTAGCCCAAGGATGACATGCATCTGCCGAAGGCAGGCACCTCGCTAGACACTGGAGTTCACCAAGGATTCGATGAGGTTCTTGCTGTCCAGAAAATCATACTTCGATGCAGACACCCCATAGACGATCAAATTGTAAGAGTCTTTGGAACGCATCTGGGGAAAGACCATTGGCCTGGGGTCCTGATCTGAATCTGGGGGCTAATTTTTGCCATTGGTTTGACCTGAGCCTCATTTTCCCCTTTTGCAAAATGAAGACAATATTTTGGGGGGGCTCTTTTAAGGATGCAGTGAGTGAGCTCACAAATAAGAAAGGGCTTTTAAAAGGACACTTAGCCTTGGGGCGCCTGGGTGGCTCAGTGGGTTAAAGCCTCTACCTTCAGCTCAGGTCATGATCCCAGGGTCCTGGGATCAAGCCCCACATGGGGCTCTCTGCTCAGCAGGGAGCCTGCTTCCTCCTCTCTCTCTGCCTGCTTTTCTGCCTACTGTGATCTCTGTCAAATAAATAAAGCTCAGTTGGTGGAGCATGGGACCCCCCCCTTTTTTAAGTAATCTCTACACCCAATGTGGGGCTTGAACTCACAACCTCAAGATCAAGGGTCGTATGCTCCACTGACTGAGCCGGTCACGTGCTCCAGAGCATGAGACTCTTGATCTTAGGGTTGCGAGTTCAAGGTCCCATATTGGGTGTAGAGATTTCAAATAAATAAATAAATGCGCTTTTATTTTATTTTTTTTTTAAAGATTTTATTTATTTATTTGACAGAGAGAAATCACAAGTAGATAGAGAGGCAGGCAGAGAGAGAGAGAGAGAGAGAGGGAAGCAGGCTCCCTGCCCAGCAGAGAGCCCGATGCGGGACTCGATCCCAAGACCCTGAGATCATGACCTGAGCCGAAGGCAGCGGCTTAACCCACTGAGCCACCCAGGCGCCCCAATAAATGCGCTTTTAAAATGGAAAAGTATGATAGGAGCCTGGAAGCTGAGGTTGGGAGTCTCACAGTAACTCATCCAGCATCACGTGGCTGATTAGAACAGAAGCTAGAGGGGCGCCTGGGTGGCTCAGTGGGTTAAAGCCTCTGCCTTTGGCTCAGGTCATGATCCCGGGGTCCTGGGATCGAGCCCCACATCGGGCTCTCTGCTCGGCGGGGAGCCTGCTTCCTCCTCTCTCTCTGCCTGCCTCTCTGCCTAGTTGTGATTTCTCTCTCTGTCAAATAAATAAAAAATATAAAAAAGAAAAAAAGAAAAAAAAAGAACAGGTAGAACTGGAAGAGTAGCTCGGTAGGCCAGGCCCCGCCCCCCCTCAGTCAGCTGCCCCTCTCCACTGCCTGCCTTTGCTCCCTGGGGCCATCCATTCACACGAGGCCCAGGGGGACGGGTAGAACACTAAATCCCCTGGAGCAGGGATTACCATTTCTTTCCTTGGGACCCCAGGTTTTCTAACCTGCCAAAGGGAAGATGCCATCTGCCTGGCTGTCCTCATCTCTAGGTGGGAGGTGCCTTGCAGGGAAGGGCGCCCTCCCCAGGGAAAGGGGTGGCCCCGTCACAAAGGAGGAGGCGGCTGCGGGGCTGGGGAAGAGCAAGTGCGAAGTCTGGCAGTCCTCACTTGGAGCCAGGGAGGGAGCCAGCGGCAGGGACGCAAGGACGTGAATTAAAATCTGGGCAGAAGTCCTGGGTTCACCAGCCCAGGCAACTCAGGCACATTGTTTCACCTCTGAGTCATTTTCCTTGCTTGGAGAATGGGTCGCTAGAACAATTAAAAGTGTATATATATAAAGTGCTTAACCAGAATGGCTCGGTGCATGATAAATATTCATAATATTCAAAATATATCCAAAAGTCATTAGTTCTTTTTAAATTTATTTTTAAAATTTTTGAGAGAGAGCGTGCACACAAGCACGGGGAGCAGCAGAGGGAGAGGGAGAAGCAGACTCCCCGCTGAGCAGGGAGCCCCATGCAGGACTCCATCCCAGGACCCTAGGATCATGACCCGAGCTGAAGGCACACAAGACACTTGACCAACTGAGCCACCCAGGCACCCCAAATGTTAGTGACCCCACTATTATTACTCTACCATTCTTACTATCATTAGTACTGTAAGGACCTATTTAGCTAGAGGCTTCCATCAAGGTTAAAACAATAACGTTGTTTAACCCTTAAACTATCCCTGCTCCCCTTCCCCCAGGGGACTTACTTAAAAGCAAGTCCCGGAAACCAGCTCCAGGTAACCTAGCCCAGATACAAGGGTGGGTCAGGCCAGGTGGAGACATCCAATCAGTGGGGGGATGCATACTGTCTCCCTAGTTACCAAGGTGTGATAGGCTAGGTCAAAGGTCTATTATAGGGTAAATTGTAATTCAATTGGTCACCTAGCATCACTGTGCCAGCTTTCTGTGTGTGTTACAATCTCATTGGCCACCTGTGTGTGGCCAGGCCCGACCGCACGGCCTTTGCCCTTGAAAGCTAGTCTGTGAAACAGAGAAAGGTCGCCCTCTTTGTAAGAGGCGCGGTCCTGGCAGGTCAGTTTGATTCTTGATGCTTGGCGCGAAATAAAGCTTTGCTTGACCTTCGCTTTATATCAGTCTCGCTCCTTTAATCACGGACCCATTTTGGGGGCATAACAGTACTATCATAGAGGGTGGGGTAGCGGTGAGCGTAACTCTCCAGGACCAACCAGCCTCTTTCTTTCCACTCTCACTAAATGTCCTGGGTCATCACCATCCCTAGAAGCCAGCACCGCCCCCTTGAGGACTAAACATGGGCACCACTGTGCGCCCCAGGAAAGGTCCCCACCTGGCACCAGAGGGGAGCTGGCTCAGTCTAGCTCTGAGCGCCTCCTGCTTTCCCGTACAAGGAAAAGGAGACTGAGGAGCCGGGGGACAATGACCTGGGGCCTCCTTGGGCCTGTCCCTTCTCCACCCTCCACGCAATGACCAGATCTAATTTGGTTCTGGGATATCCTTCAGTCTTGTGCCAACTCTAATTTGTTGAAAAGGGCTGCCTGGAGGACTGCATTTAGAAGGCCCTGAAGTTCGGAAGGAAAAAGAGCCAGTGGCTGAGTGATGATGTCTGACTTGAGCATAACTATTTGCCGCAAAAGAACTAGAAAAGCCCTGAAGGCCTTGCCTCAATACAAGTCCTGGTTGTCAGGTGGGATAACTGGAAGCCAAGAGGGAAAGGGACTTGCCCAAGGTCACAAAACATGAAAAAGGGCAGGGATTCAAACTCAGCCTCCTCTGGCTTTCTGAGGATGCTTCACTTCCTTCCTCTGCACCAGAACAGGAGGTGTCCACGCCCATTGAGACTCACTGTGTGAGAGAACAGCAGCAGCAGGCCCCGAAGAGGACCGACTATTGGGTTCCCCGCCCCCACCCCTGGGGCCTCCTACCACACTTTGCAAACCCCAGAGGCAGACCGTTCCAGTGAAAACAAACATAGACACCACCATCCCCTGAGGGCTTGTATACAAACAAAGATTTGAATTCAGATGCTAATCAGATTAAGCAAGACCTCGTGAGACCTGGATTTGGTTCCCTTTCCCCTTCGCAGCTGTGTGTCCTGGGAAGTTGCAGAGCTTCTCTGAGTTTCAGTTTGCTCCTCTGTAAAATGGAGAGGAGGAAAACACACAATACAGTCATTCAAAGAGATTAGCTCTGTGTTCCTGACGCAGAGTCAGCCCTTAGACATTAATTATCAGGATTAGGTTAAAGTGGGGGGGGGGGAACCCACATCATTTTCACACGAAAAAATACTCAAGTGATCCAAGCAAGGGTTTGGAAGGGCTGTCGGGAGGAGCCCTGTTTTTCATCCTTGATAGCTGGCTAACTGAACCGAAACATGAATTATCAAGTTTGATGATTTCATAATAAGTAAGGAATCAGATTCTCCTAGGAAAATGGATTGTATCATTTATGTCACAGAGAAGGAAGCAGCCATGAGTGGATGGATTGGCAATACTGGGGACAAACGTGTCTGCTTCCCACTTGCCAGATGGGGGGACTTCGTGCCTCAGTTTCCTCCTGTGTAATGTGGGGATAAAAGCACTGGCCACCCAGGGCTGCTGTTAAGACCCAAATGAGCAATTCCAGGTGAGGCAGTAGGCCACCTCTGGCCTGGCAATGCTAGTATTAGTGAACGTTGGGACATGTGGCACGGGGAGTGGGCGACACTCACTGAAGGAGGAGGAGAAAACAACACCCTACAACAGTGCTAAGAGTGAGGGAAGGCAGGAAGACTCAGAATCCGCTGGGACACTTTCTGCCCAGAATGGTGGCAGATGGGTAAGTTATTAACTCCTGTATGTTATGGAGCTGGTGGTAAGTCAACGTGGGGACAGGTAGAGGGAGAAATTGACAAATGATACTCAGAAAGGCCAAGCCTGACACGGTTCAGTGACGGCCCACAAGAGGCCTGGGGGGCCTCAGCCTGAGATCTGAGAAGACACATCCCCACCCCTGTTGTTTCCTAGACAAAGTGAAAAGGTGGATGAAAGAAGGCAAGAGATTGACTTAACAAGTCACAGGGCAGATCCTTTAAAAGGTTGGATTTATGGCTTTTCAAATAAAAGCCACCTAAACACTTTTTTAAAGAACATAAAATGTTTGCTGAGCTCTGCCTGGCAGCCTACATGCTTGACCTCATGAAATTAACTCACCCAAACCTGAGGTCTGGGAGAGTGAAGATACTTCCATGGAACTTTGGGTTGGGGAGAGGGGAGTTGTCCTGGAGGTCTTTTTCCCAGAAATAGCCTCCCAGCCTCCCCTCTCCTCCTTTCCCTGGGTCAGAAGTACTGGGGAAGGGTTTGACCCTGGCATGTCTACCCTCTGAACCTCGGTCTCAACTGCAAAAGGGCAGGAGGTGGGGAGGAGAGAAGGGATCAGAGATAATGTTCAAGATGCCTGGTGCCCAGCAGGTACTTATAAAATATGAACCCACACGGGGCCCATTTCTGAGCACCTCTGCAAGTGCGAGGACCACGTTGGGGCCCATGGTTACTAACTATCAGGTTGTCGGGTGGGGTAACTGACCTCCTTGTTCATCTTGTACCCCCAGACAGTCGTGGTAACCTTGTAGAATCTTCCGTCCACACGGCTGCTTTCAGACCCCCTGTATTTGACCATAAAGCTTCATTCATGGCCTGCCACACTGCCCTTAAGCTCAGTCACAGTGACTTGGAGGTCTGTGTTGCCACCATGACACCTGCCTGGCATGGCTAGGCCTTGGCATTCAGCAAAGGTGGCCCAACAGAGCCCTGAGTTCAGAGCGCAAAACAGTGTTTCCTGTCTCGGAGATGAGTGACACCAGCACGCAGGGCAGTTGGGAGCATTTAGGTGAATGGGTACTAGTCCAGGGAGTCCCTTCCCTAAGAAGCTGTATCGTCTGTACCCTGAATGACCAAGGGCTGCCTGTCCCCAAGTGGGTAGGCCCCGGGCCAGCTATCTACGTCCTGACGGGCTGTTGCCATCACCCCTAGACCTCTAGAGCCCTTACACCCTTCCCAGGGAGCACCAGAGCAGGAAGAAAGCTCCTTCCACAGAAGGAGGGACTGCTATCCTCGTGTCCCACACTCCTACCCTGAGCTCCCCGAGGGCGGGCCCAAGCCCCATGCCTTCATTCAGATAAGATTTGAGACCTCCTCCCAAAGCCTCAAAGCACTTCACCCAGAAACTGCAAATTCAGAAGGCAGGGAGGTCATGTCCATGAGGAAAGTGGGCGTGAGGGAGAAGGGAGCCGTGGGGACTGTCATCAAGTGGACAGAGGAGCTGTTACTCAGCTCCACCCATGGCGACACGGCTGGGATGCAGCCCAGTGTGGCCACATCCCCTGGTCTTTCAAGAAAAGTAGAAGGAAATCACTTGGCTGAGTAACAGCAACAACTAAATCAAGGTCTTTAAATCACTGCAGAAGCCAACAATCGGCCACAGCTGTCCCCTGCTCCGTTTGGAGGGCGGTCTGTGCCCTTAGGCCTGTCTAGGCCTGCCATGACCTGGGCCATAAATATGGGAAAGCCAATTCACTGAATTAGAGACATTCCTAGTCTTGCGGATGTCAGGCATTTGGGTTTACCAACAAGGACACGGAGGCTCGGGGAGGGGACCACGGAGAGGGGACTTGCCCAAGGTCCTACCAGTAGTGTATCAACCCCTCAGGACTCAGACCCTGCTCTCAAATGAGTTGAAGATCCTTTTTCTACCGATCCACACCATCTGCATCCTCCCTGAACAGCTTTCTTTTCAAAGACTAGATACTCCGTGGATGTACTACGGACACGAGACTGACCAAATCCAAAACACTGGTTACTTTTTTTTTTTTAAGATTTTATTTATTTATTTATTTGTCAGAGAGATAGAGAGTGCACAAGCAGGCAGAGAGGCAGGCAGAGGCAGAGAGAGAAGCAGGCTCCCTGCTAAGTAAGCAAGGAGCCCAAAGCGGAACTCGATCCCAGGACCCTGGCATCATAACCTGAGCCGAGGGCAGCGGTTTAACCGACCGAGCCACCCAGGTGTCCCAACACTGGTTACTTTTAAGGAAGTCATGGACCTTAGAGTCGGAAGACTGAATTCCCAGTCCAGCTCCACTCTAAGCAGCTGGATGACCCTGGGTAAACTCCTTCCCCTCTCTGGGCCTCCATCTCCCTGATCTGCAAAGCAGCTAGATGACCGAGCCAGCTGCTAAACACCTTCCAACTCTGAAATCCCAGGCATCTGTGAGGCATTCTCACTGCTCAGTATTTTGTGGCCACAGATGAATATAGAATAATAATAATAATAATAACGGGGAAGGCAAGCCCACATTCGCTGGGAAGGCACACTACAATTTTTAGTGAAACCTGACTCCTGGTTACTGGAATCCAGAAAGAACCATGGTAATACTCAGGCAGTTTAACCACCATCCGACAGTTAAACAAAAACACATCTGGTTTAACTTCATTTTCCTCATCTCCTCCCCCAACCCCCTACCCTCATCTCAAATTTTACCCCTTAATTTGAGAAGTCAAATTAAATGCAAACAATTGATTTCATGCCACAGTGAGGTTGAGACTTTCAGCATGGAAAACTTTAAGCATGAACTTTTTCTGGGAGCAATCATGAACTGTTGGGGGGTGGTATGGGGAGGTGGAAAACACAGAGACTGTTCTTTGGACGCTGAACATTCTACCAAAGTTGCTAAGGCCAACTTTGGTAGACTGTGAACCCAGCCCTCAAGAGAGGCCAAGGGATTCGCCTGAGGTCACACAGCGAGGACTGGAACCCAAGATGCTGACCCGGAAGCCAGGGTCTCCCCTGCTGTCCGGGCCTTTCACCTAAACAAGGCCTCTCTCGTGCCCCTATGGATCACTTGCTAGTGGTGAAGGAAAATACCCTGGGAACACAGAACTTCTCAGCCACCAACACTGGTTCATCCCAGTGTTGGAAAACCATTTATGATCTTGCTGGTCCCTTATGAGCCCACATTACAGATGATTTCCTCTTCTGAGGCTCCGAGAGGGAAAGTAACAGGTTTAGGGTCACATAGGAATGCTAGGAATGACCCTCCAATCTCCTCCCCACAGCAAGCTACTGTTCCCTGCCCCCTAAAGTCAGGATACCTCTAGAAGGGATGGAAAAAAAAAAAAAAAATGAAGCCATACAGCCCAGCCTAGCTCCAGCCTGCCTGAGACTACGTTGCCCTGGGAAAGCTGAGTCAGCATTCCTGTGGCCACGCGCAGATTTCCGAGTGCTGGTTCTCAGCCCAGCTCGCTCACTCTCCCCACAACGCTCTGGGGTTTGCATCGATAACTTCAGTTGGGCCTATTTCAAGGTCTCTGGGCTGTGCTGCTGGATCCTGCTCCTGGATTTAGACACCCTCATCCCCAGAGATGGATACAACACAGAGATCACCAGACTTGGAATTCTTACCACTTGGGCCCTCAATCCCAGTTCTGCCGCGTAGCATCTGAGTGTCCTTGGGCAAATCCCTTCCCCTAAGACCAGTTTCCTCCCAGGAAATGTAAGGCCGAGGACAGCATCTAGCTTGCAAGGTCGGATAGGTAATGTCCAGTGGGACAGGCATGGGCTGAGTTCTGTTTCACTCCATTTCCAAGCTGGGACACAGACAGAGGACAGGAGGTCCTGCAGAAGTAAAAGCCCGGACCCGTGCCCGGCACAGAACTCCGGGCTCCTGACCTAGGCTGTGTCTCGGATGATAGGAGGTAGCCTCTGAGTATGGGCAAGGGCACTGTGCCACCCTCTAGGGCAGCTCATCAAAGATTGGGCAGAACCCGGGTGAAGGTGGGTGACCAGGCGTCAGGGGCAGTGACCCTAACCCCCAGGGTTAGGGTTGCATTTTTTGCTGAGATTAGAGCTCACTGGAGCCGATATTTTCTTAGGCACAGACACCAGCTCAACACCTTGCACGCATTAGTCATATCCAGAACTCACCACCGGTAGGTAGTTTACTGATGGCCTCAGCTTAAAGGGAAACACCATAGCATAATACGGGACAGAACTGTCTCTGGTCACACACGCTAGGGTGCCTGATCTTTGAGTGACAACAAAATGTTAGGCAGCCAATCTTACACGTGTTACTGCATTTTAATCTCCTCCCTTGTGAATTCCTTGATTCCAATTCTATGCAAATGTCCAAATATTGCTGTGTTCTCTTCACTGCTCCTTGGCCAGCACCTAGAACAGGGCTTGGCACAAAGCTTCATATTTCCTGAATAAAGATAGTATTTTGTTTCTGGCCTCAGTTCAGTTTTATTCCTCACAAGAGTCTTACACACGAGGCACACTCCCCATTTACAGGTGGTGTCCCAGACAGGGACATACTCACGCTGATCTCACTCCAGGGGCGGGGAAGTTGGGGAGCTGTGTTCTGCTTAGTGAATTCAGAGGCATGAAGTTCAGGAAGAAAAGAAGAGACAGAGGGTCCAGATAGACAGGTGGGGAGGACTGAAGAGAAAGCAGGTTTGGAGGATGGGCAGGAATGGAGCCTGGAACTAAGGCTCTGTTCTTTCGTCTCTTAGGTGGTAGAGTGGAATCAGGAAGCTAAGGTTGTGTGGGTTAAGAGTCTGGGTTCAGATCCTAGTCTCATCACTTCCTTAATGTCTATAAGCCTCGGTTTCCCCATCTGTAAACCAGATGATGCGTGTGAAGTGTTGGAACAGGCCTGGCACACAGCAGGCACTCAATGAACAGCTTTCATCCTGGCTCCTGTGGGAAACGACCCTGGCCTCCCTGGGAAGCCTGCCCCCCCCCCCCCTCCCGCCCGCAGTTTTCCCCAGGGTCCTTTCTGGCCTGAGAATGGCCCCCTCTTTTGATCTCCAGCTTTTTTTCTCCTCCAGCCAGAGGCCTTTGTAAAGGCCCCTACCCCATTATGTGTTGGAAAAGGGTCAGAAGGGACAATGATGGGGCTTTTTCTCAGCTTCCACTCCCAACACTGTGACCAGGCATTGAAGTGTTTTTTATTTAAAGTGGGCATGGGAAACAACTCTGGGCGACCCACTCACCTGAGCACTACCAGAGGTGAATCATCAGCTCCCTCGGCTTCCAGGGCTCCAGAACATTGCCCCCACGGCCCCTGTGCCTACCTCTACTCCCAGACAAACAACCACTTGCCAGAGATCCCCTCTCCATCCCACCCCCCATCATGCGGCTCTGGGACCCCCAGCGCCTCCCTCACTCTATTCATCCGGGCTCTGGCCCAAACTACTTTGGACCCCACATGGACACACCGGCCTCCTCCCCAAGCGGCAGTGGGGTGATCTAGAGGCTCCCAGGTGGGAGGCATGGCAGGGCACCAGGTTGGGTGCTGGGGCTGGCAGCCTAAGTCTCTTGATCTCCCACCAAGGGGGTATCCTCGGGGCTGCTCGGTCACGGGACGCCGGGGAGAGGGGCGTAGATGAAAGGTCCAAGTCCCAGGCAGAGACCCGGGAGGCCGGTAACCCCAGGACTACAGCAGCGGTCCGAGCACGGTCCCCTCAGCTCGCGGTCCCCGCGGGCGCCACGTCCAACCTCCAGCCCAGCCCAGCACGCTGCCGGGAGCCCCGGATGCGCGCGAAAACCGGAAGAGAACAGGTGCCTGAGGGTCCCCAATGGGCTGCCCTGGGTGGTGTGGAGGGTGGTGTGGAGGCGCGGAGGTCCGCGCCCTGACATTTATATCCATCCTCGCCGCCACCCCCGGATGAGCGGAGGATGTAGGAGGGGCCAGGATCGACCACGTTCCCCCGGGGTCCCGGGGAGCCTGAGGACAGCACAGAGTCCTTACCTGAACGGACTTCGTGGGCGAGGGTCTGTCCTGGCACAAGCGACGTGGGGTCGGTGCGCTGGGACCGAAGGCGCGGAGTGGCGGGAGCGCGACGCTGCCGGGGCCACCTCCCCCGCGGGCTTATAAAGGCGGCCGAGGGGCCCGGCGAGCAGCCGGGGCAACCCGCCCCCGCCCCCGCCCCCGCCCCCGGCCCCGGCCCCGGCCCCGGCCCCGGCCCTCCTCCTCCCCGCCCCCGCCCCCGTTCCGCCCCCGCCGGAGCATTGCCGGCCAACCCGGCCACGGGGCCAGGGCGCCCCCTGCCGGGAAGCAGCCCAGTCCCCCGCCCCCCACGCCTGGCTGCTCCCGGAGGGACTCTGCCTGCGAGTTCCCGGTCCCCCAGCGCTCCCGGGCCCTCTCCACCTCCTGGCTTCCCGCAGGGACCCTCTGTCCCTTCCTCTCTGCAAGGTCGGGCGGATTCCGCTCTCTGCGCGTGTATCCCAGTCGTCTTTATCTTTGGCTCCAACTTCGTTCTGTGTCTCTCTGTGGTCTTCCTCCTGCCCCTCTCTGTCTATGTCTGTCTACCGGGCTTTCATCGGATCTCCGCATATCTCTATCCATCTTCATCCTGTCACTGCCCACCTGTGTGTCTGATTCTCCCTGCCCTCTCTCTCCTCCCACCGCACTCTTCCCTGCTAGCTCTCTTCCCTGTCCTTGGACTGTCTCCTTGGCTAGGACCAAAGGAAGCAGAAGATGGCCTACGAGGGGTGGCTTCCGGGAGGGGAGCCTCCGATGGACAGCGGCTGTTACCTCTTTTCTCCTGACAAGGAAGGGGCCAGTCAGGGTTCATGGTGACTTGTCCCAAGCAGAGTCCCAGCCACAAGCCTCCTGGGTGACAGAGAAGGAAGCCACACTTCCCAGGCACTGGAGTCAGACAGCCGGGGTTCAAGACTCCACCCTCATGACCTTGGACAAGTCACTTGCCCCCTGTGTAGCAGGCAGACCCTGTCTCCCCTGGCTTCCCTCACCACGTGCTGGGAGGGTCATATGAGACAGTGGTTGAAAAGTACACAGGAAACTAAAACTCTAGATAAATGGGGGGGGGGAGTGGACAACAGCAGATGCTGAATGCTATGGGCTCCATCCCTGCTCCCCAGGGACCACTACCCCATGGGCAGGAGGAGGAAGGATTTGCTCCCTTTCCCTGAGAACCAGACTGAGTGTAATTCTGACAATCTTCTGCCAAGCCCCCAAGCTCTGTTTGAATGCCTCCAGTGACAAAGAACTCACTGCCACCCAAGCCGAGGATATTCTCAGTGACACTTAGGGCTGCCCAGAGCAATTTATGCCTCTAACCCACAATTGCCAGAGATTTGAAGGTAATGATCTTGGGTCCCCCAGATCCCTGCCATCCTCAGTATCTAAGCCCCAATCTTCCTGCAGCCACCTTCTCCTGTAGGTGAGGAGGCGATCAAGTCCAGAGCAGAAGGAAGACCACCATGTCAGCAGCAGCAGAATCAATACCAGCCCAGAAGTCTCTTACCTGCTGCATGGCAGCTCAGAGCCAGGCATCTTGCATATAATATCTCCCAACAATCCCATTTTACAGAAGAGAAAACAGAGGCCCAGAAAGAGCATGTGAACTTATCATAAGATTGGAGCCAGAACTGGGGCCTGGCACCAGTAATCAAGAATGTCTTTGTATTTGTTTTTCTTTCTGTATTTTTAGCAATTGATACTATTTCTCTATTTACAGGAATGATACAAAGTTTCCTTTTGACCTAAGTTTACGTTTTTTAAAAAGTTAATCAAAACATTGAGTAAATATTATTTATTTATGTATTTAATGGGTTAGGTTATTTTGGCGAAAATCATGGAGGGGGTAAATGAATGAAGTTTAGGAAATACAAACTTGGTTGTTTTTTTTTTAAGATTTTATTTATTTATTTATTTGACAGAGAGACGGATTGAGAGTACAAACAGGGGGAGCAGGAGAGGGAGAGGGAGAAACAGGCTCCCCGCAATGCAGGGCTTAATCCCAGGACCCCACGATCATGACTTGAGCTGAAGGTAGAGGCTTAACTGACTGACTGAGTCACCCAGGTACCTCTGAAACTTGGCTTCTAATGCCTGGTAAACTTAAGGCCTTGCTAAAAGCAGGTGGCTCATAGCGTGGGTTTGTTTTTGTTTTTGTTTGATTTTATTTATTTGACAGACAGAGAGAATACAAGCATGGGCAGCAACAGGGAAAGGGAGAAGTAGGCTCTGGCTGAGTAGAGAGCGCGATGTGGGGCTTGATCCCGGGTCCCTGGGATCATGACCTGAGCCGAAGGCAGATGCTTAACCAACTGAGCCACCCAGGTGCCCCTCATAGCATAGCATATTCTTAACAAATATGGAATAAATTTAGAAAATAAATTTCTAGAAAAAAGTAGAAAAAGTCCCAGCTTTGATCCTGACCTTTAGGTAATTTACCTCTTTGGCCTTCAGTTTCCTCATTTTCTGTGGGGATTATCAGTACCTGTCCTATCCACTGTATGAAACCGTTGTCAGGGGACACCTGGGGGGCTCAGTCAGTTGAGTGTCCAACCCCTGATTTCTGCTCAAATCGTGATCTCAGGGTCCCGAGAGCCAGCCCCACATCAGGCTCCATGCTCAGCACGGCAGAGTCTCTTTGAGGTTCTCTCCCTCCTCTGCCTCTCCCCTTGCTGGTGCTCTGTCTCTCTCTTTCACTCTCTCTCACTCGCTCTAAAATGAATAAATCTAAAAAAATGAAAACTGTTATGAGGATCATTAGATCATAGTTCTTAGAGCAAAGAGAGCTTGGAAGTCCAACAGGGCAATTTGCTTATTTTTCCAACAAAGAAACAGAGCCCAGAGACAAGGTATGTATAGATGTAGAGAAACCTTAATGGAATGAATTGCTTACTACCAGCCCAGTGGTCCTGGAATCTCAGCTGGATTTAGAGATTGTCAGTCCAACCAGCCAGGGGGTGCATCTGAACCTAGGCAGGGAGAGTGACGTTCTCAGCTCCCCGAGAAAGCTAGGGCTTGAGTTCCAGAGTTTCCAGAAAGCTAGAGTTGGAGGGTGGGGTTCCTAGTTTCCTATCCAGGCCTCCTTCCTTTTAGGCTGATAGCACCAGGAGGAGAGGTACCCAGGGAGCAGGGACAGTGATGGCTGCTGGGTATTCCCTGCCCCCACCTCAGGTGAATTTTCCTTGTGGGACAAAGCCCACGAGCAGGATAGGAAAGGTAGGGGAGGAAGGTGGCAGGGCTGCCCAGGCAGCAGTTCCTCTTGTTGATAACCCATCAATGGACTCCCAAGGTGGAGTGGTACCTTGGGGAAAATCACCCAGACACAGAGGCCCCAATGCTGGCCATGTGGTACTCCAGAAGAGCGATCCCCCTAGCTTTGGGGAGATCAGAAGTCAGGGGCAGGTCCTAGGGGCTCATGATAGGTGGGATGGGCTTCCCCCAACTTCCTGCTGGCTCAGCCTCCCAGACTCTGCCCAGGCTGTGACAGGCAGACCTTCCATGCCAGAGGGTTTGCCCTTGGCTCACTGATGATGACACCATCTCAAGCCTCCTCCTATCTCTAAACCCTTCCTTGGCATTTGTAAGCAATGACAGAGCTCCTCCAAGAATCTGGGCTCTGTTCTGGATGTTTTTCACCCACAACAGCTTATCCGCTGCTTTTAGCAAGGCCTTAAGTTTACCAGGCATTAGAAGCCAAGTTTCAGAGGTACTTGGACGGCTCAGTCAGTCGGTTAAGCCTCTACCTTCAGCTCAAGTCCTGGGATTAAGCCCTGCATTTGAGGGGAGCCTGCTTCTCCCGCTCCCTCTCCCGCTTGTACTCTCAATCCATCTCTCTGTCAAATAAATAAACAAATAAAATCTTAAAAAAAAAAAAAAAAAGCCATGTCTGAGGTGAGAAGGCCAGGAGGCCCAGAATTTTAATTCTCATTTCCACTGCCCCCTGGGGAGCCTCCTGCAGTGGGGAATGCTAGGATGGAGGGCACACATGGGTCAGGCCCTCGGTGGAGAGGGAGGAAGGAGAAAAAACAGAGAGAGGAGACGAAACTCTGAGGTCTGTTTTGGAGGGGGGGGGTAGCAGTGAGGAGTTGGTCCTGACTCAGGGCTGGGGAAACACTGGCTGAAGTCTGGGAGGATATTTAAAGGAGATGGTGTCGGGAAACGTTTTCCTGTTTAGACCATCATATTCAAAGGATCATTTTATCTCAAGCGCAGGCATGACCAAAGTTTCAGCCAGTGCCTCCCCAGCCCCATCTTCGACTCTGTACAGTAATGAACTGGGAAGACTGGGGACAAGGCACTTTCATTAAACCAACATGATGCCCAACATTACTGAACCCTGACTTCATAACAGGCCCTGGTCTAAGTTCTTTGTACCTATGAATCCATCTACTGCTGCTGCTCACAACAGCCCTATAAAGTAGGACTTCCCCCACTTTACAGATGAGGAAACAGAGGCACAGACAAGCTGTCATTGGTGGAAGTGATCTCACTTGTTCCTCTCCGCAGCTCGCAGGCTGCATCGTGACTCTCTCTCCTCACTTTTCAAAGGAGGAAGCTCTCAGATCAGAGAAACTTAACAACTAGGTTCATTCAACCAGTATTTATTAGATCCCTGTCTGTGCCAGGCACTGTTCTAGGAACCGGGGACACAAGTGAATAAAAGATTTCTGTCCTCACGGAGCTGACATTCTAGTTAGGGAGGACATAATAAACAATAAGCGTTATAAATACGTGTTATAGAGTACATTAGAAGATGGTAAGGGAGGGGCGCCTGGGTGGCTCAGTCGGTTAAGCAGCTGACTTTGGCTCAGGTCATGATCCCAGGGTCCTGGGATCGACCCCTATGTCCGGCTCCCTGCTCAGAGTGGAACCTGCTTCTCCCTCTCCCCCTGCTTGTGTTCCCTCTCTCACTGTCTCTCTCTCTCTCTGTCAAATAAATAAAATCTTTGGGAAAATAATATGTTAAGGGAGTGGATAAAAAAACTACGAGGAGCGGGGCGCCTGGGTGGCTCAGTGGGTTAAAGTCTCTGCCTTCCGCTCAGGTCATGATCCCACGGTCCTGGGATGGAGCTCCACATCGGGCTCTCTGCTTGGCGGGGAGCCTGCTTCCCTTCCTCTCTCTCTGCCTACCTCTCTGCCTGCTTGTGATCTCTGTCAAATAAATTAATAAAATCTTAAAAAAAAAAAAGAACTACTGGGAGGAACAAAAGTGCCAAGTGGAGCAGGTCGTGGCAGTAAATAAGGTGTTCAAGGGCATGAAGATGATACCAGAGCAGGGATAAAAGGCGAGAGAAAACCAGCTGGAGGCCCCCCAGACAATCAGAAGAGAACCTGAGCCTCCTATGTCTGCTGCCCCGCCTATGTCTGATGCCCAGGCTTTTGAGCTGTTTTGAGCTGTGACATGCCCTCCCAGAACCCATTCTCCCCTCCAAGCCTCATACCTGCCCTGGGTTCCGCCCCAGTCCTAGGTTTACTCCCTAATCCCGCCCTAGTCCCTGACTTCATCCCATCTGGAGCCTGGCCTTTGCTCCCGCCCGGTCTTCTGTTAGTCCAATGTTTCAGGCCATACTAACCCAAGGTGTCCCTTCATTTGAACATCTCCATCCCCAGTTCCAGGTCCCTCCCAGCCATCAACTTGCAGCTCAGTGCCCTAAGAACTGGCAAGTCCCAGCTGCTCTTTAAGGGAGCTCTCCTCACAAAAGGGGAAGTCCGCCTGTGAGAAACCCCATTGTCCGGGAACAATGTCCCTATTTTGTCCTTTATTTCTAAAAGGACTTGTGAGCAGGCTCTGAGCTCTGAGCTCCCAGCTCTGAACAGGAGCATGTTGCTTCCTATTCTCAGCCCTGGAGAAGGCTGTAGGCCAAAAGGAAGGGTCAAGGCCATCTCCTGGGGGCTGGATTCCAGGGGCCAGAGAAGATTCAGGCAGGCCCGGTCTTAGCAGTCCCGTGGCATTTTCAGAATTGAGGCAAGAGTGAAGCCATCCATAATAAGTAGGAGAAAAGCTGGCTATCCCCAGGATAAGGAAAAGATTCTCCAAACCACCCCAACACACGGGGTTTTCATCATCTTTGACAGAATCTTCCTTGAAGATTCGTCTGACCTCCTTCCTGTGCATCGGCCAATCTGTCCATCTCCCTGTCTTCCATGGACACATCTGAGATGGATTTTGGAGATGTTCCCCCTGGAGGCTGCACTGTTTTGGCCTCTCACTTCCTGTCTGATGCAGTTAGGGACCTGAGGATGCTATAGGGCATGGACAAAGCGTGGTCGACATTGGTAGATGGAGCATTATGAGAAAGCAATCTTACATTCTATTCTTAAAAGCTTAGTAGGTGTCCAGTCTATTTTCTTTTAGTCAAATACACGGACCAGAAACCCAAGCCGGGGACTGCCACATCTTTGTGTCCAGAACATGGCTTATCTCCTGACAACTGGTCTTGGTCTCAGTGCATCCCCCTGCTGTTGGTTTCACGGATGGCCTTCACCTTGACATCTCAAAGCCATGGCAAGTGCGGAGAGGTACCACTGATTGGCCTCTTGTCCCAAGGCTGCGTCCCAGCAGAAGCAAAAGAGTAGGAGTTGGGCGTCTTTGTCCGACAAAGAATGCCTGACAGGATATGCTGGCGAGGGACCTGAGAGGTGTTCCGTTTTATCTTCTGCCAAGGCTCCCACTTCCTGGAGTGTGCTTACACGAAACACAGCTTGACATAGAAAATTCCCCTTTTTTTAAAGACTTCTTAAAAAGATTTTGTTTATTCATTTGACAGACAGAGATCACAAGTAGGCAGAGAGGCAGGCAGAGAGAGAGGAGGAAGCAGGCTCCCCGCCGAGCAGGGATCCCAATGTGGGTCTCAATCCCAGGACCCTGGGACCATGACCTGAGCTGAAGGCAGAGGCTTTAACCCACTGAACCACCCAGGTGCCTTGAAAATTCCTCTTTTTTTGACAAGAACTCTGGACTCACCGTCAACTTGGATTGTAGACCTCAGGTAGAAAGGGCTTCTCTTGGGGCGCTTGGGTGGCTCAGTTAAGTGTTTGCCTTTGGCTCAGGTCATGATCCCAGAGTCCTGGGATTGAGCCCCGCATGGGGCTCCATACTCAGCGAGGGGCCTGCTTCTCCCTCTTCCCCTGCCTGTCACTCTTCCTGCTTGTGCTCTGTCTCTCTCTCATAAATAAATAAAATCTTAAAAAGGGGGGGGCTCCTTTTAGCAAAACCCTCACACTTCCTTCCCTCCTTTCAAACAGGCCTATTTCCCAGGAATCCTGTCTCTCTTGCAGGAATTTACTAATAACTGCAAAAAAGGAAAGACCCTTCTAAAAATCTTGAAATTTTCCCATGAGTCTCCTTACAGAGCAGCCTTTTAGGCACCTGGCTTGGATTCTAAGATTCAACAGATTCCTTTACACCAGCTATTTAAGAAATGCCAACTTCTCAACCAGGAGTCTGGGGCCCCCCTGTGCTTCCCCTTCCTCCTCAGCCCCACAAGCTCTGGGGTCTATTACTCACAACAACCCACTTATGGTCCCAGTTTTTTTATTGACTAGGAAGTTGTAACTGACAGAAAATCCAACTTCTCAGACTGGTTTTGAAAACAGGGAATTCACTGGCACACGGAAAGAAAAAGTGTGCCTTCAGGAGAGAAGGTTTTCTCAGTGGCCCAGTGACATAATCATGACCTGGTTTTTCTCTCTTTTTCCATTTCTCAGCTCCTCTCCTTCCTTCTTGACCTGGTCCCATTCTTACCCAGGTCAATGTTACCAATTTACAGAAGTCACCTTTACTATATCCGAAAAGAGTGGAGATCTATTTCCCCAAAGAGACACAAGTCTTAGGATTGACCACCCTCCATCATGGGCTCCCTAACACAATCACTGCAATGATGGATTCAAGCCAATCCAGGCCCCCCGGTGGAGGTGGGATGGGATTTGGTTCACCCAATCTGCTCGGAAAGAAGAGGGGAATGAGTGCTGGCGAAGCAACTCACAAATATGCCACACCCAGGGGCTTTAGGACTTAGGCAAGTACTCACAGGCTCGCATGTATGGAGGACTTTATACTTGCCAAAGCATTTAGAAGTAAATAATAAACGTATTTTATTTGTGTAAAGTATGATCTGTTTTAAAATATATAAACCATTTATGTTGATGCTAGAAAGTTTATTTTATGCTTTTTTAAAAAATTTTATTTATTCATTTGACAGAGAAGGCAAGAGAGCACAAGCAGGGGGAGCGGAAAGCAGAGGGAGAGGGAGATGCAGGCTCCCCATTGAGCATGGAGCTCAGCACCGTGAGGAGGGGGGACAATCCCAGGACATGGGGATCATGACCAGAGCCAAAGGGAGACACCCAACTGACTGAGCCACCCAGGCAACCCCATGCTAGAAAGTTTAAATGCAAAAGGAAGAAAATAAATCAAAATACTCGTAATCTTATCACACAGAAATATTCCATTTAACACCTTAGTACTTATCTTTCCAGATTTAAAACAAAACAAAGACTCTAAAAGATTGGGATTGTAGGGGGCACCTGGGTGGCCCAGGTGGTTAAGCATCTGCCTCCGGCTCAGGTCATGATCTCCAGGTCCTGGGATGGAGCCCCTCATCAGGGTTACAGCTCAGCGGGGAGTCTGCTTCTCCCACTCCCTCTCCCTTTCCCCCTGCTTGTGCTCTCTCTGTCTCACTCTCTCTTAAATGAATAAATAAAATCTTAAAAAAAAAATAAAAGAATGGGATCATAGGATACACACTAAGGGTCCCTGCTTTCTTCATGTAATAACGTAAACATTTTCCCAATCCCTCTTGTGTTTTTAAACCCTCTGGATTCATTATCTCATTTTTGACTCTGGATAGAGGTTATTATGAATGATCCCCTTCTACAGATAATGAAACAGGCTTGGAGAACAAGTCAAGAGCAGGCAGCCAGCACCCAGTTCCTAGACTCTGACCATGGCCCCTGACAGCCTCCGACTGGGAGAAGGAAGGACGTGCTAATGTTCATTCACAAAGTGCCCAGCAAGTGCTCCTGGAAGGTGAAAGTGACCATGTACCACGCCTCCAGGACAGTTCAGTCTCCTTTCCAGCCTCCTCCTCGATGGTTCCAGAGGGCTCCATGCACTCAGAGGAAAGAAAGCCAGTGGTTTAATCTTTACCACCCCAAAGTGCAGTGTCATGGAAATCCAGGGACTCCAGACTCTTCCCCTACCTCTAAAGGGTGGTGGGGGTAGGACAGAGGGCAAACACTTCACCTCAGCTGCCAACTCCCCCAGCTCGCGTTGTTCTGTGTGGGTGTAGGACTGAAGAAAGCATGTGATAAGTGGCCTGGGAAAGCCTGAGCCCCTACCTCCCAGCATCTTCCACTGAAAAGGCTGTAGGATAGGGACCCAGGGTCTGAATCAGACTGCCTGGGCTCAGATCTGGTTTCACTAATGTGACCTTGAGCCAGGGAGCGGTGTGACCTGAGTTCCTCCTTCCGTGAAATAGGCATAATACATACCACATGGAATTGCTGAGTTTAAGACAATGCATATAAACCCCCCCCCTTTTTTTAAAGATTTTATGTATTTATTTGACAGACAGAGATCACAAGGAGGCAGAGAGGAGGAAGCAGGCTCCCTGCTGAGCAGAGAGCCCGATGCGGGGCTCGATCCCAGGACCCTGGGATCATGACCTGAGCTGAAGGCAGAGGCTTCAACCCACTGAGCCACCCAGGTGCCCCTATAAACCCCCTTTGGAAGAGTGGTACCCTTTATAATGAGCATTCAATAAATATCAGTTATTACTATTATCACTTTATTAGCTACCTGTAATGATTCTAACTGCAGACAATAGAAAACCACTCTTCCTGGACTAACACAAAAGATGAATTTACTAAAAAGTCTGTCCGTGACCCAAGGGTAGAGAGGCTGCCAGAAGAAACTGGAGGCAGGGATTTGATCAGTCACTAATCCAAACCACTTCCCTTCCTGAGTTCCTCTTCACCTGCCTCATGATCCTCTCCCTGAGGACCTTCTGCCCCACTTCCTAGTCTTTGCAGCAGGACCTGGCCTCCCCAGAGAGGTCCCTACCAAAGTGGGGCAGTAGGTGCTGTGCGGGGGCCTAGGAGAATCGGATTGGCCCAGCTGGGTCACATGGCCACTCCTGGGCCAATCAACTCTGGGGGGGCGGGGCCATGGAGTGCCAACATGGCAGCTCTCAAGGAAACGTGCGTGGGCTTGGGAATGGGACTAGGTGCCCAGGTGATGGGATTGCCTTGTCCCACATTCTTCCTCGCAAACCACTTTTACTCCTTGATTCTAAAAGTGAGAAGCCATACTCTCGTCCTCACTGTATACTTACATAGAGGGCCTGCTTGCAGTTTCCTTCGTCCCGTGGGGAAGCCCGACCGCGGTACCCACCGCTCTAAGTAGCCACCACAGGACACCCCTGCACACGCACATCCCTGGACACAGCTGACTGCATCAGGTTCAGCCAGAACCTAGACGTGTCTCCTAACTCCATCTGAACTAAGAAACTGCGAGAGGAGGGCAGATTCTTCTGAGGGGCTTGTGGAACCGCCTGGATCCAGAGGACGTAGAGCACACCTGCGGAGGGAGGAGAAGGGCGCAGTTACTCAGAGAGAAACCGAGGTAAGAGTGACCTGCTGCCCGAGTCACTGAGCGAGTCGCTGCAGCCTCTGCCTCCAGCACTAGAGGCCTGGCAGAGTTTAGTTTCCTGGACTCATGGAGATCCCTGGAATTTCCAATTAACAGCTCACAATTCCCTCTTACTCCAGTTTTTGTTTTGTTACCAAACATGCCCTACCCAGGAAAATTCACTTCCTCATTTCTTCTTAAGATGAACCAGAAATCATCCAACTTCTTTATTTCTTCAGGGAGAGGAGAGAACCCACACACACCCTTATTTCTCCTGCTTAAAGCTGGTGGGGGACGTGCAGGCAGGCATGTGCTCGTGTGTGTGCCTAGAGAGTGCTGAAGAATCACATCCATTTAAGGACACTCCAAATGCTGGTTCACACAATACTCTTCTTGTCTCCGCATCACCTGATCTTCCCAGGAGGGAGGAGATAGAGAGCAACTTGCCCAAAATGGCTTTTAGACATGAACTTTATGGCCTCCCACCCCAGAGCGTGGGCACTGCATTCCTGAGGGCAGCAGAGGAGGGTCTTCAGGATGGGGGGACATTCTCTGGGCCTCAGAGTTGGGCAGGTCACAACACGTCAAAGCAGGGCCAGAGTAGGACTTTCAGAAAACTACTTCCTCCAAGCACCCTTCTTAGTGCTTCTGCACTAGATACAGAAGCTGATACAGAAGCTACCCTACACCAGGCAACCATTCATGGGCAAACATTCCATCTGCCTGGGAGTGGCTCTCCTTAGCTCTCTTCCTGCCCCACCGTGCCTAAGAATCTCAACCTAGACCTGGTGCCACCCTCTCCTCTCCTCCAGCAGGTCTTCAACGAAGATCTATTCAGATTCAATGAAGATTTTCTTTAGCACCTACTGTGTGCTAGGACCTACCTATAATCAAATTATACATGCACTTAGTCCCTCTTTTTTTTTTTTTTTTTTTTAATAAATAGGCTCCACAAGGGATGCCTAGGTTGCTCAGTCCGTTGGGCATCTGAGTCTTGGTTTCTCCTCGGGTCATGGTCTTGAGGTTGTGGGATGTGGGCTCAGGACTCTGCTTGAGATTCTCCCTTTCCCTCTGCACCTCTTCCTGCTCACACTCTCTGTCTCTCTAAATAAATCAAATCTTATTTTATTTTATTTATTTATTTGAGAGAGGGGGTGGGGGAGAGCACAAGCAGGGGGAGTGGCGAAGGAGAAGCAGACACTCCACAGAGCAGGGAGCCCGATGCAGGACTCAGTCCCAGGACCCCAGGATCACGACCCGAGCCGAAGGCAGCCAGTTCACTGACTGAGCCACCCAGACACCCAGGTGTCCCAATAAAACAAATCTTTAAAAATTAAAAAAAAAAAAAGTAAAGTAGGCTCCACAGGCAACATGGGGCTTGAACTCATGACCCCAGGATCAAGAGTCACGTGCTCTACTGGCAGAGCCAGCCAGAAGCCCTGAGTCCCTCCTTTTCAGGAGCCACTGGTAACATTGAAATCTTATTTATGAAATGACAAGGTGGGACAAGGCATGGGCTAGGGCCCTGCCCTGCTCTCATACACTCTGAGGTGTCTCATCACAGCTCTGCATTATGGTAATGACTGGTAGACTATTTTATTTTTTAAAGATTTATTTATTTATTTATTTGACAAAGAGAGAGAGAGAGATCACAAGTAGGCAGAGAGGCAGGCATAGAGAGAGGGGGAAGCAGGTTCCCTGCAGAGCAGAGAGCCCGACACAGGGCTCGATCCCAGGACCCTGATATCATGACCTGAGCCGAAGGCAGAGGCTTTAACCCACTGAGCCACCCAGGCGCCCCGACTGTTTTATTTCTTATTCTACACCTGTGTTTCCTGATCTCTCCATGTCCCCAACACAGAGGGTGTGTGTGGAGTAAACTGGGATTGTTTGCTGAGAATCCAGCTAATCTCAGGACAAAAGGCAAGGTCTTTACTGGCTGGCTAAAAGGCTGATGTCAGACTAACAGCACAGAGTGACCCTGACAGGTGACACACCAACATTCTACATTCTGATCCAGGGTGCAGCAGCTGTGGTACTAAGTCATACTCCCAACCTGCCCCTCCCTCCCTTAGCCTGCAGAGTTTAGGATAATAAGGTGCCCAGGACACCAGGAAAGTGTAAGAATCTGCCCTAATCAAACAAAACTCAAGAGCATGGGACATCCGGCTGGCTCAGTCAATTAAGCATCTGCCTTCAGCTCAGGTCATGATCCCGGGGTCCTGAGATCAAGCCCCATGTCAGGCTCCCTGCTCTTTGAGAAGCCTGCTTCTCCTTCTCCCTCTGTCTACTGCTCCCCTTCCTTGAGCTCTCTCTCTCTGCCAAAGAAAGAGAGAGAGAAAGGAAAGAGAGAGAAAGAAGGAAAATCTTAAAAAAAAAAAAAAAAAGCGAGACCGGAAGTCCATCTTGACAGTCTTACTCAGAACTTTGCCATAAATAAATTTAGAATACAGAAGTATAGGGGCATCTGGGTGGTTCAGTTGGTTGGGCATCTGCCTTTTGCCCAGGTCATGATCCTGGGGTCCTGGGATTGAGCCCCGCATTGGGCTCCATTCTCAGCAGGGGAGTCTGTTTCTCCCTCTCCCTGCTCATGTTCTCTCTCTCACTCTCTCTCTCAAATAAATAAATAAAATCTTTAAAAAATGAAGTAAAATAACAGAAGTATTAACTAGTTTTAATTTTGGTATACCTATTAGGTATATATTTGTGGTTTAATGTTATTTATATTTCTAATCTCATGATGAGAGGTTGGTAAGGGACACCACAGTGCTCAGGCATTTAAAGGTGTCAAGTGAGCCCCGATGCTGGAAGTCAGGTCCCTAACCTTGGGACTGGTGGCCTCAAGTCAACATCTTTCTCTCAGTGGAAGGACTCGACCGTTTTCTTATCACCGTCTGTTAAAATATCTTAAGAGCTTAGTTGCAAAACAACGCTCAACTCACAGATACCAACTGAGTCCAAGTAGTTTTGTTTATATTGTTTTTTTTCCCCAGGAGAGGAGTGGGAGGGAGGAAAACAGTCTCCATAGAAAACAATAACAAAGTTCTTAATTATTTTTTTAATCCCAAGCTGGTCCTTTGCCGCTTGATCTTGGACCGAAAGAAAAATACTCTAATCTCTAGGGCATTTGGGGAAAAGGTGGGACATGGATTCCACAATATAGTTTTGAGTCTATGACACTAGCTGGGGACAGTGTGTTTCCTCTAGCTTACCCCTAGAGAGCTGTTGGCCTGACGTTCGTCAGCACCGTTTTCCTGCTGGCTGATAGATTCTTCGAGGAGATGTACTCTTTTTTTTTTTTTTTTTTAAACTCCCATCGATTTATTTTAGAATTAAGTCTCTGTTGTTGATGGAAAACCAACCTCATTGGCCCTGAATAGGAGGTAACCGTGACCATAGTTTGAGTGAATTCTAGCTTGATTCTGTTATCTGCCAAAGACTGTGAGCCGTTGGTAGGGAGGTATTAAAGATATCTTTTTTTTTTTCAAGATTTTATTTATTTATTTGACAGAGATCACAAGTAGGCAGAGAGGTAGGCGGGGGCGGGGGGTGGGGAGAAGCAGGCTCCCTGCTGAGCAGAGAGCCCAATGGGGGGCTCCATCCCAGGACCCCGGGATCATGACCTGAGCCTAAGGCAGAGGCTTTAACCCACTGAGCCACCCAGGTGCCCCGGTATTGAAGATATCTTAAATAGATTGATAGAATGAGATAAAATTGAAGAAGGAAGCCCTTCTCAATATGTGATTCGGGGTTACTTAAGACTACAATCTGGCTATCACCTCAAGTAGTTTCCTGCTCTGGGTTCTATGAGGCTGTGAGCTCCCTGGGGGAGAGTGGTAGGTGGATGTCCTGTGTTAACTATGGCAGCCCCTGGCCAGCTCTTCCCTTGGAAGTCCAGCGTGCTAAGCGGTGGGGGGGGGGGGGGGGGGGGGCTGTGCAGAAGAGTGGGAGCAGAGTTTCACTGTCTTGAACTGCTCCTGGGTCCTGGAGTCTTACAAGCAATATGGGACTAGGATCTTGCGTCACCCTAGTCCGAACCAGATGGCAGCGTGAGGCAGAGCTCTTCTCTGGGAGCTCAGTGCCCAACACAATCCCTGAATTGACCTGTTGATATTTGTAATTCTCAAAGAACAATAATTTGTTGCTGCTTCTCCCAGGGCCCCTGGCCAGTGTGTGCTTTCTCCCTGTTTTCAGGATTCAGTGCTAATTACCTTTAGGGGCAAATTGCCAAGGGTTTGAATGGATATAATTATTTTCCCAGTTTAGGAATTTCATCCCTTCCCCATCCTTGGGTGGAGGGGGTGCTTTGAAATTCAACTTTGCCAATTACATTAGCATCAGTTTCACTTTGTTCAAATCCCTGAAGCCTGAGGGGTTTCAGAACCAACCGGGATCTCTTTGTTCTGATACCTAGTTTTTCTATTGTCTGAAGGGTTGGACAGCCAAGTTGGAACCACACCTTTGCCAGTGGTTGGCTGTGTGTCCTTGAGCAGAAGAAGCCCTGCCTTCTCTGAACTTCAAATGGGAATTCCTTCACTCTTCAAGTCAATCTAGTAAGTAAATGCTCACAATAGCTGTAAAGGTATTCCTGGCATATAGTAGGTATTCAGAAAAGTTCACTTTCCCTTTCCTTTCTGTCTTGACACCTAGGCTTTCCCAGGTGAGGAAGGGACCACTATTCCCAGTTTGATCCCTGAAGCTGAGGGAGACACCTGTGAGTGAGTGGGTAAAGCATCCCCTCCGTGGCCCCCACATTCAGATGCTAGGCCAGCCTCAGCAGTTATTGAGCACCTACTGTATGCCAGGCCCTGCACACTGTCAGCAGGGTGGCTGCTGCCCAGAATAGTTCTGTGCTTGCAGGAAACAGTTTCTTGGCTTCATTCTTGCTGGCTCTGTCTTCCATGTGAGGTATGAAATCCTTTCCAGAATGCCCAGACATGGATGTTCCCAGATCTTAAGCAATCAAGTATTTCTAACCACCACCTCCACTCCCTGTCACACGCACACTAGCTGGAATTTTCCTCCGGATCAGTGGGTGCTCAGAACAGCATCACTACCCCGTCCCACCCCACCCAGCTGTCTGGCCATAACCAGCCTCTCTACCTAAAAGAATTCAGTGGAGGGGCACCTGGGTGGCTCAGTGGGTTAAAGCGTCTGCCTCCGGCTCAGGTCATGATCCCAGCGTCCTGGGATCAAGCCCCACATAGGGCTCTGTGCTCAGCAGGGAGCCTATCCCCCCCCCCCCCCCCGCCTGCCTCTTGGCCTACTTGTGATCTCTCTCTCTCTGCCATATAAATAAACAAAAATTTTTAAAAAATAAATAAAGAAAGAAGAAAGAAAGTGAAATGGAGAGGGAGTTAATATTTGGTAGGTGACCACATGGCACCAGGTGGTTTAGATATGTTTTTCTAATTTTCACTAATGATACACTTTACATTTGAGAAGACAGATTCAGAGATATTGGGTAACCAGCCCATAATACATAGCTAATAAATGGTCGACTTAGATAAGAGCAGGGTCTGTTTACTACCAATGTTCCAGATCTCACCCTTTCCCCAGTCTGCCTCCAAGTTAAAAAAGTGAAGGGAGGGGCACCTGGGTGGCTCAGTTGGTTGAGTAATTGGCTCTTGAGTTTTGGCTCAGGTCATGATCTCAAGGTCCTGAGATGGAGTTTCCCCTCTCCTTCTGCTCCTGCCCCACCAAGGTCTCTCTCTTTCTCTCTAAAATAAATAAATAAATCTTAAAAAGAAAAAGACTCAAACTGCCAAAATTGAATTTTAAAAAGAAAAAAAAAGAAAATCTGAATAGACACATAACAATCAAATAGAATAAATCAATAGTCAAAAAACTCCAACAAGGCAAAACCCAGGCCTAGAGGGTTTACTGGTGAATTATATCAATGGCTTGAGGAAGAATTAACAGCAGTCTTTCCAAAACACTTTCAAAAGTAGAGGAGGGAGCACTTCTCATCTCATTCTGTGAGACCAGTATACCATGATGTCAAAGCCAGATGAAGATATTATGAGAGGGGCCCCTGGATGGCTCAGTCGGTTAAGCGGCTGCCTTCGGCTCAGGTCGTGATCCCAGGATCCTGGGATTGAGCTCCGTGCCTGTCTCCCTGCTCAGTGGGGAGTCTGCTTCTCCCTCTCCCTCTGTCTGCCACTCTGCCTACTTGTGCTCTCTCTATCTCTGTGTCAAATACATAAGATCTTAAAAAAAAAAAAAAAAAAGACATTGTGAGGAGACAACAGAGCCAATATCCCTTGTGAATATTTATGCAAAAGTCCTCAACAAAATAGTAGGAAACCAGGGGCACCTGAGTGAATCAGTCAGTTGGGTGTCTGGTGATTTCAGTTCGGGTCATGATCTCAGAGTTACCAGATCAGGCCCTGCATTGGGCTCTGCTCTCGGCAGGGAGTCTGCTTGGGATTCTCTCGCTCTCCGGCTCAAATAAATAAATCTTTAAAAAAGTAGCAAACCGGAAAAAAAAAAAAAAGAGTAACAATAGCAAACCAAGGGCGCCTGGGTGGCTCTGTCAGTTAAGTCTCTGCCTTCAGCTCAGGTCATGATCTCAGGATCCTGGGATCAAGCCCCATGTCCAGCTCCTTGCTCAACAGGAGTCTGCTTCTCTTCCTTTGCCCTTCCTATGTCCTCTCTCTCAAATAAATAAATAAACTTTTTTTTAAAAAAACAGCAAATCAAATACAAACTGAATATATTATAACCAAGCAAGACTTATCTCAGGATTTCAAGACTGATTTAACATTCAAAAATCAGTCAGTGCAATTTACTATATTTTTACAATGAAGGAATAAAATTACAGGATCATCTCAGTTGATGCAAAAAAAAAAAAAAAAAAAAGCATTCTAGAAGATCCAACATCATTTCCTGATAAAAACACTCAACAACACTCAACAAACTAGTAAGAGAACTTTTCCTCAGCCTGACAAAGGGCATCTACAAAAACCCCCACCTAATATCATACTGGTGATGTTTCCCCCTAAGATTAGGAACAAGACAAGAATGTCTCTTCTCACTACTTCCGTTCAACATTGTACTGAGGGTTCTAGACAGAGCAGTTAGGCAAGAAAAAGAAATAAAAGGCGTGTAGATTGGAAAGGAAGGGGAAAAACCTCTATTCTCAAATGACATGATCTTGTGAGCAGAAAATCTTAAAGAATCCACTTAGAACTAATAAACAAGTTTAGCAAGATACAGTTTTGCAGGATACAAAATACAATACAACGCAAAATACCAATATACAAACATAAATAGTATTTTTTTAAAAGATTGTATTTATTTATTTGTCAGAGAAAAAGAGCAAGTACAAGCAGGGGGAGCAGCAGGCAGAGGGAGAAGCAGGCTCCCCGCTGAGTAAAGAGCCCATTTGGGACCCAATCCTGGGACCCTGGGATCACAACCTGAGCTGAAGGCAGACATTTAACCAACTAAGCCACCCAGGCGTCCCCACAAACATAAATAGTACTTCTAAGCACTTAGCAATAAATTCTCCAAGTGAAGTTAATAAATAATCCCATTTTATCATCAAAAAAGTAAAATACTTAGGGATAAATTTAACCAAGGTCCTGCACACTTACACACTAAAAACTTCAAAACTGGGACACCTGACTGGCTCAGTGGGTAGAACATGTGGCTCTTGATCTCAGGGTCGTAGGTTCAAGCTCCACATTGGGCACAGGAGCTTATTTAAGAAAAATAACATACAGGGCCCCTGGGTGGCTCAGCTTGTTGAGCAACTGCCTTTGGCTCAAGTCATGATCCCAGAGTTGTGGGATCGAGTCCCACATTAGGCTTCCAGCTCCACAGGGAGTCTGCTTCTCCCTCTGACCTTCTCCCCTCTCATGGTCTCTCTCACTGTCTCTCAAATAAATACAAATCTTTAAAAAATAATAATAATAACATACATACTACAAAACATTGTTGAAAGGAATTACATAAATAAATAGAAAAATATCCCTTGTTCATGGTTTGGAAGACTTAATATTTATAAGATGGCAGTATTCCCCAGATCTGGAGATTCAGTGCATTCCCTGACAAAATTCCAACTACCATTTTTGCAGAAATGGACAAGCTGATCCTAAAATGTATATGGAAACTCAAGGGACCCAGAATAGGCAAAACAATCTTTAAAAAGAACAAAATTGGAGGACTCAATTCCTGATTACAGGGGCACCTGGGTGGCTCAGTCAGTGTCCAACTCTTGATTTCAGCTCAGGTCTTGATCTCAGAGTCATGAGTTCAAGGCCCTCATTGGGCTCCACGCTGGGCATGGAGTCCACTTAAAAAACAACAAAACCAAAATAAAACAAAACCCAACTTACTACATAGTTACAGTGTTCAAGATACTGTGGTATTGGCATAAGGATAGACAGAGATCAGTGGAATAGAATTGAGAGTCCAGAAATAAATCTGTATATTTATGGTCAGTTGATTTTTTTCCCCAAGAGTGTCAGGGCCGCTCAGGGGGGAAAAAATAGATTTTTCAACAAATGGTGCTGGGAAAACTGGATATCCACATGCAAAAAAGTGAAGTTGAATCCTTTTCTTATACTGTGTACAAAAATTAAGGGAAAATGTAACAGCTAAAGCTGTAAAATTCTAGAAGAAAACATAGGGGTAAATCTTCATGACCTTGGATTTGATAGTAGATTCTTAGGCATGATACCAGAAGCATAAGCAATAAAAGAAAAAGTAGATAAATTGGGCCTCTTCAGCATGAAAAACTTTTGTGCATTAAAGGACACCACGAAGAAAGTGAAAAGACAACCCACAGACTAGGAGAAAATATTTGCAAATCATATAACTGGAAGAGGTCCAGTATCCAGAATATATAAAGAATACTTACGGGAGGGGGGACTCCTGAGTGGCTCAGGGGGTTGAGCCTCTGCCTTCAGCTCAGGTCCTGATCTCAGGGTCCTGGCTCTCTGCTCAGCAGGGAGCCTGCTTCCCCTCTCTCTCTTCCTGCTTGTGATGGCTCTCTCTCTCTCGCTCTCTCTGTCAAATAAATAAATAAAATCTTAAAAAAAAAAAAAGAATGTTTATAGGGGCATCTGGATGGCTCCGTCGGTTAAGCATCTGACTCTTGATCTCAGGGTTCTGAGTTCAAGCCTGATGGTGGGTGTGGAGTCTATTTAAAAAAAGAGAGAGCATTCTTACAATGCAACAACAAAAAGAAAATAACCCAATTTTTAAAATGGGCAAAGGACTTAAATAGACATTTCTCCAAAGAAGATATACAAATGACCAATAAGCACATGAAAAGAGGCTCAGTATCATTCATCATCATCATTAGGAAAATGCAAATCCAAACCGCAAGAGCGGACCCCTTCATACCCATCAGGATGGCTAACGAGCAGAAGAAAATAACACGTGTGAGGGTGTAGAGAAACTGCAACTCTCACACATTGCTGTGGGACACGTAAAATGGTGCAGCTGTAACGGAAAACAGTTTGGCAGTTAATCAAAATGTTAAGCATAGAGGGGCACCTGGGTGGCTCTGTTGGTTAATCATCTGACTCTTGGTTTCCATTCAGGTCATGATCTTAGGGGTGTGGGATTGAGCCCTGCGTAGGGCTCCTGCTCAGAGTCGAATCTGCTTGAGATTTTCTCTCTTTCCCTCTCCCCTCCCCGCTGCTCATGTTCTCTCTCTAAAAAAAAAAAAAAATGTTAAGCATAGAATTGTGATACGACCAGTGATGCAAGAGAATTGAAAACAGTCGTTCAAACAAAAACATACACACCATTGTGCACAGCACCGTTATTTACAGTGGCCAAAAAGTAGAAACAACCCAAATGCCCATCAGGTCATGAATGTGATGAGGGAGCAGAAGACTAGCCGAGGAGGAAGCCCAGGTTGACACCTGGCACCGCCCCCAAGGCCTGGTTGGGATATGTGTGATATTCCTTAAGACGGGAAGCTGTCTTAAGGTTAATGCCTTGCTAGAGGGAAGAACAACCTGAACTTGACAAGAGCAAGCGGGGAGTCTTCTTTAACATAAGAAAATCCTTTTGCAACCTCTGTTTTCCTTACCTGCCCCAGCTGGCAAGTGTATAGTCAGCTATCCCTCACAACCCTGGGGCAACCACTTTTTCTGCCCTCAGGTCCTGTCCCCGTGCTTTATTATTTTTTTTTAAGATTTTATTTATTTATTTGACAGACAGAGATCACAAGTAGGCAGAGAGTCAGGCAGAGAGAGAGGGGGAAGCAGGCTCCCGGCTGAGCAGAGAGCCTGATGTGGGGCTCGATCCCAGGACCCTGGGATCATGACCCGAACCGAAGGCAGAGGCTTTAACCCACTGAGCCACCCAGGCGCCCCTGTCCTCGTGCTTTAATAAAACCACCATTTTGCACCAAAGATGTCTCGAGAATTCTTTCTTGGTCCTCAGCTCCGGACCTCACCCCACCAAACCTCACCTGTATTCCAAAACCACATCTTGATGGCGCCCAACTGTAGGACTTCTGGGTCTTTTCATGTGGACTCTGAGCTTGGGTGCAAACTTGGTGAGTACTTTCTCTTCTTTTACTCTCATTTCTGGGGCTCGTTAAGGAGTACGGTCTTACTGGAACACTTTCATGCAGACTGCTCAGACCACAATCCTCTAGCCTGTGGCTACTCTGCGGGGAGGAGAAAGCCTGCCTTTTGGCTGGAGTTAATACCCTGGCCTGGATGTAGTAAGACCCAGAAACTTGATGCCCTCTTTACTCCTGTCTTTATATGAAGTCATCTGTCTTGGGCACAGGACAGCCACCTAAGTCACCAGGATGGTTGCTAATCTTAAGACTCCGTGTGAGGTTTCCTCCTGATTGATCTAATGTCAAGCCCTTCACATACCTGGTCTAGCCACTTCTGGCCGCGGGACCTCCACTGGGAGCTGGCCGAAACCAGGACCGGACTGAACTAAAGCCCAGCTGGGAACCATTTCCTAGGGAAGTTGGCTGTAAAGACTGCTTGTGTTGGAATGTTGCTTAGAACCGTGGTTGATTTCTATTTTTACTGATTGCCGTCAATGTTCTCTAGTAACTAGTTGAATTACAAAATCGGGTAATTTCCCTTGTAAAACTTTTCTAGTGTTCTCCATGGGTTAAAAATGACAGGGAGTAACATGACTTCCGGGGCTTAGGACAGCACAGCACAGCGTTTCAGTCCATTCATCAGGCACCCATCTGTAGCCTAGGATGCGATGGGGAAGGGGAGGGACACGGCAGGAACGCCTTCATGGGAAGACAGGGTAGTGATCAATAGCAATTTTTGTTTGAGGGACACCTCCAGTCACTTTTGACACGCAGAACCTCTGACATATGGCGTGTGGGACGCCACTTGGGAGTTGGGGGGATTTGGTAATCAACTTTACTTTTCCGGGAACATGGCCTCAGCAGGCTTCTTCTTTGGTTCCTAAGGACTCTTCCTTGGGATGCTTTTTAACCCAGCGGAAACAATTCGGATTGAAAAAACATAGGAAAGGACTGATCTCCTGTAACACTGCATGGCCTCATAGGGATCTGTCAGATTTCTTCTGCGGGGATCAGGGCAAATAGAAGTACCCTAGGTCCATCCAGGCTTTTCAGGGCTCTAAATCAGGACCCAGACCTAAGGGCCTCTTGCAGAACATGTTTGGCTCATAAAAATCCCTCCTGACGTATGGATGATAGTTATCTAAAAAGGCCTCCTCCGAGGAAACCTAGGTTGCTGGAGGAAACACAGGCCCTCCCTAGCAAAGGGGAATCTGACTCTCTCTCTGTTCCTCCTACTAATAATAGATGTGAGAGCTTCTCCATCACTCATTTCCTGGGTTAATGGCTGTAACTGTAGGCAACTATGGTTAGTCCACCTCAGGACAGGAACTTTAAGGAATATTCCCAAGCAGCTGCTGAAATTCCCTTTCTCCGGAGGAAATTCCCTGTCTTCGCCCGACATGGACTGCATAATTCCATGTTGGCAGGAAAACATGGCATTGTTCCTCTGTTGGAGCTGATTAGCTCTAGAACCTTGAACCTTCTCAGCCTTCTGGCAGCACTTCCCCTCTTCTGCCTCCCCCTCCCCCACCTCGGGTTTCTGCACCACCTGGGGTGCAGCCGGCATAATTGGCTTCTGTACCATCCACCCTGCCTCCTGCACCATGGCTCCTTCTCCCCTCACTGTCAAGGAGCAAGAAGAGCGCCTCCTAGACCTAACACCGCCCACTCCAGATTTCTCCGCCTGTGTCTCAGGTAAAAATTGGCAATGGGGAAGATCCAGGGAACATAATTCAGTATTTAAGCTGTTTGTTGGTTTAACCAAGATAGTTATGTCTTTAAAGTTATTAGCACTGGGCGCCTGGGTGGCTCAGTGGGTTAAGCGGCTGCCTTCGGCTCAGGTCATGATCTCAGGGTCCTGGGATCGAGTCCCGCATCGGGCTCTCTGCTCAGTGGCGAGCCTGCTTCCCTCTCTCTCTGTCTGCCTGCCTCTCTGTCTACTTGTGATCTCTCTCTGTCAAATAAATAAAATCTTTTTAAAAAAAAATAAATAAAGTTATTAGCACTAAGTGTGAAACTTTAATTCTACCAAGGTTCAGGGAAGGTCAAATAAGCTCTTGTTATCTTTGTTACAGTGTGTTAGCAAAAAGATCTAAGGAGCACCTGGGTGGCTCAGTCGTTGAGCATCTGCCTTCGGCTCAGTTCATGATGCCGGGGGTCCTGGGATCCAGCCCTGCGTTGGGCACTCTGCTCTGTGGGAAGCCTGCTTCTCCCTCTCCCACTCCCCTTGCTTGTGTTCCCTCTATCGCTGTGTCTCTCTCTGACAAGTAAATAAATAAAATCTTAAAAAATAGATGATCTTATTCTTTTTTTTTTTTTAAGATTTTTTATTTATTTATTTGACAGAGAGAGATCACAAGTAGGCAGAGAGGCAGGCCAGGAGAGAGAGAGGGAAGCAGGCTCCCTGCTGAGCAGAGAGCCCCGTGTAGGGCTCCATCCCAGAACCCTGAGGTCACAACCCGAGCCTAAAGCAGAGGCTTAACCCACTGAGCCACCCAGGCGCCCCAAAAAGATGATCTTAAATGATGGTTGATCTTGTCTGTCTCAGAGTTTTCATGGGTAATTGTTAAGATATTTTTCAAAGTCTTTGATAACCTGAAACTTTAAAGTTTTGCTTGGATGGTAAGTGGAATTAAATTCATTGGACATCTAGGTCTTTTCCAGATAGGATAAAGTGCTAAAGCACTGAGTACTGGATGTAGGTTTGTGCCTTTGACTACTTACTGCAAAAAATGAAGGACATATGAGTGTGTTGTTAAACATGATTTGTGCTTAACTGATTGAGAAATTTGCCATCAAATGAGTTTAGTCTTCACTGGAAATGGAGTTTTCTAAAAAAGTGCAAAATTCAACTAAATGTAATGAAGACTGATGGAAATATGGGAAGCAACTCTGTATGTAGAAAAGTAGGAGATATGTAAGAAAGTTGTAAGGAATGGGAATGCATTTTCGTTGAGGGTTAAAGAAGGTAGGGAGGCCTCTGTGGCTCAATCGGTTAAGCATCTGCCTTTGGCTTGGGTCATGATCCCAGGATCCTGTGATCGAGTCCCACATCTGTCTCCCTGCTCAGCTGGGAGTCAGTCCCCCCCACCCCTGCTACTTGTAAGCTCATCCACGCTCTCTCTGACAAATAAAACCTTGAAAAAAAAAAAAAATGGGTAATTTTGTCCGAAATAAGATGGTTGTTTGGAGAAAAATGGCCTGGGCAAAATCTGAACGCAAAAGAAAGTTGTAGAATGTTTGTGATGGGAAATCTTTGGAAAGCAATTTTAGGTATGGTCAGGATGGACTAAGGTTGAAATGAATGGATTAAAAAAAAAGATTTTATGTATTTATTTGTCAGAGAGAGAGGGAAAGCAGCAGGCGGAGGGAGGCTCAGGCTCCCCACTGAGCAAGGAACCTACTGTGGGACTCAGTCCCAGGACCCTGGGATCATGACCTGAGCTGAAGGCAGAGGCTTAACTGACTGAGCCACCCAGGAGTCCAGAAGTGAATGGATTTTGAAAGTATATTGGTATAGATTGAAAGTTTGCTGTCTGTCTGTTAAATGGACACAGTTTTCTTGAATTGTTGGGTCTGCTCTTGAAAAGAAAATGTAAACAGTTGTTTTCTTTTTGCCTGCCCAGAAGAACCAGTTTCTCTGTTTTGCCTTCATCTAGTCTTTGACCATCCCTAATCCTATTTAGGCCTGTGCTCTAAAACTTCCTAAGGTTTTAGCAAACTCCCAAGATTTAAATTGTAAATAAAGTCTCTTTCACTCGTGGGCCTTTTTATTTGCATTTGGCCTTTTTATTTATTTAAGTTACTCTCAGAGCACTGTTAAACAAATGCTTAGCCTTAGATTATATTTGGGTAAATGCTATAACTATTCTAGAGATGATAAGCAATTCCTAAAGTTCTAATGGTTTCATATAAGGTCATCACTTGAGATTTTGATTATTGAAGTGTCCATGTCACAGAAATAACCGGACGTCCTTGACCGCTGTATTGTAGCCTCTCATCAGATCTTTAACCATATCCCCTTTTTTATAGTCTTTTGTCATGTATAGTTACTGTTTTTATTCTCTTGTAAAATAGTTCGTCTTCAAGGAGATTTCCATAAGGGACTTAGGACAGATACAGGTTTTTAAAATCTTTAAAATTCTACAACTGAAATGGGTAAGAATTTCCAGAACTAACTAAAGCTGCATTCAAACCAAACAAGAATAGGACATGGGACTAAGTGAATCAGGAAAAAAAAAGATTTAGTTTTTTGTAACTCGTGGTCGAAACCTTGCTGCTTCTCTAATATTTCGTCTTCCAAGCTAAGGAAACTTTCTCTTAAGACATCAGTGATATGCTGGGGCACCTGGGTGGCTCAGTGGGTTAAAGCCTCTGCCTTCAGCTCAGGTCATGATCCCAGGGTCCTGGGATGGAGCCCTGCATCGGGCTCTCTGCTCAGCTGGGAGCCTGCTTCCTCCTCTCTCTCTCTCTCTCTCTCTGCCTGCCTCTCTGCCTACTTGTGATTTCTCTCTCTCTCTCTCTCAAATAAATAAAATCTTAACAAAAAAAAAAGACATCAGTGATATGCAGAAATAATAAAACAAATAAAAGCATTTAACTTTTCTCTCTACCTGAACCCTCTGAAATTCAAAAGGTCTCAGTCCCCATTCTTTCTCCCAAGGCAATCATAGTCATTTGCATAAGTTCAATAAGAATCTGTTCTCCTTGTAACAGGACACCATTGAAAACATTGGTTATTTTACCAAAGCTTTGACTGGAATGTCATATTTGAGAAAGACATGAATAGACTCATATATGACCAAACAGCTTTCAGGAACTGAGGTTGACTTTATGAAACCCAGAGCCATAGAGCCCTTGGAAATGTTGGCCTGATACCTCGCCTGCCGAGTTCCCAGCAGCCTCACCAGGTGAGTCAAGAATGTCACTTCCTGGCAGGAAGCTCAGGATCCCCTGGGGACCACAGGAAGATGAATTTACCCAGATCGACAGGTGTTCCAGGCATTCTGATGGCAAGTGCTGGCCTTGGCTTTTGGCCTGGAGAGGCTACTAAGAGTTCAAACTAGAGATTCCTTATAAAAGTTCCAGCGAAGCAGATTCTAACAGATCTAGATGACCACTCACTATTCCTGCCGAGCTTATGTAAATAATTAGGCGAATTTGTTAAAACTGGACTTGTTTTGCAAGCAAATTAGTTTTGGTTTGGTTATCTCTGGAAACAAGGGTTATTTTAGAGGAAAAATGATGTTTCAATAACCCACTTTTGTGGATGTTAAATCCTAGTTCTGATTATCCTCAAATGTTTGCCTGAGCCGGACAACTTGAGGTAAACTTCAGAGAAATTGCCACAATAGCTCATGTATCATCTTAGGTAAGATGATCTTCTTGCTTGTTATTCTGTGGGCTCATAACAGGACCCCATGGGCATGTGAACAGCTGAAAATGGGATTAACTCCCCAACAACTGTGTAACACAACTACCACCTTGACCAATTCTGTGTAATCCCAATTCTGGGATGATGAAATTTTTCCTTAAAAGCCAGAGCGTACCCCACTCCATGGGGTTAACTGGACGTCGTGGAGATAATGGTTGTCCGCGCTTTATGATTGGGTTGGATAATGTACTTGGCGGGGGGGCCTTATCTCTTGACAAGTTTTTTCCCACTTGCCAGTGATTCCTTATAATTAGAATATTGTTAAGGCTAAACCTCAAACAAAGAAGGCTTCTTCTCTCTTTTTTTTTTTAAGATTTTACTTATTTGTCAGATAGAGAAGAGAGAGCAGAAGCAGGGGAAGCTGCAGGCAGAGGGAGGGAGCAGAGTCCCCGCTGAGCAGGGAGCCTGATGCAGGACTTTGTCCCAGGACCCTGGGATCATGACCCGAGCTGAAGGCAGACGCTTAACTGACTGAGTCACCCAGGCGTCCCACAAAGAGGGCTTCTTGATGGCTTTATTCCTTAGTCACATTTGTCTCAGGAACTACTTCTACTAATGTAAAATTACAAGTAGAGGCTTTGGCCAGGCATGCAGTGATCACCTTTAAGTGTGATTTGGCATCAATTATATGACTAGCTCCTGGCTGGGACCCGATGGCTGCGCGACTCTAACTTGTGTCGCTAGCTTCTCCCAGGTTGGCTAAGCTGCTGTACTCTGGGTTTTGGCTGGATGCAGGGATACACTGTTAAAACCATCACCAACTCAGCCAACCTTCCAAATTTAAAATGATGATGGACATTCTGTGTCTCATTGGTGTGATCACCCAGCACCCACCTTTGTTCCCTGTTTAAGACCGGAGGATGTTGTTTGGCACACGGAAGGGCCCCCCCCTTTTAAAAATTTCTTTTCAGTGTAACAGAATTCATTGTTTATGCACCACACCCAGTGCTCCATGCAATATGTGCCTTCCATAATACCCACCACCAGGCTCACCCAACCTCCCACCCCCCCACACGGAAGCTCTTAATAAGTACATGGTCAAAGCCCTAAAGGGCACTCAACATCTCTCTGTTAAATACTAAAGTCATACAAATGTGTAAAGCAGGGGCGCCTGGGTGGCTCAGTGGGTTAAGCCTCTGCCTTCAGCTCAGGTCATGATCCCAGGCTCCTGGGATCGAGCCCCGCATCGGGCTCTCTGCTTAGCGGGGAGTCTGCTTCCCTTCCTCTCTCTCTGCCTATCTCTCTGCCTACTTGTGATCGCTGACTGTCAAATAAATAAATAAAAATCTTTTTAAAAAATGTGTAAAGCAGCTTTACAAAAAAACAATGGCGTTAGATGTTTGAACTGTTGCACATGGCAGAACCTGCACTACCATAAAAACAATGCTGTGTGTACATTCCAGGTGCAGAGGGGAATAGGGAGTGCCTGCTTAATGGGTATAGGATTCTTGTGCGGGTGAGGAAAATGTTCTGGAACCAGGAAGTGGTCATGGTTGTCCAGCTTTGTGAATGTACTGCAAGTCACTGAATTATGTAGTTTAAAGTGGTGAATTTTATGTTATGTGAATTTTAACTCGCTAATGATTTAAAAAAAAAAAAAAAAAAGAAGGTCTGATGCTTACAACAACATGGGTGGTCCTTAAGAACTTTATGCTAATGAAAGAAGCCAGTCACAAGGGCCACATGCAGTATAATTCCCTTCATGGATGTCCAAAACAGGCAAATCCATGAAGATGGAAAGTAGATTGGTAGTTGCCTAGGGCTAGGGTTGATGAGGGGGAGCACTGGGGATCAGAGAGGGGAGTCACTGCTGATGAGTACATGTTTCTTTCTGGGGGGATAAAAGTGTTCTAAAATTAATTGAGGGTGCCTGAGTGGCTCAGCTGGTTAAGCATCTGCCTTCAGCTCGGGTCGTGAGCCCAGGGTTCCGGAATTGAACCCCATATCGGGCTCCCTGCTCAGTGGGGAGTCTGCTTCTCCCTCTGCGCCCTACCCCCCACTCCTTCTGCCCCCTCGAACTCGCATGCTTGCGCCCCGCTCTCTCACTCTCTTTCGCAAAAATAAATAAAATATTTTTTAAAAATTAAATTAAATGTGGTAATAGTTTTGCCAGAGAAGAAGATTGCCCTCGGCTCTATGGTCCTTCTAGCTAACTTAGAATCAAATGACACAAGATGGATTAATAAGAGAAAATCAAATTTAACAGGTATATGTAAGGAGGAATCCATATGGACATGGAAATTCTGAAGACTGTGGCAACCTGTAGCTTACATGAGCCAAGGAGAGGGATTGGGGCCTGTGGATACAAAGGAGAGGAAGTCCATTAGCAGGAAGCAGATGTTTGGAAAAAGAAGGGTTGCAGTTAAGTTTCTCAGGTAAAGGGGAGCCTCTCTTCATAGCTCTCTTCCCAGTGCAGGTTTTCCTTTCCAATGTAAATTTAGGCAGTTGGAGGGGGAGGCAGAGAGCTTTTTTGGCACCTGCTGGGTTTTGATTACTTTTGACTCAAAAAATAATCTTTATGCCAAAGTGTCTCATCTTGGGGCAGTCTGCTCTGGGCCCCTACAGTTTCACAACTGTGAATACGTGAAAAAACCCCCACTGAATTGTGTACTTGAAGTGGGTGAATTATATTGTATGTGAATTATATCTCAATAACTTTGCTGTAAAAAAATTCTCAGTTGTGGTATTGGTACCCTAATTATACAAGAAAACGTCCTTCTTCTGAAGGACTATACACTGAAGTATTTAGGGGTGAAATGTCATAATGTCTGTAACTTCTTTTCTTTCTTTTTTTTCAATTAAGCTTTAAATTTTAATTCCAGTATAATTAGCACACAGTGTTATATTAGTTTCTGATGTGCAGTATAGTGATTTGTAACTTATTTTTACGTGGTTCAGCAAAATAAAAGAGTGTGTTTACATATGATGTGGGAGACAAGGCAGAAGAAAAATTATTGAATTTCTTTCCTACTTACTGCCCATTGACAAAGCCTTGAAACAGGCAGAGGGATCTTCCTCTAGGGACTCAACTGCCTTGCTGTTGGCGCTTTGCTAAGGGCAAAAGGCAAATCTTAGCCCGGCCCTCCAGGATCTTATGAGTCTACTTTAAATATATAGAAATTCCTTTGGAAGCTCCTTTTATCTTTACCCCACCCCTTCAGATACATGTTAGGAATCATCATCGAAGCATTTGGCCCACTGATAATACATCTGAAGGGTCTCATGAATTAGGGTTTGCTAAATGATGTAGGAAAGACATTAGGGTTCAAAGCCAAGGGCTAAGAAAGAATCCTAGAGACCTTTGAGATGTCTTTGGTGGGAAAGGTGATTTTTATCAAAGCACAGAGACAGGACCCGTGGGCAAAAGAGCTACACTGGGCGGTGAGGAGTGGCCCATTATATGCTTTCAAGTTGGGAGGGGGTTAGGGTTAGCGTAAGTCTCTAAGGAATTTTGGAAGCAAGGTTTCCAGGCCCTTGCGGGGGCTAGCTATTGTTGGGGAAATGTCATTCATTATCATCTAGTAACACCTGAGTCATGAGACCCTTCAGATGTATATCGGTGGACCATACGCTTGGGGGATGGTTGCCAACACGTATCTTGGGGGGTAGAGATAGAGGAAGTTTCCAAAAGAATCTTTTTTTTTTTTTTAAGATTTTATTTATTTATTTGACAGAGAGAGAGAGAGAGATCACAAGTAGGCAGAGAGGTAGGCAGAGAGAGAGGGGGAAGCAGGCTCTCTGCCAAGCAGAGAGCCCGATGTGGGGCTCCATCCCAGGATGTCCTGAGCCTAAGGCAGAGGCTTAACCCACTGAACCACCCAGGTGCCCCAAGAACTTTTATATGTTATAGTAGGCTTATAGGATTGGGGGGGGGTGTTGGTCTAGGATTGCCTTTTGCCCTTAGCAAAGTGTCAGCATCAAGGCAGCTGAGTCCCTAGAGGAATGTCACTCTGCCTGTTTCAAGGACTTGTCAATGGGCTGGCTGTAGGTAGTAAGGAAATTTAATAATTTCTTTTCTGCCTTTGTTTCCCATATCACTAAACGATAATGAATGACCTTTCCTAACAATGACTAGCCCCCTCAGGATCCTGGAAAACTTGTTTCCAAAATACCTGGGTTGGGCTACCCCTAACCCCGTCCCTAATCAGTCATGCCTCACAACTTCAGTGCAGCTCTTTCTGCACACGGGTCCTGTCCCCGTGCTTTAATAAAACCACCTTTCTGCGCCAAAGACATCTCAAGAATTCTTCTTGCCGTGGGCTTCGAACCCTAACATCCTTCCTGTAACACCTAAGGCTGGGTCATCCAAGCCGTAACCACTAGCCACATGTAGCTCTTTTTACTTAAATTTAAATTAGTTAAAAATAAATAACTCAGTTCCTCAGTTACACTAACCACGTTAAGTGCTCAGTAACCACCTATGACTAGTCGCTACGGTGTCGGACAGTGCAGGTATGAAACAGGTCCATCTTCCTGGAAAATTTCTATCAGCCAGTGCTGACATACAGAGAGATAAAGCAAATGTGGAAAATTTGAGCAAATGGTAAAGCTTGGTAAAACATATATAGGGGTTTCTTTGGGACAGCTGGGTGGGGTGGAGGCAAGTAGCATGGGGGGGTGAAGAATTAACCCAAGGCAGAACAAAGGACGTAGAAGTTTCTGGAATACACTGCCAGGGAGCAGCAGGCAGGACAGCAAAGGAGAGACTCTGCTGGGAGGTGGGGGTTGGGGGCTGCCCACCTCTAAGAGGAGGAGTGAGGGGGTATGGGGACATGTGAAATGTAATATTTTTGATACCTGTGCCTGGTTGTAAGTAGCCCGTTGGTCAGCGAGGGCCTATGGGTGGGTCATCTCATGAGCCTGTTTGGATTCAGCTGGGCAATCACTGTAGACTTGGACATTACTTGTACCTTACTCAGGCTTCCGTTGCTCAAGCCTGTTGCCTAAAAGTGACCTCTACAGTTTCTTGTATGAGTCTTTCAACAGAGGGATAGTAATAACATGGCAAAGAATTCCCAATATCCATTCCATGGGTCTAACCACTATGTAAATCCAAGTTTCCTGGAAACTTCTAGATCCTCATCTCAACAGTCTGTTCTATTTGTTCAACAACTTTATTCCTAGGATCCTCTCCCTAAAGTTCAGTGTGTGATGCTTTTTGTACCCCTGTCCATCCACATTTCTTGGAGAAGGACGATAGGGTAGTCGTCTTAGAGCTAGAGAGATTCACGTTTAATCCCTGCTGTCACTCAATTAGCCATCACTTGTAAAATGAGGCTGAGAACAGCGACTGACTCCCACGTCATGGAAAGCCCTTATCTTTGGTCCGAGCACAGAACAAGCATGAATTACAGGCAGCTTAGATTGTTCTAGAATAAGGAAGAGTTGGGTGGGCAGAGACTGCAGGTTAACCAGCCTAGCTTCTTACTTTGAAGAGTTTCCAGTATAAAACGGTCAGCCACCTGCTGCGGTAGCCATTCAGACAACTGTGGCTCTGTTGTGTTAGCAACAACAACAGAAGAACAAAGAACACGTGTCGCTGTTCAATAAAGTTAAGTGTACCCCCCTTACGGGCTTCAATGTCCTTAGTTTCTAGAAGGATGAAATTAAGATGCCAGGAATTGTAGTTTTTAACTCCCTTACTGGTAATTTTATATCCATCCTTGGGTCTTTTCTTTTGATGGCATGCAGTTTTGTGAAACCCCAAGTCTGGGAAACACTGATTCAAGAGACCCTTGAAGCTGAGGGGTGCAGAGTGGCCAGAGAAAGCCCAGCCCGGGAGTCTATAAATTGAATTGCCCCGATATTTCCCTTTTTATAACCAGTCAGGGAAGCAGTGGACATTTGCCTTCCAGAGTTCCTGAGTACATATTTGCATCATCTTTTGTTTGAGCAATTGCCTAGGGTGGTGGGGAGCTGGCGTTTCCTTCCTGTGCCTACCAGCTCCTTGTCACCAGATTTGGGAGGCAGAAGGGCTAGGGCGAGATGAGGCTCTAGGCAGCAGGAGAGAGGCAAGGTATCGGGGATGTAGACTGGGCTGGACCCCTAGGGGTGCTGGAGTTCTCTCTTTCCAAGGAAGACTGCAGGATGGCTCTCGACCTTGTCCTGTGACTTCCTTCCTTTGTGACAAAGGGCAAATCAGTTCAACCTCTCTGAGCTTCCATTTTCTCATCCATTAAAATAACATCTCTTCCCAAATTTTTAAAATTTAAATTCAATTAATTAACATATCATGTATTATTTGTTTCAGGGGTACAGGTCTGTGATTCACCAGTCTTACATAATACCTGATGCTCAGGACAACATATACCCTCCCTACTGTCCATCACCCAGTTACCCCTCCCCCATCCAGCAACCTTCAGTTTGTTTCCTAAGATTAAGAGTCTCTTATGGTTTGTCACCCTCAGCTCAGATCTTGATTTCAGGGTTGTGAGTTCATGCACCAAGCTGGGTCCACACCGGGCATGGAGCCTACTTAAAATAATAATAATAATAAAATAAAATGGGAGGTATTCCTGCCTCTTGCCATGACTCCTAAGGAAAGGATTCCTCTAGAATGGGAATCAAAGTTCAGTTGCCAGAGAGTCAAACAAGAACAGGCAAAGGCTCCATAGCAACAGCTTCCCAGAGAAGGGGTGGATTCTCCTAGGGCCAGGAAGGGTAAGCAGACCTCAGCTGGAAGGGGGAAGAGTTCAGAGTCTGGGTAGGGGCCTATCTGTCTGGCTAGAGGGTGTTTACTAGATGACAATCACTGAGCTAAACACTTCATTCTTATTTAATTTCACAACTACGGGTTGCAGGGGGAGTATTATTAGCGTTTTGTAGACCAGAATCTGAGAATCGAAGAGGTTAGGTCAGCTTGCCCAAGATCAGGCAGCTAGAAGGTGGCAGAGCTGGGATTTGAGTGCCGGCGTTGAAACTTGCCCATCACCCCTACACTCTACAGGAAGGAAGTGGGTTCCATATGGAGTGCCTATTCCTATCGACTGATAGTGGCTACTTGGAGCCTGGCGTAGAGAAGGATTGTGAGGTTGTCTCTGAGATATAATCTAAGAAGGGCTGTGAACAATTAGTGCTGTCTTTTAAACAAATTTGACACGAGAACTCAAAATTCACATGTTTTCAAGCGGATGAGTTTCAACATTTAGCCAAATTGACCATAACTGACTGGGCTATACACGGATAACAAAAGAAAAATAGAAATTCCCCAACTGCCTGGCAATTAAACATTACACTGGTCAAAGTAGAAATCAAAAAACCTTCGAACTGAATGATAATGAAGACATGACATACTGAAACTGTGGGGTGCAGTCCATACAACTGCTGGAGGAAAATTTGTAGCCGTAAAATATATATTTATTAGTGGGGTGCCTGGGTGGCTCAATAAGTTAAGCATCCAACTTGATTTCCACTTGGGTCATGATCTCAGGGTGGTGAGACTGAGCCCCGTATCAGGCTCTGCACTCAGTGGGGAGTCAGAGGCTGCTTGAGATTCTCTCCTCCTCTGTCCTTCCCTCTGCTTGTGTGCTCTCTCTCATAAATCTTTTTAAAAAATGTATCTACTAGAAAAGGAGAAAAGCTTGAAAATTAATGATTAAAGTGTCCATATCAAGAGGCTGAAAAAGAACAACAAATCAACCCGTGAGGGAGGGAAATAATAATAGAAAAGAGTAGAAATGCAAATCAGCAATGCTAAAAGTTGGTTCTTTGAAAGAAGTAATAAAATTGAGTAAGTCATAGTACCATAGGCTAGATCATAAACAGAACATGTGCCAGGTAGTATCTATTTCTTTTTTTTTTTTTTTTCAGTTTTTATTTTAATTAATTAATTAATTTTTATTTAAGTAATTTCTCTCTTTTTAAAAGGATTTTATTTATTTATTTAACTGAGAGAAGAGAGAAAGAGAAAGAGATTACAAGTAGGCATAGAGGCAGGCAGAGAGAGAGGGGGAAGCAGGCTCCCCGCTGAGCAGAGAGTCTGATGGGGGGCTCGATCCCAGGACCCTGAGATCATGACCTGAGCCGAAGGCAGAGGCTTTAACCCATTGAGCCACCCAGGCGCCCCTTGCCCCTTTAAAGTAATTTCTATACCCAACATGGGGCTTGAAACCACAACCCCAAAATCAAGAGTTGCATGCTCCACTGACTGAGTCAACCAGGTGCCCCAGTGATATCTATTTCTAGAAACTTCTATCTTTTATATGATATAAAAATATTAAAGTATTGGGGTGTCTTGGTGGCTCAGTCATTGGCCATCTGCCTTTTGCTCAGGTCATGATCCCAGGGTCCTGGAATCAAAATCCTCATGAGGCTCCCTGCTCCCCAGGGAGCCTGCTTCTCCCTCTCCCACTGCCCCTGCTTCTGTTCCTCTCTCTCTTTCTCTCTCTGTCAAATAAATAAATAAGTAAAATCTTTAAAAAAATATATCGAAGTATTAGTCACATCGAGGTGTCTGGGTGGCTCAGGTGGCTAAACATCTCACTTCTGATTTTGGCTCAGGTCATGATCTCAGGATCATGGATCCAGCCCCATGTCAGGCTCCATGCTCAGCACAGAGTCTGCTTGAGATTCTCTCTCTTCCTCTCCCTCTACCCCTCCCCCCACTCATGCTTATTTACAAATAAATAAAATATTTTTTAAAAAGTATCAATTACATCGAAAAAAAAGTATCAATTACATCGAATTTGAGTAAAGGAAAAAAGATACTGAATGCTTAAGGGATGATGGGTAAGTTAGTTTGGTTAGAGTTAAAATACTATAAGGGAGATGAGTTCGTCTGGACTCTGTTGTAAGTGACAGAAGAGCCCAGATCAAATTGTCTTTCTCTCTCTTTTTTTTTTTAAGATTTTATTTATTTATTTGACAGAGAGAGATCACAAGTAGGCAGAGAGGCAGGCAGAGGGTGAGAGGAAAGCAGGCTCCCCACTGAGCAGAGAGCCCAATGCGGGGCCCAATCCCAAGACCCTGAGATCATGACCTGAGCTGAAGGCAGACACTTAACCCACTGAGTCACCCAGGCGCCCCAGATCCAATTGTCCTAAGCAGAGACTTTATTGGTTTGCATAACTGAAAGTCCCAGGGGGAATTATGGCTTTCGGCCCAGTTGACCATACGTGTTCAAACGGAGTTGCCACAATGGCTCTTCAGGCTTTCTCTTTTTTTCTGCATTTATTGCATCCTCAGGCAGGCTCTCCAGCCTAGACTGGAAGGGCAGGAGGCTACTCCACTGTTCCCATGGTGATGGCAGAAAGGCAAGAGGACAAGCTCAACTGCACAATCCTTTTTCATGCATCCGTATGTGTCTCACTTGCTAACACACTATTGGTCAAAGCAACCCGCATGGCCAAGCCCAACATCTAGGGCTGGAAAACTTCTTTCTTGACCCGTCTTGAGGATATGGCAAGAATAGAGAGGGAGAAATTGGAACCATTATTCAGTCCACACAGATACCAACTCAGTATTGGGCTTTCTGGGTCATAGGGTACATGCATGCTTAATTTCACTTACATACTACCTGATTGTTCTCCATTCCCTCCCGCAGTTCACAAGGGAGGGTGTTTCCCTAAGTCTTCACCAAAGCTCAGCATTGTCCAGCTCTCTAGTTTTTGCCAGCCTGATGGATGTGAAATGGCATCTCATTGATGCTTTACTTTGTGTGTCTCTGATTATGTATGCATCTAGGCATCTCTTCACATCTTGTTAGTCATTTGGATTTCCCTTCTGTGAGTTGCCTGTTCGTATCCTTTGCTCATTTTCTCTCATGTTTTGGTTCTTTTTCTTGTTGATTTGCAGGAGTTCCTTGTACAGTCTAGGTGTTAATCCCTTGTTGGCTTTAGACATAGCAATATCTCTTACAAGTTTTCCATCTGTTAATTTTGTTTTTAGGGTCCTCCACTCAGCAAAAATCTTTGATATGATCAAACCCAGCATTTCTTGCTTTACGGCTTGTGCTTTGGGTCTGATTTAAGAGGCACTTTCCCCACGTCTAGATCACAAAGATATTCTGTTTTTATTAGGTCTTTGATACACCTGGAATCTCCATTTGTGATGGGAAAGGGTATGAAGCAAGTTTTGTTTTGTTGTTTCCCATAGAGTGAGCCAGTTTCCCCAGTACCATTTACTAAAAAATGTGCGCCTTCCTTCTTTTAATTATGGTGCCACCCTTGTTTTATATATCAGATCTATCTACCTACCTACCTGCCTTTTTAAAAAAATATTTATTTGTTTGATATATATATAGAGAGAGAGAGAACAAGCAGGGGGTGCTGCAGGCAGAGGGAGAGGGAGAGCTAGGCTCCCCACTGAGCACAAAGCCCAACATGGGGCTTGAGTTCATGACCTGAGCCAAAGGCAGCCACCTAACTGACTGAGCCACCCAGGCACCCCCTGCCTACTTTCTGTCATCTGTTACCTGTCTTTATATCTATATTGTTTATATATCTTTTTATATTTAAATACCTGATAAGAGGGGTGCCTGGGTGGCTCAGTGGGTTAAAGCCTCTGCCTTCAGCTCAGGTCATGATCCCAGGGTCCTGGGATCAAGCCCCACATGCGGCTCTCTGCCCAGCAGGGAGCCTGCTTCCATTCCTCTCTCTCTGCCTGCCTCTCTGCCTACTTGTGATCTCTGTCAAATAAACAAATAAAATCTTTTAAAAATAAATAAATAAATATCTGATAAGATGCAATCTCTTCCATTTACTACTTCTTTCATAGATTGACTTAGTTCTCTGTGGACTTCGTTCTTCCATGTATAATTTAGAATAATCTCATTGGTTTTCTTCTAAACAAAGTCTATCTTGAATTTTGCTTGGGACCATACTGGTAGAAGAATTTGAGAAGAATGAGTAATTTTATGATGTTAAGTCTCCCTAAACACAAGTATGGAATTAGGTATCTATTTATGTCTTCTTTATGCCCTTTAATAGAATTTTTTAAAGATTTAATTTGATTTTTTTGACATTTTATTTATTTATTTGACAGAGAGAAAGTGAGAACAAGCATGGGGAGTGACAGGTAGAGGGGGAAGTAGGCTCCTCACAGAGCAGGACCCCCATATGGGACTCAATCCCAGGACTTCGGGATCACGACTTGAGCCAAAGGCAAACACCGACTGAGCCACCCAGGCATCTCAAAGATTTTATTTTATTTTATTTTTAAGATTTTATTTATTTATTTGACAGACAGAGATCACAAGTAGGCAGAGAGGCAGGCAGAGAGAGAGGAGGAAGCAGGCTCCCCGCTGAGCAGGAAGCCCGATGTGGGGCTCGATCCCAGGACCCTGGGATCATGACCTGAGCTGAAGGCAGAGGCTTTAACCCACTGAGCCACCCAGGCGCCCCAAGATTTTATTTTTAAGTAACCTCTATGCCCAGAGTGGGACTAAAACTTGCAACCCCAAGATCAAGAGTTGCACATTCTCTGACTGAACCAGCCAGGCATACCTCTTTAGTAGAATTTTTAAATTTCACCTTAGGGATTTTCTCCATTCCTTAAATTAATTTTTAGATACTTTAATGTAAAATTTAGGTCTTTTTTTTTTTAAGATTTTATTTATTTATTTGACACAGAGAGAGATCACAAGTAGGCAGAGAGGCAGGCAGAGAGAGAGGAGGAAGCAGGCTCCCTGCGGAGCAGAGAGCCCGATGCGGGGCTCGCTCCCAGGACCCTGAGATCATGACCTGAGCCGAAGGCAGTGGCTTAATCCACTGAGCCACCCAGGCGCCCCTAAAATTTAGGTCTTTTAAATTGTTTTTAGGTTTTTAAAATTTTTGAAACAATTTCAAACAGGAAAGTTCCAAGAACAATACAAAGAGGTTTTCTTCGTATACCCTTTGAGGTTGCCAACCTGACGCCCCCATTATTCCCACATCCTTTATTGAGTATTTATAAACAAGGTCAGTTTCATGTGTAGCCACAATGTAACTATCAAAGTTGGAAAATCGACATTGAAACATTAGTATCTTCTTATCCTCAGACACATTCACATTTCAAAAATTGTCTCAGGACATTCTTTATGACAAAAGGAATCATGTGTTGAAGACCACACTTTGCATTTGGTTTTTATATCTCTTTAATCTCCTTTGGTTTGGAACAGTTCTTCAGTCTTTCTTCGACTTGCATGACCCTGATACTTTTGAAGATCCCAGACAAGTTATTTTACAGAATGTCCCTCAGTTTAGGTTTGTCTGATAATCCCTCATGATTGGATTCAGATTGTGCATTTTTGGCAGAAACATCACATCACAGAAGTGATGCTGTATCCTTCCCGTGGCATCCTATCAGATGGCGCAGAGTTTCAATTTGTCCCATTGCTAATGGCATTTACTTTGATCACCTGATTAAGGTGGTATCAGCCAGGTTTTGCCATTGTCAAGCTATTCTTTTTCCTTTTTAATTAAAACTATTTTGTTTAGTGGGTTTTTTTAAAAAAGATTTTATTTATTTATTTATTTATTTATTTGAGAGAGAGCGAGAAAGGACACATGGGGGGAAGGGCAAGAAAGAGGGCAAAGCAGACTCCCTGCTGAGCAGGGAGCCCAATTGGGGGCTTGATCCCAGGACCTGGATTCATGACCTGAGCCGAAGACAGGCACTTAATGACTGAGCCACCCAGGTTCCCTTGGAGTGGTTCTGTTCTTTTCTTTTCTTTCCTTTCCTTTCCTTTCCCTCCCTCCCTCCCTTTCTTTCTTTTTTTTTTTTTTTCAAGATTTTATTTATTTATTTCAGAGAGAGAGAGAGAGAGAGAGAGAGCACAAGCAGGGGGAGGGGCAGAGAGAGGGAGGGAGAGAATCCCGAGCAGACTCCTCATGGAGCGTGGAGCCTGATGCAGATGATCCCAAACCCTGATCATGACCTGAGCTGAAATCAAGAGTTGGACACTTAACCAACTGAGCCACCCAGGCAACCCTGGCCATAATTTTTTTTTAAAAAAGCAAAAACACAGGATTCAGTCAGGTAGTATTCTATTTGGGATTTTCATCTTTCATCTTTATGTTCATAGGCACAGTGAACCTGTAATTTTCTTTTCTTGTCTTGTTTATTTTTCCAGTTTTGAAAGTGAGATTATACCATCTAATAAAATGTGTTAAACAGCAACCCCCACCCTCCCTGCCCATTCCCCTACTTCAGAGTTGAGACTGTGATACCTAAAGAAAGGGACGGATTTGACGAAGATCACACAGGGGGTTAGGGACATTTTCTATCCTGAAAAAGATCCCTCTTGGAGATGACACTCAGCCCAGGCTCCTTTGTCAGGCAAGAATGCTCCAGACACTACGGGGCGATCTGTCCTTAGCTCTGCCGATCCCAGAACCCTGGGATCTCGAGTTTGAGTCTTGGCTTTGCCTCAAGGCTTTCCCTCAAGGCTTTGCTTCTGTGATCTTGTGCATTGGTTTCTTCCTCTGTAAAATTAGGGCATGGTGGGGGGCACCTGGGTGGCCCAGTGGGTTAAGCCTCTGTCTTTGGCTCAGGTTCACCGTCTCGAGGTCCTGGGATCGAGCCCTGCATGAGGCTCTCCGCTCGGTGGGGAGCCTGCTTTCCCCTCTCTCTACCTGCCTCTGCCTACTCATGATCTTTCTCTCTGTCAAATAAATAAAGTCTTAAAAAAAAATGAGGGCATGGGATCAGGCAGCCCTGAGGATTGCTCTATCCTGCACAATTGAGGCCTTTATCATTCGCAGGCAGCCTCCTGGGGTTTTAGGCCAGGCTTCAGAGGAGGACATGGTGGGAGGGAGCATGGTCCACACAGGCAGCAGCCTTGGCCTTGTTGTAATCCCAGTTTTGGCCAAATGTGCAGCCTAGTATGGATCTCCCATGCCTGAGAGGATAGGCTCCGGGTGATACGTCCTCTGAGACAACAGACAGGGGTGGAAAGGGACCTGGAAGAAAGAAGAGAGGAAAGAAGAGGCTACCTTATGACCTACTGGCATGACGAGTCAAGCCTGGAGGGACAGCCCCATCCCAAGACATCCCTCAGTCTACCGAGGCTCCATCTGTGCAGAGGAGGATTTGAGCCCATGTGAGGCCACTCAGCCTGCCTCCGGCTGCTGGGTCTGAGACTCCGAGAGCAGGTTGTCCTTGGCCCTAGCTTGGAATCTGACTGGTTCTCCCCTCCTTCCTCCCCCAGCACCCCCAACCCATGGGACTTCTCTGCCCCAGGACCCTGCTCTGCTTTCTAACTCCCATCCTGCAAAGCCTCACAGTCATTTCTCTTCCCAACTCCCAGCCTGAACTCTGCCCTGAACTCCAGTCCGCCTGAACCCCAGTCTGAACTCTGCCCTCTTCAAGCCAGCATAGTTCCCTTCCTTTCCTCAGGCTCTCACCCGAGTTCCTTCCTTCCTTCCTTCCTTTTTTTTTTTTTTTTAAGATTTTAAGTAATCTCTACACCCAACATGGGGCTCAAACTCACAACCCTGAGATCAAGAGTCAAGAGCTCCACCTACTAAGCCAGCCAGGCAGCCCAGCAAGGCTCCTTCTTAAGCTAGACTGGGTTCTTCATCCCAGTCTCCCCAGAACATTCCTGGTCACCCAAACTGATCTGGCTTTGGACGCAGGGAAATAGCTGCTATCAATTTGTCTGTTTTCCTTTTGGCTCATCAAGGCTATTGCTCCCCTCTGCTCACAAAGCTGTCCTTACTGTTTCTGGAGACGCGCCATGAGCCCTCACTCTGCTTGCGCCCCGTCTCACCTGAACTGGGGCACTCCACCTCACTCTTAACCCTATCCCCCAGCCAAAGGGGGAGCAAGTCCTTCCCCGCTTGGTCATACTGCCCTCTGCTGGTCAGTCTGTTATAAAACCTGACAGGTTTTCTAGGCCCAGAGATGGGCACCCCCCCTCCAGATTTTGCACCCAGCAGAGTGGTCCGTGTCACAGTGCAGATCAGATTATGACACCTCTGAGTTTGAAACACTGATGGCTTCCCACTGATCTTTGGATCAAGACCCTAAATCTTAACATAGCCTGCAAGGCCATATGTTCTGGGCCCTGCTAATTCCCCAGTGTCTCTTAGAGCCCCTACCCCCACCCTTCTCTGGACTACCTCCCACCCCTGGGCCTTTGCATGTGCTGTTCTTGCTCTGTCTGGACTGCTCCCTCCCACCTCCACTGCTTCACCTAGTGAGCTACTCTTCACCCTCTAGATCTCACCTCAGAAGTCCCCTCCTCGGGGCACCTGGGTGGCTCAGCGGGTTAAGCCGCTGCCTTCAGCTCAGGTCATGATCTCAGGGTCCTGGGATTGAGCCCTGCACCAGGCTCTCTGCTCAGCAGGGAGCCTGCTTCCCCTTCTCTCTGCCTGCCTCTCCACCTACTTGTAATTTCTCTCTCTCTCTCTCTCTCTCTCTGTCAAATAAATATAAATAAATAAGTAAATAAATAAATAAATAAATAAACAAAAGAAGTCCCCTCCTCAATGAGACCCACGTGACTGTGGAGTCTAGGTCAAGTTCTATGATAAACCGTCTCAAAAAGCTACGTCTCAGGGTGCCTCAATAGGTTAAGCATCTGATTCTTTTTTTTTTTAAATATCTTATTTATTTATATGACAGAGAGAGAGAGAGATCACAATTAGGAAGAGAGGCAGGCAGAGAGAGGGAGAAGCAGGCTCCCTGCGGAGCAGAGAGCCCAACGCAGGCCTCTATCCCAGGACCCTGAGACCATGACCTGAGCTGAAGGCAGAGGCTTAACCCGCTGAGCCACCCAGGCTCCCCTAAGCATCAGCTTAGGTCTGGATCTTGGGGTTGTGAGTTCAAGCCCAACGTTGGGCTCCACGCCCAGGGAAAAAAAAAAGTCAGGTTCTTTCCTGCCAAAAACTTAGTCCAGTTAAGACTCATTTATGCAATGACTTGATTAATGTCTGTCTCCTGACTTGACTCTGCCCACCAGGACGGGACAACATCTGTGCCCACTCACCAGCCCCTAAGGCGGGCCGGTCACACACAGAGGGTCCGTATGATCTTTGAAGGACAGAGTGAGTGAAATCCAATCTTTCCACCTGGCCACACAGTGATCACACCAAGAAGTATCTGAGTCATATTTCCCCCCTGAAAGGCTTTGCTGCCATCCCATCTGACGTCCAGTTGCTTGTTACTAAAACAATCCATGCCTGTGGAAAATTAGAGACCACAAACAAAAGGAGCAAGATCTGCTCCTATACTGTTTTGCAGGCTGCTTTTAATCCTGAGCAATAGGACACGATCAATGATATAAATGGGCCTCAGGAGGTATATCTATATATATATTTTTTTAAGATTTTATTTATTTATTCAACAGAGATCACAAGTAGGCAGAGAGGCAGGCAAAGGGTGGGAGAAGCAGGCTCCCCACAGAGCAGAGAGCCCGATGCGGGCCTCAATCCCAAGACCCTGGGATCATGACCTGAGCCGAAGGCAGAGGCTTTAACCCACTGAGCCACCAAGCACCCCAGAGGTATATTTCTGTAACATTGTTTTTCCTGCAAAGTATCCTGCTGTACATGAAGAGCTTCTCTCTCAGTGGGCCTGCTGTGTTAGAACAGCTGGAAAGCATGTTAAAATAGAGATTTTAAACTCCACACCCAGGAGACTCTGACTTCGGTCCCAGGTGTTGCTACTTTTTATATTTGCCCCTGGAGATTCTGATAGGCACACCAGGGTTAGGAACCTCGGATTGAACCAAATCCTTTTTTTTTTTTTTTTTGCCACAAAAGGAAGATCCAACATTTCATATTTCTTTTTTTTTTTTTCAACATTTCATATTTCTTGTGCAGTGATTAGGACCTTATGCCTGCCCTTGCAAATGTTCTAGATTATTTGGGAAAGCTGATTCCCGAGGCAGCCAGTGATAAGGTCAGTGGAACCATACTGCCAAACTGCTTGGAGTTTTCATTCATCTAGGTCTCTTCTCCATAGCTGAGTTGATACGGACTGGATCTGGAGGTCTGGGGCGGTGGGTAGGGGAAGTACGATTTTGTTTTCTTTACTTCGTACCCTTTTGTCGCACTTAGGATGAAATCCAAATCTTGAAGGTTTGGAGGATGGAGGTTTGGAGGATGGAGGTTTGGAGGATGGAGGGGTTATGTTTGCGAGGAAAGAAATCAGTGCCGAGATGTAGTCTTCTCGGGAAAGAGAAGCGGATGGTGGGGCAGCAGCTGCCCGCTCAGCCCGGACGTTTCTAGGAGAGGGAGCTGGGTGGCAAGAGAATGGGGCGCGGATGGCGCCTACCTGCCTGTGCCAGGTGCAGAAGGGTCGGCGCGAACGCGCGGAGAGGTGGGCTGGAGGGGTAGAGGGGGAGAGGCTGGCCCCTTGATCTCTCCCTTCGCTGGAGGGAGAGGATGGAGGATGAAGGTTTGGAGGATGGAGGCCCCCCCTCCATCTCCCCACCATGATCTGGCCCCCTGCCTGCCTCTCCTGGCTTACCTCTCTCTGGGCAATGACAGCTCTGGCTTCCTTGTCACTCCCTGTGGCAGGTGGTGCCTGAATGCCTTCACACATCTCTGGAACATTCTTCTCACCAAGCCTTACCTTCCTTGGGTCTCACTTTGAATGTTCCTCTCCAGAGGGGGTTTCTCTAGCCTAATCTAGGGTACAGCCTCTCTCTGTCCTCTCCCATAACCACCCATGCTTTCTAACCTTCAGGGTCCATTTACAATATGTTTAGGTGTGTAATAATTGGCTGTTGGCTTTGTTTGCTGGAATGTAAGCTCCCTGAGAGCAGAGGCAGATGTGCTTCTTTTTGTTCACTGTGAACCCAGCAGTAGGACAACGACTGACATGGTGGGTTTTTAGTACATATTCGTTAAAGGGATCCAAGGAGTAGACGTAAAGGTATTTCTCTCCCAATTTTTTTTTAATATTTTATTTATTTATTTGACAGAGAGAGAGGTCACAAGTAGGCAGAGAGGCAGGCAGAAAGAGAGAGGGAGAAACAGGCTCCCCACTGAGCAGAGAGCCCGATGCGGGGCTCAATCCCAGGACCTTGAGATCATGACCTGAGCCAAAGGCAGAGGCTTAAACCACTGAGCCACCCAGGCGCCCCTACTCTCCCAATTTTTATTTATTTTTTTTAAAGATTTATTTATTTGGCAGAGAGAGATCACGAGTAAGTAGAGAGGCAGGCAGAGAGAGAGGAGGAAGCAGGCTCCCCGCTGAGCAGAGAGCCTGATGTGGGGCTCGATCCCAGGACCCTGAGATCATGACCTGAGCTGAAGGCAGAGGCTTAACCCACTGAGCCACCCAGGTGCCCCTACTCTCCCAATTTTTAAACGGGATACAACAGAGGCTGAAAATGTAAAGGGACTTCCCTGATGTCCCTCAGCAAGTTAGTGGAACTCTGGGATCTCACCCCATGTCTGTAGACCCCCCCCGGATACAGTGCTCCCCCACCATCCCCACTGAGGTCCCTTGACTTACCCAAAGTCACTGGGTTTGCAAGGTGGAGTCTAGATTCATGCCCTGGCTTCTCCATCTGTTCTTTCTAATACAACAAACTACAGCACACACAGTTTTGTGGCGTACTGACTAAGAGCCAGGCACCTTGCTGGAAGCTGGGGAAGCAGAAAGAACCGGCAGGCACTTAGCTGCACTCCTGGGGCCCACATCCCTGGGGGAGGAGGAGGAAACAGAAACGTCCAGTAATAATTATGAATCCTGATATCACTTAGCGAAGTGTCCTAGGTGTCATCATGGTATTCCCTGTCTCCAAGCATTTGGAAGTTTCTTCTGTCCCAGCCTGTCCCCCAGGCCTCCGTGGCTGGCTAATTGCTGGCCCCTTTTCCCAAGGCGACCCCTCGACTGCATTCCCACCACCAGGGGGCAGCTGTGCTCCATCTCCAGTGGCTCCCTTGCCAGCCCTGCTGGGGGTCTCTTGGCCCCAGAGTCTCAGACTTGGTGTCGGGGGCAGGGTGCTTTGAGAGAGAAGCAGAAAGAGGGGAGAGAAGGGGACTAAAAGGTGCTCTGGAGTCCACAGCTGGGATGTCTTAGGGAAGCAGCTCTGTCCAGATCCGGGGAAGAGTTTCTCCGTTGTTTTCCTTCCCTTATCCTCCTCCTACTTGATCATTCGTTAATTCAATAAACTTTCAAAATAACTTGATCGTGGTAGAATTTATAGGCCATGAAAAGTCACCTTTACTTGAAGTGGGCAATAAGATTTCTAGTTCACTTGCAGAGCCATGCCTCCATTACCATAAACCTACTGTGGAACGTTTTCAGCCCCAAAGAAATCTTGTACCGAATCATTCTCCAGGCCTCCACCCTCTGCCCTACATGGAGCCCTGCATTGGGCACCCTGCTCAGCGGAGAGCCTGCTTCTCCCTCTGTCTCCCCCCCACCCTATCCCCCACTCACGCTGATGCACTCTCTCTCAAATAAGTAAGATCTTTTAAAAAAAGAATATGTGTGGCTCAGTGGGTTAAAGCCTCTGCCTTTGGCTCAGGTCATGATCTCAGGGTCCTGGGATCGAGCCCCACATCGGGCTCTCTGCTCAGCGGGGAGCCTGCTTCCTCCTCTCTCTCTGCCTACGTCTCTGCCTACTTGTGATCTCTGTCTGTCAAATAAATAAAACATTTACAAAATATATATACGTGGTCTTTTGTGACTGGCTTCTTTCACTTACTATCAAGTTTTCGAGATTCACCTAGGCTGTAGCACGGGTGAGTACTTACTCACTTCCTTTTTTATTACTGAATAAAGTTTCATTGTATGGATAGAGCATACTTTGTCTATCCTTTAATCAGGTGGTAGAAATTTGTTTTTTTTTCTACTTTTTGGCAATTATGAATAAGGCTGCTGTGAACATTTAGTTTATAATACATGTATTATAAAGTTCACCTTTTTATTTTTTTTTAAAGATTTTATTTGAGAGAGAGAGTGTGTGTGCCTGAATGGGGGGAGGGGCAGAGGGAGAGAGAGAAGCAGACTCCTCACAGAGCAGGAAGCCCACTGTGGGGCTTATTCCAGGACCCTGGGGTCATGACCTGAACTGAAAGCAGACGCTTAGCTTAAGCGACTGAGCCACCCAGGTGGCCCACAGTTCACCTTTTTAAGGAACACAGTTCAGTGGTTCTTAGCACATTCATAAGTTGTGCGACCGTCACCACTGTCTAATGCCAGAACATTTCATCATCCCAGGAAAGACCCCATACTCATTAGCGGTCACACCCCATCCAACCCCCCTCCTCCCCGCACCCTCACCCTGGAAACCACTAATCTACTTTCTGTCTGTCTCTATGTATTTGTCTGTTCTAGACATTTCATATAATGAAATCATGTAATATGTGGCCTTTTCTGTCTGGTTCCTTTTACTTAATACTATATATTTTTGAGGTTTGTCCGTAGTTACGGTTGTATGTATCATTACCTCATTTCTTTCTGTTGCTAAATAATATTGCGCTGTAATGATACACCACATTTTATTTATGTACTTGTCAGCCGGCGGACATCTGGGCGTTTTTCACTTTCTGGCCATCATGAGCCATGCCGCTATGAACATTCGTGAAACAAGTTCTTGTGTGGGCGTATGTTTTCATCCCTCTCACGTCTGCACCTAGGAGGGGAATGGCTGGATCATATGGCAACATATGTGAAATCTGTCTGAGGAGCTCACACACTCAAACTGCACCGTTTTACATGCCCACCAGCAAGGAATCAAAGCTCTCGCTTCCCCACCTCCCCACCTTTTTTTTATTGTAGCCATTGCAGCAGTGCGAGTGTGATCTCGGCGTTCACTCAGTGAACTTTTGCTGAACACATACAGTGTGCCAGGCCCTCTTCCTGGTGAACAGGACAGAGGTGGGCCTGCCCTCCCGGGGCTCCAGATCTCCCGCAGACTGGGATATGAAAAAAGAGCATGTACAGTGACAGGAGGAGAGCCTTGGCAGCCGGAAGACCTCCGAACCCCTGAAACAGACTAATGGAGGCAGGGGAGAGGCGGGGAGAGGTGCAGAGCTACATCTTCAGGTGGGGCAGAGCAAGGGCCTGTCCCAGATGGTGACACTGGTGGTGATAAGAATGGCCACCCCGGGGCACCTGGGTGGCTCTGCCTTCGGCTCAGGTCATGATCCCAGGGTTTTGGGATCGAGCCCCACATCGGGCTCTCTCCTCGGCGGGGAGCCTGCTTCCCTTCCTCTCTCTCTGCCTGCTTGTGATCTCTGTCTGTCAAATAAATAAATAAAATCTTAAAAAAAAAAAAAAAAAAGGGCCACCCCACTGAGCCCTGAGGATGAGCATCCCAAGTACGGGGACAGCCGGGACCAAACACCCTGAAACCTGAAGAGTTTGGCATTTTCTGGGAACATCAAAAACACTGTGGCTGGAGCTGAGTGAGTAGAGGGGAGTGGGCAGGAGAAGGGGTGGCAGAGGTGGGTGGGGCTTGGTCACCACCACAAAGAGCTGGAATTTGATTCTGACCTTGATGAGAAGCCGCTGAAACGGAGTGTTTAGGCTCTAAAAATCTCCCCTTTCTGTGCCTGGAGAAGAGGCCCTGGGGAGACAAAGGCAGAGCAGGGAGAGGGTGGGGAGCCCACGGGTGCAGTCCAGGGCAGAGGGCAGGAAGGGGGGGGGGTGCGGCTGGATCCGCTTTGGAGGTAGAGCAAAATGATTTACGGGTGGATTGGATGCAGGGTGTGAAGACAGAAACAGCTTCTTCCTTCCGGCCCGGCTCCATTAAGCAAGCAGGCAAGGGAGGCCTCCGCCTACTGATTTGACGTGGGGGACCCTCCGGGACCAGGACCGATATATCGTCTGCCATCAGCCATGCCTTTCCCTGAGGCCCTGCTCCGGCCCAGCTCGCCCTGCACCCCCATCCCCAGCCTCCAGCAGGGGTCTGTGCCCCTCCCAGTGTTTCCCAAACCTGAGCCACGTATAAACAAGGTCTCTGAGAAGGGAAGGAGAGCCTCCCCGTCTCTGTTACAGTGTTTCTGACGACAAAGCAGGGTACGAACTCCCCCGGCTTCGGCACAGCCGTCAGACCAAGTGCGAATGAGTCACGTCCACAGGCGGCAGGCCCCGAACCCGTCGGATGGACGCGTTCATTCCCGGCGCTGGGTGAGGAGACTTGGCGGGATCTAAACCACGCCTGGGAACCATGAGGGCTTTACTGGCTCTGCTGGCGCGTGGTGTTTTCTTTCCTGTTGGCTTTGGTTTTTACTTTGGAGTTTCTGCAAAGCTGTGTGGGCTGACTCCATTGGGCCCCTTTTTCCCATTTGGGCAAGGGAATCCCCTCACAGGCGAGCGCAGGGGCTCATGGTTTGGTCTCCCTTGCTGTGGGTGTGTCATCCTACACTTTAAGATGTAACCAGGACTGTTGGTTTGTTTTTTTGTTTCTTTTTCAAGATGTACCTATTCATTTGAGAGAGAGAAAGAAAGCGCGAGCACTGGGAGAGGCAGAGGAACAAGCAGGCTCCCCGCTGAGCGCAGAGCCTGATGCGGGGCTCGACCCTCAGACCCCAAGATTCTGACCTGAGCCAAAGGCAGACGCTTGACTGACAGAGCCACGCAGGCGCCCCTCACCAGGACTGTTTTAAGGATCTTCCCGGGGCTCCAGCATGCTTCCCGTGGGGGGCTCTACCTAACCCCTTGTCAGACTTATTAAAATGTATCCATACTCCACAACAAGCACAATTTTTTTTTTTTTGTCAGCTTCATGCCGAGCGTGGAGCCCAACACAGGGCTTGAAACGATGCCTCAGATCAAGATCTGAGCTGAGATCAAGCCTCCAACACTTAACCAATGGAGCCAGCCAGGCACCCCAAATAAAATTTCTTTTTTTTGGCTATGAAAAGGAATTTATTTTTATTTATTTTTATTATTTATTTAGTTAGTTTTATTTACTTATTTGACAGAGAGAGAGAGATCACAAGTAGGCAGAGAGGCAGGCAGAGAGAGGGGAGAGGAAGCAGGCTCCCCGCTGAGCAGAGATCCCAGGACCCTGAGATCATGACCTGAGCCAAAGGCAGAGGCCCAACCCACTGAGCCACCCAGGTGCCCTATTTTTTTTTTTTTTTTTTAAGATTTTAGTTATTTATTTGAGAGAGAGCATGGGCGGGTGGTGGAGAGAGGCAGAGGGAGCAGCAGACTCCCCACTGAGCAGGGAGCCTTCACCTCACCGGGCTTGATCCCAGGACCCTAGGATCATGACCTGAGCACAAGGTAGACACTCAACTGACTGAACCACCCAGGCGCCACAGGAATTTATTTTTATAATTCTGCAATTGAAATTATTTCAGTTAACAGGGTGTGTGTGTTTGTGTGCGTATGTTATTTTGGTTGTTGCTCTAGAGTCAATAAAATATATTTTTCAGGCCTGAAAACCTCCTAGGCCCTTGGGATCCTATCAGGGGCTAGGGCTGAGCTCATGGCGCTGGCAAAGAAAGCGGCCAAGCTGAGGCCTGCCTCTTTCTGTCCTTACCCTCCTGCAACAATTAAAGTAGGGTTGTTGGCAACTCACCAGACCCTGAGCACAGACCAACGCAGGCGCTGAAATAGAGTTGGAAGCTCTGGGTTAGGAAGCCTGGGTCATTTGGAGGAGTGAGACTATGATTATCCTCGTTGTTTGCACATTATCACTAAAATACAATTATTAAACTCCTGGTGGAGCCAGATTCCTGGGACTATACCTGAGGCTCCCAGGAGACAGAGAGCCCCGTCTGAGGCCCCATGTCCTTCATGAGCCCTGGCCATCCTGAAGCTCCCGAGTCCTGCGTGTTGAATGGGTGGTGCCCCTTCCCAGAGGTTTTTTCTTCCTATCCCTCCCCTGTCTGGTGCCCGAATGTGCTAGGAGCTTCTCCACAGCCATCTTTGGCCCTCCTGTTGTCTCTGCTCAGAGTGCCCTCCCTGAAGGTTTTTAGACTTTTATTTTCTTTAAGGTTTTAAAACATTGCACAGGGACACCTGGGTGGCTCAGTGGGTTAAAGCCTCTGCCTTCGGCTCAGGTCATGATCCCAGGGTCTTGGGATCAAGCCCCGCATCGGGCTCTCTGCTCGGCAGGGAGCCTGCTTCTTCCTCTGTCTGCCTGCCTCTCTGTCTACTTGTGATCTCTGTCTGTCAAATAAATAAATGAATAAAAACTCTTTAAAATAAATAAATAAATGAAACATTGCACAGATAGGGGCACCTAGGTGGCTCAGTCGGTTAAGCATCTGCTTCCGGCTCAAATCACGATCTCGGATCATGGGATCAAGGCTCATGTCCAGCTCCCTGCTCTGTGGGGAGTCTGCTTGTTTCTCTCCCTCTGCTCCTCCCCCAACTTGTGTTCTCTTTTTTCAAATAAATAAATAAAATCTAAAAACAAAATACATTGCACGGATAATACATGTTTACTATAGGGAAATCAGAAATTACAGATATACGAAAATAAAAACAGTCAGTGATCTCATCACATAGAAATAATCATGCTTAACTGAGTATTTGATACACAACACACCCACACCCAGAGTACTCTTTAAATTTTAGTTTTTCCCATATTTAAGATTTTATTTTATTTTTTTAAAGATTTTATCTATTCAGGGACACCTGGGTGGCTCAGTTGGTTAAGCAACTGCCTTCGGCTCAGGTCATGATCCTGGAGTCCCAGCATCGAGTCCCACATCGGGCTGCCTGCTCAGCAGGGAGTCTGCTTCTTCCTTTGACCTCTCCCCTCTCATACTCTCTCCTCTCATTCTCTCAGATAAATAAAATTTTAAAAATATAAATAAAATAATAAAGAAGACACATGTATTATATATATTATATATAAATAAAATAAAATAAAATTTTATGTATTCATTTGACAGAGAGACAGTGAGATGGAGAACACAAGCAGGGGGAGTGGGAGAGGGAGAAGCAGGCTTCCCACTGAGCAAGGAGCCCGACACGGGACTTGATCCCAGAACCCTGGGATCGTGACCTGAGCCAAAGACAGACGCTTAACCGACTAAGCCACCCAGGTGCCCCTAAGATTTTATTTTTAAATAATCTCTACACCTAATGTGGGACTCAAAATCATAACCCCAAGATGAAAAGTCACATGCTTTACCAACGGAGTCACCCAGGCACCCCTGAATGTTGGTTGTTTTTTTTTTTAATTTTTATTTCTTTGACAGAGAGAAATCACAACTAGGCAGAGAGGCAGGCAGAGAGAGAGGAGGAAGCAGGCTCCCTGCCAAGCAGAGAGCCCGATGCGGGGCTCGATCCCAGGACCCTGGGACCATGACCTGAGCTGAAGGCAGAGGCTTTAACCCACTGAGCCACCCAGGCACCCCTGAATATTGGTTTTTAAATAAGCAAACAAAAATAGGGAGAATACCCTAACATACATTTATACTCACAACTGAGTTTTGACAAATGTTAATATTTTTAGCCTGTTTGCTTCTGCCTCCCCTCTTTAAAAAAAAAATAACACCTGGGGCGCCTGGGTGGCTCAGTGGGTTAAGCCTCTGCCTTCAGCTCAGGTCATGATCTGGGATGGAGCCCTGCATCGGCCTCTCTGCTTGGCAGGGAGCCTGTATCCGCCCCCCGCCACCCCCGGCCTGCCTCTCTGCCTACTTGTGGTCTCTGTCAAATTAAAAAAAAAAAACAACACACAAAACACCTAACAGATATGGTTGAAGCCCCCTGGGTGCTCCTTTGCAGTCCGTCCCAGACACCCCTTTTACCCTAAGTCAGTCTCTCTCACAAGGTTGGGGCTTATCATTCCCATGCATGCTTTGGATATTGTTAAGCTTCAGATGAATAGCAGAGTTCTGCTTATACCCTCCGGCAACTTGCTTCTGGGTTTATAACATTATGTTCTAGAGGTGTGTTCTTGTTCATCCCCGCCTGTCACCCTTCATTCGTGTTGCCATTCCCAATTCTGGGGAATGAATAAACCGGTTTCTTTTTTTTTTTTTTAATATTTTATTTATTTAATAGAAAGAAGTCACAACTAGGCAGAGAGGCAGGCAGAGAGAGAGGAGGAAGCAGGCTCCCTGCGGAGCAGAGAGCCTGATGTGGGCCTCGATCCCAGGACTCTGGGATCATGACCTGAGCCGAAGGCAGAGGCTTTAACCCACTGAGCCACCCAGGCGCCCCTAAACCGGTTTCTTTACTTACTTCACTGATGATTGCTTTTGCAATGCTACAAAGCATTCTGGTAAAAGTCTTCTTGTGTATGGGAACATAAATCTCTCTGGGATAAATATGCAAGAAAGCATTTCTGAGTTGCACAAGGCACATGGAATATCCTAACCTTCCTTTTGCTTAATTCAACCACAAATCACTTAACACTTTTCCATTTCAGTAAGTATCCCACATCAATGTATTTTACTGGCTATAGAGATCCTACCAAAAATTTCTCAACATAATGATGACAGGCATAATTATTTCCAATAAAATCCCTGCGAGGGACTTATCTTTACAGCTACAGTTTTGGGCCTACCTTTAATTATTTCTGTAGGAGAAATTCCTAAAGGTAGAATTTCTGGGTCAAAAGGGATATGTGTTTTCAAGACCAGCTTCCCTGAGAAAGAGTGAGAGAAGACACAAGGATGGGGAGCGGCAGGCAAAGCAGGCAGAGGGAGAAGCAGGCTCCTGGCTGAGCAAGGAGCCCGATGCAGGACTCGATCCCAGGACCTTGAGGTCGTGACCCGAGCCAAAGGCAGAAATCCTGAAAATTCTTCTCTCTCTCTCTCTCTCTCTTTTTTTTTTTTTTTTTGTTTGAAAATTCTTGAACCAATTGTTCCTTCCACCAATTTCTACATCCTACAAGGGTAAGAGGGCCTGTTTCCCACCAATCTAGCCTACTTAGCTCCTTACAAGCATTGGCCTCTGGAAATCTTAACTGTTCTACCCTCGCCTCTCCTGGCCCTTCTGCTGGTCCCCGAGCCAAACTCTGACCCATGGAACCCTGAGCCCTTAATGACTCCTGTATGGCATCCATCACGTACCCATTTCCTCTGCAGTCAGTAGGATGTGTTTTATCTTTCCCTCCAGATGTAAACATTTTAATACCAGGAACTCTGTTTTCTTCATTGTTATTCTTTCATAACTTATGCCACTAAGTAACATTTATAGCACCTACAGGAAACTACACATACAGACCGTTAAAAACTATACATGGACCACTGAAAGTGTTTGATAAAAATGTTCTAAAATCAATGAGGTTGGGGTGCCTGGGTGGCTCAGTGGGTTAAGCCTCCGCCTTCAGCTCAGGTCGTGATCCCGGGGTCCTGGGATTGAGCCCCGCATCGGGCTCTCTGCTCAGCGGGGAGCCTGCTTCTCTCTCTCTCTCTCTCTCTCTGCCTGCTGCTCTGCCTACTTATGATCTCTCTCTGTCAAATAAATAAATAAAATATTTTAAAAAATAAAATAAAATCAATGAAGTTAATGCGTTTCCATTTCATTCTACCCACCAAACCCTTGCCAAGGAAGTTCCCTGGGACCAGGCTGTGCTGGGCTCCAGAGCACCAGAGGCAAGCAGCCCCAGTCCCTGCCCTCCAGGAGCTCATGGTCAACCGAATGCTGCCCTGACCAACATCTCAGCCGAGGCGAAAAGGAACCCTAATGTATAGTGTCCGATTCCCGATTAAAGAATGAGGGCCATTTCAGCTGGGAAGATGCTTTAGCCTGGTGCCACAGTACAGGAATGATTGCACACAGGGGCTGCCATGCGGACCTGTGTCTGCGATGACGTCTTCATTTCTTTATTATTTTATTTCTTTATTTATTTTTAAAGATTTTATCTATTTATTTGACACAGAGAAAGAGATATCAAGAGAGGGACCACAAGCAGGGGCGTGTGAGAGGGAAGCAGGCTTCCCACTGAGCAGGGAGCCCGATGTGGGGCTCGATCCCAGGACCCTGAGATCATGACCTGAGCTGAAGGCAAACACTTAACAACTGAGCCAGCCAAGCGCTCCTAGGATGATTTCTTCAGCAGCCTTTTATGGACAGGGTGGAGATGCTCCATTCTGGGGGGAGTTGATTCCCCCATCACCTTCCAGAGAGCTCAGGGCATCGTATTAAGACATCTTCTGTAAGGGTCCTTCTTGGGGGTGAGGATGAGGCTTCTCTCGTGTAGCCTTGGTAGAAAGAGTTCTGCTGGGGGGGCATCTGGGGGACTCAGTGGGTTAAGCATCTGCCTTCGACTCTGGTCACGATCTCAGGGCTCCCTGTTCAGTGGGAAGCCTGCTTTCCCTCTCCCACTCCCCCTGTTTGTGTTCCTGCTCTCTCTCTCTCTCTGTCAAATAAATAAATAAAATCTTTTAAAAAAAGGGGGGGGTTCTGCTGGTTTAAGGTCAATACCAGAGGAGGGCAGCATTGGGAGCCTCACACAGCCTCCCGAGCACTGTGATTAGGACAGTGTCAGGCTCCTCGCAGGGGCCTGACCCCATGCTGATTCAACCAACATTATTTTGCTCATTCATTTTATTGAGTACTTACTATATACCAGCTATTCAGGCTACATCCTGGGGATATTTTGGTTAAAAAAAAAAAAAGACATGATGCTACTTCCTACATTGCGGGCGGGAACGTAAAACAGTCAGCCCTTTGGCAAACAGCTGGGTAGTCTCTGAAGAAGTTGAACACACGCTTAGCATATAACGCAGCATTTCCACCCACAGGGATCAAGGTGCATACGCGAGTGAAATGCAGTGTCTGTCTACACGGAGACTCAGAGGCAAATGTTCACCGGTGGCACGATGCTACAGGCAAAACCCCAAAAATCAAAGAGGTGACTGAATGGATAGACAGATCCACATCCCGGCCAGGAATACTCCCCAGCAATAGAAAGGAACAGCCCATGGCCTCGTGACAACAGGATGAAAGACGTCGTGTGAAGAAGCCAGACGCAGCTCCCGTCTCGCGGGATTCCCCGTGTGCAACTTTTCCAGAAAAGGCGACACCGGGGAGACAGAAAGCCCGTCAGTGACTGCCTGGGGACGTGGGGGAAAGCAGGGAACGACCCGCAAGCACACTGAGGGAACTTCTTGGGGTGATGGAAGTTCTAAAACTGGCTGGTGGTGCTGCCCACACGACTCCATTAGTTCACTCAAAATCGCTGAATTATACACTTCAAATGGGTGCACTTTTTAAAGGTTTTATTTATTTATTTGACAGAGAGACAGTGAGAGAGGGAACACAAGCATGGGGAGTTGGGAGAGGAAGAAGCAGGCTCACCATGGAGCAGGGAGCCCATTGTGGGGTTCGATCCCAGGACCCTGGGATCACGATGTCACCTGAGCGGAAGGCGGCCGCTTAATGGCTGAGCCACCCAGGCGCCCCCAAATGAGTGCATTTTGTGGCATGTAAGGTATACCTCGTGAAGAGACAGGACAGTCACAAAAGACACAGTGGTCCCCACATCTGTAGGATTTGTAGTGTGACTGGAGAGAGACAAATGGGTAAGTCATGGACAGCTAAGCCCAGAATGATAAGCTCTGACAAACAGAATGCAGGAAGGACAGGGAGTATGGTGATAGAGAAGAAAGGGGAGGAACCTCCTCAGAGAGGGTCGCCAGAGAAGGCTTCCCTGAAGGACAGTGGTCTGGGGCCTGGCGGGAAGCCTGGAGCTGTGCTTTCAGTCCCATGTTGCAGCATGTCACAAAGGTGCCCTGGCCTGTTGAGACCATGTGGCACCTGAGTGTTGGGATGGGTGCCTCAAGATTTTCCTTAATTTGAGAGAGTGAGCAAGCGAGTGTGGGGAGGAGTAGAGGGAGAGGGGGAAGCAGACTCCCCACTGAGCACAGACCCCGACATGGGGCTCGATCCCAGGACCTCAAGATCATGACCTGAGCCAAGGTCAAGTGGCGGACACCCAACCAACTGAGCCATCCAGGTGCTTCGGGTGGGTGTTTAAAACAAGCTCTGCCTGTGCCTGAAGCTGGCATCAGCCCCCCCACCGCCAGCGTGTTCTCGTGGGCATTGCCAGCTCCCCAGCTGCACACCAACTGCCCGTCCTGTCCACACTGGCCCATCGCTGCCCTGGGTGTGGGGCTTGGCAGCTAGTGGAGGTGCCTGGGCACATGCTAGGCGAGGAGATGGCTGAGATATGGGTGACTTCATGCTGCCCCAACCCCTGCTGCCTGAGGTGTGAGTCACTGGGCAGGCATGTCCTTAGGACTGGCCCCCCCCACCCCACCGAGGAGCCCCGCCCAGGCACAGACAGTCTAGGGTGCCTCAGCAGCCACAGGCTCTCAGTGGACCCGCCCACACCTGCTCTGTCTGTCCAGGACCTAACCTTCCCGACGGAAGACGTGGATTCAACCCCCCACAATGCCACATCCCAGCAGCATGACTTGGAACTTCCCTGAGCCTTACTTTCCTCATTTGCTTGGTGAAGATGTCAGTGTATGGGAAAGGGCAGATCTGGGATTAGAACCCACATCTGCGTGGTTCCGAAGCCCCACCAGCAGAGTCGCTTCTTGCCGTAGGCCTCAAGCAGAGGCTGGTTGTGTTCTCAGCCCTGACCATGCAGCCAAATCCTGTGGGATTTCTATCAGCTTTGGGACCCACTCTCAAAGATTCAGGTTTAGCTGACTGATCCAACCCCTTCATTTTATAGGTGAGGAGCTAGACGCCCAGAGATTCCAAGTGACTGTCCCCATCCCCAAGGTCCCCTGGCCCTTTGCAGCAGCAGCCCAGCCTCTGAGCTCTGCCCTCCACGTGCCCTCACCTGCAGTGAGCATGCTTAGAGCCACGGTGAAGAGCAGGGTCTTTGAAATCAGACAGAGGTGGGTTCCCTCCTGCACTGTCACTTACAGGCTGTGTGATGTGGGGCAAGTCACTTTACCTCTCTGACCCTCAGGATCTTCATCTATGAAGACAGGTGTTATGTGAAGGCTAAACAAGATGGGGTGCACGGGGGGAGGTGCTCTTTAAACAGGTCGCATTCCCCAGCAGAGACCTTCAGTATGGTTTGATAGACATTTATTGGGCACCAACCCCAGCCTGGCTCTTGTTTCTGGGGCTGCAGAGCTGGGGTCAGACGGGGAGACCATCAGAGTTGCCACAGAGCGAACAGACTGGGCAAGACAGAGTAGGAGGTCCTGGATAGCCTGTGGGGGCAGGGATGCAGGACCCCGAATCAGACTCCAGACATGGAAGGGGCTGTGCGGCCCAGGGGTGGTGGCGTCCGGGGCCTCCCCCGTAGTCCCCAGATTTGGGGGATGAGCATTTACTTACTAACTACTTTATGCTAAATCTTTCACTTTTGTTAACTCGCCTAAACTTCAGTGCCTTCAGAGCAGGTGATAATATCCCTCCCGTTTTATTTTTTTATGAAGATTTTTATTTATTTATTTGACAGACAGAGATCACAGGTAGGCAGAGAGGCAGGCAGAGAGAGAGAGAGGAAGAAGCAGGCTCCCTGCTGAGCAGAGAGCCCGACTCTCGGGGCTCGATCCCGGGACCCTGGGATCATGACCTGAGCCAAAGGCAGAGGCCTCAACCCACTGAGCCACCCAGGCGCCCCTATCCCTCCCATTTTAGAGATGAAGTTCAGACAAAGAGCCCGGTCCAGGCTCACTCACATGACGCCAGAATCCATTCAGAGAGTTTGACTCTGGAGTGGAAGCTCACCGCCCGGTCTCCAGCCCGTGTCGGGTAGCCCTTTTGTGGGTCCCGGTCCAGCCACTGGCCTGGTTGGGGCCCTGAGTGTTCCTCCGTGGCCCTGACTGGCTGGGCAGCCCCTGGTGAGCTGCCCCGTGAGTCGGCAGAGCTGAGCAGGCTGGTTCTGCTTCAGGGGCCCCTGGATCCTTGCCCTCACCTGCACCGCTGGCCCAAAGGCTGTAGCTACATTGCACAAAGACACCCCGGGGTGAGATACAGCTCCTGGCCTGGGACTGCCAGGGCCAGCCTCGCCTCTGAGCTAGCTCCCTAGGAAAGCACCTGAGAATGGGAGTATTTGGACTTCTGGAAGAAAGCCAGTTCACTGAGTGGCAAGGCCTGGCCTGGCTCTCCCCAGCCCCAGCCCAGGCTCACCACTGTCCTCACTGCCCTAGGCGCTCCAGCCATGGAACTTTCTTCCTGTGCCCCGGCTCCCTTCCCATGTCTGTGTCTTTGCACAGGCCCTTCCCACCGCTGGAGCACCCTTGCCTTCCTTGTTGACCTGCATGCTCCTTTCTTCATACTCAGTTACTCTCTCCTTAGTGCCCTTGACCTCCCATCAGGTCAAATATCTTTAGCACCAAGAACCTCTTCTCTATGTAACAGATCACCACTGCTAATTTGGTCCTGCCATCTTCTCCCTCTTACCTGATCCACCTTCCGCCACCATGGCGACTCCTATTGTCCTACCCCATTCCTCCGTCTGCTCTCTCTAGCTGTCAGCCATCAGTTTCACATTATAGAATGTTCGTGTTTATAACCAGTATCTCCTCCATTTACAACCATGCTATGAGGTGGCTGCTCAGTGTTAAAGCAAACATTATAAAAAATCAATTTAAAAAGAGAGATGGAGGGGCGTCTGGGTGGCTCAATTAGTTAAGCAATTGATTTTGGCTCAAGTCATGATCTCAGGGTTGTGAGATCAAGCCCCACATGGGGCTTCACACTGTGGAGCCTGTTTAGGATTCTCTCCCTTCCTCTCCCTCTCCTGCTGTCCCCTCCCTCTCTTTAAAAAAATTTTTTTTAATAAAAAGAGAGACTGGGGCGCCTGGGTGGCTCAGTGGGTAAAAGCCTCTGCCTTCAGCTCAGGTTATGATCCCAGGGTCCTGGGATCGAGCCCCACATCAGGCTCTCTGCTCAGCGGGGAGACTGCCCCTGTTGCCCCCCCCCCCCCCGCCTGCCTCTCTGCCTACTTGTGATCTCTGTCTGTCAAATAAATAAAATCTTAGAGAGAGAGAGAGAGAGATTGAAAGTCATTAGAAAGAGATAAGGAGAAATTTGCCAAGTGTCTGGACTGAATTAGTTAATGAGATAAATATGTAACTTACCTAAGAGCTTCCTAGCAGCCAGGGCAAAAGGGGAAATCTATTAGGTTGTAGTACTCTGGTTCTGGGATGACCTGGCTCTTAAAAAAAAAAAAAAGCCCACATTCTTACTTCCTTAACTAAGAGGGGCTCTATATCAAAGTGCTGCTATTGGCAGGGCAGACCTTTGAGAAGATGGTGTTTACTCCCTGCACTCCTGTCCCATCAGGCAGTCTCCCTGTGTTCTTCTCAGCTAATTCTCAAGCATTTCTTCTGCTTTGCTGCTCCTGCCTGGCCTCATTTCTCAGCTGTTCCGCTCTGGGCTCTGCAGAAGTAGTGGGTCTTCTATCAGCAGAGGAATTCAGAATTGGGCCTGTGACCTGGGTGGGTGGGGCCGGGGTGGGGGGGAACCCGCCAAGGAGATTCATAAATTGCGAAAGGGACTGGAAGAGATCACTTTCACATCTTGTTCGGATCCAGCCTTCAGGGTCTGTGAATTAGTGCCTGGGTAACTGAGACTCCAACATAGTTCAAATCCCATGATATCACTAAAAGGAATTGGGGGCGGGTTTAGTGGCCGTCTGTGCCTGCCTTTGGTTTTGTTTTTTTTTTTTTAATATTTTATTTATTTGACAGAGAGAAATCACAACTAGGCAGAGAGGCAGGCAGAGAGAGAGGAGGAAGCAGGGTCCCCACGGAGCAGAGAGCCCGATGTGGGGCTCGATCCCAGGACCCTGAGATCATGACCTGAGCAGAAGGCAAACACTTAACAACTGAGCCAGCCAAGCGCTCCTAGGATGAGCCTAGGCAGAGGCTTTAACCCACTAAGCCACCCAGGCTCCCCACCTTTGTTTAAATGTATATCCCTACCTGGTCACAAGCAGAAAGCGGTTTGAAGCTGCTTAGGGTGGGGGGGGGGGGCTAGGAGGTGGGGGAAGGGGAGGAGGGGGACTAAAACAGGGACATCTGGCTGGCTGAGTCAGTAGAGCATGCAACTCCTGATCTTGGGGTAGTGGGTTTGAGTCCCACATTGAGTATAGAGATTACTTCAAAATTAAATCTTAAAAACAAAACAAAACCTGCTAAACCCCAAATAAAACAGTTGCATTTACCAGAGGGTTAAAATAATTGACAACTATCTCATCTCAGCATCCCCACTTGCTGGCTGTGTGACCTCAGGCAAGTTGCTTCACCACTCTGAGCCTCACTTCCTCATTTGTAGGATGGGATACTAGTAGTACCTACCCCCATTAGTTATTGTAGAATTCAATGCATTAATATGGAAGAGTACTTGGTGCAGTTCCTGATATAGAATAAGTAGGCAATACACTTTAGCAGTTACTATTATTGTGTAATCTCACTTTTTGTTAATAAAAAAGTTATCTGGGAAAAAGCCAGACCACCTTGAGGCTAGTATCAGCCTCCTATTGAATTAGGAACACAGGTTCCCTCCCAGAAAACACTGCAAAGGAAATTTTTTTTGAAATGCAGTTTAAATATGTATTCAGTTCTTTTGAAAATGTTAAGGAAGGAGCACCTGGGTGGCTCAGTGGGTTAAAGCCTCTGCCTTCAGCTCAGCTCATGATCTCAGGGTCCTGGGATTGAGCCCCACATCAGGCTCTCTGCTCAGCAGGGAGCCTGCTTCCCTACCTTTCTCTCTCTCTCTCTGCCTGCCTCTCTGCCTACTTGTGATCTCCATCTATCAAATAAATCAATAAAATCTTTGGGGCACCTGGCTAGCTCAGTAGGTTAAAGCCTCTGCCTTCTGCTCAGGTCATGATCCCAGAGTCCTAGGATCAAGCCCCACATCAGGCTCTCTGCTCAGCAGGGAGCCTGCTTCCCTTCCTCTCTCTGCCTGCCTCTCTGCCTACCTGTGATCTCTGTCTGTCAAATAAATAAATAAAATCTTTAAAAAAAAAGAAAAAATGTTAAGGAAGTTCTCATTTGTAATCTCAATAAAGCTTGCTAGAATTCGCTTTCCTCTCCCTCTCTCTTTCTTTTTCTAGCCTTCCCTCTCTCCCTCTGCACAGACAGCAGACCCCAAATCTATGTTTTGATTCCCTTAAATGCTCCCTCAAAGCCCAGTCTGTGCTGCCTTTCACCTCACTGGCGCTCTGTGCCAGCCTCTCTCCATCCTTTTCCAACCCAGCGATCTTCGCCCTTGCTTGCTCTCCTAGCTTGTTTCTGTCCCCCTCCCTCCACCTGTTCCCCAGATCGACAGGATAACGCCAGGCTGCAGCTGCCTGACCTGCAGTTTCCGTCCTCAAAGCAGGGGAGATGGGGAGGCTGTGAACAGGTGGATAACGTGTTTCCTTTCACAAAATGGACACACATCTGTTAATACAGCTCAAGGCAAGAATCACATCGAGGAGTTAGCAGGGGTTAATATCAGAGGAGTGGCAAATGGGGAACTTTTTTTTCTACTGGGTTTCTTGTCTGTATTATTTGCATTATTTTAAAATGAGCCTGTGTTAATACGTTTTGAAATCAGAAAAAAAAACAGATAAATCTTGTTTTTTGAAATTAAGTGAGGAAATCAGGGCGAAGGGAGAAAATAGTAGAAAAAGTAAAGCAAACGCAGGGTTAATGTGAGTATCCAAAAGATACTCTGTTGGTCCTGTATTTCAGTCAGGGAAAGTACCCAGTAGAGGGCCCGGCAGACACTTGATAAATAGCACCCACTGTTGGTCGGGTCTTAATGGACCTCCAATTCCTCGCAGAAACTCAAACTGCCCAGCTGAATTAGAGTAGCTGGTGGCCCAAGGGGAAAGGGTCAGGCTGGGACATCCTTGTCCCCAGGCAACCTCTCTGCAGGGTTAGATGAGTTAAGAAATAGTTTAATAGGGTCTGACAAGCTCGAGCTGCCCCCTCCCCTGCCGGCATCCCAGTGGGCTCCTTCCAGTGTGTTCCTGACCCTATCGTCTCTGACAGGCTGGTGCGTGTTCATCAGGAGGGTCTGTTCCTGGAAAGTTTGATGTTCTCCTCTGGGAGCTCTAGACTGTATTATCTGTTCAGTTATGGAAGAAGAAACTAAGTAAAAATTGAAAAGCCCTTATAACGAGTCTCATTCTATCTGCACGCCTGTGAGCTCTTCATTTTGTCTGGACCCGATTTGACTTGGTCTCTGATATCAGTGAAAACACACACACATACACACAAAAAATCAGTCAATCCCTGAGGATTCTTTGGGCACCAACCAAATACTAGACATTATTGAACATCTATTCTTTTATTCTTTTTTTTAAATATTTTATCTATTTATTTGACAGACAGAGATCACAAGTAGGCAGAGAGGCAGGCAGAGAGAGAGGAAGGGAAGCAGGCTCCCCACTGAGCAGAGAGCCCGATGTGGGACTCGATCCCAGGACCCTAGGATCATGACCTGAGCTGAAGGCAGAGGCTTTAACCCACTGAGCCACCCAGGCGCCCCTTGAACATCTATTCTGTGCAAGATGCTGACACAGGCAAAGCAGAGAAGAATAATGCCAAGAGCAATCGTTACCATTTATTGAAGGCTTGGGCAATGTAAGTCTCTCCACGAGTTCTGGGGCAATTCTTCTTGGGCTCTGGTGAATCCTGAAGCAGAGATGACTGGAAACCACAGCCAGACTCAAACGCTAGGTACCTCTGAGGCCCCCACTATCTGTGGCCTGGCTAGTCAGAACCCTTGGCACAATGGTTGGCAGATGAGTGGACACATGTCTCAAGAAGAGCTAATAAGACACAGTTTGGGGAATTTTTTTGGAACTCTTGGGAAAAGAGAGTTCTTTCTTTATTTCTTAAAGATTATTTATTTATTTATTTGAGAGAAAGACAGAGAGATCGTGAGCAGAGGGGAAGGGGAGAGGGAGAGGGAGAAGCGGACTCCCCACTGAGCGGACAGCCCAGTGTGGGGCTCGATCCTGGGAACCTGGAATCATGACTCAATCCTAGGAACCTGGAATCATGACCGGAGCCTGAGTTGAAAGGCAGAATGTTAACCGACTGAGCCACCCGGGTGCCCCAGAGTCCTTATTTCTGTTGGAGTTGCTGAGGGACTAGGATGCATGCCTGGTGCTGCTGGCAGCCATCTTGTGATCATGAAGAAAGAGAATGAAGCAGGCAGAGAGGAAAGGAGTCTTAAGAGATGGGTGGTGACACCGAATCCTGGCTATGTCATCTGAGTTCCTCAGTGCATCCATGCCTGAAGCTAGCTCTATATTCCAGTTTAAACTGAGTTTTCTGCCAGGGTTTTGAGCCTTGAGGCTCTGACTGAGCCATCACAGTGTCCAGACACCTGAATATTTGGAGGAAACAACCCTCACCTCTCAATCCATAGGAATCTAACAAGGGAAACATGTTCTCCTGCCATGCAAACATCCATGTCTCTGCCACAAATGCCAAAGAAGCAGCACGATGTCGGGAAAGGAGCAAATCCTCTCAGACTAGCTGTGCCTTCTTGGGGAAGTCACTTTCCCTCTCTGAATATTCATTTTTCTCACTTGCAACGTGGGGTGGGGTGGGAATCATAGCATCTACTCCGTAGAATTGTTCCGAGAAGGCTGTTTAGAGGAGGTGAGTTCTGAGGATCCCTAAGGAGTTGGGGGTTAGGGTCAGAGTTCTCACAAACCTTTCTCTTTGTTCTCCCCTGGGCCGCCTAAGACCAGAGACTGCCCCTCCTGGTGGAGTGGAAAGGAATTGGCCACAGCATTGGCCGCTCCGTTTCACAGGCAGGTCCTGGTTCCGCGGCTGCCAGCCTCGGGAGTGAATCTGCTGCGATCGTATCTTGTTCACTGCTGTCTCCCCACAGCTTAGCCCAGCTCCTGACTCACTGATAGAGCCTTTCAGAATGCCCATTGCGTGACTGGAGAAAATGTGGTCAGGACACACAAACTTTCTGTTTTGTTTTGGAACATGTTGTCGCAATGTAATATACAGGCATACCTCCGTTTATTGTGCTTTGAAGATACTGCGTTTTTGTTTGTTTTGTTTTGTTTTGTTTTTTAACAGATGGCAGGTTTGTGGCAATCCTGTGTCGAGCGAGTCTACAGTGCCATTTTTCCAACAGTATTTGCTTACTTTGTGCCTCTGTGTCCCATTTTGGTAATTCTTGCAAGATTTCAAAACTTTTCATTCATTAATTAGCTAATTAGTTTTTTAAAAAGATTTTATTTATTTATTTGACAGATGGAGATCACAAGTAGGCAGAGAGGCAGGCAGAGAGAGAGGAGGAAGCAGGCTCCCTGGTGAGCAGAGAGCCCAATGCGGGGCTCGATCCCAGGACCCTGGGATCATGACCTGAGCCAAAGGCAGAGGCCTCAACCCACTGAGCCATCCAGGCGCCCCTAGCTAATTAATTTTTAACGCAGGGTCTAAACTCATGACTCTGAGATCAACACCTGAGCCAATACTGAGTTGGACGTTCAACTGACTGAGCCACCCAAATGCCTCTGTGTTTTTTTATTTTTATTTTTTGAGATCTTATTTATTCATTTGAGAGAGAAAGAGCAAGAGAGCATGAGAGAGCACAAGCCAGGGGGAGAGGCAGAGGGAGAGGGAGAAGCAGGCTCCCATCTGAGCAGGGAGCCCGACAGAGGGCTCAGTCTGAGGACCCCAGGATCATGACCTGAGCCGAAGGCAGACGCTTCACCGACTGAGCCACCCAGGCGCCCCTTCCCCTATATTTTTTTAAAGATTTTTTTTTAAGAATTTATTTATTTATTTATTTATTTGACAGAGAGAGAGAGAGAGAGAGATCACAAGTAGACAAAGAGGCAGGAGGAGAGAGAGAGAGAGGAGGAAGCAGGCTCCCCGCAGAGCAGAGAGCCTGATGTGGGACTCGATCCCAGGACCCTGAGATCATGACCTGAGCCAAAGGCAGAGGCTTTAACCTACTGAGCCACCCAGGTGCCCCTATTTTTAAAAAATTTTATTTACTTAAGTAATCTTTACATCCCACGTGGGCTCAAACTCAGGACCCCAAGATCAAGAGTTGCATGCTCTTCTGACTGAGCCAGCCAGGTGCCCCAAACGTTTTCATTATTATATCTGTCATAGTGAATTGCGATCAATGATCTTTGATGTTTATTGTAATTGTTTTGGAGCACCATTAACTGTGCGATATAAGATAGCAAACTTTGTAAGACGGCAGCATGTATCAGTAAACATTGTGTGTGTTCTTGCTGCTCCACTGACCAACAATCTCCCTGGTCCCCCTCCCTCTCCTTGGGCCTCCCTATTCTCTGAGACACAACGATATTGAAATTAGGCCAAGTGTTCGAGTGAAAGGAAGAGTCACATGTCTCTCACTTTAAATAAAAAGCTTGACATGATGGGGCTCAGTGAGGAAGGCAGGTTGAAAGCTGAAATGGGCTGAAAGCTAGGCTTCCTGCACTCCGTCGCCAAGTTGTGAATGCCAAAGAAAAATTTCTGAAGGAAATTAAAAGTGCTCCTCCAGGGAACACATGAATGATGAGGAAGTGAAACAGATTTATTTCTGATAAGGAGAAAGGGTGAATGGCCTGGACAGAAGATCAGCAACATTCCCTTAAGCCAAAGCCTCATCCAGAGCAAGGCCCCAACTCTCAGTTCTGTGAAGGGTGAGGGAGAGGGGGAAGCTGTGGGAGAAAAGCCCGATGCTAGCAGAGGTTGATCCGTGAGGTTTAAGGAAAGAAGCTGTCTCCATAGCAGGAAAGTGCAAGGAGAGGGGCGCCTGGGTGGCTCAGTGGGTTAAAGCCTCTGTCTTAGGCTCAGGTCATGATCCCAGGGTCCTGGGATCGAGCCCCACGTCGGGCTCTCTGCTCACCCGGGAGCCTGCTTCGTCCTCGCTCTCTGCCTGTCTCTCTGCCTACTTGTGATCCCTGTCTGTGAAATAAATAAATAAAATCTTAAAAAAAAATTTTTTTTAAAAAGCGCAAGGGAAAGCCTCAAGTGCTGATGTAGAAAGCTGCAGCCAGCTTTCCAGAAGCTCTAGCTCAGATATCGAGAAAGCTGGCTACAGTAAAGCAACAGATTTCAGTGCCGACGGAACAGGCTTCCATTGGAAGAAGATGCCACGTAGGACTTTCACAGCTGGAGAGGAGAGGTCAATGCCTGGTTTAGAAGCTTCAACAGATGGGCTGACTCTCTTGTTAGGGGCCAGTGCAGCTAGTGGCTTGAAGTCGAAGCTGGTGCTCATTTACCATTTTGAAAATCCTAGGTCCTGGGCACCTGGGTGGCTCAGTTGGTTAACCCTCTGCCTTCCGCTCAGGTCGTGATCCTGGGGTCCTGGGATGGAGTCCCGCATCGGGCTCCCTGCTCAGCGTGGAGCCTGCTTCTCCCTCTCCCACTCCCCCTGCTTGTGCTCTTTCTCTCTGTGTCAGATAAATAAATACAATCTTTACAAGCATTATGTGAAATCCACTCTGCCTGCCCTCCATAAAGGGAACGACAAAGCCTGGATGACAATATATCTGTTTACAACGTGGTTTGCTGAATGTTTTAAGCCCACTGTTGAGTCCTATCGCTCAAGGGAAAAAAAAAAAGATTGTTTTCAAGATATTACTTGCCATCAAGATATTATCATTGACCATGCACCTGGTCACCCAAGAGCTCTGATGGAGATGCCCCGCAAGATGGATATTGTTTTCGGACTTGAGGACACAGCATCCATCCCGCAGCCCCCAGATCAGTAATTCAGACTTTCAGGTGTTACTATTTAAGATTATATAATGCTATTTAATAGGCTTATTTAATATTAAGGATTCTTTAATAATATCTGAATTATTTGAATCTGGGCAAAGTAAATTGAAAAGGGTCTGGGAAAGATGTGCTATTCCAGATGCCATTAAGAATATTCGTGATTCGGGTGCCCGGGTGGCTCAGTGGGTTAAACCTCTGCCTTCGGCTCAGGTCGTGATCCCAGGGTCCTGGGATCGAGTCCCGTATCAGGCTCTCTGCTTGGCAGGGAGCCTGCTTCCTCCTCTCTCTCTCTGCCTGCTTCTCTGTCTACTTGTGATCTCTCTCTGTCAAACTAAAAAAAAAAAAAAAGAATATTCGTGATTCATGGGAAGAGTCAAGATGTCCACATTCACAGGAGTTTGGAAGAAGCTGATTCCCACTCTCACGGATGCCCGTGAGGGGTCCAGGACTTGATCGGAGCAAGTAGCTGCAGGTGTGGTGGGAACGGCAAGAGAGCTAGAACGAGAAGTGGAGCCTGCAGACGGGACCGTATGGCTACGAGCTCGTGAGAAAACTCCCGCAGATGAGGCGTTGCTCCTTACCGATGAGCCAAGAAAGTGGTCTCTTGAGACGGAATCTATTCCTGGTGAAGGTGCTGGGAAGATTGTTGAAGAGACAACAAAAGATTTAGAAGAGTACAGAAATATTGCATGGTTGACAAAGCAGTGACAGGTTTGAAGGACTGACTTCAATTCTGGAAGAAGTACCACTGTGGGTAACAATGCTATCAAATAGCATCGCGTGCTGCAGAGAAATTGTTCACGAAAGGAAGAGCCGATCAATGCGCCAAACTTCACCATTGTCTTGTTTTAAGAAATCACCCCAGCCCTCAGCACCCACCACCCTGATCAGTGGGCAGCCATCAACATCGAGGCAAGACCCTCCACCAGCAAAGATGATGACTTGCTGAAAGCTCTGGTAATGGTTAGCATTTTCCAGCAATAAAGTAATAAAGTGTCTTTTTTTTTTTTTTTAAGTTGGCTCCATGCCCAGCATGGAGCCCAACACAGGGCTTGAACTCACCATCCTGAGATCAACATCCAGGGCTTGAACTCAGCACCCCGAGATCAACATCTGAGCTCAGATCAAGAGTCAGACGCTTACCTGAGTCACCCAGGCACCCCAAAAGTATCTTTTTAAAAATTTACTTTAAAAAAAAAAAGATTTATTTATTTGAGAGATAGAGAGTGAGTGCAAGCTGGGGGAGGAGCAGAAGGAAAGGGACAAGCAGAGTCTGTGCTGAGCATGGAGCCTGATGTGGGCTTGACATGGGGTTCGATCTCATGACCCGAGGTCAGGACCGGACCCGAAATCGGTAGCTTAACCAACTGAACCACCCAGGCGTCTACCCCAAAGGTATCTTTTAATTAAAGTACATAACTTTTTTTTTGGTAGATGTAATGCTATTGGACACTTAATAGACTATAGTATAGTGTATAGTATAGTATAGTGTAAACCTAACTTTTCTATGTACTAGGAAACCAGCAGATTCACTTGACTCGCCTTATTGTGGTTTTCGTTTCATTGTGGTGGTTTGGAACCAAATCTGCAATGTCTCTGAGGTACGCCTGTACGAAGGAGAATACACAGACCCTCAGGAAGCTTCACAAACCCAGCATATCCCCCTCCCCAGCCCCTTGGTTCTGAAACCACCTTTCCAGCACCCAGAAGAGCCCCTGCTTTCCCCTTGCCAGTTTTTCCCTCCCCAAAGGTAACACTAGTCTGACCTCCCGACGGCACACATTCATTCGCTTATTGCTGAACTTTATATAGGTGGGAAAATGCTTAATATTCTCCAGTGGTTTGTAACTTACAAGGGACCTGCATGTACATTAACTTGTAAAGCCTTCACAGCAGTACAGGGAGGGGGCAGGAATTACAAATCGCATTTTACAGAGGAGAAAACAGGCTCAGAGAAGGGACGGGGATCCACCACGATCACACTGCTGTCAAGGGGAGGCAGGATGAGTGGGTTCCATTTTTGCGTCTCCCTGGATCTCAGAATGTCCTTCCAGGCATCAGGCTACAATTCCCAGGAAGACGCTTGGCCGGGAATCTGAAACTAGCCCAGGCCTGGGCAGCTGATGGTGTCTTACCCAACCTCCAGGATGGAGAGTGTCTGGGACAGAGAAGGTCTTGTCACCTTTAGGGTAAGACCCAACCCTCCCCGCTCTACCCTGCTTCCTGTCTGCTGCACTCAATGAATTTGTGAATTTTGACAAGTGACTCTCCTCCATATGTTCTTCCCTCCACATTAAGGAATTCAGAGTGCTGTTGAATGGAAGGGGGGAGATCTGTTTCCACAGAGCCCCCGGCCACCTGCAGATTGCCACACACACACTGCCCAGGAACAGACGGTCCCCTTTGGAACCTGGCACTCTGTGCCCAGAGTCATGCCAGCCAGCTTCTGAGCAGGGGTTGCTGTGAGCGGTTCCTACTCCCCCTCCTGGCAGCAGGTGTCTCTTCCAGAATCCACATCTGTCCCCCGCCAATCCAGCTCCCTTGCCCCCAATCCCACGGCTGAGAGGCAAGGTTCCCCACCTCATTCCTTCTTGCCCTATGATCGCTTATACCTCCTTCAAAGCCCAAACCCCATCTCCTCCCAGAGGGCTTTGTCTCTCCTGAAAATACACTCATCATGCCTCTTGTACACTAGTTTCTCTGTCTGGACATAACACAAATATAAGTGATCCCAGAGGCACATGAATAAAACACTTACACAACACACACAAGGTTTTCATCTCTCTTTCTCACAAACTGGGCTGCATCCACAGTGTACCAAATCACAGCCATGCCCCCTTGTGTGTGTACAAGAACACAAGAACACAAGCACCCACAACATCACAACACCACAGGAATTTGGTGTCTGTAACAGGGACGCAAAGTCTCTAACACATGGCCACGCATGTACAACAGGCCCATAATGCACAGGTCACTCACATACAAATACAGACACACACCCTTGCGCCCTCTTCCTCCTTCGCCCTCTTAACACAATACACAGTAGAGACAGTTTCTACTCTGAACACACAAAACGCACAGACATGGAGAGTCATGGGTCCTTCTCTCTGCTTCCCTCCCACCGCCTTCTCTTGCCCCTCTCTTTTACACAGACATAGACACACACATATACACACGCACACACGGAAGCTCCAAGTAACAAAACCCAAATATAGTCAGTCTCTGCCTTTCCGTCACAAATAAACATACAGGCACGCGGGATCCATGCCTCCCCCGCTTCTTCTCTGTCCTCCTCCCCTCCCGCGCGCGCGCGCGCACACACACACACACACACACACACACACACATAAACACACGCGCAGCTGCAGCGCTCTGGGTCACACTCTGGAGCAGGCGCCAGGCAGGAGACAAAGGTCGCCGAGGCTCCAGGCGCCGCGCACCAGACGCAGCCGAGCCGCTCCCCCGGCTCCGCCTGCCCCCGAAGCGGGACTCGAAAAGGTCCTGACCCCGCACCCCGTAGCCTGAGGCCCCACCCGCGCAGGCCGCGGGGTCCCCACGCACCCGCTCTCCCTGCCCGGCACGCCGAGGGTTAAGGAGGCTAAGGGGCGGGGCCGAGGCCGGGCTCGGGGCGTGATTGGCTACGCGGCCCAGCCCCCGCGCCCCGCCATTGGCCTTCGGCGGGCCCTCCTCCCCCCGGGCCTGGCGCCCGAGCCGCGCTCGCCCGCGGGGAGCAGAGCGCGCGGCCGGAACGAGCAGCCGCGCCGTCCGAGGAGCGCGGCCGGGAGCCGAGAGACGGGGTCGGCCCCGGGAGCGGAGCGGTGCGGGAGCGGAGCGCGCGAGCTATGGTGAGTGCGGCGCCCGGCCCCGCCTCGACGGCCCCGGCGGCCAAGCGGCGGGGGGACTCGGCCGGGCTCGCGGGGGGCTGGGCGCGGGCTGCGGCTCTGGCTCTGAAGGCGTGGAGTCGGGGGGCGCGCGGGCCAGACTCGACTGGCCGGGCGGCACCGCCGAGCTTCCGTCGGGGGCGGCCACGCTGAGCTTGGGTCTGGGCAGATGGCCCCGGCCAGGTTTGGAGGGCTCAGGGTGGCCGATTCGGTTCGGGGACAGTTGGTGCAATTCTAGTCTGGGGCGTCCGGAAGTCCTAGCAGGGAGTGGAGACCCCGGGCATCGGGGTTGGGTCCGATACGGGGTCGGGCACAATCGCGGAGCGGCTGGGTCCAGTTGGACCTAAATGTCCCGGGACGCCGAGGTCGGTCTGGGGCCGAGACTGGGCTTGGGGCGTCATGGGTGGCCGAGCCTAGCGCATTTCGGAGGGCTAGGTAGAGGTCGAGGCACTCGGGGCTGCCTGTCCCCTTATGGCCGGAGGGAGTGGAGCCAGCTAGGTTGGCCGGCTGTCAGAGACCAGGGAGCGCTTGGGGACCCTGCTTTCGGTGATCCGCTCTCCCCACCATCTCCCAATAATGGGTCCTCAGAGGAGGGGGTTGCTGAGGGGGCTGGCCAGCGACACCAGGGAGAAGGGACTTGCAGGGAGATTTCATGGGGGTTTCTGGAACCCCAGGAAAGAAACCCTTTTGGTTGAAGCTGGGTTTGTTGGGGCTGTTTTAGGGCGGGGTGTTGTCTCTGGAAGGAAAGGTTGGACCTTTCAGTAATCTCTCTAGGGCCTGATGATCACTTCTGCATCATGGGGGTGGAAGCCACCTACTTCTCTTTGCTTTCCTCTGGACAGGCCCTTCTGATTCTCTCTCCTAGTTCTGTTCTGTGCCCTGTGAAGTGAGTACAGGTCACCAGGGAGGGCCTGAGGACGGCATATGCTGGTGATGATGGCTGCCAGTCCCAGGGAGACTGCCACCTCCATTTCTCTGAAATGATGCTGTCAAGCTTGAAGCAGACCAGGCGGGGACAAGATGGGACCCCTGTAGGCATGAAGAGTCCCCCACGGGAGTCCCAGGACCAAACTCTGCTCCACCCAGAGCGGGTGTCCCCTCCCAACATCCCTTTTTCCTCCTCTCTCCTCTCCCCACCAATATCTGCCTCCTTCTCTGCCATTTGCCTGCCCAGAGTCAGTAATAATGAAATTGTGTCTTAGAGATACACCTGGAGCCAATCTGCCTCCTTGGTCAGGAATCTCTCCCCTGGAATGCTCTACTTGGACAGTTCCGGTGGCAGGGAGCTCCACACCCTGTGGCCTGGCCCTTGATTTAAGGTCTCTTCATAGGAGCAGTAAAAGGGGCTGAGACATAGAAGTCATATCCTTCACTCTGCCTTCAAAGCCACCCTGATCTAAGTTACTCAGAAAGACAACTTTTTTCTCCTTAGAAACCACCAAAAAAGAGAGAGGGCACCTTGCCTTGGAGATTCTTTTCAGAGGCTTACAACCTGAGAAACCTTCCACACTTTAGCATCAGAGAGATTCAGGTTCGAAGCCTGGCTCTCCCACGTCCCCGTGGGGACTTGGATCAAGTTGAATCCTCACCTCTGACCATCAGTTTCCTCATCTGTGAGAAGAGATGAAAGGTCTTGGCTTGCAGGGGTGATGGGGGTTTGGTGAAATAACCCAGTGAGAATGCTCACTCCAATGCAGGTTAATTTCCTTTCCCTACAGTCTTAAGCTTGAGTTGGGACGTTCTGTGTGACATCTAACCTGTTTGCTAGTTGGGAAGAAGGATTACAGGTTATCGTGAGGGGAGAAGAAGGGGACAGTGACACTTAGAGAACCATTCCTTTGTACATCAGTCAACGAAGATTTATTGAACACTTACTATATGTCCTATGCTAAGGAGGAAAAACTGTCATCAACACAGCATTCGGGGAGCTTCTGCCAGTTCATAAATGTATATAAGGATCCTCAGGCCAGATGGCATATCTCTGGGAGAGTCAGAGGTATCACACCTGGCGAGGAGTTCCTCCTGACTGGAGAGATGAGAGAAAGTGTCACCGAGCAGGTGACTTCTGAATTGGAAAGAACTTCCAGTCAGGGAAACCTCTGTGAACAGAGGACCAGGGGCATGAGTGCAACAAGGAATGTACTCGGAAAGGCCAGAAATGGGGCTTGCCTGGCACGTGGGTATGAGAGAGCCAGAAAGCAGAAGAGAGAGTAGGCAAGGGTCATGCCTGGGGCCAGACGACCGAATGCTTAGGCTGAGGGGTTGGAGCCCCACTGAGGATTGTTGACCCCCCCGTGCGTGGAGGTGGGTGGGTGGGGTGGAGGGTGACATCAGGCTTCCTTGGCCCCTGTCATTTTGGTTTCCCCTAAACACTACTCCCTGTGCTCATTCCTGAGGTGGGGGTTATTCCGGGCTGCTAAAGAGTTCATTCCTTGGATCTCCTGCTTCGTAGGTTTTAAACAATTCCCGTGTTCCCTCCCTTCCAGCGTGGCCAAGTTTCCCCTGGCCCCCAGGTTCCAAACAGAGTTCCTTTGGAGAGGAGGTGGGCTATTTTCTCGTGTCCCCACTGAATGCCCCATATGGTCCCCAGCCCCGCATCCAGGTCTCTAACCCCTCGGTGGGGAGTCAGTGCAGTTCTTAAAGGCTTTTTGTATCTCCTGTCTTCAGTTGTCCTCATACCACCCAGCAACAGGCACAGAGAGGTGAAGGAGATTGCCCAGGGTCACACAGCAAGATAAGGTCAGAGCAGGCACAAGCCTCCGGTATGTTTAGAGGGTTACCAGGAAGACAGGTTGGGGGAAAGGAGGCCCAACCCAGTGTTCCCTCTCTGCTGTTGTGGCGCCTCGAGAATGTTCCTCCACACTCCAACCTAGGGGCTGAGCGTAAAGCCACAGCCAAGGGTTGGGAGTCATGTAAGTGGCTGAGTTGAGGACAGGGGCCACTGCCTAGGTTTGAACATGTACCACCAGCTTGCGTGTGACCTTGGGTCACCTCTTCCCCCCTCTCTGCACCTCTTTTCCCACCAAGCGGGGCAGATTTGCTTCCCTGGCAGGATAGCATGAGGATACAACCTGGGGTCCAATGTAGAAAAGCTTAAGAACTTGAGAAGGTGTTACTCTTTGAAGATGGGAGGCCAGCCACAAGCCCCCTGCACCTGTCCCCTTGGAGGCCCGCTCCAGGCTTCCCAGAGCTCTGCAGTACCCTTCCCTCTGCCGGTCAGCGTCTATGCTGGTACCTGGATCACTCAGCTTTCCTGACAATGCTGAGATCTGTGGTAAACAGGCGTGTCGTTAATCTTCGTTAAGCACGAAGTAGATGGTTTCTTTGGCAGGATGGGGGAGACCAGACCCTGTGGGAAGCAACAAGATTTGAGTCGTCAGAGAACTGTCCACAGGTGGGTTTGGCAGAAAGTTTCAGGCATCGGCCACGACGTAACCCGCTTGGCTAAAGTCCACACTTTGATGTCTGCTGTGAGGGAGGAGCCATCGGCAAAGGTTTATGACTTTTTGTGTTTCCACTCCATTTTTTTTTCCTTTTTTGTCAGCTAGGTAAGCACCACGGCCATAGTCACAGTGCTGCGTTCACTCCTTCATCCAGCAAACTAGTCTGCCTGGCACGGGACCAGGTGTCGGGGCAGCCGTCAGCCTGAAGGAGAGCGACAGATCTCTCTTCCACAGTCGGGCGGACAGGCAGATAAGGAGCAGGAAATGAGAAGGGCAACTGCAGTCACCAAGGAGACGTGTGGGGTGCGGGGGAGCGGAGAGGGGAACCTCACCTGGGGATCAGACGAGGCTCCCCGAGGACGTGGCATGAAAACCGTGGTCTCAAGAATGCGTGGTCCGAAGGGTGACTTGGTTCCAGGTGGAGGGAGCCGTAGGTGAGAGATGGGACCAGACACGGGGCCTTCAGCAATCACTGGGTCCAGAGGCTGAGAAGATGGTGTGTGGGAGGCGGCCCTGAGCAGGTGCATGCAGGGAGGGGCTTGATAAAGATCTGGGGCCTCGATCCTAAGGACACTGGGGAGCCACTCTGGAGTTCAGAGGCAGGAAGTGATGTGGTCAGAGTTGTGTTTTCAGTGGGTGAGGCCGGGAGCCAGAAAACCAGTTAGGAAGCAGTTGGAGTGGTCCTAGGAGAGATGATGGTGATCTAGACACTAGTTACGGCCCCCTTTACCCGACCCCACAGCCCCATCGTGCTGCCTAGCATGGGTAGTGAAGAGAGGGGAGGCTGTGGCCCTGAAAGTTGCACGAAGCCCATTCCCTGTGGACACTGACTGTCCTCCACATATTTTCATAGAAACAACAGTGGGGCTCCTGGCCTCAAGGAACTTTGATCTAATGAGAAGGACAAAATTCCCAAATGGCTCTAAAACCAGGTAGACTATGATGGTGCCAACCTGGGGATACAGCTCTAGAGTCGCCCTGGCCGTGAGTATGTATCAGGGAAGGCTTCCCAGAAGAGATGGCATTTGTGCTCCCTATGGCAAGGTAGTGAAATGGTATGTTTCCTAGGAGCCACGTTTTAGAGAAATGAAAATATGAAGACACTCTCCTGTCCTTAAGGAATTATAATCTGTTGGGGAGGGAGTTTAAGGAACAACCAACGCTAAGTGAACCCCACAATCAGTGAATGGTACTGGGGGTCTCGGGCCTCGGAGTTCTCTCCTTCCCCAGGGGTCCCCAAGAGCAGAGGTGCCAGAAAGATCTACAGGCCGGTCTTGGCTCACTGACTAGCCTTGGAACAGCTCCCTCCTCCCCACAGAGCCCTTGGTGGTGGGTGGGTGGGTGGGGTCCTTGGGGGAGATGTAAACAGAGAAACAAGTTTCTGGAGAACATTCAGGAAATTAGCTGAGGGAGGATCTAACTTCAGGGCTTGGAGACAGCGAGGCCTTGGCTACTAGAGCTTAAAACCATAGTGTGCTTGTGTTCTGAACATCTGATTCACCTTCCCCATTTCATAGGTGGGAAAACTGAGGGGCAAAACGACAACCTACGATGTGCCTGGGACTTAAAAGCAAACCTCTCTGACCTTCATGGGAACCCCAGGAAGTAGGTTTATCCCCAGCATGGAGCTGTGGAAGCTGACACTCACAGATCACTTTGGGAACTAGGGACTGGAACCAGGCAGTGGCCTCCTGATTCCGTGGGATCCTGGCTTCAGTCCCAAGCTGCCACCCACTTGAGCAGAAACTCTGCTGTCCCAGGAAAGCCCCCCTGGGAACAGGGACGGGACTGCCGGGCAGCGGCCAGAGGCATTGGGAGGTGACCGGGGCCGGACGTTGACCAGGCTGAAATGTTATTTTTCACCTTTGCACAGCCCTTGACAGTTACCCCAGCCCTTTCCTCCCCGGTTGCCGACTGTTTTTGGGTCCCACCAACAATCCGTGGCAGAGCGAGGACTGCAACCCAGGCCTGCGACTCCCAGTTCCGACGCCATCTCCCTGGCTCCTGGCCTTGCCCCGTGGGCCGCAGCCCAGGGCTGCAGCAACCCCCTGCCTGAAGACGTCCCAGGCTTCCTGTCCACTGGTCCATGGGAGCAGGAGCAGCAGCCCCAGCCCAGAAGCCTCCTCCCCCCATTCTCCTCCCCATAAGCTCCTTTTCCTCCTTGGCGGGGACAGGACGGGGACAGGCCGGGTATGAGGCCCAGCCGGGAGGGGTAGGGTTCCAGTGTAAACACCATCATGTCAATATTTACCTCTGCCTGGAACCAGGCCTCCCTGCCTCCCACACACGGCCCATCCAGGTGCACGTGGCCTGCTCCGAGGCTCTGGTCATGGAAAGTTGGCATTTTGCTCCCCAGGCCAAGGGGACAAACGTAGCTTCCCAGCCAAGCCCTGCCACAAACTTTATGTGTGGCTCCGAGCAAGAGCTTCCGGGGCCTTCGTTCTCCCACCTGTAGCCCCGTGGGGCTGGAACAGACCTACTCAGGGGCGCTTTCAGCAATAACATGCGGGATTACAGACACAGCGCTGTGGTGTGGAACACGGGCCTGAAGCGGGGCAGACCTGGGTTCGAATCCCCGTGCTGCCGCTTTCTCACTGTGAGGCTGTGGGAAGTCACTGAACCCCCCCTGAGCTTCCGTTTTCTTCCTGTGCAAAATGAGATCCCAACTGTGCCTACTTTGGGGGGACATTGGTGAGGAGCCACGTATCAAACTCCAGCTCTTAGCGCAGGGTAAGAACTGAGTAAGCCGCGGTAATGGTGGTGGTTGTTTTTCCAAATAAACATTTTATGATTCTCCGAGTCCAGACACTGGGTTACGTCATGTGTGAGCTGGAGCCAAGGGTGGGGTCTCTAACCTCAAGCCCTCCTGGCCCTCTGGGGCCACGGGCTGGGTCAGGGGAGCCCAGGAGCCGAGAAAGCCCCTTGGTCGGCACCACCCCTACCCCTCACCCCCCAGCACACAGCTGCCCGGCCTCCGGGGCTCCTTCTGGTCGGGCGGAAGGCCAGGGCTGCAGTGACCTCAGAGATCTGTGGCGGTGAGGGGGTGAGGGAGGGCGGAGGGGGCGGAAGACAGAGAGAGAAGGCATTTCCTAAGCAGCTCTTTCACAGAAATCAGCCCACGCTCACTGTTCCCTTCGACCCTGGGGAGGCGGCGGCTGCGTGGGGACCAGTGACCTCGCGGTGTGGGGTGAGGAGGGCAGGGAAGTGGGGACTGCTCCCTCCCTTTCTGCCATGTCCCTTTGGACGCCGTCCCCTCTCTGAGCTTCGTTTTCCTCCCTCTGACGTGGAGATATTGGGGCCTCTTCTGGCGGTGGTTGCAAGCGTTAGTCACCTGCTGTTCCCGAAGAAGCCGGCTCTGTCCCTGACACGCAGTGGGGCCCCGGCGACACCAGCTGCTCTCACGATCGTCCTGTTCGGCAGGGCTGTGGGCTTCCTCAGGGCGAGACCGGGCATCTTCTAAGTCGTGTAATTTCCTTAAGTAAGATGCACACGTCTTGTGCTGCTGTTTTTACAAATGTGTAGCCTGTCTAACCGCCGCCTAGAGCAAAGCATAGAACACTGCCACCTCCCCAGAAAGTTCCCGGTACCCCTTTCCATCTCTGTCTGCGACAGGTGGCTGCTGATCTGCTTTCTGTCACCCCGGTTTCTCCTGGTTTTGAACTTTATCTGCATGAATTCAAAGTATGTCCTCTTGGGTCTGGTTCCCTTCAGCTTTAGTCAACAGTGAACAGTTTTCTGTTGGCCCCCATCGTTGGGTGTTCCAGAATGTGCTCCATTGTAGGCGTCCCCCTGGACAGATGCACACGTTTGGACGATGTTCCTGTCTGGGCAGCTGTGACATTCCCGTGTGTCTCTCGCTGGGCCAACACACGCATTTCTCATGGGTGGGTCTGGGGAGGGGGCTCCTGCTGGGTCTGAGGGTTTGTGTGTCTTTCACGCTCAGAGAAACTACCAGGTGGTTCTCCAGGGAGGTGTCCATTTTCTGAGTATATTGCTCACCTCTGCCGACAGGCCCAAGGTCTAGCCTCAAGGAGACTCCTGATGAATCTTTTCTGAAAGAAGGAAGGAATTTGAGACTTTTCTTTGTCTTAGGGCTTCAGATACACTCTGCTGGCCCTGCCCCTGCCCTCGGGCCTGGCAGGTCTGGGTCTGGCACTCTTCCTAGAACCTGCGCTTTGGGTTTCACTTGTCATTTCTCGGGGCAAGGAAGGGTTCCTGGATCTGGAGACCCCAGGCCGTGAGACTTTACCAGTCTGTGCAACTTTAAGTAAATCCCTCCCTTGCCCTGGTCCTCAGTTTCCCCTTCTGCACAACGTTGGGTTGATTGAAGGTTGTGCTTCTTCACCTCTAGGGTTGTGCCTGCCCCACTGGTGAGCCCCAGCTGCCCTGTATCTCTGAAGAAGGGAACACTGAGGAAGTAGACAGGCCCTTCCTTCTTGGTACCCTTGCTAAGAGCCTCACTGTGAGTCGGTCCTCTCTGGGTGAGAGCCCCCTGAAGTGGGCTCCTGGCCTCTTCCATGGAGGCCTGGCAGAAATGGCCTGGGTACCAGGCAGACCTGGGTCTCAATCCTGCCACTTCCTTGCTGTGTGACCTTAGGCAAGTCAGTATACCTCTCTGAACTCCAGCATCCTCACCTGCAGAGTTGTAAGGACAAAATGAGGTCCCAGCTCATTGTAGGAACCAAAGTAGATGGAGCAGCTACATCCCTGCCCTGGAGGAGAGGCCCTGGAGGAGAGGGACTATGCAGGCAAGCCAACCAACCAGAAGCATCACTTCAGAGAAAAGAAAGAAAACCGAGTGATGAGTGATGTAGTGATGAGTTAGCTGGGAGGTAGGGAGGGAGCTACTCACATGGGTCAGCAAGGAAGGAGGTGACATTGAGCCGAGTCCTGAAGGATGAGGAGAGGGCAGCTGGGCAAAGATGGGGGGCAGGAGAGTTCTGAGCAGAGGGACAGCAAATGCAAAGGGCCTGAGAGAGGGATATGGGGTTTGGCACATTTTGGGCGGCAAGAAGGCTGCTGTGGCTGTTCAGAGGGAGCAAGGGGAAAAGTGGCCAGGTCGTGCAGGGCCTTGTCAGGCAGGGGACAGGGGCTGGGGGAGTTGGCATTTTGCTCTCGGAGGAATGGGAAGTCGCTGCAGGGCTCCAAGCAGGGCCATGACTGGTTTAGGTTTTGCCAAGGCTCTGGCTGCTGTGCGGAGGATGAACTGCAGGGGGCAGGAGGGAGGCAGGGAGGCTGGCGGCAGGTGAAAGGGTAGCGGGATCTTAGTGCTTTTGACCTGTCCTGAGGGGGAGGCTTGTCTCACTCCAGGATCTGGGATGTTAGCAGCCACGTCAGAGGATGGGAGAGAGGGAGACAGGACATCCCAGATGCCACAGGACGTTCTGGCCACAGAGCATGGTGGGCGAAAATTGCCTTTGGAGCCCAGCGAAGGTTTTTGTCCTAAAACCTCCACTTGAACTTGACCTTCCAGAGCGAGCTCGGGATTCCCCCAAAGTGACCACATTCCCACCACCCCAGGCCACGGGGACCCAGAGAAATGGGCCGGAAGGGCACAGAGCCAAAGCCCGCTTCCCCTACTTCCGCACACCCTGGAGAAGTGAGGGCAGAGGAAGTGGTGGCTGCGAGGGCTTGCCCGGCCCCTCTGCCCTCTGGGCTCCTGCTCCCACGGCCCGGCTCGAGGGAATCCTGTGGCTTTGCGGTTCTGGGTGTCCTGGTTGGTTGGGATCACCAGGCAGCCAGAAGAAGATAATACTTCATGTTTTTCTGCGGATGTGGAGTGGTGGGTGGGAAGAGGGCCAGAGGTCATGGCAGTTCTCAGAGTCACAGAAGGCCGAAGTGGAAGTGCGACTTAGACGTCATCTAGACCAACCTGTTGTGGGAAGACAAACCCTTTGAAAGGAAAGGAAATTTGCCTGACGCCACACAGAGAGTTAGAAGCAGGACTTACACTCTGATCTCCTGGACCCCTTGATCTAGTGTTCTTTTTGGTTAAGATGTGGGCTTCAGAGCCAGACAGACCTGGGTTCTCGTCCCAGCTACATGACCTTGGACCAGTGACTCTCTCTGAGCCTCCGTTTCCCCCCGTGCGGAACGGGATAATAGTACCATCTTTCTCATGATGGTGTTATGCGGAATGGTTGAAATGATTCATGTAAGGCTGTGTAAAGCTCGTAGGATGGTGTTCACAGTAGGTCCTCGGTAATGGGTGCCGTCATCAACATTATTACTGTTGTGGTTCTGTCGTTCTAAGCCTTGTGTTGTGCTGGAAAGAGTATCTGGGACTAGCCTTCGTTTGTGCTGATTTCTGGTTCTGGTGAATGTGCTGAAGCCAGGGAGGTGAGGAAATTGCCTTCGTCAGCCCGCCCTACGGCTGCTTGCTTATTATACGTCCCCAGATAGTTGGGAGACCCTTAAATAAGGTCCTTAACTGCCAGCCCCTACACACACACACACGCACGCACGCACGCACGCACGTGCGCCTTTGTGTCTGCCTCCAACCCGAGTAAGGGGCAGAGGGACAGCAAAGGCGGGCCTAGCAGGGAATGCTGCCTGACTCCCCACCTTCTGCCTCAGGTCCCTACACTGACTGACTCCTGTTTGTCCATCGTGGCCTGAGGCTTAAGCGGGGGCTATGGTATTGACTTGAACTTGAACCCAGGATCCATCACTTAGGTGTCCTGTAAAGGACCTTTTAGCAGGGAAGTTTTCCTCTCTGAGGCTTTGGCTTCCCATCTGTGAAGTAGGGGTAACAACCACCTGCCTAGGCGATCACTAAAATGAGAGCTGATATGATCAGAGCCTGTGGGGGCCACATTCAGGGCTCGACTCCTAGAGGTGGGAGGTCCCTGATAACAGCAGCAGGCCGGCTCCTCTTTCCACAGCTGTTCTCAGACATTTTCTTGACCAACTCCCACCTGTCTGTCTTGCATTGCCCCAGCCGCCTTCACTTCCCACCCCGGACTGCCTTCTGTCAGGGCACAAGTCACTTGAGGTGAGACTTCCCACCCTGTCACGCCTCCCTGCATGAGCACGGATCCAGAGCTAGAGCTCCGGGATCAGCCTGCGTAGGTCTGAGTCCCAGCTCTGCCATTTACCCGAGCAACCTTACGCAGAGTCCTGAATTCTTCACCTTTGCCTCTGCCTGAGGAAAGTGGGACAATAATAGCACCAAAACTCATAGAGTTGTTTATTTTTTTTTAAAGATTTTATGTATTTATTTGACAGAGAGAGAGCGCACAAGCAGGGGGAGCAGCAGGCAGAGGCAGAGAGAGAAGCAGGCTCCCCACTGAGCAAGGAGCCCGATGCAGGACTCAGTCCCAGGACCCTGGGATCATGACCTGAGCCAAAGGCAGCCGCTTAACCAACTGAGCCACCCAGGCGTCCCTCATAGGGTTGTTTAAACAAGCAATGTAATTCTTGTAAAATGTAGGATCCATGCCTGCCATAGGGGGAGTGCCTAGTGTCTGTGAGCTGATTTTTCTTTCTAGATGGGAGTTCTAGCAGAGCCCCTGCCTTTTCCTCTCCATATTCCCAGCTCCTGGTGGGATCAGGAGGGATTTGGGGGATCTCTAGGGATATATGCTTTGGGCAATGGGTACTTGCCTTACCAGTGAAAGGGGCCTCCCCGGAAGGACTGTGCTTGGAGCCTCGGTCAAAGACTCAGGTTACATTGCGAGCTTGTTTATTTGGAAGACATTCCTGCCACTCTGCTCTGTGTCAGCCTGTGTTGGGAGAACGTGCAGACCGAGTTGTTCTGAGTGAGCCCACAGTCCATGGTGAGCCCGGGAGACGGGGCTCTGCTGCGGTTAGAACGCGTATCAGCACAGGGCTGGGCATGCTGCTTCCAAGGACTTTCTGGGGCCACTGACGCCCGATGATTCCTTGGGGGGAGAGAATATATTCACTTCTGCCCACATTAGGGTTTTCTCAATAATCTTCTTATTTTTTCCTGCCAGCAACGTTTCCCAGGCTTAGCTCTTATTATACATGGTGATAACGGTGCTCATGGCATTATTTCCTGTGTGTCAGGAATAGTGCTAAATGTTTTATGTTATAAATTCACCTAGTCCTCATGTCAACCCTATGAGGTACTTATTATTAACCCTGTTTTACAGCGGGAAACTGAGGCATGGAGAGGCAATGTATTGCTCTCAGTCAGTAAGCCACAGAGGAAGATTTGAACCCCAGGCAGTTTGGTCACAGAGCCCAGGTTCTTACTGACTATGCTAGAATTGCTTCATCTAGAACTGACTTTTGGGGCACCTGGGTGGCTCAGTGGGTTAAGCCTCTGCCTTTGCCTCAGGTCATGGTCTCAGGGTCCTTGGATCGAGCCCCGCATCAGGCTCTCTGCTGAGCGGGGAACCTGCTCTCTGCTTCCCTCCCGGCCTCCACCTGCTTCTTGTGATCTTGTGATCTACTTGAGATCTCTCTCTGTCAAATAAATAAATAAAATCATTAAAAAAAAAAACCCATTGTTTATAATTGACTTTTCCCCACAGTCCTTAGGACCAGGCAGGCTCACAGACTCTGAGCACTTCACCTTCCGTGGGAGTCTTTGTAGTCAGCACAGGTGGAGAAGTGAATATTAGGTCTTTCTGTACAGCCTTCCTTACACATCAGCTCGGGGATGAGAAGGTTCAGACCTTCAGGAGAGAGGCATCTGGAAGTTAAACTGCTAGAGAATAAAGGGTCTCTATCCAGGAGAGGAACAGGGAGTAGAGTGGGAGGCATTTAAGTGGGGGAAGGGAAGGGAACCAAGAGGGCTGAGAAAGTTGGAATTCAGACTGAATCAACATTTAGCTGAGTACCTTCTTTGTGGCAGATGTGCGGGTGCCCTCCAGGAGCTCCCAGGTCTGTGGGAAAGATAGATAAGTCAACAGGTAAATTCCTGAATAGTATTTGAGTGTGTGGGCAGGAGCCTTTGAGGGCCCAGAGAAACAGATGACTAAGTTGGCCCCAGGAGATGATACTGAAGTTTGGGTCTTTTTTTTTTTTTTTTTAAAGATTTATTTATTTGAGAGAGAGAGAGAGATAGAGCATGAGAGAGAGAGGCAGAGGGAGAGGAAGAGAGAATCTTAAGCAGATTCTGCACTGAGCACAGAGCCTGACATGGGGCTCGAACTCATGACCCTGAGATCAGGACCTGAGCCGAAATCAAGGGTGGGACACTCCACCGATTGTACCACCCAGGCGCCCCACTGGGTTGGGTCTTGAAGGCTGGGTAGGAGTTTGCCAGCCAGGTGCAGCCAGTAGTGGCAGAGCCAGAATTTTAACTGGAACAGATCTGTCTTCAGAGTCTGTGTTCTCACCATGTAACCCCTGCTTCTGCTCCTTGCAAACCTGGCTGACTGCAAGGGCCCTGGGGAGTGGGGGGGGGGGGGTTGGCCGGCCTCTCAGAGAGGGTCTCTGCCTTCTCTAGGTGGCCAGGAGTTGTGGTGTGTGAGGATGACACACACCTTCCGCCTCCAGAGCCCTTGTGGCAGCAGCAGAGGAGGCAAGGGGAGACAGTGAGACGCTTCCTGTTGGGGTTTTCACCCTCCCCCCTTCTCCCACCCAGCACCTGAAATGTAGTTTGCATAAGGCACTTCCTCAGATTATCCCAACAACCCTCGCCGGTAGAGGTTGTTTATCATGATTTTAAAAATTGAGGAAGGTGACTCAGAGAGGTCGGGCCACTTATCTGAGGTCCCACAGCTAAGCCAATGCGTGCAAGAACCAGAATTTATACTTTGATTTGGCAAATCCCAAGGCCTATGCCCATGTTATTGTTTGTTTTTTTTTTTTGTTTTATTTTTCTTTCAGGATTTTATCTAAATTCAAATTAGTTCACATATAGTGTAGTATCAGGGGTAGAATTTAGTGATTCATCAGTTGCATAGAACCCAGGGTTCATTTCCACTACATGCCCTCCCTCATGCCCATCCCCCGGTTACCCATCCCCCCTCCCCTCCAGCCACCCTCCCATTTGTTCCCTAGAGTCAAGAGTCTCTTATGGTTTGCCCCCCTCTCTGTCTCCATTTTATTATACTTTTCCTTCCCTTCCCCTATGTCCCTCTGTTTTGTTTCTTAGATTCACCATATGAGTGAAATCAGATGGTATTTGTCTTTCTGACCCCAGCGCATGTTAGGAAGCATATCAGTTTATGATGAACCACGTGCCTTTCTAGAGACAGATGCCCTGACCCCATCCAGATAACCTCTGGGCTTAGAGTCAGGGCGCCCAGGACTTATGGGTTAGTGGCAACAGCAGTAAGATTGCGTTGGTTGCCATGCTTCTCAGACTTGAGTGTGTATCATCAGAGATTCTGGTTGCAAATGCAAATTTCACTGCCCTTGCCATGACTTTCTGATTCAGTAAGTTTGGAGGGGGTGTAGGAACCTACATTTCCGACAGACTCCCTGATTCTGATGCTGGTGGGCCACAGCTCACACTTCGAAGTCCTGGTTTATTACATACCTGCTCTGGGCTCAGCATTGTCGTGGGCATTTTATTTTGTCATTTCAGCCATCAGCACATCGCTGGGTAGAAACTGAGGCAAAAGGAGGCAGGGAGTCCTGAAAGACATTTCTATTAGTCCTAATGAAGACACTGGTAACCAGTCGGTCTAAAGTATTAACTTAACCTTCAGAGTAACAGGACCGGGGGCACCGGCCTGGCTTGGTCGGTAGAATGTGCAACTCTAGATCTTGGGGTTGTGAGTTTGAGCCCCATGTTGGGTGGAGAGATTATTTAAAAGAAAATCTTGGGGCACCTGGGTGGCTAGGTGGGTTAAAACTTCTGCCTTCGGCTCAGGTCATGATCTCACGGTCCTGGGATCAAGCCCCACATCAGGCTCTCTGCTCAGCAGGGAGCCTGCTTCCCCCTCTCTCTCTGACTGCCTCTCTGCCTACTTGTGATCTCTGTCTGTCAAGTAAATAAAAAATAAATAAATAAAAATTTAAAAAAAAAAAAAGAAAATCTTGGGGCGCCTGAATGGCTCAGTGGGTTAAGCCTCTGCCTTTGGCTCAGGTCATGATTTCAGGGTCCTGGGATGGAGCCCCACATCGGGCTCTCTGCTCAGCGGGAAGCCTGCTTCCCTCTCTCTCTCTCTGCCTGCCTCTCTGCCTACTTGTGATCTCTCTCTCTCTGTCAAATGAATAAAGAAAATCTTAAAAAAAAAATCTTAAAATAAAAGGGGGTGGGTGGGAGGGGCTGGTTCAGCCCAGGCTGGTGGTAATGGCAAGGGAGAGGCAGAGACACTGAGGGGGTAGAGCCGATGCTGATCGACTGGGCTGGCACTGGGGACCTGGCCCAGTGCTTTGACAGGTGAGAACAGAGCGTACAAAGTCGTGTGAGCTGCTCTGGGTCTGGGTCAGAGCTCAGGATCAAAACTCACATCCCAGGCCTCCCATGAAACTCTTGACTCAGGGCCCAGATTCCCGGCAGCCACACCTGCGGAATTCTTCCAGCCCTTCTGGTGTCTGGACCCCCTCCCCGTGACCCCTTCCCCTAAAGACTGGTGGCTTCTGGGGTGGGGGGGGGGGGGATGCTTCCTGCGCACAGATTCTGTCTTTGAAACAGCTGGGGGTGGGGAGGGGCTGTGCTCTGACCTCCAAATTCTTTCTCTGTGACCTCTGCACTGAGACCCTTCCCAGGCTTTGGAGGAGTCCACAGGAGTGGGGCTGGGGGGGTGGTTGGAACAACTCCACACAAGCAGCCCCTCCCTGGGCTCTGAGGAGATGCCCTGCCGTGGAGGAAGCCTGGGCCTACCTCGTTGCCCAGTGCCGTCTCCCCAGAAGCAAGGTGGCATCCCTTCCTCCGAACCTCTTGAAGTGGGAACGGTCGGCTACCGTTTGCAGGCTTCTGTTTTCTTCCCCCAGTTAAGCTTGTCTGGCAAATACCACCACGGAGATGTCCGTGGAAGTGAATTTCTAGCTCTGCAGGCCTCTCCCCGCCCCCCACCCTGGTCTAAGCTCGAGGCTCCTGGGGATTCACGACAGCTCTAGCTCCCCTGTCATGAAACTCAGCCCCTCTGTATCGGAGCCCCCATTTTTCTTAGAATTTGGAATCTCTTTGGGGTTCAGGCTCCTTCTTTCTTATCAGGTTCTAGAGCCCACTCACCTCACTCTTCTCCTTGGGCATTGCCCCAGACCTTGGACCCGAGCCCGATCCCTCTCTGGGGACTGGCTCCCCTGCTCTCCTGGAGACCAGCCCTCCCTCCGCCCCCACAGTCTCCTGGGGTTCTGTGTCTCCCCCAGCGACCTGGCCTGTCTCACTCTGCCACTCAGTGGGCACTCAACAGATGTGCTCTCCTCCTCCTGCCACACCCCTCCCCCACCCCTACCACCCAGCCCAGCCCCCCCCTTTGTGGCCCCCGCCTTAGTTTGGGCGGGACCCTCCCCCGCTTGGGTATTTTTGCTCAGGGAGTAGCGTGTTGTGCGGCTGCCGAGCCTGGAAAGCCGCTATTGTTGGCTCAGAACATCGGATGGAAGAAAGATGAGGGCTGAGAAGGGGCAGGGGAAACATTCAGTGCTACAGGCTCAGCCCCCTGGTCCTGGTGCATCAGGGTGAGGCAAGTTTAGGACAAGTCTAAGAAGGTTCCCTTCCCACAGGAGGGAGCTCAGTTCTGGAAATCATGGTGCTGGTGTGAAATGGGCAGCGGGTTTGGAAATGAGGTGGGTTGGAGTGGGTGGTGTACAGGCCACTAGCGGCCTCACAGAGAAGCCAGGAGCTCCCAGTACCGGGACCCCTTTATAACTCTTTCTAACACCTGTTCTCAGGGTTCCCTGACCTGGAACCACAGTTTAGTGAGCATCCACTTTGAGCCAGGCCCTGGGGTGAGCAGCTCATGTGTTGACTCATTTCGTTGGAATCGACTCTCAAGGGATGGGTCCTGTTGCGTCCCCATTGAACAGATGAGGACACTGAGGCCTGGTAAGCCACCAAGGCCACACTGCTTAGAGACAGCGGAGCCAGCGTTCTGGCTGACTCCAGAATCAGAGTTTCTGGTAGGCTCCTATGAAGAGTCCCACATCAGGGTGGAGGTGGAGCTTCGGGCTCAGAATGGACAGGGACAGGGATGAGAGAAGGCCAGCCAGGCAGAAGGTTGCTCTGGAGGCTCGTGCAGGGGTCCTCCTGGAGGGGAGCAGGTGGCACCCTTTGGGGACAGCAGGCAAAAGAATAGGCACTGCTCTGTCCTCAAGACACTCATGTCGTTACTTTCACTCTGACTGTTACTTCTCACCCCTGCAGGGGAAGTCCTCGAGGGCAGAGACTGCTGTCTCCCACACTTGCGGTCAGCCCGTGCCCAGTGAAGGATGAGAAGGATGAGTGGAGGAGGGCGGGCCTCACAGGGCCGAGATAAGGCGGGGCCCGGGATGGGGGCCAAGCCATCCTGGGGCCAGCTGATGGTTCGTATTGTCACTGGGGACACATTTCTATGTGTCTAATGCCAGCTAACGGAGAAGTAGCACTGAATATATAAAATGTCTCTTTGCCGTCAGTTCCAACCTGCAGCTCTTGTAGGATGTGCTGCTTTAAAGAACAAAACCCAGAACAAAGATGGAAGTGAGCATTCATGCTGGTGATCTCGGATCCATCTACTGAAGAGACTGCTTAATAGGAATCGCTTTTTCCTTCTTTGGTGATTTGTGAATTCGCTTGCTGTCCCCAGGTGGCCGTGAGTCAGCCATAAAGCTCGTTCAGGAAAGTCCTGAGGAATTTTCTTCTCCATCAAGTTCCATGTGAGCAACGCTGGGCGAAACCCAGTGACACACGTTCAAGGGTGTCAGGAGAGCCGCTAGCCATTTGTCTCTGCCATCGCTGTGTCTGTTTGTCGCCTGCCTTCCTGGGGCCCAGAGCCCCCTCAGCCCCAGCAGGCCGATTAGTGACCGTCGGGCTCCCCCAGCCTGACTCAGCCCAGCCCTGGCCTCTCTGGGGACATGTGAGTCATTTCTTCAAGCCTGAAATGTTTCTCGTTATGTGGGAAGAGAGAGGAAGGGTTCGGGGGGTGGGGGGGAGACCCCCTCTCAGTCTCCTCCAACCTTGTTTCTCAGCTGTGAAGAGTGCCCTAGCTGTAGATGGAGGGGTCCCAGGGCGATTGTTGTTGGGGACAGCTGGACGTGGTTAACTCAGCAAACCGCATCCCCTCAGCCATCCGGGTCACCCTAGACAGAGCCTTGCGGGGCTGAGCCGTTGGAGGGTCCCTCCCCTTGACAAGTGCCGGTCCCCTTCCCCCTTCCTCTGCCCACCCAGCACCTTGGCGGGGGGCCGTGGTGTGCTGGCCCATTTCATCCCTTAACCTCTTGAGGCTGATCAAGTGAAGAAGGTGCCTGAAGGGGAGGGGCCAGCACCCCCTACTGAGGAGTTGGAAGGGATTGAAAATCTGGCTTCAGCAAGGGAGTGAGCGGTGGGCTTGATCACTTAGTGATGAGCAGGGGCCCAGGAAGGGGCGGCGGGGGTGCCCCCAACCACCCTCCTCAGACAGGAATGAGGGGCCTGCCTCCAGTCTAATACCCTCCCCCAGGGCGCCCATGTTTTTCAAGGTAACCTTTACTCAACTGTTTTTACCTCTTTGAGGCTCGTTTTCTCATCTATAAAACAGGGCAAAGAAATACCACCCACAGGTGTGAAAAATAAATGAGAAACCGTCTGCAAAGCAACCTTATTTCCTTTCTTAGCTGTCACCTTCCCAGCCACCCTGGTGACAGATGTCCTCCCTTCCCGTTTTCTGTCCACCTCCATCCCCGCACCACTTGATTTTTCTGTCGCACTTACCACATTCTACAGACTCCCCGTTTTACTTACGCATTTTCCTCCGTCCCCTCCCACTGACACAGAAGGATTTGGGACTTTCTTCTTCCCTGTGGGTCTGCCTAGAACAGCGCTGGCCCATGGGGGGCACATAAATATTTGTCAAAAGAATGAATGTGGGTCCCTGCACGGTGTCTACCTGCTTGTAGGGCTGCTTTTGGTCCCCCTGCCTCCGCCTTCTCTCCTGGTATCTTATCTACTCTTGAGGCTTCAGGCTTCCTTTCTGTTTATTTTATTGTTGTTTTTTAAAGTAACCTTCTGCTCAAAATGTGGGGCTTACATGCATGACCCTGAGATCAAGAGGAACCCCCATGCTTAATTTTCATATCTGGGCTTTTCATACCAGTACACGGACTGCCCTGGGGAATATAGTGGGATACTCTTATAGCAAAATCAGAAGGCACTATTTTGGCATAGAATGTAGAATTGGCATAAATTTTAATTTTATTTTACTTTATTTTGTTTTGTTTTTAAGTAGGCTCCATGCCCAGTGCAGAGCCCAAAGCAGGGCCTGAACTTGGACCCTGACACCCAGACCTGAGCCGAGAGTCAGACGCTTAACTGAATGAGCCACCCAGGCATCCCCTGGCATGAATTTTTAAGATGAAAAAACATGGGGCTTCGATGAAGGCTCTTATCTGTGTCCTGAGATCTCCCTGGGTACGGATTCTCTCTCTGGGAGCCTGTGTGAGGAGCCCTGGATTTGGAAATGACCCCAGCCTCGGAGCCTCTGTCAGGGATTTCAGCAAACACACAGGATTCCCACCAGGGTGCAGATCCACTCTGCAGATCGACTCCCCTTCCCTTTTATTTCTTTTTTAAGTTTTTATTTATTTATTCATGAGAGAGACACAGAGAGAGAGAGGCAGAGGGAGAAGCAGGCTCCCCGCTGAGCAGGGAGCCCAGTGCGGGCTCGATCCCAGGACTCTGGGATCATGACCTGAGCCGAAGGCAGATGCTTAATGACTGAGCCACCCAGGTGCCCCAGCTTTTTTTTTTTTTGTTTTTGTTTTTTAAAATAAGCATCTTCTTTTGGAATAATTTTCGATGGACGGACAAGTTGCAAAGATGATGAGAATCCTGGTGTCTGCCTTCACCCGGTTTCCCCTATGGCAGCGTGCACGTGACCCTGGTGCGTCCATTAGCTCTCTGCGGCCCCAAGTGCTCCATGCCCATTCATAGAGCCCTGCGTGCTGCTTGGATTTCAGCAGTCCTTGGCGGGGAGGACAGCATGTAGGGCACCATGTCACATTTTGTCCTTGTGTCGCCCTAGCTCCCTCTCGTCTGTGGCAGTTTCCCAGACTCTCTTTGTTTCTCACGACCTTGGCTGTCTTGAAAAGCACTGGGCAGGGGTTCTGTAGGGTTTGTGCTGCGGCCCACCTGTGATGCCTTCCTCCCTGTCCGCTGCGTGTTGGAGTGGTCCCCAAGGCCGCTGCTTCTTTCCTTGGCCCCAGAGCCCGCCAGGCCTCCAGCTTCAGTGCTGCCCTCCCCCCGGTGAAGGCCCCCTCCTGCCTCCCGAACCTGTCTGCCTTGCTGACCTCAGTCAGGGACACCGCCAAGCACAGTGGCCTTAGTGGAGTTTGAGGTGGCGCCCAGACACGTCCTTGACCTAGTTGTAGCGATAGTCAGCCTCCCTCCCCCTTCCTCTTACTCCTCGTCCTTGCTGGCCTCTATTGGCCACCTTTGCCTGGACTAAGAGCCTCCTCCCTGGCCTCCCTGCCTCCAGCCTTGCCCTCCTACCTTTCCTCCTCACTGCAGCCTCAGCCGTCTCTCTGAAACGCAGAGCGAGCCCGTCACTGTACTGCTTCAAATCCTTCCATTGCTCCCCATTACCCTGGGAGCAAGTGGGACTCCTTCGTAGGAACTCTAGGGTGTTCTGGGCCTATTTCCTTGCCCGGTCCTTGCGTATTTCTCCAGCCGCATCTCTGGCTGTCCCCGGCCTGTGCTCCCGGCTTCAGCTGAACAGACTGCAGTGTGTCTCCCCCCACCCCCCCCCCCCCACCCCGCCGCAGCCTACACTGCATTCCACCTCCGCCCCTTTGCACAAGTGCCTTTTGTTGTCCTTTTCCTGCCATTAGAAAGTGAGTTCCACGAGTGTAGAGACCTTATCTGGCTTGTTTGCCACTTCCCCATAGTACAGTGGGCAGGGTCTGGCACATAGTAGGCACTTGATAGAGACCTGTTAATTAATGGGAGGAGAGAGCATGAAGTTGCGGCAGTAACTAATGTCAGGAGGTCCTGGTGCTACGCTTGTAGCCAGAGGATTTGACCTGGTAAAGGAAGGGGGGAGGATTTTACCCATAAAGGTCAGAGAGGGCCTTAGATCACTCACTGTGATCTGAAGGAGAAGTGATATTCACTGGCTGGGAGGGGAAGAACGTTCCAGGCACAGGGAACAGTGTGTGAAACGGCCCTGGGGCCTAAGCGAACAGGAAGGACTAAAGGAAAAGCAGAGTGGCTGGGGGCCTAGGGTAGGGAGAGTGCGGAGGTTTTGAAATAAGGCTCAACAGGATGGGAGGGGCTCTGGCCCAGGCTCTGGGGTGCTTGTAGTTTATCTTTATTTTTGGAGCAGCAGGGGGCCATTGGATGGAGTTAGAGCGAGAGTGGAGAGAGAGAGAGAGGGACAGTGGGAGGTGGAGGGAGGAGACAGAGAGGAAGAATGGTGATTGTGTCCTTGTGTCCACACTGTGCAACTGTACAAGTCTTATAGTCTGTATGAACTCATCTCCTGTCGGTGGAAGTGAGGGCAGAACCTCCCACTTTGCAGGGTCGTTCAGGTGATGAAGTGCGGTAAATGCAAAGCCTTTTACCCCGTCACGGTGCACAGTCGGCCACCTGATAAATATCACGTTTCCAGCCCTGGCACGCAAGCCGAGAGAACTACTGACAGGCCCTGGTTCACAGCTCAGCCGTCCCCTTGGCTCGGGGTCCTTCCCGGTGCTTCCCTTCTTCCCTTTGGTCTCAGCAGGCCAGGGCTATTCCTACTCGCTCCCCCTGGCCTCTGCCCTGGAAGAAGGGCGGTGCCTGGTTGTCCCTCCCAAACCAGACCAACCTCAGGCTCTGACCAGCAAGATACTGGGATCCAGAGCCTGCAGGGACTGGCAGGGTGGAAGGGTAACTTGCCGATCTGCCCCACCCGGTCCACCTGGTCACTCGCTCTGCAGTGGCGATGGCCTCTTTCTCCCAGGGGCCCTGCGGTAGACGCCGTGTAGCCATCACCCTGTTCAAGCCCCGGGCCAGTCATATCAGGTGCCGGTCAGGCAGTGTCCACTTTTCACAGATGAAGATACTGAGGCCCAAAGAGGTGACATGGTATCTCCAGGTTCGGGTTCTCATGGCTTGTTGGTGGCAGAGATGGACTGAAAGCAGGACTGCGTAACTTAGACCCACGGCCCTGCACTGCCTCCTGTTGGACCTGGAGATCAAGGACACTTGGATGGTCTTTGGGGATTAGCAGCCTGTGTTTGTTTGTTTCTTTTTTTAAGATTTTTTTTATTTCTTTGAGACAGAGAATGCACAAGCAGAGGAGAGGGACAGAGGGAGAAGCAGGCTCCCTGCTGAGCAAGGAGCCTGATGCGGGACTCGACCCCAGGGCCCTGGGATTATGACCTGAACTGTAGGCAGATGCTTCACTGTGGGAGTCCTGCAGGCACCCCATGCAGGGGCTGTTGGCATTTGAGAGAGGCGATTTGTGATATTTTGTAGCGCTGTCATGCACACTGTGGGAATCTAACAACTGTGGCCCCTGACTAAATGCTAGGACTCCCCAGTCGTCTAACCACCAAAAATGCTCCAACGTATATGCAGAAACTCCTTGGAGGGGCAGGATGGCCTCCGTTGAGACCCACTGATAATCCAGTAAAAGGTACGATCATGTTAATACCAGCTAACATTGAGCGCCTCATATGGGCTAAGTGCTTAACCTACATATTTACATTCAATTTTGTCAGATATAGGTACCAGTAATAGGCCCTTTTTATGGATGAGGAAGTCGAGGGTCAGAGAGGGTAAGTCATTTCCCCAAGATCACACATAGGTTAGAAGTAGCATTTGAACGTGTGCTTTTTTTTTTTTTTTAAGATTTTATTTATTCATTTAAGAGAGGCACAGAGAGCACAAGCAAGGGGAGAGTCAGAGGAAAGGGGGAAGCAGACTCCCTGCTGAGTTGGGAGCCTGAAATGGGACTTAATCCCATGACCTGAGCCAAAGGCAGATGCCCAACCATCTGAGCCACCCAGGCTCCCCATCTTTTTTTTTTTTTTTTTAAAGATTGATTTATTTGAGAGAGTGAGAGAGCGTGCGTGAGTTGGGGGAGGGGCAGAGAGAGAGGGAGGGAGAGAGAAAGAGAGAGAGGCTCTCCAGTAGACCTGGGGAGTGTGGAGGAATGACCTAAGCCAAAACCTGAGTCACCGACTAAGCCCCCCAGGCACTCCTGAGCTTGTGCTTTCTCTTAAAGAGAAGGCCCAGAGAAGGCAGGTGATTTGTTCAAGGTCACAGAGCAAGTGAGCATCAGGGATGAGTCTTGAGCCCAGGACCTGTAGAGCTGTTCTCTTGTCATTCCCGGTGATGTGGAGGACAGAGAGGAGCCCCTGGCCTGTGGCTGGGGGAGGATGTCTGCCACCCCAGACCTAGGCCTGGGCCCTGGGGGCCTTGAAGCCTTCTGTCTCTACCACTGTCCCCTCCACCTAGACAGTTTTTGTTGTGTCCCTCTATCACCCCTGACCTCATGCCCTGGGCTGGGCCCATCACCCCCCACCCTGATGTCAGTTTTTCTCTGCAGTCTTGGGAATCATGCTCATCTTTTGTGGGGGGGGATGGTATAGAGGATCCGGTGGCAAAACTAGCAGGAGAAGGTGCCAGTGTGATGCAGCCGTGTCCCAGGGGCTCAGGAGATGTTCCCTAACTCTGAGCCCCCGTTTCCTTCCCAGCTCTGTCTGTCCTCCTCCTTGGATTCTACTCACCATCTCTAGGTTTTTCTCTCTTGGCCCTCCTAGCTATTAAGGCCAGCTGCCGACTCCCAGGGCCAAATGGCCCCCTCCCAGCCTCCTATGCCAACAGTGGGCGCTGCCGTTTTTGTCGCAAGGCCTGGGGCCTTGGGGTCGGGTACATGGGAGGAGCCCCGGATTGTGCCCTCCACCTGCCCTTTGCACTGGGCCGGTGAGCAAGGCCGGCTGGTTTCCTGCGCTCGGAGCATCCTCTGTGTTTCCATGGCAGCTGAGTAACCAGGCTCCCTCAGCTTCTGGGCAAAGGGCCACCAGATTCCCCACAGGGTGCCCATAGCTCTGGACAGGAAGCCCCTCTCAGGAGGCCAGAGGTGTGCGGCACTCGCCTGTTCTCCAGCCTTAGAGAGGGAGCAGCTCTCAGCTAAGCCATGGTATGGGGTACTGGTTTCACCCACACACGTGCCTGCCCCAGCCCATCTCGTGCGAAGATGCCCTGTGACTATGCTCTGAGCCTCAGTTTCTTCTTCTGTAAGTGGAACTACGATGCCAACTTCAGATGTCCAGCTGTCCCTGTGAGCCACGCGGGGGTAGTGGTCAGCGAGCCTGGGGACGCTCCCTGGGAGCCTCGGGGAGGAGGAGAGGGGTGGGTCCAGATCAAAGAGAGGTACCCAGAGACTCCACTCTGTTCCACTAGGACTTGGGGATCAGGCAGCCCCCCCCCACCGCCACCCTAAGCAGAATGGTCTTGAGGAAGCGCCCTTCCCTCTCTAAGCCTCAGTGTCTCTTTCTCTAAAATGAAAATAATTCTTTCTGTGTGACAGGACTGCTACGAGAGCAGAATTAGATGTGGTAGCGTGCAAGCATGGTGCCTGGCCCAGTATACAGCAGGTGTTTATTAAGTGTTGATTACCAGTGAAGGCACTGACTGGCCACGGCTGCACAGGGAGGCGTGTTTCCTGTGGTCAGCCCTGCCTGCCCAGGCTTAGGGCCCTAACAGAGCCCCTCGTGGGCATGGCTGCTGGGCGCCCCCAGGACCTGCGTCTCCTGTGAGGAATTCCTCCTGTGTTGTCCACACAAAGACTTCCCCAGGAAGGCCGAGCCCCTCTCTGGAAATGCCCCAGCCTGTTATCTGGCCTTCCCTGAAGGCCCTTATCGATTTCTGGTTTGTGTTAGGTTGTTTGTGTCCTGTCTTATCTCCTTTAGGAGACTGGGGCAGCCTGGTGAGTCAGAGTGGCCCGCTCATGGGCTGTGGCGTCAGCTCTCCGAGCCTAAGTCTCCTCTATAAAATGCCTCCTGCGCAGGATGGTCATGAAAATGTCCGGCAGAACCTGGCACAAGCTAGGTGGTATGTCCACAACGGCTCCCCCATGCCTTCTGCAGACCTGGAGGCCTGGCAGCCGCAGGACTCTACGGGCTCCAACCCAGGGCGAGAGAAGAATGTATCATCCGGTCTGTCCCAGGCTTTGGGGCCCAGACAGCTGGTCCCCAGGCTGCTGGCCACTCCTAGTACTCCCGCGGGCTGGAAGAAATTGGGACTTGAGGAAGAGACATCCCCAGAATGGAGGAAGGGTGGAGGGAAGACACCAGTGAGGCTCCAGCAGGGACATGGATGAGTATGGAGGTCAGGAGCACAGGCCATGGATCAGGAACACACTTCCTCCACCTACCAGGGGCTGTGTGACCTTGTATAAGTGACTCAGCCTCTCTGAGCCTCAGTTCTCCACCTGGGAAACAGGGGATAATAATGCGCCCTGTCTCCCGCAGTCGCCGTGGGATGTGATGCGGTGACGCTGGAAAGTGCTTGGGTCGGTCTGGCCAAGAATTTTTTGTTCCTTATTTTTTTTTTTTTTAAGATTTCATTTATTTTGGAAAGAGAGAGAGTGCGAGCAGGGGAATGAGCAGAGGGGGCAGGAGAAGAAGGGGGAAAGACTTTCAAGTAGATTCCGCACTCAGCACAGAGCCTGATGCGGGGCCCAGCCTCAGGACCCTGAGATGTCGACCTGAGCTGAAATCAAGAGTCAGACGCTGAAGCGACTGAGCCACCCAGGCGCCCTATTACTTATTTTTAAGACGGGCTCTCAGGGCCCACTGGCTTGTTGGCCAGATTCCTCAAGGAGCCATCAAACAATCATAATTTAAGAGCTGATTTTTCACCACCTTCCACGAGCCAGGCGCTGTGCTTAGTGCCTTCCTCACGCCACCCCCCTGGTTCTTCCCTGTCCCTGTCGTCCCCCTTTTGTAGTTGAGGAAGCCGAGCCTCTGAGAAGCAGGGTGACCTGTCCAAGCCAGCACAGCTCCCGGAGCCGAGTTGTAACTGCCTTAGGGTAGCTTGACGGGTAGCCGCTGGACGCAGCCAATGCCAGACACAGTTCGTGGGGAGAATCTGTAAACAGAGGCTCTGGAGTGGGGCGGAGGCCGGCCCGGGAGGTGGGGGGTCTGTGGGAAGCGGGAGGCTGGAGCTGTGTGGCCGCGGGTGTTTACTCGGCCTGTCCCCCGCAGGCAGGGGCCTTGGCTGGCCAGTGTAAACATCCGGACTGCTTGTCGGCCCGGTGGGGGGCAGAGCAAGCTGGGGAAGCAGTGAGCAGGGCCTCCGGGTGCCAGCCTGGTGCCAGGGCAGCTGTGGTGGACAGCCGGGGAGGCAGCCCGCAGCTAGTGTTTCTTGAGCAGCTAGTATATGCCGTCTCGCTGACACACTCATCCTACAACGGCTTCACAGCAGCCCCGTCCCGTCTGTTTTGTTATTTGGACTTAGCTACTGGAAAAACTGAGCCGGAGGAGTCAGACGGGCTCAGCTCCGTGCTGATGAGCCAATTCGGCCATGCTGGGAAGCGGTATGAAATTGGAGCGTGGACAGCGTTTCCTGGGCAGCTTCCTCCGCTGGGGGCGCGCTCTCCACACACACCGTGGGGACCCCAACTCCCCTTCCTGTGGAGTCGCGTCCACCTGGGCTGTGATCGCCTCCCTTGTTGACTTGGGAGCCCATCACTGTGTGCAGGCCTGGCAGGGCGGAGGAGGGCCGCGTTACCAGTACTGGGGTCTTGGCGGGCTCTGGTTATGCAGGAGTGTGGAGCCGGTCTGCGGGATGGGCTAGACCTTAGCTCTCCTCCCACTTATGTTCAGATGGAGGAATGGAAGTCCGGGGAAGGGAGCTGTCGGCCCCCGGGGGATTCACGAGCATGGCTGGGGCAGAGTGGGGCCTAGTCTGTGGGGAAGGTATTTTCGGTCCAGGATGCTCTTTATGAGTGGGGGGTGGGGCCGGGTTAAGCCAGGGCAGGGATGAAGTCAGAATGTTCCCCAGATGCGTTACAATCTGAAATCAAATTTCACAGCCACCCCCGCTCCCTTCAGCCACCCTCTTGGAGCTGTGCCCCAGGAATGCCCTTGGGCTCTCAGGGACTCTGATAAACTCATGGGCTGGTGCCAGTGAGCATAGCCTCCCTGGGCTTGGGTGTCTGAGAGGCCGTGTGGGGGCTCCCTGCTCCCCTCTTCCGACCACTCTTCTGCCCAGATCTTGCCCTGCCCTCTCCTACACATGTACCCTCACCCTGGTTCAGCTTTGAGTCCAACAGGCCTAAAACTTAGGTTGTGCCAAAGCTGGGAGGAATGGTTTAAATACATAACTCGTTAGATACCCATATGACTGACCCCGGGGACGTGCCTTTGATGCCTTTGAGATGCATCTCTGAGGTGCAGACCCCAGCTGCCAGTGTTCTCCATCACTGCCTTCAGAGAGAGGTGGTGGTGACCCCAGTTTAGGGTTGAGAACACTGAAGTCACCCCCGAGGCTGGATTTGAACCAGGAGAGAGACACCTGGGCCCCATGCTCTGGACCACACCTGCTGAAGCCTGGGACTTGCAGAAGTTACTCCAGAGGGATTATTTGGGTGCAAGATGGCTGAGACTCACCATTGAGGATGAGGAGTCACGTCTCAGGAGAGGCCAGGGAGAACTGGGCAGGGAGGGAGCCCAGCTGTCCCGCCCAGCTCCCAGCAGGGAGGGGTCCCCAGAAGCCCAGGGACAGAGTCAGAAGGGAGTCCAGCCAGCCCAGGCCTGTGACTTTATGTCTCCTGGTCGAGGGACCGAGATTGGCTAATCTCCGGAGCCCCCGATGCGTCACCAGTTAAAAATCACTGAAGGCCGCCCTGGGTATGGGACAAGTAAACCCTTCCCCGGCTTGATCTGAAGCCTGTGGACTGGGGCTTCTCCTCTGGCGGCTCATTTTGGGAGATTTCTCCCCACAGCTAGAACAACAGCAGCCTCTGTGCACCAGGCCACCCGACGGCGCACGGGCCTCCCCAGCACCGCCTCCTGTGATTCTCAGAAGAGCCCCCACATTACGATCCCCATTTCATGGAGGCAAAAACGGAGCTCATAGGACAGCAAAGCGCCAGGCTGGCTTGAAATCGCAGTCTGTCCGCCTCCACAGCCCATGCCTTTTTTTGGTGTGTGACACAGTATTTCAGATATATAAAAAGCACAGCGTTCAATAAAAACAAACATTGGTGAACCAGCCATGCAGTTTCAGGAACGAAACATTCCAAATGCAGTCCAGTCCCCCCACCTGTTCCCACCTGCTCCTTCCCTGCCACCGCCCTCCCAGAAGAAACGACTTTTTTTTTTTTTTAAAGATTTTATTTATTTATTTGACAGACAGAGATCACAAGTAGGCAGAGAGGCAGGCAGAGAGAGAGGGAGAAGCAGGCTCCCCGCCAAGCAGAGAGCCTGATACGGGGCTTGATCCCAGGACCCTGAGATCATGACCCGAGCCGAAGGCAGAGGCTTTAACCCACTGAGCCACCCAGGTGCCCCAAGAAACTATTTTCTTGAATGACTGCCTTGCTGCCTTGACTGGATGCTTCTACCCGCCCCCCCCCAAACTATACACAGTGTTGCTCACGGGCTTTAAAACTAGAAACCAGAGTGCCTATGTAGCATTCCGTGACGAGGACCTGCCGGGTCGACGAGGACCCATCCAGGCTGCTGTAGACAGTCATTTTGGTTTTTCTCTTTGACTGTTCAGATGATGCGGGGGGGCGGCGGGGGGACATCCTTGTGCATGTACTGTGGTGGCCACAGGAAAGCTTCCAAGGCGTGTCCGTGTTTTCTGTGTGAAGGCCTGGGAGCAGATAAGGCCACCGTATCCTAGGACTTTGCTGAGAGAACTGACCAACAATCCGAGGTAGCCCCTGCTCTGAGGGTGAAAGGCTTCGCAAGGGGGGGGAATGCTGCTGTTTTGTTTGCTGCTGTGAACAGCGCCAAAAACAGCATCTGCGCGCAGTAGGCGTACAGTGAATATTTGTCCACCGAGCGAGAGGATGTGCCCCGCATGGTGCGAGACACTTGACATTCATGATCTTAACCAGCTGCTGTGAGGCTGTGGTGGTGGGGGGGGGGTGGTTCTTCCCATTCTGTAGCTGAGCTTTGGGGAGGTGGCGTTCCCAAAGTCCCACAAACCATCCCCCGGCTGACTGACTCCAGAGCCCGCACTCTCCCCCCAGCCTGCGGATCCCCTGTGTGGACAGGGAGCGCCTTCCCAGAGGCCTGGAAGTTGGGGCCAGCAGGAGCTGCTTCTGATGCCTTGTTGCCTAGTTACAAGCACTTAGGGCTTTCAGAGTCCTCCCGGAGGCTGGTGGAGCGCGGCAGGACCAGCTGGTTGTCCCCTGCGGCCTGAATGCCGCCATGGGGTTGGGGCCGAGTGGCATCTCACCTCTGGGGCTGATCTGTCGGGGGACTGCAAAGGTTGGGACCGTGACAGGCTTAGGATCCAGGTGCACTTGGTGGGAGAGACCCATCGTGCAGGAGGTAGCTGGACCCAACTGAGGAAACAGTCATCTGCTTGGAGCCTGAGCAGAACTGTCTTCAGGTCTCTGGCCTGCCACTTACTAGCTGTGTGATACTAGGTTAGTCTCTCAAGCTCTCTGAGCTTTATCATCTCCCATCTGTTAAATGAGGATATTGACTCTCTCTTGCAGAATTATTGGTAGTTTAAGAATTGAGTGAAACAGGTGCGCCTGGTGGCTCAGTGGGTTAAAGCCTCTGCCTTCGGTTTGGGTCATGATCCCAGGGTCCTGGGATCGAGGCTTACATCGGGCTCTCTGCTCAGTGGGGAGCCTGCTTCCCCTCCTCTCTCTCTGCCTGCCTCTCTACCTACTTGTGATCTCTGTCTGTCAAATAAATGAATAAAATCTTAAAAAAAAAAAAAAGAATTGAGTGAAACAACCTTAGCCCAGTGCCCAGAAAGTAGGCTTTTGTTTTTGTTTTTTTAAGATTTACTTATTTATTTGGGGGGTGGAGAGTGCATGTGCACGAGCATACCTGTGCACATGAGGGAGGGAGGGACAGGGGAAAGGGATAGAGAATCCTCAAGCAGACTCCCCGCCGAGCACAGAGCCCAACACGGCTCCATCCCAGGACCCTGAGATCATGACCTGAGCTGAAACCAAGAGTTGGACGCCCAACCGACTGAGCTACCCAGGCACCCCTGAAGGTAGTTATTAATTATGTCATGGGGCAAAGATATTCTAACTAGAGATATGTCCAGATCACTACAGGTGCATACAGTGGGGGCAGCCTAGGACACAGAGGAGGACTTCAGGGAGTAGGTGACGTCTGATCTGGGTTTTGAAGGGTGAGTAAGAGTTCTCCAAGCTAAGAAGTAGGCTATGGGTCAAGAAGCCTCCATGTGTCCTGTATTAGACTGAGAGCCTGTTGAGAGGGATATCCTGCCCATCGCTTACAAAAACAAACACACAAATGCTAGTTACTTATAATTTGATAGAGATTCGTGATCCCGTGAAGGTGGTGCAGGCTGGGCACTGAGTAAATGGACAAATCAGTGGTGCCCAGCAGTACTAAATAGACGAATTGAGAACCAGTAGTGCCCGGGGGCAGAGGGATATGTGAACACTCTGGGCTGGGGCATTTGGGAAGTCTTCCTGGTGGAGGTGATGGGGTAGGACTTCGATGAGAAAGGAAGACAAGACAGAGAGCGCCGCCTGACACTTGATTTCCTGGCGGGACTGGGTTAGGAAAGGGGTGTCTGCAGCTTGGCAGGGACAGACCTCAAGGGTTCTGGCAGCAGCCCGGCTGTGTCCTTGTCACCAAGGCTTGTGCTATTCTTTCTGCTGGAAGAGAAGAAAAGTTGTTCCCAATTATTAATTGTGCAATTGCAAATTGGCTCCTGGGCTGGCTGAGTAGGAGCCAAGCCTCAGCGTGGGGAGGAGGGAGCTGGACTGGAGAGCTATAGAGCCAGCAGTTTGGGGGCCCAGGAGGGGGTTAGGGAATGCCGCTGGGTACCGTGTGCTTGTCCCAGGCAGGGACGTCTCCCAGCCCAGAATCTGTGCTGCAGGATCCTCTGGTACCTAAGAGCTGGGTAGACTTTGATTTGAATCACAGCCTCTCCCCAGCTGTGTGGCCTTGGACTGGTTACTTAAGCTCTCTTTGTCTCTACTGCCTAGCACTGGGCCTGGAATGAAGTCCTTGATCAGGAGATGGTGTTCGTGCCCGCCGCTGTGGCTGCTGTGACGTGTTAGCAGCCACAGTGGGGCCGTTGCGGCTGCTACCTCCGTAACACGGGCCATGTCATCACTCAGGTTGAACCCCAAGGTCATTCTGGCCGCCCACACCGCCTCTCCAGGAGCCGGGACGTTGCTGTGCTGTCCCGTTGGTGTCCAGCATCGCAGGCCATGTCCTCAGGAGGCGGAGGAACTTGAAATAATCCTGCGCCTTTGTCTCATCATGGGTTATCTCCTTAAATCTCACCACACGCCCATGAAGTAGGTTTGCCCGTCCCCATGATATAGATGAGGACACGTGCTCAGAGAGGCGAGGCCAGTTGCCCAGGGTCACACAGCAGTAGATTCCAGGGATTCACGCCCAGGTCTCTCTGCTCCACAACCTTTGCCCTTCCCACTGTGGATGGGGGCGAGAGCCCATCCCATGGATTCGCGGCCTAGCACCTTCCCTCCGTTCGTCGCCCCTCCGCTCCCTTTCCTGTCACATCCCTGGTCCCTGGTTCTCCACCCTCTCTTCAGCTCTGCTCTGCACCTACCGCCCACTGTGGGCCACGACTGCAGATGGGGCAGCGTGTGTCCTCGTGAGCCAGTGCACCCACTGCTCCCCCACAGTCAGCAGGATTCGGGCCTCCTCTCCCGCTAGGCATTTCCTCCCAGGCTCCCCCCGGCCTCCCCGGCCTCCCCGGCAAGCATGACACATGTGCGGTGAGGGGGTAAATAGGGACCAGATGCGAAGCTGAGCCTGGGGTGGGCTTTGTTAGGCGGACATTCCTGGTCACTGAGGCAACGCCAGCTTAGTAGCATCTGGTTTGGCGAGCAGCCACCCTGATTGGCTGGGGCTGGATGTGGGGAGGTGTCCTCTCACACAGGCCTGGGCAGTGTGTCAGGTGGGGACCAGCCCTTCATGCTAAGACAGGATTTCGGAGTCCAGGAGGGAATATGGGGGCCGAGAGGTGGGGGAAAGACGACGGGGAGTTCAGAGTCAGACAGACTTGGTGTCTGGTGCTGGCTCTGTGCAGTTTTCTCATCTGCAAAATGGGAGCTCATGCTGGTACCTCCCACAGGTGCACAACAGGATCGAGGGAACAGCAGCCCCGCGTGCACACTGCTTCACATGCTTTCGCTCTTTCTTGTGCTGCCTGGGAGGATGGTGCTCCTGCCCTTTCTGGTTTACTGATAAACTGAGGCACAGAGTGGCCATCCCACTTGCCCAAGTCAGACAGGTAGTAGGAGGCAGAGCTGGGGTTTGAACCCAGGCCGCCTGGGTCCTGGATCTGCCACGCTCCTGCTGCTGCATTGTCCTGCATCTTAGTGTCGCAGGTGATGACCTGTGGGCCCAGTGCTGTGTAAACTGGCGGTGATTGTTCGCCTCCGAAGCCTATGCTGTTGGTGGCGTGTGGGATGGGCCTGCTGAGATGCTGGGACGGGCACATCGATGGGTGAACGGAGGAGTGGACGGATGTTGGGAACACTCTTGCACGTGGGGTGAAGGGAGGCGCCAGGGTTGTGAACCTGTGGGCCCTGCCTTCTGGGCAGCCAGCGAGATCCGCCGTGGCCCTGAGAGGGCAAGGGAGCCCAACTCTGAAAGCAGTAGCTCCCATTCTTCCGGTCCCTACCACTTGCCGCACACTTTGTCCATATTCTCTCATTCAATCCCCACGACCACTGGGGTTGCCCTAGATCATAACACGTGTCTTCGGAAGCTGGTTGGAACTGCAAAGCCAAGGCGCTTTCCCACAGACTCACCAGTTTGGGGGCCTGTCTCCTGCTTCCTGAGGGATGGGTTCCGCTCTCCTTCTCAAAGAGGGCTTTCTATTTTTTTTTTTTTTTTGGTAATGAGAAAACATGAGGTTTTATTAGAATTGTGTAATCCACATCCTAAATATTTACATAAAAGTGAACACAAAATTGCAAACATATTTGTTTTATTCTCCAAGTCATTAGCTTCATGGAATTACTTATTGGGAGAGTTACAAGATAAATTCCCAATCCTGAATGTTGTAAGGAAATACACAAGGAGCAACAGGAGAAAAACCTCATTCTTCCTTTGAGAAGCAGTAACAAAGTAACCTAATTGCCCCCTGGGGATTGTCAAAGCTTTCCTAGAACTCCTGGAGAATGGATTCTTTTGTAAAACAGTGAGAACTAAAACTACATCCTTTTACCAACCCACAGCCCTCTGGTAAGCTTTCTTTTCCAAACACACAGAGGCTCCAAGTCTGAAGTCCAGCTTAGTAAACTCAGCTCAAATGTCCCCTATCATCCATTTCCCCAAAAAGGCAGTTCCAAAAAGGGGGAGAAAATCTCTTTTTTTCACTTGAACAGCTTGAATAAAATTTCAAAGAGGTTTGTTTTGTTTTTTTAAGATTTTATTTATTTATTTGACAGACAGAGATCACAAGTAGGCAGAGAGAGAGAGGAAGGGAAGCAGGCTCCCTGCTGAGCGGAGAGCCCGATGTGGGACTTGATCCTAGGACCCTGAGATCATGATCTGAGCGGAAGGCAGAGGCTTTAACCCACTGAGTCACCCAGGTGCCCCCAAAGAGGTTTTTTTTAAAAGATGATTTTGACGATTGTAAGCGGAGGGTCTAGGTAGGCTCAGGGTGGGATTCAAAGAGCCCAGACTAAGATTCTTATCCTGGTTTCTGGTTGGCCCCTTGGGCAACTGCCTCTACCTCTTATTTCCTTCTTTCTTTATTTATGAAAAGTGATTTCTTTTTTTTTTTTTTTTTTTTAAGATTTATTTATCCATTTGAGAGAGACAGTGACAGACAGCCTGTGCAGGAGGGGCAGAGGGAGAGGGAGAGAAAATCTCAAACAGACTCTACATTGAGCACAGGGCCCTACTCGGGGCTTGATCCTTGGACGCTGAGACCATGACCTGAGCAGAAACCAAGAGTCAGATGCTCAGCCACCTGCACTACCCAGGCACGCCCTGCCTCTGCTTTCTTGTTTGCTTTTCCTTGTTTGTTGAAAGCAGACTGTCTCCAGGGACCAGAGTTGAGTGCTGGGAGGCCAAGATGACAGGAGCCGTGGCCCTTTAAGATTGCCTGGCCCAGTGGGTGGGACAGCCACGTGCCCAGTGGGATCTGTTGGGGGGTGGGATGTGCAGGATGCCATGGGAGCACAGGGGAGGGAAAGCACACAGAGCCAGGGTGTCAGGGCAATGGCATGGACACAGTCTGTCCAGCTTCTCTTCCCTCTCCTCCTGCCGCCGGCAGCCCCTCCCTTTGGGGGTAGCTGGGTGCACATCCCAGGACCTTGCCTCTGCCTCTTCACAGGGAGGACACTTGAGCCAGGCCTGGTCCATCAGAGCTGTTATCTAGGAATATATATATAGATATTCTCCCCCCCCCCCCAAGATTTTACTTATTTATTTGAGAGAGAGAGAGACTATGCAAGAGAGAGAAAGCATGAGCCAGGGAAGTGTTCGGGGGAGAGGGAGAATCAGGGAGTCGGACCGTGGGATGGGGAGTCAGGGGAAAGGGAGGGCTCCATCTCAGGACCCTGCGATCATGACCTGAGCGGAAGGCAAACACTTAACCTACTGAACCACCCAGGCACGCCCCCCCCCCCCCCTGCCCAGGACTATATTTCAACAGAGGGAGAAAGAAGGGTTCATTTCTCTAGGGCTGGCAGCTGCCAGGAGGTTAGCCTGACCCAGGCTAAACTCAGGAGGCAAGAACAAGGGTAGCACAAAGAGGAGGAGAAGGAGGGCAGAGAACTCAGTAGATTCCTCTGAGCTCCAGAATCTCTTCCTGTCCCAGGCCTGGCCCTCCTTCCCCTTCATGCAGTGCAAGTCAGGACATTTGCTTTGTTAGAAACCCAAGCGGGAGCTGAGTTTCACTTACAACCATGAGGGTCTTGACCTAGGAGGCTTCAGAGAGTAGGGTGGCATTTGAACTAGGTGTTGAAGGAGTTTTGGGGACAAACGGCAGTGGCACGGTTTTGCCAGGCAAAGCAGGCCGGTGGGAGAGACATGATCATGACCTGGGCGGGGGCAGCAGGTGGTGACGCCCACACGGATGGTAATGGGCTTTGTGAGCCACGGGGCTGAGCTTGGATGCACGGGCTCATCCGTCCATGCACCCATCCGTTCCACTAACCAGTCCCGTGCTAACTGGGGGCCAGGCCCTGTGGTGAACTCGTCGCAAAGAACAAATGGCATCATCGTAACCACGCAGTGAGATAGGTACTATGATTTCAGCACTTCACAGGCGAGAAAATGGAAGCACAGAGAGGTTGAGTAACTTGCTCAGGGTCATATAGCCGTTAAATAACAGAGCCGGGATTTGAACCCAAGCAGCTTGGCTCTAGAGTTTATTTTCTTAACCACAGAGTAGGAGTGACCCCCTCCCCAACCCCAACTCCATCCCAGAGTTGTTTCTGTGGAACTCTGTGCCCCGTGCCCCAGTGGGAATGAAACATGCCCATGGCTGAGATGTGGCCCCGGAGCCCCAGTGGGGCCTTGGGGATGGGCAAGGGAGGGCAGGAGGGTCCTGTGGATTCTCTTAGAGGCAGTGGGGTGCCCCCCTGGCCCAGTTCCAGTCCCAGCTAGCCAAGAGCTAGGGCCGGGCTCCTGTCACACACACTGCCGTCCTGCAGTTTCTCCAGCTCTGATAACCTCCAGAAACAGTGAATGACGGGCTCCAGCTGGGTCTGGCTAAGCCCTTGGCAGGAGGTCAGTAATGGAAACAAGCTCTGGCTTCCAGCCCAAGTACTGGAGAGTTTTAAAGCTGCTTCTGACAGGGGAGCCCCTGGGTGGCAGCAGGGGAGGGGTGGTGCAGCCCTGGGGATCCCTGGGGATCGTCTACATCAGCCCATGGCTTCAGCTTGCCTCAGGCTTCAGCAGCTCCTGTGTGCCTTCTGGTTAACAGAGGTAGGGAGTATTAATCCTATTTTCAGATGAGGAGTCTGAGGCTAAGTGACTTGTCCAAAGTCTCACAGCCACATTTCCTAGGTCCTTGACAGGCTCTGAACAGCCTCACTCCTGCCTCTTCAGCTTCAGTCCTGACCTAGGGATTCTGGAACACACACCAGAGCTCAGATCTCCCAGCCCTTCCCACAGGACAACTTTCATCTTATCTCCAATTCCAGAAGAAGTTTTTTCCCAATGGGGGTGCTTTCCCATTCCTCCAAGGGAGGAGCCCAGCAGTCCCTGGGAAGCCTACATGCGTGGTCTCTGGGGCAGGGAATCAAGGGGACCAAGGCTTCGGATTGTGCTCCTGTGTCTGGCCCTGGCAGGATATGTGAGAAAGGAGGCCAGCCTGTCCTGAGAGTCTCCAGAAGTGCTTGTAAAAGTAAAGTGCCAAGAAAGGAGCCCCTTCAGGTGAGGGCACAGGAAACACCATTTCGGCCGAGCCTCTAAAGAAAAAGGTTATGCCTCTGTGAGTAGAGCAGGGAGCAAGGTTCTCCAGGTGGAGGAGATAGCATAAGCAAAGGTCCGGGGGTAGAGAAGTAGAAGGTGTGCTTTAGGGAAGGGTGGCAGTTCCCATGTGAGTGGCTGGAGCTGGATTATGGTTCTGTGCACGAGTGGGGCAGGCAGGTTTTCTAGAGGTGATCCGTCCTGGACCTTCTGGGGGGAATCAGAAGAGACATGACTCACTGGAGTATTAGGAAAACAGTGAGCCAGGCTCTTTCTCTCTTCTGAGCCAAGAGCTTCCTCCCAGACACATTTTCTGTCCCACGAGGATGCTCAAGTCAGGCTCAGGCTGGTGGGGTGGGGATGGGGCGCCCTCCCCTGTACCTGGCCACCTTCCACAAAGACTAATCTGTCCCTTCCCATTTCCTGTCTGGAGCAGCATACCCTAAGGGAGCACCTCCCTTGGAGCAGGGCTGGGCTAGACTGGTAAGCCAGAGCTCCCACGGAAGTGGGAGCCCTCAGTTGTTTTCCTCAGGAGGTCTTGAGAACTGGAGCCCCAGGGCTAGTGAGGACAGGGACCAGAATGGCTTCTGGGGTGCATGGAAATGTCTCCTGGTGCCACCGTGCTCCCAACATCCTCCCGTCCACAGGCATAGTGATGAAAAAGAAAAGGCTGCCTTTTCTTAAGATTTTATTTATTTATTTATTTGACAGAGATCACAAGTAGGCAGAAAGGCAGGCAGGGGAGGGGGGGAAGCAGGCTCCCCGCCGAGCAGAGAGCCCGATGCGGGGTTCGATCCCAGGACCTGGGATCATGACCCGAGCAGAAGGCAGAGGCCTTAACCTACTGAGCCACCCAGGCGCCCCGAAGGGTGCCTTTTCTGATGCACTTACTCTGTGGCATCCATGGCATGTGGCACTTTCCACAGTGTCTCACTAGCCACTCCTAACAGCTAGCAAGGAAGCCAGTAGGCCTCTAGAGGTGGCGTGATTTGCTCAACGTCAGTTCCCAAACGGCTGAGCTGAATGTGTCCAACTTCAAAATCTGCATTCCCGCCTGTGACACAGAGACCCTAACTCTGACCCCTCAGAGTTGCTATGAAGACAAAAGTGAAATGAGGGGAGTGAGCCCCCCCAGGAGAGAGAACCTGGGCAGCTAGTGTCACCTAGCCGTGGCTGCAGAAATGTGAATGGGGTCCTGAGCAGTGAGTGGTCCAGGAGCTGATGCCCCGGACCTAGAAGGAAGGTGGCAGTCTGGTTGCAGGGAGATGACAGTCCATCAGCTACCCATGACCATCCTAGGCCCAAGCTGACTCAGTTCTCACCACCCAGCCCTTAGCATTCATGCCAAAGGCATGTGTGGCTTTGGAAGGAGCACTGGACTGAGAGTCCAGAGGTCTAGCTTCTGGTCCTGGCTCTGCCCCTGATTTAGCTGACTTAGGGAGCTTCCTCTTGGGGCCTCAGTTAGTTCATCTGTAGAATGGGATGAGGTGGGGTTCAGCCCAGGCTCACTCCCCTCTGCCCTTCTTCCTGCTTCTTGCACAGTACACTTGGTCTTGCCTCTGGGGCTTTGCTTTTGCTCTTCCCTCTGCCTGAAGTGACCTTCTGACAGTCAACACATGTCATTCTGGTTTCAGTGTTCATGTCACTTCACAGAGCCCTTCCTCCATTCCTACCCAGGAGTTCACTACCATGCAGCCGCCCTGCTGGACTTTCTTTATGGCACAGCGAGGTAGTCTCTGCAATGAGCCTACCGGGTACTGGGTAGGGTTAGAGACTCAAGAGTCGAATTCCCTGAGTCCAAATCCCAAACGCCAACAGTTAGAGCTGCATGATCTTGGCCATAAGCTCTCTGTGCCTCAGTTTCTTCACCTATAAAATGGGGTCAATAATAACATGCATTATCATTTTTTTGTAAGGATTAAATAAGAAATGCATTAAAAAGCACTCGTGCTCAGCATACAGTAAGCACTCAATAAGTGTTGGATGCTATTATTATTATTATATTATTTTAAGATTTCAATTATTTGAGAGAGAGAGTGTGTGCACAAACAGAGAGAAGGGGCAGAGGGATAGGGAGAAGCAGACTCCCCGCTGAACAGGGAGCCTGATGCGGGACTCAATTCCCGAACCCTGGGATCACGACCTGAGCTGAAGGCAGATGTTTAATCGCCTGAGCCACCTAGGCGCCCCTTAGCAACATGGTTCCTTGCTGGTCTTACTGATTAAGATTCAAGTTCCTGGGGCACCTGGGTGGCTCAGTGGGTTAAAGCCTCTGCCTTCGGCTCAGGTCATGATCCCAGGGTCCTGGGATCAAGCCCTGCTCGGGCTCTCTGCTCAGCAGGGAGCCTGCTTCCTTCTCTCTCTCTCTGCCTGCCTCTCTGCCTACTTCTGATCTCTGTCTTCCAAATAAAATAAAATCTTAAAAAAAAAAAAAGATTCAAGTTCCTGAGACAAGGACTTTGTCTTGTTCAATGACATGTGTCAAGCATGGAGCTTACATCCTGGCACACAATAGGTGCCAACTAAGTATTTGTTGAATGAGTGAACAAACAGATCCATGAGCGCCCCCCTCTTCTAAGAGGCCCCGTGTGGTTGGAGATGGAGAAGGGTGGGTGCTGGGAAGACAGGGCTGGGCCCTGAGCAAGGTGCCCCCTCCACCCCCAGCAGCCCCCATGATGGGCCCCATCCTGGCCTGCCCCAGTGGGGGTCCACACCCTGCAGGACAGAGGGGGTCTCTCTGGGGATCAAGGTGGCTGCCCAGCCGCCTTGACCATGGCAGCGTCGTGTGTGTCTGACGCTGTTTCTTAGCTCAGATTCGGGCGGCCAGGCATGGGGGCCAACGTAGATTTTTCCCTGTGCTCAGCAGCCCTCCCTCCTGAACCCTCACATTTGGGCCTCACACTGCCACCCGCTCACAAACAGAACTGCCCCCTGTGGCCCCTCCCACCACTCCTGTGCCTCCCACCTGCTCTACACTAGTTCTCCTGCAGGCCTTTTCTTGGTTGGCACTAGTTACCCCCCTACCCCCACCCCATGAGGACACTGCTTTATGTGCCTGGGCTTGAGAGGAGGGGAGAGAGGGCCATGCTCTCATCTCTACTGACCATATCAGGCTTGGAGGGGAGCTTCACTGGAGGCCCCACTGCTGGCAAGGACCAGGGTCGGGTTTCAAACCCAGGCCGTGCTGTGTGCTGCTTCTCCCTTCATTCATTCATTCATTCAGCTCATGTTTACCGAGCACCTCCTTTGCGGCAGGCACTGCGGTGATCGGTGATCGCAGTGCCCCGGCGGGTGATCGGAAGAGAGTCCGGGCTCTGCAGCTGATGCCCTTCAATAGAGCTTGCTGTGATAGGCAGGTGTTCTGTATGTGTGCCGTCCATGACCTTGTGTGGCTGTTGAGCCCCTGAAATGTGGCTGGTGCGAATGAGCAATTGAATTTTTTTTTAAAGATTTTATTTATTTGATAGAATGAGTGAGCACAAGCCAGGGGAGCGGCAGGCAGAGAGAGGGGGAGAAGCAGACTCCCCACTGAGCAGGGAGCTGGATGTGGGACTTGATCCCAGGACCCTGGGATCATGACCTGAGCTGAAGGTAGACGTTTAACCGACTGAGCCACCCAGCCATCCCAAGGAATTGAATTTTTAACTTTAATTTAATTTAATTTAATTTTAATTTCAGTAGCCCCATGTGGCTAATGGCTACTGTGCTGGTTATTATGGGTCTGTGCAGTTCTTTGAAGATCAATCATGGCCTCCGACTGTTAGGTCTCCAGCTCACATATGAGCAGGAGAACCAGGTCGATTTCCCAGGGGCACCTCAGGCTGCCTTTTCCCCCATATATTAAAGTCACAGTTGTTCTTTTCACACCCAAGAAGCAGTTAGTCGCAGTTTTCTTTGAAATATGAGACACTCCTGACCCATCTTTCAGTTTTGGCTTCTTTTTTTCTTCTCGAGGTGTAAGTGACATCCAGTGAAACGCACAGGCCGGAAGCAGTTTGAGGAGTTTTGACAAACACAGACACGCATGAAAACACAGGGGAATCAAGATACGGGACATTTCTAGAACATTTCCATTCCCCCAGAAGGTCCCCTCCGGCCTCTTTCCAGGAAGTCCTAGCCTCAGAGGCCACTGCTATTGTGATCTCTGTCGCCACAGATTCGTTTTGCTCGATTTCAGCCTCACATAAATCATTTTCCCACTTTGACTAAGACAAGGGGACGAGAAATACTTCTCTTTTCTCTTTGTTTCAAAAACCAGAGCACTAGCATGATGACAAGTGAAGGCTGACCCCGGGCTGCATCGAGAATGAGCCAAGGAGAAATGGGGGTGGGGTGGGAGGGCTTGGGGTCCTGGGGACTTGTGTCCTGTCCCCTGGCAGCCCCTCCTCGGCTCCTGAGAAAAGCTGAAAATACTGTTCTTCATGTAGAGTCTCTTAAATGTGGGCATTTCAAAACCTGGTACAGTGCTGCAGGCCATTAACTCACATCTGGGAGCCAGACTTGACCTGTGGGCTGCCGGGTTGTGAGTTCTGCCTTGGGCTAATCAGACTGTTAGCAATAATAATAGTGCTATTTGTTAAGTGATTCCTTTGTTTAAGGTCCTCTTCTAAGTGTTTGATGTTATTAAGTCATCTAATCCTCCTAACAACTTATTAATAAATCCATTTTACAGATGAGTAAGCTCCGCCAGAGAGAGGGATTAGGGGACTTGCCCAAGGTTACAGAGTGAAGACTTGGCTGGGCTTTGAACCCTGGCTGATTCATTCCTGAGGCCAGGCTCCTAACTTCTGCACATCCTCCCCTGGGGAGTGAGTGCAGCAGGAGAGGCTGTCGGGGTGGGTCACTCCACTTGGGGTGCCGCTTTGCCAGCTCCCGGGGGTGCTGCCATCCTGACCAGGCAATGAGAGCGCACCTCGGCCCCGCCCACCGGCACTGCCCTGACGGGCAGTGTGCAAGTTCAGACACCTTGGCTGTCCGTTGGCGGAGTCCCGATTGTAGAAAGTGCTGGGAAAGCAGCCAGGGGTGGGGTCGGGAGGATAGCAGCCTGGCTGATGCCTGATGAAGCTCTCGGGGAGCACTGGGCAAGTGGGGGCAGAAGGAACAAGAACCCGGCAGGGGGAGAGCCCAGGTCCAGGAGGGAGGCAAGGGAGAAGGGAAGGATCAGCCACCCAGGGGGGCGCAGGGCCAGGCCTGGATGCTGCTGCCGCGGGGGCGAGGGGAGCTAGGGGTTGGAGCTTCCCTGCCAGCACCCCGTGCCCCAGCCTCAGCCCCTCTGCTGCACTTAGTCCAGACAAGTCTATCTCTAAGGGAAGGTTGGGCAGGGGAAGATAAGAATCATCAGGCAAAACAATGCTGCATTTCTATCATCCCATCCCGCCTTGGGGAAGGGGCCCGGCAGGAAACAGGGCCCGTGAGGGTACAGCCAGAACCCAAACCCGGACTCTTGGCTTCCTCTCCAGTGCTCCTTCTACTCCATTTGGCCGAGTCCCTCGGGACCAGATGTTCTGGGGAAAGAGGGTCTGGGGTCCCTGGCAGGGACGTGTCCCGGCAGCCTCAGCGGAAAGGCAGGGACAGGCCAAACCCTCTCCCCCTCTGGCTGTGCTCTGTGTTACCGAAGCCAGGCTGGCAGGAAGTGCTAAGCGTTTGCCAGTGTGTTTGTTTTTTTCCAGTTGGATCTTCCCACCCACCTTTGCAGTATGTGTTGCTATCATAGATCCCTCATCCTACCAGTAAGGAAGCCAGGCTCAGGGAGGTGGAGATCATTGCCGAAAGTCATTGGCAGGAGTAAACAAGTGATGTCTGTAGAGTGCTTCACACCATTCTGGTGCTCAGCGAAGGATGACGGGCCATCGCCCGGAGTGGGGAGGAGGTAATAGGACTGCTTAAGGAGGACCTCTTGGAGGAGGTGACGTGGGGCTGGGCTTTGGGGAGTCTAGCTTCTCAGGCTGCTGGGTCGCCTAGAGTTAAGATTGTTTCCTGAGTAAGCCCTGATGCTGGTTGGGTCTCCTCACTCAGAGGATGTCATCTCTCACCAGAAGACCCAAGGAACGGGGGCTGGTACCCTAGGCCCTCACAAGTCTTCTCGCAGCCTCCACACCAGGGGACCCCTCTGGGCCTGGCTGTACTTCCTCTGTATTGTGAAGGGGCAGCCTGGCCTGGGGGTGGTGACAGCACCTCTCTGAGCCTCAGTTTGCTCATCTGTCAAATGGGGACAGTGCAGCTTACCAGGCAGGGTTGTGGTGAGAACCTGGCATGGGATGAGTGCTCGGTGAACAGGCATCACAGAACCTCCAGGAAACAGCTACTGAATTGAATGGGACTTTTAAAGTCGAAGACAGACACATCCCCATCTAGCTTGATCCATGCTTGAGCACAGAACCGAAAAGTCCCAACTACCTCACCTGAAGCCCGTGCTTTACAGGATCAGGAATCGGTCAGCCCGATTCAGCTGCATCTGTCTGCACCAGATGAGGGCCCTACGGAGCAAGCTGGTTAGTGTTGCCCCAAGTCCAGAGCGGTCGACACTTTCCGAGTGCTGTGTTTGAGGCTCTAGGCTGAGCCCTTTGTGTTGTTGTCTCACGCAGGAGGCAACAGGCCCCGTAACTGAGCGCTGGGGACTCCGCCAGCACTTGGACCCATGTCGTCTGGCCCCAGACTCTGTGCTCTTAGGGAGAGAAAGTCATCTACTAGTAATATGCAAAAAACATTAATTTGGCCCAGGCTTTCATAGTCGCAAAGGCTTTCTATGCCTGAGATTCAGTGTTGTCCCGATGTCACTGGATGAGAATGGTGTCACCCCTTGGCGGCAGACAGGTACGTGAGCTGCTGGGGGCCACATGGGTCCGTACTCCTCCCCCGGCTCCTGGGGAGCTTGCTGTCCAGCTTGCCCATCCAGTGGGGCAAACACCATCCCAGCCCCAGGCCCCCAGTCCCAGTATCCACCTCGCTTTAGAGCTATTAGTTGTCAGATAGCAACGTAAAGGAGTGATTTTCAAACTCCATTCCTTGGAACCCTTGAGGAAGCCAGGTTGGGGTCAGGATATGGGGTCATTGAGTGCGCAAGGGGCAGCCCCACTTACCTCTCTTTTGTATTTTGGGTTGCCATGGTAACTTTGTAATATGAAGGGCTCTATAGAATTAAGAATATACGTGCTTTGTGAACCACCGTTCACAAAAACTACCTCCCCATTTTACAGATGGCAAAACTGCCTTCAAAGCCCAAGCTTTCCCCAGAAATGATAATGACATTCAGGCAGTGTTCTACGTTTTTTAATGTGTTTGACCCTCGCACCCTGTGAGGGCTGCACCATTGTCTGCATTGTACCGAGGGTGCTGAGGCTCAGATAGAAGGGTTTGCTCCAAGGCTGAAATCCCAGGAGCCCAGCTCCCCAGTCCATGCTTTCAGCCACTCCCGGCCTGACAGGCTCACCTTCTGTTGGTGTGCTGGGGAGGGGAAGGCACTTGCTGAAGCCCAGCGGAAGGCAACCTGGGACCTGGGGCCAAAATGTAGATCTCCTGCCTCCCAGCCCAAGGCCAAGCCTGCTGGCCACAACATCACCGGGCCAGATAGGGAGATGAGCAGCCATGTGTGAACCCCGGCTCTTTCTTCACTGGCTGTGTGACCTTGGACAAGTGAATGGACCTCTCTGAATCTGTCTCCTCACTTTAGAAAAGGGAGAACAGGGCCCACTTCACAGAGTCATCGTGAAAGTCGAACAGGATCAGCCACGTGAGTTGGTGGGCATGGGGTCTGGTGCAAAGTGTGAGGGCCCCAGCCGCTCCCCGTTCATGGATCCAAGGAGTCCCCAAAGCTTCCTGCCTCACCTGCTTCCTCCTCCCTCTTCCTGGCCCTTACTACCCCACCTACATAACACAAATACTAATTACAGCCATCTCCATGAGGTGCCTCCTGGCTGAGCCTAATTATGGGGTAGTTCAGGCATGACCATCTTAAATATCAAGAGAGAGAGATTAACTTTGTCCTAAGTTTTATGTGATTAGATCAGCAAATTGTTAAGGCACACGTGGTGTCCTCAGCTTGGGCCTTACACAGACCAGTCATCCTGCATGGGGTGGGGGCCAGCTGCACCTTTCTGGTCTGTTTTGAACTTGGTGCTTAAAGACCAGAGTGAATTGACCCTTTAACCCAGCCAGGAAGGGATGCCTGAAGTGGGAAGGATGGACCGTCTGGGGCTGCCATCTCGTTTGTTGTCATGGCAAAACCACAGGCTTTGGGCATGGGCACACCTGGGCTGCCGTCTGGGCTTTGTTATTCACCAGGTGTGTGACTCTGGGCGTGTTGCTAACCCTCCCGGTGTTACAGTTGTTCTGTACTCTGCAGCGGCGAAGAGGCAAGGAGGTACTGTGGTGCCAACAAGGGCCAGGCCCTGCACCTGGCGTGTTCTAGGTCCCATCTTCTGTCGTTCCCAATAGGATGGGATACCACGTTTTCTGAACCCACCGCCACCCGCACTAACGTTTCCTACGTGCAGCTTCTCTGCAAGCACCGGACTGAGGACTTGATGTGTCTTATTTTATTTGATCGCATAAAGACCCTATGGAGTAGGTACCATTATCCTCTCCACTTGATAGATAAGAAAAGCAAAGCCCACGCAGGAAGTGGGGTGACTTGGTCAGGGTCACACGGCTGCACTTGCCTGCAGTCACTCTGTTGGGATGAGATGCTAGAAGGTCGTGCAGGGTGCTGCAGGGGAGGAAAGGTCACAGTGAAGTCCGAGAAGGCTGCCTGGAGGAAGAAGCATCCGAGCTGATGAGTTAGCCAGGGGAAGAGGCGAGGAGAGGCCTCCTGGGCAGAGGGCAGCACGGTGTGGCTAGGGGACTAAACCGTATGTATTTGACTGAGGTTCAAACCGTATGTATTTGACTGAGGTTTGAGCATGTGAGGGAGGACTGGTGAGTCAAGCTCAAGGGGAGCCGGGAGCCAGACCCCAGCAGGGAGGAGAGGTTGGAAGCCGCGCGGCCGGCCGAGGCTGCTGCTTTTTTCTGCCAATTCCAGGGAGCCAGTGTGTGGAGGAGGAGAGTGACTGGACCACATCAGTTAGTTTAGAAAGTTCTGCTTAGAGAGCCAGGTGGGAGGTGAGGGACTGGGGTGGTGGGGGGGAGGGTGAAATGGGAGATCAGGTGGGTCAGGGGGCTGACAAGGAATGCTTCCAGGGGGAGGAGGGGCAGAGCCTAGGACACTCCCCGCTTACCCCCCAGAGGGGCAGAGGTGACAGCCGGAGGCTATCACATGGGAGTGGGGGAGGTGGAGAGAGCTGTGGTCAGCAGTGTAATGTGTGGCCGGGGTCAGGGAGTAGGGAGGAGGTTGCTGGCCAGGTTTGGGGCTTGGGCGTGGGCTGGCCGCCTCAGCAGCACTGAGGGTGTTGGTTGGCAGCACTAGGTAAGGCTCTTAATGCCTCCCAGGGCCCCCAGGCAGGTGAGTCAGCAGCAGGCCAAGTAGGGGAGTGTTTGGCAGCTCTCTGCGTGTGCGGGCATGTCTCATCTGCCAGCATGGCCTGGGACTCTCTGGTCCAGACCAGGGTGATTGACTCATGGGCTCGCAAGGCTGCCACCTTCTCTGAGGACGCAGCGAGCAGCCTTGGTCTCCCATGTACGCTCTGTGCCCTTGTCCTTCTGTCTGTCTCTGAGTCTCATCTTCAGGCATCCCTTGCCCCCAACTCCTGTCTGCCTCCCCACCTTCCATGTCTGGCCTCCAGCTCCATCTGACCCCCTTGGTGGCACAAAGTAGAGTCTCCCTCCTCGCCCCCACCCACTTCTGTGGTCCTAGGGCACAACCCAACCCCAGGCAGCCTGTAGTCTCTGCAGGAGGTTGGCCTAGGGAGACAGGCCTCAGGGAGGTGGCCCAAGAACAGAGCGTCAGGAAGATCTGGGTTCGAGTTCCAGTTGTGCCGCCAGCTGGCAGGCTGCTTCCTTTCTCCGGCCTTGGTCTGTGCATCTATAAAATGGGGGTCCCAGGCTTATTCCACAGGGTGGTCGTGAGACACAAGTAAGATCAAGGTGTAGAGGTGTAGAGACGCCCGGGCAGCTCCGTCGGTTAAGCGTCTGTGTTCAGCTCAGGTCATGATCCCGGGGTCCTGGATCCCTGCTCAACAGGGAGCCTGCTTCTCCCTCTGCCCCTCCCCCCAACTTGTGCTCACGCTCTCTCTCTTACTCACTTTCTCTCAAATAAATAAGTAAATTTTTAAAAAATCGGCATAACAGAGTCTCGAGAACTGGACAGTGCTGGGCTTATGAGCGTGTCGACGACACTGGACAATACTGTTTTGGGTTTTGGGGCAGCAGTTGTGGTTTTTAAAAAAGCAAACATTTTATTGTAGAACTGTTGAGATTTATAGCATCGTTGAGAATATGGTTCAGAGAGTTCCCTTACACCACACACCCGCTTCCCCCATTATTAATGTCTTCTGTGGGACATTGGTCACAATGAATGAGCTGATATGGATACATTATTACTAACTGAAGTCTGTACTTTATTCAGATTTCTTTCACTTTTACCTAATGTCCCTTTTCTGTTCTGGGATCCCCTCTGGGACACCCCATTACATTTAGAGTCCTGTCTCCTTAACTCCTCTTGGCTGTGACAGTTTCTCAGACTTGCCTTGTTTGATCAGCTGCCTTGACAGCTTTGAGGAGTACTGTCAGGTATTCTGTAGAATGCTTCTTCCTTGGGATTTGTCTGATGTTTGCCTCCTTATTAGACTGGGGGAATGTGTGTTGGGAAGGAAGGCCACAGAGGTAAAGTGCCACTTCTGTTACCTATCAAGAGTACCTACTCTCACTGGACATATCACGGTTGACATTGACCTTGGTCAGCAGGGAGTCTGTTATTTTTGTTCTGAGCACAGTGGCACGGCTACAGTCAGGCCAGCATTGGCTGAATGAAAGCCAAGCTCACCGTGTGGGCGAGGGTAGGGGCGCCTGGGTGGCTCAGTCGGTTAGGTGTCCGACTCTTGATCTCAGCTCAGGTCTCCATCTCAGGGTCATGAGTTCAAGTCCCACATTGGGCCCCATCCTGGGTGTGGAGCACACTTAAATAAAAAATTTATAAAAGAAAAAATATGTGGATGATGGGAACATCCCAAGTAAATGAGAAAGGTGGTGGGGGAAAATAAAGAAAAGCAGGTATGAAGTGGGTTCACTTGGGGCTGGGGTGCAGCGCTGTATACCAGGCTGTCCACAACAACCCTTTCTCCAGATGAGGGAAAGGAGGTCCCAGAGGGGAAATGACGTGGCCCATGGGCCCAGGTCTGCCTTGACTGCCTGACCCCCACTGCTGAATAAGCACCTTGATATTGCATTCCCCGGGGAGGGGTTAAGGGAAGGGGGGCAGGGGGCGGTGTTTGCTATAGGTTGCTTCTTTTTTTTTTTTTTTTTAAGATTTTGTTTATTTATTTGACAGAGAGAGATCACAAGTAGGCAGAGAGGCAGGCAGAGAGAGAGGAGGAAGCAGGCTCCCTGCTCAGCAGAGATCCTGACTCAGGGTTCGATCTGAGGACCCTGAGATCATGAGCCAAAGGCAGAGGTTTTAACCCACTGAGCCACCCAGGTGCCTGCTACAGGTTGCTGTTAATTTACTTTATTCTGCAAAGGATTCGTGATGGCCAAAATTCATTCAGTAAGATAATATGCAGTTGAAATGGAAAATCAGAATCAGGGAAAACAGACTGAAAAATGTGGACAAGGAAAAGCTGAACATAAAGACCAGGAAAGTGCCCGTACATGAGTGTCTGATTTGACTGTCAGTTTCCTGGCAGCCAAGGAAAAAAGGGATCTGAGCCAATTCCTAGGATTCTTAGTATCAAAATAGGAACATTGTGGTAAATTTAAAAATAAATTAATCAAATGGAAATTTCCTTCTAAAAGACTGAGCAATGCAATAGATGACATAATAGTAATAATAAATGTCATATAGTCTCATCGTCAGGAGTGCCACTCATATGTTTACTAGCTTGTCCCTTGCCTGCAGTTGTTCTATTTGATTTTACGTGATTGTCATCAAGCAAGTAAACTCTACTCTTTCTTCTTTGTTGAAGTCACAGATGCTAATGCCCTTGTGAAAACCTGGGATACTAGTTATCTAGTTATCTATAGTTAACTAGTTACCTAGTTAGTTAACTAGTTATCTATATACCAGGTTGTGTGCTGGGTTCCAGGGCTGGAAAGTAGTAAGAGGATTGTTGCCCACCCCCCAGGTCCTCTCCATCTCAGGTGTGGAGATGCCCAGGTAAGGCCTGCATGTAATGCAGGTGCCACTTGGGGTGGGGGGAGCCTTGGGGAAGGAAGTGGGGAGGGCTTCATGGAGGAGGAGGTAGGCCAGAGATGGAGAGCAGTGGAAGGGAGGGGGCCCAGTCTTGGGAGACGGGCATCAGCTGCTGGTCCCTAGGGGTGGGGACCAAGTCCTCCTCTGAGCTGCTCCCTCACCTTGCAACACAGGCCTGACGTATGTCAAGGACTCTGCGGGGCTGGCTCAGAGCTGGGGTGATGACCACATACCCGAGGGGCATATGGAGGATGGACCTGGAGAGGGAGGAGTTCGGGGTTCTTTAGACCTTAGGATCGATGGAAGGTGTTTGAGTTGCGGCGCATAAGTAATGATGGAAGGAAGAAGTGTGCCCCGCACTGCTCTAAGCACTTCGTCTGTATTAACTCCCTGAAGGATGACAACAGTCCTGCGACGGGGAGTACAGTGATTATCATCCCCATTTTCCAGACGGGACAGCTGGGGCACAGAGAGGCTGTCACTTGCGCCAGGTCACACAGCTGGGAAGTGGCCCCGTAGGCATCAAACTGAGGCTCGGATCTAGAGCTTCTGCCCAGTCTGTCGTTGTGCCTGTTGAATAACTACTGGACTAGCACATGAGGTGAGTGCGTGTGAGATGACCTGTAAGGACTTCACTGATCCCAGCCAATCCCGAGCCCCCAAGGCAGGAGCTGGGGGCGCAGAGGCTCTGAAAGAATGTGGAAACAGCATGGAGGGTGCGGCCAGGGCATCGCAGGCCTGCGAATTTCACTGGGACTGCTCTTCCTGCCTCTGACAGCTCCAAGGTTCCTTGAAGATCCCCCGCCTTGGGCAAACCAACAGCGAGAACCCTCTGAGTGACTAACGCAATCACAGCAAATGGGATACTACCTGACTGTCACCGGGCCAGAGGCCTTTGGTGTCAGAAGCATGTGAGCGTTTCTAGTATTTCTCATTTCTGTTCACCCCAGGCCTTTGATTTCCACAGGGTGGGGTTTCCAGAGCGGGTACTGTCACACCCGCCTCTGGTTCCCACCACCTTTTCTCTGCAGCTGGAGGTCTGGGGGGGGGGGGGTTGGGGGGGATGCGCTGTGGCTCCCACTCCTCCGTCCTTGGTCTCCACCTTCTCATGAGTATCAGGCGCGGAGGGGCAGGGGGAGGAGCAGGAGGACGGGGGCAGACTTGCCACAAAGCAGCTGTGTTTTCCTTTTCCGGAAGCTCGCGCGGCCAGGTGTGACCCCCGCACTGCAAACAAGACGATTAGAACGAGCGTGGGCCACCCAGCCAGCTCGGTGACTGGACTTCGTGAGGGCCCCGCCTAAAGGCGCAGCTCCCCCTTTCAAAAAGAGCACAGACTGAGAGTGTGGGACCCAGGTTCAAGGCCACTTCCTAGAGGCTGAGGTTCTCGAGGCAGCAGCATGAGACTAGGCAGGCAAACATTCACATCCTGGGCCTCTCACTCTCCAGCCAGGTGACCTGGGCAGCGAGGGAGGAGGGGAGTCGAGTCGTGCCTCCTCCCTCATCCTCAGTCTTCTCATTGGGAGCCTCGCAGAACATTTTGGGGTCGGGACCGCTACATTTTGTCAGACAGCACATCCACAGACAGGCTGCAGTGGGACGGACGGCACCGGTGGCCTGGCCTTGGCCCCCACGATGGGCTTCCAGCCTCCCTCCCTTGCCTCCTGCCTTTGCCCCAACAGCCGAGGAGGCTCCAGCTGCAGACTTGGCTCCGGGGAGACAGGGCCTGAGGAACCCTGGCCCCGGCCTTCAGGGTCCCCCCATTTAGAGTGCTGTGTGCTTCAACAGAAGGAAGCATGAGGTGGGGCCCTGGGTCGGGGGGAGCACTGAGCAGGGGACCCAGAAGCCACCTTTTCTGGAGGGTGGTGAGGCGAGCTTCCTCGAAGAGATGTTCTCTGAAATGAGACAGAAGGAGGAGGAGCCACTGCCTCTGTACCCAGGCAAATTACCTGCCTGAGCCTCAGTTTTAGGCTCTGTAAAAGGGGCCAATAATACTCAGAGGGAAGGGCGAGAGGCTTAAAAGGAGGACAAAGGTGAAAGAACTGACAAATGCCTCATACCCCTAAGTGTCTCTGAAACAGTCGCTGCTGTGCCAGGCTTGGAAGCTGTGTGGTGAACTGAACTTCTTTTTCAAGGGTCTTTTCCTTGGGCGGTTGACACCTGTTACTTAGTATAAACAAGTGTCCTGGCTTCAGAAAAAGTCCAGCTGTAACTCAGCGTGAGGCGAAGCAGCCCTGGGGTCCTTTCCACCTGTAAAGTGTTTTCCCCCACCCACTGGGAGTGGGGCAGAAGACTCCAGAGTTAAAATTCTTCCCAAGTACCCACCTCCCCCAGGCCTGTGCCAGTTCGACAGTTTCCTTTGTCCTTGGACATTGCAAAATTCTATTGTCAAGGACAACGGCACTGCCCCAGAGTGATTTTCACTTCCCCTCCTCTTGTTCCTTCATCGATTGGAATTGTCTATTGAGCACCTATAGTATGTGAGGTGATGGGGATGTGCCAAAGAAGGTCCCAGTCCCGGGTGGGAGGGGAGGGATCAACGTAAACTAAAATAACAACAGACTGCAGTAAAGACCATAAAGGGAGAAAAATGGGTGTGTAACAGAGTATTTGAGGGACTACTTGGAGTGGTCAGGAGGCTGGAGGAGGTGGCGATTTAAGCTGAGGTCTGAAGCGGAACTGGCCATGGGAGGAGGAGAGATGAAGAAAGAATGTTCCAGATAGAGGGGAAAGCAGCTGTAAAGATCTGGAGGGAGGGGAGAAACTTGAGAATCTGAGGAACTGAGTGAAGGCCGGAAGATGTTGGGGCCTGAGTGAGTGAGTGAGGTGGGGAGCAGCAGAGATGAGGGTAGGTGGGAGGCGTGGGCAGACTAGCAAAGGGACTGTCCTTGGAGAGTGTCAAGCAAGGGAATAACAAGTTCAGAATTTCCTTTTAAATGTTCGCTCTGGGTTCTGAGAGGGCCAGAGTAGAAGCAGGAGGCTGCCAGGGGTTGTTGCTGTGACCCCAGGCAGTCACCCCACCCCTCTGAGCCAGTTCCTGCACACATGTGTGTGGCCATGGGAACCGAATATGGGAATTGACGTGCTCTGGGGGAAGCTGAAAAATTTATAAATGCGGGGGATTCCAGGTCCCACTGGAAGTGGCGGGTCCTTTGGGAAACTTCTGGGTTAAATCTCTCTGAGGTAGGAAACAGAGTGCTGGGTACCTAGGGTCCTGACCTGAGCACCCCACATCTGAGGGAGCCTGCTTTTCCAGCCCAGCTCACACGGCTGGGGAGGGAGCACCTGCTTGAGACTCTTGCCTCCTGAGACTGAAGGTGGAGGGATGGATGGGTCACCTTCCTGGTTCTTTGACTAGCCCTAAGCCTCTGGAATTTTCATTAATTGTCTGGCTTAAAATCCCTGAGCTAAAGGAAGGGGGAAATGAGAGAGGAGACACCTGCCTTTTCTTTTCCACCTTCCGCCCCCCAATCTTTCTAGCTCTGATGGGGAGACTTACTTGAGGCAGCTAAGGGGCCCTGGCGGGGGTGGGGGGGGGTGGGGGGGTGGAAGCCCTCTCTTGACAGTTGTGGTCCAAATTAGGGGCATCTTCCTAGTCCTCCACTCCCGCTATCTGGCAACCCCAGTCCTGAAGGGTGACTTGGGGCTCCCCAGGAGGAGGGGCTGTTGAGAGAACCCTTCCCGCCAGCAGCGGCTGGCCGTGCGGGGTCTCCATCTACGCCAGGTCTCCCCCTGGGGCCAGGAAGGGCACGGGCAACTGCGCGCCTGTCAGGCCCCGCCCGCGAAGGTGGCGCTTTGTCCGGCCCGCCCGGCCAGTCTGTCGCGCGGCAGCCGCGGTGACATTGGGGACCAGGCATCGTCCCGGGCGCAGCATGAGGAGCCGGTGGCTGCCGCACTGTGGGCGCCCGGGGTGAGGCGTCGCGTTGCATAAGCGGGGGCGGGGGGAGGCGGGATCCCCCTCCCCCCGCCACCGGCCGGTCCGTGGGCCGATCGGTGTCCCGGGCGGGGCGGGGCGCGCGGCGGCGCCGGGCCGCTTCCCCATTCTCCCCATTCGCCCGAGAGCCATGGAGGCGCTGAGAGAGTCTGTGCTCCACTTGGCTTTGCAGATGTCGACCTACAAGCGGGCCACGCTGGACGAGGAGGACCTGGTGGACTCGCTTTCGGAGGGTGAAGTGTACCCAAACGGCCTGCAGGTAGGAACCCTGCCGGCTGCGAGCCCCCAGGCAGCCGGGCATGCGCACTGCTGCCTCCCCGCCCCAACCCTGCCGGCCTGAGAGGGGGCCATGCCAGCCTGGCGCCCAGGGCAGCTCTGGGCTCCGTGGGGGAAGATACCTTTCCGGGGCAAAAGTGCCTCCAAGGCACTGGGCTCCCTCCCCCCAGGGCTCCTCCCCAGCTCTGGCTGTCCCCCAGTCCTCCTGCCACCTGCCAATGGGACTACAGCCCCTTGGCAGAGTTGAAGCACCCTAAGGAACTGAACTGGACCAGTTACCTTTCACAGGAGAGGCAGTCCCTGAGTGCTGAGGGACCTGCCCAGGGTCACACAGTCCAGTAGGCAGAGTTTAAAACTGTCCCAGTTTTAGTGTGGAAAGCCCTGTGTCCCTGGAAACCTTTCAGTCCTGGGCAAACCAGGATGGTTGGTCACCCTATCTGGCAGGCATGGCCCCATTCTTCCCCTTTCCCCCAATACCTGAATTTGCTGCAGGGAGGAACCCATCTTCTACCCTCTCTTTTCCTGCCCCTTTGCAGCCTGCTCACAAAACCCAATTCCTCCCCTCCCCAGGGTCTGTCCCTGTGAGTCTCAGACATGCCCACCACCTCCCTTCCTTGTGTCAGAGCAGTAAGCATAGCTGCTTCCTGCTCTTCTCTCCCTGCAGGGCTGAGCTGGGACAGTGTTGAACAGGGCCTCAGCCCTGGTGGACCCAGGCAGGTGGGCGGGAGCAAGTCGGAAGTGTCAGGGACACTCAGGGGGGCCCTTCTCATGTGGCTTCTGAGAAACCAGCCCAGAGAGAGGAACGGGGCATCTCAGTCCAGGAGAACTTATGCCAGGTTGACCAAGGGAGGCACTGGGGAATGTGTTGGGGCCCCCCAGTGAGCTGACACCAAATCACAACTCATCCAGAGGGCAAGCTTAGGGTGCGTGCAGACGTGGGCTGCCAGGCCCAACCCTACTCAGGACACCTCTTAGAAGCTGGAATAATAATACCAGTAAAGAAAAACAACACTGATGGAGTCCTTCCTCCAGGCTGGGAAAGTAGGCTCAGGGAGATCCAAACTCATGACTCCCAAGTGGTCTGCCCCCTGGGACATGGCACTCTTAGCCCTATCATCCCACTTAACTTTTCAGGATCGCCCCTATGAGCTGTAAGTATTACTGTTCCCACTTACAGATGAGGAAACTGAGGGTCTGAGTGGGTATACAACTTGTCTTAGGTCGCAGGACTAGAAATCTTGGAGAGAGAGATCAACACAATCTGTCTGGAACCTCTTCCCTGGGACCCTTCTTGAGAGGCTAAATCCAGCAGGAAATTAGATTTCTGTGGCAGGCACTTCTCCCTTCACAAATCAAAACAGAATCTAATCAGCAATCTTTTCAGTGTCATCTTGCACAGAAGGTTCTAAGTATATCAGCACAAAAGCATTTCAGAATTCACAACAAAATAATAGGCCATGTTGTCATCACCATAACGTAACAGTAGCCCGTAGTGCCTTTTTCAGGCCACAAAGTGTGTTCATCCGTCCTGGGGCTGCTTGGGAGAGTGGAAGCAGCCCAGTCTCTCAAGCTGGGGTCCCTGGGGTGAATTCTGACTCCGCTCATGGTCATGGGTGAGCTGCTTAACCCCTGAAAGCACAATTCCCTCATCTGTAAAATGGGGATTAGAGAAAGTCGGCGATGCCTCTTACGGGGCCTGCTAGGATTATTGTTGTTTTTATGACCTGTGAGGTCAGGGCCCTGTGGCTATGTTACAGATGATGAAGCGGAGGCTCAGACAGGTTGGGGACATTCCTGTGGTCACAGAGCTATGTTTTGAAGTGCAGTGTTGCTGTCCCTACACCAATCTGCCAAACTGGGTACACTGTCTACTTTTTATACAGGCAAAGCCAAATGATTGCCTCAAGGACTTGGGACCTTTCCGTGGGTACCCAGTCCGGCTTCGCTTGAGCCCCCATGACTTCCCCAAAGCAAGTGTGAACGCGCTACTGCTTGAACAGAGAACTTGTTCAGCTCAATTTACGAAGCCAAGCTTTCTACTAATTTTGTTTTTAATCACTGGAGTGTTTTTTCTCCCTGTATAAAGACTTTACGTGCTTATTTATGGAAAAAAAAGTGTAAAAAATATATATTTAAAAGGAAACCATAATCCCAGCACTTGGAGATAACCCCTTCTGGTTTTCCGCATTTGCACACATATATTTATAAACATAATTGAGCTCACTCTAAGTACACGATGTTGTGCTGTGCTTGTTTCACTTAATGCCACTTCACGAGCATTTTTCCTGTTGTTTAAAAACTCCCAAAACATGCTGTCATTAAAAATTATAACGCCACAGGGCGCCTGGCTGGCTCAGTCAGTAGAGCATGTGACTCCCAATCTTGGAGTCATGAGTTTGAGCCCATGTTGGGTATAGAGGTCACAATACATAAAATATAAGGCCTCAAGGTACCAGTATATAAAACTACCTACACCCCATCTGAAGGTTGGACAGTAGGCCCAATAACTAACATTGTAGGTGACCATTCCTCAGCCCTTTGGATAATCTCCTGTGAGCCGATGCTAGAATTGCAATTGCTCCTTGAAACTGAAGATTTTTTTTTATTTTTAAAAAGATTTTATTTATGTATTTGACAAAGAGAAACCCAGTAAGAGAGGGAACACAAGCAGGGGCAGAGGGAGGGGGAGAAGCTGGCTTCCTGCCAAGCAGGGAGCCCAGTGCAGGGCTCAATCCTAGGACCCTGGGATCATGACCTGAGCTGAATGAAGGTAGGTGCTTAACGACTAAGCCCCCCAGGCACCCAAATTTAAGATTTTTTAAATGGCCCCATCCCCTCCTCCCAAATCTCCCTCTTCGATGGGCAGCTAAAAAAAATAAACTACTTGACTTTTCACAATTTTGAATTGGAATTCTGGAAATCCAAAGTTACCCATACCAATACCAGTAAGTAAAACCCTCCATCTCTCCAGCAAACTTGACAGCTTTGTTACTGAGTATGCTGACCAAGTGCTAGATTTAGCTGGACCACATTCTATGGGTACCGCAGCTGAAAGGCTTTTTCTTTTCCTTTATCTCATGTTTAGGCCCAAGGTAATTGTGATTCACTAAAATTACTCACTGCAGACTGAGGGCGGAATTTAAAGCCCGATGGCTCCAAGGCCTAAGCTTGGCCTCTGATGGTCTGTGAGACCTGAAAGCAGCTCATGAAAGAGGTTCTTTTCTGTCAAATGGGGTTAATATTATTTTTTTATTTTTCTAATCTCTTTTTAAAAGATTTTATTTATGTGTGTATTTGTGATTGAAAAGGAGCAAGAGGGCACGGGCAGGGGGAGCAGCAGGCAGAGGGAGGAGCAGACTCCCTGCTGAGCAAGGAGCCCAATATAGGACTCGATCCCAGGACCCCAGGATCATGACCTGAGCTGAAGGCAGATACTTAACTGACTGAGCCACCTGGGCGTCCTCGGGTTAATATTATTAGTGGATGTTTGCAAAGATTGAAATGAGGCGGCATAAGTGAAAGCGTTGTGCACAGTGCACAGACCGTGGATTTGGTTGCGTTGTTACCATGACTCACTAGGCGGGAGGCCACGGAGATGCCCTAAATGTAACCACTTTGCTCTCAGGAGCCTCTTCTCTGCTCCAACGAGGCTGCCTGCCCCCGACCCCATGCCCCAGCACGCACCATTTTGGTGGCTCAAAGGGGGACAGCTAAAGTGATCCCGCAGCCTAAGCCGGGGAGCAGGCGGCCCTGACTGCTACCCGAGCCTTTGAAACTCATCTTGTTGCTTCTAAAAATCAGTTTCTTCAAGAGAAGGGAAAGCTGAGATATTTCATTCTTGGTGACTTTTCTCATCTTCTCCCCCCTACACCTCCAAACATGCCACACAACAGGGCTCTCCTTTGAGGGTGATTTCAGGGACAAGCCCACTTCGTACTTTAAAAAGACCTCTGTGCTCACCAGGAGTCCACTTGTTTGAGCCTTGTACTCCTGGCTTTTGAATCCTTCTAGAATCTGAGATGGTCAGACGTGGGACCGCATCTAGCTTCCTCATTATGAAGATAGGAGACTGAAGCCCAGAGGTGGCCCAGCGACACACGAACAGGGTCTTGATAAAGTCAAAGCTGACCTTTAACCTCCGTTTTCCCATGCCCTGGGCAGCTGGGTGTTCCTTCCAGGAAACAAAGAGCTGGAAAGTGCTTCCAAATACTGTGGTTCCTGTGTCGATGGCAAGAGTCCCCTCCCCCACAGCAGGCACTAGTGTGAGCTATTATGGGTCATTGGAAGAGAGTCCGGCATGCAGGCTTGGGGGACAGGTAGGGCTCAGGCAAGAGATGGGGAGGATAAGAAGATACCGTTTTGCTCTGGGCCGGCCCCGGTGGCCTCAGCTGGAAGTCCACTGTATAAAAACTTTGCTGGAAGAAACTCCCCCAACCAAACCCTTTCCAGGTAGCTGAGCTGTCAGGGTCTGTCTGCTCCGAGAGGCTGACTTGAAGGAGGCAGCCTGGTCACCCTGCCAGCCCTCGTTGGGTAGCCAGGCTCTTGGGCTGCAGGGGGTGGGCTCCCTGCCAAACCCTTGGCCAGACTGACTCCCATTCACCTCTCTACGCAGGGCAGGTCACTGGGGGACCTGGTGGAGGGCTCAGCAAGGACCTCTGCCTCCCTTCCAGAACCCCTGCTTCCTCCGAACACCAGGCTCTGCCCCACTCCCCACCCCTTCTCCCGCTGGCTTGCCTCCTGGGCCCCAGGCATCCGTGTCCCTCGTCCCGTCCTTGCCTGCAGAACTCGTTCTTGCTGTAAGCCTAGGTGAGCCAAGCACTCACTTCTGTAACCGAATATTTATCCCTCATTAGGGCTTTGTTCCCTTGGCTGTGTAAGCTTTGGGAACCCCCGGGTTGGACAGCTCAACTGTTTCTCTCTCTTTCTCTCTCTCTCTCTCTCTCTCTTTCTTTGGCTTTGTCTGTGTCTTTCCTTCTCTGTCTCCGTTTCCACCTTCCTCCTTTGAAGGAATCCTTTTCCTTTGGTCTCATTCTCCCTCTGCCCCCCATGACAATAAATGGGATATTAAGCCCACCCGTGAGCGCAGCGTTTACAGTAATTCTCCGCTCCATCTCCCACGTGCCAGCTCTGCTCCTTGGCTGATGGCCGCTCCCAGTTACCTCTCCCGAGACGGAGTGGGCTGCCAGCCACTAATCCTCTCCCCCTCCGAGCCACGGCAGACCAGTCTCTGGTGAGCAACATGCTCTTGTTTCCAAAAGAAAAGTGAGAAAGCACTTGTGTCCTCCCCTTGCTGTGACCTCAGCTTGCTGGATGGTCTGAAGGAGGTTGGGCAGGGACCACAGGGCTCAGAGAGAAGGGGCTTGCAGCCTGGCCCTGTCCACTGTACCAGGAATTGGATGGCTTCTCCCAGAGAGGCCTCTGGGCCACTTCTCCTGTCCCAGGGGGATGCCTCTGGATTCCGTCTGCCCTCAGAGAGGAGGCTTGTCAAACAACCCGCAGGCGCTCAGCCAGTCAGCACTGAGTTGAGCAAAGAACATTACAAAGGTTAAAAACCCTATTTTCAAACTCCACTTGCCATTTCTTCCTGGAACTGAATTTCTAATTTAATTTGAACTTAATTCTGATTCAGTTTCCCAGTGAATACCATCTGTTTGGTTGACATGAGACAATGAGGCTCGGCTCGACTCTCTGCTCCTCGGTGGTGTGGCCATGGGGCTGAGGCTGAGGGTTCTGGAGAGACATGAGTCTTCTCACTGTTCCCCTCCTCCCCCACTTCCTGTGTTTCTTCTGGAGCTGCTTCTAGTGCCTGCTCTTCAGGACGCCGTGAAGAGAGGATAGCATCTATGATATTCTATAATATTCTATGATATTCTATATTCGAATAGCATCACCCAGCAACAAAATGGAACTAATGCGACGGCCGGGCCCCTAGAAGGCACTCGAGTGTTAGCTACCTACATGACTCCTTTTTCCTTTCCTCTGTTTCTCTCATCTTCTCCCTTCCGTTCCTCTTTCCCTCTCTTTTACCTGACTCCCCGCCCCGTCGGGGGAGGGTGCCCTCCCTCCACAGACCCGGATGGTGAGGTGTGCCTGCTTCCCCAGGCCTGAGCCAACACCAGGCAGAGGGGGGCCCCCTGCCTCTTTGCCTGTTGCCCCCTCTCCTCCTGCACTGGGCCATGATACGGGGGCCTGAGGGCCCTCAGGAGGAGGCAGCCCGTGAGGCAGGCCAGGGGCAGGTTGGCAGGAAGAGGGAAATGTCAGCGCTTGCTTCACATCCTCTGGGTCTGTGCCCCGAGTTCCTTTTGTTGGTTTCAGAACACATTTTTTTTTTTTTTCCCACAAAAAGTTCTCATGTTCCCCTTTCTCTGGTGCGGCAATTCCCAGTCATTTCCTGCCCAGAAATTACGCCGTGATGACCATGAGGCTGCATGGTGTCCGTCCCTGAGGGGACCAGCCTCAGATCCCACACGTCTGCGTGAGGCACCCTGAGGGCTGGGACCTGGCTCCTGGGGACAGGCACCCCTTCAGCTTTTGGGGGAGCACTCACAGGTCAGAGTCTGTATTTCCTCATCTCCCCTGAAAGCTCCCCACTCCCCGCCCCCTGACAGCTGTGGGTCACCCCCCTGCATGCACACACCCCCTCCACAAGCCTCGCTCCCTCCACCTCGGTCTTTCCAAAGGGGCACATCCTCTCTCTGTCGTTCTGCCCTCCAGATGAAGTCCACGTTCTTTAAAGGGGCTTATAGGGTCCCTTAGAATCTAGGCCTTGCTTCCTCTCCCCTTTCCTTCCCCATTCACCTGGCCAGTTCCTACATATTCCTCAAGACCCAGCCCAGGTATCCCCATCTCCAGAAAGCCTTCCCTGACTGGACCTCCACCCCAGTCTGTTTTTTTATCTGCTTTCCTACTGGACTGTGAGCAGCTGAAAGCAAGGGAGTCTGTCTTCCTCTCCGTATTTCCAACATGGTGGCACATGACCGCAGTGTCACCGAGCCAAGCCCCACCTTCAGGGGACCCCTCCTTTGCTGGGGCCCAGGCTTTTGCAGGAAGCACCTCTTGCGATGGAGAGGAGCCCCGAGTCGGCCTCAGGTGTGAAGGCCTGGGCTGAGGGCTCCCAGTGCGGTTGCCCAGTATGTCCCTCCTTAGCCCGGAGGGCCCCACCACGCCCTCCACTTCCTCTCATTGTGCCTCCCTTCCTGTTTAGCTAGACTGTTAGGCTGGGGACATTTTTCCTCCTCCCTTTGAGGACCTGCCTGAATGGAGCGCTCTCTCCATTGCCTCTCCCCTGACATCTCCCAGACACCCGTCTCTGATCCCCTGGTGGGCTCCAAAGTCAACAGACTTGGGTTCAAACCCCAGCTCTCCTCATTTAGCTTTGTGATGAGAGGCAGGGGCCTCGTGTCTGTGAACTTGTTTCCTCATCTGTAAAAGAGAACTAGTAACATAGCCCTCACGGGACCATGAGGGTGTAATGAGCAAAGGATGTCCGCACTCCTGGGAAGTGTGAGCTGTGTGTGTCATCCTGGCCTGCTGGTCTGGGGGGTCTGAGAAGAGCCCAGCTGGACGCTCACTGGATGCCTGCAAGTCCAAACATCCTGTTCTTTCTGAACTCCTTACTGGAGAAACAGGGGAAGAGCTATTCTTTTTTTTTTTTTTCCTACCCATATCGGGTAACACAAAAAAACACAAGTCCGGCTGGGTTGAGCGGCTTGAGTCTGGTGTTTAGGAGCTAATCCGAGCTGCTGAGCAGGGTGGCGGCTCCCTTCCTGGATTAGGACTGATTCTGTGGGAACCGGACCACCCCTGAGGCAGGAGGGCGGCCCTGATGGCTCCCCGGGGCCTGGGCCTGCCTCGGAGCCCCTTGCTCCTGGGGAAGGGGGGCCCTGGGCTCACATCCTCCCCACCCCTCCTGCCTCCTCCTTCCCTGCAGGTGAACTTCCGCAGCCCCCGGAGTGGCCAGAGGTGCTGGGCTGCGCGGACCCAGGTGGAGAAGCGACTGGTGGTGCTGGTGGTGCTTCTGGCGGCAGGACTGGTGGCCTGCTTGGCAGCGCTGGGCATTCAGTACCGGACAAGTAGGTGCCTCTGTGTTTCGTCGTGGGCTTGACTCGCTCCTGCCCTCGGCTCTGTCCCCTGGGGCCAGAGGGCTTCTCTGCTCAAGCCAGGGCTGGCCTCCAGGGCTGAGATGAGAGCGTGGCCCGGCCGGCTCGGTGCTGAGTTGGGCTGAGACGTGGGAGCTGGACGGCGTGGGTGGTGCAGAGGTTTGGGACAGGAGTCCACACAAACACTGGCCCAGCAATTTATTGTCTGTGTCAACTCAGACAGGTCACTTCATCTCCCACAGCCTCTGTCCGCTCTCCTGTGAATGGGGAAAAATGGGGCCAGATTTGGGGCTGGCCCTGAGGATCAGAGATCATGTCTGTCACACGCCTGGTGCGTCCAAGGACTTCTGGAGTCTTAGCTCTGGGTGCTGTCATTGTTCCGATGTGAGCTGACGAGGCGCCATCCTTAGTTCCAACAGAAAGCAATAATAGCTTCCGTTTACTTAATACTTTCCATGGACCAAACACCACACCTCTTCTTTACAAACACGATCTCGTTTCCTCCTCACAGCCACCTTGTGAGGTGTGGTTACTTTTGACCCCATTTTACATCTGAGGAAGCTGAGGCGGGGAGACTAGGTGACTTGCTCAAGGTGGCTGGTGCGCCAAGAGAGGGGGCAGCTGGTTCTCAACCAAGGCTGGCCGGCCCCACCTGCCTTTGTCATTGTGGTGCACCTGTGTGTGTTAGAACCCCCCGAAGAGTGGACCTGCCACGGCCCAGCTGGCCTCCGTGGGCCTCATGTGTCCACGGTTGTCATCACATCCTGGGTCCGGTCTTGTCGTGCAGTATGGTAGGGCCGGGCCGATCCTGCCCTCTGGGGTCTGGGGTTGGCTCTTTGCGTCTGGCTGAGAGTATCCAGCCGAGTACCTCATGCAGAGTTGATGTTCAGTAAGCACTCGTGGAACTGGAAAGGGCGGAGCCAAGTTAAACAACAAGGATGGGGGGTCCGGCCAATTCCAGGATGTCTCGTACCCTTGTGCCCAAACAGCTGGCTTTCCCGTGGCAGGTGGTCCGTCTGGTGGAGCCGCCTCGGGGGCCTTTGCTCGGGGTCCAACCCCACCAGCTCGGTCACCTGGTCACCTATCCCATCAGAGAGGTTATGACCCTTCCCAGGATCTGGGCACATTCACCCCAGGCTTTGCTGTGCCTTCCCCATTATAAAGGTGCTGGCCTGCATGGGTGGCCATGCTAGACTGGGTGGGGAAAGGAGTTTGAGGGCCTGGAGGGAGGGCAGGACGTCCCCTCAGTCATCCTTACATCCACCTATGTCAGGCACTCCAGCAGCCAGTGCTACCTTGAGACTGCCCCAGGAGTTCCCAGAAGCGAGAAGGGAACCCCCGAGGGCTGGATCCTAGAGCTCAGGCCCACGGATGGGGTCCACAGGAAGCAGCCTTGCTTCGGCCTCTATCCCGGCCCCCTCTGGGCCACAAGAGAGTGTTCCCCAGCCTGGACCAGGATGAAAGGAGCTCTCCCCCAAAACCCCCACCAGGGTGACTCTGGGCCGGGGATCTCATGAGCCCTGAGCCAACCATGTGTCTTCATTGGCTACCTTGGCCTGGGACAGCAGGGACCACCCCAGATTGACAGTAACCTCACGACAGCCAGCAGCCGCCGGCATTGGCCACACCTGAGCAAACATCAGGCTAGGTAGAGCACATTCTCCGCTGGTACTGAGAGACCCATCTCAAAGTCATGTCTAGGCCCCTAAATACCTCTTTGTCTACTTTCCTGCCACACCCCCTTTCCAGAAACTTGCAGGCGCTTTACAAACTGGCAGTAAAACACACAGATTCTCCCAGAAAATATTCTTCAGTGTCTTACTCAGTGTTGGGACCCAGCACTGTCCAGACGAGTATCTATGGACCAGGTCTGGGGCCGTTCCTCTTTCTCAACTGGTCACACACATCCTTAGAGGAAGAAATATTTTCTGCCTGTGCAGGTGGTGACCAAGGGCTGGGCAAAGCTCCTCTCATTCATTCATTCATTCATTCAACACACAAGTACTAGACAGCTGCTAGGTGCCAGGTACAATGCTGGTCGAAGGAGATAGGAATGCAGGTACGGTGCTGGTCTTACGATCCAGCTCGCGTTCCAGTTGGGGAGGGAGACAGCCATGACCTAGCACAGTCTGCACCCGGAGAGCACACAGCCAGGCAGCCAGCCGAGGGGCGCAGCAAGGAATGAGGGTCTGGGAAAGTTTCCCTGAGGAGTTGGAGCCTGGGCCGAGTTTTGAAGGTGCTGACCTGATGTTGATGAGGGAGGCCTAGAAACAAGTAATTGATCAACTATGCCGGATCAGGAATTGCTGGTTAAAGGATTTATAAACCACTAAGCAGTTAAACAACCCAGTATCACTTAGGCATCACCTTGGGGCCTTGCTCTGTTCTTAGCAGAGTCGGGACCCATCAGGCCTTTCGGGAGACTGGTTCCTCTTTTGTTTTTAAACTCAAGTCCCCTTACGGTAACGTCAAAAATCAATCGGCCCATGTCCCTCCTTGTCTCACTGTCTCACACACACACACACACACACACACACACACACACACACGCATGCCATTTCTGATAAGCCTTGTTCCCGGGGCATCACCCTCTTGCAGTCTGTCTCTGGGACATTCCCAGCACCACGGTTTGACCAAGCCCAGCTTCCTGCAGTTTGCTATATAAAAACAATAGACATTCTTCTCCCTTCCCAAATATGAAGTTCTCTCATAGTAGTGACTAGGCTTTTTAACGACACAGAAATTCTCTTCCCCCACCCCTGAAGATTCTGGTACGTTTTCCCGCCTGGGGAGTGGGCAGTGCAGCTCTGATAGAGATGATGTCCTCTAGAGATGCTTCAGTGACAGCACACCCCCGCCAGTTGCTTTCCGTGTTCGTGCCTGTCAGGTCAGTCATTTGTGATGGTTGTACGGTCCGCTCCAAACAAGTAATCCCCTCAGATAAAGTGAGCTTGGTTTTTGTGCTGCCGTGTGGCTCCGCTGAGCCTTTCGTCAGCCTGCCAGATGTTGTGCCTGCCGTCAACGTGAGAAAGCCCACAGGCCACCCCAGCCCGGGCTGGTTCCGTGTTTCCCTGCCAGAACCACGCATCCTTTCCTGCTTTCTGAAGGTTGGCCCGGGGACATCAGGCCCAGCCATGAAGGTGTCTACCATCGCTGTGATGACATCAGGCCCGCTGTGCTTCCTCGCTACTAGATGGGGAAACTGAGGCTCAGTGAGACAAGGTCACCTGCACAAGGCCCACAGCTGGAATCAGAAAGCTGGGATCTGAACCCAGGTCTAAGAGCCTCCAGCCCTCGCCCCGCCATACTCCTCCCTGTGCGGTAGGAACACTGAACTTGCCAGAAGGGCCACACCAGCCCCCGATGGGACTGGCAAAGAGGCAGAGAGAAAAACAAGGAACCCGGCCTTGGAGCTGCTTCAGCCTTGGCTCTCCCACTCGGCCATGTGGCCATACCCCATTCATGCACACAGAGCCTCAGGGCATCACGCCTCTATCTGATGTCTGTGGTGAGGCCTGAATGAGATAACGAATGTGAGACAAGTCTCTCTTGTTGCCTGTGTCAGCTGAGGTCCTGGCTGGCCTGTATTTTTTTTTTTTTTTTTTAAAGATTTTATTTATTTATTTGAAAGACAGAAATCACAAGTAGGCGGAGAGGCAGGCAGAGATAGAGGAGGAAGCAGGCTCCCTGCTGAGCAGAGAGCCCCATGCGGGGCTCGACCCCAGGACCCTGGGATCATGACCTGAGCCGAAGGCAGAGGCTTTAACCCACTGAGCCACCCAGGCGCCCCTGGCCTGTATTCTTAATCTCGAGACTGAATCTCCTTCCACTTTGGGCTGAGCCCCCATCAAGGCTGCCCAGTTTGGTTCCTTTGCTGGAGCCCGCCGCCCAACCCCGAAGCAGGGGGCTGGACCTCTGGCCTTCTAAGAGCCCTCCCGCCTCTGCCCCATGTCCTATGAGAGAACCCGCTCCGACGAAGTGGATTCATGGGAGGCTCTTGTAGTATTTGGCAGCCTTCCCCACTGCCCACCTGCACCGACTACCATTCCTCCTCTGGGAGGCACCTAACAGATGGGGATCCCTGGGCCCGCTCATCATCGCTGGCATCACGCCCCTCCAGGCCCGTAGGAGACGGAGCAGAGAGAGGATGGGGCTTGTACCCCACTGGCCATTGAACAAGCTACTTAGCTTCTCTGTGCCTCAGTTTCCTTGTATATAAAAATGGCTGTAAGCAAAATGGTCTGTTCAGTTTGTTCCATTTTTATTTCCTTGAGAGTCAGTGAGATAACTCTCTTGCCTTGTACTCAGAGGGAATTATTTTTCAGTTTCTTCTCTTCATTACAGGCTGTCCTTTGCCCTAAGTCCTCGTACCAAAATGTCTTCATCACCCATTTGTCTTGGACTAAATACAAGTCAGTTTATGTTTCCAGAATGACAAACATTTCTCCTCTGGTGGTGATTTAACTTTTCTTATAAAATGTTTATATCGGGGCGCCTGAGTGGCTCAGTGGATTAAGCCGCTGCCTTCGGCTCAGGTCATGATCCCAGGGTCCTGGGATCGAGCCCCACATCGGGCTCTCTGCTCAGCAGGGAGCCTGCTTCCCTTCCTCTCTCTGCCTGCCTCTCTGCCTACTCGTGATCTCTGTCTGTCAAATAAATAAATAAAATCTTTAAAAAATAAAAAAATAAAAAAAATAAAATGTTTATATCTCCAGCTAAATTATCAGCTCCTGAAAGAAAGGACTATGCCTTTTATATCCTCCACCACACATACGCCCGCCCCCCAACACAATCACCACTCAGTAAAGAACCTGGAAGAGACTCAGTTATTACGTTGTTGAATGAATGAATGCATGAGCAAGTGGATGAACTTGTGGAACATCAGGGAATAATAACTTTAAAAAATGAATAATTATGGAAGGAAGGACTGATTAAGAGAAACACCTTGGTTCTGGGTACTTTTCAAGCCACAGAAAGGATTTTAGGTCGCTAAACAGAAGTCTTCTTTTACAAGCCAGGAAATTATAAATCTACTGAAATCATTTCTCTGTAGAAGTCTGGGGACCATCTAGCTCCAGTTGTGTTCGGTCGGGGCTGGGGCGGGGACATGGTACCCCAGGCCACCCGCACTATATTCCCACAGCCTTCTCCCTGCCCTTCACCAGCCTCTTGTCCTTGACCCCTGCCAGGAACCCCCACGGTGTGCCTCAGTGAGGCCTGCGTCTCAGTGACCAGCTCCATCTTGAGTTCCATGGACCCCACAGTGGACCCCTGCCAGGACTTCTTCACCTACGCCTGTGGCGGCTGGATCAAAGCCAACCCCGTGCCTGACGGCCACTCCCGCTGGGGGACCTTCAGCAACCTCTGGGAGCACAACCAAGCCATCATCAAGCACCTCCTTGGTAAGCAGCCCACGGGGAGACCCCTGAGTGGGCCGCGGAGGAGAGCGGCCAGCCGGACACCTGGCCAGGCCCGGCGGGAGGGTGAGCTTGACAGGATGGGCAAACCAGAGGGCTGAGAGTAGGTGAGCCCGGGTTAGACCGTCTGCCCCGTCAGTCATTGTGTGGTCCTGAGTGGGTTACTTGTCTCTGAACCTCAAGCTCTACAAAGATGGGACTCATAGACGGGGACGCGAGGCGCAGCGGAGGGGCAGAGTGGGTGCTGGTGTAACGGCATCATCGTGTGGTGACAGACGCTAGCAGTGAGTGCTGTGTGGCGTCTAGACTGGTCGAATCACTGTGTGGTACCCCGGAGCTGACATAACGTGCTGTGCCAGGTATATGTCAGTTTAAAAAAAAAAATGATTTTTTAAAAGGGACTACTACTACCGAAAGTCGAGAGTCTTAAGAACCGTGGAGCGCGCGTGTAAAGGGCTGGCGTGGCATGTGTGGTCCAGGGCAGGACCTGGGGTACGGGTCGCTGTGGTACTTGCTGCTGTGGCTTCAAGCTGCCGCCAAGGTGTGCCCGGCACAGGCGGTGAGCTGTGGAAGCTGTGAGCTGAGGGAATCAAGGCCGAGCACACTTGGGCAGGTTTTAGAGTTGTGAGCAGATGAAAGTTCTAGCAACATCTGTGGGAGGGCTGCCACCGCAGGCAGGAACATTCCTTGGCCTTGTGCTGCTCGGACTTGCGTGATAAACTGTCTGACTGAAGTTCTTCTCTTTGTACTTTGTTAGGCCTTCGGCACCTCTAGTCGATGCTGGTGTGGGTGGTTTTATCCTTAGGTTAGAGCCCCGTGTGTGTCTTGTTTGCAGAGTTATCCCTGGTTATTGTTGGTTGAATGAACACCCGCCTGTTGGGGTCGTCTGCACGTGAATTCACAACCACAAGCCGTAGGGCTCCCGGCTTGAGCCCTCTTGGCAGCCAAGACCTCCTCTGTCCCTCTCCTGCTGCACGGCCCCATCCTGGGACCCCAAATGCTGGGAGAGGCGAGATCATGAAAAGCCATCAGTGACTGAACAGATCCTTACTAGGTTTTTAAAAAACCTGCAAGATACTCAAAAGTACATAAAATAGGGATGCCTGGGTGGCTCAGTGGGTTAAAGCCTCTGCCTTCGGCTCAGGTCATGATCTCAGCGTTCTGGGACCGAGTCCCACATCGGGCTCTCTGCTCAGCAGAGAGCCTGCTTCCCCCTCTCTCTCTGCCCATCTCTCTACCTACTTGTGATCTCTCTCCGTGTCAAATAAATAAATAAAAACTTTAAAAACAAAAAATAAGTACGTAAAATATATGAAGATACCCCAGAGGGGACACATCTGCTCAAAGGGACAGAAACCTTCCTATGAGACAGTAAGAGATTCCTACTTGACAATTGCAAATTTCAGGCAACTGTGTCTTTTAGATGACAGTGGAAATGGGCAAACCAGGTTAGGGGACGTTTCTTTCCCACCCCAGCCCGTTCTGGGTGGGGGAGGGGCGCGCTGCCCAGTGAGACCCGCCCACCATTCTCTCTATTCTCTGCCCCCCACCCCTGCCCTCAGGCTTGTATCAGAGCTAGGTGGTACACAGAGGCGAGGGGGAGCCGAAGGAACCCTGTGTGTCTGGAACAGCAAAGCCCCTGCTTTATGCTCTCTAGGTGCCTTTGAAAGGGGGCACAGCCTTTTATTTCAGAACTAGAAGCTTAACAGGCAAATGTGTCTGGGGTAGCCAGACTGGAACTCAGGGATGTCCCTTCTGCAACACCTGAGGACAGCTGAGGGCTTGTCAGGGACCAACAACCCAAGCAGGAGGACAGTCCAAGCAGGATGACAAGATGGGCCAGAGCCCCTCCTTCGGTCACCAGGACCTGGGTTCAAACCCTGCCTCCTCCACTTTCTGTGTGATCTCGGGTGAATGACGTGACCCTCGGGACACCTTCATTCAATAGAGCCTCCTCCAGGTTATGAAAATAAAATGGGAAAAATGTAATTAAGGTACATTGCCTTGGCCTGGCGTACCGTGCTGGCTGCTGTGCGTGTGAGGGTGATAGGTATTCACCTTTGACCTTTGCATAGCACTTTACAGTTTACGGACCTTTGTGTCGATGTCCTCCTATTCGATCCTATAGGGCAGGAGTGAGGAAGGTATCGTTCGTCCCATTTGAGAGATGAGAACACTGATGTCCAGAGCCATCCTCGAGACAGGCTAGCAGGTGGCACAGATGGGACTTGTCCGACTCAGTCTGGGCCGTGTGTCCTTTCCACACCTCACACCCCCTCCTTCAGACCGATGGGCATGTATGGCTCCGTCCCCATCCTGCTGGCAGCATGGAGCGTGGGGGTCTGAAGGAAAGAGAGGAAGAAACTGATGTTTGTTGAGTGGCTGCCACTGTCCATGCTCTGTACCAGGCTCTTTCTGTCTCCTGCCTCCTTCATCCTCACTGCCTCCCTGGGATTTAGGAACCATTGTTCCCATGTCGTGGATAAGGAAACAGGCTCAGAGAAGTTAAGTGACCCTGCTGAGGAGACACTACCAGTCCGGCATGGAGAGGGGCTCCTGCCCGGGGAGAGCAGTTAGCACCGAGAGGGAATGGAGAAGATGGGCAGTCTTCTCTAACCTTCCAGTTAGGCCCAGGATTGGTCCTTGTGTGTGGTGCCTGTGGGTCCTGCTCCAAGGGGGACCTTGGGCCTTTGCCAGGACTGAGTCCATCCCCCTGCCCTGCCCCCCAGCCTGCAGGGCCCCAGAGGAGTGGGCTATGGTCCTGGGCTCTGGCCTTACCTCCATCCCGTCCCCAAGATTCAAGGTGTAGGTGGGGAGCTGTGCTCAGCTGGGCACGGAACAGCCAGAACCATGCGTTCGAGCCCCTGCCCCTGGGACCAGGGCCTGGTGGCATCAGGAGGCCAGACTGCAGGGTTTTGAAGTCAGGCCGCCCTGGCATGCCAGCTTATCACTCCTATAGCCTTGGACAAGTGACCTGGCTCCTCTCCAAATTATTATCTGTAAAATGGGGATAATGGTGCCATCAGACTCAAGATTGCCGTGAGTACTGGCTTGTGTGTGCTAGGTCCCCGTGCTCAGCACGGATCCTGGCACCTCATGAGCACCCAGCCGAGCAGAGCTGGTGTACTGAGTGTACTGCTCAGTGTGCTGAGGGAGCTCCAGCCCAGACCTCTCCCAAAAAGCTGTGGGACCACAGACAGACTCCCCAGGCTCCTGAACTCGAAGAGCATTAAGGGGAATGTTCTACGTATTAGTAAGGTGATCGAAGAAACCTAAGAATTACGTATTTCTCATGAAGGCCCTGATGTGGACCTACTTACCAGGGAATGAGGTACAGGGCATATCCATGACCACACTAGGCTGTTTCCTTGAATTATTTTATTGAAGCCATGGATGAATATCCCCATTATACAGAGGAGACTCACAGATACTCATGAAGTGATAACACTTAGCTGAGATTTGGCCCCAGAGCTGGGGGACGTCGAATGTGCCTTCTTTTTCCACCGACTCCCCTGAGTTAGACTGACCATGTGGAGGCCACAGAGCGGCCCAGAGCTACAATTCGCCAGGCTCCTTTCCCCAGGAGCTGCTTGGTGAAGCTCCCCAGTTTAGATGGGATCTGGCCAGGGCCAGATGAACATAGTAGGTGAGGTCAGCCCCAGGTCATTCTGACCAGGAGCTTCCCCAGAAGGCATATCCCAGAGTCCCCTACCCGCCAGGCTCACTCCTGGGAACGAGTCTGGAAATGGCCCCTCGCCTCCCCTCAGGGCCTTGATACCTGAGACTTTGGCACCGGGAACCCCCTAAAGGGGCAGGAGGCAGGTGAGTGGGTGACAGAAAATGCCGAACAGAATGCCAATGCATTCCTGGGCTCAAGGCCAGGTTGGTTTCAGCTTCCCCAAGACACAGGAGTCAGCCAGCAGGTCCGGCGGGGGTGGGGGGAGGGCTGGAGCTGCTGGGCGTTGCAGTGTGCCCGGGGGTACCCAGACTGTCCAAGCTGGCCTGGGGTGGGCTTCTCTGGCAGGAGAGAGAGCGTTTGGAGTGCGGGTGAGGACTGTGTCACCAGGCCAGGCAGAACAGCTATAACCACCAGCTGTGGGGGCAGGACCTCGGACAAGCCACTCCTTTCTCTGAAAGGTGAATAAATTCACAGGGGCCCCCTCAGAGGAAATCTGGGCAGATCTGTGGCCGGTGGACTGAGCTCTGCCAAGTCCCCCCTGGGGCAGCTCCTTGCAGCCCGCTGGCTGGGAGGCGTGACCTCAGCTGCACGAGCAGAGATGCTCACCCGAGAGACACTCTGCTGCCCCCCCGCCCCGGGTTGCCGGCTTGGACTGTCCTCGTGGGCCTCCGGGAGACAAGCGTGTGGCCTCACTTCATCAGGGCAAGGATGCAGCGGGACCTCTCACCCTAAGGCTGGGCCTTCCCGCCAGCTTGTGCTCTTAACACAGACTGATCTGCTGTCTAGACTACCTGCCTCGCTGCTTCTGGTCCTGTAGGACTTTCCTCAAACCTGCTTCCTCTGAGATGCCCCCTGAGGCTACCAAAGGGCTTCTCTGGGCTCGAGTTACAGTTCTGTTTTATGTGTCTGTTCTACATACTGTGCTTTCTTTCGTTAAAAAAAAAAGATTATTTGAGAGACAGAGTACAACCAGGGGGAGTGGCAGCCAGAGGCAGAGGGAGAAGCAGGCTCCCTGCTGGTCTGGGAGCCTGATGTGGGGTTTGATCCCAAGACCCCAGGATCATGACCCGAGCCAAAGGCAGACACTTAACCGACTGAGCCACCCAGGCGCCCCTGTACTGTTTTCTATTGTAAGATTAATGCGTGCAAAATTAATGCCTGGTTTTTATAATAATTTGAACATCATGGATTTCACAAGGACTTCATGGTCTCCCTTCCATGTAGCCCAGCGCCAGTCTGCCGGAGAAATGGAGACAGAACCATTCCATCAGCATTCAATCTGTTCATGTCAGTGACTTGGCAACTAATCCTGTCACCCTGTGCCATCTCTCCTACTTTTATTCTGATTTGTTTTTCTAGTAGTTGCTATCCAGCTTCTTTTCTTCTCCCTCTGGACAAGATCTGTGACCCCATGCTTTCTGTTTGGTACCGTGTCTGCAGCCGCGTGCCCCTCTTTCCCATTCCAGGAGAGGCAGGGGGTGTCCGGGGCTTCTCCGGGGTGGCCAGTCTGCTCGGGTGCTACCTCCGGTTTTCCAAGCCAGCCTGCAGGAAAGGAAAGGCGCAGTGCTCAGGACCCTGTCCCAGCCTCAGCCACTCACTCGTGTGACTTTGGACACGTTACTCAACCTCTTGCCTCTAAATTGGGCGTGATACTAATAGCACTCGCGGGTCACTCGCGGGTGGAAACTGTTAGGACCCAATGCACACACACAGCCACACCCACACACAGAGAAAGGAGTTCCTTCTCTCAGGGAAGCCTGAGAAGGCTTGGGTTCAAATTCCAGCATGTGACGTATTAGCATTACCTCGCAGGCAAGTTCCTTCCTCTCCCTGGGCCTCGTTTTCTTTCCCAGTGAATGGGGTGATAGTCTGACCTCAGGGTGCTGATGGGGTACTGAGAAGAGCTCAGCCCGGGCTGGGCCTGTTGTAGGCACCAGTAGTGGTAATGGTCTTATCATTATTTTTGTTCCTCTGCAGAAGAAGGGGCCTCGTTTATCAGCAATCCCCACTTCCTCTCACAGGATGGGGCTCCTGAGGCCTGCGGCGACTGCCTGAACCAAGTCTATGGTTTTTATCTAAGACAAGGGCTGGTCTCGCCCTGATGTGGAGTCCCGCGTGCTCCAGGCCAGACGGTGCTGCGGTTGCACTGGGATCGCAGAATTTCCGGGAAGCTCCATCCCCGCAGCCCGCCCAGCTGCTGGGTGTTTCCCTTCCTCCCAGGGAGTGGTGTGGAAGAGGGTGTTCCACTGAAAACTCCCAGGGGAAGAAGTGGGCGGATCAGAGGGTATGCTGTCTTTCCTCTTTCGGACTTTGGGGAAGTGACAGCGGAAGTCTCTGGAACTCAGGGACCCCGGAAGGAAGTAGCCCCAGCAATCGGGAGCCCTGTTGTCTGGCCCTGGGCTGCCAAGTTATCCTCATACCTTGGGGGCCTTGGAAGTGCCACCATATTCAAAACGTGGCCCTCCAGCTCCATCCTGGGAGCTGCGCTGTTGATGGCGCCTGGCCTGCTCCCATGGAACCTTCTTCTGGGAAGTAAATGCGAGGAGTCTCCAAGGAGACCAGGGTTTTCCTCAGAAGAAAACTGTATGTGACTGATTTCCCTTTGAATCAAAGCCTCCTCCTCAGACTGATGTGATTGGTATCTTTCTCTGTGGAGCTCCCAGAACATTCCATCATTCATTCCTTCATTCCACAATTATGTATGGTACACTGGCTATGGGCCAGCCATCACTAGGTGCCGGGATGGCGTGAGGAATAAGACAGCCTTTCCTTGTGGGGCCTGCATTCCATCAGGGGAGACAGACCGTAAAAAATAAATGAGTAAATAAGGCGGCTGCAAAGAGTTAGGGCTTTGAAATGAGTTGAGTAGGAAGCAAGCCTGGGAAGGGAGGAGGCCGCTGCAGACACAGCAGTCTGGAGGGCTGGGCCTTCAGAACAGGAACGTTGGGGCAGAAACTGGAATTAGTTGTGAGAGAATAGACCACATGGATGGGGCAGAAGGACAGGAACAAGGGGGAGAAGGGGCAGGACGCAGACGGGAACTGGAGGCCCACAGCGAGGGCAGGATTTCTCAACTTTTTTCATTCTTGCCCCCTGCCTAAAATTCTTTTCTGTCTTACCTAATTTTTTAATTCAATTTTTTAAAAAAGGTTTTTATTTATTTGAGAGAGAGAGACAGTGAGAGAGAGCATGAGAGGGGAGAAGGACAGAGAGAGAAGCAGACTGTCTGTGGAGCTGGGAGCCCGATGCAGGACTCGATCCTGGGACTCCAGGACCATGACCTGAGCCGAAGGCAGTTGCTCAACCAACTGAGCCACCCAGACGCCCCTAATTCAATTTATTTAAGTAAATAAAAACAGTTCACCCATTTCTCTAACCCCCCCCCAACAACTCCAGCAACTGCTAATCTGTTCTCCTTATCTGTGAGCTTGGTTTTTGTTGTATATGTATGTATTTTTTTAATTCCACATGTAAGAGAGATTATACATTATATACAATATACACAATATATACAATATATACAATATACAATATATATATTTGTCTTTCTCTAACTTCCCCCAATTACAAAAATATCTTTGAGGTTCATCCTTGATGTCACAAATGGCAAGATTTCTTTCTTTTTTATGGACAAATAGTAGTCTTCTGTGTGTGGGGGGGGTGTGTGCCACGTTTTCTTTATTCATCTGTCAGTGGGCACTTAGGTTGGTTCAGTATCTTGGTTGTTGTAAACACTGCTGCCTGGGGGTGCGGATACATTTTCAAGTTAGTTTTTTTGTTTCCTTGGGGAAATACCCAGCAGGAATTATAGGGAAGTTCTACTTTAAATTTTTCAAGGCGCTTCCATATTACTTTTTTTTTTTTTAAAGATTTTATTTATTTGACAGACAGAGATCACAAGTAGGCAGGCAGAGAGAGAGGAAGGGAAGCAGGCTCCCTGCTGAGCAGAGAGCCCGACGTGGGGCTTGATCCCAGGACCCTGGGATCATGACCCGAGCCGAAGGCAGAGGCTTTAACCCACTGAGCCATCCAGGCGCCCCTACTCTTTTTTTTTTTAAAGATTTTATTTATTTTTTTGAGAGAGAGAGAGAGAGACAGCAAGAGGGAACACAAGCAGGGGGAGTGGGAGAGAGAGAAACAGGCTTCCTGCTGAGCAGGGAGCCCCATGCAGGGCTCGATCCCAGGACCCCAGGATCATGACCTGAGCCGAAGGCAGACGTGTAATGACTGGGCCACCCAGGCGCCCCTCCATGCTACTTTCCATAGAGGCTGAGCAATTTACATTCCCGCCAACACTGCACAAGGGTTTCTTTTCCTCTACACCCTCTCCAACATTTGTCCCTTGTCTTTTTGGTATGAACCATTCTAACAGGTGTGAGGTGATACCCCACCGTGGTTTTGGTTTGCATTTCCTGATGACTAATGATACAGAACATCTCGTGTACCTGTTGGCCATCTGTATGTCTTTGGAAAAATGATCAGATCGTCTTCCCGTCTTTTAATTAGATTTTTTTTCTTTGTTGTTGAGTCATATGAGTTCTTTATATATTTTGGATACTAGTCCCGTAGCAGATGTATGATTTATAAATATTTTCTCCCACTCACTAGATTGTCTTTTCATCTTATTGATGGGTTCCTTTGTTGTGTAGAAGCTTTTTAGCTGGATGTAGTCCCATTTGTTTATCTTTACTTCTGTTGCTTTTGGTGTCAGATTAAGAAAGTCATCAGCAGGGGTGCCTGGGTGGCTCAGTGGGTTAAAGCCTCTGCCTTCGACTCAGGTCATGATCCCAGCATCCTGGGGTCGAGCCCCACATCGGGCTCTCTGCTCAGCAGGGAGCCTGCTTCCTCCTCTCTCTGCCTGCCTCTCTGCCTACTTGTGATCTCTCTCTGTCAAATAAATAAATAAAATCTTTAAAAAAAAGAAAGTAATCAGCAACACTGAAGTCAAGGAACTCACCACCTATGTTTTCTTACAGGAGTTTTATGGCTTGAGGTATGATGAACGTTCAAGTCTTTAATCCAGTTTGAGTTAATTTTTACATGTGACATGAAGTAGGGGTCCAGCTTCCTTCTCCTGAGTGTGGCTGTCCCAATTTTCTCCATACCGCTTACAGAAGAGATTGTGCTTTTCCCAGCAAATAGTCTTGGCTCCTGTGTCATATATTAATTAGCAATGCATTTCTTTCTTTCTATCCTATTCCATTGATCTCTGTGTCTGTTTTTACGCCACTACCATAATGTCTTAATTACTATAGCTTTGTAATACAGCTTGAAGTCAGGGAGTGTGAAGCCAGCTTTGTTTTTCTTTCTTAAGATTGCTATGCCTAGGGGCGCCTGGGTGGCTCAGTGGGTTAAAGCCTCTGCCTTCGGCTCAGGTCATGGTCCCGGGGTCCTGGGATCGAGCCCCACATCGGGCTCTCTGCTTGGCAGGGAGCCTGCTTCCTCCTCTCTCTCTATGCCTGCCTCTCTCCCTACTTGTGATCTATCTGTCAAATAAATAAATTAAATCTTTAAAAAAAAAAAAAGATTGCTATGCCTAGGGGCCCCTGGGTTGCTCAGTCAGTTAAGCTGCTGCCTTCTGCTTGGGTCATGATCCCCGCAGCGGGCTCCCTGCTCAGCAGAGAACCTGCTTCTCCCCCTCCCTCTGCCTGCTGGTCTGCCTACTTGTGCTCTCTCTCCATCTCTCTAATAAATTAATTAATTAATCTTTTTACCAAAAAAAAAAAAAAGATTGCTATGCCTCAGGGCACCTGGGTGGCTCAGTCATTTAAGCCTGACTTGGACTCAGGTCATGATCTCAGGGTCTTGGGATCAACACCCGCCCCCCACGTCGAGCCCCACATCAGGCTCCATGTTCAGCAGAGAGTCGGCTTGTCCCTCTGCCCCCCTCTCCCAGCTCGTGCTCTTTCTCTTTCTCAAGAAATAAATAAAATCTCTCTCTTTTTTTTTTTTAAGATCTTATTTATTTATTTGACAGACAGAGATCACAAGTAGGCAGAGAGGCAGGCAGAGAGAGAGAGGAGGAAGCAGGCTCCCTGCTGAGCAGAGAGCCGGATGTGGGGCTTGATCCCAGGACCCTGGGATCATGACCTGAGCCGAAGGCAGAGGCTTTAACCCACTGAGCCACCCAGGCGCCCCTAAATAAAATCTCTTTTAAAAAAAACCGATTGCCATGGCTCTTCAGGGTCTTTTATGGTTTGACACAAATTTTAGTATTGTTTATTGATTTTTTTTTTTTTTAAGATTTTATTTGAGGGCACCTGCATGGCTCAGTTGGTTAAGCGACTGCCTTCAGCTCAGGTCAGGATCCTGGAGTCCAGGGATCGAATCCCGTATTGCTCTCTTTGCTTGGCAGGGAGTCTGCTTCTCCCTCTGACCCTCCCCTTTCTCATTCTCTCTCTCTCTCTCTCTCAAATTAATAATAAAATCTTTTTAAAAAAAATATTATGTTTGAGAGAGAGAGAGAGAGAGAGCACCAGCAGGGGGAAGAGGGAGAAGCAGGGACCCCCCCCATGACAACATGGGGCTCCATCCCGGGACCCTGAGATTGTGACCTGAGCCGAAGGCAGATGCTTAACTGACTGAGCCACCCAGGTGCCCCTGTTTGTTCTATTTCTGTAAAAAATGCCATGAGAATTTGATAAGGATTGCAATGAATCTCTACATTGCTTCAGGCAGTATGGACATTTCAACAAAATTACCTCTTCCAATCTGTGAGCACAGAATATCTTTCCATTTATGTGTCTTCTCCAGTTTCTTTTTTTTTTTTTTTTAAGATTTTATTTTTTTATTTGACAGAGATCACAAGTAGGCAGAGAGGCAGGCAGAGAGAGAGAGGGGGAAGCTGTTCCCTGCTGAGCACAGAGCCTGATGCGGGGCTCGATCCCAGGACCCCAAGATCATGACCTGAGCCAAAGGCAGAGGCTTAACCCACTGAGCCACCCAGGCGCCCCCCACTGTAACCACTTTTTGAGAGTTTTCATCATAAATGGATGTTGCTTTTATGCAGTCAGATGTTTTTTCTTCATCTATTGAGAGGATCAAATGATTTTTATCCTTCATTTTGGTAATGTGGTACATTCCATTGACTTGTGGACATTGAGCCATTCTTGCATCCCTGGAATAAATCCCACTTGATCGTGGTGTATGATCCTTTCAATGGCTTATTGAATTCTGTGTGCTGATATATTGCTGAGGATTTTTGCATCTATGTTCATCAGGGATATTAGCCTATAATTTTCTTTTCTTGTGTCTTTGGTTTTGGTATTGGGGTAATGTTGGCCTTGCAAAAGAAATTTGGAAGAATTCCCTCCTCTTCTGTCTTTTGGAAGAGTTTGAGAAAGATTGGTATTAATTCTTTGTTGAACGTTTGGTAGCACTCATGTCTGGTCCTGGACTTCCATTTGTTGAGAGATTTTTTGGGGACCGATTCAATCTCCTTACTAGTAGTTGGTCTGTTCAGATTTTCTGTTTCATCATGATTTTGTCTTGGTAGGCTGTATATTTCTGGGAGTTTACCCATTTCTTCTGTGTTGTCCAAGAAGAATACAAAAGATAATGCTCTGCACCTGTTTATGTAATAATGTATGTATACATGAAAGGGTAAGATGTTTCTGCTCCCTAAGAGCTAATTCTCTCCCCCTTTGGGGACAATATTGTCCCTGTTGAAAATGCACAATATAGGGCCTTATAGGTAATTTTAAGGCATTTGTATATTCCAGAGCACATTAGTGGGGTTTTATTTATTTATTTATTTTGTCGGGGGGAGGGGCAGAGGGAGCGCAAGAGAGTGTCCCAAGCGAACTGTGCGCCGAGCATGGAGCCTGATGTGGGGCTCGATCCCACGACCCTGAGAACACGACCTGAGCTGAAACCAAGGGTTGGAACCCAACTTACTGCACCACCCAGGTGCTCCCCTCCAGGGCACAAGATACTGGTGCTATAAACTCCACACCCAGGGTTCCACTTCTGTGTCTAATAGACGTTTCAGCTAAAGATGTCAGAAACGGAACTGCTTATCTCACTCGCATCCCTAGTCTCCCACCTCTCAGCACCAAGCCCTTGCTCCGGTCCAGGAAACTGGGCATCTGTGACTCCTCTTTCTCTCCCACTCCAACTGCGTCTCGCCCCCCTCTCTGCTGTCACCCTGGCCCCAGCCCACATCATCACTCACCTCTTCTGCGTGGTGGCCTCCCACCTGGCTGTCTTGCTTCAGCCCTTGAAGGCCCAGTGCCTGCCAGGCCATGGGTGTCCTATGGGAGAAGACAGAGGACAGGAGGTGGGGGTGTGTGCTGGGGGTTGTCCCGGTGGGCTCCATGAGCCAGAGAGAGACAGGGGGAGGAGTGGCGGAGCTTGACCTCCCAGAGCTCCTGCCCCACCCAGTGTCCCTGTGGGAATACAGGGGCTGTGAACGCCCGTTGCTAGTGAGGCCTGTGCTCCTGTCCCTTCCTGCCCCACCGGCCTCAAGTCGCCCCCGTGCCAGTCTCTGTCTGGCACTGACCTCATCACTCTCTTGACATCCAGAAATGGCCTCCTTCCTCCTCAGAGGCGACACTGGACTCTGCTCTTCCAACAAATGCTGCTTAGGGCTACTGTGGGCCTTCCAGGTACAGGCAAAGAAACAGAGATGACTGGGACGCGAACTGGGGGCTGAAGCAGCCCAGGCCCAGCTCCCCACAACTTCTCCACGCTGAGCCCAGAGTCCAGACAAGGTTCCCTGGGCCTCCCCTGTCGTCCTTTCTTGGGCCCTCCCGGACTTGGTCCTCAGAGCTCCTGCCCTCCCTGCCGTCAGATGCTCTGTGATTGTCCTGCTGCTTTCTGTCCACCCCCCCCCCCCCCACCAGGCTACAGGCCTCACAGGGACAGCCCTGAGTCCATGTGGCCTGCCGCATTCTCCCCCCAGCCCAGCAGCCACCAGGCCGTAGGAACTCAATAACCCTTTGCGGGGAAAACAAGTGGCTGTGCGATCCAGGGCGTGGAGCTCAGAGGAAGGAGGTTTGAACTCATCCCGAGCAGCCTCTCAGCGAAGAGAGAGACCCTGCGCTTGAAGGACACTTGTAAGTGATAATGCAGGGTGGGGCAAGATGGAAGCCTGGAACTCCCCCTACTGAGCACTGCCAGGCGTTCCTCCAGAGCCTTTCTTCCGGCCTCTTATCTCAGTGGCCTTGGGCAATAGGAGAAGGAGAAGCCAGACCCGCTCACCCGCCAGAGTGCACAGAACACACTCCCCCCTGACGCTGGCCCTGGCATTTCACGGTCATGGCCAGAGCCGCGTGTGCACGGTGAGATGCCGCTTGCAGGCTCGGGTGAGCAATGACTTTCTTGTTTTTTCCCTTCTGAGAGCCTAGCTGCTGGGAGCCCTTGTCAGAGAAACAAGGCTCCTAGGCTAGGCGGGGGGCAGAGTGGAAGCTCCCCTTTGCTTTCCCTGCAGTTCTGCTTTCTGAGTCTGAAGCAGGGGGAAGTCTAGCTCTCTCCATTTCTGCCCTCCTCTCTGGGAGGCCTCGTCTCATGCTCTGGAGGGACAGGGGGGACACACTGGTATTTCCAGGCCTCCGCAGCGTGGCAGCCTGTGGTCTCCAGGGCTGTCACTCAGGTCCCCCCTCGTCACTCAGGCCCCTGGACCTCTGTCTCTCTCAGGGTTGTCCTGTCTCTGCATCTCCCTTCAGACTAGCCCAGGCTGGTCCAAGGCCTTCTTCAGGGCCGTCACCCTGACTTCAGCAAGATGGGGGTGGGTGCTCTCTGCCCAAAGAAAACCAGGATACTGGTTGTCGTAAGAATTGGGGGGAGGGCAGGGGGGCTCTTAGGACAGGGCTGGGAGAGCCGAAGTGACCTCATGCCCTCTGTACCATGGGCCACATCAAACGGGTATCTTTTCTCCAGACAGCGTGCCCTTCTGTGCTTCTTGTGTTTCCTCAAACTCTCCAACTTTCCCCTCATTTCCACCTGGTGAATAACTTCTTACCTTTATTTTTTTTAGGATTTTGTATTTATTTATTTGACAGGGCTAGAGAAAGAGAGAGAGAGCACAGGCAGGTGGAGTGGGAGAAGCAGGCTCCCTCCTGAGGAAGGAGCCCAATGCAGGGCTCGATCCCAGGTCACCAGGATCATGACCTGAGCCCAAGGCAGCTGCTTAACTGACTGAGCCACCCAGGCGCCCCAACTTCTTACGTTTAAAAAAACTGGCTTGCGGTGCCCGGCTGGGGAGGATGTGAAACATGCAATACCTGACTAGGTATTGTGAGTTCGAGCCCGACACTGGGCGTAGAGCCTACTAAAAAAAATTTTTTTTAAAGGAGTGAAATATAATTTTAATTCTATTAATTAGAAGAGTCAGAAATTCTTTTTTTTTTCAAAGATTTTATTTATTTATTTGACAGAGATCACAAGTAGGCAGAGGGGCAGGCAGAGAGAGAGAGAGATGGAAACAGGCTCCCTGTCGAGCAGAGAGCCCAACTCGGGGCTCGATCCCAGGACCCTGGAATCATGACCTGAGCTGAAGGTAGAGGCTTTAACCCACTGAGCCAGCTAGGCGCCCCTAAAAAAATTTTTTAATTAAAAAAATAAATGAGGGGCGCCTGGGTGGCTCAGTGGGTTAAAGCCTCTGCCTTCAGCTCAGGTCATGATCCCAGGGTCCTGGGATGGAGCCCTGCATCGGGCTCTCTGCTCTGCAGAGAGCCTGCTTCCTCTTCTCTCTCTGCCTGCCTCTCTGCCTAGTTGTGATTTCTCTCTGTCAAATAAATAAAATATTAAAAAAAAAAATCAGACATTTAAAAAAAATAAATGAAAGAACTGGCTCAGAGATAGAGCCCCACCCCCAACCCCACCTCACACCATCAAAGGGTGTGATTTTTCTCTGGGTTCCACAGTCATTTGCCTTAACTAAAGTACTTTCATGTCTCTGGGTCATTTCTTTGCTTGACTGTGTTCACCATTAGGCTGTGAGCGCCCAGGAGGCAGAGAGTGAGCAGGGCTTTTTCGTGTCTACAAAACTCCCAGCCCAGCCCGGTGCCTGGCACTTGGTAGGTGCTCCATGCTGGGGCCCTCATGAAGGAGCATCTCAGGAGAGGCTCCACGGGAAAGATGGCCTCTGGGAAAGGCCTCGAAGTCTCTAGGGTTTCGACGGCACCTCATACAGGAAGGCTGGAGTGAACTTCTCCTTTATGTATTTGCTTGTTTGGTGTCTGTGTGCTCACACTAGGAAGGAAGCTCTACGGGGACAGGGACATTGTCTTTTGTGTCCCCGAAGCAGGCGCAGTACCTAGCACAGAGTAAGCGTCTGGGATCTGTTCGGGGTGAATGGATAAGACAGACCCTTATCTGCCAGAAAAGTGTTGGTGGAGAAGATGGGGCTTGAGGGCGGGGTGGTCTTTGAAGGAAGCAAAGGAAGGAGTTTCTGGATCCAAAAGAAACAAACTTGAAATGAGGAAAAGTGCCTGGATCAGGGAGGAAGGATGTCCCCAGGGAGAAGCAAGGTGGACAGACAGAACTAAGGGGGTCAGGGACAGGTACCATCGGGAATAGGGCTCTGAGACAAAGGCTCAGGCACAGGAGTCCCAGCACATAGTAGGCCCTTCATGACCCGAACCGGCACATAGTAGGTCCTTCGTGGCCTAAACAGCAGGATGTGGTCCCCTTCACTGGGCACAGGCAGGACCCTGCCCTGTGTTGGTGTACATACAGGAGTATGGCCCTGGACCAGGACACCAAGGACAGGGAGAGGGAGAAGGGGATGACTAAAGTCTCTCAGGTGTCCTGGTGCAAGGATGGAGACGCTGGCTGTGGAGTCAGGGAGAGAAATGGCAGCAGCATGCCGGGTTAACTGTACGTCTGACGAACAAGGCTGGCGCCTCAGAGGAGGAAGGGCAAGGGTGCATGAGGCCTTGGAAGCTTCCATTTGGCTCCAGTCTATCAAGATAGAGGTCATCTGGGATCTGAGAGCCAAGACAGGCCTCTGTCCCGACACCAGGCAGGGCTGTTTGGGCCCTGCATTGGCCAGCAGGGAAAGCAGACCTTCCTGCTGGGTGGCCCTGTGCTGCCAACCAAGGGACACGTCTACAAACCTGACTGGTGGATGGGAAGAAACATGGTATGCTCTTCTTATTTGCAGTTAGCAAAAATTAGGAAGCACCTCAGTTTGCTGGGCTCTGCCCAAGACAGTCACGTACCCACTGTGGCTGAGGCCTTGTGGCTGTCTTGATAGGCAGAAATCCTAGGTCTTTTTACAGCTGAGCACACCAAGGCTCCCGGAAGGACTCCCCCAGGCCACCCACTGAGCAAATGGGGGCAGGTTGCAAACTGCTATCTCCTATCATTCCAGAAAATTCCACGGCCAGTGTGAGCGAGGCAGAAAGGAAGGCCCAAGTATACTACCGTGCGTGTATGAATGAAACCAGGATCGAGGAGCTCAAGGCCAAGCCCTTGATGGAGCTAATTGAGAAGGTGGGTTCCTGGAGCTGGCTTTCCTGGCTCTCCTCTGGCCTGTGCCACCTGCCTGTCCCCCACCCCCGGAACCTCTGGGTCCTGGTTGCCTCACACCCCTAGCTGCCTCACCCAGCTGGACTTTAGAACCTGTTGGAGCTGTATGTGTCTGAGTGTGTGTGTCTGCACGCTCACGTGTCTGCGGGTGGGCATCTCTATATTAGGGCTGGCGTGTGTCAGCATTGGTGTGGATGTCTGTCATGTGTGTGTGTCTCCATGCACCTGTGTGGAATAGGGTCTGTATTTACAGAGAAAATTTCTCTACTTTGCTGCTTCCTCTTGCTCCGAGGGCATGTCTGTGTGTGAGGAGGGGTATGTTCCAGAAGGACCAACAGAGAATCTTGGATCAGAGGCAGAACCTCACCCTGTAAGGAAGACCCCACGTACCCCAGGCCTCCCCATCCTCCTACAAGGAGGTTCTTGCCGAGCGTCTCCCAGTCAGCCTTGGATGGACTCTTGGGGGGCCGCCCACAGCTGGCCAGGCTGCGTGGCACCCACAGAGGGTGGCCATGCATGTTTTCTGGCTGTCCCATGCTCCCTCAGTGCCCTGCCTCGTGGCTTGGCTGTGGGAAGGCATCACAGCAGGGTCGCGAGCCGTGGGCACCGGGGTTGGACAGCCCTACCCTCTGGCACAGACCCCACCTGCCAGTGTGTGCCAAGCCAAGGAGACTGAGGAGATTACAGAAATCCCAGCTCTGGGGCGCACGGCTGACTCAGTCTGTAGAGCCTGCAACTCTTGATCTCGGGGTTGTGAGTTTGAGCCCCACGTTGGGCATGGAGCCTACTTGAGAAAAAAATCCTAGCTCTGAGAGAAACCAGCGACCACTGCTTTATCAACCTTTTATTTATTTCTTTATTTTAGTTTGTTTTTAAAGATTTTGGGGCATCTGGGTGGCTCAGTCATTAGGCATCTGCCTTCAGCTCAGATCACAGTCCTAGGGTCCTGGGATCGAGCCCCGCATCAGGCTTTAGCAGGAAGCCTGTTCTCCCTCTCCCACTGCCCCTGCTTGTGTTCTCTCTCTCTCTTGCTCTCTCGCTCTCTTGCTGTGTCTCATTGGCCCGCTTGGTCAGGATCAGTCTCGTCCCAGCGGTGTCTTGTGTGTGCTGGTCAGAAACTCTGGTGAGGGCCGTCCCTTGCCCCGGCTCTTGAGGCTCAGGGGTCAGATGACCACTCCAGGGTCACAGAGCCGGTCAGCGGCGGAAGCAGAGTTCACGCCAAGGTCTCCTTGGCACATCACCTCGCTGTTCCCTCTCGTCCCCACAGCTAGGGGGCTGGAACATCACCGGTCCCTGGGACAAAGACAACTTCCAGGACACTCTGCAGGTGGTCACCTCTCACTACCGCACCTCCCCCTTCTTCTCTGTGTACGTCAGTGCCGACTCCAAGAATTCCAACAGCAACGTGATCCAGGTGAGCCGGCCTAGAGCCCCAGGAAGAGGAATGGGCATGTTCTGAGTCTCACCTCATGACCTGTTCTGAGTTTTGCAAGTGCCAGGTCTCAGGGCAGACTTCCCTGGGAGACAGCCTCCAGGTTTCGGAGCCGGGGTTATTTCTGAGGCTCTGAACTGTGAGATTTTTATGGGCGAGAAGTCGTGAAAGTACAGCCTGCTGATTTTGAGTGCAGGATTGGGGTGGTGGGGGGCGGTCACCGTGGCACAGATGAATCTCTGAGATTCAGATTGGTCACTGTGGGCCCCAAGAGTGACATCAACTTCTGGGTCCCCCACCCTCGGCTCCCGGCCTTTGTGGCCCTGAGTCCCGCTCTTCCTGCCGGAGCCTGCCCTAGCCTTGGTGTCCGCGCACCCAGGGAAGCCCCTGGTCTGCCCACCCTGCGATGCAGAAGCCAGGAGCCCAGGCTGGGCTGAGGTTCCTACCCAGCTCTGTCCTACCCACCTCTGTCTCTCCCTCATCGCATGACCTCGGCAAGTGACCTCTCTGAGCCGCAGTTTGCTTATCCACCAAAGGAACCGTAGTAACACCGACTCTGGGTTGGCCGGGGTGCGCCCACGAGGCTGTGCCGGTTGCTGGTCAGGAATTGAGGCTCCCCGACCTGCCACACCCTCCGCACACGCTCTCCCGGCGACCTCTCCTCTGATCCTCACTCCGGCTCAGCGGGAGATCCTAGTTCCCTGATTTTCCAGAGGAAGACCCAGAAGGAAGCTGCTGTAGCTTGATGAAGGCCAGGCAGGGTGTGAGTGGCTGTTAACCACCGCACCATCTTGGGAAGTTTTTAGTTAAGTAGAAACGCTGTGCCAAGCCCCAGAGAGGCTGAGAGAGGAGCATGGCTCTGACTCCTCAGAAGGGCCCAGAATCTCTGAGTTTGGGCAGGTGTGCCGCCAGACATGTGTCAGCCCCTGCCCTGGGTGGGCGCACCCCAGAGGTGGCCTCCGCCACCAGCTCCTGCTCCTGCTGGCACCCAGGCTGGTCCCATGTTGCCATGTGGCAGGAGCCCCCCCTCACTCCTGCCTTCCTCTCCAGGTTGACCAGTCTGGCCTGGGCTTACCCTCAAGGGACTATTACCTGAACAAAACGGAAAATGAGAAGGTGAGTGTAATGCAGAGGAAGTGGCTCCCGGCCCACACCCATGGCGTTTTACCCACTGGGTGTCTCCTGAGGGTCCACACCTACGTGGGTCTTTAGAGCTGGAGTTACACAGAGGGGTCACTTACCTGATGGGTGCTAGGCAGTCCCTGGCAGGGTAGGGGACCTCCTCCTCCCCAGACTGGCTGTTTCACATTCAGGTGTCGTGGGCACAAGAGGCAGGGGACAGGTGTCCTTTGTCCGACTGTAGAGCGAGGCAGCAGTAATGGCCACTGTCATTTATGGACTCATTTCTGGCCCTCCCAGTAACCCTGCAGGTACAGAACGTCTCTGAACTTCATTCTCCGCACCTGCCTGGTGGGCATTTTTTTTTTTTTTTTTACCTTGCCTTCTACAGAGGAGCGAGCAAGGCTCAGAGATGCTAAGTGACCCACTCAAGGTCCCACAGCAGTGAGGCTGAGATTCACATCCAGACCCGCTGACTCCAAAACTCATGTATCTCACGATGTCCCGGGGAAACCTCACCTGCGGGTCATCGTCTCTCGCTGCATTATCCGCCCACTTGAACTGAGCAGGCAGCTCCCCTGTGCCCGCTGCTGGGTGGATACTGGTGACCTGGACAGGCATGGTCCCCACCCCCGGGGTTTGGGGTCTAGCAGGGAAGGGGGGCGTTCATTAACTAAACACCCAGTTACAGCATAGTGACCAGTTGTGGTCACTCAAGGGTGAGCTGAGAAAGTTGAGCACGGGAACCTAATTCCAGTCTGGGGACACAGTGGAGAAGTGCAGCTCAGGAAACTGTGTTCTAAGAACTGAAAGACGGTCTGTTGGTAACTTTCATGCGATGGGCGTCCGAGAGCGGGTGTGGGCTGGGACTGCAGGGACCCACCTGCCGGGGCCCTGTGGGCTTTGTCCTGAGTGCTGTAGGCAGCCAGTAAGGCAGTGCAGATCCAGAGCCTTCCATGTGGTGGCTTGGCCCCACCCCACCTTCCACACTTGTCCAGCGGGCTGTGCGTGGGAGACAGCACTGACGTATTGCGGGGGCTGGGCCCACAGGTGCTGACGGGGTACCTGAACTACATGGTCCAGCTGGGCAAGCTGTTGGGTGGCGGGGACGAAGACACCATCCGGCCCCAGATGCAGCAGATCCTGGACTTTGAGACGGCGCTGGCCAACATCACCATCCCCCAGGAGAAGCGCCGGGACGAGGAGCTCATCTACCACAAAGTGACCGCTGCTGAGTTGCAGGTAATGTGGAGGCTGGGACATGCCCAGGGCTTCAGGACCTAGGGCGCTGGGCTGAGGTTTCTGTACCTGCTTCATCAGGTCCTCAGAACAACCCTATGAAGCAGGAATGGTTGTTACCCCAGTTCACAGATGGGAAAACTGAGGCTCAGAGACATTCAGTTACCTGCTAGAGGCCGCACAGCTTTTCTTTTCTTTCTTTAAAGATTTTATTCATTTGACAGACAGAGATCACAAGTAGGCGGAGAGGCAGGCGGGTGGGGGGAGGGAGTAGTTTCCCTGCTGAGCAGAGAGCCCAGTGTGGGGCTCGATCCCAGGATTCTGGGATCATGACCTGAGCAGAGCCTTTAACCCACTAAGCCACCCAGGCGCCCCCGCACAGCTTTTCTGTAACAGCATTTACCTGGGGAGTGTCTAGGGTCATGATGATAATCACCCACATTGATTGGGCATTTCCGGTCTCAAGCCCCGTCCCGTGGAGCCTGGTGTACAGCAGTGGGCGTGAGGGGTGGTTTTGAGCCACTTCTCCCTTTGCCAGGCCAGGAGGTTGAGTGACATGTTCAAGGCCCCGAGGCTCCCTAAGTATCAGGGGGGCTGGACAGTGGACTCAGGCTTGGCTCATGGGGTCTCTGCTCTTGACATGACCCTTGGCAACCTCCTGGAGGTGTAATGGGGTTGCTTGCTCCCTGTCACTGAGTGTAACCCAGCTCTGAAGCCAGCAGCCCCTCTGTCAAAGGCTGCCCTGTGGTGGCTCCTTGAGACCTGCGGGTGGTGAGTTGAGGTGATCACCTGCCAGTTTCATCTTTCCAGTTCACCATGTGTTGGTGTCTGGTATTATCCCAGGTCCCCAGGGTCACAGAGGAATCAGCAGAGTGGCCTTGGCTAGTCTTCCTGTTTCCTGCCATTGCCTAGGAATGCCCGGGGAGGACTGCTTGCCCGCTGGGGAGGATGGTAGACCACTTGGGGTTCCACCAAGACATTTCCTTCCTCCTGCTCTCTTTGACCAGCCAGGTCCTGCCCATCCATTAGAGCTGGCTCATTTCCTCTCCTTTCAGGAAGAACATCTAGGTCCTGACCTTTTTTCTGCCTCCATCCCTCCCTCTGACAGGTGTGTATGGGGCCGCCCTCGGGGCCTTGCTCCGGAGGTACTTCCAGGTCAGGGAGGCACACCAACGAGGAGACAATCCCGGACTCGCTGCTGAGTGCTTTGGGGAAAGGAGGGCCCTAGGGCAGGGATAGGGCCAAGTCAGGGAAGGGGATCTGTTGAGTGGGCCAGCGGTCTGGAGGCTGACCTGCTGTCCCAGGTGGGGCTGTGGCCCAGGCAGAGCTGGGGCTAAGGGCGACAGGGCCGCTTCTGGGTGCCAGCTGCCCATTAGGTCCCCGGAGATGTTGGCATCGGGGTAAGCAGGGCCGCGTGGTTGTTACGGAGATCAGCAGGCTGTCGGTTGCCATCTGGTGCTGTTTTTCTGCCCCGAGGCCCAGAGGTCGAAGGAGATGCCGTCTGTGCCGTGCAGTTTGGTTTGCTCCAGGGGCCTGCTTCTCAGCCCGGCGGGGCCCCTGTGGCCGCCCAGCAGCCCCCACAGCGGCCATGGTGCCGGCCGACTCTACCCCAGGAGCGGCAGAGAAGACACGGTGGCCCTGAGCACATCCGCCCGGCGTGGCTTCCCGCTGCCACCCCGGGCACCCTGTCACACGGCTTTTTTCTTTTCCTCCTCCTTCGCCGCTGCAGAGCTGCTGGCATGGGGATGACATCTGCAGAGGGATGAGCCCCGGGCTTGGGGTCAGAAGACTGCTCTGGCCCAGCCCCACGATGAGCTGTGTGACCCTGGGCAAGTCACATGACCCCCCTCTTCACACCTCGACTTCCTTCCTTGTAAACTGGGGCTCTGCTCGCTCCTTTGCTCCTGCTGTGTTCCAGAACACAGAGAGGGATGGGGGCAGCCCCTGTCCCCCTACAGGGCAGTGGTTCTTCACTCTGGCCACAGTGTTCTTGGAGAACAACTTGAAAACTATGGAGTGTTTCCCAGAGAAACTGGGCATAGGTTGATACAAAAAAATTATGTCTAACATTTAAAGATTAAGTCCTGGATCCCTGAAGCCAAAAGAATCTCTGTCTGGGATGTCACTGTGTAAACTGACATGGACAAGTCAGACATCGTATAGTAAGCCTTACTCGCATGTTGCTTTCTTGGTGACAGCCCACAGTTCCAGCACTTAACCAGTCTGATCCTTCCAGCTTTGGACAGAGCCTGTTCTGGTGTTCCCTGGTGTCTGGAAATTTGGTTCTCTTCCTACACCCCAGGTGACTCTGGGAAAAGTGCGCCTACCTTCACAGCATGGTTCTAGACTAGCCTCTCCAGCCTACAGAGTGGCTCCAGGCCAGCTCCCAACAGAGTCTGAATTCAGAGCCATGAATCAGACATCCTTCTGCTGCTTCTCTGGGGGGCCTGAGGACCTTCTCATTCCTCTCTGGGACCTTCTGCATCAAAAGTTATTTGGGAATGAGCCGGATTCTTTGCTCTTAATTCTCCAGCTGCGATAAAATCTGAGAGCATCTTTCTTTTCTCTTACTTGCAAGCCTACTTGGGCTGGTTGGTTGGTGACCATCAGTACCTTTGGCTGCAGGTCTGGAAAATAGAGCTGACTGGTGTGCCCCAAAGGATTTGAGTCCAAGTGGAATGTCCTGGTTAGTTAAAACAGCCATCTCCATGGAGACAGATCAAGGCACACATGTCTAAGTTAGGCGTTCACTAAAGCAAGGTAGAAAATGTGAAAATTCTGGTATTCGACACACACCTTACCTGGAGTTATGGGAATTTACCTGCACAGAACACCTGCTCTCCCTACAGAAACAGGCTTGTGTTAAGTACACAGGGACTTATCACCACCTGATGGCTGTGCCCTGATGAGAGTGTCCCAGTCGCCTGCAGTCTGTGAAGCTTTCGTTAATTGTATAAACGACGACACTTTGTCAACTTGGTGAGTTTCCCAGGCGTCTTTGCCAGCAGGTCCTGCAGGCCGCTTCCAAGCCCTATTTGACCATCTCACCTGGACACTCCCAGTTTCACAGCCCCGGAAACGTTATGGAAAAGCCCCAAAGGTTGACCCGCCTGAGGGGCTCCTGCCGGGAAGAGAGAGCAAACGGGCAGGCTAGGGAGAGAGGCCACTTGCGTTGCCCCCCGAGAGCCAGCATGCCGCTGCCTGTGGGAGCTGCCCTCCTCCGTCCTCTGAGGTCCTTGTTCCCTCAAAGGGCAGCTCAGCCCTTTGAAACCGGAGAGACGAGTGAGCCTGGATAGTAGACAGGCACGGTCACTGGTTAACTATGTGACCGCAGGAAGGTCACCTTAGCCATCTGCGGAGTCAGGATCATTAAGTGGAGGGTTTTGTGACTGTTCTCTCACTGAGGGCATCGTAGGGATTTACCAGCGAGTCACAGATGCATCTGATGTTGTGGTTTGAGTTTACATTATCGATCAATCTTACCATCTGAAGGTCACATGTAATGTGTCTTTCACTTTCTTTGTCTTCCCTTTTGCCCTTTTTCTTTTTTAAGATTTTATTTATTTATTTGACAGGCAGAGATCACGAGTAGGCAGAGAGGCAGGCGGGGGGAGGGGGAGCAGGCTTCCTACTGAGCAGAGAGCCCTATGCGGGACTCGATCCCAGGACCCTGAGATCATGATCCGAGCCGAAGGCAGCGGCTTAACCCACTGAGCCACCCTGGCACCCCATCCCTTTTGCCTTTTTTCAAGAGAACATAGAGAACAGAATTTCATAGAGAGTTCTCTTTCATAGAGAACAGAATTCAGAATCGTTCAGGCCCAGACCCACTCTTGGGAGACCTTGAGAATGATGACAATAGCTAATATCAGCTGAGTGCTGAGTGGTCGTTACGTACCAGATACCATTCTATGTGACTGACCCATAGAAACACTTTTGCTATATCACACAGTACATGTAGCTCGGAAAACACCGCCTTCTGGAGAATCACAGAACAAGAAATTAACTAAAAATAACAAGACATATGGGAAAAACAGGACTTTGTTCCAGTCGCCTACAGTTTATGAAGCTCTCGTTAATTGTATAAATGCTTCCAATTAGATTCAAAGTTGGGCAACTTTAAGGACAGTATAATAGGCTCAGTGTTATAAGCCACTCACAAAAAGACAAACACTGTATGGTTCCATTTATAGGAGGTAGCTAGAGCCGTCAGATTCACAGAGACAAAAAGAATAATGCCTCCTGGGGGCTCTGGGGAGGGAGCCAGATGAATTACCGTTTAATAGGTAGAAGTTTCCGTTTTGCAAGATGAAATCAAGACGGGTGGGAGTGGTGGTTGCCCAAGAGCGTGAATGTGCTTAAGACCACTGCCCTGGGCACTTAAAGATGGTTAAGAGGGTACATTGTATGTTTGTGTGTCTTACCACAATTAAACCCAAAAGTTATACAAATTTGTAATCAAAGCAATCACTGGAACCTGGGGAGAGAGCACAGCGTGAATGGAGGCTGCTTGGTGTGGGGAGTGGAGAGGCTGACTGTGGACACAGAGACTCTGCAGACAGATGAGCCCTGGGTGGTGGGGCCACCACCAAGTGGGCCGAGAGCAAGCTAGCTGTTCGAAGCTGCGAGTTACTCCAGGCCAGCCACTGACTCTTTGGGGAACGAGCTTCGGCACAGGCACTTATTTTAAATTATCTTAAAATCAAGCAGACTAGGGGAGCCCAGGTGGCTCAATCATTAAGCATCTGCCTTAGGCTCAGGTCTTGATCCCAGGGTTCTGGGATTGAACCCCGCATTGGGCTCCCTGCTCAGCAGGAAGCCTGTTTCTCCCTCTCCCACTCCCCCTGCTTGTGTTCCCTCTCTCACTGTCAAATAAATAAATAAAATCTTAAAAAAAAAATCAAGCAGACCAGGGGCCTCTGGGTGGCTCAGTCAGTTAAGCATCCAACTCTTGATTTTGGCACAGGTAGGATCTCAGGGCCATGAGATCGAGCCGCGCGTCGGGCTTCATGCTCAGCACCAAGTCTGCTTAGAATTCTCTCTCTAATTCTTTCTCCCTCTCTCTGTCTCTCTGCCCCTCCCTCCAATAATAAATAAAATCTTATTTTAAACAATGGCACTGACCAGCTTCCTGTGCATCAGCTGAGCTGAGGGCTTTTCCTTTCTTGCTGAAGGTTGTCCTTCTGAGCTTGCTTTTTCAGATCCCATGCCTGAGAAAAATCACCTGTGGGCCAAAGCATTGACACTATTAATTTTTTTTAAAGATTCTATTTACTTATTTGTCAGAGAGCGAGCACAAGCAGGGGGAGTGGCAGGCAGAGAGAGAGGCAGACTCCCTGCTAAGCAGGGAGCCCGATGCAGGACTCGATCCCAGGACGCTGGGATCATGACCTGAGCCGAAGGCTTACCTGACTGAGCCACCCAGGGGTCCCGCGTTGACACTAGACAGTGCTGTCATTCTTGAATTTACCGGTCATTCAGACTAAGTCGCATGGAAGCTAACTGATATTACAGAAGCACGTGCTAAGTGGAACAGACACTATTAACCCGTTTAACCCTTACACCAAGCCTACGAGGTGGGTTCTGTTATGATGAGGAAACCAGTTTTCAGATGAGACCCCGAGGCCCGGAGAGACTGATCCGCTTAGTCAAGGTGGTGCAGCTGGGAGGAGCCCTTAACATATACCCAGGCCGTTTGGCTCTGGACGCTCCACAGTTTTCCATGATAGGCCTGTCTGGACTCAATCTCTTCATCCATAAAGTGGGGATAATGGTACCTACCCCTAGGCCTGTCCAGAGGTTCCACTGAGTGAGGACGTGGGAGTCATTTGCAGGGGTGTCTGTCAGGGGAGGGCTTGATGGACGGCAGCTACCACTGCTATCCCCAGGTCCCCTGTATTCCATCCCAGCTCCATTTCAAGTTGAAGTTGCTGTTTGGCTCCTTAGAGGTCCGTCCCTGGCCTCTCCGACGGAAGCCGGGCAGCCTTGCAGCCCCCCTGGAGTCACCCTGTCTCTTCCCTTCCAGGCCTTGGCACCTGCCATCCACTGGCTGCCCTTTCTCAATACCATCTTCTACCCCGTGGAGATCAATGAGTCGGAGCCCATTGTTGTCTACGACAAGGAGTACCTGGGGCAGGTCTCCGCCCTCATCAGCAGCACAGACAAATGGTAAGCATGGCCAGCAGCAGCCAGGGGTCCCACACGGCCCTGCTCTGCTCAAGCCAGACAGGCCAGGGTAGTGGGGGACAGACAGACTCGGGAGAGTGGGTCCTGGGGGGAGGCAGCTGGTTCCGCCCACCAGCTCTGTGGCCTTGGGCAAGTTTTTTGCCCTTTCTCTGGTTTGGGCTCCCGTCCTAAATTGGGGGTGGAGATAGCGCCTACCTTGTGGGGAGAACCGGGTGAGATAATGACACAGGGGGCTCAATGTTCACTGATATTTGTAGGTAATATTTGTGATTTTTGTTATAATTTTAAAGACTTGTGGAGGTTTTTGAAAACTACAGAAAAAATTTAGTATTATCCAGACACTACTGTTGGTTCTATGGGGTGTGTATATGTGTGTGTGTGTAAAGAAGAGAAAGTGTGTGTGTGTGTGTGAGTGAGAGAGAGAGAGAGAGATTGTGTGTGTGTGAGAGAGAGGGAGGTGAGTTTTCTAATACATGGTTCCTTTTTTCCCCATGATTGTGACCACGGGGGTAATCTGCTTTCCCCTTGACCTTCATCAAGAGCATCTTCCCCGCGTTATCCCGTACTCCCTGTGGACCCCATTCTTCCTGGCTGTGCATCCTCCCCCCAAGTACACGTAGTAGGATTGTTGACTCACTCTCACCTCTCCTGTCACACATTTAGGGTGGTTCCTGTTTGAGGCTAGGTGTTCGCTGTTGTGAACATCTCTTGGTGCTAAGGTGACTTCTTTGCAAAGGTGACAACGGCCACGATGATTCCCTGTGCCCTGAGGGGAGGGGGCACTGAGCTCTCTTTCATGTTGACCTTGGCAGGTGGCTAAGTTCTCTTTCCTGCCCCTCCTATTTTGAGACCTCCTCTCCCATCTCTGGGCTTCTGGTCAGGACATCTCCGAGCTCCTCCCTGCTCCAGCCCAACAGCACTGCTCCCCGCCCCCCCAGCCCGGTCCGGGGTGCAGGGGGTGGTAGTCTCCATGCGGTGACTCCACGGCTCCCAGACGAAAGGCAGCTAGCTGTGCGACAAACACAAGTCACTGCACTAGGCACCGAGGGGTGTTCAAAGAGGACCTGGGTTCTGTCTTGAATAGCTGACATTCTCTGTGCTTAGTAAGCAGTAACCTGCCAAACTGGGGCGGGTAAGCGGGGTGGAGGGTGGTGCGGTGTGGAAAGAGCCTGCAATCCAAAGGCCAGGTTTGCGCGCCCCCTAAAGGTCAGTGTGGGAAGTGCTGTGATGCCCCCAGCTCTGGGCCCTTCTGACCTGTCCGATCTGCTCTTGCCCCAGCCTGTTAAACAACTACATGATCTGGAACCTAGTGCGGAAGACAAGTTCCTTCCTTGATCAGCGCTTTCAGGACGCCGACGAGAAATTCATGGAAGTCATGTACGGGACCAAGAAGGTGAGCCTGTTACTGAGCTTTCCCATTCACCTGCTGAGCGCCTGCCGTGTGCCAGGCCCTGGGTTGGAGACTCATGTGACCTCAGTGTCCCCTGGAGCTGTGGAACTTGTGAGGGAGGTGGAGGATAGGCAGAGAATGGAGAGGACCTCTGAAGGGCCTTGGATGTCCCAGGGCACACAGGACTGGATCTAAGCTAGTTGGAGATGGACAGAAGCTTCTAGAAGAAGATAACTACACTGGGTCTTAATGGGTGAAGAGGAGTCTTAGAGGGGTGCCTGGCTGGCTCAGTGGGAAGGGCATGCATCTCAGGGTCGTGAGTTATGAGCCCCAAGTTGGATGTAGAGATTACTTAAATTTAAAAAAAAAAAAAAAAAAACTTAGAGATTTAGCTTCTTTACAGCAAAAGGTGGTTTCTTTTCTCTCTTTTCCTTCCAGGGCCCCCACCATGACCCCTGGCAGTCCATTCTTCCAGAGGTCCCAGGGCTCCAGGACCCTCACTCCCTCCCTTAGGACCCCGCCCCAGATAGGAAGGTCCCAGGCCACTTCCGCTCTTTCCCCAATAAGGTGGCTGTCCCCCTCTCATTCGTGCAGCCGACAGGACAAGATTCCTGTGTGGGGACACGGAGACAAGTGAGGTGGGGTCTGTGTCCCCGGGGCCCGCGTCCACTGCCAGAGATCCTCAGATGTGCTGATGGGACACACCAAGTCAGGGCCTCAGGCAGGTCCCCAGCTGCAGAGCCCACCCAACACACCCTGCCCCGGCGTCCCTTCCTGGAGTCCAGTGGAGTGGACAGAGCCAGATAAGTGCTGGCAGAGAATGACAGGATATGGGCTCTTGCCTCTGGTCCCGGAGTCTGTCCTATAAAGGGTTCTCCTTTTCTCTCCCATCCGCATGTACACGCACCTGCGGCAGGAAGGGGACTGAGGGAGAGGGTGGCTGGGCATAAGAGAGGCTTCTGAGGGTACCACGGGACCTCAGCCACGAGAGCCACCTGGCTCTGCAGAGAAGGACCAGGGGGAGGGCCTGCCTTCCCGCTCCACCTGCACCTATCGTGGGCCGGGCCTGGGTGAGCCCTGGGTCACAGGTGTGACAAGGCATGACTCTGTCCCCTGGAGCACAGGGCCTCCCAGGGAACTTTATACGGGAGGAGTGTGAGCAGAACCCGGGATGGGCGTCACAGGGACACCTGTGTGCATGGAGTGTGCTCCTGCCTCGTTGCTTACCCACCCGGGTGCAGAGGAGCGAACAGGCTCCGGGCAGTGAAGGGCTTCCCAGGTCACCCAGGGAGGAGGCAGCCAAGCTCAAGTTCAAACCCAGCTCTGGATGACCATGACTACTTGGCACTTTCAGCCACTCACTAGTGATGATGATGATGATGATGATAGAAGATATTGTTAGATGTTTGCCCTTCATAGGCATTATGTCACCAAGTTCCTATAACAGCTCTATGTCAGGAGCTGTTATCACCAGCCCATTTTATAGATGAAGAAACTGAGGCTCTCTGAAGGGAAGGGTCTGGTTCAAAGTCGCACAGCTTGTAAATGGGGAGTGTGTTCTCAGTCCCAGCACATCTGATTCGACAGCCCCACGTGAGTCCTGCCCCACTTAACCACCACCCCCACCCCCACCCACCCCCGCCTCTGCAGGAGCCAAAAGTTAAAATTGCGCCTCCTGGTGGTTGCGGGGGTGGGGGGCAGGGTCAGGGAGACAGCCATGGGGAGTCGTTTAGTAGGTGTGGAGGTTCACGTTAGCAAGAGATTGTTTGCACAGCAGGTGAATATGCCTGACACGACCAACAACAGTTAGAATGGTAAATCTTAGGTCTCTTTTCCTATGATAGATAGGACGGGCAAGCAAGCAAGCGAGCTTTCCTGGGCCAGGCTCCGGGTGCAGCCGTCTGCTCCAGCCAGTGTAATGCTCCCAGCTGGCAGGGAGGCTTTGGCAGAAGCAAGGGCATTGGAAGACCCTAGAGGTGGGAGATTGTGTACGCGGGTCGCCACGTGCCCTGTGCGTGGTATAAGGAAACAGCACGGAACTTTGGGTCAGAAGGTCTGTGTTTGCAAATGTTCTTCTAACCACACAGCCTTAGACCAATCCCTTCCCTGGAGCTGAGGGCTCAGTGTTCCCAAGGGTTCAAAGGAGTAACCAGTCCCTAGCCTGCTGACCGGGGTTGTCTGGGAGTACACGAAGGGATCCCCAAAAGTCTGTCCCAAAGGCAGAACCCTCCAAGCCATGTTCTTTATCCACACACGGGCGCACAGGGGGCACCTGCCTCCTGGGGCTATAACGCGGATTAGCTGGGTTAGGGCCTGCACCCGGCAGACACTCAGCGAGCAGGACCTACTGTGGCTGCCACCGTTGCTGTTATTACGTGTCTGTCTCTCCCACTGCGTGCCCTGGGTGTTTCCATTGAGCCCCTCACAGGCAAGGCCCAGGGCCAATTTGTCTCTCGGTTCTAAACACCTAGCACAGTCCAGGTGCAGAGGAACTCTCCAGAAGGCACTGGGCATGTGAACGAACGGACAAACGAACAAATGGACAAACTAATGAGTGAGTGAATGAGTGAGTGGGCTTATGCAAACGCTCTCCTGAGAAGGCAGTGAGACTCTGCCCCTGACTTAGCCATCAGGGCCTGAGGTCCCCAGGGGGCTGTGAGTTCAAGGTCCCCCTGGCCTAACCTTCTGCGTGGGGGAGCCTCTGCCAGATGTAGGCAGGTTGTGGGGAGGGGAGGGCATCTAAACAGACACATGAGCAGGAAAGCTTAGAAGAACTTGGGCCACTAAACTTCGGGAAAGCTGAGATGCCCTTTACTTCCCTTCTCTCGTGGAGGAAATTCCTCCTGCTGAGGTGTCGTCTGCGTACTGTAAAGTGTGCAGGGTACACCAAGTGCACAGTTCAGTGCACAAAGGAAATGTGTTCCTTTGGACAAAGGAAAGCACCCACAAAACCAGCACCCCACTCCAAACAGAGACACTCCTGTCTCCCAATCATCCCTCCACCATCGAGAAGCAGAAGGTCCCCCGGGTGGGTGTGGCCAGGCGGGGGCGGGGCTGTGCGCCCGGAACTCTCAGCATCTGGCTTCTCCGCTAATGGCTGTGAATTTCAACCATGTTGCGATTATCAGTGGTTCACTCTTTCTTGTTGCCAAGTAGCGTGCTGTTGTATAAAAATACCACATTTTGTTTCTCCTACCACCTGTTGGTTGTTTTCAGTTGGAAAACCTCTGAATCAGGCTGCCCCGAACCTGGTGGATTCTACCACCTGTTCTTCGCGGTCAGGAGGCCCCACGGGGGATTTAGGGATGGGGGAGCAGGGCCACCTCTGGTGGTCACAGAGGGCAGGCGAGCCAGCAGGGCGGGAACTCCAGCGAGCTTCCTGGGGCCCCATTCCATGAGGCTGCATCCTGCGGGGCGCCCGCGTCCAGCTCCACAGCGGTGTGGGGCGGGTTGGCGAGCTTGTGGGCGAGACCACAGGCCACCACATCCACGCCCTGCGCACTGGACCCTTCCTCTGCGAGGCCTCACTGGGGTTGGATCCTGGCCTTCTGGGAAGGGTTTCCTGGTGCGCGAGGGTAGACAAGGTAACTTCTCAAGGCTTTGCCACCAGTATCCTCCACCTCCCCCAGGGGCCGGGGGGGGGGGGGTGCGGTCAGGCAGGTCAGAGTCCCATGGTTCACGCTCACACACGCTCACACACACACACACACACCAGTGACTCCCCCTAGCTGAGTGTCGGTCCACGTCCTCATCTGGCAAAGCCCACAGCCCTGCCTTCCAGGTTCATTTCCATGGCTCCAGAAGATTCCATTCCTGATGTCCTGCACAGAGCCTGGTGTTCAGGAAATGGTAGATGGCGGCGATAAGCAGTGTTCAGTGGCCTCTTGGTCCAGTGTCTAAAATAACTTCCACTGTGTCCAAAAAGTCTCCCTGAGGTTCTGGAAGGAAGCACGGGCCCCAGCTGTTGCTGCTTCCTCCCAGACAGACAGGGGCTGGGGAGAAGGACGGGGCCAGTAACCCCTCTCCCTTGTGCTTCCAGACCTGTCTTCCTCGGTGGAAGTTCTGCGTGAGCGACACAGAGAACAACTTGGGCTTCGCCCTGGGCCCCATGTTTGTCAAAGCGACCTTTGCCGAGGACAGCAAGAACATAGTGAGTACCTTCCCGTGGGACAGTGCACCTGCACTCGCCTCTCGTGAACTTGGCAGCCCAGGCTCTGGTCTGCTAGGGACCTTTCCTGCTCCAGGCCAGGGCTCCGACCTTCACTCACAGGTCCTGTCCTGTTTTCTAATGACTGTTGTGAGCTGCTGGGTTCCATGGGGCATTTGAACTACATTGTCACGAATTTGGGAGCCCCTCCCAGCCATCTCCACCTCCACCCCCAAGGGGAACAAAGGGCCCGGCGACATCCTGTTGGCAGAGCAGCTGGCCTAACGGGTGACATATTCCTTACCCCAGGGGTAACCCCATGTCCAGACCCCTAGATGAACATCATGGCTAGGTGCACGACGACAGCCAGGCCCCAGTTCAAGATCCTGGGTCCATCATCTCCTGGTTGGGTGATTTGAGACAGTTTTCTCCCTTCCTGGCTGACTTGGAAGCGGGGCTATTCATCCTATAGCAGGACAGGAAATGAAATGCTACCCATGGGGCACCTGGGTGGCTCAGTTGGTGAAACATCTGCCTTCGGCTCAGGTCATGATCCTGGGGTCCTGGGATCAAGCCCCGCATCAGGATCCCCACTCGGTGGAAGCCTGCTTCTCCCTCTCCCTCTGTCTGCCGCTCACCTTGCTTGTGCGCACTCTTTCTCTCTCTCTGTCATATAAATAAATTAAATATAATTTTTTAATGCTACACACAGAGAAAGCCCGACAGAAAACAAGGGCTCGGTAAATGGTAGCTATTATATTTTTTTACAGTTTTTATTACTTACTTTAATTACGTAGCTATTATCTGCAGTCAAATGTTAGCAAACAGAGACTTTCCTTATGAGACTGGCCTGTCGGTGGCTGATAAAAAGTCTTTGTCTAGTTCTGTCAGCTGTCAGCCCCTCTGCTCTTTCTGCTGTGCGACTTCCTTCCTCTGCTCTAGAATCTTTGGGCTCCAACTCTGCCTGTGACGTTATTGTCCTCGAGAACAGCTGTTCATCTCCAGCCTGAAACTGCTCGTCAGAACTCGGGTTCTCTAGATTTTAAAGCCCATTCCATCAAAAAGGGATCCTGTGGTCTAGTAAGTCTGAGAAAGGCTACAAAAATTTTACACTTTCCGAAAGAATCGAAGTTCATGTCACACACTAAAGGCTCTGGAAAGTCCTGCAGAGGAGAGACTTTTCCAACTTTCGCAAAGCTTGTCCTGAGCATCTGTGGCGTGGACGCCCGGTTTATGGAAGCCCAGTCTTACCTTGCAGGACGTAAGCGTTCTGGGTACTGAGGAGCCTGAGGCTTTGAGCTGATTCCTGAGTTTAGACTCTGGCCTCCTTCCACCTGGTGTACCCATCCAGTGCCCAGACCTCACTGGTCAGCTTCTGTCTCCTCAGGCCAGCGAGATAATCCTAGAGATCAAGAAGGCATTTGAGGAAAGCCTGAGCACCCTGAAGTGGATGGACGAAGATACTCGGAGGTCAGCCAAGGAAAAGGTGAGGCTGGCCCGGTGCCGGAAGGGGTGGCTGAGGCTTTCCACTTAGAGGCCGCGGCCACAGATGGAGGGGCTGCATGAAGGGAGACCGGTCACATGTGGGGAGCATAGCATGGAAGCTGTCCTGCCTTTGGAGGTGAATATTCCAGCAGGGATAGCCTTGAATGCACGATCGCATTAATGACAACATAAAGATAAACTGTGTTGAGTGTGTGAGGGCCAAAGGCAGGGAGATGTGGCATGTGTAACGGAGAACGAAGGATCTGATCGAGTCCAGCGGGTGGCAGCCAGCAAAGGCTTCCCTCTGGGGAAGCAGAGAGCCAAAGGGTAAGTAGAAGTCAGGCCAGAAGGGGATCTTTCCAGGAAGAGAGGCGAGGGTGGGGGACCTGCCCATTTCCTTTTGGCCCAGAGCCTGAGCCCAGCCAGGCCTGCTGGGGCGCTCAGTGTCCTCTGTATCTCTCCTGTCCAGGCAGACGCAATCTACAACATGATAGGCTACCCCAACTTTATCATGGACCCCAAGGAGCTCGACAAAGTGTTCAATGACGTGAGTGGCTCCCACCCCGTCCCCTTGCACTCCCGCATGTCCCTGAGAGGTCCCCACGTGGGGAAGAGCAGAGACAGGCTGGGAAGCGAGAGGTACCTCGACTGTCAGGGCGTCTCAGGATGCAGCGGTGTGGGGTGTGGGGATGGATTGGGCATGAGGGAGCTGTTCTGTGCCCCTTCTCTCGCGGGCCTGCTTGAGGCCCCTCCTTCCCTGGGGCCCCTGTCAGTGCCCAGCAGTCTGGACCAAATGGTGCCATGTGTGCCCTGCCAGACGCTCCAGCTAATGGAGGTGAGTGGGCCCTAGGAGGGACAGACAACTGAGGCCCCTGAAACAGCAGGAGGCGGAATGAGGAGTAGAGCCCCTCAGGTCACCTCTTCCTTCCTGGCTCTCCAGATTGCCTCCTCTCCGCAGGGTCTTCCCCCACCTTCCCAGAGAAACCTGGACTTCATTTGGACCTTGAAATGCTAATGGGAAAAAGGGAGCATGAATCCCAAATGCGCATTTAGGCTTAATTGAGGCAACAAGGATATTTGATATATTTCTGGTGGTTAGAACTTTCGGCAGGTCATCCCCATAAAGGGATTGTGCTTCTGCCCAGGATAGTTTTATATTTTCTTGTGATTGAAGTTTGTGAAATTCAGGCATTTTTGCAATTATAATAACCTCTCATCGAGGCTCTATTTAAAACCTAAGAATATTAAAATTACTTTTGAGAATATGGGAGTGACTCATTCCACAGCCTTTTTCCTTGAGAATAATTTAAGATGCTCTGGGCATCACGACATGAGACTTGGAGGCTCCTGGGGACAGCCCAGGCACAGCCCACAGGATCACAGTCCTGTCCTCAAAGGCCCAGTGTTTTACCAGAGCCCTGACGGAAAGCCAGAAAGCCCTAGAGCGGATCTGAGGGAGAACCTTGCCCCTGAAAAGAGCTGAAAAACTGGGCAGAGTGCTGATGCCTGTCCCCTGCCATTTCAGAGATAGACCCCAGCTCGATCTGTGTGCTGCCCATTGTGGTAGCTACTTGCCACTATTGTTCAATTAGCTGAAATCCAAATTAATTAAAACTAAATTGAAAAGTCACACCAGCCACATTCGAAATGCTCAGTAGCTTCGTGTGGCCAGTGTCTGCCATACTGGGTCACACAGGTGTAGAACACACCCGTCTTCGCAGAAAGTTCTGTTGGACAACATTGGGGAGATTCGCTGTCTAAGGCCCAGGCCCCGCTGCAGCCCTGCGACACTGCTGGGCGCTGAGCAGCCCCGTGAAGCTGCTGGTGTGTCCTCAAACGGGAGAGGACACCAGGCCCCAGCGAGGTCAGAGCCCAGCGAGAACCCAAGCCTGCAGTCCCGAGCCCTCCATTCCAGCCTCTGACCTGTGGACCAGCCCCTTAACCTCGTGGAGTTTCAGCTTCCTCAGTGTTAGAAGAAGGGGTTTGCACGTGGGGACCCGAGGGGCCACCGGCCTGGGCACACTCTCATCTCGTGACTCTGTTTCCTCTTGTCCAGTACACGGCCGTCCCGGACCTCTACTTTGAGAACGCCATGCGGTTTTTTAACTTCTCCTGGAGGGTCACTGCGGACCAGCTCAGGAAAGCTCCCAACAGAGACCAGTGAGTCCCCGGGGCCTTGCTGGGAGGGCGCTGGCTCCTGGGACACGGGGCTGCTCCGGGCCGAGCATGCCTTTGTCACACACACCAGATGCCAGACGTAGCTGTCGTGAGTGCTGTCTGGCGAGTGGGTACCGTTGCCTTCCCGCTCCTCAGATGAAGAAACCAGGGACCGAGGAGGTGTGCCCAGCCAGGAGCTGGGAGTGGCCCGGGTCCACGTGCCCCTGACGCCCCTCTGGTGGCCAGAGTGGCCTGGCCTCACCTGCTTCGGAGTTGGGAGCCTTTGGCTCCTTCTCTGCAGATAAGACGGGAGGAGCGTGTGACAGTCAGCTGGGAGTGGGAGTGTCTGGCCCAGAGGAGGCCCTCAGCTAGCGAAGATCCCGAATGGGCCCCCAAACCTTACTGCACATCAAGACCCTCTGCAGAGGATTTTTTGTTTGTTTTCAAGATGTATTTATTTGAGAGAGAGAACAAGTGGGAGGGGCAGAGGGAGAAAGAATCTCAGGCAGACTCTGCACTGAGCACGGAGCCCGAGAGGGGGCTCGATCCTATCACCCTGAGATCACGACCCAAGCCAAAACCGAAAGTGGGAGGCTCAACCCACTAGACCACCCAGGCAACCCCTGGGGGAAGTTTTTTAAAATACAGCTTCTTCCTGGACCTCAAACCTTCTTAAAATAATCTGGAATGAGATTTCTGTCATTTTTTGGGGGGGAGTATCCTCAGGAAACTCATCTGCTGTCACCCCAGCTCTAGCTCTCAAAATAGGCTCCCTCCACGCCTAAAACGTTTTGCAGAATAAATCTCACCAAAAGGTGGAGGCAAGAATTCTCTTTGCTTCTGGCGCCCCCTCGTGGCCAATGAAGTTTTGAACATCTCCTCTCAAGATTCCTGAGCGCCTGGGTGGCTCAGTGGGTTGAGGCCTCTGCCTTTGGCTCAGGTTGTGATCCCAGGGTCCTGGGATCGAGCCCCACATTGGGCTCTCTGCTCGGCGGGAAGCCTGCTTCCCCCTCTCTCTCTGCCTGCCTCTCTGCCTGCTTGTGATCTCTGTCTGTCAAATAAATAAATAAAATCTTAAAAAAAAAAGATTCCCGTTTCCTACAGAGGAACTCCTTACCCTAAATGCACCAGAAGGCTTTTTTTTAATCTCCAGAATATGGCACAGGTACTACCAGAACATTCTGAATTTATCAAAGTCTTTTAATTTAGCTTAAAATTTTGCATTTAAACTCTACCTCCTGGCGCCGCCCAGGTGGCTCTGTCGGTTAGGTGTCTGCCTTTGGCTCAGGTCATGATCTCAGGGGTCCTGAGATTGATCCCCAGGTCATCTCAGTGTCCTGGGATGGAGGCCCACATCCACATCAGGCTCCCTGCCCACCAGGGAGTCTGCTTTTCTTTCATCCTCTGCCCCTCCCCCTGCTCATGATCTTTCTTTCTCTAATAAATAAAAAATCTTTTTAAAAAAATAAATTCTGCCTCTTGCCCATTAATGTATGGAGCCATGATTACTTGAATACAAATATGATGTTTTTGATTTCTGTCTTCCCATGGCTTCAGTACCCCACAACACATCTCTTTGAGGCTCACCTGGGGGAGACAAAGTGTCTAAGCTCTTGGAGAAAATGTCCTTTCTGTCTCACTCCACTCATCACTGACCTTCCCCTTCACACCAGAAAAATTAACGAGTGGACAAATGTTTCTACCATCAGGGTCTCTTCCATACTCTTTATTTATTTTTTTTTTTAAAGATTTCATTTATTTATTTGACAGAGAGATCACAAGTAGACAGAGAGGCAGGCAGAGAGAGAGAGAGGGAAGCAGGCTCCCCGCTGAGCGGAGAGCCCGATGCGGGACTCGATCCCAGGACCCCGAGATCATGACCTGAGCCGAAGGCAGCGGCTTAACCCACTGAGCCACCCAGGTGCCCGTATACTCTTTATTTTTTAATAAGTTTTATTTATGTAAGTAATCTCTGCTTCCAATGTAGGGCTCGAACTCACAACCCCGTGAATCGCATGCTCTTCTGACTGAGCCAGCCAGGCACCCCCTTCTGCACTCTTGAAAAATTACTGGACCCCAAAGAGTCTTTTTGTGTATGGAGATTATATTAATTTAATGTAAATTTTATGAAAAATGACTTTTTTTTTTTCAAAAAGCATTTTAGTGAAAAAAGTATCACTATTTACTATTTGCTTAATATCTGGCTTAATAGAAGACAGCTGGATTCTCATATCTGCTTCTGTGTTTAATCTATTGCAATTTATTGTTTTGAAATATATAAGGAAAATCTGGGGGCTCCTGGGTGGCTCAGTCAGTTAAGCATCTGACTTGTGATTTTGGTTCAGGTCATTGGCTCGAGCCCCTCATCAGGCTCCACACTAAGTGTGCAACCTGCTTAAGATTCTCTCTCGGGGGCGCCTGGGTGGCTCAGTCGGTTAAGCATCCAACTCGATTTCGGCTCAGGTTGTGATCTCAGGGTCGAGGGACTGAGCCCCCTGCTGGTCTCCATGCTCTGCGGGGAATCCGCTTGAGATTCTCTCTCTCTGTCAGCCCCTCCCCCCTCCATGCTCGCACGCCCTCAATCTTTCTCTCTCCCTAAAATAATAAATCTTAAAAAGAAATTCCCTCTTCCTTTCCCTCTGCCCCTCCCCTCCAGAGAAAATCTAGTCTCGTACAGATACGAAGTTGGGAAAGGGAGAGACGCTTTAGTAGCCTTTTCTGTTACTTGTGCATATCCTTCATTGATACCTACACCAAAACTCAGCAAGTAGTGATTTCTTCTTTTTTCTTTAAGATTTTACTTATTTATTTGACAGACAGAGATCACAAGTAGGCAGAGAGGCAGGCAGAGAGAGAGGAATGGAAGCAGGCTCCCTGCCGAGCAGAGAGCCCGATGCGGGACTCGATCCCAGGACCCTGAGATCATGACCTGAGCCAAAGGCAGAGGCTTTAACCCACTGAGCCACCCGGGCGCCCCATAAGTAGTGCTTGCGTCGTGGTCAGTCGCACCGTGGAGTCTGAACGTAGAGCCATGAACTCTTCCTGCTCTGTTCCACCGAAGTCCGCTAGTCTGTCTTGCACCTTGAATGGGTCTTTTATTCAGCCATGATTTGGAACATCATACATTGTCATTTGGGACAAGGCTTGCTGACTTTTATATACTTCTGAAGAGTGACACTTTCATTATACCATATCCAAGAAAACCCACCTTTGTTCTTACCGCTGCTGACCTCCGGAGAGACGTCTTTAGCAACTGATGAATTATTGAACTCCACATCTGAAACAAATGTTGTACTATATGTTGGCTCATTGAATATAAATTAAAAAAAAAAAGAAAAAAAAGAGAAGTTGGGCGCCTGGGTGGCTCAGTTGGTTAAGTAACTGGGTTTGGCTCAGGTCATGATCCTAGAGTCCTGGGATCGAGTCCCGCATCGGGGTCCCAGCTTCACGGGTAGTCTGCTTCTCCCGCTGACCTCTCCCCTCTCATGCTCACGCGCTCTCTCTCTCTTTCTCTGTCAAATAAATAAACAAAATCTTAAAAAAAAAGAAAGAAAAGTCTTTCAGTGTTGGGAAGCTATCAAGTTTATGGTGACCAGTACAAGTTCTTGTAATTAATTTTACTAATTAATTTATGAATTAATTTTCCTTAAAACTTAAGTTTTTTTAGTTCTTAAAATTTTTTTAAAGATTTTATTTATATATGTGAGAAAGAGAAAGCACAAACGGGGAGGGACAGAGGGAGAAGGAGAAGCAGGCTCCCCGCTGAGCAGGAAGCCCAAAGCTGGGGCGCCATGCCAGGACCCTGAGATCATTACCTGAGCCAAAGTCAGACATTTACCTGACTGAGTCACCCAGGTGCCTGTAATTTTTAAATTTCTTTCAAAAATTTTTTTATTCTTATTTTTTTAAGTAACCTCTGTGCCCAGTGTGGGCTTGAACTCACAACCCAGAGACCAAGACTCGCATGCTCTATCAACTGAGCCAGCCAGGCGTCCCCAAAGTTTTTTTAAACCTTGAATTTTTATCACTGGCAACAGATGATGTCAGTGGTTTCTCTTGAGGTGATAATTTCACTTCATTTTCAAGACATCTGCCGGGTGCCAGACGTCTGCCATGTCTGAAATGCCGCTCGGCCAGGCACCCTCACCAGTACCAACGGGATCCCATGAGAAAAACACAAGCACATATGTGGACTTCCCATCTGATCGCACCGACTGTCAAGACACTTCTACCCAAGCGTCTAGATTTAATGACGTTAAGTAATCGTGGGGCGCCTGGCTGGCTCAGTCAGTGGAGCACAAGACTCTTGATCTCGGGGTCGTTGAGTTCGAGTCCCACGTTGGGTGCGGAGATGACGTAAATAAATACAACTTAAAAGAACATGAAGTACTCGTGCTGCTTCACCAGCGATGTTCCTCAGTGAGATGGGCTTGTTTTTCCTGGGCAGGAAGGCGGGGACCAGCGGAACAACTGGGGCCGCCACCTTGATTCACACGCCATTGCTTTTCCACCGTCAGGGCAAACGTCACCACGGTGGAAAAGACACCTCATGTCTTAGTATTATTATAGAAGATAATAAGGTAGTTTTGGCCCCACAGGTCCCCTGAAAGGGACTTGGGGGTCCCTCCAGGTGTCCACAGTCCACACTTTGAGAACCGCTTGGCAGCAGTGGCCTTTTCATTACATAATGGTCCATTTGGCTGTTCGTAAGCACCTTGCTGTTCCACTTTGTGGACCTCGGATTCAGTGAATCCCTTTCTTTGCTGACACGTGGGTGTTCTCTGGTTTTCCCCTCTAAAACACCGCTGCTAAAGATGTCCTTGTCCTTCCGTGCCTTAGGGCTGGGGTTCAGGCTCTGGACACCTCCCGGATGGGAGGACCCCACCTGCCTCCCCACCAGCTGGGCCTGGGTTTCACGCGTGTTTGCCTGCAGGTGGAGCATGACCCCGCCCATGGTGAACGCCTACTACTCGCCCACCAAGAATGAGATCGTGTTTCCTGCCGGCATCCTGCAGGCGCCCTTCTACACCCGCTCCTCACCCAAGTAGGATGCTTGTGGTGCTCCCACCCCGTCCCCCTCCCCTGCCCCTCCGTGGACACCCAGCCCAGTCCCGTGGCCCATAGCTGACCACGTGAGCCAGCTGGTCTCCCTGAGGGCTTTTTGTCCCACTGGCCCAGGGAGCTTGGGACGCTCAGAGATGTCGCACAGAGAACCACATCCTCACTCCCTGTGCTTCCCTCCGGGGGTCTCCAGGGCCCAGAAACCCCTGCACAGTGGGAGCTTGGGGGCGTGCCGTGAAGTCAGGTGCCCTATCTCGGGGAATGCCCCTCTAGCAGTGTTTTAGGGTAGTCACAGCTGGGGATGGGGTGGGAAGTGTGAGAAAGTGTGGGTTTAAATCCCAGGTCTGCTCTTCGCCGACTGCATGACACTTGGGCAAAGTGATTGAACTGTGTGCAGCGCGGTTTGCTTATCTCTACAGTGGGTCACTGATGCCAGACTCTTTTGAGGGGACCAAAGAGGACAGTGAAGTTCGGTGGAGTGTCTTGCACAGTGCTTGGCCTCCAGGGTGTACAGGCCGACCGCAGCCCATTTGCCCAGCCTCTGAGTAGCCTCCAGGGTCTGGCTGGAGGCTCAGGCTGTGGCCACGTTCCCCATAGAGCCCCTGGGACCCTGCTGTGTCTCCAGACCCGGGAAGTGATGTCCCCTTGTGGGATCATCCTCACCTTTGTGTTCTCCTCCCCAGGGCCTTAAACTTCGGTGGCATTGGTGTTGTCGTGGGCCATGAGCTGACTCATGCTTTCGATGATCAAGGTACGCTTCCTGGGGTCCCCTTCAGATGGGGCACATCGGCTCCTGGCCCCACGGCCTCTGCTTTGCTCTCGTCACGTCCAGAGGTCTGGGGACAGATGGATTTGGCTTCAGTCCTGCCCCTGCCTCTGCCCACTGAAGTCCCAGGGCAAGTCCTGTCCTTTCTCCAGGCCTCCTCATCCTTGTCTGTAAAATGGGCATGATGAGTGCAGCCTCGTGCTGATTTTGGGACTGTTAGACACAGAGGGTTCCTGGAAGGTGTCCCGTACTCAGGTGTGGGTGTCAGTAGTCGGCAGGGAGCTCACATTGCTTCGGTACTCCAGAGACTTCTCTGGGCCACCTGTCTTCAGAGGAGTTGAAGTCATTTGCCTCCTCACCAGAATGTTCAGAATCCTCATTCCCTCCTGCCTTGGGGGAACTCCAAGGTCAAGAAGGAGGAGATGGGACCTTAGAGGCCAGAGCCTGTCCTGTGATCCCAGTGCGGCTGACTCCATTTCCCCCTTCCTGGGCTCAGGGTCTGAGGCCCTCAGCCAGCCTTGACAGTGAATCCAGCTCCACTGAACATGAACATGCTGACCCTTTGCCCGCATCACGTTCCTCCATCCTCTCTCCCCCACCCACCACCCTGCTGCCTGGCTCATTCTCCCAGCCCCTCTGGCACCCTGACCGGCATCATCTCCCCAGTGCGGCTGGGTGCTGCTGCATAGATGGTGGGGTGGGGGGGATGGGCAGGAGGGCCCCAAGGGGGATGGGCAGGTGACTTCGCTTCTCACCAAGAGGAGAGGCGCAGTGAGCCCGGCCTCCTCCTCGCCCTGTCCCCCTTGGCCTGACGCTTCCCTCGGAACCCACAGGACGAGAGTATGACAAGGACGGGAACCTTCGGCCCTGGTGGAAGAACTCGTCCGTGGAGGCTTTCAAGCAGCAGACGGAGTGCATGGTGGAGCAGTACGGCAACTACAGTGTGAACGGGGAGCCAGTGAACGGCCGGCACACGCTGGGGGAGAACATCGCCGACAACGGGGGGCTCAAGGCGGCCTATCGGGTAAGAGCACACGCCCCAGCCCAGGCCTGGGTCTGTGTAGGGGCCTGCTCAGGAAAGGTCTTTATGGACAAGCTGGGACCAGCTGCAGTGGCTGCGTGATTGTTGGCTCATCTGCAAAATGGGGGGATAGCGGGGACCGAGAGATCTGAGGAAGTCCCTCGCACGGAGCGTGGCGCGCAGAGGGTTTTCCAGGCTTGAGTCCGGCCCTACAGACAGAGGAAAGGGCTTAGGCTGGAGTCACCTGACGGCCTGCGGGGTCCTACCTTGGCAGGGATGGGCATCACTAAATCAGGTAGCAGTGGGCCTGGGAGGGGAGGGGTGGGGAGGGGAAGGACACTGGTCATGGAGCCAGTTCCAGGTTCTAGTCCTGGTGCTGGAGAAGGTCACTTAGCCTCCTTGAGCCGCAGCGAGCTTGGCTGTGAACACCCACTCCCTGTGTCCCTGGGCTGTCAGAAGGATGTCACACAACTTGGGCACAGAGCCTGGACAAGGGGGACACTCGGAAAGGTTAGCTGAGTTGGAAGGGAGAGAGAATGGAGCCCAGGAGAGAGGAAGGAGGTGTCTATCAGAGCAAGACAGAGGCGCCTCCTTGCCGCGACAGGAAGAGCTTGGAAATGCCATTGGCTGAGGCCTTACTACATGCCGGGCTCTGCTCTGTACCCCACAACTTTACCATTAGGTATTACAATCCCCATTTGACAGGTGAGGAAACTGAGGCCAGAAACACTGGGTAACCTGCCTGAAGCCATGAGTCGGTGAAACTGCACCGCGAACCTTCTAGCAACCACGGACTGTCTCGGGCAGTGGCGACCTTGTGCCAAAACAGACAGGGGTCCTGCTCTCACGCAGCGCACAGTTTGCATGGGGCTGGGGCGGAGGGAGGAAAGCCGGCACATACCCAGACAAATAAGGGAGGTCATTTCAGGTACTGACAGGATGAAGAATATCAAGTAGGGCAAGGGAATACAGAACAAGAGGGCGGGGGGCGGGGTCGGTGTAGGCCTTCTGGAGGGGATAACGTTTGAATTGAGACCTGAGGAGGAAGAGGAGGCAGGGCAAGCTGGTCTTCCTGGCTTTGACTTTGGCAGACTGTGTCCGCTTCCACTTGCTATTCTTGGGCAGGGGTGAAGTGGAAGGAGGAGAGGTCGGAGGAGGGGCTGGGGCCAGAGCTCACCGGGCCTGCGTCGGCTGATCACAGGCTCGGGTTTTGTTCTGTACAGTGGGGCCTGCCACAGGATTTTCAATAGAAGAATGATATGATCTGATTTATCCTTTAAAACCAGGGTCAGCAGGGGCGCCCGGCTGGCTCAGTGGGAAAGAATGTGCGACTCTTCATCTTGGGGTCGTGAGTTCGAGCCCCACATGGGGTGTAGAGATTACTTACATAAGTAAAACTTCAAAAAAACCCAACGGTCTGCAAACCAACAGACACCCTATGGGCCAAATCCAGCCCTCAGCCTGGTTTTGTAAATAAAAATGTAGGGGGACCCTGCCAGGCCCGCTGGGCTCCGTGCTCTCCACCGCTGTTTTCCCACTACAGTGCCAGCACAGAAGAGTTGCTCCGAGACTGCTTGGCCTTCAAAGCTGAAAATATTTACTCTCTGGCCCTTCGAGGGAAGGTCTGCCAACCCCGGCTTTACAAGGATGACTTAAGATGTTGTGTCGGAGGGAACTGGAATTGGACCAGCTCGAGTCAAGGAATCTAGTTAGCAAGCTGTTGTGAGATTGTCCAGGCAAGAGAAGGGATGAAGCCATGGCAGGGGTGAGAAGTGGCAGATTTAGGTGGTTTGGACAAATGAATGAGAAGCTCAGAGTGCCCAGCTGACTCAGTGTGCGGCTCTTGATCTCCAGGTCATGAGTTCGAGCCCTGTGTTGAGTGTAGAGATTGCTTAAAAATAAAATTAAAAAAAAAAAAAAAAAGAGGCATGCCTGGGTGGCTCAGTGGGTTAAAGCCTCTGACTTCGGCTCAGGTCGTGATCTCAGGGTCCTGGGATCAAGCCCCGCATCGGGCTCTCTGCTCGGCGGGGAGCCTGCTTCCCCCACCCCTCTCTCTGCCTGCCTCTCTGCCTACTTGTGATCCCTGTCTGTCAAATAAATAGATAAAATCTTTAAAAAAAAAAAAAAAAGAAAGAAAGAAAAGAAAGAGAAGGGCAAAGAAAAACTCTGGGGTCAGAGCTGGAGGAACTAAGTGGTTGGTTGTGCCATTTACCGTGGTCGGAAAGCATGTGCGTGCGTGCATGTGACCCCTTGTTCTGTCTGTGCCATATTAAGTCTGGATGCATCTTGGAAATCCAGCTGAAGCCGTGAATGTACAGGGTAGGCACCTGAGAGCCGTGGCCACGTAGATGGTGTTTAAAGCCCTTCGGAGTGAGTGCTGGTGAAGAAGGTCCCTCCTCCAGGCCGAGGGGGGCCCAGACTCACCCAAACGAGTCCCTATCCCAACAGGGTTGATCTTCCCGAGACCTCCCACACTGGCCACCCATTGTCGCCCTGTTCGCTCCTGTGTCATGGGAGCCCCTGAGCTTTGTTTTCTCTGCTCACAGGCCTACCAGAACTGGGTGAAGAAGAACGGGGCTGAGCAGACGCTGCCTACCCTGGGCCTCACCAATAACCAGCTCTTCTTCCTGGGCTTTGCGCAGGTGAGTTCACTGTAAAGAATATGCCAAGCTCAGGCACATTTCTGCCATCTTACTGTTCCAGGAGCTCTGAGAGCCAAAAGGCAAGTTCCCCTCAATTGAGAACCTTCTAGCTCATTGGACTGTCCGTAGGCATCTACTCTGTACGAAGGCAAGCTTCCTGCCGGTAGAGAAATCTGATTAAGGGCCATGGAGACCGTGAAAATTTTCCTGTATCAGGTAGATGAGAGGCCAAGTGAGTGCTAAGGGCCCTCTGGTTCAGGGGTTCTAGAAATTTCCTAAACTCAAGATGCCCCAGGATGTCCCTTGAATTGGCATCCATGTGTGGTCCTCTGTTAGTGCCCAGAGCCACCAGGCCAGAAGACAGTTTTTGTTCTGCCCAGGAAGTGAGTGACCTGGACGAGTTCAAGGTTTTCAGACTGGTTGGGGGGCAGAACCCTTTGTTCTCAGGAAATCTAATGCAGAGGCCCAGGACAGACAGAGGTGACGGCAGTAGAGGATGCTGGGGTGGGGGACATACCAGCCCATGGTCTCTTCCCTACCCAACAAGTCCCCCTCAGGATTCCCAAGGGTCTCTGAACCAGGTGGGGGCTCATTCCCCTGCTGTCATGGATGGGGGCAGCCTGGTGGTCTCAGGGCCCCACAGTGACCCAGCTTCTCCCTTGTCGCCTCGCAAAGGTCTGGTGCTCTGTCCGCACGCCCGAGAGCTCCCATGAAGGCCTCATCACCGATCCTCACAGCCCCTCCCGCTTCCGGGTCATTGGCTCCGTCTCTAACTCCAGGGAGTTCTCAGAACACTTCCGCTGCCCGCCCGGCTCCCCCATGAACCCTCAGCACAAGTGTGAGGTCTGGTGAGGGTGAAAGCACCAGGAGCCAGGACCGACGATGAGCCCCAGGTGGAGCCCGGCAGGCCGCCTTGCCGTCCGGCGTCCGGGGTGTCGCCTCGCCCCCTGGCCGCCCAGGGCCCCCCCTTCCCCGCACTGGAGGGTTTCCAGCCGGAACTGAGCCTCTGATGTGGGTTCTCAACACAATCCGAGATTTGATCCCCTGTGAAGACCCTGTCATCCTAGGCACACGCGCGTCAGTTCTCACGGGCATTTGGGTGTCGGACCAGTGGCTTACCAGGCCTGGGCCCGCACCGACAAGGGCGGTGGGACACGGCGCCCCCTGCCCACATCCAGCGTCAGAAACACCACAAATACCACTGTGTCAAATGCGTTAAAGATATATTTTTGGGGAAACTATTTTTTAAACATTGTGGAATACACTGGAAATCTTCAGGGAAATAATGCATTTAAAACACTTTTTTTTTTAAAGGAAAGGATTGGTATATTTATTATATTCTGTTTTTCTAAATAACCTGTGGATAAGGGAAGCCCCACTGATTGAACCCTTCCTTCCTCACTCGCTGTGGGGTCGGCTGGGGCAGCCATCCCCCACCACTGAGCATGTCCCCAAGCAGAGAGCTGCCCCCGCTCTCGGCGTTTGCAATTTCAGCCTCTGTCAGCTGGTTTTGCGGTCACAGGGCATAAAGAGAGGAGGCGTGGAGGCCAGGAAGGGGCAGAGGCCAGCTCCCAGACACTGCCCCTCACAGCTGGCCTGCCTCTGTCCCCGGAGTCCAGCAGTGGGAACCCCGACAAGGACGGTCTGATCCCCAAAGTTGCAGCAGGAAATTGATGGCTGGGGCAGGGTGAGGCCAGCTCGTGGCCCTCAAACCCAGCCCCGGGGCACCCAAGCACCCTGGACCTGGATGGCAGGAGCCCCGAGAGACCTAGCCCTCCATCAGATGCAATCTGCCGTGCCATAGTTGGCCTCTTTCCGTCCCTCTCCTGGCCGCTCCCTGTGCGGCCTGTGCCCAGCAGCCCTCCCATCTCGGCAACTCTGGGGTCCGCCTTACGGACCCTCTTCCCCAGGGGAAGAAGAAAAGGGAAGACCACTCCCCTGCCCTACAGGGCCCGGATCCTCCCTCTGGGCTCCATCCTGCACCCCTGGCCTGGGCTTGGCTCCCAGGACCACAGCCAGGCCCACCTGTCTGGCCTCCATCTTTAGTGCCTTAGCTGAGGCTGCAGCCCAGGCTCCACGCCAAGGAGACAGCCCTCCGCCAGGTGCCCCTTTGCCTCCTCAGTGAAGCCTTCAAGTGTCCTAACTGTAACGCAAGGCCGTACCCCTCCTCCCGGTGTCCACAGAGCGGCCTCGCACGGCAGCCTGGGAGCTCTAGCCTGCAGGTCTGGGGCACCAAGGTCAGGAATCTGACGAACCCTTGAACTTGCCCTGAGCCCCATCCCACCCTCAGCCTCTTCAGTTGGATCAAGACAATGCTTGTAGCTAGACGGGCTCCTCACTTGGAGGTGTTCTCAGCCGAGGAAGACTGTGAGGGAAAGGCTCCCCCAACACGGTCGGTCCAGCCTGTGGTGTCAGGAACCAGGAATGGCGTCCCTCTCCGAGGCCGCGGTTCAGGAGCTCCGTTGCGGGGAAGCAGGCCCCTGTGGCCGAGGCCAGAGTAGCCAGTCGTCTCACGGCTCCTGCGGTCTGGCCGTGCTCCCTCACGACACTCGCCTCGGCAACCAGAATCCTCCCTGCCCAAGAGGACCAGCCACATCCGTGTCAGAACTGAGGCAGGATGGGCTCCAGATGAGGCCCCTGGCCCTCACAAGCTGCAGAAAGGTAGGACAGGAGCCAGAGAAGAACCCAGAGTCAGGGGCTGGCGCACGCACCCTGCCACACAGAGGTAGGCTTCCCTAGCCCTGGCGCCGTCTGTGTTCGTCCTCTGCGCCCCCTTCCACCCTGCCCTCCCCATGGAACTCACCGTCCTCAAGACAGTCCAATGGCACCACAGCCTAGAGCCTCCCACCAGAAGCAAGTGTCCCAGGCTGAGGGTTCAGCCGGAGGGGGTGCCCTAGGAACGACAGGGGGCCAGGGCAGAGGAGGGCTCAGGCCCAACAGAGATGGAAGCAAAGAGAGCAGCCCGCCCTGTCCCTACTCCTCCAGAGCTTAAAAAAGGCCAAGGGCCTGGGCAGCTGTCCTCTGAAAGATGCATCCCCTCAGGCCCAGGGAGCCATAGGGCTGGTTTCTCCGCGGGTACACGGACGTGCGCTTTGGAGCTGAGAATCTATGTTTGTATTATTATGTTCTGTGCTACTGTAGTTTTGGTGTGGCACTATTGTAACTCAAATAAAATATTGTACCAAGCGGTGTGCGACTGTGTGTGTCCTCCCGGGGCCGGTGTGTGTCCTGTGCGGCTATGGGGGGTGGGGGAGCCCTGGTCAACACAGAGTGTCCCATCCTTGTCCATGCAGAGGGGCTCACTGCTCCTCCTCCCCAGCTCCCCATTGTAGAGGCCTTGGACCCCGACAAATGCCGGAAGGTGACTCCGGGCCTGTGCCCATCGAGCCGTGGGTTTTGCATATATTCGTCCTTCTGCCTAGAAAGCTCTTCTCTGACTTCTCTGCCTGGTAAACTCCTACCCGTCCTTCCACGCCCAGCGTAGCATCACCTCTCCTAGGAAGCCCTTCCTGACCTCCAGATTGGGGCCATCACACAGGCTTCCCTCTCCTACCTGGCACCTACTAGTGCCAGGCTACCGTAACGAAGTACCACAAACGTGGTGGCTCACACAACAGAAATTTATTGTCTCACAGTTCTGGAGGCTAGAGTCCCAAGTCCAAGGTGTCAACCAAGTTGATTCCTTCTGAGGGATGTGAGAAAGAATCTATTCCAGGCATCTTGCCTGGCTTCAGGTGGTCCGCTGGCCATCTTTGACGCTCCTTGGCTTGCAGAAGCATCACCGGTCTCTGCCTTCGTCTTCACATGGTGTTCTCCCCGTGTGCGTATCCGGTACATGTCCGAAGTCCCCCCCCCCTTTTTTATAAGGACACCAGTCATATCGGATCAAGGCCCACCATGATGACCTCATTTTAACTAATGACATCTGCAGTGATCCTGTAAGGTCATACTCTGAGGTGCTGGGTGTTACTACTTCAACATATGAATCTGAGGGGATACAATTCAACCTGTGACACAGAGGTTCCAATTCCCTAGGCTGTGAAAGTGCCTGTACCATCTCTAGCAGCCCAGTGCCTGTCACAGACCAGGCACAGTGTAGGGCTCATGACTGTTGGATAAGTAGGTGGGTGGGTAGACAAATGGATGGGTGGTGGGTGGATGGTTGGATGGATGGATGGATGGATGGATGGATGGATGGATAGAGGAATAGGTGGATGGATGGATGATTGGGCAAATGGATGGATGGATGGGTAGAGGAATGGGTGGATGGATGATGGTGGATGGGTGAGTAGATGGAAGGGTGGGTAGATAGGTAGGTAAATGGATGAATGGGTGGGTCAGTGATGAATGGAGCGATGGCTGAATGGACAGTTAGCCGTAAGTAATGCATCATCAAGAGAGCCATTCCAAAACACAACAATGCCAGAGACAGTGAGCCCAGTGGGCTGGGGTAGCCAGGGAAAACTTCCTTGGGGGCAGAGATTTCAGCTGATCCTTGACAGAAGGGGGAGAATCAGGGTTCCTACTCTGAACTGGACAGAGTGATGACCTGAGCAAGCACCTATTCAAGGGACAAAACTCCTCACCCCGCCTTGCTTTAAAAGGAGTAAATCATTTCTCAGTTTCTCCAGCTATAAAATGGACACTTATCTCTGTCTTCTCTTTGTTGTGACCCACAATGTCTGGGGAGATAGGAGGATGCTCGGGACAGTGATGCACTTTGAACCCCTCAGAACCTTCACCCTGGGTGTGGGCATGAGCTTATAGCCCAGCACTTCTCACCTGATCAACTCAACCTCACCCCCTCCAACCAGCTGGCCCTCAGGCGAGCAGCCTATTCAAAGATCACATCACTCCCCTTCCCCAGCTCCCCACTGCACTTATCTGCCCTAGGACCTGGACTCTGCCTGAACTGCCCCTACGGGAGGCCCCCCCCCCTTGCCACCTTGAGCCTCCTTTTTGCACCTTACACAGTCCGTGTCCTTCCCTGCCTTCAGACTAGAATGTCCTCCACACACCCTCACCAAGGGATGAATGAGTGACTACATGGATTTTTTCTTAAAGTTTCCACACACTGGGGCGCCTGGGTGGCTCCGTGGGTTAAAGCCTCTGCCTTCGGTTCAGGTCATGATCTCAGGGTCCTGGGATCGAGGCCCGCATCGGGCTCTCTGCTCAGCGGGGAGCCTGCTTCCCCCCCCCAACCTGTCTCTCTGCCTACTTGTTATCTCTGTCTGTCCAATAAATAACTAAAATCTTAAAAAAATTTCCCACACACTGTGTGCCTCCTGCTGATCAGACTGTGTGCTGTGTGCCCGCACAACCTCTCCCTGAATGCTCATGGCCAATTTCCAAGACAGTTTCTCTATCACCCAGATCAACGGGGAGCGGTGGTGGAGCAGAGTTCTGAACCAGGCTGCTAGGAAGGAGCTGCTGGGGAAAGCATGAGAGGCTCCTACAGAACAGCGATGGCCCGGGAAACACACACTTGCGCACACACACACACACACACACACACACACACACACACATATGCACACTGAGGTACCTAAGAGTGAGACACCATTTTTTTCCCTGCCAAGGGCTGCCTTGGTCATGCCCAACCTCATGCCTTGATCAAGTGAACAGGCCCCTTCCTCTCCCCTGCTCTGAGCCCTGGGGCCCCAAGCAGAAATGAAAACCCCAGCCCGGCCCTTTAGGGGTTTACCCTACAGTTGAGGTGAGGAAACACTTGCCAGATGCCAGTGGAACGCAAGCAGACGCCGTACGGGACTTCTAGCGATAAGTCGTTGCGGAAGCAAAAGTGAAGGTTGAGCGGAGACCCCCGGGAAGCGTTGAGGAACTGCAAAAAGGAGGCACTGGGGAAGGTACTGAATTTCAGAGAGTCTGGAACAACAATGAACCCAATTTGAAATGGGCAAGACCTTTACAGAAAGAGCCAGAACACTTCACTGAAGGAACAAACACACACGGACACCCTGGTCACGAATGGAAAGGTTCGCTGTAATCCAAGCTGATTCTCCCCAGGTAATCTATAATGTCAGTGTTCTCTCGACCAAAACTCCGAGACAACTTTTCCTGGAACTTGATAAGCTGATTCATGTGGAAGAGAAAAACACACCATGGCCAAGACAAGTTTGAAAAAAGAACAAGGGACGCCTGGGTGGCTCAGTCAGTTAAGCTTTTGCCCTTGGCTCGGGTCCTGATCCCAGGGTCCTGGGATCGAGTCCCGCATCGGGCTCCTTGCTCAGTGGGGAGCCTGCTTCTCCCTCTGCCTGCTGCTCCCCCTGCTCATGCACACACGCACTCTCTATCTCTCACAAATAAAATTTTTTTAAAAAGTCTTTAGAAAAAGAACAATGAGGGAGCCGGCGCTATCACAATCTATTCCAAAGCTCTAAAAGATAATGGTGTGTAGGGTTAATCTCCAGAGAGAGGGATTGAACAAGAGGAATTTTTTAGAGAGCCGGAAGCAATTCTGTGGATATGTGGGTATTAGTGTAGAATAAAGGAAACCTTTTAAATCAGTCAAGGAATGATGAGCCAGTAACAAATGGTGTTAGGATATCCACTTGGGAAAAAATGAATCTCAAACTCCCCTTCCTCACACAATTCTCGCAGAGGGTCACAGCAATAAATTCCACATATACCAGAGACCTAAGCATATAAAAATCATTGAAGTATTAGATAAAATATAACAATGTGTTTATAACTTTGGGTAAGCACAGCCATCTTTAAAAAGACAAATGGAGGGCGCCTGGGTGGCTCAGTGGTTTAAGCCGCTGCCTTCGGCTCAGGTCATGATCTCAGGGTCCTGGGATCGAGTCCCGCATCGGGCTCTCTGCTCGGCAGTGAGCCTGCTTCCCTCTCACTCTCTCTGCCTGCCTTTCTGCCTACTTGTGATCTCTCTCTGTCAAATAAATAAATAAAATCTTTATAAAAAAATAAAAAGACAAATAGGGGCCCCTGGCTGGCTCAGCCAGGGGAGCATGTGAGTTTGACCCCCACATGAGGTGTACAGAGTACTTAAAAAATCTTCAAAAAAAAAAAAAAAAGAAAGAAAGAAAGAAAAGACAAGACAAGACAAAGAGGGGCATGAGGGTGGCTCAGTCAGTTAAGCAGCTGACTCTTGATTTAGGCTCAAGTCATGACCTCAAAATCCTGGCATGGAGTCCCAAGTCGGACCCCACACTCAGCAGGAAGTTGGCTTGAGGATTCTCTCCCTCTTTGTCTGCCCCTCCCTGGCTCACATGCAAGCGCTCTCTCCAAAAAAATAAATGAGTCTTAAAAAAAGAAAAAAAAATACAATTCAGAATATTTCAAAGTCGAGCGTAAAGCTGAAGAAAACCGTAACATGATACTTTAGACTGAATGAAATATTCTCAAATAACCATTTGAGGATATGGGAAAACACCTCAAATCAGAAATACAAAAACTGGGGGGCCTGGGTGGCTCAGTGGATTAAGCCTCGGCCTTCGGTTCAGATCATGATCTCAGGGTCCCTGCTCAGCAGGGAGCCTGCTTCCCCCCTCTCCCTCTGCCTGCTTCTCTGCCTGCTTGTGATCTCTGTCTGTCAAATAAATAAATAAAATCTTCTAAAAAAATGCAAAAACTAACAAGAGAAACAGACTTTTAAAAAAAGGGGAAGGAAGGAAATGAGAATTGATCTCAGAGAAGAAAATAACAAAATTATATCATAGCTGAAGTTTGAACGTGGAAGGCCCAAGTGCCCAAGGAAGACTAGATTCCAATAAAAAGTTTACAGAAGACACTGAAGAAAAAGCAGAGAAGCAACCAAGAGAATGAAACCTAGATAAAGAGGTAAAAATGGAGAAGAGTTAATATATCAGACCATAATCCAAGCAGACGTTCCAGAAATAAAAGGTCTGTCTGGCTCCACATACACATCAAAAAGGCTCACCAGCTACTCTCTGAAACTGACATTGAGTCATCAATCCTAAGATATATCCCAGTAAAGCTAATGCACTTTAAACATAGAAAATCAGGACCTTCAGGCAAAAATGTGAAATAAAATAAAGGCTAACATTGGACTTAAAAAATAAATTACATTGTATGGTACCTAGAACAGGCAAATTCCCAGACAGAAACTGGAGTAGAGATTACCAGGGGCTAGAGAAGGGGAAAGAAGGTAGTCATTGTTAAATGTGTTCAGAATTGTTGTCAGGGATGATAAAAAATGCTTGGAGTATAGGGGCACCTGACTGCTTCAGTTGGGGCATGAGACTCTGGATCTGGGGCTTGTGTATTCAAGCCCCACATTTGGTGTAGAGATTACTTAAATAAATAAAACTTTAAAAACCTAGTAACCAACTCACTTATTAGAAGAAAACTACTATTATTATTTTTAAAGATTTTTTAAGTTATCTCTATACTCAGTGTGGGGTTTGAACTCACAACCCGGAAATTAAGAGTCAAACGCTGTACCAACCCAGACATCCAGGTCTCCCTGAAAGTTATTTTAAAATTGGTTCATAGGACCACCTGGGTGGCTCAGTGGGTTAAGCGTCTATTTTCAGCTCCCGTCATGATCTCAGGGTCCTGGGATTGAGCCCCACATCAGGCTCTCTGCTCAGTGGCGAGCCTGTTTCTCCCTCTCCCTCTGCTGCTCTCCCTGCTTGTGCTCTCTCCAGCATGCTCTCTCACTGTCAAATAAATAAATAAAATATTCTAAAAAAGAAAGCTATCTGTAAAATAAAATAGGCTGATAAAGAGGCACCTGGGGGTACCTGGGTGGCTCAGTGGGTTAAAGCCTGCCTTTGGCTTAGGTCATGATCCTAGGGTCCTGGGATCAAGCCCCGCATCCAGCTCTCTGCTCAGCAGGGAGTCTGCTTCCTCCCCTCTCTCTCTATGCCTGCCTCTGCCTACTTGTGATCTCTGTCTATCAAATAAATACAATCTTTAAAAAAAATTTTTTTAATTGAAAAACAAAAGGAGGGGAGCGCCTGGGTGGTTCAGTGCGTTGAACCTCTGCCTTTGGCTCTGGTCGTGATCTCAGGGTCCTGGAACTGAGCGCCACATCGGGCTCTCTGCTTGGCGGGGAGCCTGTTTCCCCCTCTCTGCCTGCCTCTCTGCCTACTGGTGATCTCTCTCTGTGTGTCAAATAAATGAATAAAATCTTAAAAAATGGGGGGGCAGGGGCGCCTGGGTGGCTCAGTGGGTTAAGCCGCTGCCTTCAGCTCAGGTCATGATCTCAGGGTCCTGGGATCGAGTCCCGCATCTGGCTCTCTGCTCAGCGGAGAGCCTACTTCCCTTCCTCTCTCTCTGCCTGCCTCTCTTGTGATTTCTCTCTGTCAAAATAAATAAATAAAATCTTTAAAAAAAAATGGGGGGTGCACCTGGCTGACTCAGTCGATAGAGCATGGGACTCGGTCTCAGGGTCCTGAATTCAAACCCCGTGTTGGGCGTAGAGCCTACTTTAAAAAAAAAATCGACTCATAAAACAAAACTCAGTTCTGAGGTGTCTACAAGAGACACTACCAAAACACAGGGATTCAAAAAGATGAAGAATGAAGGGAGGGACACGGATTTATGAGACAAATGGAAACAAAAAAGCAGAGTCTGCAGCCCCTGATACCAGAATTCAACCAAAATAAAACATTTATTGAGGCAAAGAAAGACATGTTAGAATGCTTAGAAACCACACTTCACAGTGAGATCTAACAGTGACTAAGATCTGTGCACCCAATGACACATCAGTCCCCTACCTAAAACAGACAATGGTGAGCATTCATAGGGACACAAATACCTTCAGACTCTGTGCCCACTCAGAGAAGTCTGTCCACATACTTCTTCCCCAGACCTCCTTGTCACCAATTTCCAATCATGTCCTTCTCACGTCCTTTCCCATCCGAGTAACTGTTGGGCAGAGCATACGAATCCATACAGAGCAGGCCTCTGTACCGTTCATCTTCTAGGCAAAATGAAGTCAGGCACGCCACTTGAAGTTCTGCCCAGTGGGAGGGTTTCCCCTCACCTCTGCCCTTCAGGGATATCAGAAACAGGCTATCGTGCTACCCATGACCACTTTGTGCAGAACCCTCTGTAAGTCAGACCTAGGTTTTCTCTTCCTCTGTCAGCATGGTGCAGAGAACATTCCAGAAGGCCGTAATTGTGGGGCTTGGAGAGAGGAGGTAATGTAGTGGGAGTAGAGGTCACGGGCACGTGCGCCACTTCCTCACGCAGTTACTTGTGTCTTCAGGGCTTCCTTAAGCCCAATCTCAAATATACCAGCCCCATTTCTTTAAAAAGATTTTATTTATCTATTTATTTGAGAGAGAGAGCGCAAGCGAGTGGGGGGAGAAGCAGAGTGAGAGGGACAAGCAGACTCCGTGCTGAGCGCAGAGTCCAACGAGGGGCCAAATTCCAGGACCCTGGGATCATGACCTGAGCTGAAATCAAGCATCGGATGCCCAACCGACTGAGCCGCCCAGGTGCCCCTACACCAGTCCCAGTTGATAACGAATGTGCTTTTGTGGATTTGGGGGTCCGACAACACCATCTCCATGATGGACAGCTCAGATGGCGTGGTAACTTGGAGGTCTGTGGTGCCCAATAGCAAGCCAAAAGGTGTTTCTCAAAAAAGGAGTAGATATCCATGGAGGGTGACTTTGTTCCAAAACCCTAAGGGTCTGTGCTAAGGGACCTGACAAAGGCTCCAACTCTCTCTGCCGGTGACCCCTGCGCCAACCTGGGAATCTGCAGGATCACGTGACCCGAGCGGCAGGGCAGCGGGCTCGGCACCTGAGACCTGTTGAAGAGCCTTCCCTGGGCCCCACTCAAGTCTAACAGTTTATCAGGTCACGGGGTAAACGGCCCTAAGTCACAAACCTATATGAGGGATACGTTGCTTCCAAAATCCAAAAAAGACCCACTAGGTGTTACGCCTTTTTGGTTATAGGATGGGCCAGATGCAAGAATTTGTCGTTTACTTTAGAAGGCTTATCTGAGAAGGTCACGCCACTGGACCCCTGGGAATTTCACCGAAGTGGTAGACTGCTTTCTGTGCGATTTATCTCCCCCCACTCTCTGGTGCACAAATATCTTTTTTTTTTTTTTAAGATTTTATTTTTAAGTCATCTCTACACCCAGCGTGGGGCTTGAACTCATAACCTCGAAATCCAGAGTTGCAGGTTCTACCCACTGACCCAGCAAGATGCCCCTGATTGCACAAATCACCAATGTTTTTAACCAATGTCTAGAGTAGCTGTGAAGTCCTGTTCACTGGGGCTGATCCGCCTAATATCAATAATCAATCAGCATGATGTCTTGAGGGGAAAAAAAAAAGGCAATCAGAACTCGTGGGGACTAAATCACGACGTAGGCCTGGAGAGTAGAGATGCACCTGAGGAGGGACAGTGGGGGTATAGTATATTGCTGACCTTCCCAGCGGAAAGAAAACTACTTCCTGTGCTCTTTGCTATCATGTATGGAAAAAAAGCATCTGCCGGGTCAGTAGCTATATACCAGGTCCCGGGATTGTATGGGCTGAATGTCTTAATCCCCCCAAATTCATATGTTGCCTATCCTAAGCCCCAACGTGATGGTATTAGGAGGTGGGGATTCTGCCTGCCGCTGAGTTCTCTGTTCCAGCTGTACATTCCAGAACTGGGAAAACAGCCCCAGGATGGATCTGAGCAAACACTGCAGACACTGTGAGTCAGACCTGAGCTAACAATCCATTGATCACCTGACCTCCATGGTCCCTAGTCTGACTCGTGGAACCCAGGGACATTTTGGATCAGTTCAGAGCCAGTGTCTGGGAATCCCTGGAAAGACTGATTATTTCCTCTCCTCCAGTACAGAGTCACTCTGGCAAACATCCAGAGGTCCCTTGCAGAAAGGTGGGAGAAAGATCACCGGCATAAATTTTTGTCACCCTAGCAGATCCTCCTTCAAGGGACACCATCCTCCCCTTTATTCAAGGAGTTCTGGGTCTATAAACTGGCTGAAGACTATGAATTGATCGAGAGGCCATGAATCTCTGTTTTGGCGATTCAAATAGATTTCTGTTTATTCAACCCGGAAATCTGCTTGTACAGATCAGGAAAGGATTTCGTAGATGGTCCACCTTCTTTTCTCCTAGGGGCACTGTGATCAACCAGCCAATGCAGGTGGCTCTGCAAATCGACTGTTTGGACTGCTGCTCCGACCCTGCTGTCCATCACAGTAACCATGGCGCACCTTGTCTTCGGTGAGTAAATCCCACCACTAGACCCTGCCACTCCAGGATCTCAGCCCCCATGTATTTATTTATTTTAAAGATTTTATTTATTTATTTGTCAGAGAGAGAGAGAGAGCACAAGCAGGGGGAGCAGCAGGCAGAGGGCGCAACAGGAACCCGGCTGAATAAGGAACCCGATGCAGGACTCGATCCCAGGACCCCGGGATCCTGACCTGAGCCAAAGGCAGACGCTTCACCAGCTGAGCCACTCAGGCATCCCTGTCTCCATGTATTTAGAGATCCAAGTTCAGGAGTAGAAATTCCCACTGCAGTTTCTGACCCAAAGAGAAAAGAGACCACAGCTGCTAGAGCTCCTCTCACAAATGTGTTTGCCACGTGGTGAAAGGGATGTCCCCTGGACCCTCCCTTGGTGGGTAAGTAGGCCTTTGGTGACAATCCACCCTGATGGTCTGATCTCCCTAAGCCTCCGGATACTTTCCTCTGCCACATATTAAGGCAGCTCTGGCGTTTTCAACTTCATTTTTTCTGAGACCACCTTGGGTCTGTTTCACTCAAACAGCCCAACTGCAGAGTCCTATTAAATTCCTTGTGCTAGGGGCGCCTGGGTGGCTCAGTGGGTTAAATAAAGCCTCTGCCTTTGGCTCGGGTCATGATCCCAGGGTTCCGGGATCGAGCCCCGCATCGGGCTCTCTGCTCGGCAGCGAGCCTGCTTCACCCCTCTCACTCTGCCTGCCTCTCTGCCTACTTGTCATCCCTCTGTCAAATAAATAAATAAAATCTTTTTTTTAAAAAAATAAATAAATAAATTCCTTGTGCTAAAACACTAAATCCAGAATATTTGTTCCATGGATTCATACAGCAGAGGTTGTCAAACATTTTCTGTAGACAGCCAGATCGGAAACACTTTCTGGTTTGCAGACCCATCTGTCTCCGTTAGAACTAGGTGATTTTCTTCCTGGAGCACAAAAGCAGCCCTAGACAATCTGCAAATGAGAGCATTTTCCGATAACATTTTCTTTATGGACCCTGAAATTTGAATTTCCTATATGCTCATGAATCATGAAATAGAACTCTTCTTTTGATTTTTCTCAGCCATGTAAAAAATGAAAAAACATTCTTAGTTTACCAGTTGTACAAAAACAGCAGTGGGACAGATTTGGTCTGTAGACATAATTTGCCAATCCTTGCTTTAGGGCTTACAATATGCATCTTTCCGGGCGCCTGGGTGGCTCAGTGGGTTAAGCCGCTGCCTTCGGCTCGGGTCATGATCTCAGGGTCCTGGGATTGAGTCCCGCATCGGGCTCTCTGCTCAGCGGGGAGCCTGCTTCCCCCTCTCTCTCTCTGCCTGCCTCTCTACTTGTGATCTCTCTCTGTCAAATAAATAAATAAAATCTTTAAAAAAAAATATGCATCTTTCCTTAATCTCAACCTGATTTCAAAGATTATTTATTTATTTATTTATTTGACAGATTGAGAGAGAGAGAGAAAGCACAAGTAGGCAGAGAGGCAGGCAGAGAGAGAGGGGGAAGCAGGCTCCCCGCAGAGCAGAGAGTCCGATGCAGGGCTCGATCCCAGGAGCCTGAGACCATGACCCGAGCCGAAGGCAGAGGCTTTAACTCACTGAGCCACCCAGGCGCCCCTCAACCTGATTTCAAACAATATCATGCTACTTCACATATAGTGAACCTTGCAACAGTATACTCGCAATTCTTCCCTCCCACCTTTTATGTATTATTGTCACACATTTTATTTTTCTATACACTATATAAACTTCTTAAAAAGTTTTGTGTATTTAGTGGCACCTGGGTGGCTCAGTTGGTTAAGCATCCAACTCTTGATTTCAGCTCAGGTCATGATCTCAGGGTTTTGAGATGGAGCCCCATGTTGGGCTCTGTGCTGGGCCTGGGGCCTGCTTAAGATTCTCTGTCTCCCTCTCCGTCTGCCCCTCAGTCCCTACTCCCTCTAAAAAAGTTGTACTTACTTAAGTCATCTCTACACCGAATGTGGGGCTCAAACTCACAACCCTGAGATCAAGAGTTGCATGTTCTTCCGACTGAGCCAGCCCACACCTCTGTTTCTCCATGCACTGTAAATCTCCACTACGGTGCTATTATTTTTCTTTTAAGTAGTCAATTCCCTGTTAGGGTGGTTAAAAATAATTTAAACATGTCTTTTATATTTACTTCCATTTTAACCATTTCTGAAAACTAATATGTCCTTGTGTAGCTCCAAGTACCTGCCTGGTATCCTATCCTTCCATTTGAAGAACTTTCTTTAAGATCTGATGGTGCAGCTCTGCTGGCAATGAATTCTCCGCTTTTGTTGATTTGAAAAAGTCTTTCTTTTTTAAAAAAATTTATATTCAGTAAAATTGAGTTTGTTTGTGTAGAATTCCAAGTTTCGAGACATGTCGAATCATATAATCACCACAATCAGGATACGGAATAGTTGTGCTTTCATTTAAAAAGAAAAAAATCTTTTGATTTTGAAAGAGTTATAGACTCACATGAAGTTGCAAGAAATACCATAGAGGGGCGCCTGGGAGGCTCAGTGGGTTAAAGGCTCTGCCTTCGGCTCAGGTCATGATCCCAGGGTCCTGGGATGGAGCCCCGCATCCCATCCGGCTCTCTGCTCAGCAGGGAGCCTGCTTCCCCCCTCTCTCTGCCTGCCTCTCTGCCTTCTTGTGATCTCTGTCTGTCAAATAAATAAATACATAATATTTTAAAAAATAAGTAGCATAGAATCCTGTTTACTCTTCACCTAGATTTGCCCAATGGCAGCATCGTACATAACTATTGTACAATATCAAAGCCTATTCTCAATTCAACATTATGGCAATATTATTAAGCAGACTTATTCGAATCTTACTTAGATTTCACCAGTTTTTGCACGCACTTGTGTGCTGTGTGTAATTGCACGCAACTATATATAGATTCATGTTACCAGCGCCTTCATTTATTTTAAGTAAACTCTATGTCCAGTGTAGGACTCAAACTCATGATCCTGAGGTCAAGGGTTGCATGTTCTGCTGACTAAACCAGCCAAGCACCTCCACCACATTCACTGTTGAAAGATATTTTTACTGTATATAGAATTCTGGGTTGGCAGTTTCTTCAGCACTAGCTGGCTCAATCAGTAGAGCATGAGACTCTTGGTCTTGGGGTCGTGAGTTCAAGCCCCATGTTGGGCCTAGAGCTTACTGAAAAAAAAACCACAAACAAACAAATAAGCTGTTTCATTGTCTTCTGCTTACATAGTTTCTGATAAGAAGTCTGCCATAATTCTTTTTTTGTTTTTTCTTTTTTTTAAATTAATTATTTTTATTAACATATAATGTATTATTTGCCCCAGAGGTACAGGTCTGTGAATCATCAGGCTTACACATTTCACAGCACTCACCATAGCACATACCCTCCCCAATGTCCATAACCCCGCCACCCTCTCCCTACCCACCTTCCCTCAGTAACCCTCAGTTTGGTTTGTGAGATTAAGACCCTCTTAAGTTTGTCTCCCTCCCAATCCCATCTTGTTTCATTTTTTTCCTTCCCTACCCCACAAACCCTCTGCCCTGCCTCTCAAATTCCTCATATCAGGGAGATCATATGATAGTTGTCTTTCTCTGATTGACTTATTTCGCTAAGCATAATACCCTCTAGTTCCATCCAATCATTGCAAATGGCAAGATTTAATTTCTTTTGATGGCTGCATGGTATTTCATTGTATGTATATACCACATCTTCTTTATCCATTCATCTGTTGATGGACATCTAGGCTCTTTCCATAGTTTGGCTATTGTGGACATTGCTGCTATAAACATTTGGGTGCACGTGCCCTTCGGATCACTGCATTTGTATCTTCAGGCTAAGTACCCAGTAGTAGAAGTCTTCTGTAATTCTTATCTTTGTGCATTCGTGAGTAGTGATTTTTTCCCCCCTCTCTGGCTCATTCAGGATTTTCTCTTTGGTTTTCAGTACTTTTACTATGATGTATTAGGTGATCTTATTTTTCCTTCTTTTTTTTTTTTTTTTTTTTTGCTGGAGGGTAATTTGTCCTACTTGGGTGTTTCTGATTCTAAAGACCTCCAAGGATGTCTTCTACCATTTTTGGAAAATTCTTAATCCATATCTGTTCACATATTTCTTCTGCTCATTCTCTCTCTCTCTTTTCCTTCTGGGATTTCAATTACATGTATATTAGATAATGTGATATTGTCCTGTGGCTCTTGGATGCTCCGTTCTATTTTCTTATTTTACACTTACTTTTCTCTGTGTTTCAGTTTGGATAATTTCTGTTGACCTATCTTCAAGTTTACTGACTCTTTCCTTAGTTTTGTTGAGTCTACTGAGGAGCCCATAAAGCCATCCTTCCATCTTTGCTACTGTGGTTTTTTTTTCTTTTTTAATTTCTAGAATTTCCATTTGACTCTTACACCTTCCATCTCTGCTGAAATTCCCCATCTGTTTATGCATGTGGTCCATCTTTCCTACTAGCACTTTTAACATAAATCATGATTATATTTAAAAGCCCTCATCAGGGGGTGCCTGGGTGGCTCAGTGGTTTAGGCCTCTGCCTTCGGCTCGGGTCATGATCTCAGGGTCCTGGGATTGAGCCCCATGTCAGGCTCTCTGCTCAGCGGGGAGCCTGTTTCTCCCTCTCTCTCTGCCCGCCTCTCTGCCTACTTGTGACCTCTCTGTCAAATAAATAAATAAAATATTTTTTTAAAAAAGCCCTTATCAGGGTGCCTGGGTGGCTCAGTGGGTTAGGTGTCTGATTCTTGATCTCAGCTCAGGTCTTGATCTCAGGGTTATGTGTTCAATCCCTATGTAGGGCTCCACACTGAACATGGAGCCTACTTAAAAAATAAATAAAAAAATAAATAAAAGCCCTTATCTAGGGGCACCTGGCTGGCTTAATCAGTTGAGCATGCAACTCTTGATCTCTGGGTCATGAGTTCGAGCTCCACATTGGGTACAGAGTTTACTAAAAAAATTTTTGAGGGGATGCCTGGGTGGCTCAGTGGGTTAAGCCACTGCCTTTGGCTCAGGTGGTGATCCCAGGGTCCTGGAATCGAGTCCCACATCGGGCTCCTTGCTCATCAGGAAGCCTGCTTCTCTCTCCGCCTCTGCCTGTCACTCTGCCTGCTTGTGCACGCTCTCTCTCTCTCTCTGACAAATAAATAAATATTTTTTAAAAAATTTTTTATAATTCCTTTGTCTAATTGTTTTAACAACTGAATCATTTCTGAGTCTGGCTTGTTGGATTCCTTTGAACATAAGCAAGTATAAGAAGGCCAGAAAAGCTGCAGAGAGAGAGAGAGAAACAGTGGTCACAGCAGTGTCCTTCCAGCCATAAGGGGGATTGGGGTTTATCCTGAAAACAATGGGAACTATTGGAGAGTACAAGCAGGGGAGTCATATGATCAATTTGGGGTTTTTAAAAGTTCTTCTGCTGGTGTACAGAGAATGGGTTGGGTGAAAGCCAGAGCAAAGGCAGGGAGACCAGTCAGGAAGCAGAGAAAAAAGGGGGCGCATGGTAGATCCAGGGCAGCACAGAGCCTGTACCTGGATCCTGTGTACCATTTCCATATCCCTCCAGCACCCAGAAGGAAAAAAAAACTGGTTCCAGAAGGGTTGAAGCCCGCGATTTCTTGCTAGTTTTAACATATGACCACCAGAGGGCGCAAAACCCTAACGAGAGGCTTGGACTCGGAGCTGGGTCCACCGCCCCGGACTGCGTCCTAGGACTTGGGCAGCCACAGGTGGACCCCTCTCCTTGTCCAGTTAGATGGCTGATTCTAGGGTTGACAGGAACCAGACTTCAGTCCCCAGGGTGCTTTGTGAGAAAGCAGTGATTAAACTGAAGGAATGCTGGGCTGGGATCCTCAAAAGGCAAGTTCTAGCCCCTTCCCCGCTACTCTCTGACTTAGCCAAGTTACATCACCTCTCCAAGGCCGGTGTCTGCAAGAACGGAGATAATTTTTGCTCCTATTTCCCCTTCTGCTTCCCGGTCTGGCCCAGGCCCTCATGTCAGAGAGAGGCTGTGCCGTGTTGGGGCTCAGAACCTGGTGTCTGAGCCACCTGAGGTTATTTTCCATTCCAACCACAAATTAGCCAAGCTAACCCCTGAGAGTCCCAATTTCCATCTTTGTTAAGTGGGAACCCTAACACATCCCTTGCATAGTTGCAAACTGTGAGATAATGTCCCTAAGTACTTAGCACAGTTGCTGGCACATAGTAATTGTTCAGTGTACGCTTCTTATCCAGCTAGAAACTGGACTCACATTCATTTTGGTGCTTACTTGAATCTCCAGGACTGGGGCTCTGCTAGTAATTCCTTCAGTGGCTTTCAGCAAGAGTCCTTCCCTTTTCTTTTTCTTTTCTTTCTTTTTCTTTTCTTTTTTCTTTCTTCTGCTTCTTCTTCTGCTGCTTCTTCTTTTTTTTTTTTTTGGAGTCCTTCCCTTTTCTGAGCCTCAGTTTGTCCAACAGAAAAAATGGGCGGTTGGATTAGACTGGTAACTCAGCAGGAGTCCTTTCAGTCCTGACGTTCCAGGCTGCTTCGATCTCCCTCCCTGCTACCCCTCCCTTTCTTTCTTTCTTCCATTTAACCATCACACATTTGTTCATTCAACAATTGCATATTTATTGGGTAACGACTATGTTCCAGGTGCAGAAACCAAACAGACCCACATCAAAACAGGTGTCATCCACGGAAAGCCAGCCCGTGGGAAGCATGTTAGTTCAAAAGCTTCCTTGCTTTCTCTTCCAGCAATCAATCCTCGCAGGTTATTTCGTATTTGGAACAGGAAAAATTTTGCCAAGAGTTTATTTCTGTGCGTCTCCGTGTGGCTGTGTACACACACACATTTATATATAACATTTGCCGCAGCGTTGTCATGGGAACCGGATTTTGGTCTCCGGGCCTGAGGGATGCCTGTGCGTGGAGGAGTTTTTATGAAATAGTCCCTGCATGTACTTTTGTGTGGTGTGCGGTCCTGCTGGGAGAGCTGCCCCAAGAGCCTCTGTCGGCCCTTTTGATCATCGCTCCCTATTTTTCTCATTGATCTTGTTGGATGTGAGTGAACTTGACTGAGGGAACCGAATGTCAAGCTCAGTGACTGGCAGAGCCAGATCCTCTGGGACATGTGCCAACCGGCAGCGTGGAAAGGTCAGCTCGGGCTTTTTGTCTTCTTAAACCCTTGATGTGGGAATGTCTAAGGCTTTGGGAAAGACTTGGATGAGAAGACAAAAGCAGCCAGGGAATGTGTTTCAGGACGACAGCTGCAGCAGCCACTTTGGGACTTGGCAGGCTGTGCCAGAGCGGGGAGGGGCCGAGTGCCAGCCGGAGGGCGGGGAGGGACTCACCATTCGCCAGCGACTTCTCTGGCTCTGGCCCCATCCTGGGTGCTTTGCGTATTCCCTGGAATTCTGGAATCTACCCTGGTGGATAGACGTCTGCATGGGAGGGAGAGGAAAAGTGGCCTCGCTAGGGAGTGGCAAAGCTGAGCTTCAAACCCAGGTTGGGCCTGACCCCAGACCTGGGCTTTATCCACTCGGTTGTGCCACTGGGCAACCTTCCGCCGCCAGGTTGCCCTTGCATCAGGAATGGCAGTCCAGAGAACGGAGTCCTCGCAAACCCCAGGTATAAGGAAGAGCTGAAGGGAAGAGGACCCCGTTTACTGATCACCTTCTGTGTTCAGGACTGGGCTCGGTCTCTCTACCTCACGGCTCTGCTGGAACATTGAAACTCCTGTCATCTCCACGCAGATGAGAGAAATTGAGGCCCAGAAAGGTGAAGTGACTCAGTTAAGGTCTCAGAACTGGGTTTTGAGCCAAGGCATTTGTTTCCCCGGATGGAAGCCTTACAGTAGTGTGGCCTTCTCTTGCATTCCCCAGCTACAGTGCCAAAGAGAGGTGTTTAGGTGTTCTAAGAGCAGGGTTTCCAGAAAACCTTGCATGGCAGAGGATTCCCACCTGTCCAGGTAGTGCTCCCCCAAATCTGCCAGAGTAGGGTTACACTCAGGAACTCAATCAACATCCATCCCTCCATATGTATGTGCCAGGCTGGGTCTGGGTACAGGGCACCCACCCGTGAATGTGAAAGTCATGATCACTGCTATTAAGAGATCACTCTCTAGCAAAGGGACAGCCATGAGAGAAGTAAGTTTAAGAGAGAAGGCCAGTGGTACTATGGGTGTGCACAGCAAGGACTGTTGGCCTGGGTGGAGGGGGGGGGGTGTTTGCATTTACTTACAGGAAACTTCCTGACACCTTGACTCAAGAAGACTGAGAATACGACCGAGAGCTGAAAGTCAGCCATGCTATGGCATGAAATGAAAGAAGTTTCTATTTTCCTGATGTACAGATGTGATACTTATCCCCAAGCCATTTGCAGCTTCGTTGGCGAGATAAAGAGGTTAATGGTTATTGAGTACTTACTACAGCCAGGTATGAGGTTTCTGGATCTGAATAGAATGTGATAGAAGTATAGGAAAATAATGTTCCAACACAAAAGTAGCAGAAGACAGGGGCATCTGGGTGGCTCAGTCAGTTGAGTGTCTGACTCTTGGTTTCGGCTCAGGTCATACTCTCAGGGTTGTGGGATCGACCCCCGTGTCAGGCTCCACATTCTGCAGAGTCTGCTGGAGATTCTCTCTCTCTTTCTGTCCTTCCCCATGCTTGCCCTCCCTCTAAGCAAATAAATAAAATATTTTTTAAAAATAGTAGCAGAAGTTAGGAGGAATTAAATCTGTCTGGGGAGCAGGAAGAGAATGGAGGAAAGTTGTCCCATGAGATGATACTTGAGCTGGGTTTTGAAGGATCAGTAGAAGCTTGTTAGGCAGTCCAGGAGCCAGAGACATTCCAAGTGGTGGGCACACGGCTGCACTTGGCAACAGGAAAATGCACAACTGTTTGGGGTGCATGTCCATGGGCAAAGGGGCAGGAAATGAGGGTGCAGAGATTGGTAGGAGTCAGGCAGGCACCCCAGTCAGGAACCTACGCTCTATCCAGTCCCCGCTTAGCCCGCATAAGGGGGAGAACCATGCATCTTCCTCAACTTCTCTACTTCAGTGGAAGAAAATATGTGTAATGAGGTGGGGGAAAAAGCATGATTGCCAAATCTGGGAAACTGAAAATGTCCATCTGCAGAATTAATTCTAAATTGCTGCTATTTTCATTCTCATGCCAGAGGGAAAGGCAGAGCCTAGCAACGCGCCCCAGGCTCTTTCCAGGTGTCTGGAGTGCCAGCAGGCCAGGCCGGGCAGGCAGGCTGGCTCCCAGGGAGATCACTAGAGCCAGTTTGGTGCTTGGGGCCAGCTGTGGGCATCTGGAAATCCAGCTTCCTCTTCCAGTCATTGGATGGGGGAAAACAGAGTCCAGGATTTTCCCAAGGCAGCCAACTTGGCAGGATGATTAAATAGCATCCGGCTTGACAAGAGCCAGGGGAAGGCTGGGCCACCCAGGGTAGAGGATATGGTTTCCAGATTCAAGATGGTATATGTGGGTGATTGTGTGAAGTCCCTTGGTTTAGAGAGGGCTGGAAGCCTGCTAGGTGGGTATTAGAGACCTTTGACTGGGCCAGGCCCAGTGGCCGTGCAGGGTGATCTCCAGAATTTTGGTGTAGGGGGTTCTGATAAGGCCGGGCATCAGCGAGGTCAAAGGTTGCCTTGCCTCCAGACCTAGCAGCCACTCCCGAACATGTTGGGTGGTTAGCCAGACCAGGGAGGAAGCAGCCATGGTTAGGGTTCAGGTCCTAAGTGCAAGCAGTATTAGTCCTCAGAGCTCTATCGGAGTGTTACGGGGATTAAATGAGTTGATGCATATGAAGAATTTTGCCCAGTGCCCGGCTTGCAGCAAATGCTCAGCGAAGGTCAGCTGTTGTTTTAACCATCAGACAGGCTGATAGTAGGGTTCTGCTTGCTAGCTTACTGAATGCTCACGACAGCTCTTGGAAGTAGGAAGTAATAGGCGAAAACAATTGTTACTATGGTTGGGGAAGCTGTGGCCCGTGGGGTTATGGAATTTGCTCAAAGACACAGTTAAAAGTGAAGAGAAGAAAGAGCTCATATGCCTCGACAACAAAAAGACAAACAGGGTGGGGTGCCCGGGTGGCTCAGTCCCTTGAGTGTCTGACTTTTGATCTCAGGGTCGTGATTCCAACCCCGGCACTGGGCTCCACAGTGGGTGTGGAGCCCACTGAACACACACACACACACACACACACACACACGCACGCACGCACACACACACAGGCAGGGAGACACCTGAATGGCTCAGTAGGTGGAGTGCCAGACTTGTGGTCTCAGGATTGTGAGTTCAAGTGCCCCATTAGACATGGAGCCAACTTGAAAAAAAGTTTGAAAAATTTTTTTAAATGGGCAAAGCACTTGAATAGACATTTCCATAAGGAAGGTATCAAATGGCGGTGCTTGGGTGGCTCAGTTAGTTAAGCATCTGCCTATGGCTCAGGTCATGATCTCAGGGGCCTGGGATCGAGCCCTGCGTTGGGCTCCCTGCTCCCTGCTCATGGGGAGTGCTTCTCCCTCTTTCTCTGCCCTTCCCCCTACTCATGCACCATGAGCGTGCTCTCTCTCTCTCTCTCTCTTTTTTTTTTTTTTTTAAAGATTTTTTTATTTATTTATTTGACAGAGAGAGAGATCACAAGTAGGCAGAGAGGCAGGCAGAGAGAGAGGAGGAAGCAGGCTCCCCGCGGAGCAGAGAGCCCGATGCGGGGCTCGATCCCAGGACCCCGAGATCATGACCTGAGCCGAAGGCAGCGGCTTAATCCACTGAACCACCCAGGCGCCCCTCTCTCTCTCTCTTAAATAAATAAATAAATAAATAAAATCTTTAAAAACGAAACAGAATTACCATATGATCCAGCAATTCCACTTCTGGGTATATACCGCGAAGTGTTGAAAGGAGTAACTAGAAAGGCTATTTGCATGCCCGTTCTCAAAGGTGGGGTGGTAAACAAAATGTAGTATATCTATGTAATGGAATATTATTCAGCCTTAAGAAGGAGTTATGTGCTGATACATGCTGCAGGATGGATGAACCTAAGAAATGTTATACTAGGTGGAATATGCCAGACTCAGAAGGACAAGTATTGTGTGATTCCATTTATTTATTTTAGATTTTATATATTTATTTGACAGACAGAGATCACAAGTAGGCAGAGAGGCAGGCAGAGAGAGAGTGAGGAGGAAGCAGGCTCCCTGCTGAACAGAGAGCCCGATGCGGGGCTCGATCCCAGGACCTGGGACCATGACCCGAGCCGAAGGCAGAGGCTTTAACCCACTGAGCCACCCAGGTGCCCCTAAAAGATTTTATTTATTTATTTGACAGAGAGAGAGAGAGAGATCACAAGTAGGCAGAGAGGCAGGCAGAGAGAGAGGGGGAAGTGGGCTCCCTGCCAAGCAGAGAGCCCGATGCGGGGCTCGATCCCAGGACCCTGAGATCATGACCCGAGCTGAAGGCAGAGGCTTAACCCACTGAGCCACCCAGGCGCCCTAGAGATTCCTTAAAAAAAAAAAAAAAAAAATCTTAGGGGCACCTGGGTGGCTCAGTGGGCTAAGCCTCTGACTTTGGCTTAGGTCATGATCTCAGAGTCCTTGAATAGAGACCCGCGTTGGGCTCTACGCTCAGAGGGAATGCCTGCCTGTTCTCTGCGATGCCCCCCACCCATGCATGCGCCCACTTGCTCTTTCTCTCTTTCAAATAAATAAATAAAATCTTTAAAAAAATAATCTTAAAAAACAACAACTAACCAGCAAAGAGAAAAGATGTATCATGGTGATGATGGACACACCCAGATGTAGCAAATTCTATTTAACGCAAAGCATTAATTAATTAGTTAATTAATTCAAAGCTGCGAGGTATGCCGCTGGAAGGACAGTCCTAATTTCTCTCAAGTTAGGTCAGAGAGTGGAAGTGCTGAGGAGTCAGAAAATGGAAACTGTGCTCCGTCCTCTGCACTCTGCCCCCGTTCCCACACCCCGTGTTCCCATAGCATCCGTCAGGCTGTGTCCAGGTGACAAACACAGAGTGCTCCGGGGTTTCCAACACATTCTCAGACACCCTCTGAGGGTGCTACAGCTTCAGTCGGTTTTGACACCATCTACCTGGAGATGGCATCAGATCCCACAGGGTGAGGGCTCAGTCCTATGGGACACCCCCCCCCCCCCATTTCAAATGCTGGCTGGGAGGCCAGGTTGTCCCCTGTTCTACCAATCTACTGGCTAGAGACCAGAGGTTCCCACAATCCCTTTCTTGGGTTTGATTAATTTGCTAGAGCGGATTACAGAACTCAGAGAAATATCTTACTCACTAGAGTAAGTCTATTATGTTTATTAGGCAGTTTATTATGAAAGGGTATAACTCGGGAACAGCCAGTTGGAAGAGCCGCACAGGACAAGGTGTGGGCAAGGGTCTGACCACCCATCCCTCTCCAGGGGCGCCACTCTCCCTGCATCTCTGCAAGCTCACCAGTCTAGGAGCTTCTGTGGACCCCATCCTTTGGAGTTCTTAACAGAGGCTTTATTACCTGGGCGTGAATGAATAAATCATGGGAACTCAACCTCCAGCTCTCCTTCCCTTCTCAGAGGTCCTGGGGTGGGGCTGAAAGTTCCAAGTCTCCAAGAACGGGGTTGGTTCCCCTGACAACCAGCGCCCTCACCCCTATCCGTAGGTAACCTGCGGGCTTTCCATAAGTCACCTCGTTAACATAACAAAAGATACCTTTATCATTCTAATCTCTTGGGAAATTCCAAGGGTTTTAGAGCTCTCTGCCAGGAACCAAGACCAAATATAAATTTCTTATTAAAATCACAATATCACAAACACATAATACATGTCTGGCTCTATACTGTAACCTAGAGATACACCAGTGAGCAGAACAGACTAAGTCCCTCCTCTTCTAGGACTAACATTCTAACGGAGAGAGACCATAAACTCATAAACATGGAAATGCCGCACGTCAGATGGTGATGGGTGTCATGAAGGAAATTCAAGCAGGCCGGGGTGTGCTAGGGAGGAGGGTGGGTTGTTAATTTATGTGGCACGTCTGGGAAGCCTTCTCTGATAAGGTGGCATTTGAGCAGAAACATGAAGGAAGAGGGGGAACGTGCAGGGCAGAGATTCCAAGGCCGGGCAACAGGAAATGCAGAGGCCCTGAAGTGGGAGTGTGCTTGATGAAGGAACATCACGAAGGCCAAGTGCACTAAACACGGAGAAGAGTAGGACAGAAGCTCAGAGAGGTCAAGGTGAGGGTGGGAGGCAGAGTTCATGTAGAGCCTTGCAGGCCATTGAGTAGATTTTTGGTTTTATTTTTATTTTTTAAAAGATTTTATTTATTTATTTGACAGAGAGAAAGAGAGATCACAAGTAGGCAGAGAGACAGAGGGGCGAGGGGAAGCAGGCTCCCTGCTGAGCAGAGAGCCCGATGTGGGACTTGATCCCAGGACTCTGGGATCATGACCTGAACTGAAGGCAGAGGCTTAACCCACTGAGCCACCCAGGCGCCCCAGATATTTGTTTTTACTCCAGATGGAAGGAGGAGACGGAAAAGTGCTCTGAGCAGAGAACTGACAGTATCTTCACTATATAAATCATCATGGGGATTACTTAACTTGTAGGTCCAGGTAACCCTTCTCTCCTCCTCATTAGATATAGCCTCCTAGTCCTCTTGGGGGCCCAACATGAGGCCTGGCACATAGTGTCATTTAGTAAATGCCAGTTCCATGAATCCTGAAGATTCCCCCGCCCCAGAAGCATGCAGGCCAGAGGGCTGGGCAGCGGACTGCTTAATGGGAGGACGGCATCAGTGACAAACGCCCCAGCCTGGCAGTGAAGCTTCCATCTCTGCTCTGCTGTTCCCTTGCTGTGTGAACTTGAAAAAATCCTTGCCTCTCTCTGGGCTCTATTCCTAAAGCCAGAATACTGGGCAAGCTCGTCTTTAAGGTATTTTCAGTCCTGACTAGACTACGATAATACTTTAAAAAAAAATCATAGTAAAGTACAAATCACACAAACTTTACCATCTTAACGAACCAACCATTCCATGAGACTAGTTTTTGCTCCTTCTTGTAGCCTGGTGAGGTCGCCCGCTCTGCAGCCACAAGCTATGATCGCTTCCAGAAGTAGAGCAAGGGAGAGCCGCTCCCCGCACTGTGGGCAAAGGGGCCGGACAACTTGGTGCCAGGAGAAGTGAGAACGGCCCGGCCGCAACAAAGAAAAGCTGCTCCCCGCCCTGGAGGGAACAGGAGAGGAATTCAGCGTCCTCCCCGGGGCTTCTCAGTGCTTTCCCGTCTTGCTTCAATCCTTTGAGGCAGACCTCCGAGTCATTTTGCAAATGGCCCAGAGAAGTTAGGAAACTTGCTTAAGATAGTACAGCTGGTCTGTAAGGTTAGAACCCAGATCTGTGTTGAAGTTTAAAATCTTTGCCGGGGTCAGGGTTGGGGGGGGGGGGGCGCCTGGGTGGCCCAGTGGGTTAAAGCCATTGCCTTCAGCTAGGGTCAGGATCTCAGGGTCCTGGGACTGAGCCCCACATCGGGCTCCCTGCTCACTGGGGAGCCTGCTTCCCCTTCTCTCTCTCTGCCTGCCTCTCTGCCTACTTGTGATCTCTGTCAAATAAATAAAATCTTAAAAAGAAAGAAAGAAAGAAAGGGGTCCTCCCAAGCCCAATCTCCAGTTCACTCAGAGAAACAGAGCGCTGATCCCACATGATAACAAATAAGGAAAGCTCTATCACCCAGCCATGAGATGGATAAACCAAGTCTTCACTTGTCTGCTGGCTCTTTGAATGAGGATGGAGAGATATATTTATTTGGTGGGGGGGAACGCAAGTCTGTGTTGGAGGCTCTGGCAATAGCAGAGATCAAAGGTACAACACTCCTCTTGTGGGCTATTGGTGCCTGCTCTGGGATGCTCTGGTTCTTCTCTTTCTCTATGTAGTATGAAACCCAGCTGGGGCTCTGGGGTCCCCAGGACTCCAGGGTTGCATAAAATCCTCTGACAATTCACAATTATCCTATCCTTCAGCAACTTTCACGTCCTATTTATTGAGTGCTAGATATTTGGGATGTTTTATTTTTTAAAAAGATTTTATTTATTTGACAGAGAGAGAAGTGAGAGAGAGAGAGAACAAGCAGAGGGAGCAGCAGGCAGGGGGAGAGGGAAAAGCAGGCTCTCCACTGAGCAGGAGGAACCCCATGGGGGACTCCATCCCAGGATCCTGGGATCATGACCTGAGCTGAAGGCAGCCGCTTAATGCACTGAGCTACTCAGGTGTCCCTATTTGGGATACTTTATTTTTTTAAAAGATTTTATTTATGGGGCGCCTGGGTGGCTCAGCGGGTTAAAGCCTCTGCCTTCGGCTCAGGTCATGATCTCAGAGTCCTGGGATCGAGCCCCGCATCGGGCTCTCTGCTTGGCTGGGAGCCTGCTTCCTCCTCTCTCTCTGCCTGCCTCTCTGCCTACTTGTAATCTCTATCTGTCAAAAAAATAAATCTTAAAAAAAAAGATTTTATTTATTTATTTGACAGACAGAGATCACAAGCAGGCAGAGAGGCAGGCAGAGAGAGAGGAAGGGAAGCAGGCTCCCTGCTGAGCAGAGAGCCCGATGCGGGGCTCGATCTCAGGACTCTGGGATCATGACTTGAGCTGAAGGCAGAAGCTTTAACCCACTGAGCCACCCAGGCGCCCCTATTTGGGATACTTTAAATGTGTAAGTAATATATCTGACAATTATTATGCCAGGGTCTAGGATAAGTTCTTTATATTTGCTCTCTTTTTTTTTCTTTCTTTCCCCCCCCCCCCCTTTTATTAGAGAGAGAGAGAGACAGAGCACAAGCAGGGGGAGAGGCAGGCAGAGGGAGAAGCAGGTTCCCAGCTGAGCAGGAAGCCCAATGCAGGACTCAGTCCCAGGACCCTGGGATCATGTCCTGAGCCAAAGGCAGACGCTTAACTGACTGAACTACCCAAGCTTCCCTTGTTGTCTTTTAAAAATTATTATTTAAAAAATTTTTTTAAAGGAGGGGCGCCTGGTGCTTCTGGCCACGACTGGGGAGGTTGCTGTGTTGAAGGAAATGTGGCAAATCAGACCCGGAGTCAGATGCCTTGGTGATGTATACCAGCCTTTCCACTTAAAAGTTATACAGGTTGAGGGGCGCCTGGGTGGCTCAGTTGGTTAAGCATCTGACTATCCATCTCAGCTCGGGTCTTGATCCCAGGGTCGTGAGTTCAAGTGCCACGTTGGATCGTGGAGCCTACTAAAATTTTTTTTACACAGGTTGCTTCCTTACATCTTTGAGCCTGTTTCTTCATTTGTAGATAGGATAAAATAACACTTTGTAGAGTTGTTGAGGGGCGTAAGAGTTAATCTAAGTGAAACGTTTAGCAAGTTGTATCCCAGCACATAGTAGGTGTTCAATGAATACTAGGGGCTCTGTGAGAGGGGTATTGAGCAGGGTCTTGCTTTTGGATGAAAGAGCATTCTATGTCTTTGACTTTGCTCTCTGTAAGCCTCCCCTCATTTTGCCTGGGGGCAGAATCTTATCAGGGACTTTTACATTATTTTGCCCAAGGTCTTTCCGTTTTAAGAGAGATAATGTTCACAAAGTGCTTAGCAAAGATCAGGCACACAGTAATCACCTGATGCTTGTAGCTATTATTAAGTTAGAAAATGAAACTGGCTTAGAAAAGAATAGCAATTAAGCAATTATCAGTCTGTTATCACTCCAGTGTAAATGAGAAGCCAGATTCTTTCCTGGGAACGGGTTTTGACTGGGATAAGGAAGTCTGAGATCTCAGAACACCAGGAAGGAGAATCTGGGGGAACTGAACCACTTGGGAATTCTCCCTGGAGCCAGTCATGCCTGGAGAAGAGCAGAAGATCCAACCCTGTCGTTAGGTATAACAAATCCAAATAGTTTAGGGCTCCAGACTATGAAGTAACTCCTGTCTTCCAGTCTGCAGATGGGGGATGAGGCATCTGGCTCTCAGGGACTGTCAAGAATTAAGCAGCAGCTATGCATAGAGCTTTATGTGAAATTTTTTTAAAAAAAGACAGGCAATGTGAAGCAATATAGCAGGAGTCATAACCAAATTCGAGTTTTGACTCTTGTCAACTACACTCTCTATGTGACTTTGGGAAAGTCTCCTGTCCGCTTTGAGCCTCAATTTTCTCAGCGCTTCCGTTGTGTGATGGTATTGCGCCTTCCCGAGCCTCAGTTTCATCTGTTAAATGGGTACTACCTATTTCGGAGGACTGTGTGAGATCATGCGTATTAAGTGCTCTGTGCCCAGTAACCGGTCCTACCGGGATCGCTCCGTGGATCCCTGCGATTCTTTTCCTCTCAATCATCTGCACCAGCACAGGGCCCCTGCGTGGGGTGGGATGTGCGGGGAAGGGCTGGGTGGTCTCGGTCAGCCGAGTGGGGAGCAAAGGGCAAATGTTCCCCGTCATATAGGGCCCTGGGGAGTTGCTGGGCAAGGGGAGCTCCACTCATGGGGCGGGCCTTGGACAAATCCGTCCACAGGACCCCCGAGTCTAGGCGGCTGGTACATGAGGAGGGTCGCATCAGGTCCCCAGGCAACTTGGGAGTCCGCAAAGTTCCGCCAGATGGAGATGGGATTCGGCTCCAGGATTGGCCCTGCCCCCTCCTGGCTGGGTGACCTTGGGCCAGTCACTTTTCCTCTCCCGGCTTCAGGGTGCTCCGGGAGTGAGGCTCCTCATTCCACTCACCTCTCCGAGTGTAGGAGGGCGAAGTGTCGACACAATGGACGAGAACTGCCTTAGGGGCCGGCGAGTGCTATTTATTATGCTAATAGATGCACGCAGCGGGTTTCTTTCCAGCGGTTTCACTCTGGTTAAGCGGTTCCTTCCACTGTTAAGGAGGTTTCTCGCCTCACCGCCTCCCGCCCCTGCGGGCAGGGCTCTGCGGACCGCAAGCTCCAGGGCCGTTGCCATTGTTCTTGGAGGCTGGGCGGCAGGGGAGGGCTCTGGCGGACCAGACCTCGCCTTTGGTCTCTGCCTCCACCCAGCACCCCCGCCGCAGCGAGCCTGGGAAGCCCCCCTCGCCGATCTTTCCCGAGGAGGCGAGTCAGCCCCAGAGCTCTCCCGAACGGCGGCCGAAGACGCCCCCGAGCGTCTCCGAAGAATCCCGACCGCTCGCAGTCTCCGGAAAGAGCCGAAGGCGCTTCCCACTCTCGGCCTCCCGAGCCGCTCCGAAAAGGCCCGAAGTTTTCCGAGCGGCCGTCCTGCCGGACTGCTGGAGGCGGCCGCAGCGCCATGTTGGATGCTCTGCTCGTTGAGTGAAGAAAATCCGCCGGCATCGCCTGAGCCCCGCTACCGAGAAGGGCGCCGCTTCCCCCGGGGAGGGGGATAAAGACCCCCCGCCGCCGGCCCATGAGGATATTGCCGTGAAAGGTCCGGTCTCTCCGCCTCCTGCCCCCGCCGGGTCCGGCCCCCCCCCTGGGGTCGCGTTGTCACGGAGACCGGCAGCCGGTGGTGCTGGCCCGCGGGGCGGCTGCTGCTGCCGGCGGCGGCGGCGGCGGCGGCGGCGGCGGCGGGCGTGTGTGACCGGCCCCGGCCCCCTCCTCCTCCTCCTCCCAGCCTCCCCCCGGCCCCCCGCTCCCGCCGCCTCCCCGGGTCTGCCCCTATCCCGCCCCCCCGCTGCCCCCGGCCCCTGCACCCCGGCGCGCCCGGTCCCGCTCTGGGGGGGTTGGTGGCTTCGCTTTGCCATGAGTTTACCGCAGAAACCGGCTCTGAAATCAGGCTCAGCGGCTGCAGCAGGAACCGGACCCGGCACCGGAGCGGCGGCGGCGGCGGCAGCAGCGGTACCGCCTCCTCACCCGGCGGCAGCAGCAGCAGCGGCAGCGGCGGCGGCGGCGGCGGCGGCGGCGGCAGCGGCCCCTCCTCACCCGAACATCAGGGCCCTCCAGACCCAGGCGCCCCAACAGTATCCTTTTCACCTTCCTGTCGGCCCTTCGGCACCTCGCCGCAGCCCCGGGGCGGGGGGTGGGGGGACCGTGGCTCCCCGGGGACCCTCCTGCCGGCCGCCACAGCCCAGCCGGGGAAGGGGTTGCGGTTCGAGCCCCCGCGGCCGGCTCGGCCGGAGCTTTCGGGGTGCTCAGCCGGCAGCAGCCCTGCGGGAGACCCGGGACCCTCTGCAGTACTGTGAAAACTAGCTCCGCTCGGCCTGGCCTCTGCAGCCCTTCCCTTTTAGAGCTGGGGGACCCTTCCCCCTCTCCTCGCCTCCCCCCGCCCCCCTTTATTAGGCCGAATTTGCTGGTGCCTGGGACCAGCCCTGCAGGGAAGGCTTTTCTCTGATTGTTGTGAGGACTACACCCTCCTCCTCCTCCTCCTCCTCCTCCTCTTCCTCTTCTCCCTCTCCCTTCTCCCCCTGCAGCGGGGCCTGGTGGGCTTCCCTAATTGTTATTATTAGTACATAATAAACTTTATTGGTAAATTTCCTGTTTGAAACTAAGCTCAGTTCGTTTCTGAGGTAAGTCGGATTTTAACTCTACGGTGAAAATGTGCAGAAAGCACCCCCTCTGGCTGATGTTTAGCGATGGGGGGAGTTGTGATGTGGTTTGTGGTGGAACGCGGTCTGAGGAGGAAATGTTAAACCGAACGCTTCCCTGTCTTTGACCTTTTTAAAGGAAGAGGAAGTTAACTGACATTACCCATCACCCCCGAAAGTCTCACTTCTTGGAAGGCTTGTGTTATGATGGATATTTTTAAAGGCTTTAATTTCCTCTTCTTAGGCCCGATGACTAGAGGGGATCAGGGCTTCTGGAGGAGAGCCTGGTTTTGAATGTATCTAATTTCATGTTATTTGCTCGATTGTACAGCTTTGATTGAAAAGACTTGATGACGAGGTGTTTTAGTCAGAAACTAGCCGGTGAAGGTAAAACGTTGAATTCATTAATTCCACGGAGATTTAGAAAGGTATTACAGACCTGAGAATAAGATTTCATCATGCATCTCCCCCCCCCCATTGTATTTGTGTAAATCAATAAATAACCATTGGATGTTAGATGTGTTGTGTTTTTGTATTTGTGTCATTTTGTGTTTGACTTCCAGGGAGAGTAGGGTGTGTGAGCAAGTAACTGCCATGAAGTCCACGGACGATTTCACAGTCTGTAGTTTGATTCCTGTCTGTATCGATTACTTTGAGAAGGGAAAGGTATCTCTCTTCCAGAGTCATTTCAGGTCATCCTTTTGGTTTCTCTCAAGTGTCATTTTCTCTGTTCTTTAAATATTGTTATTCAATCCAGGCGGTGTGGCACAGAGTAAAGATAAATTCCATTCCAGTGTGATGTGTACTGATTTCATAATGTTTTTATCCTGCATGATTCTGTTCAATTAAGAATTTTTTGCAGATGGGAATGCTTAGTGATACCTTAGTGTTGCTCATGGAAAATCTGGTTAGTTTTGATCAGTATCCCTAGCTGCTTTACTTTGGGGGGCAAGAGGGTTGGCCGATTAGCCTACTTCAAGGTGGAGGTCAGTGCTGGATCTCTTAAACATATCTTCACTGAATGCTTTGTGAGTTTGAATTCCTTTCTAATTTGTCTTTTTTTTTTTTTTTTTTTTGGTCTTGATTGCCCATACTTGGTTTGTACTGTGCCACCAAGTAAAATTTTCATTACTGTATTTTGGAGCTATTTTCACAATTAAGCATTGAAAGGAAGCCCATAGTGTGTGTTCTTGATGTACAGAGTGGTAAGTGAGGACCAGTGCTTGGTGAATTTGGTGGCTTTATTTGTACACAAAGAGCTGTGACTGGTGTTTCAAGTGTGCTTTTTCTCAATGCATTTCACAAAGGAAGGACTTATAAAAGCTCTGAGTTGGTTGCAACACAGAAGTAGTTACTGGTACTGCAACAGTTGTTAAAGGGCATAAATTTAAGGTGTAATTTCCAGTGGAGATGATTCTTAGGTATATCTATTTGTAGAAATAACGGGATAGTTGGTTTTTATGTGGTTTTAAATTTTTATTTTGTCTCATGTCATAGAAGAAATTAGAAGTCTTGATGTATTTCACAATTCTCTTACTGCTTTACTCATTGAAAGGTTTCGATTAGTAAAATCTGAAAGTTTGTATAGTAAATGAGGTACAGGTTACAGATTTCATTAGAACATACTAATAATGAAATATCAGCAGTGGTAATGGGGAATTGGTTAAAATGGATTGAAAAGGCAATTCTGCATTTCTACCTTGAGGCAGTGTGGGAATTTGCATTTGTTTGATGAAGTGGTCATCATGTGGTAAGTTGATAGACACGAAGCTTTGAGACTGGACTGCAAAGCTGGACTTTTTCTATGGCTTGGTTAAATCTCCAGTTCCTCAAAATATATCAGTGCAGTTGTGTTTGAATTGCATTAATACATTCATATAGTATTTTAAATTTATAAAAATACTGAAAGGAGATTCACTTGATAGAGTCCTTTATTTGTACTTAGTTTTCAATTGACAAACCAGAAATGAAGGGAAATGTTGGCAATAATGAATTGGAATATCAACTGGCACCTGCCTCTAGGCATCGTTATTGCATGGCAGGCCCATAAAGGCATTTTTTTTTTTTTTAATTTTACTTATTTATTTGACAGACAGAGATCACAAGTAGGCAGAGAGGCAGACAGAGGAGGAAGCAGGCTCCCTGCTGAGCAGAAAGTCAGATGTGGGGCTCGATCCCAGGAACCTGCGATCATGACCCAAGCTAAAGGCAGAGGCTTTAACCTACTGAGCCACCCAGGTGCCCCCCCCCCCCCCATAAAGCCATTTAGACAGAGGACTTTGACCGCAAAGAGGCAGGGATTGGGGCCTGGCAAGGAATGATGGAGGGTGGCAGGGATGGTGGGGGATGAAAGAGGATAAACCCTGCTGTGAAAAGTGCTACTGCTGGGGGAGGAATATGCTTAGAATTTTTATAACATAATCCACTGTGAATAGTTTATGCAATTGGCACTTCAAGGTACTTGCCTTGAGGTACGCTCTCCCCAGCTTCCCAGTACGAACTTCTCAGAAACTCTGTTGAGGTTAAAAGTGATTCTTGACCTTTTCTGCGTAACAAACAACTTTGACATTTTGATGAAAGCTTATAGACCCTCTCCACAGAAAACTGTTGCTTACATTTTCAGGGGGTTCTTGGGCTCCTGTTAAAAGCCTAGCCCTTTGGATGGAAATTGCTTACCTTTCAGATAATTAAAGATACATGAGTTTGAATTTGGGTGCCCAAATAGTTCCGACTTAGAACAATTTTGCAGTCTGTTATGAATACACGGTGTTCTATTTATGTGGAAAGACTTCACGGTGTAATTTCTCTCAGAGCTGCTGACACTTCTGGGGAGTCTAGTTACTGTTTTGGGGCAGCCAGTTTGGTTAAAATCAGGGCAGTGGGTTCTTTGAAGGAACTAAATTTGGTAAAGGCCTGTGGCAACCAGAAAATGACCTGTGTCCTCAGCTATTTTGTTTTGGGTGTGACATATATTAAAAACAAATATGCCCATTGAGGGTGCTTTTTGTATTTAATTTTCTTTAAAAAAAATTTAAAAATTTTTGTTTTCTTTGTTGATTTTCAGTTTTATAGGTTGAAGCCAAAAACATTTGTTTTCCTCTTCTTTGCCTCTTAACCAAATCTAAATCTGCATTATATTAACAATAGTATTCATTTATTGAGTGCCTAATGTTCTAGGTACTATACATGCATGATTTTATTTAATTCTCACAATCCTAATGAGGGTAGGTACTGTCTCTGGTTTTACAGATGAGGAAACTGAAGAAGTAATGTTCCCGAGGTTATCCATCTAGTAAGTAGGGGTCTGCAGTTCTATAGTGGTATGACTGGCTCCAGAGCTCATGAATGTCCTTTCTACTGCTTGGTTGCTTCTTACCAGATCTGCATATGAGAGAGGGAGGTAGCTAAGGGAAGGTCTGTGATGCAGTAAAGAGGCTCTGTGGAGTCCTCTAGAACGGCTGCTACTGTATCTTGTTTTAATTAGTTCATAGCCACATACCATAAGACATGTAGGTTATCTTTACCTGCATTGAGCCTTAAAGCGTAAGAATAGGCCTGTACTTTTGATTCAGTGCATGTTTCTGCTTGTTCAGAAGTTAGCAGGGCCTCCAGCAAAATACTGTAGTACTAGCAGCTAGACCTCTATAGCTCATGAAGCGACTGCAGTCTCGCTACTCCTAAGCCCCACCATCAACAGAGATGGATGTATACTCTAAATGGCGAATCCTCTTCTAGGAAGTAGAGGGGGAGACCTTTGCAAGATGAAGGTAGGGGAGGAAGAATTATTTAGATGCTTGAGTCGCATTGGCTCTTGCCTCTGCTGCTGCTACTCCCTGTCATAGGCTTACAGGTCTTAAAGTGAAAAATTTTTTTGTCAAACTGTAGGACTAAACCACTGAAGGACTGATACGTTGCTTTTCCACATTGGGGTTTCTGATAAGATTTTTACGAAAAGGTCCGCTGTTAAAAAAATATTTGAAAACCGTGTTTTTGCACAGGCGCATGAGCGTGAATTGGGGGAGGGGCAGAGGGTGAGGGAGGACCCTGGGATCCTGACCTGAGCTGAAGGCAGACGCTTAGCTGACTGAGCTTGCCCAGGTGCCCTGTAAAGCTATGTTTTAAATCATAATGAGATTGCCATGTTTTAGTCATTTATATTGGAGCTTCAGTGTAAGTGGCAAGTTTTAAAGTTGATTTGTTTATTGAGCACATATTGTGTGCCAAACTCAGAGCTTGGTGTAGGGTTGAAAAGCTTTTGCCCTTGGAGAGCCGGAATGGCTCAGTTGTTTAAGCATCTGCCTTTGGCTCAGGTCATGATCCCAGGTTCCTGAGATAGAGCCCCACGTTGGGCTCCCTGCTCTGATGGGAGTCTGCTTCTCCCTCTGCCTGCTGCTCCCCTTACTTGTGCTCTTTCAAGTAAATAAAATCTCAAAAAAAAGAAAAAGAAAAAAGCTTTTACCCTCTGAGAATTTGGTCCTGATAGGTAAGTGATAGAATACCACGAAGCAAGTGTGATGATAACTCTGCTGTAAGAGCTTAGCCTGGAGGAGGGAGGAATTAGGGCTTCCTAGAAAAAATTGACATCTGAACTACATTAGAAGGATGAGTAAGAATTACCCGAGGTTTATAGAGCTTCCTCCTGCCTCTGACTTTTCCCAATTCCATTGCTGTTGCTGCTGCATAGAATTTAAGTAAATGGATTTCAGTCATGATTCAGGTCTTTAGCAGGAGCAGAGAAGCTAGAGGAGGTAGCTTACACGTGGCAATCAAAACACAATTGCCATAGATTCAAAGTATCTTCTGCACCATAATCCCAGGAATTAGAGTATGGGAAGATACATTTCAGATTTCCACTCCTTCCCACTCATCTTATAATACCTCCCTGCTTTTCTGATAACTAGATTTTTGGCTTGGAAACTAGCTTTGAAGTATAAGTAAATTTAGCTTGATGTATTGAGAACTGTACCTGATTCGTGGTAAAAAAAAAAAAAATCTGGATTTGAGTTTGGCTTTTCCATTTTTTAGAGGTGTTATCTTGGACTAATCACATAAATGCTCTGGTCATCAGTTTCCATTCCTCTAAAAGGAAGGAGTTAGACTAGTTTATTAAATGACTCTTGAATTACAGTTGTTAATGATTCTGAAGATTATGGTTTGAGGTTTGTTTTGTTCTTGCAAGTAAGTGGGAAGGATTTATGGAGACCTATTAATGGATTCTTTGTCTGATGGTCAGTGACATTGATATTAGAAGCATGCTAACATTAGAAGCATGATATAAGAAGCCTTTGTTTTTTGGCTTATTAATGTTAGATTTAATCGAACAGATCGATTGCTTCTTGGCCTTTTGGCTGAGATCAAGTGGGTCAAACAGACTGAAATGCCTCTGTGACTGGGGTGGTGAAGAGTGGGATGGGTTGAGACCATAAAATAAGGTTGCCATGACCAGCCAGATGCTGGCTTGCTTTGGTTGAAGATATAGTTAATTCATTATCAAGTATGAGGGAAAGTAAGTTCTGGAATAAACTCTTATGGTGAAATACAATCTATTTTTACTTTAGGAATAATAATTTGAGCTAATATAATAGGAAACTGTTCCCTGATTCTTAGCCAGGTGCCTGACTTGAAGCAGAATATAAAAACTGCAGCTGAGATTTACATCGATGAAATACTGCAAGATCCCAAGCTCCTTCTGAATTCTCAAATGGCTCCTAGTTCTTTGGCTTGCTGCCATCCAGAAGGAGTTTTTCACTGTCTTGTAGCCTCAGCTGAAATTTGAGACTGTTTTAACTATTTTAAGTACATTTGAAATTTGTCAGTTTAGTTTTTATGACCTTCATTAACTAGTTAGTAGTTTTATACTTTTTCAAGCCCATGTGCGTTCCCTCCTATGAGATACTAAATTCTGTCAATAGGAGGTAAGGTCCGTAAAGGCAGAGAATTTTTGTCAGTTTTGTTTGCTGTTGAATTGCTAGCCACTTGAGCAGTACTTGGCAGATAGGAAGTCTGTAAATATTTGTTGAAATGTTGATTAAGTTAGAGTCTGGAAATGAGTTTTAAGATAAGTTTTAGGGCTAATATAGATGGCATCACAACTCACATTTAGCATTGAAGGTTGCTCTAAAATTGTCTTGCACTGTTGTGTAATTGAATTGATAATAGTTTCATAATTTTGTTTGAGATGGAATAGCATTGACCCAGTTTACAAAGTCATGTAATGTGGATGAGTTGCCTTTGAAGTATAGATACTGATGGTGAGGGTTGGTATAAGGCCAAAGAGGAAAAACATTTATAGTCAAATGTTACTATGAAAAATTTTGTTTTGTGATTGTAAGAACTAATATAATCAAATCAGGAAATTAAAAAACATGGAAAAGTAACAAGTCACCCATAATCTTAGTACACAGACATAACTACTGTTAACATTTTGGTATATTTCTTTCTTGCACTTTTTTCTATGGGGCTTTAATGGGCTGAAATTCTGTCCTTTTGTTGTAACATAAAGTTAAATTACATATATAGGATTTTTTTCTTTTTTCTTTTTAAGTACTTGACAATTTTATTGGTGAAAAATGTCCTTTGGAGGGACAGCAGTATTTGTCTCAGTCTCCCCCATCCTGGCAGGGTCCCAGGAGTGTTTCTATTACTGTAGAGGGAACAGGGACTGGGGCCAGGGTGGGACTACATACACAGTTCTGTGTCTTGCTTACTTTGTTACTTAACTGTCTGCCAGCAGAAACTAGGCCCTAGAAAATAGCACATAAGAAACAGAATTTGAACTGAAAGATGAATTTAAAGAACATTAAAACAAGTCCTTAAGACTACAGTCAGGGTTTAGATGGGCAGAGGGGAGTGGATTGTGATGAGGGAGTAATTAACAGGAGCCAAGGTCTGGGCATGAAATAAGTATGCTGTATGCTGGGTTGTGAGGCTCCTCATCAGTATGCTTGGAGTGGAGGATTATTGTGGTAGAATATTTGAAATAATGGATCCATTATTAGAGGGCTTTGAATCAATGTAAGAGAAGGTTAGACTTCATTTGTGTGAAACTATTACTTTTTTTTTTATAGTTTTATTGAGCTATAGTTCAGATACCATACAAGCCACCCATTTAGAGTGTACCCTTCAGTAGTTTTGAGTATATTCACAACTGTGCAGTCATAACCAAAATCAGTTTTAGAACTTTTTTTGAATTTATTTATTTATTTATTAGAGAGAGAGAGAGAAAGATCACAAGTAGGAAGAGTGGCAGGCACAGAGAGAGGGGGAAGCAGGCTCCCCGCTGAGGAGAGAGAACCCGATGGGGGCCCGATCCCAGGACCCTCAGATCATGACCTGAGCTGAAGGCAGAGGCTTAACCCACTAAGCCTCCCAGGTGCCCCTAGAACTTTTTTTTTTAAAGGTTTTTATTTGAGAGAGAGAGAGAAGCCAGGGGGAGGGACAAAGGGAGAAGGAGAAGCAGACCCCTGCTGAGCAGGGAGCAGGATCATGACCTGAGCCACTCAGGTTCCCCAGTTTTAGAACTTTTTTTTTTTTTTTTAAGATTTTATTTATTTATTTGACAGATAGAGATCACAAGTAGGGAGAGAGGCAGGCAGAGAGAGAGAGAGGAGGAAGCAGGCTCCCTGCTGAGCAGAGAGCCGGATGCGGCTCGATCCCAGGATCCTGGGATCATGACCCTAGCTAAAGACAGAGGCTTTAACCCACTGAGCCACCCAGGCACCCCTAGAACATTTTTATCACTCACAAAAGAAACCCATGAGACTCCCATTTCCCCTCAGTTCTTTCTGCCTGAGGCAAGACTAATCTGCTTTCTGCCTCTGTAGATTTGCCTATTCTGGACATTTCATATAAATGATACAATACACTAGATAGTCTTTTGTGACTGGTTTCTCTTACTTTGCATAATGTTTTCAAGGGTCATCTATGTTGTAATATGTTTCAGTATTTTTTAAAAATTGCTGAATAATGGGGGCGCCTGGGTGGCTCAGTGGGTTAAAGTCTCTGCCTTCAGCTCAGGTCATGATCCCAGGGTCCTGGGATCGAGCCGCTCATCAGGCTCTCTGCTCAGCGGGGAGCCTGCTTCCTCCCTTCTGTCTCTCTGCCTGTCTCTCTGCCTACTTGTGATCTGTCAAATAAATAATAAATAAAATCTTAAAAAAAAAAATTGCTGAATAATGTTCCAGATACCACATTTCTTTTATTGTTCAGCTGATGGATGTTTGGGTTGTTACAACTTTTTAAATTTTTTTTTTAAGATTTCATTTATTTATTTTTATGAGAGAGAGAGCACAGGTAGGAGGAAGGGAAGAGGGAGAAGCAGACTCCTTACTGAGCGGGGAGCCTGACAAGGGCTTGATCCCAGGACCCTGGGATCCTGACCTGAGCGGAAGGCAGATGATTAACTGAAGGAGTCACCCAGGCGCCTCATCAGCTTTTTGACTATTACGAATAATTCTGCTGTGACTGTCTTTGCGTGGATGTAGATTTTCATTTCTCTTTGGTATATACCTTAGAGTGCAGCTGCTGGGTTTTATAAGGTAACTCCATATTTGTGGTTTTTTTTTTTTTGATTTATGTATTAGCCCGCATGCATGAGAGCGGGGAGAAAGAGAATCTCAAGCAGGATCCCTGCTGAGTGGGGAACCTGTCTTGGGCATATCTCATGACCCTGAGATCATGACGGACCCTAAGATCATGACCAGAGCCAAAATCAAGTCACCCTGTTGCTCCAAGGTAACTCCATGTTTAACGTTTTGAGAAACTGCTAAACTTTCTCCCAAGAGACTGCACCATTTTACATTCCTACCAGCAAAGTATGAAGGTTCCAACACTTGTCATTATCTGTCTTTTTTATCATAGGACATCCTGGTGGCTGTGAAGTGGTATCTCATTACGGTTTTGATTTGCGTTTCTTTGGTGACTTATTGAGCATTTTTTCGTGTGTTTATTGGCCATTTGTCTTTGTAGAAATGTCTGTTCAAGTACTTTACCCAGTTTTTAATGAGGTTGTCTTTTTGTTATTGAGTTGTAAGTTCTTTATTCTGGATCCATGTCCCTTATCAGATACAATATTTACACACACACACACACACAAATATTTTTTATTTTTTTTATTTTTTAAAGATTTTATTTATTTATTTGACAGAGATCACAAGTAGGCAGAGAGGCAGGCAGAGAGAGAGAGAGGGAGAAGCAGGCTTCGCACTGAACAGAGAGCCTGACGTGGGGCTCGATCCCAGGACCCTGGGATCATAATGCAAGCTGAAGGCAGACGCTTTAACCCACTGAGTCACCCAGGCACTCCACACACACATACTTTAAAGATTTATTTATTTAGGGGCATCTGGGTGGCTCTGTTAGTTAAGTGGCTGCTTTCAGCTCATATCATGATCTTAGGGTCTTGAGATCAAGCCCCACAGCAGGCTTCCTGCTCAGCGGGGAGTCTGCTTCTCCCTGTCCCTCTGCTGCTCCCCCTACTTGTGCTCTCTCACTTGCACTCTCTCAGATAAATAAGTAAAATCTTAGGAAAAAAAGATCTGTTTATTTATTTGAGAGAGAGAGGGTGTGCCAGTGCACAGTGTGTGGGGAGGGGCAGAGGGAGAGGGAAAGAGAGCATCTCAAGCAGACTCCCTGCGAGCACGGAGCCATGCCCTACAGGGGCTCAAACTCATGACCCCAAGTTCATGACCTAAGCCTAAATCAAGAGTTGGAAGCTCAATTGACTGAGTCACCCAGGTGCCCCATGAATATTTTCTCCCATTCAGTGAGTTGTTTTCTTTGTCTCTCTCTCTCTTTTTAAAGATTTTATTTTTTTATTTTTATTTATTTTTTAAAGATTTATTTATTTGTCAGAGAGAGAGAGCAATTAAGCACAAGCAGGGGGAATGGCAGGCAGAGGGAGAAGCAGGCCTCCTGCTGAGCAAGGAGCGTGATGCAGAACTCGATCCCAGGGCCCCGGGATCATGACCTGAGCTAAAGGCAGACACTTAACTGACCGAGCCACCCAGGTGTCCCTAAAGATTTTATTTTTAAGGACTCTCTGCACTCAGCTTAGAACTTGAACTCACAACGCCAAGACCAAGAGTTGTATGCGCTACCGACTAAGCCAGCCAGGCTCCCCTCACTTTCTGTAGTGTCCTTTGAAGCGTAAAAAATGTTTAATTTTGATGAAATCAAATTTATCTGTTTTTCTTCTGTCACTTTTGCTTCCTTAGTGTGTCTAAGAAGGTTTTCCTTAACCCAGGGTCATGGAAATTTACTCCTTTCTTTTATAATTCTAGCTCTTAAATTTAGGCCTTTGCTTCATTTTGAATTAATTTTTGTGTATGCTGTGTAGTAGGGGTCCAGGTTTATTCTTTTGCATGTGACTGCTCAGTTGTCAAGGCACTATTTGTTGAAAGAAGTATTCTTTGAATTGTCTCAGCACTTTATCAAAAATCAGTTTTGTTTTTTTTTAAATTGGGAAACTAACATGCTGAAAATTTGAAGATTTGTTGAGGTGTGTAGGTTGAAAGAAGGAATAGGAAAGATTAAGAGACGAGAACTACATTTAAGGTTTTATTATCCATTAAGTGTTTGAGATTTAGTGAGGTGTGTTATTTAGTGAATAAATGAACCTTGATCATTTTCACCTTTTGTATAATGCCTAAAAGATAGGAGAGCTACCCAAAAGAGATTTTGCCTATCTCTATTAAGATAAATTCCTATTAGGCATGATAGCTTTGTGAAAAATACATGAGGGCATTTGACTATTTTGCTCTTCTGTGAAGAATTGAAATTTTAACTTACAAATTCTTGGGTTATTGTATTTCACATAGAATATTAGTTCTGCCTGGAGCATTTTTATAATTTTCAAGGTAAATTTGATTTTTTATTTATTAGGTTATACCTTCAGGCTATTCTAATGTGTACATTCTTATAAAGAAATAAAATTGGGAAATACTGCTTACCTCTGTCTAAAAGGATGCTTTCTGCTATTCAGGAAAAGACTACATTAATGAAGAGGCTTTTTATAACCTTTCAGATCTAATAGAAACAGTGTTTTGGGTGAAAATTTTCTACACACACAGTCTCTTCAGTGTCTTGAAATATTACAGTGTGGGAGTGGGGTTGCTGTTTTTTTAAGATTATATCTACTTTTTAAGTTTTGTAAATAAGTATGCATGTCTTTAGCTTAGTTCATTAGCTATATGAAGGAAGTGGGTCTTAACCTACGTAAAATTTTAATGACCTCAAGTACCTGATTAATATTGTTGAGACTAATATATCATACTCATCTGATAATTTCAATATTATATTGTTGGTCTTTCTTACAAATATTAGAATTTGGAACCAGTCCAAATTCTGGAGGGTAACTGCTGTTTCAAAAGTAGACAGCAGAGTACTTGACCTTAGCTTACTACGTTTTGTGTTGTGACTGGGTGAGTGTACTTGAATGTGGTACATTTGAGGCAAGGCAGTGAAAGCTGAATGCTGCTCTGGAAAGTCAGTGATTTTATTCTTGACTTTCTTTTGAAAATCATAATTACTATTTTTTTTAAAAGATTTTATTTATTTTAGAGAGAGAGAACAAGTGGGGAGAGGGATAGCAGGAGAGGGGAAAGCAGTTTCCTCACTGAGCAAAGAACCTGATTCAGGGTTGATCCCAGGACTGTGGGATCATGACCTGAGCTGAAGGCAGATGCCCAATGACTGAGCCACTCAGGCACCCCTGAAAATCATAATTAAAAGACATAAGCATATTAGTATGTATTGACTTACTTTCCCTTTATATAATCTCTTTTGGGGATCTCTGGTCCACCTTTCTGTCCCTTCTCCTAGGGGTGTTTGTTCCTGAGGTTGAGGGAGATGCTGATGACTTGCCAAAGCATCAGGTTTGTACAAACTCAAACTGATTTGAGGTGTTTAACAACAGTGATCACTTTGACTTACCAGTAGGTGACGAGAGATCTCCTTTCTCCTGTAATGGTTCTGGTTTGGATGGTAAATTATACAGTTATCCTATCTAGTAACCATTATATAGTTTAGAAAATTAGGAGTCGTTATGCTACATCTGGATATGTTACTAAAATACTTGGGAAGCAGCAAAACATTTTATTTTATTATTTTTTAAAGATTTTATTTATTTATTTGACAGACAGAGATCAGAAGTAATCAGAGAGGCAGGCAGAGAGAGAGAGGGGGAAGCAGACTCCCTGAGATCATGACCTGAGCCGAAGGCAGAGGCTTAACTCACTGAGCCACCCTGGTGCCCCCAGCGACATTATGAATTCCTTGGTCTAACAATTTGTATTTGATCTTGTAGTTATAAAGGTCTTTGACAGTAGCATGTGAACTAAATAGCGAAGTATTGTCATCCTCTTTAAAAAAAAAAGAAGCTTTATTTGAACTGATTCTAGACCTACAGAAAATTTGCCAAAATAGTAAGAGTTCTCTCCTATCCCTTGTCTCCTTCCTCTAATGTAAACATTTTCCATTGTCATAGTACAGTTATCAAGCACAGGAAATTAACATTGATGCAATGTTATCAACTAAAGTGCAGAACTTATGATTTTTACCAGTTTTTCCACTGTTCTTTTTCTGTTTCAGGTCCCACATTGCATCTGGTTATTATTTCTCCTTAGTCTCCTCTAGACTGTAATTGTTCTTTTCTCTATTTAATCATGTATTTATCATACACAGAGTCCAGGTACAGGAAGTACGTCTGCTTTTTGTGAAATTGAAGGCTTTGGTCTGTTCATAAGGATATATGTGAAAATTAGTGTCAATGATTAGGACAGTTGTGAGAACCTTCCAACTGGCAACATAACCTTCAGAAACACATTGCTGGTCACTCTTCCTAATTTTTCTGAATATTTGGAGAGAAGAGTAATTTTTTTTGGTATTCTAGAATCCTATTTTTGAAAGTAGCTTAGTTATTATTCAGTTGAAGGCTCAACTGAAGAGAACAGGATAACTAGAAATGGCAAGGTTAGGATGCTCAAGGGAGAAGGAAAAACATGATGGAATCTTGAGACAAGAAAAAAGTAGAAAAGGGAAGGAAAATTCTGGTCATTGTTTGGATTCCACGGATTAAGTTAATATTAATAGTGCCTGATGCTTAGTAGATAGACAATAATTTATTAAATAGCAAAAGGAGCAAGTGTTTATTAAATAACCACATGTGCTAGCTGTTGATGGAGATAAAAAGGAATCCTGAAGTGTGAGTGCTGTAGTCAAACAGTTAAAGAATTTAAGGTGCTCTCTAAATAGAGGTAGGCAGTCAGAGGCCTGAGAGATCAGTGAGGACTGAAGGAGTTAGGAAGTAGGATTTGGGTAGATGGAAGAGAGAGGACATTTACAGTTGAGGGGAAAAAATGCTTTTATAGCAGCTGGGAAATATAGTAGATAATATATTTAGGGTAGTTAGAAGATGTGCTTAACTGAAAACCTAATGTACAGTGCATGTGACAGTTTTGCAAATCTTTGGATATCTGTTCTATCTTGTAGCGAGCAAAAGTATTTGAAAACCTGATACCTACTAACACATTTGGTAGTTAGAGGAAGAATTTCGTGCTGGATGGATTGAGATCAATAAGAAGCATGGAGACTAATATGCTAGACCCACTTAAGGTTTTCCAGGATTTTACTGATGCACATGTAGTCTAGGGGGAGATGAAAAGGAAAGTGTGATTATATCATGAAAGCTCTCGAAGAAAGTTAGAGATTTGAATATCCTTGGTGAAATAATGAAAAGAGCTAAAACTGACTCCAAGGCTTTGAGATTGAAAAATGATACTGTTGTTCATGAAGTAAAGAAGATGTAGGATTTGATTTTATATATCATGTTTTGAGGTAGTGAGCACATAAATTCAGTTGAGGACATGTTGGATCTGACGTGAATGGAACATCTTATTTGGCTAAGAGATGGACATTTCTAAAACATGTTTAGAAATAAGGAGATGGAAGTCTGGTGAGCAGAGAAAGGGCTGGAAAACAAATTTGTGGAAATAAAGCATAACAGAGAGTGAAGAGGAAAACAAAGGTTCTTAAGGGTCCATGCAGCACCTGCTGATGTGATGAGGATGGTGAAACGAGAAAAGAGGAAGCAGCAGCTGCCAAGAGGAAGGAGAACCCCAAAAGCATAGTCTTTTACAGCTTTCCAGATTGGGTTTCCATGGAGCTTTATGTAGATGGGGAAAGTGACATTGAAAAGTGACAGGTAGACTTTTTTTTTTTTTTTTTTTTAAAGATTTTATTTATCAGAGAGAGCGTGAGAGTGAGCACAGGCAGACAGAGTGGCAGGCAGAGACAGAGAGAGAAGCAGGCTCCCCGCGGAGCACGGAGCCCGATGTGGGACTCGATCCCAGGACGCTGGGATCATGACCTGAGCCGAAGGCAGCTGCTTAACCAACTGAGCCACCCAGGCGTCCCGACAGGTAGACTTTTGATTTAAACTCTGAACTCTGCCTTTGTAATTGTTGCTACATTTAAGGAAGATTGGAGACTGAAGAGAAGTTCTTCCCAGGGTTTCTTTGCAAGCCTAAGATTAGTCCTTGGTGGGCTCTGGTTTGGGTATTCATATTTTTTTTTTTTTTTTTTTAAAGATTTTATTTATTTATTTGACAGAGAGAGATACAAGCAGGCAGAGAGGCTGAGAGGGAAGCAGGCTCCCTGCCGAGCAGAGAGCCCGATGCGGGACTCGATCCCAGGACCCTGAGATCATGACCTGAGCCGAAGGCAGCGGCCTAAACCACTGAGCCACCCAGGCGCCCTGGGTATTCATATTTAAGTCTATACTTTTGCTTATTTTGCTTCAAGAAGCTTAATTTGCTTCTATAATATTCACATATATATATATATTTTTTTTTTATTAATTATTTTTGTTAACATATAATGTATTATTTGCCCCAGGAGTACAGGTCTGTGAATCGTCAGGCTTACACACTTCATAGCATTAGCCATATCACATACACTCCCCAGTGTCCATAATATTTACATATATTATAATGAAAAAACTTTAAATGGATTTAAATCACTACCTACCTTGGCTACTCATAGGCTGCTATTGGGATTCTGGCAGTGGTTATGAAATCATTACTTTATATCCACTTTTTTTGTTTGTTTGTTTGTTTTGTTTTTTTTTTAGTTAACTCTAGGTCCAGTGTGGACCTCAAACTCATGACCCCAAGGCCAAGAGTTTTGTGCTCTATCTGCTTTTTTTTTTTTTTGAGAGAGCTCTAGAACTTGTGGTGGGGGAAGGTGGGGGAGTGGGAGAAGCAGAGGGAGAAGGAGAGTCTTAAGCAGGCAAGTGTGGAGCGTGATACGGGGGCTCAGTCTCATGACCCTGAGATTATGACGTGAGCCGAAATCAAGAGCCGGATGTTCTACCAACTGAGCCATCCAGGTATGCCTAAATTCACCACTTCTTCTTCTTTTTTTTTTTTTAAGGTTTTATTTATCCATTTCAGACAGACAGAGAGCGTGAGTAGGGAAGAGGGGCAGAGAAAGAAGCAGGCTCCTGGTGAACAGGGAACCTGTTGTGGGGCTTGATCCCAGGACCCTGGGATCATGACCTGAGCCAGAGGCAGACGTTTCACCAACTGAGCTACCCACGTACCGCCTAAATTCATATTTTTAGGAGTACCTGGGTGGCTCAGTCGTTAGGGGTCTGCCTTCAGCTCAGGTCATGATCCCTGGGATCATCAAGGTCCTGGGATCAAGCCCCCCATCGGGCTCCCTGCTTGGCGGGAAGCCCGCTTCTCCCTCTCCCACACCCCTTGTTTGTGTTCCCTCTCTTGCTGTGTCTTTCTCTGTCAAATAAAGAAATAAAAAATCTTTAAAAAAAATAAATTCACATTTTTAATGAAAGATCTTTATATATCGATCAGGAATTCAGCATAGTGTGATAAACCCATTGTTAACACCCTTGATTGGTAAATTTTAAGCAGAAGAAAAGGAACTGATGTTTTAGTTAGCCAGTCTTTTCCTAATTATTGTGGATTGACTTAGAATTTTTTTTTTTAACAGTTTTTTTTTTTTTTTAAGATTTTACTTATTTATTTGAAAGAGAGAGAGATCACAAGTAGGCAGAGAGGCAGGCAGAGAGAGAGGAGGAAGCAGGCTCCCTGCAGAGCAGAGAGCTCGATGCGGGGCTCGATCCCAGGACCCTGAGATCATGACCTGAGCCGAAGGCAGCGGCTTAATCCACTGAGCCACCCAGGCGCCCCTGACTTAGAATTTTTAAGGCTTTTTGAAATAAAATAGTTTGTGGATGATGAATTTATGGACCTAAGGAGACTGGCTTACAAATTGGGAACCTCTTAGTCCAGTATTTGTACCAACTGGGAACTGATGATTTGGCAAGCTGTCTCACGTGGAGTGTAAAACAAAGTAGAGTTGGGATTCTTTTTCCATAGTTTTTTTTTTTTTTTTTTTTTTTAAGATTTTGCTTATTTATTTGACACAGAGAGCGAGCATACAAGCAGGGGGAGCAGCAGAGGGAGAGCGAGAAGCAGGCTGTCCACTGAGCAGGGAGTCTGATGTGGGACTTGATCCCAGGAACCCGGGATCATGACCTGAGCTGAAGGTAGTTGCTTAACCAACTGAGCAACCCAGCCATCCCTTTCCATAGGTTTTAAAGAAAAACTTGTTTTGTTGTTTATGTATTCTAGCTTAATCATTCAGTAGATGTTTGGTGAGCACTGAGGAGTTAGAAATACTAGTTTTTGCCTTCGAGAAGCTTACTAGTACAGGAGACAGATATGTAAGAAGGTAAGTAAACAGGAATCAATAAACACAGCACTGAGCTCTGAGGAGGGTCATCTGTCTTGGGGGTCGGGCTGGAAGAGGATTGGGAGGAATGAAGGGAGAGGATTCCTGGAGAAGGGGATACTTCTAAGTTGTGTCTGAAAGTATGAATGAGCCATATGAAAGATAATGGTAGGAAAAAGGGTATTCCAGCCAGGAATCAGCACATACAGAGACTCAGTGAAAAATGACTTGTTCACCATTGGTAGGCTAACAGTTTGGAGTGGAGCAGTGGACAGGTGGAGGCCACAGAAAGGGCATTATAAGCCAGGCTAAGGGTCTTGTCACCCAGATGACAGTGGGGAGCTATCAGCTGTAGGCTAGGGGGATGATATGGTCATTTCGAGTTTTAAAGGACCATTCTGGAGGGTTATTAGGCAGGATTGAGTTAGGTATTTGTAGTAAATAATTCAAATCCAAGATTGACGTGTGAGTTACAATTTTTGCTTGAAACTTTTGAAAGTATGTTGTATGTACTTTTCCTTTTTTTTTTTTTTTTAAGATTTTGTTTATTTGTCAGAGAGAGAGAAAGAGAGAACAAGCAGGTAGAGAGGCAGAGGCAGAGAGAGAAGCAGGCTCACTGCTGACAAGGAGTCTGATGCAGGACTCAATCCCAGGACCCTGGGATCATGACCTGAGCTGAAGGCAGCCGATTAACTGACTCCACCCAAGGCATCCCCCCGACTTTTTTTTTAAGGTTTTATTTATTTATTTGTCAGAGAGCAAACACAAGGGTACTTCTCCTAAGGATGACTTTGAGTTTGTTTACTTTCTGATCTGCAGTTTTCCAGTTCTATGAAACATGCTTAGATATTTTTGTGTAAGAAAACTTGGAGCTGGGACGCCTAGATGGCTCAGTTCATTGCGTGTCTGCCTTCGGCTCAGGTCATGATCCCAGGGTCCTGGAATTGAGTCCCTTATCGGGCTCCCTGTTCTGCGGGGAACCTGGTTTTCCCTCTGCCTGCTGCTCCCTCTGCTTGTGCGCACGTGCTCTCTCTCTCTCACAAATAAATAAAATCTTGAAAAAATTTTAAAGAAAACTTGGGGCCCCTGGGTGGCTCAGTTAAGCATCTGCCTTTGGCTTAGGTTATAATCCCAGAGTCTCAGGACTGAGCCCTGTATCGGGCTAGCTGCTCAACGGGGAGTCTACTTCTTCCTCTGCCCTTCACCCGCTCATGTTCTCTCTCTCTCTCAAATAAAATCTTAAAAAAAATTTTTATAAAAAAAGGAAAAGTTGGAGCTATGTAAATTTCCATGGTTGTTAACCCAACATGCATTTAAAGATCACTTGAACTTTTATATATCTTAAGAAGTAGATACAGTTTTAAGTTAGTGCATGGTTAGTAGCAGATTCATAGTAGATAGCTTATAAATTTATAAGTTTATAGTTTATAAGGGATGATCTTGATACTCGAATAATGGTGAATAGTACCTGCTTAGAACAAGGTAGGGCATCTTTTGTCATAATGCCTTATGGCACTATAGTGACATCTACATAGATGTATATATAGATAAGTAGCTAGACACATATGTAGATAGATACATCTGTATCTCCTTATCCGTTTAGCTAGGAATTGGAAATACTAGGTTAATTTGACTGCTTTCAAAATGAAAAGGGAAATTAATTTAGGTGTAATGCCTAGATGAGATGTTGTATATGAAACTAGAAAGCAGTTGGTAGGTGTTTTCCAGTTCAGTCCTTCATTGGAAATTACAACTCTGAAAAATATATTTGGAAGGGAACCTTCTTAGGACAAAAGGATTCTTTTTTTTTTTTAATACTTTATTCATGAAACAGAGAGAGACAGAGACAGGAGAAGCAGGATCCCTGCTGAGCAAGGAACCTGATGCAGGACTCCATCCCACGACCCAGGGGTCATGACCTGAGCGGAAGGCAATCACTTAACTGACTGAGCCACCCAGGTGCCCAGGACAAAAGGATTCTTTTTTTTTTGTTTGTTTTAAAAGATTTTTATTTATTTGACACAGAGAGAGATCACAAGTAGGCAGAGAGGCAGGCAGAGAGAAGGGGGAAGCAGGTTCTGCTGAGCAGAGAGCCCGATGTAGGCTCATGTGGGCTCCATCCTAGGACCCTGAGATCATGACCTGAGCCAAAGGCAGAGGCTTAACACACTGAGTCCCCCAGGTGCCCCGGGACAAAAGGATTCTTAAAGATCAAACCCTTTTGGTTCTGAGAAGTGAAACTGAGTTGCAAATACTCAACTCAGGTATCTTGGCCTCCTCTGCTCTCTCAAAAAAGATTAGCAATTCATGTTTTGCTTGCTTATTTTCAGCTGTGTTAAAGAAGCGCTGAACTGTGCTTTAAATAGTTAACAGCATTGTGTGTGTTTTAAATGCCTTTGTTTTTATTTTATTTTTATTTTTTTCAGATTTTATTTATTTATCTGACAGAGAGAGAGAGATCACAAGCAGGCAGAGAGGCAGGCAGAGAGAGAGGAGGAAGCAGGGTCTCCGCCGAGCAGAGAGCCCGATGCAGGGCCTGATCCCAGAACCCCGGGATCATGACCTGAGCTGAAGGCAGAGGCTTTAACCCACTGAGCCACCCAGGCGCCCCTGTTTTTATTTTTTTTAAAGATTTTTTTTTTTAATTTATTTGAGAGAGAGAAAGTGAGAGAGAGATCTTGAGAGGGGAGAGGGTCAGAGGGAGAAGCAGACTCCCCGCTGAGCAGGGAGCCCGAAGTGGGACTCCATCCTGAGACTCCAGGATCATGATCTGAGCCGAAGGCAGTTGCTCAACCAACTGAGCCACTCAGGCGCCCCTGCCTTTGTTTTTCTTATTGGAAGGACTTTCTCTGTGTCTGAGCATGTATAACAGTAGTCTCTGAAGGGACCTGGGTTATTGTAAACGGAGGCATTTTCTAGTTCAAGAATGGTTTTTGAATGTTCTTTTAGGCACTTATAGTAGTTGTGTTTTGAGAAAAGAGATTGTTCATGTGCTTTGGAGCTGGTAGCTAAGTCTGGTGCTTCTTAACCCTTAACTAAGAAAAATGGAGTTTGCTGACAATAGGTGGTTTTACAGGCCTGTGAAGCCGACAGCATGTTCAGCAATGTAAACAATGGCAGCTGTCTTTTGCTGGCTTCTCTGTTGTTGGAAGTGTAATGAAATTGCTTCTCACAAATGGCTTCACCTGCTGACTCATCATTCAGCCCCTAAACAACCATAGTGTCCAGCATTATTTAATGCTGGGATTGAGAATAAAAGGAATCAGAGTCTTAGAATATGAGGGTTGGAAAGGATCATGGAAATCCTTTAACTCAGCACCTTCTCAGATGGCCTCAACTATCAAAAAGAAATGTCACACACACAAAAAAATGTTACTGTGGTAGATGCCATAGTTGATGGTTATAAGAATTAATGATACCGCTCAGATGACATCACAGTCTTCTGAATGATCGAGGACTTTTTCCTTCTGTCTAGAAATCCTTGAGATGTGCTTTTTAGCTTTTCTTCAAAAGTAACACATTCTGCAAGTGGCTATAAGTGACCATTATAAGGGTAGCATATATTTAATTCCTGCCATGAGCTGTAGGAGGACTGTGTGAAGAAGTAAAAAGAAAGTGGCATTGACCCTGATAATTTTCCAATCTAGTTAGAAAATAGATAAGAGAGGGAAGTGGAGAACATTTAGGAGCCAGTTTATTAACAAATGTATAAGCTGATTCAGCTGATAATGACATTGCGAAGGAGGCTTATAATAAATTTACGTGAGCTCTTACAGCAGCGATTTAGATTTTTTTTCAGATTTTATTTACTTATTTATTTAAAAGATTTTATTTATTTATTTGACAGACAGAGATCACAAGTAGGCAGAGAGGCAGTCAGAGAGTGAGGAGGAAGCAGGCCCCCTGCTGAGCAGAGAGCCCTATGCTGGCGGGATCCCAGGACCCTGGGACCATGACCGGAGCTGAAGAGCAGAGGCCTTAACCCACTGAGCCACCCAGGCGCCCCTAAGATTTTATTTTTAAGTAATCTCACATCCAGCAGGGGGTCAGAACTCACAACTCAGATCAAGAGTCACATACTCTACTGACTGAGCCAGCCAGGTGTCCCAGTGATTTAGATTTTGATGCAAAAAAATCCCTTTCAGAAATGAAAACTTCCTGTAGATTTTATTTTATTTTTAAAGATCTTATTTATTTATTTGAGAGAGAAAGAGCGCGCACGTGCGTGCGTGCGTGTGTGTGTGTGTGTGTGTAGGGAGGGGCAGAAAAAGGGAGAGAGAATCTCAGGTAGCCACAGTGCTGAGTGCAGAGCTCCACACAGGGCTCCATCCCCGACCATGAGATCATGACGTGATCTGGAACCAAGAGTTGGATGCTTAATGGACTGCGCCATCCAGGCATGTCTCTCCCCCCCATAGATTTTATTTCTGTAAATTGGAAACCATACTCCAGGAAACTGATGGCAGATTTTCCACAGACAGCATGGTGAAACCATTGACTTAAAACAGCAGTTCTCAGATTTTGTTTTTGATTTCAAGACTCCTTTACACTACTGAAGATTGTTGAGGATCTCAGTTTGTTAAGTGGGCTATTTGTTGATATTTACAATATTAGATACTAAAACAAAACTTGAAAATATTCACTTAAATAACAACAGATCCATTATATTAGCATAAAGTTGACAAATGAAAAATAAGCTTTTCTTTTCTTTTTTTTTTTTTTAGATTTTTATTTATTTATTTAACAGAGAGAGAGAGAGACCACAAGGAGGCAGAGCAGCAAGCAGAGAGAGAGAGAGGAGGAAGTAGGCTCCCTGCTGAGCAGAGAGCCCGATGTGGGACTGGATCCCAGGACCCTGAGATCATGACCTGAGCCAAAGACAGAGGCTCAACCCACTGAGCCACCCAGGCGCCCTGAAAAATAAGCTTTTCAAAACAGGATAGTAGCATTATTTTTACAAATCTCTTTAATGTCTAGCTTAGTGGAAGAAAACTATTCTTACATCTGCTTCTGCATTCTGCTGTATGTTTTGTTTGAAGGAAATCTTGTCTAACTCAGATACGTAGTTGGGAAGGAGAGGAGGGTTTTAATGTTATTCTCAGATAATCGCGGATCTTCTTTATTACTATACCAAAACTAGGGTGTAGGTTCTTAAAGGCTAGTTTTAATTTAGAACCTGAAACCATGTCCTTGAACTTTTCATGCAGTTAAATCTATTGGTCTGATTGTACTTTGAATAGATCTTTTTACCCATGTGTGATTTTTATGTAATACCATGTGTTGGTCGTTTGGAAAATATTGGCTCATTAGGTTATGCAGATTTTTCAAATGTGGATTTATTTCATTGTACAATATAAAATCACATCAGTTAATAATCACTATTGATCTCATAAGAAAGGCTTTAGGGGGGCGCCTGGGTGGCTCAGTGGGTTAAAGCCTCTGCCTTCAGCTCAGGTCATGGTCCCGGGGTCCTGGGATCGAGCCCCGCATCGGGCTCTCTGCTTGGCGGGGAGCCTGCTTCCTCCTCTCTCTCTGCGTGCCTCTCTGCCTAGTTGTGATTTCTCTCTGTCAAAGAAATAAAAAATTTAAAAAAAAAAAAAAAGAAAGGCTTTAGGGAGATTCTTGAACTCATAGTGGGTAGATACCGTTACCACTAATGAAAGGTAGAAAGGTAATTGAAGTTGAATTAGGAACCACTCTGGGTTGGAAGGAAATGAACTCATTTTCTTTCTTTTTTTTTTTTTTTTAAGATTTTATTTATTTATTTGTCAGAGAGAGAGAGAGAGACAGACAGAGAAAGATCACAAGTAGGCAGAGGCAGAGGGAGAAGCAGGCTCCCTGCCGAGCAAGGAGCCCGATATGGGACTCGATCCCAGGACGCTAGGATCATGACCTGAGCCGAAGGCAGCCGCTTAACCAACTGAGCCACCCAGGCGTCCCGATGAACTCATTTTCATAAAGAAGCTCCATGTTGAATGTCCTGAAGAGGGGGAATTTTACTGTTCTGGTTCCTTTTCCTAGTATTAGCAGGTTTGACTAATTCTGTCTAAGGGATTCAGAATGAGAAATAGTTGGCCTTCTCAAATAAGTTTGTTAACCCAAAGGAATTTCTGTGACAGAATGTGTAGATAGAGTTGTTTTTTTTTAAGATTTTATTTATTTATTTGACAGACAGAGATCACAAGTAGGCAGAGGCAGGCAGAGAGAGAGAGAGGGAGCAGGCTCCCCACTGAGCAGAGAACCCGATGCAGGGCTCGATCCCAGGACCCTGACATCATGACCTGAGCCGAAGGCAGAAACTTAACCCACTGAGCCACCCAGGTGCCCCTGTAGTTTTAAGCACAGCTGCTCTTGCTAAGTGTTTGGTTCTTTGTCACTTAGAGATCTGGGAGTCTTTAGAACCTCTTCTGAGCCTTTAATCTCCCCATACTCCAATCTGAAGATGGGCCTCGGAAATACCCTGTTAGAGTCCTAGATCGGTTTCACCTCCTGGAATTGCTTTCAGTGCTTCCCCAGGCTGTGGTGTTGTCTTGTTTGAACTTAGTCTGTTTTACTAAAATAGTATGTGGGGTGAGACAGAGAATAAAATTAATCTCTTTTCCCAAGTGGGGTGTATGAGACCATTTGACCTATGATTTTGTTTCATGTGCCCCTAGATGTACATCACAGAAACTGAGCTACTGTTATATTAATTAAAAAAAAAAGATTTTATTTATTTGCGAGAGAGCATGTACTTCTGAGCACTCCAATGGGGGGAGGGGTGGAGGGAGAGGGACAAGCTGACTCTTGGCTGAGTGTGGAGCCTGAGGTGGTGCTTGATTCTATAACGCCGAAATAGTGACCTAAGCCAAAATCAGGACTTGAACGCTTAACCAACTAAGTCACCCAGGCACCCCATATTAAATTTTGATAATGTCCTAAGGGATTATTTAGACATATATCGAAGGATTACTTTGAAATTATCTTTTTTTTTTTTAAAGTACCTTCTGTTTTTATAGACTTGTACTTTTAAAGTTGGTGTTCAAATAAAATTCTGATTGTTGCCACATCATCATTTTTAATAGTGGACCTTTTGAAAAACATTAAAGGCCTAGTAATGGGGTTTTGGGGGAAATTATGGACTGGAAATGCATTGAAGTATTATATAACCCTTAAAAATGTTGCAGAACATTTACTGACATTAAAAAAAGCCCAGGGGCACTTAGGTGGTTGGTAAAGCATATAACTCTTGATCTCAGTCTTTTTTTAAAGTTTTTTTTTTTTTTTAAGATTTATTTATTTATTTGACAGAGAGAGCTCACAAGTAGGCAGAGAGGCAGGCAGAGAGAGAGTGAGAGGAAAGCAGGCTCCCTGCTGAGCAGAGAGCCCGATGCGGGACTCAGTCCCAGGACCCTGAGATCATGACCTGAGCCGAAGGCAGTGGCTTAACCCACTGAGCCACCCAGGCGCCCCTCTTGATCTCAGTCTTAAGTTCTAGACCCCTGTTGGGGGTAGAGCCTACATAAAAAAATTAAAAATAAAAAAAGTCCACATTTATTTTGTGGAAGCCAGTTAAAAAAGCATGTCTGATCAAATTTTGTCTTAAAAATATTTTAAAAGTGTTTGGTTAAACAGCAGTTCATAGTTCATAGACATCTCTGTGTCTGTGTCTATGGGTTCATAGACATCTCTAATTGCTGGTGAGACTTGGTGATTTTTATTTTCTTTAACCATTAATCTCAGGGTCATGAGTTCAAGTCCCACACTGGGCATGGAGCCTACTTAAAAAAAGAAAAAGAAAAAAACCCCAAAAAACTCTCCAGGTATTATTTTTGTAATCAGAAAAATAAAGCTATTTCTATTTTGAGAAATGAAACTAAGCTAAAATGTGACTCCTTGTATATCCTACATTCAGGAAAGACATTAATTTATATTCATTATTTTAAGAGAGTAAAGGGGATTTATTTATTTATTTATTTAAAAGATTTTATTTATTTATTTGACAGAGAGAGAGAGATCACAAGTAGGCAGAGAGGCAGGCAGAGAGAGAGGAGGAAGCAGGCTCCCTGCAGAGCAGAGAGCCCGATGCGGGGCTCGATCCCAGGACCCTGAGATCATGACCTGAGCCGAAGGCAGCGGCTTAATCCACTGAGCCACCCAGGTGCCCCGGGATTTAAAATACATTTTTAGGTTTTTGACAGGGAATCCAGGGAAGAGAGAGGGCATGTTTTCGGTTAACAGTTAAGTAAAAAGGAATTATGAATTGTGTGTTGCTTCAGGTATTCTGATGAAATTAATCTGTTTTACCATAATATCAATACTAGTGCGGATCTCCCCAAATTTGTTTGCATGACATGAAGAGACTTGATTTAAACTACTTTAAAAGTGTTACCATTAAAAAAAAAGAAGAAGAGGCTCCTGGGTGTCTCAGTGGGTTAAGCCTCTGCCTTCAGCTCAGGTCATGATGTGAGGGTCCTGGGATGGAGCCGGAATTGGGCTCTCTGCTCAGCGGGGAGCCTGCTTCCCCCCTCTCTCTCTGCCTGCCTCTCTGCCTACTTGCGCTCTTTCTCAAATAAATAAAATCTTTTAAAAAAAGAAAAAGAAAGAAAAGCCTTTTAACAATGTGGCAGATTTGTGCAACATTTTCTCCTGGTGCCGGTTATTTGTTACCTGAGTTTGCTTTTTAAAGTTCTTTGCCATCTTGTTCTTGCTGTCCTGGCTTTCATCTGGCGCTGCTGCAGGGGTGAGCCAAAAATGGCTGCTGCTGCCGCAGGGGCAGCGTCATACCAGACTGACTGCTGTGGTTCCTGCCATGATGCAGGAGGAGCAGCCTGGGGAATAGGATCTGGGTCAGGATTCTTTTAAAGATCTTTGCCCTGAGAATTATGCTTTTCTTGTCGAAGAGTTACTTTATTGCAGATTCTGTTGCTGGGAGGGATTTGTAATTTATACCTTTAGCAGGGACACGGTCCATTCTCTATAGGAGTATGAAATCTTAGCATATGCTGTCATTTGCTGAGCAACATTGGCTATTTTCAGAAAACAGAACGGCTTATCTGTCTTTATCAGTTGATGACAGAAGTGTCCATCCAGCATGACAGTGGTTTCTGACTTGGGTGAATTTACTGAAGGGAGACTGTTTCCCTCAGGCACAAAGTGGGTGACGTGTAGTAGAGGGGTAAAAAGGTCTGTCTCTGTGGGTACCTCCTGTGAGGAGTATTGTGCACATCCGAAGTCAACCTAGAAGGTTAAGGTGAGAGATGGAGAGCGGTTTGAATAGAGAAATGAAGTTGCTGCATGTGCTGCTTAAGCCACTCCCTAAAGTGAATGCGTTGCCATTTGGATGGGGTATGTTTGTGCTTGAGTCTCCGTCCTTTCTGCTTGTGGCTAGAGGTGGGTGTGATGTAGGACCGCTGGGATATGCTGCCTAGCAAACAGTGAGATGTGGTGTATCCGGAAGGACAGTCACACAGTAATTCATTCATTACTCTCTTAATATGATGAAGAGAAAAGGCTTTTCTGCTTTAGGAAAAAAAAGCTCCCTTTTGCAGAACAGCCATGTGATCATTGTAATAACACACAGGAAAAAATGAAAACTCCACTACCCATTGATAACTATTGTTAATACCTTGATATATTTCCTTGAAGGAATTTTTGTATGTTTATGTACATATGTATGTATGCATGTGTTGCATACGTATGTATGTATATGTATTTATGTAATGCATATTTTTGCATAGCTGTAAATCATTCTGTAAATCATTTTATTATTTTTTTATTAAAAAAATTATTTATTTGACAGAGATGGAGAGGAAGAGAGCACAAGGAGGGGGAGCTGCAGGCAGAGGGAGAGGGAGAAGCAGGCTCCCAGCCAAGCAGGGATCTTTTTTTTGTTTTTGTTTTTTTTTATTTGACAGACAGAGACCACAAGTAGGCAGTAGAGGCAGGCAGAGAGAGAGGAGGAAGCAGGCTCCCTGCAGAGCAGAGAGCCCGATGCGGGGCTCGATCCCAGGACCCCAAGCAGGGATCTTGATGTGGGGCTAGGCCCCAGGACTCCAGGATCATGACCCGAGCCAGAGGCAGATGCTTAACTGATGGAGCCACCCAGGCACCCCTATTTTTTGTATTTTAGCAGTGACCTATTCCCATTTCAGTAAACATTTTGAGTGCTTTAATGACTTAATTATTTTTCATAATACTTTTTTTTTTAAAGGTTTTATTTATTTATTTATTTGACAGAGAGAGAGAGAGTTCACAAATAGGCAGAGAGGCAGAGAGAGGGAAGCAGGCTCCCTGCCGAGCAGAGAGCAGAGAGCCCAATGTGGGACTCGATTCCAGGACCCTGAGATCATGACCTGAGCCGAAGGCAGTGGCTTAACCCACTGAGCCCCATATTGTTTCTTATATGTGTTAGAGACACAACCCATATCACTGGATTATTAAGTTAACAATTTTGCTACTAAAAGAAGTGCTGAGACTGACATCTTTGTGTATAACATTTTTCAATATATCAGATATTTCCTTAATAAAGTAAAAATTACTGGGGTAGCAGATGTGAACATTAGCATAATGGATGTATATTGCTATATTTTTACCAGCATCAAATATTATAGTTTTTCAATTTTTGTGAATTTGATAGGTGAACTGATACACAATTTTGATTTGCGTTTCTTTTATTTTAAGATTTAGTTTTTTCAGGGAGCCTGGATGGCTCAGCCAGTTAAGCATCTGCCTTTGGATCAGGTCATGATCCCAGAGCCCTGGGATGGAGCCTGCATCGGCCTTGCTGCTCAGGGAGGCCTGCTTCTCCCTCCCTCTATTGCTCCCCCTGCTTATGCTCTCTCACTCTCTGTCTCTCAAATAAATAAATAAAATCGTTAAAAAAAAGATTGTTTTTTCTCCCATGTTAGCTTTTATTTCCTGATTTGAAAATTATCTGCTCATATCCTAGACTCCTGTATTTATCGAAATCGTAGGTGACGTTCAAAACTTAGTAAAATAGTGCATGTGTGCATATGTATTATAATGGATATAAATCATATAAATTTATATATGTTGCATATTTAAATATATGAAAAACTTGATTTCCACTCTCATCATTATAAGCTATCACAGTTGACAGTTTAGTGTGTCTGTTCTTACAGATCTTTTGGTATTTATTTACAAATAGAGAGGAAGAGGGCATCAGGGGCAGAGGGTGGAGGAGGAGAGAGAGGGAGGTTTTTAGAGGTTGGACTCTGGAGGTGAACTTTGTGGTTCGTATCCCAACTGCTTGAAATGTGAAGAGTAATCTTGGGGACTTTAGAATACCACAGATTCCCGTGGTTTAGTGGCTGTGTACCTTGGGAAAGTGACTTCACCTTTTTGTGGTTCGGTATCCTCATGTGTAAAAAGGGATAATTATAGACTCTAGTGCCTCAGGTGGTTGTGAGGATTAAATGAGTTTGTGCATATAAAATGCTTAAAATTGTACCTGGCACTTTGTGTAATAATGTAGTCATGGCTATTACTGTTATTATATGATATATTTTGTTTAAAAACATGAAGTGGGATTATACTGCACATGTTAGTGACTGGTTTTTTCATGTATCTTACAAATCTTTGTCATACTGATACATACTGATGATTCTGTGGTGTAGTTGTACCATCATTTATTTAAGTCTTCTGCTATTGATGATGGGTATTAGTTTAGTTTTTAGGGTTTTTTTTTTTTCCTTTTTTTGTATTAAAATTTGTAGTGCCCATCCTTGGACATAATGTGTATTTTAGTAGGATGGAGTCCTGTAAGTAGAACTGCCCAATTGAAGGGTATGTAAATAAAAAATTAAAAAATTTGACAATTGTTTTTATTTTTATTTTATTTTTTTATTTATTTTTAAGATTTTATTTATTTATTTGACAGATAGAGATCACAAGTAGGGAGAGAGGCAGGCAGAGAGAGAGAGAGGAGGAAGCAGGCTCCCTGCCAAGCAGAGAGCCCGATGCAGGGCTCGATCCCAGGACCCTGGGATCATGACCTGAGTGAAAGGCAGAGGCTTTAACCCACTGAGCCACCCAGGCGCCCCGACAATTGTTTTTAATATCCAAGAGCTTTGCTTTCTCTTTCTCCTTCCCCCTTTATTGGTAGCAGTTGTGTCCTGTTTTATGACTAACATATTACCTTGAATACTTCCCTAGGTACTAATTAGAAATTTAAAAAGTCTTCTGTTTCCTGCACCGTTTCTCTCCAGGGTTTTGTTTTTTCTTCTTGGTTCTTCACTTCCTTTTTAAAAGCTTGTTTATTTATTTATTTTTAAGTAATCTCAACCTCCAGTGAAAATGAAAGTAGAAATCATTTTTAATATAATTCATGTTAACAAGTTTGCAGTATAGTCAGTTCTGTACCTTTGAGTGTGGGGCTCAAACTCATGACCCTGAGATTGAGAGTCACACACTCTACCAACTGAGCTTGCCAGGCACCTTGGTCCTTTACTTTCTTAATGTCTGGTAATTGGTAGTTTCCATTCATATTTATGAAGATGAGGTAGATCAGTAGTTAGTTGGGCAGGTGGATTTCTTACAGCTGGGTAATAGGCCTCTCCATAATTGAATATATCTTCAAGTTTTTTGGTTGGGCCCTGACACCAGGGACGAGTTTACTGTATTTATACTTTTATTTTCTCTTGGAGTAATTTTTAAAAAATATTTATTCATTTGAGAGAAAGCGTGCAAGAGTCAGGGGTGAGGGGCAGGCAGAGAGAGGGAGAGAGAGAATCACAGGCAGACTTTGTGCTGAGCATGGAACTGGGCATGGGGTTCAGTCTTCCAACCCTGAGATCATGACCTGAGCCAAAATCGAGAGTTAGTTGCTCAACTGACTGAGGCACCCAGGTGCCTCACTTGGAATAATTTTTATAAGGATAGTATTGCTAATGAAAGTAGAAATCATTTCTCTTAAGATAATTCATGTTAGCAAGTTTGTGGTATAGTCAGCTTTTTATATATTTGCATACTATGTATGTTTTGTGGAATTTCTCGTGCACAGTATTTTCCAAATACATTTCAACTGTGATTTTGGACCCATAATTTCTCCTCACAAATAGATTGTGAGGACATCCTAAAATTTATAAAATAACATCTCTCTGGGGGAATTTGTTAGGTTTTGAAGAATTGAAGCTCATTTTGCATTAGCATTATTGTATTCTATTTTTAGGCTTTCTAGCTGAAATAAAAAACTCCTTGAGACAAATTTTTTTCATGGTCACATCATTGGATGACAGCTATTGCCCTTATCTCTTAGATCATTTTAACCTATTATTTAAAAATAGTATCACCTTTGATCTGTATGCCTAACTCTTAAAACCTTATGTTTGCCTTTTATGTACTCTAATTTTTAATCTTTCCGAATTTGTGAAATTGCCTAGGTTTTGGTATGGATACCTGTTTTATAACCAGATTTTAGCTATAGTATTGAATATGAGATAATTGAATAGTTTTGTGAGATTTTGCCATTCAGACTTGAATATGTTTTCCTCAAGTGACATCACAATGTATATTTCTAATTTTGCTTCAGATGCATTAATTTGATAAAATATGAATGTAAAGTACACTGGGTACTTGAAGAGATGTTGGTCAGGAACACTTAGGAAAAAAAGAGCAAACCATAGAGTTGAACGTACCTAGGTTCTGGTTCTATCAATTATAATTACGTAATTTTTGTCAGTTCTCTTAATGTTTTTATCTTTTATTTTTTAAAGATTTTATTTATTTGACAGAGAGAGAGAGAGAGATCACAAGTAGTCATAGAGGCAGGCAGAGAGGGAGGAGGAAGCGGGCTCCCTGCTGAGCAGAGAGCCTGATGTAGGGCTCGATCCCAGGAACCTGAGGTCATGACCTGAGCGGAAGGCAGAGGCTTTAACCCACTGAGCCACCCAGGCAGCCCAAGATCTTCTTTTTCTTTTTTTTAATTTTTAATTTTTTTGTTTTTAATTTACTTGACAGAGATCTCAAGGACCCTGAAATCATGACCTGAGCCAAAGGCAGAGGCTTAACCCACTGAGCCACCCAGGCACCCCATCTTTTATTTTATTTTTTAATGTTTTTATTCTTTTTTTTTTTAATTAAATTAAATTTTTTTTTTTTAAAGATTTTATTTATTTATTTGACAGAGAGAGATCACAAGTAGGCAGAGAGGCAGGCAGAGAGAGAGGAGGAAGCAGGCTCCCCACGGAGCAGAGAGCCCGATGCGGGGCTCGATCCCAGGACCCTGAGATCATGACCTGAGCCGAAGGCAGCGGCTTAATCCACTGAGCCACCCAGGCGCCCCAATGTTTTTATTCTTTTAAAGATTTTTTAGAGAGGTTGAGCACAAGCAGGAGGAGCAGAGGAAGAGGGAGAGAGACTCTCAACTAGACTCCTTGCTGAGTGTGGAGCCCAACATGGGGTTTGATCCCATGACCCTGAGATCATGACCTGAGCTGAAATCAAGAGTCAGACGCTTAACTGACTGTGCCACCCAGGCGCCCCTCTCTTAATGTTTTTGAATTTTAGTTTCCTTCTCTGTAAGAGGGGCTAATAATACCTCTCAAGTTGTTCTGTGGATTAAATGAAATCCTCTCTACAAAATACCAAGTATACTGTCTGGCACTTAGTTGGTACTCAGAAAACTGATGCTATCATTTAGTCTAGCCAGTAGAAAATAAACATCATTTTCTAAGACTTAAACTAAAGATAGATTACAATGTTTATCAATACTTGTTAAGCTCTTCTTATGTTGATACCTGTATCCAGGATTTGCAGTTTGAGAAACCTGTATTTCAAAGCTCAGGATATAAAAAGCTGGTGTGAAGTAAGTCTAGCCTGATACCGATGCATCTTGGTGGACTTTTTTGTAAAGCTAGGACCCATTCTTTGTCTTCTAAAATGGCTTGTTTATTATAATCTAGTTTTAAAAAAAAATTTATTTATTTGACAGAGAGAGAGAGTACAGGTAGGTAGAGCAGCAGACAGAGGGAAAGGGAAAAGCAGGCTCTCCGCTGAGCAGGGAGCTCGATGTGGGGCTTGGTCGGACTTGACCTGAAGGCAGCCACTTAATCATCTGAGCCACCCAGGCGCCCAGAATTTTATTTATTTATTTGACAGAGAGATAGTGAGAGCAGGAACAGAAGCAGGGGGAGAGGGAGAGGGAGAAGCAGGCTTCCCCACTGAGCAGGGAGCCCTATGTGGGGCTCAGTCCCAGGACTCTGGGATTATGACCCCAGGTGCCCCTATTTACTTTTTAAAAAATATTTATTTGAGAAGAGAGGAAGGGATACCTGAGTGGTGCAATCAGTTGGGTGCCTGCCTTTGGCTTAGGTCCTGATCCCAAAGTCCTAAGATTGAGTCTTGCCTTGGGTTCTCTGCTCAGTGGGGAGCCTGCTTCTCTCTCTGCCTGCTTGTGCACGTGCTCTCTCTCTGACAGATAAATAAATAAAATCTTTAAAAAGAAAAAAGAGTGTACAAGTTGAGGGGGGCAGAGGGAGAAGGGGAAGCAGACTCCCCACTAAGCAGGGAGTCTGGTCAGGGTCAGATCCCAGGGCTCTGAGATCATGAGCCAGCTGCTCAAGTGACTGGAGAATTGTTTTGGTATATTAAGAAATACCAGGCGCCCCTGTTTTGTGTATTTAATAAATATTTGGTGTAATGAGTTTTACTTCGTGCTAAAAAGATAATAGATGTATCTTGTACATTATAGAAATACATTGGTAGGTAAAATTCCCATGTGGTTTCATCCTCCTCAGTTAACTGTATGATATCTTTCTCTGTAGATTATGTTCTATGCCTATTTTAACATTTTTTATTTTAACAAAAATGGATCGCACTGTATATGTTGTTTTATATTGTCCTTAACATATAGTTTATATGTGTAATATATGTTAATATATATTTAAGTGTAATAATACCCAATACATACAGTTTCCTTAATTAAGTTTTCTTAATATGCCAGAACAATTCTCTATGTCAGTAATACATTTCTATTGTAATTTTAGAAGCGATTAGAATTCTTTGGTATGGGTGTTACTTAACTTACTTTTAGTCAATTCCTTCTAATTTGGATTATTTCCATTTTCTTCTATTATGAACCCATGCTGCACTAAACATTCTTATACGAATACATTTTGTATTTAAGTAGGTATTTCTGGGGACAGATCATAGGAGGAGATGAAAAGGCACGGAGAGAATGTCAAAGGATGAAATAGACCAAAGGTCATGAACATTAAATATTAGCTATTGTGTTTTATTTTTATTATTATTTTTAAGATTTTTATTTATTTGACAGAGAGACAGTGAGAGAGGGAATACAAGCAGGGGGAGTGGGAGAGGGAGAAACAGGCTTCCCACCGAACAAGGATCCCGATGTGGGCCTCAATCCCAGGACCCTGGGATCATGACTTGAGCCGAAGGCAGACACCCAATGACTGAGCCATCCAGGCGCCCCTGCTATTGTGAGTTTTAATGGTTTGGTTCCTGGTTCTATTTAGATCTTTATTGTTTTTCTTCTTTTTAATCTTTTATTTGTATTGTCTTGCTTTATTAAGTATGTTCTAATTAGCCACTTTAAATCCTTTTTATAACAAATGGGAAAATAGAACGACATTTGTTATAAAAGGGAACCAGAAAAAAAAAAGGAACCAGGACTTATTAAAAAAAACATAATTTTCCTGTTTCGCCAAGGAAATAATGTATTTTAAATTGTGACTTATATAGTAACTTATTTTTTTCTTGTTAATTAAACACATTTTTCAAGTTTCCTATTTTTAGCAAACTTGCCAATTTAAATTTTATTTCAAAAAATAACCTTTAAAAAATAATATAGCAGTAGCTACTGATAAGAAAAGCTTGACAAATTTTAGGCGATAGCTAATGAATTCCTGATTTCATGCTTAAGTTGAATAGAATTTGGTCCGTTGGGACAGAGTATGCAAATTTAGGTAAGTAATATTCGTATTTGTATTCGTATTTGAAAGAATCTAGATGACTGACTTTGTGCCTCATCTGTATTGATTATCTTAGTTCCTCATATATGTCTATGACAAAGGTGAATTTAAGGTGGAATTAAAAGATTTTGGAATTACTAGGGCAGTCTACTGCATTGAGTCATGCATCTCCTTGATCATTAATGACTGTAAGCACTTTGAAGGCAAAAGCTGTCTTCTTTATCTGAGATGACAATTAACAAATCACTGATAGATTTTAAAAAATAGTAAATTTTCTGAACTGTGTTTTCTTTACTCCTGACGTTGTTATAGACTGATATTAAATATTGTAAATATTCATAAAAAAGTAATCTAAGTCTACAGATTTCATTATCATTAAGCCATAGTTTTTAAAAATATTTTTTTGAAACCTCATACTTATTTTGAGATATTTAGACAGCACAGAAATGTATAAAATAAAGAGTGTAGTATAGGGGTGCCTGGGTGGCTCAGTGGGTTAAAGCCTCTGCCTTCGGCTCAGGTCATGATCTCAGGGTCCTGGGATCGAGCCCTGCATCGGACTCTCTGCTCAGCGGGGAGTCTGCTTCCCTCCTCTCTCTTTCTGCCTGCCTCTCTGCCTACTTGTGATCTCTGTCTGTCAAATAAATAAATAAAATCTTTAAAAAAAAAAAAAGTGTAGTATAGCATCTTAGGTAAGCATAATCTTAATCTTTTTTTTTTTTTTTTTTTTTTAAGGTAGGTTTTGTGCCCAACATGGGGCTTGAATTCACAACCTCTAGATCAAGAGTTGCATGCTCAAAAAAAAAAAAAAAAAAAAAAAAGAGTTGCATGTTCTATTGACTGAGTTGCCCCCCCCCCCCTTTTTTTTTTTGCTTCTGGTAGGGGAAAAAGAAATCCATACATAACCCAAAGGAATTTTATTTCTTAACTCAAAATAAGATTGAATTATTCAAACACACATACACTATTCTGTAGCCATTTGCATTTAGTGTCTCCTAGATATCCTATAACATTACACAGAAAGAGAAGCAGTTTGGTAAGAAGTTAAGAGCCTTGGTGTTTGGAGCTGGACTGATGGTGATAAATCCCAGCTTTCCACTTACATAGTGTGATGTTGGACAAACTGTTTTATTGCTGTGTAAATTAGTTTTCTGTTTTGCAAAATGGGAATGATAATTGTTCCTAAGATTGTTTGAATCAGCATTAAAATGTAAGGTGCTTATAATGTTTGGCACATGATATTTAGCTTAGTAAATGTAAGCTGTAATAATTATCATACAGCTTTTCCTCCTTAAAAAATATATTTATATATATATTCCATAATATGGATTTAACACATTCATTAAGCTCTTCTCAAATTGATGGATAAGTAACTAACTGTATTTTAAAGAGCCTTATTTTTCCATGGGTAATTTTTTAACTTCTGATTTTTTTATCTTGATTTTTTTAAGAGAGAGAATGCATGCAGATGAATGGGAGGGAGCGGCAGAGGGAATGGGAGAAAGAATTCTTAAGCAGGCTCCATGTGCATTGTGGAGCCTGATGAAGGGCTCTATCTCATGACCCTGAGATCATGACCTGAGCCAAAACCCAAGAGTGAGATGCTTAATTGAGCCACTGAAATCCCCGCCCCTTGATGATTTTAAAGTGTTTGGTTTTTATTTTAGTAGTGTAACAACACTTTTTTGCTCTCAGTTCCTTAGCTGGAGTGCTTAATTGAAACTTCAGAGCTTTCATAAAACAAGAAAGTAATTAACCATCTTTTAGTCCTAACCCTAAATATGTCTTCTTTTCTCAGATCCCATTTTGTGCTGTTTGTAGATTAGTTTCATTTTCAAATGATAGTTGTCCATTGCTAAAAACTGCTTTCGTATTTTTATCTTTTTATAACCTGCTGCATGAATATTTCTCCTGCCCCAGCTATCGGAAACTTGAATTTTAGTGAAAAGAAAAGCATTTTATTTTTCCTGCTGTGCTGTTATTTTAGTTTATTGCCTTCTTTGTGATTGGAGAATCAGTTTGATTCAAATACCTAGAGCACATTGTATTTTCCTTACAAAGACACTTTGTGATGCCCTGTTGATGAGAGAAGCCAGTGTAAAATAAATTGGGAGAGTGTGTTTAAGAATTTAAGAAATAGGGGCACCTTGGTGGCTCAGTGGGTTAAGCCTCTGCCTTCGGCTCAGGTCATGATCTCAGGGTCCTGGGATGGAGCTCTGCATCGGGCTCTCTGCTCAGCAGGGATCCTGCTTCCCCCTCTCTCTGCCTGCCTCTCTGCCTACTTGTGATCTTTCTCTCTGTGTCTAATAAATAAATAAAATCTTAAAAAAAAAGAATGTAAGAAATAGGGGTGCCTGGGTGGCTCAGTTGGTTAAGCGTCTGCCTTTAGCTCAGGTCATGATCCAAGGATGGAGCCCCAAGTCAGGCTGCCTGCTCAACAGGGAGCATGCTTCTCCCTCTCCTTCCCACTCGTGCTCTCTTTCGCTATCTCTTTCTCAAATAAATAAGGTCTTTTAATAATAATAATAAAGAATGTAAGAAATACTGGGGTATTGGGGTGACTCAGTCACTTAAGCGTCTGACTCCTGATTTTGGCTCAGGTCATGATCTCATGGGTTTTGGGATTGAGCCCCATACTGGGCTTCATGCTCAGTGAAGAGTTTGCTTGAGATTTTCTCCTCTTCTTTCTGCCCCTTCCCCAACTCTGTACACATGGATGTGCTCTTACTTTCTCTAAAATAAATAAATCTTTAAAAGAATGTAAGAAATGCTAATTTTTTTAGTCATTGAACCAATTTAGCATTTTCATTAGACATGAGTGATCCAAGTAAGGAGTGTCTCTCTTTTTTTTTTTAATTCAAGAAAATGCCACCTTAATTAGCATTATTTTAGGCACTTGGTAAGGATTTGATAGTAGTACTCAATCTTGGTTGCTTGTTGGAATCAGTTTTGCAATTTAAAAAAAAATATACAAGGGTGCCTGGGTGGCTAAGTTGTTAAGCATTTGCCTTCAGCTCAGGCCATAATCCCAGGTCACTGAGCTTCGCATCGGGCTCCCTGCTCACCGGGAAACCTGCTTCTCCCTCTCCCACTCCCCCTGGTTTTATTTCTTCTCTCGCTGTCTGTCTCTCTCTCTGTGTCAAATAAAATCTTGCAAAAGAAAAAAAATGTATATATAGACATTTTCTAAATCAGATTTTAGAGTTGGGGTTTTAGATACGCAACTAAAGTTAGAGACTTCTGGTCTAGAAAATTGGAATGGTCTTTTGTGAGTTAATTAGGTCTTGCATAATATTTAAGGTACATTAAATTAGTATTGCTTAATTATTTTTGGACAGTGACTTTTCTGAGAGCGTTGAGTGCTACTAACATGCTTGCTGTTGGATTTGATGTCTCTTCCTTGTTAAGATTCTTGATTTATAATGATCAAGTAATGAATGCTTACTTCTCAGGGGACATGTCCTTTAAGTTTCTTTTCCAGATTAATACTGAAGTAGAGTTTGGCAAATGACTAGAGGAGGATCTTTTTTTTTTTTTTTCCCTTCCCATTTTGAAATAGCTTCATGCTGGGACATGGTAAAGTGAAAGCACAAACCAGGATTTTACACCTTACATCCTTTTTCAACCTGAAATAGTTTATTACCAGTATCTAATTAGATTGACAAACTAATGGGCACTGACAACCTTTCTGTTTTCTTTCTTCCTGTGAAGGGTACTTCTTAATTCAGCAGTTTATTGTGTTCAGGGTTTTGTGCTAGCTCTGTGCAAATGAGTAAGGCCTATTAGTCCTACCCCTATTTTTACTACTGAGGATTATTAGAATTACCATAAACCTGCCTAATACTTAAAAAACAAAACAAAACCATGTGTGCTAGCTATAGAAGGGAATGTGTTAACATGTCCTTCAGTGTGTAATGGAGAGACTCCTTGATTTTAATCTGAATTCTTCCATAACTAGCATATCACCAGGTCCTAAGCCATTGTGGCATTCTGAGGTGTCAGGGATCTAGGTTTTGTCTTTTCAACATGCCCTGTGTTGATCAAGTGAACCTTGTGGTTCAGGAGGGCTGTTCCAGCTCTAGTCTGTAAGTTTGCGTGCCAGTTAGCAGGAAGGAGAAGGGAGAGGACAAAGGGATGCTTCTTCTCTTAAAGGGCACTTGCCAGAAGATTCATACCCACTTTTTTTTTTTTTAAAGATTTTATTTATTTATTTATTTGTCAGAGAGAGAGAGAGAGACAGAGAGAGCATAAGCAGGCAGAGTGGCAGGCAGAGGCAGAGAAGCAGGCTCCCTGCTGAGGAAGGATGCAGGACTCCATCCCAGGATTGTGGGATGATGACCTGACCTGAAGGCAGTGGCTTAACCAACTGAGCCACCCAGGCACCCCATACATCACTTTTTTTATTGAGGAAAACAAAGATTTGGGGGCTACTGGCAGCTTCTAGCACATGTGATTTTTTTTTGTTTTTAAAGAATTTTTATTTTTAAGGAATCTCTATAGCCAACATTGGGGCTCACACCCACAGCCCAGAGACCAAGAATTGCTTGCTCCACTGACTGAGCCAGCCAGGTGCCCCCTAGCACATGTAGTTTTTATGAGGATATGCCTAGAGTAATTAGGGGCTCATAATAGGTGCTTAGTCAGTAGTAGTTTTTTTTTTTTTTAAGGATTTATTTATTTATTTAGTCAGTAGTAGTTTATAATGTTCTAATATTTAGTTCTTTCAGTACTTAGAATTTGTCTAGTTCTTTGCTCTACTCTATACACCTTGAGCTTTATGGAAGAGAGGGTGACAGTTACACCTTTTTTTTTAAAATCTTTTTTTTTAAGACTTTATTTATTTGAGAGAGACAGAGAGTGAGAGAGAGCAGGTCAGAGGTAGAAGCAGACTCCCCATGGAGCCCGGAGCCCAATTCAGGACTTGATCCCAGGACTCTAGGATCATGACCTGAGCTGAAGGCAGTGGCTTAACCCACTGAGCCACCCAGGCGCCCGATAGCTACACCTCTTAAGACAAACAGCTTCTTTCTAAATTAGCTTTAATTTTTTTGAGCACACCCACATGAGACAGTTGAACAGGAAGAAGTTCATTAAAACTATGAACAAGTATGTCACACATTTGCTAGTGGTTGAAAAGAAACATGGTAAAATAAGTAGCTTTCTTAAGAGGTAGTTTGGGCTAATGGTTCTTATACCAGTCTACCCAGCCACCTTTAAAAGATTTTTAAATAGTATGATTGAGTCATAACCCAATTAACAATTATATTTTAATAATGTATTCATTTAAGGTATTCAGTAATTGCCCTTTTAGAAACAAAAATCGGTATTTATCTGAGAATTTGAGGCTGAGTACACAACAAGCTACATAAATTAATGTCAAAACAAGATAGGGGCTAGTGGGTGGCTCACTTGGTTGTGTCTCACTCTTGATTTCGGCTCAGGTCATGATCTCAGGGTTGTGAGATCAAGCCTCACTTTGGGCTCTGTGCTCAGTGGAGAGTCTGCTTCTCTCTCCCTTTGGCCTTCCCCTCACTTTCTGTCTTTCAAATAATAAATAAATCTTTAAAAATCCAATATATTTGTCAGTCTTTAATAACACTTTAGGATTTATTACACTGAATTTGCTTTTACTCAAGGTGAAGCGATAATAAGAACTTAGTTATCCTTTTCATTTTATATTTTTACTTATGATTCATGGTAGTGAAAATCTCTTACGTAGTACAAACACTCCTACTTTGGTTTTTATTCAAATACCATTTTCAGGTTGATAGAAGTGATATCATTTTTATTAGAGAAGCAAATTATTTCTTACCCTTAGTTTCACTTTCAGTATTTATGTTCTAACCTTGTTACTGGAATTATGTTTCCATTGAAAATAATTACTAATATTTCTACTTTCAGTTTTAGTTTCTCGTGTTTGTGGCCTCATTGAAATCTATTCTGACTAGTAGGAATAAATTTTCTATGTGATTATATTATAGAGATTTAGTGACTTATGTGATTGATTACCTTATTGAAAGAAATGTAAACTGCCAGTGAAGCATTTAAGTAATGTCTTAGGGTTTCTAAGGACAAACTTAGAGTCTTACATAAGACAAAACTTAACTTAGGAGAGTTACCTGACCTTTAGTAAAAGTCAAAGACCTTTTAGTGCTTATCATTCCCTTTTAAATGTAGACTCTTCATGTTTTAGAAAATATGCTTTAATTCTGTGAAAAACAGAAAACTTTCCTGGCTTTCTGTGCATGCTGCTTTTTTTTTTTTTTTTTTTAATCTCTTGCCTGCTTGGTCTGCTTCTAGCATCCGTTCTGCTCTTTGGGGTTATTTTACCTTTCTGTGCTCGGTATCTTCCTCTGTAAAATTGATTAAGTAGACTGAGTTATCTGTCTGTCTGTCTCTCTCTCTCTTTTTTAAAGATTTTATTTATTTATTTGACAGAGAGAGAGATCACAGGTAGGCAGAGAGGCGGGCAGAGAGAGAGGGGGAAGCAGGCTCCCCGCTGAGCAGGAGCCCAGTTTGGGACTTGATCCCAGGACCCTGAGATCATGACCTGAGCTGAAGGCAGAGGCTTAACCCACTGAGCCACCCAGGTGCCCCTGAGTTAACTCCTTTTTTTACCTGTTTATTTTATTAGCTTATGTTTTGGGCAGAAATTATCTCATATCCTTTCTTTCATCTTCCCTAGAAATAGGCAGCAGCCATTTTGTTACTACTGGCTTTCTTTGAGGCAGAGCAGAGAAGGGTGTTGATAACCAAATAAACCTTAGCAATAAAGAATTACCAGAGAAGTTTGAAATATAATTACTACTGAAGACAATATTATAGAACTCTTTTCCTTTCATTGCCTTGCTTACTAGATTGGTGTACATTTAAAAACACTTTTCTTCCTACCTTTTCTTTCTCAGATTAATAGTTCTGTTAGTGGGGCACCTCGGTGGCACAGTTGATTAAGCATGCCTTCAGCTCAGGTTGTGATCCCAGAATCCTGGGATGAGAGTCCGGCACTAGGCTCCCTGATCAGTGGAGAGTCTGCTTCTCCCTTTGCCTCCCCTTCCTCCTGCTTGTGTTCTCTCTCTCTCAGATAAACAAAATCTTTTTTTTTTTTTTTTTTTTTTTTTAAGATTTTATTCATCTGAGAGAGAGAGGGAGAGAGAGAGAGACAGGGTACAAGCAGGGGGAGAGGGAGAGGGAGAAGCAGACTGCCTACTGACCCGGGAGCCCAACATGGGACTCGATCCTAGGACCTGGAGATCATGACCTGAGCTGAAGGCAGACACCTAACCATCTAAGCCACCCTGGTGCCCCACAAATAAATAAAATCTTAAAAAAAAATTTATGTTTAAATAGCTACATGTAACTGGGTGCTGCCCTATTGCCCAGTATAGCCCCAGATTATGCATTTAAGCAGCAGACATCTTTATGAGCTCTCAGTGATATGCCCAGAATTATGAGTAGTGCCAGAAATGCTGTGATCTGGCAGTATGTTAAGGGAGATAGATGATTGAAGTGGTAAATGTAATAGTTGGTGTATTAAAGAAAAGTACAAGGTTATAAAGGAACATACCAATTTTTTACCTAACCCAGGCTGAGGGTGAATCACATTGGGTGTGTTCTTAAGCCATAAGAAGTCTTGTGTCAAATATCCGTTTGTATTCTGCGTGGGTACTGAACTTAGGTCCATCCTTGTTGTGTTACAGTATCACCAGGGCTGTGGAACCACTTGGCCATTATTATTTTTAAGTGTTTGGTGTTTTTGTGCTTAAACCCTGGACCTTGTATAGAATTAATAGGTCTTCATTCATTTGTGAAAATCTGAACAGCAAAATTATAAATCATTAAGGCTGCAGTTTGGCTTAAGTGTTTTGTTTGTTTGTTTGTTTTAAGATTTCATTTATTAAGAGAGAAATCATGACCTGAGCTGAGATCAAGAATCGGATACTTAACTGAGTCACCAGGCTCCCCTAAAGTGGTTACTTTTAAGTGTGTGCAGTTTGGGCCATGCCTTGCCCTTAGATAACATTTCGTTTGTGTTAGGAAGTTCCGGCAAGGAGATTGATTGCCTTTGGTCTATGATTCTTGGCCATATGTATTTCCTAGGTCATTGAGGTCAAATCTCCAGGGCTTTAGGAGTTTCACATAAGAATATGAGTACTGAGTAGAAGAGTAACAGTTTTTTTTTTTTTTTAAGATTTTATTTATTTATTTGACAGAGAGAGAGGTCACAAGTAGGCAGAGAGGCAGGCAGAGAGAGAGGAGGAAGCAGGCTCTCTGCAGAGCAGAGAGCCTGATGCGGGGCTCGATCCCAGGACCCTGAGATCATGACCTGAGCCGAAGGCAGCGGCTTAATCCACTGAGCCACCCAGGCGCCCCAAGAGTAACAGTTTTTACAGCTTCTTTAGGGTTGATCTTTTTTTGGAGGGAAATTTTATTTATTTATTTGACAGGGATCACAAGTAGGCAGAGAGGCAGGCAGAGAGAGGGGGAAGCAGGCTCCCTGCTAAGCAGAGAGCTCTATGTGGGGCTCGATTCCACGATCCTGGGATCATGACCTGAGCCCAGGGCAGAGGCTTTAACCCACTGAGCTGCCCAGACGCCCCTAGGGCTGATCTTTATCTGAGTTATTCCTTAGGGCCCCTGGATGATGTCAGGATCCATTTGTAGTCCCTTTGGTTTGATCTCTTCAGAACCTTCTCAGAGCTATGTAAATGTCCTTGGCTTGGGGAATGAGGGCATTAAGTGTTCTCTCTTTTTGCTCTTACTCTGGTCCTCATTTTTCTTCAGCTCGTTCTGGAGGAACACAGGTCAGTGTAAGTCATGTACCTAATGAATTGTCATGGCTTTTCTCTAGACAGTGAAGAGTAAGTGCTTTGGTTTTTAGCCCCAGGGGACAGAGTCTATAATTATGCACTTACAGGTAATTTAAATGTGTTGCATTCATGGGGCACCTGGCTGTCTCAGTCAGTAGAACATGCAATTCTTGATCTTGGGGCCATGAATTTGAGCCCCACATTGCGGGTAGAGTTTACTTAATAAAAAAATAAAAATAAAAATGAATATGTTGCATTCATCAGTAACTGTCTTCCTTCTAGAATGTTTTGAAGTTTATGCCTGTCAGTCTTAAAAAAAAGCTTGGATTTGGGGCTCCTGGGTGGCTCAGTCGTTAAGGGTCTGCCTTCGGCTCAGGTCATGATCCTGGGGTCCTGGGATTTAGCCCTGTGTCAGGCTCCCTGCTCAGTGGGAACACTGTTTCTCCCACTCCCCTACCTGTGTTCCCTCTTTTGCTGTGTCTCTGTCAAATAAATAAAATCTTTAAAAAATAAAAAGAGCTTGGATTTTGATATGGTATGGTTTTGATGAACTGTGGTATACTGGACTCTTTTATTATTATTTTTTAAAAGATTTATTGTTTTTGCATTCCCTATTTTGCTGAAAAAATAAATAAATTTAATAATTAAAAAAAAGGAGATTTATTTATTTATTTATTTAGAGAGAGCAAACAAATGTGGGGAGGGAGAGAGAAAATCCAAGCAGACTTTGCGCTGAGCTCAGAGCCTGATGTGTGGCTCAGTCTCAGGACCCGAGATTATGTATGACCTGAGCTGAAACCAAGATTGGACGCTCAAGTGACTGAGCCACCTAGGCACCTCCAATGGGCTGTTTCTAGTGTAATTCATTGTATTAGGGGGAGGAACAATTTTACTGCATATCAATCTAGAAAAGTAGAGTTTGTGATTTTAATTTGTTGGGTTAATGAATTCCATTGTCAGACTGTAAACACATACTTAAGGCAATTAGAATTCTGATGGCATAGATCTTTTCTTTAGATTCAAATCCAATTAGTACTTAATATTTTTGAAGCGAATTGTGTGGTATTTTGATTTTTTTAAAGATTTTATTTATTTATTTGACAGGGATCACAAGTAGGCAGCGAGGCAGGCAGAGAGAGAGATGGGGAAGCAGGCTTCCCGCTGAGCAGAGAGCCCGATGCTGGGCTTGATCCCAGGACCCTGGGATCATGACCTTAGCCAAAGGCAGAGGCTTTTTTTTTTTATAGGTCTTCCACCTTTCTTTTTTCTTATTTATTTTATTTTTTAAAGATTTTATTTCTTTATTTATTTGAGAGAGAGAGGAGAGAGAATGAGAGAGAGAGAGAGCATGAGAGGAGAGAGGTCAGCAGGAGAAGCAAACTTCCTGGATGAAGGCAGTCATCCAACCAGCTGAGCCACCCAGGCACCCCGAAGGCAGAGGCTTTAACCCACTGAGCCACCCAGGCGCCCCTGTTTTGATTTTTTTTTTTTTTTAATCATTTGTTCAGTAGAAATGTGTGAGCCACCTGTGTAGTTTTAGGTTTCCTAGTAGCCATATCGAAAAGTAAAAAGAAACAGGTGGAATCAATTTTTTGAATTTTGTTGAAGTTTTTATTTATTTAAGTAATATCAGCCCCTTGTGTGGGACTTGAACTCATGACCCTGAGATGAGTTGTACTCTCCTCCAACCAGCCAGCCAGGCTCCCCAAAATTGATTTTAATGACATACTTAACCCAGTATATACAATATATTATCTTTTTTTTAAAAGTACGCTAATCTTAAGTGTACTTTATGATTTTTATACTTGTATACACTTTTTCTTTTTTAAAGATTTTATTTGTCAGAGAGAGAGCACACACGGGAAGCAGTAGGTAGAGGGAGAAGCAGGTTCCCCACTGAGCAAGGAACCTGATGAGGGACTCAATACCAGGACTCTGGGATCATGACCTGAGCTGTAGGCAGACACTTAACTGACTGAGCCACCCAAGCATCCGATATATTAAAAAATATATATATATTTATTTATTTTAGAGAAAGAGATCTGAGGGGGAGGGAGAGAGAATCTTATGGAGACTCCCTGCTGAGTGGGGAGCCAATGTGGGGCTCCATCTCATGACCCTGAAATCATGACCTGAGCTGAAGTTAAGAGTTGGATGCTTAACAGACTGAGCGACCCAGAGGCTCCCAAAATATTATCATTTTAACTTGTGCTCATTATAAAGATTATTAGTAGGATATTGCATTTTGCATTCTTTGTACTAAATTTTTCCACTCCAGTGTGTATTTTACACTTAGAGCACATCTGTCTCATAGTAGCCGTATTTCTCCATGTGGCTTAGTGGCTGCCTACAAGAGAACTTGTAATTCTGTAGTTTATCTGTATGATAAATATTGCTTTACCGTCTATTTTCAGAGAGGACCAGGGAAAAGATGAAGAAGATGAGCTGTGTGGCAGGGAGTACCAGTCAGTAGGGGGATGCTTTATACCTCTTCCCATCTGGGTTTGTTGCTCTATAAACAGCTATGGATAGATTTATTATTTCTCTATTTTTCTCTACTAAACCAACTGCTTAAGGCAGGAGCTGTTTTTGTGTTTCAATTTCCCTAGGGTTTGTCAGTGCTTGGCACAAAGTAGACACTAATAAACAAATGCTTACTAGAAGTCTATATGGAGAACAGGGAGCTTTAAACCCTGCCTGTGAAGATTTATAGCATTTATTGCATTTCTGAAAGCTGGATGTGTTATGTCACTCATACTAGTTATACATGTATCCATTCCCAAGGTTATTCCTCAAATTGGGAACAGAAGAAAATGTATACACCATCAGGAATAAGTCGACATCAGAGATACTACAGTTGGTAAATACTGATATACAGTCTCATAGTTTTAGCTTTTTTTTTTTGCTATTAGTAATAACTGATGTTCAGTGAACATATGCCGTGTGGTCTGTACATTTTTTGGGTCCCATTTAATTTTTATGATACTGCTGTGGATAGGTAGGTGGTATTGACCTCATGGTATAAATGATGAAGATGGGTTATAACTTTTTTCTGTTACAAAAGGCATTTACTTCAGGATGCCTGGGTGGCTCAGTTCTTAAGCACCTGCCTTCGGCTCAGGTCATGATCCCCAGGGTCCTGAGATCGAGCCCTTGGGGTTCGATGGGCTCCCTTGGGCTCCCTGCTCAGTGGGAAGCCTGCTTCTCCCTCTTCCACTCCTCCTGTTTGTGTTCCCTCTCTCACTGTGTCTATCAAATAAACAAACAAAATTAAGATTTTTTAAAAAAAATTGACAGCACAAGTAGGCAGAGAGGCAGGCAGAGAGAGAGGAGGAAGCAGGCTCCCCGCTGAGCAGAGAGCCTGATACAGGGCTCCATCCCAGGACACTGGGACCATGACCTGAGCTGAAGGCAGAGGCTTTAACCCACTGAGCCACCCAGGCGCCTGACATCAGCATTCTTAAGTCACAATTGCTGTGACTACTTTTTAAGTCTGTGGAGTTTTTTTCTGAACTTACTTCCAAATTTTTATTTCTGGATAGAATTATTAAGTTTCATTTTGAGAAATAGGGACATTTTATTTCAGAGGGCTTTTCTAAGTATTGTTGGCCAATATTTTGAACATTTAAGGTTTTTATCTCCTAAAGGCTAAGGACAAGACCATTTTAAATTATTTTGCTCAATGGAGTAAAATTCTCATGTGAAGTTTTATTAAATACTGTCTCTTCACTATTGATAGGCATAAGCAGAGAGGAAGCAGGTGACATTGGAATACACAGTGGAAATCAAGAAATTTCGTTCAAAGACTAGGGATAATGTATATGATGATAGTGATCTTTAAGAATCTAAATTCTGATTTTTCTGCTTCCTTATTATAATGGGAATAGTGATGCTTGTGTTAGGATAATGGCGGGGGGGACGACTAGAGTATTTAATATACCTTGAACCACCATCAGTCCTTTATTTTTTTTAAATTTTTTAAAGGTTTTATTTATTATTTGACAGACAGAGATCACAAGTAGGCAGAGAGGCAGGCAGAGAGGGAGGAGGAAGCAGGCTCCCCGCTGAGCAGAGTGCCTGATACCGGGCTCGGTCCCAGCACCCTGAGATCATGACCTGAGCCGAAGGCAGAGACCTTAACCACTGAGTCACCCAGGCGCCCCCCATCAGTCCTTTATTAGCATATCTGATATTTTTCAAAACTTAATATTTGTGGTCTTTAGGTTTAAAAAGCTGCCTGAGGGGCACCTGGGTGGCTCAGTGGGTTAAACCTCTGCCTTCATCTCAGGGCATGATCTCAGGGTCCTGGGATCGAGCCCCACGTCGGGTTCTCTGCTCAGCGGGAGCCTGCTTTCCCTTCCTCTCTCTCTACCTGCCTCTCTGCCTATTTGTGCTCTCTCTGTTAAATAAATAATATATTAAAAAAAAAAAAAGCTGCCTGAAACTCAGTCTGTTCTTAGCCTCTTTTTTAATTGTTGGAAAAGATGGTTATGAGTGGAGTATTTAAGCTGGATGATGTTCCTTTTTGATTTGTTTTTTTTTTTTTAAGTGAACTCTGTGCCTGGCAGAGTTTGGCTCTAACTCACAGCTCTGAGATTAAGAGTCTCATGTGCTACCAACTAGGCCAGCCAGGTGTCCCTCCTTTTTGATTTTTCATACTCTGAAAGGTGGGGCTATGGTAGAAGGTAGAGCTATTTTATTTCTTGATTGATCTGCATTCACTTCTCTGTAAGTAGTGGTGATAGTCCAAACTGGAGTGGTGCAGACATCAGCCATGAAGGAAGAAGGGTAAAGTTGCAATATTATTTAATTCTGGTACATTGTTGTTTTTAATAGAATTTATCCATCTGAAACAAAATAAATGTTCAAAACAGGAAATTGGGAAGCTTTAAAAGATGTGACGAAAAATCAACTATAATTCCATTATTCAGAACAGTTTTTTGGATTTAGCATGTTTTTTAAGGTTTATTTCATTCTCTTTTAATTGCTTCAGTTCCTCCATAGTATTCTAAACCATAGGATTGGATGAGAAGTTATCAGTGTTAACAGGAAGGGTTTTTAGTAGGATGTTAAGGAGATGATAAACTTTCATTTGAAAGGTGAAGGAAATGTTTGAATGTTATGAAAAATAACCTCTTCAGCATTATTTTGGGGTCAAAGACACTTTTTACCATGTTTATTGCATTTCAAGTAAAAAATATCTTGCATTATTTATCTTTAGTTTGGCATGGTGAACACTATTTATATTGATTATCTTAATTTGCCTTCATAATGAAAAATACTTTTCCTGCCTATAGAATTCTAGGTTGACAGTTTTTTTCTTCTGTACTTTGAAGTAGTTTAAAAAAAAAAAAAAAAAGTCCTTGCCTTCTGGCTTGGATAATCTCTGGCAAAATCTGATGAAATTTTTATCTTTGTTCTTGAGTGTATATGTAATACCCACCCCTCACCCCCTCCCAGCCCAGCCCTTTAGCTGCCTTTGAGCTGTTTGACTTTGATGTGGGGAGGCATCTGTGTTGGTTGTCTTGGGATTTCTCTAAGCATCTTGAATCTGTGGTTTGATATCATCCTGTATTTCTGAAAAAATTTTTTTCTTTTTAAGATTTTATTTCAGAGAGTGCTTGAGCCAGGAAGGGAGGACAAAAGTAGAGGGAAAGCAGCCTCACCTCTCAGTAGGGAGCCTGATTGGGGTGGGACTGGGGGGCTTGATCCCAGGACCTTGGGATCATGACCTGAACTGAAGGCAGACACTTACTGAGCCACACAGGTGCCCATATTTCTGAAAAGTTCTTGACCGTTATCTCCAAGTATTTCTTCTGCCCCAGTCTTTCTCTTTTCTCCTTGTGAGACTTCATTTTGTATGTAAGTTAGGCCATTTGATAGTGTCTCTCAACATTGGATACTTTTTTTGCGCTCTGTTTCAGTTTGGGCAATGTTTATTCATGTGTCTTCATGTATCTTCAAGTTCATTGATTCTTTTCATTAGCTGAGTCCACTCTGCTATTGAGTTTGTTGAAAGAATTCCTTATTTATTTTTTTTTTTTTAAGATTTATTTATTTGACAGAAAGATCACGAGTAAGCAGAGAGGCAGGCAGAGAGAGGAGGAAGCAGGCTCCCCGCTGAGCAGAGAGCCTGACGTGGGGCTCGATCCCAGGACCCTGAGATCATGACCTGAGCTGAAGGCAGAGGCTTAACCCACTGAGCCACCCAGGTGCTCCCCGAATTCCTTATTTCTGACACTGAAGCATTTCAATTTGACTTTTAGAAATAGCCTCCCATCTCTTTTCTGAAATTATGTCTCTGTTCATGTATATTATCTACCTTTTTCACTAAGTCCTTTAACATATTAATCATCATAATTAAGAAAGAATTCTGATAGCACCAGTATCTGAGTGATCCTTGAGTTCAGCTTGTCTTGATTGCTTTTTCTGTTCAGTATTTGTGGTTTTTGGTGTGTGTGTGTCTCATAATTATTTAAGTGTTGGGCATTGTGTGTAGTATAGTAGAGACTGAGGGAAATAGTATTTATTCTTGAAAATACGGCCACCCATTGTGGTGGGGTGTTGAGTCAAATTCATCAGGAGTTGAGCTAGTCTGGGGATTTATTGTTCTCATCTTCAGTGTACCACAGGCTTCAAAGTCTTACAGTGGTGGCTAATGTTAGCCCACTGGTAGAAGGCTGTTGCTTGCTAGTTGATGTTAAGATTGTGGATATAGTTATTCTGGTCCAGCCTCAGTGTTAGGCTTCAGTGTCCACCTTGGCCCTAAAGATGGGGCTTTATCATTGTTCCCTTTCCTCTTTCCCTTGACAGTCAGTATTTGCCTTGTATTTGTGGTTGTTCTTGGATGGGGTTTCCTGCCCCTCACCCAGCATTAGGATACTTCTGCTTGGTGTATCAGTATTGGATCCTAGGCCCAAAATGATTTCTTACCCTTTCCCACAAGGGTAGAGGAATTTGCTTATTGTCTTATCCTCGCAACAGTAGATGTTTGCCAGTGTCCTGGCACTGTGAATGTTTTTTGCCTCTTTCCCAGTGGCCTGATAAGGTTTTTGCTTCATAGGAGAAAAGGATCTGGGGAAGCCAGTGGGTCTTTGTGCCTGTTCTCAGTGATGGCTGAAAACTTCCTACACTCCTGTAATATTGAGTGGGACTCTCTCTCTTTTTTTGCCATGAATCTAGTCTTTCTCCTGAGCACCTAGTGGAGGCCTTTAAAAAAGAGCTTGCAAATGAGTGCAGACTCCCATTGTACCTAGGATACTGAGTTGGGAGAGTGTTGTGCTAGTCTACACTTAGCTCTTAAGAGCTTATTTAGGTATTATAATTACCTCTTTTTCTTTCTTTGAAAAAAAAATTTTTTTTCTTAATTTGAGAGAGAGAGAGAGAGAGAGGGAACACAAGCAAGGGGAGTGGGAGAGGGAGAAGCCCGTTTCCCACTGAGCAGGGAGCCCTATGTGAGCTTGATCCCAGGACCCTGGGATTGAGACCTGAGCCAAAGGCAGAAGCTTAAGCAGAAGCTTAACGACTGAGCCACCCAGCGCCCCTGATTACCTCTTTTTCTTGTAGTCTGCCATGTGTGTTCTGTCCTTTATTGGGGGGCCTTGTCTGGCTTTGGAATTTGGCTTAATTGGTTGCCTCACAACTTTAGCAGTCTCTGATGGGCTCAAGTGAAGTTGTGGTGTTTTCGATTATCTGACCTTTTCTTTTAGAGTTGTTGCTGTCTTCTTTGCAGTTTTCTTTTTTTAAAAAGATTTTATTTATTTTTTGACACAGTGCGAGAGAGTACAAGCAGAGCAGCAGAGGGAGAGAGAGAGGGAGAGGGAGAAGGAGAAGCAGGCTCCTCACTGAGCAGGGAGCCAGACACGGGGCTTGATCCCAGGACGCCAGGATCATGACCTGAGCCAAAGGCAGTCCTTTAACAAACAGAGCCACCCAGGCACCCCTTCTTTGCAGTTTTCTATATCTTAAGCAGAAACAGTAATCTGATGAAGATCTTTAGAGTTTATCAACCTATGATAAACTTAATTCCAAAAAGGATTCAGTGTGGTTTACAAAAATACTTGATGTAACATTAGATGGAGAAACTAGATAAGGAAATCAAAGCGAAGGGAAAACAGGATGTGGGTAAACAGACAGGCAGACAGACAAGTAGAGCTTAAGTTTTCTATTGAAATAAATGCCAACAACCTTGGATGGTTGTTGCGTGTGGGTTGCAGATTTGGATCTGAGCTTCATTATGACAACAACAAAGTTATAAGATTGACAATGCTCAAACTTTTGGTATAAATTTATTTTCATGGGTGCCTTTTTTTTTTTTTAAAGATTTTATTTATTTTTTTGACAGATCACAAGTAGGCAGAGAGGCAGGCAGAGAGAGATGAGGAAGCAGGCTCCCTGCTGAGCAGAGAGCCCTATGTGGGGCTCGATCCCAAGACCCTGGGATCATGACCTGAGACGATGGCAGAGGCTTTAACCCACTGAGCCACCCAGGCGCCCCTCATGGGTGCCTTTTAAATGTAGGAAGAAATAGTTTTTACTTGGGTATCTAGTGGAATGAATTATGTAATATGTAAGACATCTTTTTTTTTTTTTTTTTTAAGATTTTATTTATTTATTTGGCAGAGAGATCACAAGTAGGCAGAGAGGCAGGCAGAGAGAGAGGGAAAAGCAGGCTCCCTGCTGGGCAGAGAGCCTGATGCAGGGCTCAATCCCAGGACTCTGAGACCACGACCTGAGCCGAAGGCAGCGGCTTAACCTACTGAGCCACCCAGGCGCCCCAAGACATCTGTTTTTAACATAGATACTTGTCTTTCTTCACCTATACTTGTTTATTTTTAAGTGTATTGTGTGTAATTTCCCTATATTCCCTACTGGAGGAGTTGGGTAATTTTCCTTTTTTTTTTAAATTAACATATAATTTATTATTTGTTTCAGTGATGGGTCTGTGATTCATCAGTCTTACACAATTCACAGCGCTCACCATAGCATATACCCTCCCCAGTGTTCATCACCCAGGCCCCCCACCCCCAATCCTAACCACCACTAACCTAAAAAAAAAAAAAAATGTTTATTGCATACCAGCTATGTGTCAGGTGTTACATTAAGAGCCCAGAGAATAAAAACAAGCCCTTTTCTTTCTTTTTTTTTTTTTTAAGATTTAATTTATTTATTTTACAGGCAGAGATCACAAGTAGGCAGAGAGGCAGGCAGAGAGAGAGGGGGGAGCAGACTCCCTGCTGAGCAGAGATCCTGATGTGGGGCTCCATCCCAGGACCTTGAGATCATGACCCTAGCCGAAGGCAGAGGCTTAACCCACTGAGCCACCCAGGCAACCCAACAAGCCCTTTTCTAACTAAACCTGTATTATAGCAGGGGTAGAAAGTACCAAGTGTGTCAAGTCCTTTGGTAATAAGTGCTATGTGAAAAAAAAACCACACTGTACAAAGATATTGGAGAGAGTTGTTACTTAGAGTGATCAAGGAAGTCTTTTTTTTTTTTTTTAATTTTATTTATTTGACAGAGAGATCACAAATAGGCAGAGAGGTAGGCAGAGAGAGAGAGGAAAGCAGGTTCCCCGCTGAGCAGAGAGCCCAATACGAGGCTCGATCCCAGGACCCTGGGATCATGACCTGAGCCGAAGGCAGAGGCTTTAACTCACTGAGCCACCCAGGCACTCCAAGGAGGTCTTTTTTAAGGGAAAAATTGAACAGAGATATGAAGGAAGTGGAGCGTTAAGTTGTCAGCATATCTGTGGGTGGAGTGTGTCAGGTAGAGGGAACAGTAGGTACAAAATCTCTTAAGTTTATACCATTCACACACATTTGGCATGTGAAGGAGGCCAGTATAATTTGAGATGAGGATGTCAGGGGCCAGTTAATGTAGGCCCTCATAGGAAATGGTAAGGATTTTGGGGTTTATTCTGAGACGAGAAAACATTGGAGGGTTTAGAGCAGAGAAATGATATATGACTTTTTTAAGAATTTGATTTTACATATACTTACCTCCCTAGATTCTGTAATTAACATCTAACTTATTATACTGCTTTATCAAATCGTTCCATTTGTCTACAGATACCAGGAAGACCCCATTTTCTTCTAAAATACTTGTTCTGTTTTCTGGAGAGTATCTTAAAATTTACTTTTAGAACATTTTTTTGATCTTAAGTAATTTATTGTTGTGGTAAAATAGTAATAATTCTAGAAGGCTTAACTATTTTTTGTCATTTATTTATTAAGGTATACTGCGATTGAGATTCAGTCTTTTACTCTTTTCAGTGATGCTAAAGGTGCTTGATGCCTATGAAAGAAAGGGGGAATGCCACAAGGGGAGGCAAAATAGGTGAGGGTACAGAAGTGAGAGTACTGAGGGCAAAACTCAGCTACTTCATCAGTTGACCTAGTGTCATCTCTGTTCATGTATGAACTGTGATACCTGATGACTTTGTTTCCCTTATGTTGGTGTAATGTTTGCTTAAGTCTCTTTAATTTCAGTATTAATATTTTAGATAAACATAGAATGGTATTGTGGCTAAGAGTGTGGACTCCAGAGTCAGAATATTGAGGTTTGAACTCCAGCCCATGAGTTTTTTGGTTTGTTTAGTTTTTGCTTTCTCTGCCTCAGTTGTCCTCCCTGAAATGGGACAAAATAATGAAACTTTCCTTCTAGGTTTGTTGTAAATGAATTAATGTGCATAGAACAAAGGGGGGGCATGCATAGTAAGGGCCTAATAATGTGAGCCGTTCATATTATATGGAATATGTGACCATAAGCCTTTGCTTTTAAGGGCGCTTTGTTGTTAACAAAGTGAGGTGTTTCAACAGTGTTTAAACAGTATTTCTAGGACTTCCCTGTTTGTTTTTGTTTCGCAGTAATTTTGCCTGCAGTTGAATGATTCTGACAGAATGTACTATCTCCTAGATGATCAAGATATGCTTGGTTCAGTTTTCTATTTTGAAATAAACTAGTGACCATTAAAATTTTAAGTCTTAATATGTCCTTGAAATTGGACTGATGACTGGGTATATAGAAATAACTTGTGTTTGAATAATTAAGCCAGTCATATTTGTAGGCTAATGGAGCATCTTACTTAATATTCCTGCTTTATAAAGAGGACTCCAGGGTGGCTCAGTTGGTTAAGCATCTGCCTTTGGCTCAGGTCATGATCCCAGGGTCCTGGGATCGAGTCCTGCATTGGGCTCCCTGTCCAGTGGGAAGTCTGCTTCTCCCTCTCCCTTTCCCTTTCCCACTGCCCTTCTCTCTTGCTTCTGCTTTCTCTTTCCTTCTCAAATAAATAAATGAAATCTTAAAAAAAAAAAAAAAAGAACTTTGTTTTTTAGGTCTGTAATTATCAGAAGTTTTTTTATATTCCAAGATTTTAGTTCTTTAAGCATGAAGAACAGTCATGCTATCTTGTTGTTTGTTAAGGTGACCACAGTATTATACTTCTAATTGTGTCTCCTCTTTTAATTTACTTTATTGTAGTGTAGTGTAGATTTGCTTAGTTTTTTTAAATTCTGGTTAGTTAACATACAGTGTTATGTTAGTTTCAGGTACACAATATAGTGATTCAGCACTTGCATGCAACACCCAGTGCTCATCACAGGTGTATCTCTTAATCCCCATCACCTATTTAGCCCATTCCCCCACCCACCTCCATTCTTGAAACCTTAAGTTTGTTCTCTGTCGTTGAGTCTGTTTCTGGGTTTGCCCTCCTCTTACTCTTTTTATTACATCTCCTCTTTAAAAAGCTGTTTTTTATCTCATAAGCTTCACATGCATCTCAGATTTGATCTTTTACATGTTAGCATTTTAATGGGCACATGGTTAATGAGAAATTAGTGACTTTAAGAGGATATATAATTAAAATGCCTCTTGTTCAAATTTATAGTAGGTGATGTTGTTTTTTTGGTAACGTGTTTTACTTCGGATGTAGACTTGTGGAACTTGTTTTTTAACCTGGAGGAGTTGGAACCATTAGTTGATGTGGTGGTAATTTTAGATCTATTTGGTGTAAAGAAGAACAAAGCCAAAAAACACTGTAGTAACAAAAATCATGATTGAAGTATTAATCTCTCCTTGTTTAAAAAAGTTTATTTATTTAAGTCATCTCTACACCCAGTATGGAGCTTGAATTCAAGATCATGAAATCAAGAGTCACATGCTCTTTTGAGTGAGCCAGCCAGGCTCCCCCTTTCTCCTTTTTTTGGTTAACAGTTGGGAAAAGGCATACCTTAGCATGTATTTTCAAAAAAATGAAGGTGTTGGGGCGCCTGGGTGGCTCAGTAGGTTAAAGCCTCTGCCTTCAGCTCAGGTCATGATCCCAGGATCCTGGGTTCAAGCCCCGCATCGGGCTCTCTGCTTGGCAGGGAGCCTGCTTCCTCCTCTCTCTCTGTCTGCCTCTCTGCCTGCTTGTGATCTCCGTCTGTCAAATAAATAAATAAAATCTTAAAAAAAAAAATGAAGGTCTTTAGCTCGACCTATTTTATGTATGTATGTATGTATGTATATATTTTTAAAAGGTTTTTATTTGTTTATTTTAGAGAAAGTATGCATGTGCACATGTCCAGGTGGAGGAGCAGCGGGTTGGGGGAGAAGCAGAGGAAAAGGGACAAACAGACTCCACATTGAGGCGGAGCCTGATGGGGGGGCTTGATCCCATGACCCCAAGTTCATGACAAGCCAAAATCAATAGTTGGACATTAAATTGACTGAGCCACCCAGGTGCCCCTGACCAATTTTAAATGGTTGGTATTAATTTTTTTCAAAGAGTTACACTGTTTAAGTATTTAGGAAAATAGTTCATTGGCAGACCAAAATGAATGCCACTTGAATTTGAGGAGGAGATATATAATATTTGAGATATTTGAGGAAGGGAATATGATGTGTTTCCAGTCCCTTAATTGATCCCTAGACCATCCGAAACTGTGTACCAGAGCACTTCAGTCTTCTAGTAATTGCCTTCACTGTAGGCACTTTGTCATCCCTGGGATTATACCATTTAGTAGTATTCCTGTTTTTCATGGACACTGTGCAAAATTTTACTTAATTATAATGTAAGAAAGAAATTTTTTTGCGGGTAAGTTTTTTTATTTTTTTCCTGTTTAAAATAAAAAATTAACCAGTGCAGTGTTGTATGTAAGTGATAAATCACTGAATTCTACTCCAGAAACCACTGTTGCACTGTATGGTAACTACCTAAATTTATGGAGCTTCTGTTTGGTGGGGAATTTTTAAATTTTTTTAAAATTAAAAAAAAAAAAAATTTTTTTTTAGAAGTAGGCTCCACACCCAGCAGGGAGTTAACAAGGAGCTTGAACACATGACCCTGAGATCAAGACCGGAGCTAAGGTCAAAAGTCCAAGGCTTAACTGACTGAGCCATCCAGCACCCCCGACCCTTCCCCATTCAGAGCAATTTGTTCCCATCACTTTTTTTTTACTTTAGTGCCAGTAAGGTTTAAACCAATTTTTACCCAAATGTTCTGATCTCTTTCAGTTTAGGTGCTAAAGGTATCAAGTTTTTCTTTTTTGATTGATTCCTTTTTTCCCCCTCAAGTGTTTTGCCTTGTATTATTTAATTTATCGTTATTATTTTTTAACCACTGACTCAGAGTAATTGTTGACTAGGGCAGATAGAATGCAGATCTTTTGAGACTCAAGAGATGTTTTACAATCTTTAGATATTTTGATAATTCACCAACCAATAAGAGAGAATGAGGAGGGGCATGAAGACATCTCAGAAAAAGCCTGGTATCAAATGGAACAACAGTTTCTAGAGGTTTTTATTTATTTATTTATTTATTTAGAAGATTTTATTTGTTTATTTGATAGCAACAAAGCAATAGAGGGAACACAAGTTTGGGGAGTGGGAGAGGGAGAAGCAGGTTTTTCCACCAAGTAGGGAACATGATGTGGGGCTCGATCCTAGAATCCTGGGATCACGACTCCAGCTGAAGGCAGACGCTTAATGACTGAGCCACCCACGGGCCCCTAGAGGATTTTACTTTTAATTGGGATTAGATTATATGACTCTTAACATTCTATTTCCAGCTAGGCAGTTTTGCCTTCACACATGGTTTTGGCTTGTAAATTTCTAGCCTCCAAATTTATCATGATATAAGTCTTGCCTGAGTCTGAAATTCAGCATTGCTAGTAGTATAAGTGCAATTACACATTATTCACATGTGTAATGCAAACTGGCAGACTAAGCCCCCAGCTGATGTGTTAAATGCACTGGAAAGAAGCTTTTCACACATATAATTTGTGTTATTTTCTTTCTTTTTTATTTTTTAAGATTTTATTCATTTTTTTTGACAGAGACATAAGAGAGGGAACACAAGCAGGGAGAGTGGGAGAGGGAAAGTTTGTGTTATTTTCTTACATGGCCTGGACTATAGTAATTGAATCACAGTTGAACTTGAATTAGTCTAAAGTGAAAAAAAATCTGTTGTTTGACCTGGCAGGAAATTTGTCCTGTGTGTGTATGCTAACTGCCTTAATTATTAAGCATTAGGTATGTGATATGTGAAAGCATATTAAATAATGAGGTATTAATTTGAAAAGCAGCAAGTTTACATTTGTGACTAAATTCCAACTAACTTATGACATTCACAAAAAAAAAGTCGTCCCCCTTCTCTCACCCTATACTTCAGAACTGGTAATGAATTAACAGAAAAAGAAGTTACATGGCTTGAATTAGTCACTTGGATTTTGGTTTTCTGATATATAGGGAGATAGAAATTATTTGATGTCTTAATGGTCACATGATTTTATTTTTATTTGGTAATTTAGAATTTATTCTTTGGCATAAAGCTTTTTTTGTATAATGTAGTGAAAGAAGTACTATTGAGAGTTACCTAAACTCCTTTATCTTTTTGAATTGAAATAATAGCTTTTTTAAGATTCTTTCCAGTCATTAAGTCCATTATTTATAAATACATGAGTTCATTACAGGGGAAACAGGATGGTGGCCATCAGCTTCTTTGGAATTGGAGCTCAGGGACCTGGGTTGAATCTTTGCTTTGACTGTTTTTTTTTAATTTTATTTTTTTAAGATTTTATTTATTTACTTGAGAGAGAGAAAAAGCACGAGAAGGGGAGGGTCAGAGGGAGAAGCAGACTCCCTGCTGAGCAGAGAGCCTGATGTGGGACTTGACCCCAGGACTCTAGGATCATGACCTGAGCAGAAAGCAGTCAGTTAACAACTGAGCCACCCAGGCATCCCTGCTTTGACTGTTATTAGCTGTGTGACTGTGGGAAAGCCACCAAATGTCTATTTTCCTCAGCGTCCTGATCTTTAAAATGGGTTTAAGAGCCATTATTTCACAAATTGTTTTGAGCCTTAAATGACAAGTACGTGTACATGCTTAGCTTGGAGTGCAACTTGCAGGGAGTACTCAGTAGTGTCTTGCTATTATTGTTGTGTTTAATTTTCTCATTCTTCCCCCAGTGCTGTGCCATTACTGAGATCCTCTTTAAAGTGGCACTTTTCTCCTTACCTTCAGCATTCTTCTTCATACCAGGAGCAGAATGAGGTGGAGCAGTTAGCCTTTGTTTTTTTATAGCATAGGTGCATGTTCTTACTGAGCTTCAGATTTTAGAATGTGAAACTTTGTCCCCACCCCTTTTTTATGCTACTCACCTGACTCCTCAGTGGAGCATTGAAGTAGGACTTTGAAGTTACAGAATAGTTTTCAGTGGTCACATAAGTATTTGGGATATGTAGAAGATCCCATGGGGTATCCAACTAGAACACTCCTATTCTTAATCATCTGTGTGACAGGTCAATGGATGGACCTAATAGTTTGTGAATTCTACTTAGCTCATTGTGTCTTCTCTGTTATGTACTGGGGAACATGTAGGGAAAGTGAAATAGGAATCTTTGAAGATAAACAAAACAAATATACACATTAATAATTATGTTTTGCTGTTCCGTGCATTTACTCAGTAAATACAGTTGACCTTAGAAAAGGGAAATTTGGAGGTAAGAGTAGTCATAAAATACTTTGTTGGAGAGAAAGGATTTACATTTGGTCCTGAGGACTAGTTAGGATTTGTGTGAGTTCAGAGGAGCTAGGTGATGAAAAGTGAGGCAGAGATACAGGAGGGAATATGAATATGGCATATTTAGAGAGCTTTGAAGGAATAATAAAAACCCCAGAGCTAACACTTATTGAGCAGAGTCTATGCCAGCTACCATGTAGAGGATTGACTCATTTAATCTTAACAGCAATTCCGTTTTACATATGGGGTTTCTAAACTTGGCCATACTAGGTCATAATGCTGCGTTCTAAGTTTGTTTTAATGGAAGAGTTGTGTTTGTGCATAGATGAAGTTCCTTTGTTGCTGTGTAACAAACCATCCCAAAACATTTGTTAGTGAATATCACAGTATTTTCACATACTAAAAACAGTGGTGTAGAATAGCTAGAAATGTACTGTCAACAGAACCACAGAAGACCCCCATGGTTCCTTCCAGTTAGTATCTGTGTCCACTGACCTACTTCTAATAGCATAACTTATTTTTTGTTAGGTGTTGAAGTCTGTGTGAATCTAATCATACAGAATTTTCTTTTTTGTTTCTGGTTTCTTTTACTCAGCATTGTTTGTGAGATTGATACCAGTTGTATATAGTTGTTCATTCTCGTTGCTATGATTTTTTAAAAAGGTTATTTAATTGAACTCTTTAAAAGCAAAGTTGAAAGGGTTTTTTAGCACAATAGAACACAAATGGAGTTAAACTTTAAAAAAATTTTTTGTAAGGATTTATATGAGAGTGCATGATTGGGGGAGAGGAGAAACACGTTTTTTTTTAAAGAAGCATTGAAAGTATGTATATGGTTCTAAGCTTATATAACTAAAAAATAATTTATGGCTGCTAAAGAATATACTGTTTTAAAGGGCAAGTTAGTTGACATAATCTGAAGTATTAGTCTTGTAATACTTTTTTTAAAAAGATTTATTTGTTTGAGAGAGAGAGTGTACGCAAGTGTGAGCAGGGGGAGGAGTGGGGGGAAGGATAAGCAGATTCTGTGCTGATCTTGGAGCTCTAGTTGGGGCTGTATCCCATGATCCTGAGATCACAACCTGAGCCAAAACCAAGAGTCTGAGGCTTAACCGATTGAGTCACCTGGTACCCCTGAAATAGCAACCTTTAAAATACTCCAGGTCGGGTGCTTGGGAGGCTCAGTCAGTTAAGCATCTGACATATACGCTCAGGTCATGATCTCAGGGTCCTGGGATCTAGCCCTGATTCGGGCTCCCCACTCAGCAGGAGATCTGCTTGTCTGTCTCCCTCTCCCTCTGCTCCCCACCCCATGCATGCTCTCTCAAATAAACTTTTTTTTTATGAATATAACTTCATTTTTTAAAAAAGATTTTATTTATTTATCTGACAGAGAGGGAACACGCGCAGGGGAATGGGAGAGGAGAAGCAGGCTTCCCGCTGAGCAGGGAGCCCAATGCTGGGCTCCATCCCAGGAGACTGGGATCTGCTGCCCAACTGACTGAGCCACCCAAGTGCCCCTCAAATAAATAAAATCTTCTTTTTATTTTATTTATTTTTAAAGATTTTATTTATTTATTTGACAGACAGAGATCACAATTAGGCAGAGAGGCAGGCAGAGAGGGAGGAAGGGAAGCAGGCTCCCTGCCGAGCAGAGAGCCCCGATGCAGGGCTCGATCCCAGGACTCTGGGATCATGACCTGTGCCAAAGGCAGAGGCTTTAACCCACTGAGCCACCCAGGTGCCCCAAATAAATAAAATCTTAAAAAAAAAAAAATTCCTGCCATATATTTGTATCCACACAATAAGTCTTCTTTCTCATTTTTCCTTGGAAAAACCAGCGTTAAAGAATTTCATGAAGAAAAGTACTGTATGATTGCATTTATACGTGGAATTTAAAACCAAAACAAAACTCCAAAACAAAATTCATAGATAAAGAGAACAGATTGGTGGTTACCAGGGGTGGGTGGTGGGCAAAATGGATAAACGGAGTCAGAGGCATAGATTCCCAGTTATAAGTTGTGCAGATGATACTGTATACCATGACAACTATGGTTAATAATACTGTATTGCATATTTGAAAGTTACCAAAGAGTAGATCTTAAAAGTTCTCATCATAAGAAAAAAAAAAAAAACTATTGTGATGGATGTTAACTAGACTTATCATGATGATCATTTTGCAGTATACACTGCAAAATGTGAAGCTGTTATAATGTTGTATGCCATTATACCATAAGTTAAAAAATGAATTTTGTTAAGATGGAAGATGATGAACTTTTTGGGGGGCAGTACAGGGGAATAAGTAGGTTCAGTGATGATCTGAGCTGAGGTGGAAAATCTTGGAGTGAGATTGAAATTAACTTCATCCTAAGGCAGACAAAGAATACCAAAATGGTCATTTTATGTATATAATGAATAAATGATTCTTTTTAAAATTTATTATTTTATTATTATTATTTTTTTTAAAGATTTTATTTATTTGACAGACAGAGATCACAAGTAGGCAAGAGAGAGGGGGGAAGCAGGCTCCCTGCCAAGCAGAGAGCTCGATGTGGGGCTTGATCCCAGAACTCTGGGATCATGATTGAGCTGAAGGCAGAGGTGTAACTCACTGAGCCATCCAGGCACCCCTCTAGTCGAGATTTTATTAGTAGTAAAGCTGACATTTTTTTTTTTTTTTTTTTTTTTTAAAGATTTATTTATTTCACAGAGAGAAATCACAAGAGAGGCAGGCAGAGAGAGAGGAAGGGAAGCAGGCTCTCCGCTGAGCAGAGAGCCCGATGCGGGACTCGATCCCAGGATCCCGAGATCATGACCTGAGCTGAAGGCAGCGGCTTAACCCACTGAGCCACCCAGGCGCCCCAAAGCTGACATTTTTATTTCTCTCTGACAGTTGTTTTTCTCTTACTTAGAACTTTTAAGGGGTGGGTAGAAAGATGATCACATTGGTTCCTTCAAATCTCGAAGCATCCTGCTTTTGTCATCCCTTCTAACTTCTTTGGGTTTAACATAGTCACCAGCAGAACTTGGGACCTTAAGAGTCTAGGTCAGGGCTTACTGCTTAGAGGAGAGGAACAAAATGGCCTGCCACATGCACAGTGACACCATGTCTTATCCACTAATGTGAAAAAATGGCAGTAGTGTCCATTTTGTGGGTAAGACAGGTATGTGGGGGGAAGAGAGCATGATCCCTGTACAGTTTTTCAGATTTGGCTCTTGTTTTCTTCCATATAATTCCCCAAGATTTTATCTGCTCCTATAACTTTAAACCTTATCTTTAAGATGATAACAAATCCATACTGTTTCTTTACTTGGACCTTTGCCTAAATACCTGCTGCGCGTTTTCTCTTGGATCATCCTGCCATTAGTTCATAGTCCGAAGGGAGCTAGTGTTCAGTCATAAACATCAGCAAACCTAGATTATAATCTTAACTTTGTCATCAGTTTACTGTGTGGCCTTATTTGGTGACCTTCCGGAGTTTCACTTTTTTCATCTGTGGAAGAATGTGGGTAGAATTTGGAATTCTTTCTAGCTCCGCCATCCTATGACTTTCTGATCTTTTGTGGACCTCCTGTTTATTTGCAGTACTGATACCAGTCCCAATATAAAATCGTAGAATATTCCACGTACATTCTTTTCTCTCTGTTTTCTTTACTAAGAAAGCCTCTTGGTCTTTTACTTTGCAGTCTTAACCTTCTTGTACAATCCATTTCAGTCTTTTCTTCCTTGTGGATGGTTCCTAATCATTTGTAGTCCACAAATAGTTCTTTGTTTTCTGAAGTCCTACACAGTCACTGATGTTACGGATTGGCATTCCTCAGAAAACTAATCGAATGATTATTTGTTATACACATACATACTTTAACCAAATTGTAAGCTCCTTGAGGATGAGACTGTGTTTTGTAGTATAATGCCCAGCATGGATGTACGTTTACTAATTCCCTTTTACCCTTTTATATTCTAGTTGCCTAGTATCTTCTTTGTTCGTAATACCCATTCACTCTTAGCTTTTACAGGTTGCTTTGTGGTCACCCTCGCTAATAGTTAGAATAGATATCTTTAACAGTTCAATGGGAGATTGAGATTTGATAGCCTATAAAGGGAAATACCTGTTTTTCCTCCCAAAATGTATTTAGTATGACTGTTAGTGCAGATTACATTGTGAATTTGTTCATAACATTAAACGAAACCATCCGTGCCCCTTTTTCTTTTAAAACTTTTGTTTTACAGTTTTTAATTTGTTTTGTTTTTGAGTATATGAAGATTAAAGCCTTAGGATGAAAATGTCATTACCAAGATGTTGACTTACTGTTAACTGATTTTATATAAACTCCAAGAGGGTGGGGACTTTGTTGTTAATCACTTTATCTCCTGTTCCTAAAAATGTCTGGCATGAAGTAGGCTCTTAATAAATATTTGTTGAATGAGGAATGAGTGAATGAATGACTAAGTCTTAACAGAACTGAAAGTATTTCTGTTCTCTGTAGTCCTCCGTTGCATTTGAGCTGAAGAATGTAATATCTCACTGTATCTGTTTCTTTTGTGTGGGAAGGCCAGATGAATAGTGGGTTTCAAACCTCGCTCAAATTTGGCTTGTGTCTGTTTTTCAGCTGGTGTGGTGGATAGGACTGACAGACAGGATAGTCTGGGTTGGTGATCCCAATGAGGTTGTCAGTTAAAGCGTTTGGCCAAAAGTAGGAACAATGGTATAGGGCCAAAATAGTGGTGGCAGGAGTGTCCTAGAACTAGGAATGCTGAGAATATACAGTGGATTGGGCAGATGGTGGGTGGCCTGGAAGAGCTCTGGAGATGAGGTGTGGGTAGCCTGCAGTGATTCTTTTCCTGGGCTCCATAACAGACTTGAATGATCAGGTTGGGATCTGTCAAAGGAGTAACATTTTTCTTTTTAAAAATATTAGAGACACAATTAGAGTATGCACTAACAGGAAGGAAACACTAATAAAAAGGGATGTGTCTCCTGCTGCTCTGACCCTAAGTGTTTCAGACTTGAAGATTTTACTTTTATTTCTAGCTATATATAAACACTTGAGGAACAAAATAATTTTGTATGGTTTTGTGTGTGTGTATATGTGTGTATTATATATATGTATTTTTTAATTTTAACTTTTAACTTTTATTATTTTTAAGGATTTTATTTATTTGAGAGAGAGTGTAAGAGAGAGCCTGAGCAGGGAGGAGAGGGAGAAGCAGACTTCACACTGAGCAGGGGGTCTCATGCAGGGCTTGATGCCAGGACCCTGGGATCATGACCTGAGCCAAAGGCTGATGCTTAGCGGACTGAGCCACCCAGGTGCCCCTATATGTATTTTTTTTTTTTTAAGATTATTTTAGAGAGAGAGAGAGAGAGAGAGAGTGAGTGCACATGCAAGAGCTGGGGGAGGGGCTGAGAGAAAGGGAGAGGGAGAGAAATCCTTAAGCAGACACCCTGCTGTGCATGGAGCACGATGCATGTATTGATTTTAGGACCCTGAAATCATAATGGAGTTGAAAATCAAGAGCTGGGCATGCACCAACTGAGCCATCCAGGGTCCCCAGATTTGTGGGTAGTTTTAAAATTTTCTATTTTACAATGTTTTGGTAATGTGCTTATAATATGAAAATTGTAAAAGAATCAGTGGCTACTTTTATTTTTTTCTTGGGTAGCTTTTTTACTTTTTAATTGTTTAATAAATTTTATTTATATGAGAGAGAGAGCAAGCATGAGCAGGAGTGAGGGGGCAGAGGGAGAGGGAGAAGCAGACTTCTTGCTGAGCAGGGAGCCTGACACAGATCTTGATCCCAGGACCCTGAGATCATGATCTGAGCCAAATCAGATGCTTAACCACTGAGCGGCCCAGGTGTCCTTAGTGTGTATATTTTTATTGGCTCCATTGTGTGAAATTATATGCTGAAAATGGTCTTTGCAGATGGAAAATTAGACCACATGGTGCTGTTAACACTTTGTACATTTATTTTCTCTATTTTGCAACTTTCTCTCATGTAATAATCATCATGTTTTCATAATTGTGATTGACCCATTTTTAGGAATTTCATCCTTCTTTTTTTTTTTTTTTTTTTTTTTTTTTTTAAAGATTTTATGTATTTGACAGAGAGAGACACAGTGAGAGAGGGAATACAAGCAGGGGGAGTGGGAGACGGAGAAGCAGGCTTCCCGCCGAGCAGGGAGTCCAACATGGGGCCGGATCCCAGGACCCTAGGATCATTACCTGAGCCGAAGGCAGACGCTTAACGACTGAGCCACCCAGGCACCCCTCATCCTCCTTTCTTAAACCTATTGTGATCTGACATTTTAGATGAATTTAGAAGCAGTTTTTTTTTTTTTTTAAGATTTTATTTATCCATTTGTCAGAGAGAGAGCGCATGCACACGAGTGAGCACAGGCAGACAGAGTGGCAGGCAGAGGCAGAGGGAGAAGCAGGCTCCCTGACGAGCAGGGAGCCCGATGTGGGACTCGATCCCAGGACGCTGGGATCATGACCTGAGCCAAAGGCAGCCGCTTAACCAACTGAGCCACCCAGGCGTCCCAAGCAGTTTTTAAGAGTTGTTAAAAGTGAAAGCGTACGTTTATGGGTAGAATATTTGTGGGAAGATGTATTAGAAACTTGACTGTGGTTACCTGTAGAAGAAGAAGACTGTGTGTTGGAAGGTACTTTCTACCTCAGATCCATCCCTGCTGGTACTTTCTACTTTATTTATTTTTTATTTTTTTTAAAGATTTTATTTATTTACTTGACAGAGAGAGATCACAAGCAGGCAGAGAGGCAGGCAGAGAGAGAATGAGAGGGAAGCAGGCTCCCCGCGGAGCAGAGAGCCCGACGCGGGACTCGATCCCAGGACCCCGAGACCACGACCCGAGCCGAAGGCAGCGGCCCAAACTACTGAGCCACATTTGCAGTTTGTTTGTTTAAGGGTTATCAAGTGCTCTTATAAAAACTAGTTATAGTTAATAGCCCAAGAGAGCTACAGACCTACAGACTGTGGTTATATCTGTAGTTTTGCCTTATTTTTAAAATAAATAATGTTTGCTCCTTCCTTTTATTTACCAAATAAATTCAGCTGGTTTTCTTTATTCTTATTATACATTCTTATTTTTATTTTTTTAAGATTTCATTTATTTGGCAGAGAGGGAGAGAGAGCCTAAGCAGGGGGAGCAGCAGAAAGAAGGAGAAGCAGGCTACCAGCCGAGCAGGGAGCCCGATGCAGGGCTTACTCCCAGGACCCTGGAATCATGAACTGAGCCAAAGGCAAATGCTTAACCATCTGAGCCACCCAGGCATCCCCTATTACATATTTTTAATTCTCACCAAAATGCCATTTCACTTCAGAAGTCAGTATGGTTTCCAGAAAATTGTTTAGAGGCCCTTTGGGACTAGTAGAAGATTTATTCATTTGCAAATTATGACCCAGTAAAATTGAGGTTGCAAACTATATATGAATTTGGCTTTTTTATTTTCCACTGTCTGTGTAAAGGACATTGAGCTGTGTGACCTTAAGCATGTTATTTAACTTCTGAGGCTATCTCCCCCTACCCTCCTTCATTATTACACATGTATTTTTGTAAGATTATCTCCCAGGACTTTTCCAAATTGCTGATTTTATAATATCCTACTCATTTCAGCTCAAAAGATAGAATTCAGTGATTCTTAAAGTAGTGTTACAAGCAAAATTTCTATTTAACCAAAATCTGCATAACTCTCAGAAATAAATGTTAATTATTAAAATATATTTACAATCGGATTTGTCTCATTGGAATGCTAAACTAGTGCTGCTTGAAATCATCCGTATGCATGTGTCAAATCTCATCATGAGTGGGATTTTGAAATGAAAATTTCCAGCACTGAAGACCTATTAACTAGGGCTGTGTGTGTGTGTATGTATTTTAAGCAAATCAACATTTTCATTTTTAATCATAATACTGGAAAATGAGCCTTTTCTTTGTTTAGAACCTCGAGAGAAGTAGTGTCTTATGCCAATTGTAGCTTCATAGAAATTATACAATGGGTTATCAGTCAAATTTAATTAGACTATGACAGCTTCTTTCACTAACTTCCCTGCAGTTCATTAAGTTATAGCAGTGATGAAAATGGTTATGGTCCACACCCTGAGGGTGTACAGTTTTCGTAGTAAGTAAATAGTGCGCTGAAATGGACTTGTGAGGTCCTTTTTGTGAACCTTGAGTTGTTGCCTTTGTTAGAGAACTTCCACTGCTTATTTGTTTTTTTTTTGAAAAACGTTTATTTGAGCAAAAAAAAAAGTCTTTCCCCCCCTTTTTTTTTTTAAGATTTTATTTATGTATTTGTCAGAGAGAGAGCACACAAAGCAGGGGGAGCAGCAGGCAGAGGGAGAAGAAGCAGGCTCCCTCCTGAGGAAGGAGCATGATGTGGGACTTGATCCCAGGACCCTGGAATTCCACCCAGCCGAAGGCGGATGCTTAACCGACTGAGCCACCCAGGCGTCTCTGAAAGGTCTTTCTTAATTTAAACTTTTCTGAGTACTATTCAAACTAAAGGGAGGAGATTATTATTGCTGGAGTCCAAATTAGAAGCCAAAACACTATTTCCTCTGTGGTTTTCTGAATGAACTAGATTGAGAGGGTCAATGTGAAATAGAAATCCAGGTCCTAGAATTTTGTTCAGTAGTAAAGTAAGATGTAGTGTAATGAAGGCACATGAGTGCTTTTTTGCTGGTGTGGATTAATAGACAATGACTGGGTAGCTGCATGCTTGGGAGCTTTTCTGTGCTTTTACAGTCTTCATCCTTACTGTAGCCAGGCAGCTGAGGAGACATCCCCTAAAGAGGCAGAACTCCCATCCTCCCTCTTCTGCCTGCCCCCCTCACCCCCCTTAACTGTATACTAGGACATTCAATGGTCTTGCATTGACCAGAAAGACAAAGAGTGCTTTTATACTCTGCTGAGTTTAGCCCAAGCCCGTGTGCTGGGCCTTTGTTAGGGCTTGCGCTACCCTTTCTCTTTCACCACCCCCAGTCTCATTGTTCATACTTCTAGTAGCAACAGGATCAGTTTTAGAATTTTACCTTGTTACTTAAAAATAAACAGTTGCAAAAGCGAAATCCAGTATCTTGTAATGAAAAATGTAAAGAAAAGCAAAGTTTCATTTCCTCTTGTGGTTTTTATGATAAAGAAAATGCCATTACTACATAAGTGCCATCATTCAAGACCTGATCTTGTTGACATTATTCTTTGTCATTTAAAAAGTCGAAATAAACTTTCTTTTTTGTACGGCTATATCTCATCTAACTCATTGTTTTTGTTTTTATTTAAATTCAATTAGCCAACCTATAGTACATCATTAGTTTCAGAGTAGAGTTCAGTAAGTCATCAGGTGCGTGTAACACTCAGTGCTCATCACACCATCTGCCCTCCTTAATGCCCATCACTCAGTTACCCTATCCCCCCACTCCCCTCCCCACCAGCACCGCTAACTCATTGTTGATGCTTGATATTCATTCATGAGATACAGATAGGACTCTTTTTCACCAGGGTGCCTAGGTGGCTGGCTCAGTTGGTTAAGCTACTGCCTTAGGCTCAGATCATGATCCCAGGGTTCTGGGGCCAAGCCCCATGTTGGGCTCCCTGCTCAGCAGGGGGCCTGCTTCTCCCTCTCCCTCTGCTACTCCCCCTGCCTGTGCTCTCCTGTTCTCTCTTTGTCAGATAAATAAAACCTTAAAAAAAACCTTTTTCACCAATGTCTGATGGTTTTATTGTTTTATGTTTTATTAGATAATATGAACCTCTTTTATTAGATAATATGAACAGTTATATGGATTATTCAAAGAATGCTTCTTGCCCCAGTTGACAGGAAAAAGTAAATAGTAGTGCATTGATTATATAAATCATCAATATGAAATAAGCAAAGTCATTTTTTAAAAAATTAATATAAAATGTGTTATTTTCTGCAGGGGTACAGGTCTGTGAATTATCAGTCTTACACAATTCACAGCACTCACCATAGTACATACCCTCCCCAATGTCCATAACCTGAACACCATATTTCTCCCCTCCACTCTTCCCAGCAACTCTCAGTTTGTTTCCTGAGATTGAGTCTCTTATGGTTTGTCTCCCTCCTTGGTCCCATCTTTTTTTTTTAATTTATTACCTCCTCGGTCCCATCTTGTTTCATTTTTCCCTCCCTTGCCCCCACGACCCTCCACCCTGCCTCTCAAATTCCTTATATCAGAGAGATCATATGATAATTTTCTTTCTCTGATTGACTTATTTCACTTACCATAATACCCTCTAGTTCCATCCACAGTGTTGCAAATGGCAAGATTTCATTTCTTTTGATGGCTGCATAGTATTCCATTGTATATATATACCACATCTTTATCCATTCATCTGTTGATGGACATCTAGGCTCTTTCCATAGTTTGGCTATTGTGGACATTGCTGTTATAAACATTGGGGTGCACATGCCCCTTCAGATCACTACATTTTTTTCTGATTTGTACATATGTATCTGATCCCTCCACTCTAAGATAAGATTTTGGCTCATGACCTGAGCCAAAATCGAGTTGGATGCTTAACTGTCTGCGCCACCCATGTACCCCCAAAAGTTGTTCTTTTTTTCCCCCCCAAAAAGTTATTCTTAAAACAGCACATTTGGATGTGGAAACTTTATCAGGTAGAGCTGGGCTATATTTTACAATTTTTTTTTAAAGTAGGCTCCACACTGGCCTCAAACTCGTAACTGTTGAGATCAAGACTCTTGAGCCAAGATCAGGAGTCAGTTAACCAACTACCAAGGCACCCCTGCAATTATATTTTTAATTCAATTTTATTTTTAATTTACTCGAGTTATCTCTGTTGTCATTTTTGTTTTACATAGGTGTTTCATCTTTTAATGAGACATTTTATGCATATAGAACGTTAATTACAGAATAATGTAATAAACAGTAGTGCACATAGCACCCAGCTTTGTTGTGTTCATATTCTTGGGAGATTTGGGAGGATTTTATTGAACCCCAAATGTCTTTTGACTGGTGTCCTATGAACACCGATTTTATGTTTTTTTTTTTTTTTTTTTTTTTTTTTAAATGAGATGGGAGAGGGGCAGAGGGAGAGAGAGTCTTTTTTTTTTTTTTTAGATTTATTTATTTGACAGAGATCACGAGTAAGCAGAGAGAAAGGAGGAAGCAGGCTCCCCGCTGAGCAGAGAGCCCGATGTGGGGCTTGATCCCAGGACCCTGAGATCATGACCTGAGCTGAAGGCAGAGGCTTAACCCACTGAGCCACCCAGGTGCCCCAATTTTATGGTTTTTTATTTGCTTACCTGTCACTCATTTTACTCTTAGACAAGTCATTTGTTAACATAAACTTAGTGTCACAGTTCGTTACCCTTGCCACTACATAGTGTCTGCTGGAAAACATTTGTGAACATTTTAAGTTCTGTTTAATAGCCTCAGTATTAGATATATGTACTAAATGTTTAGATGCTAAGGCTTGATAGTACATATCCTATGAAGGGAATATAATATACAACATGGTGAAAATTTATTCACAGTTAACATTACTTAAGCTGTTACATAAATATGTAATTGAACTCTGAGGAAGATTCTCTATTGCTTTGTCTTTGGTTCTGCTGCTGTTCTGATTTTTTTTCTTGTGAATTTGTTTTTATTGGGATATAAGGGATGGGTTGGGACATGTTATGTGGGTGATGCCCACCAGGTAAATGTCCATTCTCATCTTCCTGGGCTAGCTTCTGGAGCTTTCTTCTTTTCTTGGAGCTGCTGCTCTTGCTGCCAGCAGCCTCTTCAGGTCCACTGCTGAGTGGCTCCTCCTTGGAAGAGAATTTTTGTTGGGGATGCCCCTGTTTCCTGCCTCTTCAGCATCACTAACTGGTTCCTCTTTGGGGAAAGATTTCTTCCTCTTGGGAAGACTTATACTGCCAGCTGTCTCTTCAAGATGAATACCAACCAGCCCCTCCTTGGAAGGAGCTTTCTTTTTCTTTGGTTTTGAGACAGAGACAGAGACAGCGTGATCTCCATTCTGTTCTCCTGTGGAGTCTTCCGGGCTTTTTGATTTTTCTTCTTTTTGGGTCTTTCACTTGTCCCCTCACAGTCCTCTGGGGTACTGTTGCTGTTTTGCAAAGACACAAGGATGAGGGCAGCCAGCCCTTTCTTCTCTTCCTTTAAGCCTTTCTTTACCTGCTTCTCCAGCTTTCTCACCATCTCAGCAGCCGCTTCCTCTACCTGAACCATTGCCTCCTTCATGACATCCAGATTCTTCTGTGGAATCTCTTCTGTCTTGTAGAAGGATGCTCCTCAACTTGCTCTTGAAGCTTCTCCCCAAATACATTGGTGGGCGCCTCAGAGAAGCAGTCACTTCATGAGGCAGTACTGCATTTGTTTGCTAGGTATTGGGAGACATGGCTTTTGTTCTTGGCAGCTGCCTTGGCTAATGAAGGTGGAGTGGAAAATGAGTCCATATTTTGTTACCCCTTGTCTTCAGGGCTCTGGAAACCTGGTCCCTTTGCTGAGCCCTGGGAATCACTCAGACACCAGTGCTATTATGCTTTTGGAGTAATTGCTGTTGGAGATCAATACTAGCAGTGGTTTAATGTAAGCCCAACATATGCCATGCACTGGGTTAGATGCCTTATGTAAATCCTCTAACCTGTTTCTTGACCTTACGACGTGTAGGTACTATTATTGTCCTCAATATCCAGGTGAAGACACATTAATAAGACGTTAGGGGCGCTTGGGTGGCTTAGTGGGTTAAGGCCTCTGCCTTCGGCTCAGGTCATGATCCCAGGGTCCTTGGATGGAGGCCGGCATCGAGCTCTCTGCTCAGTGGGGAGTCTGCTTCCCTTCCTCTCTTTCTCTGCCTGCCTCTCTGCCTACATGTGATCTCTGTCTGTCAAATAAATGAGGTCTTAAAAAAAAAAAAAGATGTTAAATGTAACTTCCTGGGACGCCTGGGTGGCTCAGTGGGTTAAAGCTTCTGCCTTCGGCTCAGGTCATGATCCCAGGGTCCTGGGATCGAGCCCCGTGTCAGGCTCTCTGCTCAGCAAGGAGCCTGCTTCCTCCTCTCTTTCTGCCTGCTTCTCTGCCTACTTGTGATCTCTGTCTGTCAAATAAATAAATAAAATCTTTAAAAAAAAAATAAATGTAACTTCCCCAGAAGTTACAAAGGTAGTAAGTAAAAGAACTGGAATGGTAAAATCGTGTTTGTGCTCGAGACTGTGATGTGAGTAAACTGCCTCCCGAGTTCAGTGTTTTTAGAATTGTTGTAATTTTGACACATTCTGAATTGATCTATTTCAGTTAGAGTCTGAGCTTCTAATTGAAATATGTTCAAGTTCTTTGAATCCTTGATGTTGGCTGACATTATTGGTTCAAGTTTATAGATTAAAGAGCTTTGTGTGGGATGTATATGATTCAACTCAGAGTTCTTGGCCTACATTGGAGCCACTGGCTTGGTCCATCTCAGTTGTTGTACCCATTCCAGAAAGACATCTCATGAGGTGTGGGTGTTCAGCTACTTAAGATGAAGCTAAAGAAAAGGAAAAGAGGGGCGCCTGGGTGGCTCAGTGGGTTGAGCCGCTGCCTTCGGCTCAGGTCATGATCTCAGGGTCCTGGGATCGAGTCCCGCATCGGGCTCTCTGCTCAGCAGCGAACCTGCTTCCCTCTCTCTCTCTGCCTGCCTCTCTGTCTACTTGTGATCTCTCTCTGTCAAATAAATAAAATCTTTAAAAAAAAAAAAAAAAAGAAAAAAAAAAGAAAAGGAAAAGAGGTTTAAGAGAAGTGAAGAACAGTGAGTCTTTGTTTTTCTAGTGGTTTAAACTGTGCTGGTTAGTGAGGCTGTCTTGAGGGCATCGAGTGTAAGATCCAAAAGATGAGTTGAAGATGGAGAGCTACATGACCCTGGGCTGAGGCCTAGATGGAATGGCTACACTGGGGAAACAGTAGTAAATGCTGCTACTGCTAGATTTATTTTAGCATTTTATACTAAACTTGGGCTAATGGAATGCATTGCAGCATAAATACCAGTTTGTTCCTTTTTTTTTTCCCCCCCAGAAAGAACTTTAATGAGTAATCATATTTCCTTTCTCAAATGCACAGTAGTTCTCTGTCAGTGTGAATGAAAAGCCCTTTGGATTTTTTTCATGACCTCATTTGACGACCATTTTTGCATGAATTTAGCATAACTACATTTATGGGGTTCTCTGGTGCCCTGACTTGGAACAGTGTGCTTCTGGCCTGCTTACCTAGATTTACAATGCTCTGGGATTTTTATTTTGGATATTAGTAGTATTGAAATTCTGCTTCTCACATTAGTGAGCCCTGTATGAAAGAATATGGTTTTCATAGGATAACATGCTATTTAGAGGCAGAGGTGAGGTCAGAACTATTTTAATAATTGTTCTGAGGTATTTTTTCCTTTTTCACTTTATTGACATCTTCACTGATGGTGCAGAATCACAGGTGGGTCACACTGCTGGAGCATTAGAATGACTCAAGATAGGGGTACCAAACTGTCCTCAGAATTACTGTATTCTTCACCAACATGCATTCGCAACAAAAAACAGAGATGCCAGTTTCACTTAATATCTTTTTTTTTTGTTTGTCTTAATATATTTTATGAAACAGTAAAACTTATTTGTTTTGTTAAATCTTGACCCTTCAGTAGACATCTTTTTAATGTTCTGTGTGAGGAAATGGGAGGCATGCATAAAGCACTTCTGTTACATAGTTGTCTAATAATGACTTTTTAAAAAAGATTTATTTATTTGTCTTAGAGAGAGAGAGTGTGTGTGCATGCACTAGTGGGAGGGGCAGATGGAGAGAGAGAGAATCTGAAGCAGACTCCACACGGAGCATGGAGTCTGACATGGAGCTTGATCTCTCCACCCTGAGATCACAACCTGAGCCAAAACAAGAACTCGAACACCTAACTGACTGCATCACCCAGGCATCCCTCCAGTAGTGGTTCAAACGACTTGTGTGAGTGAGTTGCAGGCAGAACTAACCACTTTTTCAGAATTTAAATTTAAAAAAATTTTTTTTAGAGAGTGCATGAGCAGGGAACGGACAGAGGGGGAGGGATAAAGAGAATTTTTTTTTTTTTTTCTTTTTAAAGACTTATTTATTTGACAGAGAGAAATCACAAGAGAGGCAGGCAGAGAGAGAGGAAGGGAAGCAGGCTCTCCGCGGAGCAGAGAGCCCGATGTGGGACTCGATCCCAGGACCCCAAGATCATGACCCGAGCCGAAGGCAGCGGCTTAACCCACTGAGCCACCCAGGCGCCCCGGATAAAGAGAATCTTAAGCAGGTTCTGCACACAGCGTGGTGTGTGATGCTGGGTTCCATCTCATGAGCCTGTGAGATGACCTGAGCTGAAATCAAGAGTCAGATGCTTAACTGACTGAGCCACCCCTGCGCACTTAACCACTTCTTTTGTTTGTTTTTTTAATTTCAATTGTAGTATAGTTAACTTGGAGTGTTAGTATTTCACTAACTGCTTTTTTATGAAACACCATTCTAACTTGAAAGAATGATAAACTGTATTCAGATATTTAGCATATCTGGATATTTAGCAGACGTATTCTCAGAAATAAATGAGTGTGCCTATTCAAGGAAAACTCTTGGCAATAATAAAATTATAAGTTTGAAGTGAAAATTAGAATATTGGAAACTTGTATTTGCTACCATGAGTTTGACAGCTTCCCAGTACTTTAATAGACTTTTCTGAGGAAATCAGTGGTGATACTAACAGATTTTATTTTAATTCTATACGTTGAAATGTGTCGACATTTGGGAAATATGCATAACTTAATGTACCAACATTTCCTAGGTGATCAATGCAGGTATTCCAAAATTATGCGTAGGTGAAAGATCTATTTAAAATGCAATATAGAACAACTAATTTTAATGTAACTGTATGAAAAGTTAATATGGTTTCAGATTCCATATTATCTCTAATGCTTAAGAACTACCACTTGTCTTGTTTTGGTGTAATAGCAATAAAGAATATCCACAGTTATCAGGAAAGGCTATTCATATATTTTTTTTTTTAATTTTTTTTTTTTAAAGATTTTGTTTGTTTATTTGACAGAGAGAGAGAGACAGCAAGAGAGGAAATACAAGCAGGGGAAGTGGGAGAGGGAGAGGGAGAAGAAGGCTTCCTGCTGAGCAGGGAGCCCAATGTGGGGCTTGATCCCAGGAACCTGGGATCATGACCTGAGTTGAAGGCAGCCGCTTAACGACTGAGCCACCCAGGCACCCCAAGATTAGATTTTATTCATAGACTTCAAAATAACATGTTGCAACTGAATGCAGAAGCACACGTTAAGATTTCAGCTGGTCTAGTAAATTAGGTATTAAAGGCCTTAAAGAGGTTTGCAGAAATTTAAAACAATGCCAGTGTTTCCCCTAAATTAAAATAAAGAATGTTACTTATATTAACATGTAATTGTTTTATTATTGGTACCTCAAAATCACTTAATATTCAAAATTTTTCTTAGTTTTAATTTCTTTTTTTTTTTTAATATTTTATTTATTTGACAGAGAGAAATCACAACTAGGCAGAGAGGCAGGCAGAGAGAGGAGGAAGCAGGCTCCCCGCGGAGCAGAGAGCCCGATATGGGGCTCTATCCCAGGACCCTGGGATCATGACCTGAGCTGAAAGCAGAGGCTTTAACCCACTGAGCCACCCAGGCGCCCCTCTTAGTTTTAATTTCTTTTTAAAAAAATGATTTTGTTTATTTATTTGACACAGTGCATAAGCAGGGGGAGTGGCAAGCAGAGGGTGAGGGAGAAGCAGGCTTCCTGCTGAGCAGAGAGCGGGACTCAGGGCTTGATTCCAGGACTCTGGGATCAGGACCTGAGCCAAAGGCAGATGCTTAACCGACTGAGCCACCTAGGTGCCCCTTAGTTTTAATTTCTGTTGTGGTGAATATACATAGATAAAACCTATTTAAGCCAAAGCTCTTTAGGTTCCATAATAAATTTTAAGTATAAAGGTGCTGAGACCATAAAGTGTAGAAACACTGAAGTAGATCATCTCAATAATTAAAACTGTCATTTCTTAATCCTTCTATTTTAATGAAGTTATTTTTTTACAGGAGGAAAAAAAATTCTTATCATAATCTATTAATTTAGATGTTATAGTTAAGTTCTTTGTTAGGGATTATATCCAACACTTCATATGTATTATTATTATTATTTTTTAATGTTTAGTATTCTTTTTTTTTAAGAGTTTATTTATTTATTTATTTACAGAGAGAGAGAGAGAGAGCGCACAAGTAGGCAGAGAGGCAGGCGGCTCAGTGGTTTGAGCCTCTGCCTTTGGCTCAGGTCATGATATCAGGGTCCTGGGATCAAGCCCCACATCGGGCTCTCTGCTCAGCAGGGAGCCTGTTCCTACCCCCCACCACCACCTCATATGTATTATTTAATTTTCATCAGTATTGGTGCTATTATTATTCCCATTTATAGATAACAAAATTGAGTCTCAGTAACTTTAAGTAACTTGCCAGAATTATACAGTTAGTCAGGATTTGAATCTCGCATCTTAACATCATAGTTCATATTCTTTTTTTTTTTTTTTTTTCCTGAGTACGTGCTCACAATGAGGTGGGAAAAGGGGCAGAGGGAGAGGGAAAGAGAGAATCTTAAGTAGGTTGTGTGCCCATTTTGGAGCCTGAGTCAGGTCTTGATCTCTGGACCCTGAAATCATGACGAGTGAGCAACCCAGGAGCCCCTCAGAGTTCGTATTTTTTTGTTTTTAAAGATTTATTTTTTTTTAGAGAGAAAGAGGGTGCATGTGTGGGAAGGGGTTAGTGGGACAGGGAGAAAGAGAGAAGCAGACTCCCTGCTGAGTGCGTAGCCCTCAGGTAGGGCTTGATTCCAGGACCATGAGCTGAAATTGATAGATCCTTAACCGACTGAGCGACCCAGATGTCCCTCAGAGTTCAGATTCTTAATCACATAAAACGTTTGTCTTTATTGCCTACATTTCTCTTAGATTTAATTTCTGTTAATATTAAGTTATATCTAACTGATACTTATATAATATTCTCATATATACTGTTTTGTGTCCTTCCTCTTCTGTCATGAAGTTTTTCTTCTGTACTTTTTAAAGGACAGCATGGAAGTCGAAGACATGGGGAATGGAAACAGTATCAGTTGAATGTCTGCCATATTCTAGGAAGTGTACATCGAGCTTAATCTTCATAATAATTTTGTGAGATGGCTGTTGCTATTTATGAGGAAGTAGGGGGATGGAGATTCAAAGTCAGGTCTTACTCTCCTAAAAGTGGTTACTTACTTTGCATTCTGTCTGCTTCCTCCCATGCAACATGAGTGGGTAGGGGAAAATGGGGGAATTTAGCTCTTATTTTTCTGCCCAGTTTTTTCTTCTTCTTTTCCTATTCCCTTTGCTCTGTGTACCTACTGGAGTCTTGTAAACATGGGTCATCTGGGTTGTTGGTGGCCTCTCTTCACAGACTATCTGTGGTGCCTACAGCTGGGTAGGCTGGCTGGAAGAGACAGTGGAGTTTCTAGGATTCAGGTACTTTGATTTGATCTTTGAAGCAGTATCTGTACTCTTGGGTGATTCTTGGGCTGCCTGGAATGCCATGTCCTTTCCAGTCTTCACCTAAGGAAGTGATCCTTTTGGTCATTCAGACCAAGACTTATTTTCGAGAATAATCCCTACCCTAAAAGCTTTTTTTAGTACAAAAAGAATTAAACAGCTTTGGATTCTTATAACCTTGGGACAGATTTGCCTGGTGAATTCTTCAACCAGGGATTTTATAAAAAAGTTTTTTTGTCTAGTTGGAGAAAGCACATTTACATAAGAAAAATGAGAAAGTGTCTAATTAGTGTTCTCTTATATAGGATACAATTTACTGAACACCTAGTATGTACAAAGATCTTTATAAAGATTATATATTGTATTTAATCCTTACAACAGTTCTTTGAGGTATTTCCTGTTTCCTTTTCCAAATAATAGGGTAATGGAAGCTAAACGAAAGGATGAAAGATGTGATTTCTTACAACAAGGTAGGGAAACCAGGAATTTAATCCAGGTAGCAGTTGGGAGTTGAGAAGATTCAGAATAGTGGAGGGAAGGGGGAAGGCATTCCAGGGTTTGGGAGTTTTAAGAGCAGTCAGGAAAGAGCCTGTCTGTTATTTAGGAGAAAACTTCCAGGTAATCAAATCACAAGATACGCATTTGGAAGTAAAAAGGCGGAGAGTCATTTATTGTTCATTGAGGACCAGTGTTGTTCAGGAAGACTGAGCTGATGGTAACTGTTATGAATTGAAGAGGAAGAGACTCTAGTTAGGAAAATACAGGCAGCTGCTGCAAGTAGAAAATAAAGATCTGAATTGAGGTGGTGGCCATGGCCTTGGGATAGGGAAGGTGAAGATAGCTTGTACAAAAATTACAAAAATGGTATAGAGAGGAAATTGAATGAATTCATTGAATTGAATTGAATGAATTGTATACCGGCAGTTAGCTTGCACGTTAGTAATTGGACTGTTGCTGTGTTGAAGTAGAGGTCGTATAGTTGACCCATTTTAGCCAGTAGGATTTTTTTAAATACAAAATATGTTTAATGCAGTAGAGTTTGATATATAACAAATTGGCTTTTGGGTGAAATAATTAAAACGCATCTTTGCAGAGGACAGTATAACTAGCGTGGTACTGTACATTTGGAAAAGAAGTAATAGGAAAGAGTGGTTGGGATGTTTTGTACACAGAAGTATACTGGTAGTGGTGGGATGGTTAATTCAGAAGCTGCAATGTCAGAATTATTGATAAAAGTCTCTCTTAAAGTAGTCGTATCAGATACCACTGTACTGTGTCTCAGTAAGTCCAGTGTAGTCACTTTTTTTTTTTTAAGATTTTGTTTATTTATTTGCTAGAGAGAGAGAGAGAGAGAGAGAGAGAAAGCGCGCGAGCACAGGCAGGCAGAGTGGCAGCAGAGGCAGAGGGAGAAGCAGGCTCCCCGCTGAGCAAGGAGCCCCATGTGGGACTCGATCCCAGGACACTGGGATCATGAACTGAGCGGAAGGCAGCCACTTAACCAACTGAGCCGCCCAGATGTCCCCAGTGTAGTCACTTTTTCTGCACGGTTATGTTTCTCTCCTCATGATCCAGTAGTTGTTTATCTCTCTTTTTCTCAGCCTCTTTATTCTTCATCATTTTGTCTTCTGTATCACTAATTCTCTCGTCTGTCTCATTTATCTTTGCAGTTACAGCCCCCCCCCCTTTTTTTTAAAGATTTTATTTATTTATTTGACAGACAGAGATCACAAGTAGGCAGAGAGAGAGAGAGGAAGAAGCAGTTCTCCCCGCTGAGCAGAGAGCCTGATGCGGGGCTCGATCCCAGGACCCTGGGATCACAACCCGAGCCAAAGTCAGAGGCTTAACCCTCTGAGCCACCCAGGAGCCCCCAGCCTCCATTTTTTATTGCATCTCATTAATAACCTTTTTGATTTCTACTTGGTTAGATTTTAGTTCTTTTTTTTTTTTTTTGTAACGATTTTTTATTTATTTGACAGAGAGAGAGATCACAAGTAGGCAGAGAGGCAGGCAGAGAGAGGGGAAGGAAGCAGGCTCCCTGCTGAGCAGAGAGCCCGATGCGGGGCTGGATCCCAGGACCCTGAGATCATGACCTGAGCTGAAGGCAGCGGCTTAACCACTGAGCCACCCAGGCGCCCCAGATTTTCGTTCTTTTATTTCTTCAGAAAGGGATCCTCTCGTGCCTTCTGTTTTTTTGTTGTTGTTGTTGTTGGTGGTGGTTTTTTTTTTTTTTTTCCAAGCCCAGCTACTATCTTTAAAATTGCTATTCTCAACTCTGGTTCCAGCATCTTCCAACAGAAGTATACCCATACTGATTTGGTCCCTGGCAGTCAGTACTGCCTCTTGTTCTCTTTTTTGAGGTGAGTTTTTCTGTCTTGTCATTCCTGCAAAAAGTGGTCACTTTTCTATTTGTAGAGTTGAAGCTGTTCTTTTCTTAGGTCTCCTGCTGAGTTCTCGGTAGGTGTTAAGAATGATTTGATAGTGGGGCGCCTGGGTGGCTCACTGGGTTAAAGCCTCTGCCTTTGGCTCAGGTTATGATTCCAGGGTCCTGGAATTGAGCCCTGTATTGGGCTCTCTGCTCAGCAGGGAGCCTGCTTCCCTTCCTCTCTCTCTGCCTGCCTCTCTGCCTACTTGTGATTTCTCTCTCTGTCAAATAAATTTAAAAAAAAATGATTTGATAGCTATCTAGCTGAATTCCTGGGACCAGACAAAATTTAAGGTCTCCTCCACCATTGTGGACCCCGTCCTGCATAGTCTTACTATCTTGAACTCATGTCTTCCTCTTTCTAATTAAGTTGAGCAGTAACTCTGATGATGAAATGATATATCGGTGGCAAAGCATATTCCAGATATCAGCATAGAAACCTAATAGATATTTATACAAGTGACAAGTATAATATTTCTGTTAATTTTATGTTTACCAAGCCTGTGATAAGCATCTTTTAACTTAGTACTTTAAAATTATATGTTTATAAAATAATTTTTACAGATGATAAAAAAATTCAACAGGACAAAAGTCTGTATATAGCAAAAATTAAACCCTTTTTCCCTTAGTCCCTAGTTGTGTTTCTCAGAGGCAGCTACTGTTATCACGTCCTTATGTGTTTTTTCAGAGGTATTCTATATATATGCAGTCATATAATACAGCTTCACAAATATTTAAATTTCCCAAACCGTCAAATTTATTAAATATTTCTAAGTACCAAGTGATAGAAGAAATTGGTCCCAGTCCTTAAAAAATATGACAGGAATAAATTTTTTAATTTTAATTTTTTAATCTTGTAAGTATGCTCCATGTACAGCATTCATTCCCAACACAGAGCTTGAATTCATGACCCTGAGATCAAGACCTGAGCTGAGATCAAGAGTCTGATGCTTAACACCCAGGTGTCCCTAGGAATGATTTTTTTTTTTAAGATTTAATTTATTTATTTGGCAGAGAGAGTCAGCAAGAGAGGGAGGAACACAAGTAGGGGGAGTGGGAGAAACAGGCTCCACACTGAGCAGGGAGCCCGTTGTGGGGCTCCATCCCAGGACCCTGAGATCATGACCTGAGCTGAAGGCAGACGCTTAATGACTGAGCCACCCAGGCACTCTAGTAATAAATGTTAATGGATAACCAGGTTATAGATTTTTGTTTTAAAGATTTTATTTATTCATTTGAGATAGAGCAATACAGAGAGCATGAGCATGAGCAGGGGCAGAGGCTGAGGGAGAAGCAGACTCCCTGTTGAGCCAGGAACCGGATGTGGGGCTCAATCCCAGGACCTGGAGATCATGACCTGAGCTGAAGGCAGATGCCTAACCGACTGAGCCACCCAGGTCGCCCCTCCTTTGGTTTTTATCAGAGTTTTTTGTTTTTTTTTTTGAGAAAAATTTGATTGACATGAATTTTAAGTGGGTGGGGGTCTTTGGAGATAGGTTTTGTTCCTAAAAGGGTATTGATTTTCTGTATAAGTCTCCTTGATAGTTGGCCTGGTGGGATCAAGTATTTTCAGTAATCTGAATATCACTTCACGTGATAGTTGGGTGAATTAATATCACTAATGACGCTAGTTCACATATAAATGAGGAAAGCAGTTCCTTTACCTGACACTCTTCCATATAAACTTTGAGCTGAGAACTCTGGGGTGCCTGGGTGGCTCAGTGGGTTAAATGTCTGCCTTTAGCTCATGTCATGATCTCCAGGTCCTGGGACTGAGCCCTGTGTAAGGCTCTGCTGAGTGAGAAGCCTGCTTGTCCCTTTTCCTCTGCCTCTCCTCCCTTCTCATGCTTTCTCTCTCTTGCTCTCTCACTCAAATAAACAAATAAAATCTTTTAAAAAAATCTGTCTGATTAGCTGCTCACCTTGGGAAGAACAGTTAGTTCAGAATCAACAAGTTTCATGGGACAGAGAAAAATCTTTGAAGAAGCAAATAAATGTCTGTTTAAAAGCTCACTATCCAGGGGTGCCTGGGTGGCTCAGTGGGTTAATGCCTCTGCCTTCGGCTCAGGTCATGATCCCAGTGTCCTGGGATCGAGCCCCGCATAGGGCTCTCTGCTCCGCGGGGAGCCTGCTTCCTCCTCTTTCTCTCTGCCTGCCTCTCTGCCTACTTGTGATCTCTGTCTGTCAAATAAATAAATAAGGGGGGAGGTGGGATTGGGAGAGGGGGAGCGGGCTATGGACATTGGGGAGGGGAGGCGAACCATAAGAGACTATGTACTCTGAAAAACAACCTGAGGGTTTTGAAGGGTCAGGGGTGGGAGGTTGGGGCAACCTGAGGGTTTTGAAGGGTCAGGGGTGGGAGGTTGGGGGAACAGGTGGTGTGGGTAATGGGGAGGGCACGTTTTGCATGGAGCACTGGGTGTTGTGCAAAAAGAATGAATACTGTTACACTGAAAAAATAAATAAAATGAAAAAAAAATAAAATCTTTAAAAAAAAAAAGCTCACTATCCAAGTTGCAGAAGTCCATTAGTATCTTTCAGAATTTTGTCAGATGTGGAACAGATTGCATTCTTTCTAGCTTCTCTTTTCATCTCACAGTATCTGTCAGAAGCTCCGAAAGACCTTCTTTTCCTTACCACATCTTTCACCCTAGCTTTTCTAAGCTCTGCAGAACAAAGTAGGAGAGTTCTTGGGTGGTTAGCAAGTTGCTAGGAAACAGTTTAATATCTTGGCATTTGAGTGGTCCGGAGAAAGGAACATCACAATCTTTATGAAGAGCTATTTATAATAATTAATTATTACCTACTCTATGTGCTGTTCAAATTACAAACCTTACTTTGTTAAATCTTTACAGCATTCCCACAAAGTATAGTTGAGTAAACAGGTTTGAGGAGAGCAGATCATGTTTCCCAAGATAACCTGGCTAGTAAATGAGGAAGCTGGGATTCAAATTCTTTTCTTTCCCACTTCTAAAATACTTGCCATTCCTAATGTGTCACTTGTTTGTCAGTACCCAGGGATGTATAATCTAAAAGTAATCCAAATAATTTTATCCTAAAATATTTCTGGGGTTCCATTTGGTTTATTGCCTGTAACATTAAATTTTCATTACCTCATTTATGGGGCGCCAGGCCCGCTTAGTCTGAAGAACGTGCAGCTCTTGATCTCAAGGTCATGAGTTTGAGCCCTTCTGTGGGTATACAGATTACTTTAAAAAAAAAAAAAGAATACTCAATGTTAAAAAAAAAAACATATCCTTATTACCTGATTTAATAGGAGGCTGAACACTCTTGCCTTGAATATTATAATTCTGCAGGATTGATCCAAAATGCTAGGCTTAGGTAAGGTGCTTGTATTTGTGTTTTATTTTTCCTGTATTTGGATTCTGTGCTTTTTCTAGTTAAAAGAGAAAGTCAAGTGTTTTAGCACAGACTGGCTATAGACAGTAAGGAAGAACCAAAGCACATATGCTAGATGTGGTAGTGAATAATATTTTGAAAAAGGTATTCTGTGGGGCGCCTGGTTGGCTCAGTTGGTGAAGGGTCCACCTTCGGTTCAGGTCATGATCTCAGGGCCCTGGGATTGAGCCCCACATCGGGCTCCCTGCTCAGTGGGGAGTCTGCTTCTCCCTCTGCCCCTCCGCTCATGCTTCTCTCTGGCTGTCTCTCTCTCTCGAGTAAATAAAATCTTTTTTTTTTTTTTTCAAGTAAATCTTAAAGTTATTCTTAAATCCATGCTAAATTATGGCATTTGGATTTTCAAACGAGAGCTCTTTGAAGAGAATTGAGTGAGTTGAATATGGCTATTGAATATGAGAATTCAGTGAATGTAAATATGTTTATTATTTGAGAGAAAGAGTACAAGTCGGGGTGGGTGGCAGAGGGACAAGCAGAGTCACTGCTGAGCACGGAGCCTGACAGTGGGCTGGTTCTCAGAACCCTAAGATTATGAACTGAGCTTAAGTCAGATGCTTAACCAACTGAGCCCCTCCTTTCCTTCTCAATGCAGTAGCAAATCCTGTTGATTTTACCATTTAAACTTGGCTTTTTCTTTTTATTTCCACTACAGTCTTTCAAGTCATAATCATCTCTTACCCAGACACTGGTATAGTCTCCTAACTAGTCTTATTTCCTCTGCTACCTTCCTCCAGTTAATGGATCTTACTACTTCTCTTTCACCTTTTTATTATTGTTAAGTGTGTATTTGTAGTCACCATTCACTCATCCTTCTTTAGATGAAATGAACTGTAGTCAGTATTCTCTTGGGAATTCTTCACAACTTTTCCATAGTCTAAAATCAGAATTTTAAAAAGTTGAGCAATAGTTAGGGAACACAGAGGAATTAACATTCCTTTTTGGTTGCTTTCTTGCTGTTTAAATAGTGAACATTAGATGTACGGGATGGTGTAGTTGGCAGTATTTGGAGTATGGAAGGGGACAGGAAGTGAGAATAGGAGGAGTTTACGTGGCCATACAGGCTGGGCTACTGGACTGCTGTCTTTTAGTCTGTTATTATAGTACATTAACACTACTGAGTAACTTAGATGAAAAAATCAAGTGTAGAGGTAGATTTCAAAACGAAATAATTCAAAATCTGCTTGATGAAATGAAACGGGCGCAAATGTCAAGTGTTCTGTGTGCATTGAAGTGATTGCTTATTATGCACAGAATGCCTCAGACAGGACTTTGTGGCAACTTTATATGGGAAGAAAACATATAGGAAATAGCTTATTGTAGACAATGTGAAGTAGAAAGTAGTTATGAGGTAAAGAAAGCTTATGTAATCTATGGGTCATTGATAATGGGAAAGTGTCTCCTATCCACATTACTCTCACGGCATTATGGCACGTCTGCCTCTTGATGAATGGTCAAAGGATGTGAGTGTGTTTTACTTGGAAAAGAATAAAGGGGGACTTATTAACAGTTCTCAGATATTTGAAGGGTTTTCCTGTGGAGTAGTATACCCTGGGTGTGTGGAATCCCTGCATTTGTTACTAGGTTGAATAGAGCAGTGAGGCACTTTCAGCTGTAATGTGGTATGGTTTTTACTGTTGATGAATTCACCATGACTCTTTATCTTGTGAAGTTATTTGTAGTGGTCAGCTTTAATCTGTGTTACCATTTTTCTAGCATCCATAAAAACTTTGACTTATTTCTAGGTACTGTAATTAAATCTCCCGTTTGGTACATCAACAAGCAGTGTTGACCTATTGGTTTAGTATAACTGTGCTTTGGCTTGGGTTTATTGCATATGGATAGAAATGGATCTTTTCCATTTATTACCGAAGAGAGATGTTTGTTAAGAGTCATGTCAAAAAGCTTGCTGGGCAAGTTTGCACATTGCTAGGTTATTAGGCATGGTTTCGGGAGATCCTTATACTAATAAGATCCTGTATTGCTTTCTGTCATTGAAAGAAATGCAGTTTTCTGAGGAATTGAGCTACCCATTTTCCTTTTGGATACCTGTTTCACTATTTTGTTGCATAACACTTTTCCTTGTTTGCTTTGTGGATTCTTAGGATGAGACTTACTTTTAATCATTGGACTAGATCACGCTGATGAAATGTTTTGAGTATATGACCCCTTTCTGCGATATTCTAGGTTCTGGGCATATAGAGTGGTAGACAAAACAGGTACAGTGCTTGCCCCACTGGGGAGTTCTTATATTATGGTAAAATTTTATTTTTATTTAATTTTAATTTTAATTTTTTCATAGATCTTATTTAACAGAGAGAGAGAGAGAGTACATACAAGCAGGGGAGTGGCAGGCAGAGGGAGAAGTCGGCTCCCTGCTCCCTCTGTGGGGCTTGATCTCAGTACCCCGGGATCATTATCTGAGCTGAAGGCAGATGCTCAACTGACTGAGCCACCCAGGTGGCTCAGTTATTTTATTTAAAAAATTTTATTTTAAAATTACATGTAATAATACTCATTTTTTGGGTAACAGCTTTATTGAGAGATAGTTTATATACTACAAAATTCATTCATTTAGAATGTACAGTTCAGGAGGAAGATGCTGGACTCAGATAGGAACGTCTGTATCCATTTTTGAATTCCGTGTGGTTGCATTTTGCTGTGAAGTGATTTGCTCTTTCTACCATTATGAAAGATGAACATAGAGGGAAGACTTCAATAAAACCATACAGATACAGAAAACCCCCCAAAACAATGAAATGAACAATTCAGTGGTTTTTTAGTATATTTACAGACTTTGCAGCCGTCACCAAAGTTTTAAACTTTCAGATTACCTCAGAAAGAAGTATATACCCTATAGCCGTCATTCTTCCTTCCCCTGTTTTTATCAATCCCCCCAGCCCTAAGCAACCACTAATTGATTGTTTATATGTTTTGTCTCTAGATTTGTCTAATTTGGGTAGTTCATTTAAGAGGACTACAATATGTAGTCCCTTGTGACTGTCTTCTTTCGCTTAACATTATGTTTTTAAGGTTCATCCATGTTGTAGCAGGTGTCGGGTCTTCCATCCCCTTTTATTGGCAGATAAAATTCCGTTGTATGGGTATACCACATTTGGCTTATCTGTTCTTTAGTTAATGGACATTTAGGTTGATTCCACCCCTTGGCTATTGTGAATAATGCTAATATGAAGATTCATAACAAGTTTTGTGTGGATATATGTTTTTATTTCTTTGGGATATATAACCAGGGGTGAAATTGCTGAGGCACGTGGTGACTCTGTTGCTTAACCTTTGGGGAAACTCAGTTTTCATTTATTGTAGGTATATAGTTCAGTGAATTCTGACAAATGTGGAGTTTTGTAACCCCGCTTCACTGAAGATACAGAAAAGTTTCATCACCCAATTATAGTCTTTTAGTGCGCTGGCATTGCAGATAACCTTTTCTCATGCCCTGGCTTCTGGCAGTCAGTGAGCTTTATTTCATTCTTGTAGTTTTGCCTTTCCCAGAATGTTGTATAAATGGACTCAAAGCCTTTCACTTAATTAGCATTTGGTAAACATTCACGTTGTTCTATCAGTAATTCATTCCTTTTCAGTGGTTTGGGGTATTCCATTATATGGGTGTGCCATATTTTAACTATTTACCAGTTGAAGATAATTGTGCTCTTTGCCCTTTTTGGCCGTTATGGATAAAGATGCTATAAACCTTTGTGCGTAAGCATTTGGGTGAGTATACATTTTCATTTCTCTTGGGAAGTGTATACAAGTGGGATTGCTGGGTCGTACATCCAAATTTATGCTTAACTGTGTAAGAACTGCCAAACTGTTTTCCCAAGTGGCTGTACCATTTTGTACTGTGCCAACAGCGAAGTGTGAGATTTCCAGTTATTCCTCATCTTCGGCATTTGGTATTGTCATTTTGTAGACCTAATAGGTGTAGTGATGGTTCACTGTTGTTTTAGTTTACACTCCTTATTGACAAATGATGCTTAGCATCTTTTCTTTTCATGTTTTTGTCTGTCATCTGCACATCTGTTTTGGTGAGGTGGCATTTTTTCAAATCTTTTGCACATTTTGAAAAAAAGTAGTCTTACTATTGAGTTTTGAGAGTTCTTTCTATAATCTAAATACAAGTCTTTTAATAAGATCTGAGATTTTGCAGGTATTTTCTCCATTCTATCTTTTCATAACAGTATCTTCCATAGAGTAGAAAATTTTAATTTTGAGATACCCAGTTAATCAATTTTTTTTCTCCTTTTAAAGAGCATGCTTTTAATATCACATCTAAGAACTCTTGGCTTAGTCCAGTTGCATCTATTTCTTTCTATAGGTTTTTCAGGAAGTTTTAGTATTTAAAATTTTGCAGTGTGTCTGTGGTATGTTTTGAGTGTTTGTTTAAGGGGTAAGGTATATGACAAAGAGATTCATTGTTTTGTATATGGTTTTTTAATTATTTCAGCACCATTTGTTGAAAAGTATATTGTTTATTCATTTAATTGCCTTTACATCTTTGTGAAAAGTAAACTCAACTAGGTTTTTATGGCTCTGTTTCTGAATTTTCTAGTCTGTTTCAACTGATGTGTCTGTCAGTCCTTTTGTTGACGTCACAGTGACTTGAGGTTCATGTATTTTAAGGTTTGGATGTTTCTTCTATGTTCCCTTCCTTTTGTTTATTCAAAGCCAGAAATGTCATTTTCCCTATCGTTAAAAACAAATCTATAATATTCTTTTATGTAGGAACAATATATAGCAATATCCCAAATTCATGAGTCATTTCTTCCTTTCTGTCTGGATTTGTGAGCCACAGCTGGACCTACAGAGATAGAAGATTTATCATGTGGGGAGAATGTGGGAGATTGTGTACATTCTTTCTTAGGAATACAGACTGAAAATGATTGCATTGCATACAGGGGTACACGATCACCATTGCCTGCATCATCCTAGGGTACTGCACCATGTCTATGAAAAGAAAGATTCTTATATCTTTGACCCCAGAAAGAAGGTAGAAAATCAGAAAGAGGTAGAATCATTGATAGAATCCCCATACATTTTGTATACAATGGTAATGTCAGATCTTTTTTTTGGTAATGCCAGATCTTAAAGAATCAAGAAAATCTCCTTTAGCTCTTTGATAGTCAAGTGGTTTTTTAATTTCTTATTTTAAAAATTTATTTTAAAAATTGTGTTAACATATATAACCTAACATTTACCATTTTAACCTTTTTAAAATTTCTTTTTTTATTCTTAAATTTAATATTTAATTCTTTTTTTTCTTTTAAAATTTTTAAAGTTTTTTTTTAGTAATCTGGACACCTAACATGGGGCTCAAGCTCTTGACCTCAAGACTAAGAGTTTTATGTTCTACCGACCACCAGGCACCTCCCCGGCCCTATTTTAACCTTTTAAAATGTAGAGTGGTGTGGGGCGCCTGGGTGGCTCAGTGGATTAAGGCCTCTGCCCTCAGCTCAGGTCATGGTCCCAGGGTCCTGGGATCAAGCCCCACATGGGACTCTCTGCTCGGCAGGGAGCCTGCTTCCTCCTCTCTCTGTCTCTCTCTCTGCCTGCCTCTCTGCCTACTTGTGATCTCTGTCAAATAAATAAATAAAATCTTTAAAAAAAAAATGTAGAGTAGTGTGACCTTATGTACATTCATGTTGCTGTGCACCCATAACCACCGTCCATCTCCAGGTCTTTTTCATCTTTCCTAACTTGTCATGGTTCTTTTTAAGCCTAAGTTCTACTACTGGAATTTCAGAACATTGCAATTATGATCTCATCTTCATATTACATTTTAAAAATGGTCTACCAGTTCAGGTAAATGTCAAGTCCTTGAAAATTTTCCAAAGTTTAGAGTTTTATTAAAAACTTGTAGCCAGCAGTAGAATGTCCAGTGAAGGTTGACTTTTGTCATACGTGCATGGCTAGCTCATTCAGTTCTTTTTTTGGAGGATAGCTTTTAAAATCTGTCAGATGTGTGTTCCGTACTTGTTATTATCTGGATCCATATCAAGAGAGATCTAGTATACCAGCATATTTTATTTGGTTAATATCTAAGGCTTTTTGAGTGATTCAGATGTAGGAAACAAATGGAATTGCTAATTGCACTTTATCCTTCTTAATGAAGTTTCTTTGAGATGGGCATTTTTAGTGGAAGAGGGGTCCTTTGTTGCCTCTGCTTTTGCTTTGCCACATGGATTGACGATGTTTTAATCTGAAGTGGGTGTTAGTATAACACTTAAAGTATTTGTCTTAGAATTAAAAACTTGAGAACTAAAAGCTAGGTTTGGAATTGTGAGTATATTTTTCTTTTTTTTCATGTGTCTATCACGTTACCTCATAGAAAGTTTATATTTTTGTCTTGAGTAGAAGTATTAACACCGTGGTAAGCAGCCATTTTCTTGGCAATGTTGTTTTTGTTTTTGTATTTTTTTAAAGCCATCTAAGCAGCATATGTTTCTGGGTATACTTAAATGTTACTGTTAGGAAATCAATTTCTGAGTTAGTAGAAATCCAGAGTTCTGAGTTGGTAGAAAACCAGAGCCAGAACAGGGGATTTTCTGGCTGAGCACTTTGAAACCAATGTTTCCAGATTTATAAAAAACGCAGTATAATGGTTCCTAGTTAACATTTATGTGGTGATTTCCAGAGACTTTTAGAGCAAAAACAGGATGGGAAGGAAGGTATAGGCTTTTTGTAGTTTCCAATAAAAAGGGTTCAGAAAACTCATTTTTTTTTCCTGGTAAATTAGCCAAAAACTCTGGACAGAAAGCCCAAAGTCTGAATACTTACATATTTTGCAGAAGAGATATTAATGTGTTTGATTAAGGGATGCTGCCGTAGACCCTGCTGGAGGTGTTATAGGATGTAACAACTGTGTTAGCCTTCTACCAGTGGAAAAAATGTGAATTGCAGTAATGGATTTTGGACGTAAATTAACAGTCCAACATTAAATTGAATTGAAATAAAGAATAAAATTGGCTAGTTTTATTTCCCTTGCAGTTTTAGTGGGAAAAGATACAGAAGAATGAAGAAAGTTTTGGTTTTCTTAGAACAATGGTATCTTTTTGTAAAAATATATTTTCTTACAGTCTCCAGAGTTAAAGCAGGAATAGTTATGTCATAGTGTTTAGGTTTGGGAATGCAGTTTCGGTTTTGCTTTTGTCCACTCAGAGTTCTAATGTTGTGACCCATGAGATTTCTATAGTTGCTGGATAGGATCATTCAGGATATTGTACTTTGTGGGACATTTTACATACTTGATCTATACTTGACAACTTTAAATTAATTCAGTCCTATTTCATCCTTCATAATGACATGCATTATTAATGTTTTTATTTTTAAAATTTTTAAAATTTTTATTTTTTTAAAAAGATTTTATTTGTCAGAGAGCGAGAGAGAGTGTGAACATAAGTAGGGGCGGCAGCAGGCAAAGGGGGAAGCAAGCTTCCTGCTGAGACAGGACCCTGATGTGAGACTTGATCCCAGGACCCTGGGATCATGACCGGAGCCGAAGACAGGTAGACGCTTAATGACTGAGCCACCCAGCACCCCCATGTATGATATCTTTGTGAAGCAGTGGATAGTGTAAAAATTCTGCCCTTATCCTTATATTTTATACAAGTTCTCTTCCTTTTTCATTATCATGCCTTTTTCGATTTCATATATTGAAAGAAGGAGCAGGGCTCCTGGCTGGCTCAGTTGGCAGAACATGTGACTCTTGATTTTGGGGTTGTAGGTTCGAGCCCATGTTGGGTGTAGAGATTATTTAAATAAGTAAAATCCAAAAAAAGAGAAGGTGTAAATTGACTCATTACCATATTGCCATAAGGCTTAAATAAGAAATGATGCAGAAAAAGATCCTTATCATTTGTTTTCATCTCCTGAAATCAGTTGCCTGTATCTTCTCTATAGTAATTTGTGCAATGGGATTTGTACTGTTGCTTTCTTTTTCAATGAGGCAATAATAACTTGAGGCTGTCACTTTAAGAATATTACTTACGCTGAGCATTGATCCAGGATAGTAGCTTTTCTTACAGTGGACCAGGCAAAGTTTAGGAACATTCAGCTGGGAAATGGAACATTAGTGTTTCAGCGTACTGGTGGGAGATTTCTGTTGACTTTGATTACTTGTTTTCTGATTTCTCAAAATCTGCCTTTTGAGGAAATCCTGATTATAGGTCAAACTCAGGGTCAGATATGATTGCCATTGATCAAGAAGCTTCATCCTAATGAGAGGTCATCATTCATGAAATTTCAGTACACAGGTGTGCTTAAAAAGTTACTGGTCCCTTCTTTTTTCCCTGACATCAGTAGGAAACATGCAGGTCATTATGTCATCTCATAGGTCTTTGAACTTCTTTGATGAAATTTGGTCTTTGAAAATTTTTTATCTGCCTAATTGACATTTAATGTGGAGAGTATGTAGTAAGTACTTTAATAATCAATTTAGAGTCTGTTGTCCTTTAATATTTAATACTCTCTAATCTTCTAATTTTATTTATTTCTGAAATCTGTTAATTTTGTATAGAAAATGAAAGTGGGGAATTAAAAATATTTTGCATTTTCTATTTCTACTTAGAGTCTTAATTCACTTATTACATACCATCCAGCTAGTTTTAAAAATGATTTTGCTTATATTTCCTAATGATATAATTTATAGCAATTTGAACCACAGAGGTGTCAATAGGGTATGCATCCTGTATTTCAGTTATGACATTTAAAAAATAAAAACGTGCTCTAGAGCATTGCACATGCATATTACACTGCTCATTGATTGAATTACAATTTTAAGTGGTACTATGAGAAGCCATTTGGTTCCTACCTTGAGCCCAAGCGTAAAAAAGTGAACATCCAGTGATTTATGCTGAGGATACAGAGGTTGGTGAAAGCTGGTAATAAGCTTAATGCAAGCAGAATTAGGGGCACCTGGGTGGCTCAATTGGCTGAGCAACTGCCTTCAGCTCATGTCATGATCCTGGAGTCTTGGGATCAAGTCCCACTTCGGGCTCCCTGCTCAGCTCCTTCTGCCGGTCCCCCTGCTCATGCACTCTCATGCTTTCAAATAAATCTTTAAAAAAAAAATGCAGGCAGAATTAGGTTGAGATATGTTGTAGTGAAAGAGCTTTATATGCCTGTCATTTCTTTGAATTCACTTATTTATGGAGAAAATGCCTAGAAGTACCTATTTCGTACTAATTTGTAGAGGCTGTTTTTAGTAGAAATGGTACTAAACAGCTTATTTGTGAATTACTAAAGTTGATTTTTTATTGAGCTATTATTCACATATCATAACACTCACACTTTTGAAGTGTATAGTTCAGTGAGTTTAGCATATTTATGAAGATAGGATTTATGAAGATAAGCAATCATGACCACTAAGAATTAAAGGAGAAAATTGCTTTGTAAAATAAATTCACTTGGTCTGATGCATTACCTGCCCAGTCTGTAGTACTAGGTATTTGTTTGCTGTGGGCAGATGATTCAGTTTGAGCCAAGAATTTGGAAGTTTCTGGAATTTTGGGGGTGAAACTTCATTGAGGCTTCTGTGAGATGAAATATTTTGACCAGGTTGTGATACTGTTTTTTACTATGCAATGAAGTGTTCTGTCTGTGGACACACTGATATAATAGGAAGAGAGTGATCTCTATTTTATTAATTAATGAATTAAGTTAATTAAAGAAGAGTGTGATCTTTACAATTCAGGGAGACCTGGCCTGACCATTTAGCTTTGTTAACTTGGGCAAGTTACTTCCTGCTGAACCTAAGTTTACAGGAGATACTGTAAAGTGGTTCAGTGAAGACAACATAGTTTGTTAGGCTTGCAGGCTACTTTAGATTCAGGTCTCTTGACCTCTGTTTTCACAGAACTGTTTTTGTTTTAAAATAAGTGATTTTTACTCAGAACTTCTTTTTAAGAAACAGTTTATCAATCCACAGTGTTCTGTTGGTGGCTTCCGATAATAAAATAAAAACAAAATCATCATTCTGTATGTATGGCCCAGGAGAAAGAATGTTTGTTACTGGGACTATTGACCATAAAAATGATTGCCTCTTTACAAATCTTGTAATTATATTTTAGCTAATAAAATAACTAACAGAAATCAGGAACCTTAGCCTTCCTTTGTAATCTTAAATGGTGTGGCTCAACCTTTGGGGCAGAGTACTGAGAACTCTCATTTGAGAACTAGTTCTTATAGCGTGAGAATTAGCCTTAGCTAGAAAAAGCAATAGCTGTTGGCTTTGCAGAAGAAAAAATCGTCTTATATTTTCCACCATTCATGTAACCACAATGCGGTACTGTAATTCAAAGAAAGTTTTATTTTAGCCAAGGGTAATCTTCATTTTGAGAGAATTGACAAACTCATAATGAAGAGCTTTTGTCCTGGAACTTGTTAGCCTTATGTTTTCTACGTTGCAAACTTATATATAATTTGGATGAAGTAGTTCCTTTATGAAATGCTTTAGCTTTGTTATTTTTTGAAGCATTTTATTTTATTATTATTTTTTTTATTTTCCAAATACTGTTTGCTGAAATTTTACAGCATTTTAAATCAGTTCTTTGTGTCTAGGCATTTATGACAACAACTTGAACTGTGGTCTCAGGTTGCTAGTTTTAAGAATTGTCTAGAGACTGGTAGAGTGTTACTAATTTTTTTTTTAAGATTTTATTTATTTATTTGACAGACAGATCACAAGTAGGCAGAGAGGCAGGCAGAGAGAGAGAGGAGGAAGCAGGCTCCCTGCTGAGCGAAGAGCCTGATGTGGGGCTCTATCCCAGGACCCCAGGATCATGACCTGAGCAGAAGGCAGAGGCTTTAACCCACTGAGCCACCCAGGCACCCCCAGTGTTACTAATTTTGAATGACTAAAGCGTTGAGGGTTTTTTTTTTTTAAGATTTTATTTTATTTGACAGAGATTACAAGTAGGCAGAGAGGCAGGCAGAGAGAGAGGAGGAAGCAGGCTCCCTGCTGAGCAGAGAGCCCAATGTGGGACTCGATCCCAGGACCCTAGAATTATGACCTGAGCCGAAGGAAGAGGCTTTAAAGTTTAAGTGGGTTAAACACTGAGCCACCCAGGCGCCCCAGCTTTGAGGGTTTTTTTTTTTTTTAAATTTTATTTATTTGACAGAGAGAGATCACAAGTAGGCAGAGAGGCAGGCAGAGAGAGTGAGAGGGAAGCAGGCTCCCTGCCGAGCAGAGAGCCCGATGTGGGACTCGATCCCGGGACCCTGAGATCATGACCTGAGCCGAAGGCAGCGGCTTAAACCACTGAGCCACCCAGGTGCCCGCTTTGAGGGTTTTTGCTTTATTTTCCCTCTCCCACCTCAGTAAACTGTTGCTACTTACATATAAAGGATTTATCTTCTAATGATTCAGATTTCTTCAATTTGTGGTGATTCATGTAGAGTTATTATTTGCAACTGTCATTTTGTCTTCCACAATGTTTCATTGCATTAGAAAGAATTATGATACAAGTATGAAGTATCTGTTAGGTATAATGAAGCATTCTATTTCATTTTGGTTTTATTATATTCGTAGTCATTTTTTAAAAAAGTATGGTTGAATTATTATAGAAACATACAATACAGTTATGTAATCCTACTCTCTGGAGAGAATTGCTGTTAATCTTTTGGTTGTCTTTGTGTGTTTTTTTTTTTTTTTTTTCTGGTTGTCATTCTTAAAGAGGTAAAATATCACTTTACCAGGTAGATGGAACTTACATCATTTGGTTTTGAAACTTAATAAAATGATAGTCTTTTGTCTGGCAACATGCTGGAATATTTTAAGTATTATGCTGGAGAGCCTTTTTTTTTTTTTTTTTTTTTTTAATGGGGATATGGGGAAAGTAGCAGCTAAGTAGAAAAATAAGGAGACAATTATATTCGCCATTTCTGTGTAGTTAGCAGAACAGACTGTGTCTTTGTCAGTAATTTCCACGTATCTTCCTGAATATCCTCCTTATACTTTAAGTTTTTTCTCTCGAAGCTAAAGGTGGTAGAGTCTCATCTGGACCTAAAGTGTGGAGGCTTGTGCAGTTTTACTTGTTTTGAGTTGCCATGGAATGTTTATCATGGGAATCACTTTTGGAGAGATTGATCTGATTACATTAAGAAATTTGAAATATTTGTTTTCCAGTTTTGTAGAGAAGTAAATGAGTAACCTTACTAATTGAGTGACGAAAGTTGGGTCATTGACAGAACCTTGTGACGGTAATTTTCTGTTAATGCTAAAGCAAGGCATTTTTGAGTTCTCTTATCCTTAACTCACTCTTCTAGAATTCCTAGAGGACCTGTGCAACAGCCCCTCGAGGACCGAATCTTCACTCCTGCTGTCTCGGCGGTGTACAGCACGGTGAGTACCTGAGGTCTCTATTGCGGAGCCTCACTTCTGGCACATGAGCCTTTGATATCACAGCAATGTTTGTTTGATTGTCATGTGAAAGGTTTTTGACAAAGGTTCATTAAAATCAGAAATTGAATTAGGTGTATTTAATATAAGAAGGGTGAATAGGCTTTTTTCCCCTTCATCATAATTTAATAGTGAAACAAACATTGTCTTAAGATACATTGGCTAATATACCTGTTGTCTTTTTCTTCCTTTTTCATCTTTCTGTAAATCAACTTCTGGCCTTGTCTTGTGACTCTTGAAGACATTGAGTTTTAATTTTCTTTTTTGATACTAAAATTTTTAAAAAATTTTTTAATATTTAAAGGTTTTTTCATTTTTTCCCCTTCTCTGATTACAAAAAAATGCAAAAGAAGTTTGGAAATGAGAACTTTGGTTTTAATCTGGGAAATTTAATTTTTTATGTTAAATGATTAATTCAAATTCATAAATGAAGGGACATTTAAAAGGTAGAGGATGAAGGTCATAAAATTAAAAGCAGATTTCAGGTGTCTCACAGTGAGCCTAAGGGAATTTAAGGAGAATGGAAGAGTCAAATATCTTTTTATTGTTTCAGTTTTTCATACCAATAATTCCTCATCTTCCAAATAGGGTGCTTCAAAGAAACTCAGAATGGTGAGAAAGATGAGTAAATAAGTCATTGTAATCTAACATGGTATGATAAAGCAATGATTCTTATCCTTTTGGGTTATGAATTACTTTTAGAATCTGAACCTAGCCACAATGCTTTATTCTTAAAAGAGAGCATATGCCCAGTGTTTACATATAATTTCAGAATTTTGCAAATATTCATTAGACCATTCATCAGCCCAAGGTTAAGAACCTTTAGTTAGGGATGCAAAGGAGTTAGTTAAGAACCTTTAGTTAGAGATGGGAAAGGAAGAGGCCACTTCATTGAGGACATGGCACTAAGGTGGAAGGCATAGAACTTCTCTAGGCAGAGTAGGGAACACAAGGCCTTCTAGGAAGTCAGAATTTAGACACATGCTTAATGGAGTGGTCAGTAGTCAGCTTTGTGTGGCAGTGTTCTGTAGTGGAAGTAGAGGTGAGGTAGTAGATGGGTTTTGGAGGTTTTAAGATAGTTGTGAAGACTTAGAACCTTATTGTGTAGGAATGAGTAGGTAGGATGGTTTCCCTGAAACAAGTCTCAGTTTACACCTGTTATAGTTCAGTTAACACTTGTAAATTATTTGAACCCCCAACTCTTCAGATGGACTCCATTTAGGTGACAAATTGCCTGATCATCCTAGTAATTGAGAACCTTCAATTTACATTGAAAAACAGTTTTTAGTTTTTTTTCTGGCATAAGCTTTCTGTAGGCCAAAGGGTTTTGTTTTGTTGTGTTGTGTTTTGTTAGTACTGACCTTAAGGGCACCTTAAATTTGTCTGGCATAACTTTTTTTTTTTTTTAAGATTTTATTTATTTGACAGACAGAGATCACAGGTAGGCAGAGAGGCAGACAGAGAGAGAGGAAGGGAAGCAGGCTCCCTGCTGAGCAGAGAGCCCGATGTGGGGCTCAATCCCAGGACCCTGGGATCACTACCTGAGCCGAAGGCAGAGGCTTTAACCCACTGAGCCACCCAGGCGCCCTGAGTCTGGCATAACTCATAAAATACATTTTTTTTCTAATTAGAAGTGTGCTCTTGCCATTTGATTTCTGTTTTCAAGATTGAGAGAAGTATAAGAAGGAAATGAAAATTTCTAGTAGTCTTGAGTGATTTCTAGAAGTAACTACTATAACCATTTTTTTTGGTATAGTTTCCTTTGTCTTTTTTTCTGTGTTGTAGGCTCTATATAAGATATTTTATTCTATTTGGTCAGTTTATGTTATAGTGTTAGCTTTTCCTATGCTATTTGAAGCATGTCGTAAATAATGGTTATCTATTTTGTCATAAGAATTTAATATTCACTGGACATTTGACAGATATTTCTTGAGCTTTTAATGTGTGTCAGGCACTGTTTGGCATTGTGGATGTAGTAGTGAGCAAACCAAACCCACTGTACTCATGGAGTTTATACTGTTCTGTGGGATAGAAGGAAAGTAAACAAATATATGTGCAATATAGTGGTGGGTAGGAATAAGTGTCTTGATGAAAATGGAGTAGTATAAAGGGATGGAGGATGACTGGACAATCCTGGACATTCTGTCTAAAGGCATTTAAGTAGAAAGCTAAGAAGTGAGGGAGTGGCCTTGTAGATTTCTAGGAAAAACGTATTTCTGGTAAAAGAAATAGTAGTGCAAAGGCTTAGGGATAGCAGTGTGCTTAATGTGGTCTTAGAACTGCAAGGAAACTCGTGTGGTTGGAGTGGAGAGAGGGTAGGGATAGAATTCAGAGAAGTAGAATTCAGAGAGCATCATATTATGTAGGGCATTATTTACTATGGTAAGAATTTGGATTTTAATCTAAATGTGATGGAAAGCCTTTAGAAACTTAAAAGCAGTAGGTCTGAGTTTCTGTTTAAAGGCCACTGTAGCTATTCTACAGAGAGTAGACTGATAAGGGCAGGTGCTGTGGTGCTGAAGTGGAAGCAAGATGAGTTAAGAGGTTATTAGAGTCAGAATGCAAGGTGGTGCAGCCACTCTGGAAAACAGCATGGAGGTTCCTCAAAAAAGTTGAAAATAAAACTACCCTACGACCTAGCAATTGCACTACTGGGTATTTACCCCAAAGATACAAATGTAGTGATCCGAAGGGGCACCTGTACCCCAATGTTTATAGCAGCAATGTCCACAACAGCCAAACTGTGGAAAGAATCTAGATGTCCATCAACAGATGAATGGTTGAAGAAGATGTGGTATATATACAATGGTCTATTACGCAGCCATCAGAAAAAACCCTGAAATCTTGCCATTCGCAACAACTTGGATGGAACTAGAGGGTATTATGCTAAGCGAAATAAATCAATCAGAGAAAGACATTTATCATATGATCTCACTGATATGAGGAATTCGAGAAAGAAGACCAAGGTTCATAAGGAAATGGAGGGAAAAATGAAACAAGACAAAACCAGAGAGGGAGAAAAAACTTACGTTTTTACAATCTCAGGAAACAAACGGAGGGTTGCTGGAGTGGTGGCAGGTGGGAGGGATGGGGATGCTGGGTGATGGACATTGGGTAGAGTATGTGCTATGGTGAGTGCTATGCATTGTGTGAGACTGCTGAATCACAGACCTGTACGCCTGAAACAAATAATACTAAGATTATATGTTAATTTAAAAAAATCTACGGGCGCCTGGCTGGCCTCTGCCTTTGGCTCAGGTCATGATCAGAAGGTCCTGGAATCGAACCCCACATCAAGCTCTCTGCTCTGCTGGGAGCCTGCTTCCCCCTCTTCCTCTGCCTGCCTCTCTGCCTACTTGTGGTCTCTCTCTCTCTCTCTGTCAAATAAATAAATAAAATCTTTTAAAAAAAATCTAAAAAAAAAGGTGATTGTAGTAAAATAGGCAGAAGATGATTGTGGCTTCCTCCAAGGCAGTACAGAAAAAGAGATGAGTAGTGGAATTTGGTATGTATTTTGAAAGTAGACTCAAAAGGATATCACGGTAGCTTGGATGTGAGATATGAAAGAAGAGTAAATGGTGTTGCTAGGGATTTAGCTTGAGTAACTGAATGAACATGGTACTTTTCATGCAGATGAACACTGGGGTGAGGACCAGGGTTTTTGTTCAGAAAAATCAGTAGATGTAAACATTATTTAGGGGAGAAGTTCAACATTAGCTTGTTTCTAATATTACCTATTAGAAATAACTTATTTGAATTTAAAGCCTTTTCTGAATTGTGGATTATTTTTATGGAATAACGTCCTAGAAAATGAAACTACTGAGTTAAAAATGTAGACATGTTTTTGAAATTCCTCATAAATGAAGACATGTGACTTTGTAAACTTAGTGATTTGGAGAGGAGGTTATCCAAATCATGTGAATGATAGCACAATGCCTGCTACAGAGTTTACAGGTTATGTTTTGAAACAAAGGTTTTGAATTTTGTTTTTGGGTTAGATCAAATTTGACATTTTAGTATTTGAAGCCACTGCCATATTAATAGTCCTTTAGTCAATGAAAAAAGTGGGTGCACCAAGTATATGTGATGCCTATTCTGGAAGGACAAGAGATTTTATGTTAGGCAATAAAAACTTACCTTAAAATATGGCAGTCCTCACTTTCTTGATCACTTGTTTCCATTCTTAGCAATTTAAGTCTCTGCCTCTCTTTTACAGTCTTATGTACTTTAACTGAATGAGTAAGAGAGTTTGTGACCAGGTGCTTTGACTTTTTTTTTTTTTTAAGATTTTATTTATTTATTTGACAGACAGAGATAGGCAGAGAGGCAGGCAGACACAGAGCGGGAAGCAGGCTCCCTGCTGAGCAGAGAGCCTGATGCGGGGCTCGATCCCAGGACCCTGGGATCATGACCTGAGCCGAAGGCAGAGGCTTTAACCCACTGAGCCACCCAGGCGCCCTGCTTTGACATTTTTAATCCCCCATCTTCTCAGCCCCAAGATATGTTACTTGTTACTATTTCTCTAGTGTCTAGGTCCATTAGCATGATTTCTATCATAAAATACAGGCTAACCCTCAGTTCACCTCCTCCTGTCTCACCATATGGTGCCCATATGTTCCTTTAATTGAGTTGGTTGAATTCCTTGAAAGGCAAAAATGAATCCTGGCCAGTCTTAAAAATTATACAATCAAAGATTTTATTTTTTTGATCTATTATATAGGCTTTATGTCTTCATGTCAGCATTTTAGATAGGTTTTCTAATATCTGCTGATAATCAAAAAAGCATCAAAAGGAAGACTTTTTTTTTAAAGATTTATTTATTTTGGAGAGAGAGGTGGATGGCGGGGGGTGGGAGAGGGAGAGAGATCCATGCTGAGTGTGGAGCCTGACATGGGGCTCAATCCCAGGACCCTGAGATCATGAACTGAGCCCAAACCAGGAGTTGGATGCTTAATCAACTACATCACCCAGGTGACCCAGGACTCAGTTTTTATAATGCTGTCATGTTACTTGTTTTAGGCTGATTGTCATTTATTTATTTATTTTAGCCCGATTTCTAGAAGTTTCTCTCTCTCTCTTTTTAAAATATTTTATTTATTTATTTGACAGAGAGAGGGATCACAAGTAGGCAGAGAGGCAGGCAGAGAGAGAGGGGGAGGCAGGCTCCCTGCTGAGCAGAGAGCCCGATGTGGGGTTCGATCCCAGGACCCTGGGATCACGACCCGAGCCGAAGGCAGAGGCTTAACCCTCTGAGCCACCCAGGCACCCGTAGAACATTTATCAGGAATGGGAGAGATACTTTTGTCATTATTCCTTATTAGCCACAATTACATGAGAGTGATTGTTTATATGAACAAAAAAAGAATGAAGCCCATAGTTTTTAAGTTCTAGTAAGAGAAATATATATTATATGGTAGAGAGGAAATGGCAAAGCTGAAGAAGAATGAGCTGATTTGAAGTATATTTATTTATTTATTTATTTTCAGTATTTTATTTATTTGAGAGAGACAGTGAGAGAGAGCATGAACAACGAGAAGGTCAGAGAGAGAAGCAGACTCCCTGTGGAGCTGGGAGCCCGATGCGGGACTCGATCCCGGCACTCCGGGATCATGACCTGAGCCGAAGGCAGTGGTCCAACCAACTGAGCCACCCAGGCATCCCTGAAGTATATTTATTAATAACTCTCCTAATTGGCATGCTTCTTAAGAACAAACTATGGGATTTTACCATGTTGTATATTTTTGGCTTAATATTTTATTTAGAGAAATTAGATTTTATAACTGTTAAGCCAGTATTTATTTTTTTAAGTGGGTTCTGCGCCAGCATAGATTCTAACATGGGGCTTGAACTCACCACCCGATGTCAAGAGTTGGTTGCTTAACTTACTTACTGAGCCATCTAGGTGTCCCTAAGCGAGTATTTTTAATAAAATTGCAGAACTAAACTTAATGCAAAATTTTCTGGAACAATGACTTTACTACAAGAAGCAGCAATCACACATATTCTGGTGGATTGGAAGAGTTGTGTTATTAACAGTTTCTGCAAAATTCCTGTAAATAAGTTAATCTGAATAAATTACTCCTTAATGCTGTAACATTTATCCTTTCTAGCCAGGTTATACTTTTAAAGTCTTGATTCTGTCATACTGTAGTTCTGTGATATCTAATTAGAAAATAATGCTTTTATGTTTTTTTTCTAGCCACTGATAAATACTGAGTAGGCCAACGTATCAGTGGAGATACCTGCACAGGGACAAAATTTAGCATGGGTGGATCAATACTCCTTAGACAGCTGTATCTAGCAAGATGTAAATCCACTTAATTGCCCTATAATGCAGCCCAGAATGAAAATCCATTTTTCCCCCCAGTGGTAAATATGCCAGTTCAACTGATGATTTGTTTTTGTAGACTTTATTAAAAACAGCTTTATTGGGGTATATTTGACAGACATTATATATAGTGCCAGTAATTTAAATATATCTAAAGTGTACTATTTAAAGTGTATAATTTGGGAAATTTTAACATATGTATATACCCATGAAAATCTTTGCCACAATCAAAATTAACATGCATCATTCTTAAGTTCTTCATTTGTCTTTCTAATCTTTCCTTTCCACCTTCCCCCACCATTGGTCTGCTTTTTTTTTATTATGGATTCATTTTGTAGATCTTTATTAAAAGCTATAATAGGAAAAGGAATAATGCAGTAGGTGCTGGTTGTTTTTTGACTTTAGTTACCAGGTTAATTATTTTGAGATATTTCCATATTGTGTTTATCAGTAGCTTCTTCCTGGGAGAAAAAGTAAACACTATTATTATTATTACTATTATTATAATATCTTTAGAGAAGATAAACTTTAGGCTCAAAATACAGGGCTGACACAATTACATGTTCTATATATTCTTTTTCTCTCTAAGGATAGAGTTTGGTTTTCGTTAAACATAATGAAAATCATATGATTATACAATTTGGTTGCTTTCTTTATTTTTAATTTATTTTTAAAAGGTTTTATTTATTTATTTGACAGAGATCAAAAGTAGGCAGAGAGGCAGGTAGAGAGAGAGAAAGAGACAGGGAGGCAGGCTCCCTGCTGAGCAGAGAGCCCGATGGGGGGCAAGATCCCAGGACCCTGAGATCATGACCTGAGCCAAAGGCAGAGGCTTAACCCACTGAGCCACCCAGGCGCCCCTGCTTTCTTTTTTATTTTTTAATACATTGTATTGTAAATAATTTCCTATGTTATTACATGACACTTACAAACATTGTAAGCACAAACGTAAGTTTAAGTTTCGTGTCAATGGGGTGAACCATAATTTCCATAATGAATAAATTTAAAAACTAGTGTTTTTCTTGAAGATTCCCTTTATTTTCTGTTTTAAATAATTTTATGATATGTACATATGCATAAATAAGATACATACACATATGTGTGCATATTTTCTTCTGTTTAAATAGGATTTTTACCTTAGGTGAAGATTTTCAAAAGTAACCTTAGTTTGTTAAAATAACACACATAATAGATACTTATGTGTATCTTTAAAGATGCTTAATATTTTTGATATTATACAGTTAATGGTAGGTTATGTTGCCACACAGTATAGGAGTGTATCCATTTCATTGTATCTGGACTTTGAGGGGTTCACATTTAAAAAAAAATATATATTTTATTTATTTAGAGCATGAGTAGGGGGAGGGGCCAGGGGAGAAGGAGAAAGAATCTCAAGCAGATTCTACATTGAGCACGGACCCATTGTGGGCCTAAATCTCACTATCCTGAGGTTATGACCTGAGCTGAAATCAATTTGGCACCTAAACTACTGAGCCACCCAGACACCCCAGGTGTTCACATTTCAACTGTGTTTGCTAACTTGATCGGTTAAAAGTGCTATTTCACAGTTCACGAAGGAGAAAATTAGCAGGTTTTAAGTGGCTGTGGAAGAATGTTTAACATTGGTAAAATGATATCATATTTTGTCTGTAAAATTAGCAAAGGTTTAATTATTACCCGTTTCTCAGTTGTAGAAATGTAGTAATTAGGAATGTTTAGGGACTTTTTAAAAGCCTTTTAATACTTTTTCCCATTCAGTATTTTTACATTGTGGCGTATACAAAAGAAATGAAATATTCCTGTCTGTTGTGACAAAAAGGATTTTATTGTAAGAAGATTGTAGTTTTACAATTATTATTGTTGTCACTTTTCTCTAATAGCATTGCTGATACATGAACATATTTAGAAATCTAGGTTTTTTTGTTTGAAATTTAAATAAAAGATGAAAATCACATGTAGATATTTCTTCTTTTTTATTTATTTAAAATAAAAGCTATGTGATTTTTTTCTTTATAAAGATTTTATTTATTTGACAGAGAGGGATCACAAGTAGGCAGAGGGAGAGAGAGATGGGGAAGCAGGCTCCCCGCTGTGCAGAGATCCCGATGTGGGGCTCGATCCCAGGATCCTGAGATCATGACCTGAGCTGAAGGCAGAGGCCTAACCCATTGAGCCACCCAGGCGCCCCTAGATATTTCCTGTTTTTAGAAAAAAATTGTGGTAAAATAGGCTCATCATAAAATTTACCATCTTAATCATTTTATTTTTTAAAATTGTTTTTTAAAATTTATTTATTTTTTGTTTGTTTATTTAATTTTGTTTAATCTGTACACCCAATGTGGGGCTCAAACTCAGAACTCCAAGATCAAGAGCCATGTGCTCTTCTGACTGAGCTGGCTAGACATCCCCTGTCTTAATAATTTTCTTTTTTTTTTTTTTTTAGTTTATGTATTTGATAGATATCACAAGTAGGCAGAGAGGCAGGCAGAGAGAGAAGGGGAAGCAGGCTCCCTGCTGAGCAGAAAGCCCTATGTGGGGCTCTATCCCAGGACCCTGGGATCATGACTTGAGTCAAAGGCAGAAGCTTTAACCCACTGAGCCACCCAGGTGCCCTTGTCTTAATCATTTTAAAGTTCTACTAATACAGGCACATTTTTGTGCAGCCCCATCATCATCTATCCCTAAAAGTCTTCATTTTAAAAACTGAAACTCTGCCTGTTAAAACAACTACAACTACTATATAACAACTCTTCATTTCTCTTCCCCTTAGTTTCTGGAAACCACTATTCTACTTTCTATGTCTGTGATTTTCACTACTATAAGTACCTTGTGTAAGTCAAATTATACAGTATTTATCTTTTTGTGTCTAGTTTATTTCACTTAGCATAATGTCCTCAGTGTTTATCCATATTGTGGAGGTGTCAGAATGTCCTTCCTTTTTGTCCTTCCTTTTTGAGTCGTGTGGTTTTCCAGTTTTCCCAGCATCCTTTGTTCACAAGACTCTTTTTCCCATTAAATGGTCCTGGCATCCTTTTTTGAAAATCATGTGAGCATATGTGCGAGTATTTATTTTTGGTCCCTGTATTCTTTTCTATTGGTCTGCATGTCTGTGTTTATGCCAAAACCACACCGCTTTTTATTAATAAGCTTTGTAGTAAATTTTGAAATCAGGAAATGTGAGTCCTTCAGTCTTGTTCTTTTTCAAGATTGTTTTATCTATTTATGCTTTCTTGAAATTCCACATAAATTTTAGGTTGGAGTTTTCTGTTTCTGTAAAAAATATCGTTGGGATTTTGGTAGGGGTTGCATTAGATCTATAGTTCACTTTCAGCAGTATTGACATCTTAACAATATTAAGTCTTTAAATCTATGAATATGTAATGTATTTTCATTCATTTTATGTCTTCAATTTCTTACAGTGGCATTTTATATTTTTCATTGTAGAATTCTTTCAGTTTTTTGTTAATTTCTAAGTATTCCTTCGAAGGCTGTTGTAAATGGAATTGTTTTCCTCCTTTCCTTTTCAGATTATTTATCGCTCATGTTTAGAAATTCAACTGATTTTTGTGCCTTGACATCATATCTTGCTGCTTTCCTGAACTCATTTGTCATTCTGATGGTTTTCTTGTGGAAAGAGAATCTTTTCTACATAGAAGATCATATCACAAACAAGTAATTTTACTAATTTTTCAGTTCAGATGTCTTTTGTTTTTTATACTTGCCTAATTGTTTGGTTAGGGTTTCCAATACTGTGTTGAAAAGAAGTGGTGAAAGCACTTGCTTTGTTTTTGATTTTAGAGAGAAGCCTCAGTCTTTTGCCACTGAGTATGAAATTTGCTGTGGGTTTTTCATACATAGCTTTTATTACATTGAGGCAGTTTCCTTCTGTTTTTCGTTTGTTGAGTCTTTTTTGTCATGAAAAGGTGGTGAAATTTTTTCTGATCAAGTGGGTTTTCTCCTTCATGTTGGTGTGGTGTATTACACTGTTTGATTTTTATATATTGAATTGTCTTTGTGTATCAGGAATAAATCTCACTTGGTCATGATATATAATCCTTCTAATATGCTATTGGATTCTGTTTGCTAGTGTTGTGTGTCTCTTGTGTTGTTTTTGGGTTTTTTTTTTTTTAGGATTTTTGCATTGTTACTGGTCTGTCATTTTCTTGTACTGGTTTTTTTTTTTTTTTTTTTTACTTTAAGATTTTATTTCTTTATTTGACAGAGAGAGAGATTACTCGTAGACAGAGAGGCAGGCAGAGAGAGAGGGGGAAGCAGGCTCCCCGCTGAGCAGAGAGCCCTATGTGGGGCTCGATCCCAGCACCCTGAGATCATGACCTGAGCCGAAGGCAGAGGCTTAACCCACTGAGCCACCCAGCCCCTTGTAGTGTCTTTATCTGGCTTTGACATCAGGATCACAGTGGCCTCATAGAATGAGTTAGGAAGTTATTTCCTTCTCTTCAGGTTTTTGGAAAAGTTTGAGAAGAATTGGTGTTACTTCCTTTTAGATGTTTGGTATCCTTTCCCAGTGAAGCCATCAAATCCAGGGCTTTTCTACTTTTTGGAAGTTTTTTGAGTACTGATTCATTTTCCTTACTAGTTACTTATCTATTCAGATTTTCTGTTTCTTTGTGATTTAGTCTTAGGAGATTTTGCATTTCTAGGAATTTGTCTGTTTCACCTAGGTTATCCAATTTTTTGGTGTTTAGTTATTTTCTTAATAATTCACCATTGATTTAATGTTGAACTTAGAATTCTGTATAATCACTTGAAACAATTAAGGTCCCTTTGGTCAGTGGTTCTCAGCTAAGATGTTTTTGCCCTCTACGGCACATTTGGCAATGTCTGGAGACATTTTTCATTGTCACAATTTGGTGCAGGAATGGGAAAGGAATTCCCATAGCATTTGAAGGCTATATAGACCTGGGATGCAATTGAACATCCCAAAGTGCGCAGGACAGCCTTGCAACAAAAATTATTCAACCCGGGGCGCCTGGGTGGCTCAGTGGTTTGGGCCACTGCCTTCGGCTCGGGTCATGATCTCGGGGTCCTGGGATCGAGTCCCGTGTTGGGCTCTCTGCTTGGCAGGGAGCCTGCTTCCCTCTCACTCTCTCTGCTTGCCTCTCTGCCTACTTGTGATCTCTCTCTGTCAAATAAATAAATAAAATCTTTAAAAAAAAAAAATTATTCAACCCAAAATGTCAGTAATGCCATGGCTGAGCAAACCTGGATTTCTGTTTTACTTAGATGTTAGTAACATTATTAAGATGACTTAAAATTGTTAAATTAGTATTTGTTGAATATCCACCCTGTACTATATTACTTTTAGGAGAAAAACATTGGTATGAATGTAAAAACTAATGAAAATTGTAGTAAGTACTATGAAGGAGATACACAGGATACAAAATTAATAACAGAGTAATTTTTTTTTCTTTTTAAAAGATTTTATTTGTTAGAGAGAGAGAAAGCATGAGCAGAGTAGAGGGAAAGGGACAGGCAGCCTCCTGGTGGAGCAGGAAGCCCGTTGTGGGGCTCCATCTCAGGACCATGGGATCATGACCTGAGCTGAAGGCAGATGTTTAACCAACTGAGCTACGCAGACACCCTGATAACAGAGTAATTCTTAATTTGGTATGAGTGGGAAGCTTGAGAAGGTGGCATTTTAGGATATCCGAACTATGAGGAGAATTCAGCCCTTCATGGTTAGGGAGGAAATAAATGTGTGAATAGATTTTCAGAGGCTCCAAAGCATTCAGATGAGTAGAGCTCTCCTGGTGGTGGGAAGCTCAGTGCTCTGGAGACTGCACAAGATGGGATGCTGGGAACTGGTGCTGTCCATTAAAAGCCTGCCTGCTCAGCACTTGAAATGTGTCTAATGCGACCGAGGAGCTGAATTTTCAATTTTTTTTTTTTTAAGATTTTATTTATTTATTTGACAGAGAGATCACAAGTAAGCAGAGAGGCAGGCAGAGAGAGGAGGAAGCAGGCTCCCTGCGGAGCAGAGAGCCCGATGGGGGGCTCAGTCCCAGGACCCTGAGATCATGACCTGAGCCGAAGGCAGTGGCTTAATCCACTGAGCCACCCAGGCGCCCCTGAATTTTCAATTTTATTTAATTTTCGTTCTTTGAAATTTAAATAGCTGCTTGTGGTGATCATATTAGAAACTGCAGCTCTAGAGAGTGACAAAGTGTAGATCATGTTTATTTTGTAAGGTCCCTAAAAGGCATTTGGATTTTATTTGACATGCAGGAGCCATTGAAAGATTTCAAGTATGGAAATAACACGACAAAGATTTAAATTATAAAAATACTTTGATATTTATGGTATTAGTGGATGGATTGGAATTTGCAGTTTACATGGGGAGCAGTGATTAAATGTGGCTCGGGAACCCTACCAATCGAATTCAGATCCTGGCACTTTCACATAGCAGTTGTTTGTGTCCTTAAGCAAATTGCCTAACTTGTTTGTACCTCAGTTTCCTTCCTCATTGATAAAATATAGATGGTTATTATATTCATCTCCAAAGGTCATTATGAAGGTTAAATGAGACAAATCCATTTAAAACTGATTAAACCTGATATGTAATCATCATTCAGGTTTTAGCTGCAACTGCGTACCCTGTCAACACTCTGGTTTTACCACTATTATAATAAGAACCAGGGAATATTGACTGCTCTTTGAAATGACATCTGAACAACCTTAATGTAGTGTTAGATAAACTGCTTATGTGTTCCATAAGTAGTCTATTTTTATTATTATTAATTATTAATAATGTGGCTTTTAAAACTTTAGTATCACACAAGATAATGTTTGGAATGTCTATAGTAAAGTAAGCTCTTTTCTTTAATAAACTAATGTACATTTTAGAAAACTAAGAAAATTAGGGAATAAGGTACTTGTAGTCTCATTACATGTGTTAAATACTGTTAACTCTTTATATTTCCCCCTTTTGATCAATAACTGCCATACTGTTGGACACATTGCTTTATTTTTAATAATTCAGTACAAATTTTTTTGGCTGAGATAATCGAATTTCAACAGTGTTGCTAAGAATTATTGTAATTATAGATTGTCACCTAATTTTTATAAATTGGTTTTTAAAAAAGTAACAAAAATTGGCACTTAGAAAGGTAGTCAGTTGAGCTAACGCATGTATTACTTTTATTTCCATGTAGAAGGTTTTTTTTAATGGAAATGTAATTGACATATAGCATTGTTAATTTAAGGCATATAGCCTGTTGATTTGCTATACTTTTATACTGCAATATGATTATCAGCATTACCTTAGCCAACACTTCCATCATGTCACATAATTATTCTTTTCTGTGGTGAGAACATTTAAGGTCTGGTCTTTTAACAACTTGCAAGTATGTAATATTGTTATAATTACCATCCTCTACATTAGATCCCACAATCTTTGTTCAGCATTTCCCCAGTTCCTCAACTCCAGCCCCTTGTAATCACCATTCTATTCTTTGTGTCTATGAGTTTGTTTTATGTTCCACATAAAAATATTGTCATAAAGTATTGGTCTGTCTGTGTGACTTATCTCGCTTAGCATGATGCCCTCAAGATCTATCCATGTCGTCTCAAATGGCAGATTGCCTTTTTTTGTGGCTGAATGAAAAATGAGAGTGTGTACGTACACCACATCTTTATCCATTCGTCTGTTGTTGAAGTCGTTTCCATATCTTGCTTGTTGTGAATAGTGCTATAATAAACATGGAGTGCCCTTATTTTTTTTTCAAGAGAGGGAGGGAAGGGAAAGGGTACAGGGAGAGAGGAAAGAGACTCATGCAGGCTCCACACCCAGTGTGGAGCTCCATAAGGGGCTAATCTCACGACCCCAAGATCATGACCTCAGCTGGAATCCAGAGTTGGATATTTAACCGACTGAGCCACCAGGCACCCCATAGCTCACTTAACCTTTTTGATACCTTGTTTTCATTTCCTTTGGATATATACCCAGATGTGGCATTGCTGAGTCACAGAGTCCAGCTGAAAGTAAGCCCTGTATTATTTAAAAAAAAAAGTTTCAAAAAAAAAAACCAGTTTCCATGAAACATGTGGCTCAAACTCACAATCAAGAATCAGATGTTCCGGAGTGCCTGGATGGCTCCGTTGTTAAGCATCTGCCTTCAGCTCAGGTCATGATCTTAGGGTCTTGGAATCAAGCCCCGAATCTGGCTCCCTGCTTAGCAGGAAGCCTGCTTCTCCCTCTCCCCCTCCCCCTGCTTGTGTTCCCTCTCTTGCTGTGTCTTCTATCAAATAAATAAAATATTAAAAAAAAAAAAAAGAATCAGATGTTCCACTGACTGAGCCAGCTAGGCACTCTAAGCTCTATATTATTTTGAGAGATCACCTTGGATTGAATTTTACAAAAATTTATAAGATAACTAGGATTAAGTATATTTCATCATTTCTTTAATTCTTCCTGGACTAATATCTTTTTAGAATGTTCAAAAGCTCATTCTTAGGATGCCTGGGTGGCTTAGGTGGTTGGTCTGACTTCAGCTTAGGTCATGATCTTGGGGTCCTGGGATCCAGCCAGTGTTGAGCCCTGTGCTTAGCAGGGAGTCTGTTTGTCCCGCTCCCTCTACTCCTCCCCCTGCTTGTGCTCACTTTCATTTTTTCTCAAATAAATATAATCCTTTTTATTTTTTAAAGATTCTTTACTATCACTAATAACATCACTCTTTTTTAGATAAATCTCATAGCCTCATGAAATGCTGAAATACTGATGCTGCTACTGCTGAAATTTGTTATTAAAAATATGCTTGTTGGGGACACCTGGGTGGCTCAGTTGGTTAAAACCTCTGTCTTTGGCTCAGGTCATGATGCCAGGGTTCTGGGATCGAGCCCTACATTGGGCTCTCTGCTCTGCAGGGAGCGTGCTTCCCCCGCCCCCTGCCTGCCTCTCTGCCTATTTGTGATCTCTGTCTGTCAAATAAATAAATAAAATATTTTTTAAAAATATGCTTGTTAATTAGGTCCAGTCTTTTTTCTGTATCGACTTTCTTTCTAAACATGGAATAGGTTTATTTATCTGTTATAAAATTTAAAATATGCTTGAAGTTTCTTTTCTGTAGCATTATAAATACATCTGAAAAACTGGCCTCTTGGAGCTTGCTATCGAGGGTTAAATATTGAAAAAGTGGCAGAGTACAAAGAATAATTGAGGTCAACCTAGTTTAGTAAAGGTTCATTGAGTGATTACTGTTCAAGATTTTGTGTCAGTCAGTATGGGAAAATGATGATGGATACCGTGATTCTTGTCTTAACGAGTTCTTATTTTACCAGGCAAGATAGTAATACATTGTTTTAAGTACATATTAGAAAATGAGGGCATATTAATAACTATATAAATTAGGACAAGTGTATGTAATTAAATGGTAGGTAACATTTATTGGTAGAGTTATCATGGGTTCTCATTAGGCAGAAGTACTTGGAGAAGTGGAGCATATAACTATTCATGAGAGAAATAAAAGGGCTAGATGGATTTTCAGCCATCAAGTGCAGATGGGCAGAAGGTTTGGACTCTATCTTAGTGGAGTAGGGATAAGTGAACATATTCTAGTGAAGTCCACTACAACACTAAACATTTTTAGGATCAGGACTCTTGATCATTTTGATGAAAGCTAAGAATCTGCTTTGCAGAACAGTGAACATATAAACATACATATTTTTACTGCAGTTTAAAGAGAGTCCCAGGATCCTTTGAATGTAGCAAAAGGACCCTCACAAGATTCCTTGTTCTAGTCTAGATTATGTTTCCTTTGCAAGGATGCTCTGTTGAACTCTGGTGCTGATTCTTAGTATAGGGAAGTAGCCTAGTTGTTACTTTATACATTGTACGTTAAATGGACCTGTCTTATTAAGATTTTACCTACCCTCCATCTTGAAGTACCTGTTTTTAGCTTTTATATATGTGGAGCTTATTTATATCCTGGTTTTTAAAAATTCTAGGTCTGTTTTTCTACCTGTCTTGGTATCTGCTGAGTAATGACATTTATGAAAATTAGGATTTCTTATTAATATTTAATGTAGGGGGTGACTGGGTGGCTCAGTTGTTAAGCTTCTGCCTTCAGCTTGGGTCATGATCCCAGAGTCCTGGGATTGAGCCCTGCATCAGGCTATCAGCTCTGCAGGAAGCCTGCTTCTCCCTTTCCCACTCCCCCACTTGTGTTCCCTCTCTCGCTGTGTCTCTCTCTGCCAAATAAATAAAATCTTTAAAAAAAAACCAAATATATATAAAATGTAGATTTGCTCATTAAATGTTAAATTTCATACCTAATTAAAATATATTTAATATGTATTTACCTCATTTTCTCCTTCAAAAGAATGATTAACCTTAAAGATATAAAAGTTGTTCTGTTGTTAAATGTCAGTTATAAATTGCTTTTGACTTTCTCAGATAAGAAAATTATAGAAACAATTCACAGACCTTTAATGTCAAAGAACTTTGAAAATGTTTTATTAAACTCGGATATTCCCTTCAGGTTCATTTATAAAGTATTATATGTACCGTTGTTCAAAACAACTGATAACGTCCAATTTAAAATAAAGTAAGTCCTAGGAAATTGAACTGTCATAAGTAATTGTATGGTGAATGGAGTTGTAATTATTTCAAGGGAAAAAAAAAAGAAAAAAAAACCCATGGATTTATTATCACTGTGAAGTTGGTGGCATGAATAGCAAGGTCATTTTTTCTGCAATCTTTGATAGACGTTTAACTTCCACCTCATGCAGTTTCCCTTTTTATCTTTTAAAAGCACATTCTGGCTGTCAGGAGTCCTGTAGACAAGAGATTGTGAAGGATTAGCATCTTTGTTCATTGTGTCATTCTTTGCTTGTTTAATTGCCATATAGCATGCAGAGTGTTCAACAAAAGGGTGTTTAATTTCTTTAACTGTTATACATCCCAAAGAATCTTTCACTGTGTTAGGAATTTTAAGATTTGTAAAATCAGCAGTATATTTTTAGTCTTTATTTGTTCAATTAGCATTTGTTAGTAACTTTTCAGAAAATTCAGAAAAATTAGCACATGTGAAATATTTATTTCAAATCTTTTAAATGATTTATTTATTTGAGAGTGCGTGCACAAATGCGGGAAGGGGCAGAGGGAGAGCATCTCCCTCTTGGTGGGAGAGACTTCCCACCAAGGTCAGAGCCTGAGGCAGGGCTGGATCCCACAACCCATGAAATCATGATCAGAACCAAAACCAAGAGTGGGATGCTCAACCAACTGAGCCATCCAAGTGCTCTTTATTTCAGACTTTTAAAGGCCAATTCAGAGAGTTTTCTCTTGTTGAAGACATTTATCAAAAAGGAAAGTAAAGAGGTGTAACAGTGAGATGTATGACTAAAAGATTAGGCTGATTGATAGTCAACTGGGTTGACTGGGAAGCTTTCTGGAAGAGGTCTTGATGCCAGAGTCTTTCTGAATATTGGCCAAACATTTTATCATAAATACTAAGTATTCTCTAGAAGAAGATAATAAATGACATCACAGGAAAAGGGTTTGAGAGAAGCTGACATTCTTCATGCTTATGTTTTGGGCTAGGATCTGGGGTAGAACAAGTAATAAGAGAGAGGGTTCATTTATTTTATGTACTGCGATGATCTTTGACTCATCTTTCTCTGTAGGATCATGTATCACATGTCTCCTGTGCCTTAGGTCTGTTCCAGAGCAATTTAATACTGATTTTGATAATGTAATTGAATTTATGTTTATATATAATTGAACACCAAGTTCTAAGTGCTAATACCTTGGAATTAAAAACAAATTCACTTATCTTGATTAGTTAATATAAATGGTTCATTAGCACCTGAAAGATGAGCAAAAAGAAAGCAAACCAGAATTTAAAAGAAATTAAGTTGTAAAATGAAAACTAACTAGTACCACTGCAGTTGTTAAATCTATACAGTAATCTCCCAACTGACATGCAGACTTGTCCAGGGTGGAAAACTAAGAGTTACTGATTTTTATGTGTGAAGTTAGTTTTACTGACTGGTTGGATTATCTATTCATAGAATAAATACTCCTTACCATTCTCTGTGGTTTTTTCGCAAGACAGCTATTCCTAATTTGATTAAGGTTTTACTACTGACTTGGGAAAAGACCTTGGAATCTTTTTTTTCTCTTTTAATTCCAGTGTAGTTAAGATACAGTGTTGTATTAGCTTCAGTTGTACAGTGCAGTGATTGAACAATTCCCTACTCTGCTACTGTCTTCCCTCTCAAAAGCAGGACCTTGGAATCTTAAGGCAATTTTCGAGGCTACTGTTATCAATGAAGGAAATAAAAAATCCATTTGCTATCCTAGCCTAGTCCTTTTGTGTATATATTAAGGCAGCTCTGGGCACCTGAGTTGTTTCTGGTATCTGTGAGTTGATACTCTAAATCAATTTTACTGTCAAAAGAGCCAAATTATAAATACTAAGATTTGGTGGAATTAATAATACTTATTTATAAATACCAGTATTTATACTTAATCGTCTGAGTGGCCACTTGTCTGCAGGCATTGTTATAAGTGCTTGTTACATCCTATCTCTTTCCATGAGTACTACAGGGAGGCAAACAGATAATGAGAATCACCGTGATGATTGATTCTGCTCTGAGTGCAACATGACAGCAAGGATAATGTGAAACTTGTTTTCTTCGGCTACATTATTGGCTTAAGTAGGATATCATAGGTCAATCTGGAAACCTTAACAACCAACAGAGTTCCAAAGAGCAGTTTTTTGTTCACTATGAAATTAATGTGTGCCTGCTTAAAAAAAATACAACTCAGAGAAAAGTATAAGAGGGAAAAGAAATGACCTATGTTCTTGCCACAAAAAGGGTCATGCCACTCATATTGACATGTTTCTTAGAGTTGTTTTATTGTACACTTAAAAAAAAACTTTTGAAATTAATGTACCCATAATTTCATAGCCCTCTTTTTTGCCCTAAAATTATAGGCATCTTCTCGTTAAAAAAGTCTTTCTGAATGTGTATTTGAAAGATGTAATTACCCATTCCCCAAGAGATAATATATTTTTTACTGCTATAAATAATCATGTTTAAATAATATTTATTTATTTAAGATTTTATTTATTTATTTGACAGAGAGACAGCGAGAGAGGGAACACAAGCAAGGGGAGTGTGAGGAAGAAGCAGGCTTCCCACTGAGCAGGGAGCCCTATGCGGAGCTGGTCCCAGGAGCTTGGGATCATGATTGAATGGAAGACAGATGCTAAACGATTGAGCCACTCAAGCGCCCTAAATAATATTTAAACAGCTGACTCCTGCTTTAATTTTCTTCTGCTGAAATAATGCCAATTTAGGAAAAAAACAAAATGAAAGTGTGAAGTGAATGAAAGTCCACCATTATCTTATTTCCCAGAGAAATACCTATATAGAGTGAGAATTTTTCTAGATATTTTGTTTTTATACGCATATAAAATAGACATAGAAAAATTTACGATGCAGATATAACTTTAAAAACCTTCTGTTTATGCCTAATATGTATTGCTTGTAAATTACATTTTTTGTTTTAGCATATCATGCATATCTTATCATGTCATTATAGAATTATACACATAGGGGATGCTTGGGTGGCTCAGTTGTTGAGCGTCTTTTGGCTCAGGTTCATGATCCCAGGGTCTTGGGATTGAGCCCCGAATCAGGCTTCCGCTCGGCGGGAAGCCTGCTTCTCCCTCTCCCACTTACCTTCTTGTTTTCCCTCTCTTGCTGTGTCTCTGTAAAATAAATAAATAAAATCTTAAGGAAAAAAAAAAAAGAATTATACACATGGAATTATACTTCCTCACTCCTATGATATTTTTAGTACCTTAGCTTCTTAATGGCTTGTATCATTTAATTGAAAACTATACCATGAGATTTTTGGTTGTGTTGAGAAGAAGGCAGTTTTAGGGGTAAAGATGTTCATAAAAATGTTCCTTTTGTACTTTGATTTATAAAACTAATCATCTGTTGATGGGCATTTCAGTGATTTTTATATTTTTTAAATAAATAATACTGTGATGAACATTCTTATCCTTGTCTTATGGATCTTTATCTTGGTGATTTCTTTATGGTAACTCCTTTTTTTAAAGATTTTATTTATTTGAGAGCAAGAGAGCATGCGCAGGGGAACAGCAGAGGGAAAGGGGAAAGTAGAGGCCCTGCTGAGCAGGGAGCCAGATGTGGGACTTTGGTCCCAGGATCCTGAGATATGACCAGGGCTGAAGGCAGACGCTTAACTGAGTCACACAGGCATCCCTTTATGATAATTGTTAACAGCTGGTTAACACTTACCCATCTATTTCACGAAAACAGAGAATGCATATGGTTTTAAAAAAGCAAATAGTAGGGGTGCCTGGCTGACAGAGCATGCAGCTCTTAATCTTGGGGGTTGTGAGTTCAAGCTCCACATTGGGTGCAGAGATTATTTAAAAAATAAAGTCTTTTATAAAATAAAAATGCAAATAATATGGAAGGGTTTATAATGCAAAGAAATAGTCCCCTGCTTACTCTTCACTGTCCAGTCTTTCCCTGCAGGGTCAGTCCTGCTTTTAGCTCTTTTCGCGTTTAGTTTCTCTGGTATTACCTCTCTATCTCTAAATAAGACAATTTTCTATTAGTGTTCGGTTTGTCATTATCCACTGACTCTTTGCTTTGAGGACTGGTGTGTTTCAGTTCTCTTGTACTCCTCCCTTCTTTCCTCTGTTCACTCTCAATGTAGTTAGGTCAGTGTTTTGGTCCCCTAACAGCTAAGAAGATTTTTAGAACATACAGTTTGGACACTTGATAAAAATCATATTCTATTCTATTCTGTTCTATTTATTTATTTATCTGTTTGTTTATTTGGAGAGAAAGTGTGAGAGGGGGGAGGGGCAAAGGGAGAAGGAGAGCGTGGAACCCAACACAGGGGTTGGTTTCATGACCCTGAGATCATGACCTGAACCAAAGTCAGATACTTACCCGACTGAGCCACCCAGGCAACAGTCCTGTTTGCTTATCTGTTGCTTTTTGAACTCTTACTCTTTTTTTGTTTGATTTTTTTTCTCGTTTCACCTTTAAGAGAATTTCTATTGTTAACTCCTGTATTGAGGTAGAATGATAATCTCTGTGGTATCTTTCCCTTGAGATTTGCAGGAGCTCTTACTTAAGTGGCCTCTGAATAAAGTAGACTAAACTTTAGGGAAACCATCTCTGTTTCTAATCCACATATAGTTTTAGGTATGATGTCAATCTGTTCCTTTGGGATTTTCTCCTTTGTAATGTTTGAACCTGAATTATGGAAGAGTACTGAAAATCTGGTTCTCAAACGTAGGGGTGTTCCTTTTGGAACCAATGATCATTTCCTTAAAGAATCTTCAACAGAGGATATAGGAATTTATTTCATTATACAGTTAGTCAATTAGTCCCTTTTCCACTAATCAGTGATTCAGTGTTACATTTCCTTTTTATCTTTTTTGACAAGGATTTCATGATTTGCTCATTGTTCTGCGGCACTTTTTGCTGGTTCGTTTCTGTGACCATATCAGTGAAGAAGATATAGTGAGTTAAAAAGCTTTGTTATGGTTCGCCTGGGTGGCTCAGTGGGTTAAAGCCTCTGCCTTCAACTCGGGTCATGATCCCAGGGTCCTGGGATTGAGCCCCACATCCGGCTTTCTGCTCAGCAGGGAGCCTGCTCCCCCCTCTCTCTTTCTGCCTGCCTTTCTGCCTACTTGTGATCTCTGTCTGTCAAATAAATAAGTAAAATCTTTAAAAAAAAAAAAAAAAGCTTTGTTACCCCTCTAGTTTATACAATTTGCCATCCCTCTAGGGTATACAATTCCTTTGTATGCTAACATTGCTAAGAGAAACTGATATAAACCTTGTTTAATTCCCAATTGAATATTCTTATATTCTAAAAATAGTCATTGTGCACATGTGTAATACAAACTCATGTATTTCATGTTTACAGATGAACTATATAGCACGTTAAATTGTGTATTTAAAATAAAATTTGTGGGGCGCCTGGCTGGCTCTGTTGGTCAAGAGTCCGAATCTTGGTCATGATCTCAGAGTCCGAGGATTGAATCCTGCATCAATCAGGCTCTGCATTCTGTGTGGAGTCTGATTGAGGATTCTCTCTCTCCTCTGTGTGCAGGGCATACACTCACTCTCAGAAATAAATAAATGAATAAATAAATATTTTGTATCTTCTTAGAAAGATTTTAATGAACCTAATATTCTGTATTAGGCATTATATTAGGTACTCTTTAAAATTTATCTCTAATCTTCAATACATACCTCTAAGATTTCCTTACTTTATATGGTGGGAAAGTGAAACTTCTAGTTATTTGCCCATAGTAATACACCTGTTAAATGATAGAACTGAAACTACATATGGTTATATTTTCTCCAATGATATTTTCAGTACCTCAGCTTTTAACATATGAAAGAAGAATAGAAAAAAATAACATGAATAGTAGTAACTAAGAGCTATTACTAAGTTTGTAGTTGTGTCAGTGAAGCCCATGATCTGAAGTTCAGATTAGGTGAGTAGGAGAAAGTACTTCAAAGTTGGCCACGTCTTTTCCTGCAGTCAGACGTGGTTCTTCATAGTTTTCTTGTTGATGCCTTCAGTTACTGTGATGTATTGTAGGTAGAAAGTGCAAGTCATTGCTGAAACTCTTGATTAAAGTTACTGTTATTTCTCAAATTGTTTTTTTTTTCCAAATATTTTATTTATTTGTCAGAGAGAACACAAGCAGGGGGAGTGGTAGGCAGAGGGGAGAAGGAAAAGCAGGCTCCCTGGGCTCCCCGCCGAGCAGGGAGCCTGGTGTGGGACTTGATCCCAGGATGACCCAGGCCAAAGGCAGATGCTTAACTGACTGAGCCACCCAGGCATCCCACAAATTTTTTTTTTTTTTTTAGTTGAATCCCATGTGAAAATCATCTCCTTTCCTACTACCTAGTTTGTTTCCTCAGCTCCAGCTTCTGTCTCTTATCTATCAACTTTTTTGAGATAAAATTCAATATCATATAACTCACCCATCTAAAATCTGCAGTTCAGTGGATTTCATCATGTTGAGAGTTGCACAGTCATAAATACAGTCAGTACTGGGAAATTTTCATTACTCCAAAAAGAAATCCTGTTTCCCTTATTAGCCCATCACCCCCAGCCACCCCTAGGTAGCCTCTAATCTACTTTCTGTCTCTTACACATTTGCCTGGATATTTCATATTAATGGAATCATATAGTATCTTGTCCTTTGTGATGACTTATGTCTCTTAGCATAATGTTTTTATCGCTGAATAATATCTGTTGTATGGATATACCATATTTATTTTATCTATTGGTAAGTAACTCTAGATGGCTGATATCTGAGTTATTTCCACTTTTCAGCTGGTATGGATAATGCTGCTTTGAACATTTATGTACACTTTTTGTGTCAACATTTAGCTTCTCTCTTCTCATTACAAAATAGAAAAGAGGTGAGATTTTCAAATTTCAGTGGCTCCTCTTTGCTGAAAAGAAAAAATTAAAATATCTTAGTAAGGATTATGTAGTTTAGTTTTTCAAAACCTGGCTATAAAATCAGGCTATAATTATACCAGTCCTATTTCTCTGTGTTTAACTCACTCTCTCTCCTCCGCAGACCGTTTCCAAAGAGAACCCTTTTCCAGTTTGCAGAACATGTTTTGCCTTTTTACCTCTGAACCCATTAACTTTCTTTTTGATATCCTGTTTCTAATTCTTGGTCTGAACTGAAGCTTTTTACCTCTCAAGATACAACTCAGATGTCACCAGACCTTTCCAAAGTTTCAGACCTGGTTACTTCTGGTTTTCAGCAGTACTTTTAATGTACATCAAATAGTAATTATCACAGGATTTGTTTCTTTATTTACCTGTGACTTCCTTTCTGTTGGAACTCCTTTCAGACAAGGCGTATTTTATCTCTATAGCTTAATACAGACCTTGATGGAGCATTGAAGCTTACAGTTGACTTAAGAGAGAGTATGGGGTGCCTGGGTGGCTCAGTTGGTTGAGTGACTGCCTTCGGCTCAGGTCATGATCCTAGAGTCCCGGGATCGAATCCAGCATCAGGCTTTCTGCTCAGCAGGAAGTCTGCTTCCCTCTCTCGTGCTCTCTCTCTCTCATTCTCTCCTTCTCAAATAAAGAAAATCTTTTTTAAAAAGAGGATATAAAATTAGGGATTGTATCAAATTGGTTTGTATTATGATCTCTGAGTGGTATCTTTTTGTCCTTTATATTCTGTTTTAGTATCAGCAGACCCAATATTTTTAAAGAAATTGTTCTCTATTATACCTCAATTATAAACAATACTGAAGCAGCCTAAAAAAAATTTTGTTATGTCTTCTTTTTCCCTGTGGCCCTCCTATGTCCTTATTGATCCTAGGACTGCTGAAATTGGCTTAGTCACCTCTGTAATTCTGAGATTCTGAACTTTTAAAAAATTTTTATTTATTTATTTTGAGAGAAAGAGAGCAAGAAAGAGCATGAGAAAGGGGAGGGTTAAAGGGTGAGGGAGAAGCAGATTCCCTTCTGAGCAGAGAGCCCAACCCAGGCCCCTGTGATTATGACATGAGCTGAAGGCAGACACTTAACTGATTGACCCTCAGGCATCTCCTGAGACTCTGAATTTTTTTAAATTTTCGTTTAGGATTTACTGATTTACTCTATGATAATCTTGGCTTGCTTTACGACTTTTTCTCTTCTTTCTTGTTGGTTAGGTGGGCATTGGTATTGATAATATCAGAGAGAATTTGAAAAATGTCATGATATTAAGGAAAGTTTTTTAGTATCCTGTATGATGCTCCTTTTTAGTTGAGTATGCCTGCTTTTATGTATTTCCCAATCTCTCTAATAAATATCTGTAAATAGTGGGAAACAAATGGTCTGAAGGAAACACTAGTATGATATGAAAAACTAAGAGGGAAAACGATTTACCCATCCAGCTGCTAGCGGGTCATAGTATTGAAAGTAACCACGTAAGGAAAGCTTTGGAATCTTTCCAGTCTTCCCCAAATTGAGCCTGGTTATTTCTATATGGGAGCTGAAGCTCTTGGAATGTTTTTAGATGACCTCACTAAATGAACTTTATCAAAGTTAAAAAAAAAAGTAATGACTTTATGGTTTACCTTTATATTTTCAAAAGATCTTTTAATTTATATTGGTCAGCAATCACCAAATACCGATTTTTTTTTTTTTAAATATTTTATTTACTTGACAGAGAGAAATCACAACTAGGCAGAGAGAGAGGAGGAAGCAGGCTCCCTGGGGAGAGAGAGCCCGATGCGGGGCTCGATCCCAGGACCCTGGGATCATGACCTGAGCCGAAGGCAGAGGCTTTAACCCACTGAGCCACCCAGGCGCCCCCAAATACCGATTTTTAATAGGAAATTTTTTTAAGGTAGAAGTCTTGAGTGAAAATTCACTAGTGAACTGAAGTTTTCACATAGTCACAGTTTTAGAGGTTCCCTCTCTTGTGCCAAAATTTTTTTATACATACTTTCTACTCTGTAACAACATATTATAACTTATATTAATGTGACTAATATTTTACTCCAGCTACTGGGTAGTTTGCTTGTTTTTGCCTTTAATCTTTTTTAGGAAGTAGAAGGTATTAAAATGTGCATGCATGAAAGTGCAGAAAATTCAAAGACTTCAACAAATCATTTTAAGCAGAAATTGTGTATCACCTCCCAGGTACAAAAAATAAAATAGTGTATGGTCTTTCCTATTAACAACTCCCTCTCTTCTCAAAGTAATGTATTTGCTTTTTAAAAAAATGTCCCTGCTTTTATTGACAGTTTGCCATCCATGTATTTCTAAACTAATTTAGTCAAATGCTTTCTTCTTTGGAACTTTTTGGGAATCATACTGTGTATATTATTTATGGTTTATGAGAGTCATTCAGGTTGTGGTGTGTTGCTGTAGTTTTTCATCGAATTTCTGTATAGAAAGATCTTGTGTTATTGATCCATCCTCCTGTTAATGAACATGTGTATTATTTCTAGTTTTTGCTTACTAAGAGCAATACAACAATGAACGTTTTTGTACATGTGCCTTGTTGCACATTTTCCTGTTTCTCACAGATGTATAGCTAGGAATGGAGTGCTAGATCATAGGGTATGCCTACTTTCATAGCTAGTAGCTAGTACCACATTCTTTCCCAAAGTGGTTGTACAAATTTATATTCCTACCAGCAAATGAGTGAGAATTCTAGAAGCTGCCCATTGTTGCCAAGGCAAAAATATAGTATCTTTTTTCTTTTTTTAAGATTTTGTTTATTTATTTGACAGAGAGAGATACAGTGAGAGAGGGAACACAAGCAAGGGGGTAGGAGAGGGAGAAGCAGGCCTCCCGCTGAGCAGGGAGCCCAACGTGATATGGGGCTCGATCCTAGGACGCAGGGACATGACCTGAGCCGAAGCAGCTACATAACAACCGGGTCACCCAGGGACCCCAAAAATATAATATCTTTAAAAAAATACAAAAGTTTGGGCGCCTGGGTGGCTCAGTGGGTTAAAGCCTCTGCCTTCGGCTCAGGTCATGATCCCAGGGTTCTGGGATCGAGCCCCGCATCAGGCTCTCTGTTCTTTGGACAGCCTGCTTCCTCCTCTCTCTCTGCCTGCCTCTCTGCCTACTTGTGATCTCTGTCTGTCAAATAAATAAATAAATAAAATCTTTAAAAAAAAATACAAAAGTTTATTAGGCATATTATCTTTTAAACTTTAATGCAATGCACCAGTGTACTTGATGAAATTGTCGATTAATTTTGCTTTGGATTAATATTACATGAAAGACAATAATCTTTTTTGCTTTGGAATTGGTTAAGTATTGTCATAATCAGCTATTTTATACCTCTTCCCTGCCTCCGTAATTGAGATGGTAGTAATATGTGTGAAATAATGGGGAAACATGTTTTTTTCCTTCTATGAAAACTTTTTTCCTCTACCTTTGAAGTACTTGAATTTTAACAGTATGATCTGAGGTGGAATAATTTAGCCAGGAGGAAGAAATCCAGTCAGAGATTAAAAGTTTTTTTTTTTTTTTTAAAGATTTTATTTATTTATTTGACAGAGAGAAATCACAAGAGAGGCAGGCAGAGAGAGAGGATGGGAAGCAGGCTCTCCGCTGAGCAGAGAGCCCGACGTGGGACTCGATCCCAGGACCCTGAGATCATGACCCGAGCCGAAGGCAACGGCTTAACCCACTGAGCCACCCAGGCGCCCCTAAAAGTTTTTAATAATCATTTATTTAGGAATATTTTGAAAGAGGTATTCAAAGTTGTGTGTAACTTTGATTTTTGTCCCCCAAAACTTCCATTAGTCCTGTGCCATTTTCTTGGGTTAGGCTTGTGCTAACTACTTACATTTTGTATAATTTCTAATTGAAGCTGGTATACCCTTTTTCCCTGACAAAATTGTTAAGCTCTATAATACACTAAAAGCAAACATATAGTGTGTTGTGCAGTGTGACACTTGTAATAGAGGTCTTTTTGCATTAAGCAGAGCACAATTACAGGTCAAAGATTTATTGCATGGAGCAGCTTGTTTCTAGGGAAAAATGTCTTTTAAAGACGTTTATTTGATAGAGTTAAAGAGAGAGAGAGAGAGCCCAAGCACCAGGAGCAGTTGGCAGAGGGAGAGGGAGAAGCAGATAATTAACCGACTCAGCCACCGAGGTGCCCCTAGGAAAAACTTTTTTGTGAGTCTCCTATTACTTTTTTTTTTTTTTTTTTTTGGAAGCTTTCTCTCAGAAGCAAATCATTGAAGGGAGCAGCATTGGTATCGTCTTTTTTCTGGTGGGGAGTGGGGGTAATTTGTCATCTTCCAGAATTCAGTCATGTGTCCTTTTTATTACTTCCTTGTTATAGACAATGCCTAAATATGTGAACATTTTTATTTCCTTCAGAGGTTCCTCAGAGGGGGCGCTTCGGCAGTCATGGGTCTTGGAGGGTTTCAGGCTGTGGCCAGAGATGGTTCCTGTGCTTTCTGGCCAGATGGACTGCCTGGTCATCTGGCCCTGCTCTCTCTGTCCTCTCCTCCTCACCAACCTCAGCTCCCATCCCTGGCAGAGAGGTGTCAGCCCTGCACACCAGCCGCCACCCCTCTCCTGTTATTTGATACAGGTTTATTTTCTCTGGCTTGTTTTCATTAGTAGAAACCCCCAATTCTAGGAGAGAGTGCCCTATAGAATATACGATACTGAAAGATTTCTGCAGTTTGGCATAGCCATTTGGGAATGGGAAAGGTTGCACACCACAGGGATATTTGCCTGTTCAGGTTGTTTTTCATTAGTGCTTGTTTAAGGAAATTTTTAATGTAGTAATAGCACAATACTTTCGGCTTTGGCAAATGCTGTATCTCTTTCTATCAAACATTTTGTATTTTTTTTCCAAACATTTGTATTTTATTGGCTGACCTAATACCCTTAAAAAGTACACTCAAGTAGTTTTCAGGCGAAAATGAATGAGATGAACACTAACCTTTATCTGAAATCACTCATGTGGGTTTTTGTTTTTTTTTCCATCTTCATCAGTATATAGAAGAAACTCTTTACAGTTCTAAAAAGCATATTTTTTTCTTTTTTTTCTGATTATTTTACATATTCATTTCTATTGATAACAGTCCACATCTATATATTTTTTATGTCTTTAGTCCACTTGTTACTATATTTTCCTGTTCTGTTTTTCTACCTTTTTTGCTATCACGTGTAGTACTGCTGGATAGATCTTTGAAGTTCCGAATTTTTGAGGTGAGATTATTTCTTTAGAAGATTTGTAGCCCAAATTGGAATCACTTTTTGGGTGGTTTTAATGCAATTGTGACACACTGCTCTGTAGTTTTGGAGACAAGGTAAACTCATTCAGAGTACCTACCTATATCCTCTTTCTTAGATACCTGCCAGTAGGGTCAATTTTTTTTGTGTGTGTGTTTGTTTTTGTTTTTTTGTAAATTTTACTTTTGTTATTAATGATGTGTATGAGTACTGTGTTTTAATATTTATTCTTTTTTTTTAAAGTTTTATTTATTTATTTGACAGAGAGAGACACCGTGAGATAGGGAACATAAGCAGGGGGAATGGAAGAGGGAGAAGCAGGCTTCCTGCTTAGCAGGGACCCCGATGCGTGTCTTGATCCTAGGACCCTGGTTGGGATCATGACCTGAACCGAAGGCAGATGCCCAATGACTGAGCCACCCAAGCGCCCATATTCTTTTTTTTTTTTTAAGATTTTATTTATTTGTTAGCAAGAGAGCATAAGCAGGGTGAAGGGCAGAAGCAGAGGGAGAAGCAGGCTCCCACTGAACAAGGAGCATGATGTAGGACTGGATCCCAGGATCCTGGGACCATGACCCAGCTGAAGGCATATGCTCAAGCAACCCAGGTGTCCCAATATTTATTCTTTTTTTTTTTTTTAAAGATTTTATTTATTTATTTGACAGACAAAGATCACAAGTAGGCAGAGAGGCAGGTGGAGAGAGAGGAGGGGGAAGCAGGCTCCCTGCTGAGCAGAGAGCCCGATGCGGGGCTCGAGCCAAAGGCAGAGGCTTTAACCCACTGAGCCACCCAGGCCCCCCTCCAATATTTATTCTTAATAGCAATTTATCTTTTATATTTTCCTATATTTTTATTTTAAAGATTTTATTTATTTATTTGACAGACAGAGATCACAGGGAGGCAGAGAGGCAGGCAGAGAGAGAGAGGAGAAAGCAGGCTGTCCGCAGAGCAGAGAGCCCGATGTGGGGCTCGATCCCAGAACCCTGAGATCATGACCTGAGCTGAAAGCCGAGGCTTTAACCCACTGAGCCACCCAGGCGCCCCGTATATTTTCCTATATTATTAATGATATATTATCCTCAGTAAACTTAATCTTTGTTTTATCAGGATGAATTGGAGATTAGATGTAACATGGATTTTTTACAGCTAGTAACTTACTAGTTTTCACTTTCATTGCATGAATTTCTTTTTTTAATGTTAAAATATATATCCATTTTGATGTTTTACTTTAACTATATATTTAAAATAATTTATTCTAAAATATATATTATATATTTATAAAACCTCGTTAAGGAGAAATTTGGTTGCAAGAATTCATTTCTAGTTATTGTTTTTCTAAAGTAGATGTTCAAATGGTAATCCAGTTTTTGTCCTTTGAAAAATTTTTCTGAGGCTCATAAATGCAGTAGCATTTCACAGTAAACCTTGTGTCCATATAAATATAATTTCATTCAAAATTGGAAAAGTTTTTAAAGAAAATCATAGAGCTATTCAAAAAACAAGAAAAATTAAATACAGTTACTTTAAGTCTTAAACTTTGGTTAGCATTATTCATATCTCTTTTAGCCTTTAAGCTTTTTGGTTCTAGTTAGTTCTCTCTGAATCCATTTAATTTGGCAATGGGGTCAGGTAGCTGAGCCTGTGGGTATTTAAAGCTGTTTTATTTATTTACTTATTTTCAAAGAGTCTGTCTATTTATTTGACTGACAGAGATCACAAGTAGGCAGAGAGGCAGGCAGAGAGAGAGGAGGAAGCAGGCTCCCTGCCCAGCAGAGGGCCGGATGACACAGGGCGCAATCCCAGGACCCCGTGGTCATGACCCTAGACAAAAGCAGAGGCTTTAACCCACTGAGCCACTCGGGCACCCCTAAAGCTGTTTTAGATAGACATAGGGATTCTAAAGTTAGGTTACTGGGGAGTAGCCTTTCTTCAGAGCTTCTGACTGAGTGAATTCCAGGAAAAGCTGATACTATTTGAAAACCACTTTCCTTTCTACATGGGGAGAGTTTTCAACTGTGAGAGAAATCAGGGGATCTAAGAATTTAAATGGAGAAAATACCTAATTGAATGTTATCATTTCTTTGAATTATGAGGGTAGGCAACAACTGTCACTAGTTCTTATTTTTTTAATGCATAAGTAAAGAACAGATATGTTACTATACCACAAATTTACCTTAGTATTTTAATATCTGCATTTCAGTATAATTAGTTTTGTCATTAGCCTATGTATTTTATGCATTTCAAAATATTCGAGGAGAGGTCTGTAGTTTCCACTAGATTACAAAAGGTTTCATGGCCTCCCGCCAAAATTTGAGAACCTCACCTTAAGGAGAATGAATTGTTTTATATTTGATGACAACAGAATTTTCCCCCATTCATGGGCATTTTCCAAACTCAGTGATAGTCTGGATTAGATTGTGTTGGAGATGAGCTGGCTAGGATTGATTGCTAGGCTTTAGGAAGTGGCCTGGGTAAATTGTTTTCATTTCCATCATAGGTTGATGGGCAGTTTATTGCCAGTGATAAGTGGGAAAATGTAATTTTTGTTTACTTAAAAACATATGTAATTATTTTTCTATACAAATCATGACTTTGAACTATATTAGAAAATAAAAATGAGAAAAAAAACCTGTAATGCTTTCTGTTAAGATATTTGTGTATCTTCTTACAGATCTTTTTATTTTTATTGTTTATTTATTTATTTTCCCTTACAGATCTTTTTAATATAACACATATACCTATGAGTATGTGTATATGTGTGTGCACTTCATATATACACATATACGTTAGACGTAGAATGGAGGCAAAGTTATATGTATAGAAATATACACACATGTGACTATACATGTATATTCAGGTGTACTCTGTAAGTTGCCCCATTTTGTTCAGTTTTATTGAGGTATATTTACATAATGTAAAATTCACCTTTTTAGTGTGCAGTTTTGGGAGTCTTCACAAACTTGACAAACTTGAGAAACTCCTAGAGACATGTATTTCCCACTATAGTCAAAATACAGAACGGTTACTTCACTCTGAAAACAATGTTGTGCCCCTTCTGTAGTCATCCTCTTTCCTTTGCAATCGTTTATTTTTTTGTTTCTTTTGCAAAATGTCACATAAGTGGCATTGTAAGCATGTAATTTACATTTATCTTCTTGCATTTAGCATAATTTTCCATAAGGTTTTTGGTTTTATTATTTTTTAAACAGATTTTATTTATTTATTTGAGAGAGAATATGAACAGAGGGAGAAGTAGAGCGACAAGCAGACTCCAATCTTAGCAGGGAGCCTGACGCAGGGCTCCATCCCAGGACCCTGAGATCATGACCTGGACTGAAGGCAGATCCTTAACTGCTGAACTATGCAGGTGCTCATAATTGTTTTTGGTTTTAGATTATGCTTCAGGAATCTTTTATCAAACTGATGATAATAGTCATTTTTTTCCCTAATCATTCTATTGCTCCATTTTGAAATTTTAGGTCTTTAGTCGGTCCGACACTTATTTTAGTATGAATTGTGAGGTAGAGAATTCAATTTGAAAAATTAACCAGTTCAGCAGTACTTATTAAGATTGCGTAACTAGTATAAAGCTCTTACTAAATATTGATTTCCTCACAGGTAACACAAGTAGCAAGACAACCGGGACCCCCGACCCCTTCCCCTTATTCAGCACATGAAATAAGTAAGGGGCATCCAAATCTTGCGGCAACGCCCCCGGGACATGCATCGTCCCCTGGACTCTCTCAAGTAAGAAAAACTTTATTTTTAAAGAAATTTCCGTATAAAAGTAGTTTTTCTGGTTTTCTGAAGCAAATTTCTGAGCAGTAACATACAACATTACTTGAAGAATAGTTTTTATTTATCGATTTTGTAATTTTTTAGACATACCTCTCATAATTGTGGCTACTGACAGTTTTATACAGTTATATTTATTGAGTCATTCAAAATGAGCTATCATTGATACTTAGTTTTCCTTTATTGTTGAAAAAATTAGAGTATGGTTATAGAGTCCATTTAAAAAACGACAGAAATCACTTGTTTGCTTTCTAGTGTATAATCTGCTAGTTTTCCTACTCTCTTTTTGGTGGAGTGGTGGTGGTTATTTTCTACTTAAAAAGAAATGGGTGTTTTTACCTCTTAGAGCGATCGTAGTGGGCTTCTTTGTTGTTTTTTTTTTTTTTATTTCATAAATAGGTTATTGGACCTTCTTAGGCTTAAAATTATGTTGGATTGTTAAAGAATGTGGACTTCATAGTGTATTTCCAATTAACAGGTGCAGGGGACATTGAAACCCTGTTGAAAGAAGTCATTGTGGATCCCCTTCATTTTAAGCCATTTCCCAAGATGCTGATTAGCTTGTACCATTCCACTATTATATGCTTGTTTGGGCTTTGTTGTGGTTAAGAGCATGCTACAATTATGAAGTCTCTTACTGGAATGTGGAGAGAGTCAAGCTAATTGACCCATGCTGTTTGAGACTGTCAGTGTTTATACATAACAACTGCACCTTTTAATAATGAAATTTATTATTTTCAATTGTTGCTTCCATATTTTAGGCTTTTTAGAACTTACGTAATAAGAGATAAAAGTATTACTTACTCAAAGTAATGCTAAAAGCTGGTGATTGTGTTACAGGGCTGATTACAGCTTTCCAAATCATGATTGATATTTTTAAAAATACATAAATTAATTTGCACTTAGTTTTATGCTTAAACTTGGTTTGAGTCATTCCTATTTAATTCTGAGTTTTAAAACTAAAATGGCAATGGCAAAATGGCAAAATGAACTCTTAATTGTTTAAAAGGAAGTTCTTGTGTTGATTTTCATGGCACAGAGCAGAACCACCCAAGCTATTAGTATTGTGTAGTCCAATTCTAATCAAGAAGAAAAAACTACGTAGTAATGTAAATAGGAAAAATTTAATATAAAAGATTATTCAGGGGACACCTGTCTGGCTCAGTAGGTCGAGCATGTGACTCTTAATCTGGGGGTTGTGGGTTTGAGCCCCATGTTGGGTAATAATAGATTATTTTAAAAAAGAGATTATTCAGTATAATTGGGGATCGGAGTAATGAAGGATTGACTTATTAAAGAAAGAGAACTCTGAAGAATATACAAATAGCAACTATAAGGAGCAGATGCTTATCCTGGGGTTGAGACAATACATAGGTAAGAGCCTACTTCTCCAGGGCTGATACTGGAGAGTGCATGGCTGTGGCTCACCTCATGGTACAGAAGTCATTGTAGTATTATATCAGTGGAATATGGTAGAAACCCTTCCCCCAGAACTTGCTGGAAATGTACTTTATTGAGTGTTGGGGAAAGCTGGATCCTCTAGTGCCAGTCTCCCTTAGCAAAGAGTTGCTGCAGTGTACAGTGGCTAGAGGCTCCTTGTATAGCCTCTCTGTTTACCATAGATGCTTCAGATAACCTTGACTATGCCGGATTATAGGCCCCACGTGGTAGGTACCTTGCATCACAACCTAAACTTGCTGCAGGGTCTTCTTTTGTTCTGTTCTTAACTCAAAATTGTAAACCCCCAACGTGACTTTGTAAGTAGGTCAAAGTGTGGCACACTCCAATGTGTAGTGTATGTTGTTCTTAAAATTCCTAAAAAGGCTACCAAACCTGTGTTTGTCCTTTTTTTTTTTTTTTTTTTTTTTTTTCCATGGTAGTTAGTGTTAGGTAAGAGACTCCTCTCCCACCTTGGGCTGAGATCCAGACCTTGTTGAACAGGGCATGCTGCGGCTCACAGAGTGGTAGAGAAGTTGTTGTGGTGACATTCCAGTAGAATTTACTAGAAATCCACCCTCTGCAACTTGCCAGAATGCTGCCCTCTGGGGTGGTGAGGGAAAGCTCTTCACAGGTAGGTTTCTTAGAGGAGGTATTTTGCTGCCTACGGAGATTCCAGGGGTAGCTGTTAACCAGTGGGGCCAGCTAGCTGCTGCACATTGCTCTAGCAGCCTTGTACTGAAGATATGTGCTCTAGGGCAGCTGAGCCCTGGAGAAGCCAGATTCTGGAAAAGCTGCCCGTAATGCAGGAGCTTGATGTGCAAGCCAAATAGGAACCAGGAATCAAAACCCTTTCCTCTCCTGCACTATTTCTGTAGGGCCCTCTATTGACAAAGCATAACATTGTATCATCTGAAATGGAAAAATATTTAAAATATTTTAAAATATTTAAATATTAGGGAGCCCAGGTCCATTTCGAGTATACAGACAAACAAGGTAAATTTTGAGCTTAAAAGCAACTGATCAGTGGCACATAAAGGAAATAACTTAATTTTCAGTTTCAAATTCTTACTGTTTCAAGTTAATGATTTGACCTCTAGGCAGTTGGCTCAAAGCACTTAAGTTTTCTGAAAGACCTTGCTGCTTAAAAATGCATAGTTTGCATTTAAAAAAGAAAGTTCTCCCTGCCGTCTCAGCTGCTGAGCCCACAGATGGCTTTATGTTTGCGATTTTATTAGTTACCTTTAGAAGTCAAGAGTACACGAGTCCTAGGAGAACGGTCACCATGTATTATCTGTCTTGCTTTTTCTTTGTGGTCTCTTTTGCTACCATATTGCCTATGTGATGAAGGAACCCAGTAAATCACACCTGGTCACAGTCCCCTCTTTCCCTTCCCTTTCAAACAAAGGCTGATTTACAGGGATTCATTTGTTTCCGAGCAATGTCTTAACCTCTGTTGATAGAATGAGGAATTTTTTCTGAGTGGCATGCTTGGAAAATTGAGTTTTGTGGGAAACTCAAGTCTCCTTAGGTTTCACAGTTAACATATTCTTGGAGCATAATGGAAAGCAGAGCCTTCAAATAGAGGAAAAAGGATTACAGGCTTGGGCTCAAACAGGCCTAGCGTCTGGGGCTCAGTCTTTCACTTTCTGGTTACATGATGTTGTGTAAATTATTTAATATTTCTTAAATTAACTTAATTATTAATTAAATTAATTAACGTGGTTTTGTCATCTGCTATATAGGTGAGAACTTGAATTCGACCATCCTTCAATAAGGTTATTATGAAGATTATATAAAATCCTGCCTTAGATTAGGATACGCTAAATATGCTCTGTAAGTGGCGTTTACTGTTTTCATGGCAGTCAGACTTGGTTCTTCTCAGGACTTATGTGTGTGTGTATGTGTGTATGTGTGTCTAACTCATCTAATTTAGCTACATGACTGGTATTACTGTAAAATTCAGAAGTTCCCCCCAAGAGCTTGAGATCTCTTCCTAGTTTTTGCTTTATCCTTTGCAGGATAAAGAAGAGACCAACCTTGTTTATTTTCCTTTAGCAGTTAGTGTCGTTTATTCTTATGCACAAATCAACTGAACATAAGAATAAAGACACTCTTGGGCACCTGGGTGGCTCAGTGGGTTAAGCCTCTGCCTTTCACTCAGGTCATGGTCTCAGGGTCCTAGGCCCCATCGGGCTCTCTGCTCAGCAGGAAGCCTCCTTCTCTGTCTCTCTCTGACTGCCTCTCTGCCTACTTGTGATTTCTGTGTCAAATAAATAAATAAATAATTCTTTAAAAAAAAAAAAAAAAAGATACTCATTCAGCCACATGCCATTTATGATGAGTCTCATCTGCTTCTGTGATCAAGTGTTTTTGTTCCAGGTAGGTACCCTTGTCTGTGACTTAATGTTTGACACTAAATGAGTCTACTAGGATTTAAGTGAAAGCAGCTAAGTTGAAGAAGAGTGAATTTCATAGCTTTGAAACATAAAAGAAGGAAAATGTAGAAAATTGCTCCCAGTCTGTTTCTTAACTTTTTTTTTTTTTTAAAGATTTTATTTATTTACTTGAGAGAGAGAGAGAGGGAGCAAGCAAGCATGAGGTGGGGGAGAGGGAGAAGCAGAATCCCTGCTGAGCAGAGAGCCTGATGCAGGGCTCCATCCCAGGACCCAGAGATCATGACCTGAGACGAAGGCAGATATTTAATCATCTGAGCCACCCAGGTGTACCCTCTCTGTCCCCCCCGCACGCCTATTTCTTTCCTTTTTTTTTTTTTTTTAAGATTTTATTTATATTTGACACAGAGAGAGACAGTGAGATAGGGAATACAAGCAGGGGGAGTGGGAGAGGGGGAAGGCCTCCCACTGAGCCGGGAGCCCGACTCCTGGACCCTGGGACCACAACCCCAACCAAAGGCAGATGCTCACCGACTGAGCACCCAGGGCCCCTCCCCCCACCCCGTCTGTTTCTGTTTCATCAATGGCAACCTCTTCATCTACTTCTTTCCCTTCAAGGTAGGATTTTACATATGTGTGTGTGCATGCTAAATTTTAAGGCTTTATTTGCATTTTCATTGTTATATGACTTCTAAATTTTTCCAGTCCTCTCCTCTCTAGGGGTTTTTTGAGGTTTTTTTTGAGAGTGGAGGAGGGGAGGGCAGAAGGGAGGGAGAGCGAGAATCTTGAGGAGTTTCTTCATCCTCTTTCTCATGACCCTGAGATCATGACCTGAGCTGGAATCCAGAGTCAGAAGCTTAACCAACTGAGCCACCCAGGGGCCCCCTCTGGTGGTTTTGTTTAATCAGAGTGAGAAACTTTGGACTATTAGTCTATAAGAGATTAATAGTTCAAAGGATATTTTCGAACTACAGGGAATTTAAGAGACATAGAGTCTTTTTAAGTGTGGATTTTTTTCATTTACCTTGAAATGGCAGCACTTTAATAGTCTCTAAATCCAAAATGCCCTTACTGGGAAATGGTGAAGAATTTGGAATTTAAAAGTATCCTTTGGGGGCAGATTTAAAAGTAAGTAGAAAAATGCAGTCTCACAGGAGTCAAGAGACCTGAGTTAAGAGTCTCAGTCCTGCCAGTATTATTTCAAATTTTGACCCAGTGGAAATTCTTATTAATGTGCAGTTTTTCTCTTTGTAAACAAGAGGCTCGTATTAAATGAGATTGGAATTCCCTTTAAGATTTTCATGGGTTTTATTTTTTATTTTTATTTTTTTTAAGATTTTATTTATTTATTTGACAGAGTACAAGCCGGGGGAGCAGCAGAGGGAGAGGGAGAAGCAGGTTCCCCACTAAGCAAGGAACCTGATGTGGGACTCATCCCAGGACTCTAGGATCATGACCTGAGCTGAAGGCAGATGCTTAACTGACTGAGCCACCCAAGCGCCCCTCTTCATGGGTTTTAGAAACTAGTTCAGAGTAGGCAATTCTTATTGTGAAAATCTTTTGAATGTTGTATTTTTTAATTTGAAATTACACAAACTTTTACATTGTTTTACTTTTCATCTTTTCAAAAAATACCAGAAGTTTGTTATTTGGATTATCTTAAGTTAAGCAAAACAACTGTTTCCTACTTATTGCTTAATTGTAGTTACACTTTTGCTTCGACTCAGTTAATTTTTACATAATTGAGCTAAATTACCAAACAAGGAGATCAGACTGGCACTGATTACCAGGTTCAACATGGAGGCCTTTTTCTCCCCGCTCCTTGATGTCACTGTGTGACTGTGTGACTCCTAAGCTATGTTCACAGTAGGTAGTGAGAAAGTATGGTTAGAACATTGCCAAAGAAGTGGAGCAATAGATGTTTTCTGTATGCTTCTGGAAATTTCTTTTGGTTTCTCTTTCTTCTGAGAGATCAGCTCAGTCATGTTTTATCGTGGACTGAGAATGGTGATGGTATGTGATCCCCTGGTTCAATTCTTTATTGTTTCTGGAAATACTAAGCAAAGGACTTCTTCACTAAGGAATATTCTGGGTCATGATATTTCTTCTCTTTTTTAAATTTTATTAAGTTTTTAATTTTTGTTCCAGTATAATTAACACAGTGTTCTGGTGTACAATACATTGATTCAGTAATTGTATACATTGCACAATGCTCATTAGGATAAGTGTACCATGATATATTTTTTAAACACTGCAATTTTCATTATTAGTACATTTCAGATGAGTCATGGTTCCTATAGTCTCTTCATTTTATCCAACTTCCAGACTTCACTTTCCTTTCAGAAGTCTTATTTTACTACAGAAAAATTCTCATGTTTCTTTGCAGTTCTTGATTGACTGATTATTTTAGACTTTGCAAATTGCTTTTTCTATATGATTAAGATAGCGATTTTATTTACTTCATGCTAGCTTTTATACTTTTTTGTGTTTTTTTTTCTTTCATGAAGAAAATAAATTCTGATTTGACAACTCTGATGGTCTGGCTTATACGAAGCAGGATAAAATAGAGGAAGCCTTGAAATTTTTATTCATATTTCATTATTGAAATAGATGCGTATTGAATTTCTATAAAAAAGCAAAGCAAATTTTATTATGTTTTACTCCCCTTCTTCTTTTGGAACACATTGTGGCTATCTAAGGCAGTCTTTTTTTTTTTTTTTAAAGATGTGTGGTGTTTGGAAACTGCATTTCTACCACATATGGATTTGGTGTGGTTTCAGAAACCTTCAGTACCAGCTGTATTGAGTTGACCCTCATGGTGCCAAATCATCTGTTTCTTTTTTTCCCCCCAGTTGTTAATATATGTACTTAAAAATGTATACCTTGTTGAAAACTGCAACACATACTGTCCTTAAACACTTTATCAATTAACATACCTTTACAAATATCATTAGCATAGAAGTTATAAGGACCAATAAAATATCTAGATGATTTATATATGTGGTTTCATCTGGTATATGCTAAATAATTGTAATAACCTTTTCCCTCTAATTGTTGAGATTATTTTAATGTTGTCATATTTGGAGAATTTCAGCTGTTTTGTCTTTTTTGTTTTTATTATTAAAATAGTTGTAACCGTATTTATAATGTAGGATTTCTGAATGTTTTTCTACTAGGTGAATTTCATTTTTTATGCAGTCTTGTAACTTACCATGAAACATGCCTAAAATAATTTTTTTTAAAGATTTTATTTATTTATTTGACAGAGATCACAAGTAGGCAGACAGGCAGGCAGAGAGAGAGAGGGGAGGAAGCAGGCTCCCCGCTGAGCAGAGAGCCCGATGCGGGGCTCGATCCCAGGACCCTGAGATCATGACCTGAGCCGAAGGCAGAGGCTAAACCCACTGAGCCACCCAGGCGCCCCTAAAATAATTTTTCTATGCTTGATCATACTTTTCGTTACATGTGTGTAGAAAAAAAATCTCTGTGATTTTTCTTCAAAATTTCTTCTTTCTTTTTTTTTTTAACTATTGCTGCACGGATGATAGTTAAGTTGTAAATATTATTCAGGTTTTCGTCACCCTAAACTCCGAGTTCTAGATTGTGTTTGGCAAATTGATAAGACGAGAACTTATATTTTGAAACATTAAAGTATAAGGAGTGAAAGTTTTAAAATGCTACATTAATTTAACCTTTTTAGAAAGTCAAAGAATTTTGTAAGAATCAGTCTGTAAAAACTGTTATTTCAAAAGCATTTCTTCTGTTGTCTTTGATAGGGGCTCTGGTTTTGTTGATGTTCATTTTTATCTAAGCTCTGTCAGGGAGAAAAAGGTTTAGGATTCTGTCTTTGAGATCTTTAAGAGTTGTTTCCTCTGGACACATCATGAGGAGAGCACTGCTTCCTCCCCCTCCTCCTCCTCCTCCTCCTCCTTGTCCTCCTCCTATTCTTATTTGAGGGTAGTCCACATGCAGTGTTTCATCAGTTTTAGAGATACAGCGTAGTGATTCAGCAACTCTATACCTTATACTGTACTCACCACAAGTGTAGCTGCCACCTGTCCCCATACAATGATACTCCAAACCTCTGACTGTAATCTCTGTGGTGTAAATTTTATTCCTGTGACTTGTTCATTCCTTAACTGGAAGCCTATTATCTCTTATTCCTCTTCACTCACTTTCCCATTCCTCCAGCCCCCTTTCCTTTGGCAGCCATCAATTTATTCTTTGTATTTATATGTCTCATTCTGTGCTTTCTTGATTTCTGTGGCTACTGCTCATCTGTTTTAATAGGTAGTGCATTCTCAGCATTTTCCTTGCAAGTTTACCACTTTGGAATTTCACATTTCACTTATTTTCCCGAGCTTTAGAAGAGGTAGTCATTTGAGTGCCATCAGTCTATTTTTTACTGGCTGTGACATTCAGATTTTTTAGATTTTATGGCTGTGAATATTGCAACTTTAGTTTGGCTACAGAAATTAGCATGTGTCAGTAAATTTCGGGATGGGAAATTAACAGGTGAATTTTAAAGATAATCAGGAGATGGAGTAGCCTGACAATTCAATTCAAACTGCTTGTGATATTTCCCACAGAAATTCATATTCCATTTGTCTTAGTCTGCTTGGGCTGCCATAACCAAATACCATAGACTGGGTGACTTAAACAGCAGACATTCATTTCTCATATTTCTGGATGCTGGAAGTCCAAGATCAAGGTACTGGCTGCATTGGTTCCTTGTGAGGTCCTTTTTGGGTTGCAGGAGGCCACCTTCTTGTTATATTCTCACATGACAAACAGACATGCAGGCTCTCTGGTGGCCCTTGTAAAAACACTACTCCCACCGAGGACCCCATCCCCATGACCTCACCTAAACCTGTCTCTCAGAGACCTTATCTCCAAATACCATCGCATTGGAGATGGGGCTTCAGTATATGAGTTTTGCGGGGTGGGTGAAGGAGACACACAACTCCATCCGTGTACCATTTATGTGATTCAGAGAGCTGTGGGGGGAAGTGGGCAGGTAAGACTATGGGAGAAAGGTCTGAAGATGAGGTAAATACTAGGTAGAATATTGTCCCGAGTTTAGTCGTACCCATCTGTACAATTGGTACAGATACCCCAGCTTAATGAGGTGGGGAGGGGAATCAATTTCCAAGGAATGGAAGAACAGAGAAACTATTATACAGGAGTGCATTTGACCCTTGAATGACACAGTTTGGAACTGTGTAGGTCTATTTATATGTGGATTTTTTTTTTTTTTTGATAAATGCAGTACTGTACTGTAAATGTATTTTCCTTATGATTTTCTTAATATTTTCTTTTCTCTAGCTTACTTTATTATAAAAATAGTTTATAATACATATAACATACAAAATACGTGTTAATCCACTGTTTATGTCATTGGTAGTGAGTCTTCTGGTCAGCAGTAAGCTGTTAGTAGTTAGGTTTTCTTTCTTTTTTATTTTTTTCCCTAAAGATTTTATTTATTTATTTAACACAGAGAGTGAGACAGGGAATAGGAGCAAGGGGGAGGGGCTGAGGGAGAAGCAGGCTCCCTGCTCAGCAGGGAGCCCAACATGGTCCTCAGTCCCAGGACTCTGGGATCATGACCTGAGCCGAAGGCAGAGCTTAATGACTGAGCCACCCAGGCTCAGTACCTAACTACCTAACAGTAGTTAGATTTTCAGGGAGTCAGAAGTTATATGTGGATTTTCAGCTGTGAGGAGGGTCATTGCTCTAATTCTTCAGTTGTGCAAGGGTCAACTCTTTTATCAAGGATCAGATGATTATTTGAAATGTTTTGCTAAATACAAGGTGTGGTATTTAAACTAGCATCTTGGAAAAAAGTATCTTCATAGAACTAAGAATTGTGAATTTCAGTGACTCAGTAAAAATCAGACAGCACAACTTATGTAACTTTGCGATAATTTTAAATTCTTTCAATAGTGAGGGAGAAGTTAAGTTACATTTAAAGCAGGTAGAATCAGTGTGCCTGGCTGGCTCTGTCAGAGCAGCATATGACTCTTGGGATGCCTGGGTGGCTCAGTGCGTTAAGCCTCTGCCTTCCGCTTGGGTTATGATCTCAGTGTCCTGGGATCATGCTCGGCATTGGGCTCTCTCTGCTCAGCGGGGAGCCTGTTTACTGCCCCCCACCACCCCCAGCCTCCGCCTGCCTTTCTGCCTACTTGTGATCTCTGCCTGTCAAATAAATAAATAAATCTTTAAAAAAAAAAAAAAAAAAAGGCAGTGTATGACTCCTGATCTCCGGGTTGTGAGTTTGAGCCCCATGTTGGTTGTAAAGATTACTTAAATATTTTTAAAAAGTAGAGCAAGCAGAATCAACTATCAATAATGAATATTATACATTGATATATAAAATGACTCTTATGAAGATAAAATGTTATAATTCACTTGCCAAACAAATATTTTTCTCAGTGCATAGATGTATTTACTATTCCTTTTTCTTACATGTTCATTCACGCTGATAGGTGTAAGGAAGAGCTAAATCTGATTTTAAGCTTTTATTTTTATTTTTTTAATTTAAATTCAAATAGCCAACATATAGAACATCATTAGTTTCAGATTTTAAACTTTTTTAAAAAGTTTTTAGGTGACCTTTAAATTTTGTTTACATAATCTCTTACACACAACATGGGGCTTGAATTTATGAACGTGAGATTAAGATTCCCATACTCTTCTGACTGAACCATCCAGACACCCTTGATTTTAAACTTTTAATCAATGGATGAATGCTTATTTTTTTTCTCAGTGAAGAATCATCTCAGTTTTCATGTGTTTCTGTCTGCCCAGTATTTTGTTTTGTACATACCTAACTAGATGATACGTAGAAGAAAAATTACGTTGACAACATTTTGTTATACTTCACAGGCAAAATAAATCTCATCCTCAGTTCCCTTTCAGTGATACTCCATTTTCACATACTATACTGTATTATTCAAAACTCTGTTTATTTCAGTTCTTATTCTTGAAAACCATTAAAATTACACCTCTTCTGGGGCGCCTGGGTGGCTGAGTGGATTAAGCCTTCGGCTCAGGTCATGATCTCAGGGTCCTGGGATTGAGCCCAGCATCGGGCTCTCTGCTCAGCAGGGAGCCTGCTTCCTCCTCTATCTCTCTGCCTGCCTCTCTGCCTACTTGTGATCTCTCTCTCTATCAAATAAATAAATAAAATCTTAAGAAAAAAAATTACACCTCTTACAGTTCATTTCCAAAATTTAAATCTCCCTATTCAGTACAGTTGACAATATGACAACTTAATAGTTTCTTAATATTTTGTCAGGGGAAAGAAAACAGCTGTACTAAATATTCCAAATAGAGGAGATTTAATACATAAATTTTTTATACCAGCTGATTGATTATCAAGGAGATGCTGAGGTAATTCAGAGATTAATGACCATCGGAAGCAACTAACATCCCTAATGCTGGAAGAATGAAAGAAGTGGTGGTGTTGCCAGACCTAGGAGCTTGGAGGAAGGATCCTTGGGGACTATTGCTGACACTTCTGAGAAGGGATTTACTAAAGGTTCGTCCTTAGACAACAGAAACTCCGTGAGGAGAGAATTAGGTGAGGCTGATACTTTATATATATATATAGTGTGTATATATATATATATATATACTTTATATATGCCTGTCTGTTGGCATCTCTAATAGCTTTGAGAGGCTGGGATCTGAAATGGAACTGGTGTCTGGAACCATGCTGACAGGGTGAAAGCACCCTCCTACTTAGAGGAGGTTAGAGCTGAAAGATAATAGGTAAGTAACTGGCACATACAATGGTAGAAGGATATGTAATTTCTTTACTAGTAAAGAAATTTATGTGGAACCAGAAAAAAACCTGAATAGCCAGAGGAATGTTGAAAAAGAAAACCAAAGCTGGCAGCATCACAATTCCGGACTTCAAGCTCTATTACAAAGCTGTCATCATCAAAACAGTATGGTACTGGCACAAAAACAGACACATAGATAATGGAACAGAATAGGGAGCCCAGAAATGGACCCTCAATTCTATGGTCAGCTAATCTCCCACAAAGCAGGAAAGAATGTCCAATGAAAAAAGACAGTCTCTTCAACAAATGGTGTTGGGAAAATTGGACAGCCATATTCAGAAGAATGAAATTGAATCATTTCCTTACACCACACACAAAAATGGACTCAAAATGGATGGAAGACCTCAGTGTGAGATAAGAATCCATCAAAATCTCCTTGAGGAGAACACAGGCAGCAACCTCTTTGACTTCAGTCAGCCACAGCAACTTCTTAGAAACATTACCAAAGACAAGGGAAGCAAAGGCAAAAATGAGCCGTTGGGACTTCATCAAGATTAAAAGCTTTTGCATAGGAAACAGTCAGTAAAACCAAAAGACAACTGACAGAATAGGAGAAGATATTTGCAAATGACATACCAGATAAAGGGCTAGTATCCAAAAATCTATAAAGAACTTACCAAACTCTGGGGCGCCTGGGTGGCTCAGTGGGTTAAGCTGCTGCCTTCAGCTCAGGTCATGATCTCGGGGTCCTGGGATCGAGTCCCACATCAGGCTCTCTGCTCAGCAGGGAGCCTGCTTCCCTCTCTCTCTCTCTCTCTCTGTGCCTGCCTCTCTATCTACTAGTGATCTCTCTGTGTTAAATAAATAAATAAAATCTTTAAAAAAAAAAAAAAAAAGAACTTACCAAACTCAGCACCCAAAGAACAAATAATCCAGCCAAGAATTGGGCAGAGAACATGAACAGACATTTCTGCAAAGAAGACATCCAGATGGCCAGCAGACATATGAAAAAGTGCTCAACACCACTCGGCATCAAAATCAAAACCACAGTGAGAGGGGCGCCTGGGTGTCTCAGTGGGTTAAAGCCTCTGCCTTTGGCTCAGGTCATGATCCCAGGGTCCTGGGATCGAGCCCCACATCGGACTCTCTGCTCAGCAGGGAGCTGCTTCCTCCCGCCTGCCTCTCTGCCTGCCTCTCTGCCTGCTGACTTGTAATCTCTGTCAAATAAATAAATAAAATCTTAAAAAAAATTAAAAAAAAAAATACCACAGTGAGATACCACCTCACACCAGTCAGAATGGCTAAAATTAACAAGTCAGGGAACGACAGGTGTTGGCAAAGATGCAGAAAAGGGGGAACCCTCTTACACCGTTGGTGGGAATGCAAGCTGGTGCAGCCACTCTGGAAAACAGTATGGAGGTTCCTCAAAAAGTTGACAATACAGCTACTCTACGACCCAGCAATTGTACTACTGGTATTTACCCTGAAGATACTTCTCCCTCTACCTCTGAAATGTAGTGATCCAAAAGGGCACGTGTACCCCAATGTTTATAGCAGCAATGTCCACAATAGCCAAACTATGGAAAGAGCCTAGATGTCCATCAACAGATGAACTGATAAGGAAGATGTACACACACACACACACACACACACTCGCAAACACTCTGAAATACTATGCAGCCATCAAAACCCCCAAAATCTTGCCATTTGCAACAATGTGGGTGGAACTAGAGGGTGTTATGCTAAGCGAAATAAGACATTCAGAGAAAGACAATTTTCGTATGATCTCTCTGGTAATAAGGAATTTGAGAGGCAGGGTGGAGGGTCTTGGGGGAAAGGGAGGGAAAAATGAAACAAGATGGGACTGGGGAGGGAGACAAACCATAAGAGACTCTTAATCTCGGGAAACAAACTGAGGGTTGCTGGAGGGGAGGAAGTTGGAGGGATGGAGTGGCTGGGTGATGGACATTGGGGAGGGTCTGTGCTATGGTGAGTGTGGTGAATTGTGTTAAGACTGATGACTCACAGACCTGAACCCCTGAAACAAATAATACATTATATGTTAATTAAAAATTACAATAAAAAAAGAACAAGGTGATACCAATACACTCCAATGAATTTAACAGAAGACAGGAAAGGGGATAATACAAAGTAAATGTGATAAAATAGGCCTATGAAACATGTTAGTCACTATAATAACGCAGTTAAGTTCTTCCATTAAATAGTGACTCAAATTGGTCAAAACCCAAAATTCAGGTATATCCATGTAAACATGATATGGAAAGATTGATAACAGAAATATGGAACCATTAATCGGAAAATGCTGGTGAAAAGAAAGAAAGCAGACTTAAGCAACCTTTACAAGTTAACATAGAATTCAAGGTAAAAAAAAAAAACCTGTAGGAGAAAGAGAATTCCTATAGTCAAAGATCTAATTACATCCGTTTTCTAGGATGTTACATCCTAGAAGATGTAACATCATCTTCTAGGATGTAACATCATAAGCTCTTATTTTCTTAATTTGATTAGAATATATATGAAGCATATGTAAAATAAATTGAAATTGTCAAATCCATAATTAGTGTGAGAGAATGACATCTCAAAGAAGTAGACAGATTGTTAAGTATAATCATGTAGATCAGGTCTTAGCAAACTATGGCCCATCTCCTGTTTTTTGTTTTTTGTTTTTTTAAGATTTTATTTATTTTTAGGAGACAGAGAGATCATAAGCACAGGGAGTGGCAGGCAGAGGGAGAAGCAGGTTCCCTGCTGAGCAAGGAGCCTAGCCCTATGTGGGACTTAATTCCTGGACCCTGTGATCAAGACCTGAGGCAAAAGCAGATGCTTAACCAACTGAACCACCCAGCTGACACCCCCTCCCCCCCGCGCTGTTTTTGGTACATGAAATTTTATGGGAGTGGGGGGGGTCACTCGGGTGGCTCAGTCAGTTAAGCAGCTGCCTTCGGCTCAGGTCATCATCCCAGGGTCCTGGAATCAAGCTCTGCCTTGGGCTCCCTGCTCGTCAGAGAACCTGCTTCTCCCTCTACCTCTGCTGCTCCCCTGTTTGTATGCTTTCTCTCTCTCTTTCTCTCTGTCAGATAAATAAATAAAATCTTTAAAAAAAATTTTTTTTTTTTACAAAACACCGCCATACTAATTTATGGATTTTGTTTTTGTGCTACAACTGCAGAGTTGAAAAGTTGCTAGAGATTGTGTGGACTGCAAAGCCTAAAATACTTGCTATCTGAATGTTCATAGAAAAAAAATTGCCAACCCCTCACATAGATCAGCACACTTAATCTGTTAAGGCCGGCTGAGAAAAATTCGGGTTTTGTGGGCCAGATAGTCTTATATATTATTCTCCTCCCACTCCTTCCCTTGTTCTCCTCTCAAATTCTTTTCTCCCTCTCCCCATTCTTCTCCCTCAATCCCTTCAACATCCCCTTATCTCTCCCCTCCCTCCTTTTCTCTTCCTTTAAATATGAAAAATTTTGTTCAGCTGGCCTTAGAAAAACACATGTTTAAATGATACAAATAGTGGAATTTGTTTTATATAAATAGATATAGATGTTAATATATAAATAGTACATACATAGCACAAGAATAATACGTATAAGAAATACTGTACATATTTAATCATGATAAAAATGATTGAGGATATCCATGATTTGAACTTCATAAGTATCAAACTAACAGTATGTAGATAATTTTTACTGTTTCAACTAAAAGATTTAAAAAACTACTGATAATTTCATTGAAATAATAATTACTAAATTTGTTTAAATATCTTTTTTCTTGTTGAACTAAGATCATGCTCTTTATTTTTTCAAATACTCCAAGAGCATTTAAAAATTTGATCATGTTAGGCTGAGAGAAAAATATTAAATTCCAATCATATTTACATCCTTTTCTTTTTTTTTTTTTAATATTTTATTTATTTGACAGAGAGAAATCACAAGCAGGCAGAGAGGCAGGCAGAGAGAGAGGAGGAAGCAGGTTCCCTGCGGATCAGAGAGCCTGATGTGGGGCTTGATCCCAGGACCCTGAGATCATGACCTGAGCCGAAGGCAGAGGCTTTAACCCACTGAGCCACCCAGGCGCCCCACATCCTTTTCTTATTTTTTCACATCCCTTTTTGAATATATAATGGAGCTTAACAATAAAAGAATAACAAAATCTAAATTATGTCTGCGCTGTAACTATACAGAACATAATTATTTTTTAAAAAGCTTATCAGAATTACTTATTTTATTTGAACATAATTTTATATTTTTCATAATCTTAAACATAATGTAGGAGTAAATACCAAAATCTATTTATTTGGAAGTCTGTAAATCTCTTGAATTAAAGATAAAACGCAAACAGAGAATGTTATCTTTGGAAATGTATGAGAGCTATCACTTCATATAAGATTTTGTGAATCCTATTCATGTGAATAAAGTGGTCAGAGGGAAATGTTTAGTCTTAAGGGCATATAGTAGAAGATTAAAAAATAGAAGACAATTGAGCAAGTGATCTGAATGGAAGATTGTTACATTATACTTTGGGATTACAGTTTTCCTTTAATTCATACCTGTGCTTGATGTACTTCTTGTTATGATGGTTTTGATTGTAAACACAGCTGTAAATTACCACAGTGCTTTATCTGTTTTAATACTAAGAGTCAGGAATTTTTGTGTAGTAACTAACGTTCCTTTTAATATTTTCATCATTGAATTGGCCAACTTATGTCTACTGTCATTCAGAATATGCTCCTTTTGATAATAGCAAACCTAATGATGGGGTCAGAAAATTCGTGTGGATGAGACAGAGAGAGAATGTATTTGCATGTCACTAATGATTAGTGATGTTGAACATCTTTTCATGTGCTTATTGGCCATTTATGTATATTTTATGGAGAAATGTCTGTTCAGGTCCTTTGCCCATTTGTTAATTAGGTTTGTTGAGTTGTAGGAGTTCTTTATATATTTTAGATCTCAATTCCTTATCAAATACATGATTTCATTAGTTGCCTTTCACACTGTCGATAGTGTCCTTTGCACAAAAAATTTTTAAATTTTCATCAAGTCTAATTTATCTGTTTTTTCTTTTGTTGCCTGTGTCTTTGGTATCATAACAAAGAAGCCATTGGCAAACCCAATTATTTCATTAAACTAGTAATGTAGACTGTTGCATTTCTTACTAACAAAATTTTACATATGTAGAGATTCTGTCGTTTTGGAAAGCAATAGCAGGTTTAGAGAAAAATGTCTTGGGTTGCCAAGATGAAAGACATATTTAGAAGGGATGATAGATATACTTATTAAAATGTGAGCAACAGGTGTCATTAACAACCCTATCAGGGTGAGAAAAATCCCTGAATGTCCAGCTGTTATGTTCAAAAAGACACTGAAAAATTCCAAGGGCTGCTAAGGGTTCATAGAGCATATCAAGGTTCACATTGAGAGTTAGAGAAGTTGGATACGGAAGTGATGACTCAGAAGCCAGCTGGCTTATTTACGTAACCATTTGGCAACTTTTAAGAAGGAAGGGAAGGTGCAGAAAAACTGAAGGCTGGCCAACAGGGGAAGAGAATAAATATCAGAGACCTAGAAGGCATTGTTCTACTATCTCTTTGGTTTTGAGAGTGATTATCTTTTAGCTTCCATAACAGTGAAGTTTTAGGAAGATGTAAAACCAGAAAAGGAAAACAAAAACCACTGTTGAAATGCATACTTGAACATGAGATTATAGAACTTTGTACAATTTATAGAAAAGATTAAAGCTATTTAAAGCTGGTTGCATACAAAAGGCACCCTTCACTGAATCTTTGTGTTTAGCTTAGTTTGACTTCTCCAGAAGCCTTAAGAAATAGTTTTTCCTGGGGCACCTGGTTGGCTTAGTTAAGTGTCTGCCTTCATCTCAGGGTCCTGGGATCAAGTCCTGCTCAGACTCCCTGCTCATCAGGAAGTTTGCTTCTCTCTCTCTTCCCATCCCTCTAGGTTGTGCTCGAGACTCTCTCACTCTAATAAATAAATAAATTAAAAAAAAAAAAAAGAAAGATTTCTTGGAGAATGGCCATCCTTAGAGGGTCTTTGGCTCTATAAGTAGATCTAATACGGTAGGAATCAGAATAACAAATTCTCAAAAATTTCAACTTTTGAACAAATAAGGACAGTGGTAGGAAGACCTGACTGTGGAAACATTGAGAAATACTTTTAACTAAAAGCTGTCCTTCTTGGGGTGCCTGGGTGGCTTAGTCATTAAGCGTCTGTCTTCAGCTCAGGTCATGATCCCAGGGTCCTGGGATTGAGCTCTACATTGGGCTTCCCGCTCAGCAGAAAGCCTGCTTCTCCCTCTTCCATCCACCTTGCTTGTATTCCCTTTTTCACTGTGTCTCTCTCTGTCAAATACATAAATAAAATCTTAAAAACAACAACCTGTCCTCCCTAATATAACTTGAATTATAACGGTGTGAACTAGTTTTTATTGTGTACTCATCAGATTATAGTATTTGAGGATAGTATCTTGGTGATAATGATATAGGCTAGAATTTTCAGAGCATTTCTCAAGTTTACTGTATTTTATTATTACAAAACACTATGTAAGATAGATATGATCATTCCCGTTTTTATCTTCGGAGGGTCGAGTGGAAAATACGAAATGACTTGCTTTAGGACCTTAGGTATTATTGGTAAAGGGACCAAGTCCATATCACTAGATCCTAACCTTTGGCACACTTCCTTCCTTTTTTATAATTCACCATAGTACTTTATTTCGGGCTTAGTTTAAATAGACTCTGCTTTCATAAATTCTTTTGGGAATACAGCCACCACTTAAACAACATTATTTTTATGAAATAGTAAAAACAGTCACCCGAAGCAACTTAAATTTGCAAACTTGGGGCTTTATAAAAATTCAGCCACACGATATTTAGGCTTCTGGTTCTTAAATGTAGAGCCACACATCTAAATCTGGAATTTAGGAATTTAGTGGAGGAGGAGATAGTCTTAACGGAGATTCAGCAGGACCTAGAGTAAAGATTCTCTCTAGTGTGATGAATGAATGGAATGGGGAGTCTTGCTAGGAATGTTTTAGATGAAAATTAGGAGAAGAAATCAGAAACTAAATAAAGATGGGAGTGATGGAGGGAGAAAAGTAGTAGAGATGTAGAAAGTATAGAAGGTGTGATGAACAGCAGATACAGACATTGGAAACACAGAGCCAGCAGTGCACAGATGATAAAATACCTTCGCTCCCAGGGAATTCGGTGAACCAGGCAATGAACTCTCCTTTATAGGCAGACCAGGGCTTTCAGTCCAGTAACCTGGAGGAGCTGGTGCTGATTGTTAGGCTGTGGAGGGAAAAGCTAAACAAGCAAGAGTATATAGTTAATATTGTGAGAAAGCAAGTAGCCTGTCAGATCTACATATGTTATGAAAGCCATTCTATCATAGGAGTCCGTCATTGTCTAGTTGAAAGGTGAAAACCATAGCATTTAAGTGTTGAACTAAGTGTAAAGAGTACAGAAAGAGTGGTAAATTTAGGCAGTGTTTTCCTGTTCCATATAATGTCATTGCTCAGAAATGATAGAAGTATCAGTGGTTCTCATCCAGGCTGCCATTAAAACCTTCTGATACCTGGGTCCCATTCTGCAGAGATTGGCATTTAATCGCTTGGGATGGGGCCCAAGGTAATTTCAATGTTGAGAAGAAAGTTGTGGAACTCACTCCCTAAATGATACTTCTTAGGTATTCTTTGCTAGGTATTCAGTGAAAGAAGTACTTTGAGACGACATACAAACTTAATGAATTTGGCCTTTTCTTAATTTAGGGAAGATGGCTTTGAGAAATCACTTCTATCTAGTGTCTGCAGGAAACTGTTAATAACTTCTTACTGGCGATACACTTCTGTATCACAGTCTATATTAAAACGGTTTTTACAGTATTACTAATGTATACTGATTTGGTGATAGAACCAAATTCTATCCCTACGGGTGTTGTATGATTGGGCCTTCTAATACAAGCAGAATAAGAGCACGTTGGTTGTCTGTGCTTTTGGTGTCAGTACAATCAACTCTTCCTGGATTTACAGCTGCAGTACATTGTTTTCAAATTTTAAATGGCAGGGTTTTCATTCTTCCATAAAACTAGTACAGTGTCTGAACCATAAATAAGTCCTCAAATCTTTGATAGATGAAAATAGCCTTAAATGAAATTTTCTAGAAGTGTCACTTCGTGGCTGTTTGCTTTAGTTGCTAAACAGGTGAGGTTTGTTCTGACTGGTACCTTTAACTTTGTTGTACAGTTTTGTTCAGTTTAGCAAAACTTTATTTTACAGGTACAAGCCTAACTGAAAAAGAGCCAAATACTCATTTGTTGCATCTTTAGAGAGCTGACTCTGAGGAGGTTTATTTTGAGGAAGTGTGTAGGAATCTTTTCTCAGTATTCCAGCTGTCCTTTATCATGAATTAAATGTTTTTTATTTTTTTTAAAGACTTTATTTATTTGAGGGAGAGAGACTGAGAGAGTGCGTGAGAGGAGAGAAGGTCGGAGGCAGAAGCAGACTCCCCATGGAGCTGGGAGCCGTATGCAGGACTTTATCCCAGGACTCTGGGATCATGACCTGAGCCGAAGGCAGTCGCTTAACCAACTGAGCCACCCAGGCACTCTTAAATGTTTTTTAAAGACTGTATTTATTTATTTTAGAGAGAGAGAGTGGGCCTGTCCATGAACAGTTGGGGGGTGGGGGCAAAGGGAGAGTGGAAGGGACAAGCAGACTCCCTGATGAGCATGAGGCACTGGAGGCTGGCTCTGTCCTGAGAGTCAGAGATCAAGACCATAGAGGAAGTTAGAAGTCCCATGAATTACATATTTAAGATTGGATTCCTAAGCTGAAAAAGCCCGTGGTCAGGATACTATGATGGGGATTTAGGTTGTTAAAAAATCAGTTCAGTACTATATTGAATATAGAATTTATTTCCTTTTCTTAGCAAATGATTTCATTTTCTGGTCTGAATATACTCTGAGCATAATCCACAGATAAGCTTTATATAGAGCTGTGGTGGGTAGGTGCAAAGAAAGACATTTTCTGGATAACTGATTTTATATGGTAAGGTATTTAAAGAAATGTAATATGAGATTAAGGTTCATTTTTCATGCTAATTATTTCAGTTTACAGAATATGTTGTGAAATCAGTTTATTTGTCAAAATTGTCTCATTCTAGAGTTATGTTTATCATGGTAATTATTTCTAGTATTGGGTTGATCAAAAGCCTGGCAGAACAGGTACAGCTGTTGAGATGGGTGGTGACTGATAGTACAGTACACTTCAGCTTGTGTAGAGTAATGCTCAATAAATATCTCTTTGTGAGGTAAAAAGAGTAAGAGTAATTGGATGGTCCGAATGCAGAATGAAACACATATTATGACTTAATGAGTAGTTGAATTGCCTAAAACATTCATTTAAAAATGTCCAAAAGCCACAATTAAGAACAGTGTTTGTGATAGATAACGTTTGAAATATAACCCTTTTAATTTTCTAACAGTCATGTCTCTGGAGTTGAAAAGAGATTCTATTCAGAAATTAATACTCTCTGCTGGAGTACTTCTGAAGAGGCCTAGAGTACAACCCAACAGTTGAACAGTGATAGAGTCCCAGCAGGATTTTCTTTATTGATTTAAATTTAAAAAGAGATTGATCCTATAGTCTTCCCATCTTTCCTGAGGCAGAGGGCTCCACCCCCACATCCAAAGTATAAACCATGGGAGAGAATTCTCAGTTGCTACGAGGTTTCTTTTTAAAAATATAGACCAGTGTCGGGGGAGGAGTCAAGATGGCGGGAAAGTATCAGGCTGAGACTACATCAGGTAGCAGGAGATCAGCTAGATAGCTTATCTAAACATTGCAAACACCTACAAATCCAACGGGAGATGGAAGAGAAGAAGAACAGCAATTCTAGAAACAGAAAATCAACCACTTTCTGAAAGGTAGGACTGGCGGGGAAGTGAATCCAAAATGACGGGAAGATAAACCGTGGGGGGAGGGGCCGGCTCCCGGCAAGCGGCGGAGCAACGGAGCACAAAATCAGGACTTTTAAAAGTCTGTTCCACTGAGGGACATTGCTCCAGAAGCTAAACCAGGGTGAGGCCTACGCGGGGTCAGTGTGGCCCCAGGTCCTGCAGGGTCACAGAAGGATCAGGGGTGTCGGAATGTCACAGAGCTCGCAGGTATTAGAACGGGGAAGCCGGCTACAGAGACAGAGCTGAGGACTAAGCTCTCAGCTCGGGGTTACCTTGAACCGGTTGCAGGCTGGGTGAGCTCAGAGTGCGGCCGGAGGCCGGGGATACAGGAGTGATTGGGTGCTGTCCTCTGGAGATGCACTGAGGAGTGGGGCCCTGGACTCTCGGCTCCTCTGGGCCGGAGACTGGGAGGCCGCCATTTTCATTCCCGTCCTCCGAACTCTACGGAAAGCGTTCAGGGAGCAAAAGTTCCTGAAAGCGAACCTGAGCAGATTACTTAGTCCAGCCCCGGTAAGGGCGGTGCATTCCGCCTGGGGCAAAGACACTTGAGAGTCACTACAACAGGTCCCTCCCCCAGAAGATCAACAAAAAATCCAGCCAGGACGAAGTTCACCTACCAAGGAAAGCAGGTTCAATACAAAGGACAGCAGAGGAATTCTAGAGGAGGAGAAAGCAAAGCACGGAACTCATGGCTTTTAAATTAAATTAAATTAACCACAAGACTAAAGAATCATGGGGAGCCATGATTCTTTAGTCTTGTGGTTAATTTAATTTTTTTTTTCAATTTTTTTTCTTCTTCTGCTAAATTTTTTAGAACTTTTACCCTTTTCTTTTTTAACGTTTTTAAACTAGTTTATCTAATATATATATATATAGTTTTTCTTTTTTATATTTTTTCTTTGTTTTCTTTTTTTAATTTTTCTTTTTTATTCTGAACCTCTTTTTATCCCCTTTCTCCCCCCCCCACGATTTGGGGTCTCTTCTGATTTGGTTAAAGCGCATTTTTCTGGGGTCTTCGCCACCCTTTTAGTATTTTACTTGCTCCTTCATATACTCTTATCTGGACAAAATGACAAGGCGGAAAACAAAAAAAAGAACAAGAGGCAGTACCGAAGGCTAAGGACCTAATCAATACAAACATTGGTAATATGTCAGATCTAGAGTTCAGAATGACGATTTTGAAGGTGTTCTAGCCAGGCTCGAAAAAGGCATGGAAGATATTAGAGAAACCCTCTCTGGAGATATAAAAGCCCTTATTGGAGAAATAAAAGAACTAAAATCTAACCAAGTTGAAATGAAAAAAGCTATTAATGACGTGCAATCCAAAATGGAGGCTCTCACTGCTAGGATAAATGAGGCAGAAGAAAGAATTAGTGATATAGAAGACCAAATGACATAGAATAAAGAAGCTGAGCAAAAGAGGGACAAACAGCTACTGGACCACAAGGGGAGAATTCGAGAGATAAGTGACACCATAAGATGAAACAACATTAGAATAATTGGGATTCCAGAAGATGAAGAAAGAGAGAGGGGAGCAGAAGGTATATTGGAGAGAATTTCCCTAATATGGCAGAGGGAACAAGCATCAAAATCCAGGAGGTGCAGGGAACCCCCCTCAAAATCAACAAGAATAGGTCCACACCCCATCACCTAATAGTAAAATTTACAAGTCTTAGTGACAAAGAGAAAATCCTGAAAGCAGCCCGGGAAAAGAAGTCTGTAACATACAATGGTAAAAATATTAGATTGGCAGCAGACTTATCCACAGAGACCTGGCAGGCCAGAAAGAGCTGGCATGATATATTCAGAGCACTAAACGAGAAAAACATGCAGCCAAGAATACTCTATCCAGCTAGGCTATCATTGAAAATAGAAGGAGAGATCAAAAGCTTTCAGGACAAACAAAAACTGAAAGAAATTGCAAACACCAAACCAGCTCTACAGGAAATAGGACAGGGGTCCTCTAAGCAAAGAGAGAGCCTAAAAGTAGTAGATCAGAAAGGTACAGAGACAATATACAGTAACAGTCGACTTACAGGCAATACAGTGTCACTAAATTCATATCTCTCAATAGTTACCCTGAATGTTAATGGACTAAATGCCCCAATCAAAAGACACAGGGTATCAGAATGGATAAAAAAAACAAAACCCATCTATATGTTGCCTACAAGAAACTCATTTTAGATGCGAAGACACCTCCAGATTTAAAGTGAGGGGGTGGAAAACAATTTACCATGCTAATGGGCATCAGAAGAAAGCTGGGGTGGCAATCCTTATGTCAGATCAATTAGATTTTAAGCCAAAGACTATAATAAGAGATGAGGAAGGACACTATATCCTACTCAAAGGGTCTGTCCAACAAGAAGATCTAACAATTTTAAATATCTATGCCCCTAACGTGGGAGCAGCCAACTATATCAACCAATTAATAACAAAATCAAAGAAACACATCAGTAATAATACAATAATAGTAGGGGACTTTACCACTCCCCTCACTGAAATGGACAGATCATCCAAGCAAAAGATCAACAAGGAAATAAAGGCCTTAAATGACACACTGGACCAGATGGACATCACTGATATATTCAGAACATTTCATCCCAAAGCAACAGAATACACATTCTTCTCTAGTGCACATGGAACATTCTCCAGAATAGATCACATCCTGGGTCCTAAATCAGGTCTCAACCGGTATCAAAAGATTGGGATCATTCCCTGCATATTTTCAGACCACAATGCTCTGAAGCTAGAACTCAATCACAAGAGGAAATTTGGAAAGAACCCAAATACATGGAGACTAAACAACATCCTTCTAAAGAATGAATGGGTCAACCAGGAAATTAAAGAAGAATTGAAAAAGTTCATGGGAACAAATAATAATGAAAACACAACGGTTCAAAATCTGTGGGACACAGCAAAAGCAGTCCTGAGAGGAAAATATATAGCGGTACAATATATAGCTTTCTCAAGAAACAAGAAAGGTCTCAAGTACACAACCTAACCCTACACGTAAAGGAGCTGGAGAAAGAACAAAGAAACCCTAAACCCAGCAGGAGAAGAGAAATCATAAAGATCAGAGCAGAAATCAATGAAATAGAAACCAAAAAAACAATAGAACAAATTAACAAAACTAGGAGCTGGTTCTTTGAAAGAATAAGATTGATAAACCCCTGGCCAGACTTATCAAAAAGAAAAGAGAAAGGACCCAAATAAATAAAATCATGAATGAAAGAGGAGAGATCACAACGAACACCAAAGAAATACAGACAATTATAAGAACATACTATGAGCAACTCTATGCCAACAAATTTGACAATCTGGAAGAAATGGATGCATTCCTAGAGACATATAAACTACCACAGCTAAACCAGGAAGAAATAGAAAACCTGAACAGGCCCATAACCAGTAAGGAGATTGAAACAGTCATCAGAAATCTCCAAACAAACAAAAGCCCAGGGCCAGACGGCTTCCCAGGGGAATTCTACCAAACATTTAAAGAAGAACTAATTCCTATTCTCCTGAAACTGTTCCAAAAAATAGAAATGGAAGGAAAACTTCCAAACTCATTTTATGAGGCAAGCATCACCTTGATCCCAAAACCAGACAAGGATCCCACCAAAAAAGAGAACTACAGACCAATATCCTTGATGAACACAGATGCAAAAATTCTCACCAAGATACTAGCCAATAGGATTCAACAGTACATTAAAAGGATTATTCACCACGACCAAGTGGGATTTATTCCAGGGCTGCAGGGTTGGTTCGACATCTGCAAATCAATCAATGTGATACAACACATTAATAAAAGAAAGAACAAGAACCATATGATACTCTCAATAGATGCTGAAAAAGCATTTGACAAAGTACAGCATCCCTTCCTGATCCAAACTCTTCCAAGTGTAGGGATAGAGGGCACATACCTCAGTATTATCAAAGCCATCTATGGAAAACCCACCACAAATATCATTCTCAATGGAGAAAACCTAAAAGCTTTTCCGTTAAGGTCAGGAACACGGCAGGGATGTCCATTATCACCACTGCTATTCAACATAGTACTAGAAGTCCTAACCTCAGCAATCAGACAACAAAAAGAAATTAAAGGCATCCAAATTGGTAAAGAAGAAGTCAAACTATCACTCTTCGCAGATGATATGATACTATATGTGGAAAACCCCAAAGACTCCACTCCAAAACTGCTAGAACTTGTACAGGAATTCTGGGAAGTGTCAGGATATAAAATCAGTGCATAGAAATCAGTTGCATTTCTGTACACCAACAACAGGACAGAAGAAAGAGAAATTAAGATGTCAATCCCATTTAGAATTGCACCCAAAACGATAAGATACCTAGGAATAAACCTAAACAAAGAGGCTAAGAATCTATATGCAGAAAACTATAAAGTACTCATGAAAGAAATTGAGGAAGACACAAAGAAATGGCAAAATGTTCCATGCGCCTGGATTGGAAGAATAAATATTGTGAAAATGTCTATGCAACACCCAAAGAACAAATAATCCAATCAAGAAATGGGCAGAGGACATGAACAGACATTTCTGCAAAGAAGACATCCAGATGGCCAACAGACACATGAAAAAGTGCTCCACGTCACTCGGCATCAGGGAAATACAAATCAAAACCACAATGAGATATCACCTCACACCAGTCAGAATGGCTAAAATTAACAAGTCAGGAAATGACAGATGCTGGCGAGGATGCAGAGAAAGGGGAACCCTCCTACACTGTTGGTGGGAATGCAAGTTGGTGCAACCACTCTGGAAAACAGCCTGGAGGTTCCTCAAAATGTTGAAAATGGAACTACCCTATGACCCAGCAATTGCACTACTGGGTATTTACCCTAAAGATACAAACATAGTGATCTGAAGGGTCATGTGCACCCGAATATTTATAGCAGGAATGTCTACAATAGCCAAACTATGGAAAGAACCTAGATGTCCATCAACAGATGAATGGATAAAGAAGAGGTGGTATATATACACAATGGAATACTATGCAGCCATCAAAAGAAATGAAATCTTGCCATTTGCGACAACGTGGTTGGAACTAGAGGGTATCATGCTTAGTGAAATAAGTCAATTGGAGAAAGACAACTATTATATGATCTCCCTGATATGAGGACGTGGCAGTGCAGCATGGGGGTTAGGGGGATAGGAGAAGAATAAATGAAACAAGATGGGATTGGGAGGGAGACAAACCATAAATGCCTCTTAATCTCACAAAACAAACTGGGGGTTGCTGGGGGGAGGTGGGGTTGGGAGAGGGGGAGGGGGTTATGGACATTGGGGAGGGTATGTGCTATCATGAGTGCTGTGAAGTGTGTAAACCTGGTGATTCACAGACCTGTACCCCTGGGGATAAAAATACATTATATGTTTATAAAATTTTATCACACATATTTAGTAAAATTTTTAGTTAATGTTTTTATTCTTCTCCCCAATGTAAAATAAAGTAAAATAAACTAAACTTTTTTTATCTTAAAAAAAAATGAGAGAGAAAAAATAAAAATATAGACCAGGGTCACTTAGGTGGCTTAGGCTATTTTTCCAACAGTATTTGTTTACTTTGTGCCTCTGTGTCCCATTTTGGTAATTCTTACAAGATTTCAAACTTTTTCATTAATTAATTAGCTAATTTGTTTTTTAAAAAGATTTTATTTATTTATTTGACAGACCGAGATCACAAGTAGGCAGAGAGCTAGGTAGAGAGACAGGAGGAAGCAGGCTCCCCACCGAGCAGAGAGCCCCATGTGGGGCTCGATCCCAGGACCCTGAAGTCATGACCTGAGCCGAAGGCAGAGGCTTAACCCAGTGAGCCACCCAGGTGCCCCTATAATATACCTATTTTAATTTATTAGATCAGCCATGTTATTGGGAATGAGTGATTCTGTAGGTGAACTAGTTATAAGACAAATATGAAAATCTGTCTGGAGAGATTTTACTGGATTTTTAGAAGAATTAAAAATAATAATAAATTAAATTTTTGCAGGAAAATGCCTGTGCTGTATTCCCAGTGTTTTGGTAGAAGACAGTGTTAGAAGTGATCTAAATAAGATACAGGATCCCATATAGATTTATTGCAGTAAATAGGATTTGTGTGGTTTAATTTTCCTTTATACCTTTTAAAAGCTCTTAGTGACTCTATGTCCTTCCTAATTACTAGTGTTTATTACTAAGTTTATTATAAGCTTATTATTATTAAGATGACCTGGTTGAAAAAGTAGCCACATTTTCTTAGAAGGCCCACATTTCTTCCCACAAATAATTTGGATGCCAGGTATTTGTATAGTGTATACTGTGTGCAAAGCACAAATGGCTGTTTTTGGAAAAGGCTATCTCAGCAAAGTTAAAAGCAAGATAGTTATTTTCCTTATAAACTTCCAGCTCGGGGGGTGGTGCGCCTGGGTGGCTCAGTAGGTTAAGCCTCGGCCTTCGGCTCAGGTCATGGTCTCTGTCCTGGGATGGAGCCCTGCATCGGTCTCTCTGCTCAGTGGGCAGCCTGCTTCCCTGCCTCTCTCCGCCTGCCTCTCTGCCTACTTGTGATCTCTGTCAAAAAAATAAATAAAAATCTTTAAAAAACAAACCAAGGCTTCCAACTTGCTATTTACGCCAATTATCTCTGAGAAGATTAAGTATTCCAAAGTTTATGTGACTGTTGTCTAAATTCCAGATTATTTCTAGAACCAGGAAACTTGCCTTCTGCTATTTATATGATTATCTCCTTATACTTTTATTCCATAGCCTTTAAAGTGCTTGTGGAATCTCTGCTACTGGACTTTCTGGAAAGGTCCAGTTATCAGGTTTCTGACTTAGCCTCCTTTCCTCCCATTCTCTCACCCTCCCACTGTTTCCTCACTCTGGAAATTTAGGTAACTTATTTTCCTAGAAGTCCTTTGAGGTGGTTGTTACTAGCTCTCTTACATTCTTTGTATCTTTGGAGGCTAAGCCCTCCTGTGCTTCTGTATCTCTCTCCCCTCCTTCCTCCCCATTGGGAACCATTATCTTGACTTGAAGTTAATCAGTATTTTGTTTCTTCACTTGCCATTGGTTTCCTTATACTTCCATTGATGTCAGCAGATTGAAGTTCATGTTCTGAATTAGGCATTATATATGTGACCTTGGGCAAGTTACTTTTTGTCCTCCGAACCTGTTTTCTTTTTCTTTTTTAAAAGATTTTATTTATTTATTTGACAGAGAGAGCACAAGCAGGGGCAGCAGCAGACAGAGCGAGGGAGAAGCAGGCTTCCTGCTGAGCAGAGAGCTGATGTGGGGCTTGGTCCCAGGAGTCTGGGATCATGACCTGAGCCAAAGACAGATGTTTGATGTTTAACCCACTGAGCGAGCCAGGCACCCCTTTTCTTATTTTTTTGAAGTCAACTCTGCCCACAGTGTGGGGCCAGGACTCCCGCCCTGTTACAGAGAGGCGCCTGCTTTACCTACTGCGCCAGCTGGGTGCCTCTGTTTTCTCATTTTTAAAATGGTTTACTGTCTCAGTTGGTAAAGCAGCTGGCTCTTTAGTTTTTTAATTTGATTTAATTTAATTTTTTTTTAAGCATCTGACTCTTAATCTCAGGGTCATGAATTTAAACCCCATGTTGGGCATGGAGCCTACTTAAAAAAAAAAAATGATTTACTTCATAGAGGTTGTGTATAATTAAATTAGATACGTGACTAGTAGTAAACAGAGTCTCAATAAAGGGAGTTTAGGTCCCAACTTTCAGAAGCTACATCTTTGTGTTTTAATGATCTGTTTCCTATTGTAAGTATGTTTGTTTCCGGTTGTTTTCTGATATTTGATCTTGTGTCCTGGGTGATCTCATCCACTCTTGCTGCAAGGACTGTTTGTTGGTTTTATGCTGCTGATTCCCAGATCCCTCTGTGAAGATGACTGTGCTCTGCACATGTGTAATTGCTCTCTATGTATCTGTACTTGAGGGTTTCTTCCATCAGTTAGAACTCAACATAATACAATTGAATTTATCACTTTTTTATCCAAAGCAGAGAAAACAGCTAATGAAAAGAAAGGCATTCCATGAAAAGAACCTTGATATGTTTGAGGGAAATAAGGATAGACAATGTGGCTGAAGAGTAATGGGGTATGAGATGAGGTCCAAGAGGTGGCCCGGGGCCCAGTCATTTTTTATTTTAAGTAATCTTACGTTCCCGTCCTCAAACCTTGGGAGTATCTCCCTCCTTACCTGTACATAGTTGTGAAAAAGTCCTGCTGTTTCAGTGTGCTAATTATCTCTCAAATCTGCCTCCTTTGTCTAGATTCATTTTGATAGACTGGATTCTTTTTCTTTTCTTTTTTTTTTTTTTACGATTTTATTTATTTGAGATAGAGAACTTAGAGAGAGCATGAGGTGGGTGGCAAAGGGAGATAGAGGAGCTGACTCCCTGCTGAGCCTAGGATCCCCCCCCCCCTCCCCGCAACATGGGACTCTGTCACAGGACCCTGGGATCATGACCTGAGCAGAAGGCAGACGCTTAACTGAGCCACCCAGGTGTTCTGTGGTAGACCAGATTCTTAATCATTGTGTACATAGACTATGACTGTTGGAGTAACTCCCTGACTTGTATCCATGACACGATCTCTTTTCCAGGACTAGTTACTGTTGTAATAGTTCTTTATATTTAACAAATCCAGTGATATTGCTGCCTTGTTTAACATTTCCTGGGGTTCCTTGCAAGGTAAAGCCCTTACTTATTTTTATATATCTTTTTTGTCTGGTTCCAACCTTATTGTGTGGCCTCGCTCCTCACCTGCCACTCTGGTCTGCCGTTACTGACCTGCTTCAGGGCTTAGCAGATAAGCCCTGCTTTTCCAGTCTTCATGCTGCTGTTACACTTGTTGTTATGCCTGCATATGGTATCCCTCTCCTCATGTGGCTGACTCCCCTTACCTATCCATCCACGGTCGAACTGTTACCTGTGGATGCTCTCTGGAAGTCTTCTCTGAGGAAGAAAGAATTAATCCATTTCTGCTTTGCTTCTTGACATGGTTTTCACACTCCTTGTAACATTATCTGTTTCCCTTACAGTTGAGTTAGGTAAGTTGTAAATCCCTTGAATATAGATTCAACTTCAGGATTCCAGTTGATGCTGAATAAAAAAGTCGATGAATTGCTACATTTAAAGTAATGTATGTTTTGAGGGTTTATTTCATTCCAATTTGAGTGAAAAGCTTTTGTGTGTCTAATGTTTTCCATTGATGTTACTACTAATTAGGATCCTCAGAGGAAAGGAAATTTAAAGCAGTTTTGCTTTGTGGCATCGTTATTTATGGTAGGAGACAAAAACATAGACCACTTCATTCAAGGATGCTTCCAAAAGAAAACCTAGGGTATGTATTGGCAAGTCCAAAATAAGCATACTGTTTGGACAGTGCAGTGATAACTACTTTCACTTCCAGGTCTACTGGAAAGACATGTTTTTCTCCAAAATAGACCTGACCTAATTGAATTGAAGCTTGCTTGCCTAATTAGCCTCCTGTTTTTGCTTGTCTTTGTTTTTGTATTGTCAGGAGCACTTGGCATATTGGTTGGGGTGGAGGTAGAACCATGTGATTCCTAAAATGAGCTTTATCATAAGCTGGTTGGGAAAGCTTTCAGGGAACTGTAACTTATTAGTGGGAATGGGAGAAGATGCCAAGGGTTGTGGTAAGACAGAAATTTCCACTGAGTTACTGGGAGCAGGAAGGCTATTGGTGGGTGACTCAGCTGTTTTCTAAACCTGTCTCATGTGATTGAGTGTGCGTGATGTCTGTTTATTCTTGGCAGAGTAAGTACTAGGGGAGTCACATTACACAGCAGGCATAATGTTTATTTAACCAGCTCTGTGATAATCTAAAAATAACTTGTAGGGGATTTTTGTTTTCTCATTGCATTTAGCATCATAAGATAGAAAAATCATAATGGAGACCCACTGGTGAGGGTTTTTCCTTATAGATAACTTTGAACAAATAGTTTGCCAATACTTTTTCAATTCTTTCAATGTAGAGATGAATGTCTTGGTATAAAGGATACATAAAAGGTTAGGAAAATAAGAAAGTCTTCTAATTATACAGAAAATAATTCTGTATAATTACAGTTTAGCTTGTATCCTGGACAGACAGACATTTTGGGTGCTTCAGGTGTTTATGTGCTTAAGTTTTACATAGGAACTTTGTTTCCTTTTTGTCAGGTTGTAGGGAATGTCTTTTTGAAATGGAAATGTTAGTGTGGTGTATATATTTGCTGGATTTTATGTTGATAATAAATTCTGATAATATTTTTACCTTGATGTTCTTGTTTTACTAACCCTGTACTCAAGATTTGCGCCATCATGTACTGTAATTGGGCCTTCCAGTGTGTCAAAATGTTGTTGTTATTACCCTGTTTGCCTATTTATATGCGTTGGCTCTGGAAGAGAAAGCACTTGGAGGTCTCAGTGTATTTAATAATCGGAATCTCTTCATTCACTCTTCAGTCTCCTCGTCAGGGAAGCAGTGAGTCACTATGACTTATTCTTTTTGACATGTGAGTGTTCTTGCTCTTGGAGGTACAGTTTATCCAGCATATGTACTTGTGTGTCTGAGATTATTTCCAAAGGGAAAGGGAAACTGGATTCATTAAGAAGAAATAAATGCCAGCATTCTTTTAACAATAATGTTTAACTGAGTGGGAATATTTGATAAGTCTATTAGCCTATAAAATTACATTACTTTTGATGATTGATGCTCTATATAAGGTGGGAAATACATACTTTTTCATGTCGATGAAAAAATGACTTTTGCATTAAACAGTTATTACACTGTATTTGCTTCATTCTGTGTTTCAAAAAATGTTAAGCAAACATGGGAAGATTGAAGTTTTTATTTTCAATATTAGACCGTTAGGATATTTCTAGGATTTCTATTTTGGCATCTTTTTACATGTGCTGTCACTAAGAATTTAATATACCTGGAATGGTATATTAGAATATAGACCTTCTGGGGTGCCTGGGTGACTTAGTGGGTTAAAGCCTCTGCTTTCGGCTCAGGTCATGATCCCGGGGTCCTGAAGTTAAGCTCCGCATTGGGCTCTCTGCTCAACATGGAACTTGCTTCCACCTCTCTATCTGTCTGCCTGCCTCTCTGCCTACTTGTGATCTCTGCCTATCAAATAAATCTTTAAAAAAGAAAAAAAAAAAAAGAATACAGACCTTCTAGGGGTGGCTGGGTGGCTCAGCGAGTTAAGCATCTGCCTTCGGCTCAGGTCATGGGGTCCCAGAGTCCACGGATGGAGCCCTACATTGGGCTCCATGCTCATCACTTCTCAGACTTTTGGCTAAGATCAAGTGTGGGCTCCATGCTCAACAGGGAGCCTGCTTCTCCCTTTCTTTCTGTACCTCACTTGTTCTCCTTCTCTCACTCTATTTCAAATAAAGACATAAAATCTTAAAAAAAAAAAAAGAGTATGAACCTTTCAATTTACTGCATATAAATGGACCCTGACTTGAACACCATTTGAAGATAATTCCAGCAATTTCACTGACTATGGGTGTGTGATCCCATACCTGCCCTCATCTTGATAGGTACATAACAAGCTGGTCATTTCTCAGTGTTAACATTATCTGGGCTTGAAACCCAAGGACCAGCCCTGATGCTTGGGCATGATGCCAGGAGCAAATAAGAAAATGATTTCAAGTGGACTCAGCTGTTCCACAGGAGATAAATTCAGATTTAGCAAAAGAGAAAGTAGTTCTCCAGTTCCTGTCACATTGGCAGTTGCAACAGATATTCCACTGAACCCTGAATGACACACAGACACAGTGTTCTCCTCAGCAGTGGAGGATTATTTCTGTTTCCTCTAGTCACTTGTGTTTCTTGATGTCCAGGGAAGGGGGGCTGTTTTTGTTTTCTGATAATACCTCACACTTTGTGAGACAGGAAAATAGGTATTTTGGTTGGGTCTGATTCTCCTTGTTACTCTTTTTTGGAAATAAAAGATAAGAATGTGTTTTTTCCCTTCATTGAAATAGAGGGAAAGGCATTGGTTTTGTACGGACTGCTAAATGATTTTCGGATCTGTTAGATGGTTTTGTGTAGCTAGCTATTATTGATGAGTTTCAAGTTGAGTACAGTGCTTTATCAAGTCATCAGTAGTTTAGGCAGGTCTGCTTTACCAAGTACTGCTTAAAATGCAAGAAGGTATAAGCAAGTATATGTAAGTATATGTGTACAAATATTTATGATTTTGACAACTAATTGACGAGTTTGAATAAATTTTATTGAAACAAAGTTCTTTGTGATCAGACTTTCAGCTAGCATAATGTTGATACTTTAACAAAGGTTGATACTTAAAAAATATATTGATAAATAAAACTTTAATTTGTGAGATAAACATAAAATTTATGATCTTAACTATATTTAATTGTATATTTCAGTGGTATTAAGTAAGTACAGTGATGTTTTCTCCCATCTCTCTCCAGAACCCTTATAATCTTATAAAACTGAAATTATGTATCCATTGAATAACTCCCCATTTGCTCCTTCCCAGCTGGATCTGTCAACAGTTACTCCATTTTCTGTATCTAGGTTTAATTAGTTTAGCTATTTCATAAGTGGAATCATGCAGAATTTTGTCTTTTTGTAACTGGCTTGTTTCACTTAGCATAATGAATGCCTTTAAGGTTCATTCATGTCACATGTGTCAGGATTTTCTTATCTTTCGTGACTGTATAATATTCCTTTGTATGTATATACCACATTTTGTTTATTCATTCACATGTTGGTGGACACATTTGCTTCCACGTTTTGGCTATTATGATAAGGCTACTGTGAACCTAAGTATAAAAAGATTCCTTTGAGAACCTTGCTTTCAAGTCTTTTGAGTATATTTATCCAGAAAAGTAGAATTCCCGGACTATAAGGTAATTCTGTTTTTCATTTTTTGACAAACTGTCATATTTTTCATAGTGGCTACACCATTTTACATTACTACTGCAAAGTGCACAAGGGCTCCAGTGTTCTGTACATCCTCATCAACAGGTGCTATTTTCTGTGTTTTCTTTCTTTCTTTTTTTCTTTCCAGTAGTTATCCTAATGGGCTTGATTTGTTATATCATTGTAGTTTTGATTTGCATTTCCCCAGCGGTTAGTGATGTTGAACATCTTTTCATGTGATCATTGGCTGTTTGTGTACCTTCTTTGGAGGAATGTCTATTCAAATGTGTTTCCTATTTTTCAGTATGGCTGCTTGGGTTTTTTTGCTGTTGAATTGTAGGATTTCTTTATATATTCTGTATCTTAACCCCTTATTAGATACATGGTTTACAAATAATTTCTCCAGTTTTGTGGGTTGTTTTTTTCACTTGGTTGATTGTGTCCTTTGGTTCTCAGAAGTTTTGTTTTGTTTTGTTTTCAAATTGGAGTATAGTTGACATGCAGTGTTTGATGATTCTATACATAATGCAGTGCTCCCCAAAAGTGTAGTTACCATCTGTCGCCATACAAAGTGGATACACACCATGGGAGTCCAATGTGGGACTCAATCCCAGGATGCTATCACGACCTGAGCCAAAGGCAGACAGTTAACCATATGAGCCACCCAGGCACCCCCTGCTCAGTATATTTTCTTATAAGATTTTTTATAATTTTAGTTCTTTGGTTTTGATCTTTGATTCATTTCAAATTCATTTTTATATATAGTGTAAGATATATTCATTCTTTTGCATGTGGTTTTCCAGTTTTGTTTTGTTTTTTTTTTTTTTTTTTAGAATTTTTATTTATTTATTTGATAGAGAGATTACAAGTAGGCAGAGGCAGGCAGAGAGAGAGAGGAGGAAGCAGGGTTCCCCCTGAGCAGGGAGCCTGATGCAGGGCTCGATCCCAGGACCCTGAGATCATGACCTGGGCCTAAGGGCAGGCGCTTATCTATTTGAGCCACCCAGGCGCCCTATCCGGTTTTTTTTTTTTTAACATTTTATTTATGTATGTGACAGAGAGACAGCAAGAGAGGGAATGCAAGCAGGGGCAGTGGGAGAGGGAGAAGCAGGCTTCCCACTGAGTAGGGAGCCTGATGTGGGGCTTGATCCCAGGGCTCTCGGATCATGACTTGAGCTGAAGGCAGACACTCAATGACTGAGCCACCTAGGCACCCCATCCAGGTTTTTTGTTTTTGTTTTTGTTTTTTTAAAGTCATTTGTTGAAAGACTGTCGTTTTCCTTCCCCATTGAATAGTCTTGGCACCCTTGTTAAAAATCATTTGATAGTACATATGAGGGTTTATTTCTGGACTGTCCTCTTTCATTTGTTCTGTATGTCTGTCGTTATGCAGGTACCATAGTGTTTTGATTTCTATAGACTTGTAACAAGTTTTGAAATCAGGAAGTATGAGACTTCCAACTTTGTTCTTTTTTCCAAGATTGTTTTAGCTATTTAGGGTCCCTTGAGATTGCTTATGTATTTTAGGGTGGGTTTTTCTATAACTGCAAAAATGTGTTATTGGATATTCATAGGGATTGCATTAAATCTGTAAAATTCTTTGGATAATAGTGACTTCTTTAAACTATGAAGTCTTTTAGTCCATGAATGTGGAATCTCTTTCTGTTTGTATTTTCTTTCATTTCATTCATTAGTGTTTTGTAGTTTTCACTTTACAAGTCTTTAATGTCCTTGGTTATGTATTTTGTTATTTTTGTTGTTATTGTGAATGAACTTGTTTTCTTAACTTCCTCTTCAGTAAAGTACAGAAACACAACTGATTTTAGTGTGTTCACTATGCTGCAACTTTGGTCAACTTCTTAGTAGTTCTGTTTTGTGGAGTCTTTTGGGTTTTCTAGATCATGTTGTCTGTGAAGAGAGATAATTTTGCTTATTCTTTTCTAATTTGGATGCCTTGTATTTCTTTCCCTTGTTTGATTACTCTGGCTAGAATATCCAGTACTATGTTGAATATTTGTGTTGAAAGTGGGCATCTTTGTCTTACTCTATTTTTTTTTTCTTTGTCTTATTCTTGATCTTAGAGGAAAAGCTTTGGTCTTTCACCATTGAGTATGATGCCTGATGTGGGCTTTTATGTATGGCCTTTATTATATTGAGGTAGTTTCCTTCTATTTCTTGTTTGTTGAGTGTTTTTATCATGAAAGTATGTTGATGTTTGTCAAGTGCTTTACATGCATCTGTTGAAATGATCATGTGCTTCCCCCCACCCTTCTTTCTGTTAGGTGGTGCATTATATTGATTGGGTTTTGTTAGAATCCTAGCATTCTAGGTCTAAATCCCAGTTGGTCATGTGCTGTTGAAGTCTGTTTGCTAATACTCTGTTGAGGATTTTTGCATTGTATTCATTGGGGTTATTGGTCTGTACTTTTTATTTTTTATATATCTCTTCTTAATTATTCTCCACGCCCAGCTGACTGAGAAACCTAGGGGCCTCCCAAATCCATCTTTTGAAAGAATTAAATCCATTTATATTTAAAGTAATTGGCACTTAAGGATTCACTGTTGCCATTTTGTTATTTTCTTTTGTTTTTGTTTTTAAGGTTCTATTTTTTTTTTAAAGATTTTATTTATTTATTTGACAGAGAGAGATCACAAGCAGATAGAGAGGCAGGCAGAGAGAGAGAGGGAAGCAGGCTCCCCGCTGAGCAGAGAAGGTTCTATTTTTAAGTAATCTCTACACCCAACATGGAACTTGAACCCTGAGATCAAGAGTTGCATCCTCCACTGACTGAGCTAGGCAGGCATCCCATTTTGTTATTTACTTTATGACTTAAAACTCTCTCTTTTTTTAAAAATCATTTTCCCCCTCACTGTCTTCCTTTGTACTCAGTTGACTTTATGTAGTGGCATGTTTTGAATCACTTCTCATTTCCTTCTTGTGTATATTCTATGTATGTTTTCTTTCTGATTACCATGAGGATTACATGTAACATCTTAAGGTTACAGCCATCTGTTTTAAACTGGTAACAGTTTAATTTACAAAAAACTTAAAAATACTCTACTTCTTTTCACCTTTGCCTCCTCCCTTTTTTATGTTACTGGTGTCATAGATTATGTCTTTCTCTATTGTATATACAGAAGATGTATCTCATGTAGATTATTAGTTTCATGCTTTTGTTCTTTAAATCCCATAAAATAATTAAACAGTTATGAGCCAGAAGTACACGAATACAGGTTTTTATATTTGCCCATGAATTTAACTTCACTGGAGAACTTTGTATTTTTCTGTGGCTTCCAATTACTGCCTAGTATTTTTTTTTTGTTCCCACTTTCAGGATTCCCTTTAACATTTCTTGTAGGACAAGTCTTGTGGTAATAAACTCTTATGTTTATCTGGAATTTTCGCCCTTATTTTTGAAGGACATTTTTGAGGAACATAGAATTCTTATCTGACAGGTTTTTTCCTTTCAGTTGTTTGATTATAATGTTTCTCACTTGGAGTTTCTTGAGCCTCCTGTATTTGTGTGTCCTTGTCTTTCTTTGAATTCAGGGTGTTTTCAGCCATTATTTTTTCAAATTAGGTTTCTGTACCTTTCTTTTCTATTTTCTCCCATAATGCATATATAGATTTTTTTTTTAAAAGATTTTATTTATTTGACAGGCAGAGATCACAAGTAACCAGAGAAGCAGGCAGAGAGAGAGGAGGAAGCAGACTCCCTGCCAAGCAGAGAGCCTGATGCGGGGCTCAATCCCAGGACCCTGGGATCATGACCTGAGCCGAAGGCAGAGGCTTAATTAACCCACTGAGCCACCCAGGCGCCTCTAGATTTTTTTTAACTATTTTTTTAAAGACTTTTTTATTTATTTACTTAGAGATCACAAATAGGCAGAGAGGCAGGCAGAGAGAAAGGAGGGGAAGCAGGCTCCCCGCCCAGCAGGGAGCCCGACATGGGGCTCGATCCCAGGACCCTGGAATCATGACCTGAGCCGAAGGCAGAGACTTTAACCCACTGAGCCACCCAGGCGCCCGATTTTTTTCAATGAGGTCCTTGTATTCTTTTTTTTTTTTTTAAAGATTTTATTTATTTATTTATTTATTTATTTGACAGAGAGAGAGAGAGAGATCAAGATCGAGATCACAAGTAAGCAAGTAGGCAGAATAGCAGGCGGGGGGGGGGGGGGGGAATGCAGGCTTCCCACCAAGCAGAGAACCCAATGTGGGGTCTGATCTCAGGACCCCGAGATCACGACCCGAGCGGAAGGCAGAGGCTTAGTGAGTCACTCAGGCGCCCCCTAGTCCCTTATATTCTTCAGGCTCTGTTCACTTTTTGCCTCCTACTCCTACGCCTCACCTTTCTTTTCCTCTCTCTCCACACTTTTTCACACTTGGTAATTTCAAGGGTCCTCTGTTCCAAGTCACTGATTCTTTCTTCAGTTTATTTAAGTGTGCTTTTCAACCCTTCTAGTGAATTTTAAAAATAAAGTTATTGAGTTTTTCTACTCCAGAATTTGTTTGATTCTTTTTTACAATTTTTTTGATACTCTGATTTGTGCTCTTTTCAAAGTTTCTATGTTTGTTTGGTTCTTTTTTAATACTCTTTTTTAAGGCTCTGATTTTGTTCGTATATTGTTTTCCTGGTTTTCTTTGGTCTCTGTTTTCCTTTATTTTCTTGAGCATATTCAAGATTATTGTCCATTCATCTGGTGATGGACATCTAGGTTCTTTCTATAGTTTGGCTATTGTAGACATTGCTGCTGTAAACATTCGGGTACACGTGCCCCTTGGGATCACTACGTTTGTATCTTTAGGGTAAATACCCAGTAGTGCAATTGCTGGGTCATAGGGTAGTTCCATTTTCAACATTTTGAGGAACCTCCATGCTGTTTTCCAGAGTGGTTGCACCAGCTTGCATTCCCACCAACAGTGTAGGAGGGTTCCCCTTTCTCCGCATCCTCGCCAGCATCTGTCATTTCTTGACTTGTTAATTTTAGCCATTCTGACTGGTGTGAAGTGATATCTCATTGTGGTTTTGATTTGTATTTCCCTGATGCCGAGGGACGTAGAGCACTTTTTCATGCGTCTGTTGGCCATCTGGATGTCTTCTTTGCAGAAATGTCTGTTCATGTCCTCTGCCCATTTCTTGATTGGATTGTTTGTTCTTTGGGTGTTGAGTTTGCTAATTTCCTTATAGATTTTGGATACTACCCCTGGGGTTGGGAGAGGGGGAGCGGGTTATGGACATTGGGGAGGGTATGTGCTATTGTGAGTGCTGTGAAGTGTGTAAACCTGGGGATTCACAGACCTGTACCCCTGGGGATAAAAATACATTATATGTTTATTTAAAAAAAAAAAGAAAAAGAAAAGAAAGGATGAATACCCAACTTTTTGTAGCAACATGGACGGGACTGGAAGTGATTATGCTGAGTGAAATAAGTCAAGCAGAGAGAGTTAAGTATCATATGGTTTCACTTATTTGTGGAGCATAACAAATGTCATGGAGGACATTGGGAGATGGAGAGGAGAAGGAAGTTGAGGGAAATTGGAAGGGGAGGCGAACCATAAGAGACTATGGACACTGAAAAACAACCTGAGGGTTTTGAAGGGGCGGGGGTGGGAGGTTGGGGAACCAGGTGGTGGGTAATAGGCAGGGCACGTATTGCATGGAGCACTGGGTGTTGTGCAAAAACAATGAATACTGTTACGCTAAAAAATAAATAAATAAATAAATAAATAAATAAATAAAGATTATTGTTTTTGTTTTGTTTGTTTTGAAGTCCTTGTCAAGTAACTCCCAAGTCTGTGTTTCTTGAAGGTTGGTTTCCAGAGATTTACTTTGTTTCTTTGGTCAGTTTTCCCTGTTTATTTGTATGCCTTGTAATTGAGCATTTGAATAGCAGCCACACCCCTAGTACTGGGGGTACCCCATGGTACTGGCTCCTTGCAGGGGAAGACCATTCATTACTCAACAGTGTAAAGGCATAAAGATTTTCTTGGGCATTTTCTGTTCATACATCTTCCCTGGGCCTGTGTCTATGGTTTCCCTCCAATTCCAGTATATCCTTGGCTTTTTGAAATGTCTCAGTTTCCTTAAGAGTCTTACCCTTGCTCCTTCTCATGGCCTTATATGTTCTGTTGTATTCCCTCTCCTGTAATCTCTTGCAACAGATGCCTGCAGGTCTGAAGTCTCCCTGCGGTTTTCATGTAGCTCAGCAGGTGCCACTGCTTTCTGTGGGACTCCAGGGTGATATACAAACTATGCCATTGTTCCCATCAATGCTCTGAATATGGTGAAATAGAAACCAGTCTCTTAAGCAGCCCCTAGGTAAGCCAAGTCAGAATGTTGTACACAAGTTCCATTTTTCTCTTCTGTCTCAAGAGAGAAACTGGGAATTGGGTGGCTTCCTTCCAGACTGTGCCATGCCAGGGAGGGGGTTTGGGGAGGGGCAGGCAAAAACACCACTACATTTCCTATCCTTTTGAATGTGGTTGTGTAGAGCTCAGGAAGACAGTTTCGAGAAGATTGAAGGTGCTCAGAAACAGTGTAGATGGAAAATTATTTTAGGTTTACAGTAAAACACAGGACCTGTGTAAATATGAGAGAGTGAAAACAGCTGTTCCACAGCCATCAGGAATGGCAAGTGTGTTTTTTGGTTTTTTTTTTTAAGGATAAACTTAAGGATAGAGAAATAAAGTAAGTGTTCAGTATTTTCAGAGCAAGAGGAGGGTCACTTCTAACTTTAGTATTAATCTGGGTCAGTGTTTCCAAATGTTTTGATTGAGGACCTCTTTATACTCTTAAATAGCTCTGGGGTTCTCAGTACTCTTTTCATATTTTTCTATTAGTATTTGCTACATTAGGAGTTAAAACTGAGGAATTTAAAAATATTTATTTTAATGTACAAATAAAGTTCATTTATTGTACACATCAATAATATACTTTTATGCAAAAATATTTTCCAAACAAAAATATTGATGAAAAAAGTTGTACTATTAACAGTTTTGCAATAATAGAGGTTAGGTGGGATCTCATATCTCTTTTTGCACTCTAATTGTTGCAATATATTATTTCAGCTGAAGTATATGAAGAAAATACAGTCTTACACAGGTGTGTAGTTGGGAAAGGGAGACATCTTTTATATAATCCTTTTCAGAAACTTGTGGTAACTCTTTGGAATTATGTCAAATTTAGTAAATGGTAACATTATTTGCATTCTGGAATCTTAATCCATGTTCGTGACCTCTTGGTCCTCTGGTATGTTAAAATCTACTGGTATGTCTTGCACTTGAATTAATAATCTACTATTATATGAATTTGTAATATCGCACATTGGTCATTCAAAAAATACTGCTTCACTGAGTTTTACAAAAACTTTTTTAAAAAGATTTTTTTTTTATTCATTTATTTGAGAGAGTGAGCACAAGTAGGGGGAGGAGCAGAGGGAGAGTGACAGTCTCTCCTGAATAGGGAGCTTGTGGGGCACAATCCCAAGACCCCAAGATCATGACCTGATCTGACAAAGTCAGACACTAAACTGACTGAGCCACCTAGGTGCCCTATGCACAAAACTTTTTATTACACAGTATAAAGAAATCAGGTTCTCATCAGAAAAGTCTAAATATTGGGAAGGTACCAAGCTCATAGTGGCAGATACATATTTTCAACAGTCTAATTTTTTTTTTTAAGATTTTATTCATTTATTTGACAGACAGAGACCACAAGTAGGCAGAGAGGCAGGCAGAGAGAGAGGAGGAAGCAGGCTCCCCGCTGAGCAGAGAGCTGGATGCGGGGCTCGATCCCAGGAATCTGGGATCATGACCTGAGCTGAAGGCAGAGGCTTTAACCCACTGAGCCACCCAGGTGTCCCTCAACAGTCTAATTTTTATTTGAAAGTTTTAATTTTATTATTGGTAACAAATACTGTTTATTTTCCTTGACGTGACAGGCTCACTTTGTTCATCTTTACTAAAATGTCTGCCATGTACCAAAGTCTTCATAAGCATAGTTTATCTATTATTTATTCTTTCAAATAAAATGGTGTTGCATGAAATGAGCATGTAATTCAGCTTATAACTCAAGCGGGTACTCTTTCTCAGTACAGACGTCTTATTCCAGTATGCTTTGGAAGTGCACTGTTTATCTTCTCTTATTTGGTCACACCAAGTATTATAAAAGACATGTGCTAAAGCTTCCTTACTATGTAGTTTCAGTTTTATAATGTTTTATATGTGACCAAATCACAGAGATGAGAATAGACTTTAGGTTGCCATGGATTAGGTGCATGAGAGCTGGAGGCAGGAAGGGAAGAAGGTAAATATGGCTATGATAGGGTGGTCTGATGGATCCTTGTGAAGAACCTGTTACTTATTCTGTCTGTACTAGTGGTGATAACGAATCTATACATGTGATAAAATTGCCAGTGACTAAACACAGAAATGTGTATTGTATATAAAGCTGCTGAATTATGAATAAGGCTGATGCACCGAATCAGTGTCACTTTCCTAGGTTTGTTGTTATACTGTAGTTATATGTTACCATTTGGGAAAACTAGATGAAGAGCATCTGTATGGAAACTCTCTGTATTATTTTTTAAACTCCATGTGAATTTAGATTTACTCAAGAAGTAATAACTTTTACTTTCACATAAATGGCACTCTTAAGTACTTTTTTTTTATGTACATAGAATGTAGAAGTGAAGACTATCAGTAGTTTTACCCACCTTGCTTTATTATTTATTATTATTTATTAATGACCACCTGTCATTAGTGCAAGTGTTAGCACAGGCTAATAATAGCTTCGCATTAATATTTTGAAAATGTTTTCCCTGCAGACCCTCTAATCGAGCTCTCAGGAATGCCGGGACATCTGCAGTCCACAGTTTAAGAATCAGTGACCTTAAGCTTCCCAGCCTTTACTTAGCTGAGGAAAACAAGTAATATACTTAAGACTGTGTATGGCTCTCTGCATCTCTCTCCAGTGTTTTATATTATATTCTTGTTTGTTGGATACTACTGTACTTATCTGAAAACACAGAAATAGATGTTTGTAATGATAAAAAGGGCAGACATGAGAAGGGTAAAACTTTCGAATTAACAGCTTTCTATACCTATGCTGTGAAGTATGGGAGGAACTAGTCCTATCTGGCTATTTAAGTTTAAAATCTAAAAGATTAAATGTATATAAATAAAATTTAAGTGGAATTAGTAGGTATGGAGTTCCAGCTTTACATGATAAAAAAATCTTGTGAATCTTTTGCACAATGTGCATATAATTAACGCTAATGTCCAATTAAAAATGATTGAGGGACGCCTGGGTGGCTTAGTTGGTTAACCAGTTGCCTTTAGCTCAGGTCATGATGCCAGGGTCCTGGGATAAAGTCCTGCATCAGGCTCCTTGCTCAGCAGGGAGCCGCCTTCTCTCTTTCCCTCTGTCTGCCACTCTGCCTGCTTGTGGGCTCTCAGATCTCTCTCTCCCAAATAAATAAATAAAATCTTTTAAAAAAATGGTTGAGCTGTAAATTATATTATGTGTTTCGTACCACAATAAAATGTTCTTATTTTTTAAAAAGATTTGTTTATTCACGAGAGAGAAATAGCACACATGAGTCTGCGAGCACAAATGGGAGGGGCAGAGGAGAGGGAGAGAGATTCTTAAGCAGACTCTGTGCTGTGGAGCCCGAGGTGGGGATGGGTCTCACAACCTGAGCCTGAAACAAGAGTCGGATGCTTAACCGACTGTGCCACCCAGGTGCCTCTAATATATTTTAATTTAATAAATTCATTTAAATAAAATGAAAAATTTGTGTTTTCAGTTGCATTAGTTAGAGTTCAACTATTTAATGTGGCTGATGGCTGACATATTAAACAGTTTAGATGGAGGCCATTTATAGTTGTTGCAGAAATTTCTAATTACATTGGTTGTGTAACATTCAAGAAGATAGTTCTCAAGACATTGAGGTGCTTGGAGGCATTGTGGATACCAGCATGGTCAGAGTGTTGGTCTAGACTTTACCTTAGGGTATTATCTTTGCTTTTCTGGCCAGATTTAAGTATCACATATTTATTTGTGTGGTGGAAGAGTTTCTCACTATTTATATTCTATAGTAGCTAGTAACAAGCATGAAGGAATACATTCACGTATATGCACACACATATAAAGAAAAAAATTAAAACAGTTCAGAAATTTTATAAATTAATAATTATGTTGTAAAATTTTGGTGTAGCTGTAGTCTTCCTTTCAGATTTTTTTTTTTTTAATTTTATTTATTTGACAGAGAGAGAGATCACAAGTAGGCAGAGAGGCAGGCAGAGAGAGGAGGAAGCAGGCTCCCTGCGGAGCAGAGAGCCCGACACGGGGCTCGATCCCAGGACCCTGAGATCATGACCCGAGCCGAAGGCAGCGGCTTAATCCACTGAGCCACCCAGGCGCCCCTTCCTTTCAGATTTTAAAAGGTATTCCCGGGACGCCTGGGTGGCTCAGTTGGTTAAGCGGCTGCCTTCAGCTCAGGTCATGATCCCAGCGGCCTGGAATCGAGTCCCACATCGGGCTCCTTGCTGGGCAGGGAGCCTGCTTCTCCCTCTGCCTCTGCCTGCCACTCTGTCTGCCTGTGCTCGCTTGCTCTCTCTCCCTCTCTCTCTCTGACGAATAAATTAAAAAAAAAAAAATAGATTAAAAAATAAAAAATAAAAGGTATTCCCAGCTCTGAATGATAGAAAAAGATTTACCTCTAGCACCTGTACAGTTTAATATTTTATATTCCAGCATTCTGTATTAATAACGGAATTCTGTTGGTACCATGAGTTAAGGGTATATATTCACCTTACACCAGAAATTATTTTCCAGTTATCCCAAAACATTTTGTTAAGTAATTCTGTGTATTTTTCTACTAACTCGAAATGCTATTAGTACCTTCTATACATATATGTGCTTATTTCAGCATTCTCTGTCAATAACATTCATTCCATATCATGTTCTTCTGTATCTTTTTTAATAACTATAAAAGATTATACTTTATGGCTGAGTAAATCATTTTTATACCTATATCTGTTTTTTATCAGTTAAACTGTGAATTTCTTGAAAGTTAAGAAACCTGCACCAATAAATTCTCATCCTCATTTATGTACATAGCCCACAACTCTCTCTCTCTCTCTATATATATATATATAGTCTCTTTGTGTTAGATTTCAATAAATACTGTTGATTTAATCTTAATTGTGATTTATGAGATGACATTTATGTTCCAAGAATATTTAGAATTTTGCAAAATACAGAATTCCTGCTGGATTTTCTGGCTGAGTTTCTTTTTCTTTTCTGTCATGTGAAGAGGAAACTGAAGGATTAAGGTTATTTTCATGACTTTATTATTAAAGTAATCCTTTTGATCCTTGAATTAGGAAAAACATGTAATATAGAATTTTAAAATAGAACCATAAGTTGTATCTTGTACTTTTCCTTCCAGTTCCCATTCCTCTGAAGTAGGTAATGCTGTTTGCTTAGCAAACTAGGTTTGCTCAGGAAGACATCTTATGTAAATTTATTCATTTATTAATATATTAATTTTATGTATCAAAAAATCCCCACAAGTAGGGTGCATTTATATTCTCTCATTGAATGACTGTAGTATAATTTCACCTCTTCCCTAGAAAAACATGAACATTTAACATGCCTCCCCTTTATTTGGCCTTATGAATATATCTGTTCCTTTTTTCTTTTTTTTAAAGATTTTATTTATTTATTTGACAGAGACACGCAGCGGGAGAGGGGACACAAGCACAGGGAGGGGGAGAAGCAGGCTTCTTGTTGAGCAGGGAGCCTGATGGGGGCTTGATCTTAGGTCCCTGGGATCATGACCTGAGCCGAAAGCAGATACTTAACGGCCAAGCCACCCAGGCACCCTGAATATATCTGTTCCTTGAAAGGAATTCTTGTGTCAAATGGATAAGCTTATTAAAATGTTAGACTATGAAAACACTAATTCAAAAAGATTTTTCTTTTTTAAACAAGAAGTTCAGAACTGGATTTTTTTTTTTTTAGATTTTCTTTATTTATTTATTTGACAGAGAGAGATCACAAGTAGACAGAGAGGCAGGCAGAGAGAGAGAGAGAGGGAAGCAGGCTCCCTGCTGAGCAGAGAGCCCAATGCGGGACTCGATCCCAGGACCCTGAGATCATGACCTGAGCCGAAGACAGCGGCTTAACCCACTGAGCCACCCAGGTGCCCTCAAAAAGATTTTTGCAGCATCATTTATAATAGTCAAATTATGGAAGCCCAAGTGTCCACTGATAAATGGATAGACAATGAAGATGTGGTGTGAATGTTGAATCACTATATTGTACACTTGAAACTAATGTAACACTATTGTTAACTTTACTGAAATAAAAATTTTAAAAAGTAAAATTTGGCAGTTGTTATCTACTAGCTCCTCAGAAAGTTGTGAGAACTTAAGTTTTTCTTTCTTTCTTTTTTTTTTTTTTAAGATGTATTTATTTGAGAGAGAAAGCATGGGGAGGGGCAAAGGGACAGAGAGAATCTCAAGCAGACTCTATTCTGAGCATGGACACCCACACAGGGCTTGTCCCGTGACCCTGAGATCATGACTTCGGCCAAAACCAAGTGTTGGTCTCCCAACCAAATGTGCCACTAAGGTGCCCTGCAACTTCATTATTCAATCAGATTTGCATGTTCATGCACACATTCACAATACTGAATTTAGTCATTCTGGTAGTATTTGTTTCAGGTGAAGGAAGAGCCTTAAATAGGAGAATCTTACTATTTTTAAAGACTTTATTTATTTATATGACAGAGAGAGAGCACAATCAGGGAGAGCGGGAGAGGGAGAAACAGGCTTTCTGCTGAGCAGGGATCCTGAGGTGTAGAGCTTAATGCCAGGACCTGTGGGATCATGACCTGAGCCAAGGCCAGATCCTTAACAGACTGAGCCACCCAGGTACCCCTTTATTTTTTTCAAATTTATTTGTTTTAGAGAGAGAGAAAGAGAGTGTGAGTGAGCAGGGGGAGGGGCAAAGGGAGAAGGAGAATCTCCAGCAGACTCCCACTGATCACAGAGCTCAATGTAGCACTTGATCTCAGGACCCTGACATCATGACCCGGAGCCAAAATCAAGAGTCAGACACTTAACCGACTGAGCCACTCAGGCAACCCCTGTTAGAATTATTTTTGTTGGTGGGAGGGAGACAAACCATAAATGACTCTTAATCTCACAAAACAAACTGGGGGTTGCTGGGGGGAGGTGGGGTTGGGAGAGGGGGAGGGGGTTATGGACATTGGGGAGGGTATGTGCTATCGTGAGTGCTGTGAAGTGTGTAAACCTGGTGATTCACAGACCTGTACCCCGAGGATAAAAGTACATTATATGTTTATTAAAAAAAAAAATTGGAAGGGGAGGCGAACCATAAGAGACTATGGACTCTGAAAAACAACCCGAGGGTTTTGAAGGGGCGGGGGTGGGAGGTTGGGGGAACCAGGTGGTGGGTAATAGGGAAGGCACCTATTGCATGGAGCACTGGGTGTTGTGCAAAAACAATGAATACTGTTACACTGAAAAAAATAAATAAATAAAATTTTAAAAAAGAATTATTTTTGTTGGTTTAAGTCCATTGTATTATATTGCAAAAATTGAAAATCCTTGTTGATTTTTTTCATATATTTTAAAAACCATCACATCTGGACCTGATGCTATATTATGGTGTTCTGTCTTGTAATGTAATTTACCCTCAGATTTTTATCTTTAAATATCCAAATCACTGTTTCTTAAATAGTTATTATGGGCTTAAAGGTTATGTCTGCAGCACAGAAACTGTTTTGGTTGGCTTTTTTTAAATTAGCATTCTGTTAGCAGTTTGTCAGTTAACACCATTTGCTAGTTTTTGTTACTGTTGTGTTCTTATTTCCCCAAGTTGATAAGAAGGTATCAGTGACTGAGGAAGGTTCATTGAAACATAAAAGTAATGACGAAAATGAGATCGTAAGTCTGTAACTCATGTAAACTTAACAGTGAACTGATTGACAGTTTAAATATGAATAATTCATATATGTGTCTTTGGAGAAGTAAGTCTTTGTAATACCTGTGAAGGTGCAAAAAGAAAAAGTACAAACAAAACCTATGGTGACTATTGAAGTGATACTCTGTTGATCTGTCCCTAGTTCTCTGTTCATTCGATATTATGAAACATGCTTATAGAATTTTCCTATTTAAGTATTTGCAATATTTTCCAACAAAGTATAGTAGTGTATTAAGCAAGTTATTCCAGAATGACTTAATCTTGGTGAATCAGGTCATTACATGCAGAGAAGAGAGAAAAAAACCTAGACGCATCTTTCACAGTTGCACTCTTTGCAGCATCGACAGGTACAACTTACATCATTCCAAAGAAGTTTCTAAAAACCTGCCACAAAGAGTTGAATAATCCTCTGAGAGAAGCTAAGTGAGCTATTGGCAAAATTTCTTTATCTGTGCTTCTATTAAAATCCCATAATGGCACAATGGCCACAGTGGCATACGTTGTGAAAGTGGAATCACTTCTGTGTGTGGCTGTCATCAGATATTATGCTTTGTGTTTAGATGAAACCGCTTGTGTAGAATATGAATCTGCTCTTGGCATACATATAATTTGAGTAGAAGAAGTACTTGATTATTTTTTGTTTAAAATAGTAATTCAAAGCTAAAGGAAAATAAATTCTTCTATTAGTATTCGTTTTAAGACCAATGATACAGTGCATGTATTGACAGGGAGCCAGCTATATGTGTTGCCAGGAATGGTGTATTACCTAATGAAAGAACTTGTGCATGAATGGTAATTCACATGCCATTTTTTCAGTTAACTGTAGATGTGTTTGTTGCCTTATATGTCTCCAGTGTTGAAGATATTAATGAAAATTTTGTATAAAGTCACATGTGGCCATTAAGCATATTTTCAGCATCTTCTCTGAAAACAAATTAGGGTGCTCTTCCTTTTTGTAGTACTCTAGCTCTGGGAAGGCAAAATTCTCATGTAACTTCTTGAAGGATAGAAAGAGAACACTTCTGTATGTTTTTTATAAGTTGTACTTCTCAATGTTGTATTTGGTATCTTGACAAAAGCTTTTGCTTCAACCAACATCAACTAAATGTTGAGAATAAAGTGCCAAGATTCCCTAAAACCAACAAGCCTTACCACTGAGAATATGGCTTTCTTAACAGTTGTTCACTTTAATTTGACAAAGAATGAAATTGGTGCTATATTTTACAAGTTTATCCAAATGTTGTCATGAAACTCGACGGAATACTTTCAACTTAGAGTGCAGAGAGAGTTGATAAGAAATCCACTTACCTCTCTTGGAAAGGATGCAAGATGATAGAGGAGTAGGGGATCCTGTTTCAGCTGGTCCCCTGAATTTAGCTGGATATATGTCAAACCATTTTGAACACCCATGGAATCAGTCTTAGATTATGAATATATATCTGGATCTCAACAAGCAGAAATGTGACTGCTTTTTGCAAGGTAGGATGCTTAGAGTCGTGCTTCCATGGGGGAGATACCAGAAGATGAGCAGAGGCGGGAGGGAACCTCTAAAGCTGATATACCTTGGAAGGGGTACAACAGCAGAGTGCCAATTCAGAACCCTTAGAAATCTGCTCTAATGAGAGACATACCTCTCTAATGGGGGCTCAGGAAATGAAAAGGCAAAAATTCTAGGTGTAGAGCATTGTGGTCTCAGTTTAGGGGGGACCACAGAGCAAAATGGGATTCCTGAAATGGTAGAGTGCCTGAGCATTGGAGACAGGAAACAGGTTATGGTTAGTGAACCCAGGAAGGGACTCTCAGCTCCAATTGCCATAAACTGGGAGCCGGCCAGTCGATAACTGCTCTTGCCTTCAAGAGCCTGAAGAAATCTGGAACCTGAACCTTCAACCAGGAAAAAACTTGCAGCATGGTAGTGGCCAGGAAAAGACTTCAGAGAAGAACCCAGACCTGATTCCAGAGTTTTAGGTGTACACATGAACCCACAGGCACTCATGGTTTTAGAATCACAAAGGGCAGTGGCACTCCTGGGCCCCTGAGACTACCTCTGAGAGAGTTCCTATGGGCACGCACCACAGGAGGCCACAGTTTTTAGCAACACCTGCAGAAGTGGAGATTGTTTGTCCTGAAAGGGCTATTAAAGAGGACAGATTGAGATTTTTCTGTTCTGGGCCAGAGGTTTGGCTGCGGCTATTTTGCTCTGATCCTCTGAAGAGGCAGGGAAAGCATCCAAGGGAGCAAAAGCCACACAGAAGACTGGTTTCCACTGAGCCCATCCTCCTGACAGGGAGCAGGGTATCTCTGCACAGGTGGGGTTGCCTGAGAAACAGTGCAGCAGGCCCCTCCCCCAGAAGACAGGCTGGAAGAACAGGTGGATGAGAATCCTATGGATCCTATGAGGCTGTAAAATCCAACACCAGAGGAAACTTGTATATTGAGCTCCAGGTGTGACTTCACAACTTGTTTATTTTTCAGATTTTTTTTTTCCTCTTCTCATGTTTTTTCTCTGTTCTATTTTTCTTTTTCTCTTCTCTTCCTTTCAGCTACATGTCTATTATATCAGCTTATTTTTCACAGTTGCTTTTTAACTTGTATTTTTACACATGTATACTTATTAAAAATAGATATGTGCTTTATTTTAGACCTTTTTTCACTGTATTCAGTTTTGCCTTTTTCATATATACAAATTTTACTTTCTTTTAATTTTGGAATGTGGTGTCCTCTAACACACAGATCAAAATACACCCAGGAACAACTGAAATACCCTGCTTTGCCCATTGAGAAATTATAGCCACCCATTTTTCAATTTTTCAATTTTATTCTCGTGTTTCATTTTGGCTGTGTGTGTGTGTGTGTGTGTGTGTGTGTGTGTGTGTGGTGGCATTTGACCCCTCTGCATTTTGCTAGGATGCATCTAGCTTGGGTCATGGTTGATATTTTGGACTCTGCATTCACTCAGCCATTCCTTGACAGAATGACTAGGAGGAGGAACTCTCAACAAAGAAAAGAACCAGAAACAATGTCCTCTGCCACAGAACTAAGGAACATGGTTATAAGCAAGATGTCAGAGATGGAATTCACGATAGCAATCATGAAGTCAATAGCTAGGCTTGAAAAAAGCATTAGTGACAATATAGACTTTCTAAGGGCAGAAATGAGATCTAATCAGGCCGAACTTAAAAATGCTATGAATGAGGGGTGCGTGGGTAGCCCAGTCATTAGGCATCTGCCTTTGGTTCATGTCATGATCCTGGGGTCCTGGGATCAAGCCTTGCATCGGGCTCCCTGCTCGGCAGGAAGCCTGCTTCTCCCTCTCTCACTGTCCCTGCATTTGTTCCCTCTCTTGCTGTGTCTCTCTTTGTCAAATAAATAAAATCTTTTTTTAAAAATGCTATGAATGAGATGCAGTCTAAACTGGATACTCTAACAGCGAGCATAAATGAGGCAGAAGAGCGAATCAGTGATCTAGAAGAAAACTGATAGGAGGGAAGCTGAGGAAAATAGGGATAGGCAGCTAGTAGCCCATGAAAATAGATCAATGAAATGATACCAATGTCAGAATTATTGGTCTCCCCGAGGAGGTAGGTGGAGAGAGAGGGAAGACTAGAAGGTATAGTTGAGCAAATCATAGTTGAGAACTTCCCTAATCTGGGGAGGGAAACAAGCATTTGTGTCCAAGAGGCAGAGAGGACTCCTCCCAAAAATAAAAATAAGTCAACATCCCAACATATAATAGTGAAACTTGCAAATCTTAGAGCCAAGGAAGTTACCCTGAGAGAAGCTAGAGGGAAGAGATTTCTTATATATGGAGGGAAGAACATCAGACCTGTCCACAGAAAGCTGGCAAGCCAGAAAGGGTTGGCAAGACATATTCAGGGTACTAAATGAAAAGAACATGCAGCCAAGAATACTTTACCCAACAAGGCTGTCGTTCAGAATGGGTGGAGAGATAGAGCTTTCAGGACAGAAAGAAACTAAAAGAATATGTGAGAAAAATTAAGGGGGATTCTATAAGTGAAGAGCAAGCCATAAGTCACACAGACCAGAAAGAAACAAAATCTATAGAAATGGACTTTACAGGTAATAAAATGGCACTCAATTCCTATCTTTCAATAGTACACTGAATGTAAATGGGCTGATTGCGCCCATTAAAAGACACAGGATTTCAGATTGGATAAGAAAGCAGGACCCATCCATATGCTGTCTACAGGAGACTCATTTTGAACCTAAAGACACCTCCCAGATTGAAAGTGAGGGCATAAAGAACCTTTACCATGCTAATGGACCTCTAAAGAAAGCTGGGGTAGCAATCCTCATATCAGACAAATTCAATTTTAAACCAAAGACCATAGTAAGAGATGTAGAGGAACACTATATCATACCTAAAAGGTCTATCCAATAAAAAGATCTAACAATTATAAATATCTAAGCCTTCAACATGGAAGCAGCCAGTTATATAAACCAGTTAATAGCCAAAATAAAGAAACACTGATAATACATTAGTAGTAGAAGACCTCAACACTTCACTCAAGCAATGGACAGATCATCAAAGCATATCAACCAAGAAACAAGAGCTTTGAATGACACATTGGACCAGATGGACTTCATAGATATATACAGAACATTCTATCCTAAAACAACAGAATACTCGTTCTTCTCCAGTGCAAACAGAACTTTCTCCAGAGTAGGCCACATACCGGGTCATAAATCAGGTCTCAGCTGGTACCAAAAGATTGAGATTATCCCCTGCATATTTTCAGACCACAATGCTGTGAAACTGGAACTCAACAAGAAGAAATTTGGAAGGAACTCAAACACGTTGAAGTTAAAGAATATCCTGCTAAAGGATGTTTGGGCCAACCCGGAAATTCAAGAACTTAATGAAAACACATCGACCCAAAACCTATAGGATACTGCAAAGATGGTCCTAGGAGGGAAATACATAGCCATCCAAGCCTGTTCGAGAAAATTAGAAAAATCCCATATGCACAAGCTAAACATACACCTAAAGGATCTGGAGAAAGAACATCAAATAAGGCCTAAACCAAACAGAAGAGAAATAATGATTAGAGCAGAAATCAATGAAATACAAATCAGAAAAGCAGAACAGATCAATGAAGCTAGAAACTAGTTCTTTGAGGCAATTAGTAAGATCTGTAAACCTTTGGCCAGACTTATCCAAAAGAACAATGAAAGTACCCAAATTAATAAAATCATGAATGAAAGAGGAGAGCTCACAACACCAAGGAAATAGAAACAATTATCAGGCATTATTATCAGCAATTGTATGCCAACAAATTAAGCAATCAAGAAAAAGTGGATGCATTCCTGGAAACTTTTTTAATACTAAGACTGAAATAGGATGAAATAGACAATCTGAACAGATCAATAACCAGCAAGGAAATTGAAGCAGTAATCAAAAACCTCCAAAAAAATAAGAGTCCAGGGCCAGATGGCTTCCCAGGGGAATTCTACCAAACCTTTAAAGAAGAAATAATACCTATTCTACTGGAGCTGTTTCAAAAAATAAAAATAATGGGAAAGTTTCCTCTTTCTATGAGGCCAGCTTTACCCTGATCCCAAAACCAAAGACCCCATCAAAAACGAGAATTACAGACGAATACCCTGATGAACACGGATGCCAAAATATTCCTAGCCTATAGGATCCAACAGTACATTAAAAAGATTATTCACCACAATCAGGTGGGTTTTATTCTGGGATGCAGGGTGGTTCAGGTTTCAGAAATGAATCAACGTGATAGAGTACAGTAATAAAAGAAAAGACAAAAACCATATTATTCTTTTAACTGATGCAGAAAAAGCACTTGATAAAATACAGGAGCCTTTCCTGATTAAAACTGTTAAAACTATAGGGATAGAAGGAACATACGTCAGTATCATAAAAGCCATCTATGAAAAAGCCCACAGCGAATGTCATTCTCAACGGGGAAAAGCTGAGAGCTTTTCCCTTAAGGTTAGGAACATGACAGAAATGCCCATTTTCACCATTATTGTTCAACATAGTACTAGAAGTCCTAGCCTCAGCGATCAGACAACAAAAAGAAATAAAAGCCATTCAAATCGGCAAAGAAATCTACTTACTTCTCTTATGTTGGAATAGTTAACTTCAATTAAAAAGTCAACTTTAAGTTGAAATAGTCAACCTCCAGCCTTCTAGAGTTTGAATGTGATACATACACATAAACTTGATTTTTCAAACAGTGCTAAAAATTATCTTTGATGAGAAATCCATGGCTAACTTTTGGGTCATGTGATGCAATTATCACCTATTTGATAGATTTGAGATGCTTGCTGTCATAATTTTCAATTTGTGGTCAGATTTAGTACACCTGTTGTGAAAAAGGGAAACTAACCTGATTTAGGTAGGACCTTAATGTTGGTTATAGAGATGGGTATAATGTTACCATGTTCAAAGATTGCAGGTTATCCTCTGTGTCCATTATGTATCCATTGATTTTGTTTTGTTTTCATTAATTAAAAGTTATGATAAAGTTTTCAGTGATTTGCTTTGAAGATTTCTTGTGTGTGTGTAATCTCTGCACCCAATTTGGGGTTTGAACTCATGACTGCAGTATCAGGAGTTGGATGCTACACTGACTGAGCCAGCCAGGCGTCCCTCAAACATTTGCTTTAAATTGTTAATCCCAGCTAAACTGCTACTAAATGGTCAGCAGGTGCTGAAAATTGTAGAATTTTCTTTTAAAACAAAGTTAGAATGCTTTCTAGAGATAGCATTTACTTTGTTACCTTGGATAAGACACTTGTATATATATATATATATATATATTTTTTTTTTTTTTTTTAAGAGATTTATTTATTTGTTAGAGAGAGAGACACGGAGAAAGAGAGCAAGTTTTCCAGTGGGTGAAGAGGGAGAGAATCTTTTTTTTTTTTTAAGAATTTATTTATTTATTTGACAGAGAGGGATCACAAGTAGGCAGAGGGGCAGGCACAGGAGCAGGCTTCCTGCTGAGCAGAGAGCGCAGTGTGGGCTCTATCCCAGGACCTGAGCTGAAGGCAGAGGCTTAACCCACTGAGCCACCCAGGCTCCCTGAGAGAGAGAATCTTAAGCCGACTTCCCACTGAGCGTGGAGCCTGACATGGGGCTCAGTCTCTTGACCCATAGGATTACTACCTGAGCCAAAACCAAGAGTCAGACACTCAACCACCTGAGCCACCCAGGTGCTCTGACACTTGAATTTTCTGACCTTTGATTTCCTCATTTGTAGAACTGGCACTGTGGTAATAAAAGGTGATTGTATAGTAATTGATTTTTCCTCATTTAATCTTAGGAACTTACTTGTGAAGTAGATTAGCTAATATTTTTGCATTCATGGGAAGGATAAATTACTTGCCCAAGTAAATGGCAGTTGGGATTTGAAGCCAAGTCCTTTTGATTCGGTGTCCATTGCTATTGCCCTTATTTCATTTTAAACATCTTACAGATTTCATCTTTTTTTTTTTTCCTGGATTCAGTAGCATAAATGCTAGTTTGTAGTATTTAACATGGTTTCATAATGAAAAGCTTATACTCTTATTTTCAGAAAACCTATGGTAAGTTAGTATGTAATACCACTTACCCCATGCTTTTTTTTTTTTTTTTTTTAATATTTTATTTATTTGACAGAGAGAAATCACAAGTAGGCAGAGAGGCAGGCAGGGAGAGAGGAGGAAGCAGGCTCCCTGCGGAGCAGAGAGCCTGATGCGGGGCTCGATCCCAGGACCCTGGGATCATGACCTGAGCCGAAGGCAGAGGCTTAATCCACTGAGCCACCCAGGCGCCCCTTACCCCATGCTTTTGTCTACAGTTCGTATTGATTATATGTTTTTATGTCAAAAAAAATGGTCTTGTAAAAGGAGTAAAGTGTAAGCTGTGGAAGAGAATGACAACAATATAGCAGTTAACCTAGTGAACTACTAATCTGGCTCTGGGGTGTCTTCCTCAACGGTTTTCTTTGCTTGTAGGTACTTTGGAAAGCTCACCACAGCAGTAACACATTCTCTCTGCCATGTTTCATTTTGTTTGTGGCGTGGTTTGTCTGTTTCTGAAATAGATGAATTGACAGTGAGTGCTCTTTGTACTTAGGTTATCAAATCATTGTACCTAGTCGTTGGGTTGCAGATGTCTCCTTATCACGAGGTGTTTAAGGTAACCTCTTAAAAAATGCCACTCTGATTCTGAATTGCTGTGTATTGTGGTAAAGATAAGTTTTTAAAAGTAGAGCTGTATCCATTCATCTGTTGATGGACATCTAGGTACTTACCATAGTTTGGCTATTGTAGACATTGCTGCTATAAACATTCGGGTACATGTGCCCCTTCGGATCACTGCGTTTGTATCTTTAGGGTAAATCTTTAGGGTCATAGAGTAGTTCTATTTTCAACATTTTGAGGAACCTCCATGCTCTTTTCCAGAGTAGTTGCACCAGCTTGCATTCCCACCAACAGTGTAGGAGGGTTCCCCTTTCTCCGCATCCTCGCCAGCATCTGTCATTTCCTGACTTGTATCATGCTTAGTGAAATAAGTCAATCGGAGAAAGTATGACAACTATCATATGATCTCCCTGATATGAGGATGTGGAGATGCAACATGGGGGTTAGGGAGATAGGAGAAGAATAAATGAAACAAGATGGGATTGGGAGGGAGACAAACCATAAATGCCTCTTAATCTCACAAAACAAACTGGGGGTTGCTGGGGGGAGGTGGGGTTGGGAGAGGGAGAGGGGGTTATGGACATTGGGGAGGGTATGTGCTATCATGAGTGCTGTGAAGTGTGTAAACCTGGTGATTCACAGACCTGTACCCCTGGGGATAAAAATACATTATATGTTTATTTAAAAAAAAAAAAATGAATACCCAACTTTTGTAGCAACATGGACGGGACTGGAAGTGATTATGCTGAGTGAAATAAGTCAAGCAGAGAGAGCCAAGTATCATATGGTTTCACTTATTTGTGGAGCATAACAAATGACATGGAGGACATTGGGAGATGGAGAGGAGAAGGAAGTTGGGGAAATTGGAAGGGGAGGCGAACCATAAGAGACTATGGACTCTGAAAAACAACCTGAGGGTTTTGAAGGGGCGGGGGTGGGAGGTTGGGGGAACCAGGTGGTGGGTAACAGGGAGGGCACGTACTGCATGGAGCACTGGGTGTTGTGCAAAAACAATGAATACTGTTACGCTGAAAAAATAAATTAATTAAAAAGAAAAAGTAGAGCTGTAAACCGTACTAGTAAATACTTTATAAATTTCTTTTGAATACTTTGAGTTATCCTGCCATATATCTTCACAATATGATATTGTTCTTGTCATTTTTTTGACAGACCCCATATCCCTCTGGACAGAATGCAGGTCCAACCACGTTGGTATACCCTCAAGCCCCTCAGACAATGAATTCACAACCTCAAACCCGTTCTCCGGTAAGTATACAGAAGCTTGTTCTAGATAGTGTTTTCCATTTAAGTTTGTGTTTTTAGGAGCTTGGGTTCCTTCGGCTAAAACTTTTACTCGTTTTTGGAAACTTGTTCCAAGGACAGTTTATTTTACTTTATTATTGTTATTATTATTATTATTATTATTATTATTGGTCAGCACTGCATTTTCAGACTTTTAGTATAGGAATAATTTAAATTTATTGAGAGAAGAAATGGAGCTTTTTATCTTCTTTTACTTTTCTGTGGCATGATTTTTTTTTTAAATCTGGTTGCATTCAAGTTCATTTCAGCTCTTAATTTGTTGTACTGTTCACAATTCAGGAGGACAGTAAAGCAGTGATTTTAAAAGTAAATTAAATTTCATTAGACTCTCAAATTTCAGTGGTTTGGGAAGTAAGATTTCTGAATCGGTGTCACTAGATCAGTTCTAACCATTTGACAGTTTGGACGTTTACATGACATACACCAGTGGTGTATCCATTTTTTCAGACGGTAAATAAATTGCAATACAAATTAAAATGCTGTCATCCTCTTTGCTCAGCCTTTACATGGATTGCAATAAATATTGCAAAGACTGAGAATTTACTCTAAGTTCATCCTTCTGTTTCACAAAAGTATATAGTGGCTTCAGCTGTCCATTCCTTAGAACGTCGTTTCGTGCCCTGCATGACTAGTTTTTGCCAGAAGGTGCTTCTGTAACATCTCACGTTGTATCTCACATTCCTACTTGTATCTCAGCTCTGTGTTTTCCTCAGAGTACAGGTATCTTCTTTTGGTTCCCCACCCCTGCTTTTTTGCCTGTAGTATAGGGGTATTTCATTGCATTAGCTCCTATTCATTTGGTTTTATGCATGAACTGAGAAATGTTGAAATGTATGAAAGATTGCTCAAAGAACTAGAGATCATGGACTGCACCAAAATGTAATCTCTTTCTTACCCTCTTCTGTCTTCCTTTTCCCTATTGCCCTCTTCTCCAATACCTGTTCTTAGATCCTGGTTCTCCCCAGGGGGTGGAAGAACCTTTCTAAAGAGGTGGGACTTTGGTCCTAGTTGCCTGTTTGCTTGTCTTTTTTTTTTCTTTTTTCTTTCTTTCTTTCTTCTTTTTTTTTTTTTTTGCTGAAATGATCAACAAGATGTCCGATGCAAGTTGTGTTCTGAGAGTGGTTTGGGATTGTGGATACTTGACTACCTGGAGTGGGCCTGAGATCTCACCAGATTAATTTAGATAGGCCCTGCTTCTAGTCATTAAACATGGGACATTATGGTAAGCTCTTACTGCAAAGAACTATGGCCCTCTTCACCCCAACCCCCCCTTTATAATTATTGAAAGAAAAGAAATTTACATGGTTAGAACTGGCGCAAAACCTGACTGAAGAGCTGCATCTCTAAACCAGTTTTTTTGACAGCCCAGCAGAACAGTGCCAATACATTGCACAGACAACTGGAAGAGGAGGAAGGTTTTGGAACAGACTCCCGTTTACAGGTCCTTGGCTGGAAGAGGCTGGATAAAATACTGCATTGTAAGCAATATAACAAACTGTACTTCTTGCAGGCAGTGGTGCCTCTGGCACTCATTATTTTTGACCACATCCATTTATTGGCTGATGAACAGAAATGCTTTGATTGCTTTTTCTCTGGAAGTCTAACCTAGCATGGCAGCTTCTGCCAGGCATAGCGGGGAAAAGAATAACAAATTGGGTGGGACTTCTTGATTGGGAATTAGACAGGAGTAATTTGGGGTTTACATTTTTCTTTATTTTAAACTCAAAGAGGGATATCCCTTTCAGATAAATTTGATATTAAAAGATAAATTTCAAGGCTTCTTTTTCCCTCTTTCCTTTTTATAATTGAATATCAAAGAGGAAATTGTCTGTAGTTGTCAGCCATGTTTCTGTGGTCATAAACTCTTCAGATACTATCCTCTATGCAATTTTTGCCATCTGCTCTGCTAGTGACCATTACCACCCCCATTACTAAAAACCACACACATAACATCCCATTACATATCCCAAAACAAGTGCAAGACTAGCAAACCCTAGACTACTCTTGCTTGTTGTTTTGGGTCCAGTTTTCTTTATTTCATTTGTGTTGGTGCTGGGAGGGTGAAGTTGGGATATGAAATTTGACAGGATTGCATTTTCTTTCTACATCCCAAGTTGCCATAGTTTAGTCTCATCCATCCCACAGCTATCTCAACTGGTGAGGAGAGGTAAGCTGTTGCACTGAGGAAGGGATCCTTCCCTTGGCTTTGTAGAGCAGCTGAAGCTTACTCCATTCTATTTCTGCATTAATGGGCCATTGGCAATTGCACAGTTTAGGCTCTTCTGTTCTTCCCTGGACAGCTGCCTTTGCAATCCAAGTGGCTTCACGTGGCACCCCCTCCCTCTTTCAGGTTATCTATGTGTCCATATTTCTAGTTGATGTATAGTATCTTAGTGAAATTCATATTATTGAAAATTTGTTTAAAAGCAAAAAGGTACTGGTTAGTTACATATCTGTTCCATTTTCTGGTTATACTGGAACTCTTTAAAAAATAGTTTATTTTTAAATAGCCTCCAAAGTATCTATTAAATGCCTCATTGGAAGGGGGGAACAGTTTGGCTTTTGCAGTAACCTGTATCCACTGGTTATATTTTGTGGTTCTAAGTGCCAAAGATGCCAAAGATGCATTGTTATGTTGGCCATGCCCTATTGCCAACTGTGCACCTAAGAGTGAGTGAATGGGTGGGTGGGTGGCATTAACATTGGATCCAAGTTCACAGAAGGCTGCTTTCCTTAATATCTACAGTCCTCACCATCTAAAAACCCCTTAAAAAATAAAAGGAAGAAATAAATGTTTCTATTTTTAATATGAGCCAGCAGCGACTACAGTTTGTTCTGTTGCTTACAGTTACCCATAGGATTAAGACTGTTGTCATTCCAAGTGGAAAGCTCAATAGCCAATGGTGACTAGTGCAAAATAGACTAGGGTACTTTCCCACTAACTTGTGTCTTTTTTTGTTTTTTTGTTGTTGTTTTTTTTATAATATATGTGTAATTTTATAAGGTACTCCTCTTGCTCATAGAAAGTTCTCTTTTGACTGGAACCTTCCAAATATATGAAGTTGCAACTTTTATTTTAGAGCCTTAGATATGAGACCTTTCTGTGGAACAGTGATAAGACAGGTACTGCTGTACTCAGGTTAATTTTTTAACGTGGCCCTTCTCTCATTTTGTTCAAAAGTGTCATGAAGAAACATCTCACTTCCACCCCCTACTTTCATACCACATGGGTGGTATTGCCTATTCTTGAAATTTGGTGTCCATAGTAGAGGTATGATCTGTTTTCTTTTCATAATTGGAAAACTGAAAATATAAGACCTCAGTTTCTATGAAGAGAAAAAGTTCACGAAGTAAAGGTGCCCTTATCATCATTCTAAAAAACTCTTTTACAGTAGATAGCAGATATAATGGCTGACCTAACACACTCTAATCATACAGGTCATCAAGGGCTCGTTAATTTATGCTGAAAAACTTTGAATTGTGTTTAGGACACTTTTCATTACTTGAAAAATAGATGATGTTTTAGCTTCTAAGAAGAACTCTTAATAAAGCAGTCATCAGCCATCTCCTACATTGTGGCACGTGCTCCACTGCAATTTTTTGAAAATTATTTACGTGAAATAACAGCAGTTGGGGAATAATTCCACATCTCTTGCATGTAACTTAAATTCTGAGTATGAGGGATTGGTTCTTAGGCAATCTTCAGTCTGATCCACCTGCAGTGTTGAGTTAACAGAAGGAAGGCTTTCTAGGAAATAACTGAAGACATATTTCAGTTTCTTAAATGTATTCCATTCAAGTCCTGTGTGGTTTGCGTTCAAAACTGCTTTGTAAATATTTTCTTTTCACTATTAAGGGGGTCATTAACATTGCAATAGTTAATGTGTTAGTAGCCAGTACATGACACTATGTCCCGAATAGTTTTCTCTGTCTTTTTTAGTGAAATCACACTGGAAGTCTAGTTAATGGTCTAGTGAAGAATTAGTTGATCTTACAAGTTTAGTATTTAAAATTTTATTGGTAGGAAAGCTTTTTCTTTCATTGTATGTTAGGGAAAGTAAGAGTGTGTGTATTACCTGCTTTTAAGCACTCTGTTGGGCTAAGGAGTTATATTTTTTTGTTTCTTTTTATTTTCAGTATCAAATAGCAGTAGGCACATATGGACAGTGTTGTGCTCTTGTGTATAAAAACTGAGAGATTTGATTTCTTTCACTCTTTTTTCTTCCTGAGCTTATAATAGTACCACTTTGATTAATCATTTTAGAGGATGATCTTCTTCACCAGCTATTTGCTTTGGTATGCCTGATATTAAATTTCACTAGTTAATTGTATTTAAATATATATGTCGTAATTTATATATTTAAATATATGTTTATATATTATAAATATATTTGTATATTTATAGATATATAAATAAAATTTTATTCTTTAACAAATAAAGGAAGATACTGAAATTTCCATTTCATGTGTGAGATACCCATTAAACTAAAGTGAGTTTGAAATCGGTCCTGTTAACATTCTTTATTTCCTGTTGGACATTTTAATTACCTCCTGGCTATTTCTTATAATATAAAAACTTCTCCATTTCCTCCAGCTGTATCAGTTGCATAAGCACCCTTGACTTTTTCATGTTTGTCTTAATATAATCACTTAGTATTTCAAACCTTCTTTTGCTTTATTTTAGGATTTTTTTTTTTTAAATATTCCTATCAGAGAGATACCCTTACGTGCCTAACAGCTTAGCTGTTTCTCTCCCAGCTGATAAATGGCAAACTATAGCTGGAGTGGTGTTAACCTGTTGAATCTTAGTACCTGTCTGTCACTGTCCTGCAGCAAAGCTTTGACTGTTTGTGTTTTTTTTTTTTTTTTTTTTTTCTTTTCTTGTGGGTTTTTTTCTTTTGGCATATTGTGTGACATTTTGGTTTTTGTTGTGGTGTTTCTGACTCTTTGTGCCTTTCCTTTTGTGTTTGTTTTCCCTCCTTTTCTCAGTTTGCAGCGGGGCCTCGACCTGCCCATCACCAGGTACTGTACCCTTGCCCCTTCACTATCACCTTCAACTAATAGGTGGGGGCTTTAGTAGCTGCTGACCCTTAGAATGCTGCCATTCCAGGGAACCACCCAACCTTTGCTCTTTAAGAGTAGCTCCAGTCTCCTGTGATTCTGTTCTTTTTGTCCTTCACTAATTTCACGGCATTTTGTTATTAACGAACACATTCCCTTCTATTAATGGTACAATTTAAAAATAATAAAGTGGTTTTTTTCCCCAAAACAATAATTGCTCTCAATTTAGGGAACCCTGAAAAATTTCAGGTATTGTAAGCCCTCACAGATTTTCTGGTTATATGTATTGTTTAAATTTGACTGGAACAGGCAACATTCTAAGGGTTTTCTGTTAACATTCTGATGTAACTTGTATTGATGTGTATAAAATAGCATTAGTATTTCTAAAACCACTTAATCTCAGTTACTAACTTAGATCTAATATCAAATTAACAGAAATACATAGTCATTTGTTTCATAGAATTATTCTCAGGATACGTAGAAAATAAATACATTATTTAATTTTAATATTTGTAGCCAGTTGGTTCTTTTTAAATGAAGTAATTATATAAATTAAAATTCAAAAATGTATATGCTGACACTAATTTCTTTAGCAGGAATATACTAGAGCAGGTGATTTAGGATAAAGAAAAACCTTGCAGGGTTTTTCCCTCCAAATAGCTTCTTACAGAGTGTCCTAAAACATTTTCTCTTGCTACAGTAGAAAGGGCCTAGACCTTACAGATCTGGGTTCATATTACCAGCTTTACTGTGCAACCAGCTGGGTTAAACAGATCTTTTTCTGAGCTCAGTTCCCTCATATGCAAAACGGGAATAAATGCCCTCCGTTTTAGAGATAAGATTCTTTAGGCATCTGACACAAAGTAAACAGCAATAAGTGGTAGCTATTTTTTGGTACTGTTATGCAGCCTAGCATGGTTTGATAAAATGAAAGAAGTGTTACCCATTGTTTACCTGTGTTAATCATAGTTAGAATTCTTATTACTGAGTAAATGGACCTGGTGTAATTGCAGGATTTCATTGTCTACCAGTGATTTAATATAAGGCTCTATTTCTCAAAATAAAGTCTTTTCAATTTAGATGATGTAAAACCAAGCAGATTCTGAGGTGCTAAGGACACTTTGCAGGAGAACTGAGATATGGTTATGTGAAGTGGATGGCAATTCTTTGAGTTAGATGAAGACATAAAATTCGGGTATTTTTTAGTATCAACAGATAGTGTTGTTAAAGTACTTTAAGAGCTTGCAGTGTGGTGTCAACTAGACCTAGGTTTGAGTCTTTTTTTTTTTTTTTTTAAGATTTTATTTATTTATTTGACAGAGAGAGAGATCACAAGTAGGCAGAGAGGCAGGCAGAGAGAGAGGAGGAAGTAGGCTCCCTGCGGAGCAGAGAGCCCGATGCGGGGCTGGATCCCAAGACCCTGAGATCATGACCCGAGCCGAAGGCAGCGGCTTAATCCACTGAGCCACCCAGGCGCCCCCCCTAGGTTTGAGTCTTATTAACTGAGTGGTTTGGGGCAATTTATTCACTAGTCTCAGCCTCAGTTTTCTCATCTGTAAAATGGAGATATTACTAGTACCCATCTTAGGACTGATATGAAGAGTAAATGAGATAATGGAAGGACAGTGATTAGCAGTGTTTGGCATATACTACAATTCTAGATTGATTACTAATAATTGAAAAGAATATAAGCCCATAGATAAAAAGGTTGGTTATAAATTTTATAAAACATTTAGTCAACGGTCATAGAAGCAAGGCTTAAATTTTAGTCAGGGATCAAGCCAGAGAGCTGCTCCTAACAGAGAAACCTGGGAGATCTCTGCTCCAGAAGCAGAGTAGAAAGAAACTACTGATTAAGAAAAACTATTTCTAAGCTCCTTCTATAAGGCTGAGTATTTCTATAATTTCTGTTGAATTGCATTGGTCCTCAAATAGGGATGTTATAGTTAAGCCTTTATAAAAAAGTCTGCTTTAGGAAAATTTGTTTTCTGAACTTTCTCCTGAGCCTAAAGTCTTGTGATACTCTTTGTCTTCTTTAATTCCAAAAACCAAGGAAAACTTAAAGGAGTCTTGGTGAGAAAAGGTTGATTTCATTTCTGAAATGATTTTCATGTGTCATATGACTCAAGAAAGTTTTGGCAGATTGGTTATTTAGCTATGGGACGATGCTTGTGAAGTTATGGCATGTTTCAACCATTAGAAAAGTAGAACTCTCGGGGCGCCTGGGTGGCTCAGTGGGTTAAAGCCTTTGCCTTCGGCTCAGGTCATGATCCCAGGGTCCTGGGATTGAGCCCCGAATCGGGCTCTCTGCTCAGCAGGGAGCCTGCTTCCTCCTCTCTCTCTCTGCCTGCCTCTCTGCCTACTTGTGATCTCTGTCTGTCAAATAAATAAATAAAATCTTAAAAAAAAAAATAAAAGTAGAACTCTCTATGTGTATATACTTATTATTTATTCATTAGCAAGGAAAATAATTACATTTTGACACAAGTTCTTGAAGATCGATTCTTGAGACGGATCATAAATCCAGAGTGTTACTTTTGGATACAAAAACTTCAGATAGCTGGCTGCTTTTTACTCTGGCATTCCTCCTTTCTAAATAGCAGTTAAAAATTTTTCATAACACCAGAGAGAATGGAGTAAGGAAACCTATAACTTTGGTGGAGGCAGCAGTAGGAATTAGTCCCCTTGGCAAACTAGGAGAGGGAGGGCCGGGAGTTGAGTTGAAGTGACACTGCGGAGTGGGAGCTAGCTGAAGCCGTGGTGTGGCAGAGGGCGAATTGGTAGGAAGAGTTTGCTCTGCTTTAGCCATGGCTGTACAGTCCAGTTTGGTTTGTTGTAGTATGGAATAGGCATTGGCATTTTAGGTGGGATAACCAGTTACAAAATCCTTTCCTGTAAATTGCAGTTCATTTAGCAACCTTAGGACTCTAAATGCCAGTAGAATTCCCCCAGTGACAATTAAAAAACAAAACAAAACAAAAAACACCTTCACATATTTCCAAATAACCCCCATGGAGATGATACTGTTTCCCATTTGAAAATTAATGGTTGAAGTTTGTATTTAAAACAGTCTTCTCCTCAAATCTAAAGTCATGTAGAGGGGCTCCTTGGGTGGCTTAGTTGGTTAAGTGTCCCACTCTTGGTTTTTGGCTGAGGTTGTGATCTCAGGGTCGTGAGACCGAGCCCCATGTCGGGTTCCATTGATGGGCATGGAGCCTGCTTGAGATTCTTTCCCTCTCCCTATGCTCCTCCTCACATCGCCATCTGATGTATCAAAAGAGAAGGGAAGGAAGATAGGAAGGAAGGAAGGAAAAGAAAAAGAAAGAAAGTCAGTCAGGTAGAGGTTCATAGAGAAGGAGATGCTCCTAAGACAAAACAAAAACATTATACATAGAAACTTGTATAATGAGAGCAAATGGTAAAAAAACATTGAGTGGTACACAGAGAATACATTTTTAAAGGGTAAAACATCTATGTCCTAGGTTATTTTTGGTTTGTTGTGAATTGAAGGCACAAATGATTTTTTCATCTATAATTGTTTTCTTTGGCCAGAATTAAATCAGGGGTTAGAATTAGCTTTGAATAGTTAGTCTATAGATTTCTTATTTCTCCTTTATTGAATTGTTCATCAGTGGCTGCCTTTCTGACCACATATCCTTTCATGCTTTGATCTTTTTTTTTTTTTTTAAATACAATAATTTGATGCTGGATGATGGTTCCTGTGATTGTTGTTTCTAAAGTCCAGCTGTAAATACGTTAAGTTTTTGTGACTCCTTAGTAACCATTGGTTCTATAAACATTAAAAGAATAAAAATACTGTTAGATAAGCTAATTGGAGGTAATTGCTTGTGAAATGAAAACACGATTGTCCAGTTTATTAATCTAGAACCTATGTGTATATTTTTTTTTTCTTCTTTGTAAAATGAAGTTAACTGAATTGAAATGAAACAACATCTGGATAGTCTATATTTTTAGTTGAATAGGATCAAGAAACTTATAGAATGTATTTCTTGGAACTTTTAGGTAGAGTATCTTTATGTGTGGCCAGCTAGAGCTCTTACTGAGTGCTTCAAGTCAGGGATACCATGCTCCAGTTAGAATTATGTAAGCCGTGTCTTCTTCCAAGACCATTAGTTTTTCAGTTTTAGGCTTTTACAGGGATTCTTTCAGATTAATTAGGATGTTCCATTCTTTTTGCATTTTGTAGCCTGAAGAGAGCTTTAGATTAGACTATTTTCTTACAAGGTAAAAGAAGAAGTACGAAGTAATTTTATATGCAGACACCCATGGCTTTAGAAATATGGCAACTATTTTTACTCTGATGTTTGAAAATTCCAAGGTAATTAGAAACAGAAAGAACAGAACGTACACTCATAAGTAAAGCAAGTCACTTGGTATAATGTAGATTCTGGCTTGTGTTATTAATTTCATGTTTAGTTGTTGAAATTTGTGTAGTTGTGGTTTAAAGTTACTTGTGTTCCTGTCCTTATTTTACTTTTGGGTTTCACAACAGAGATCAAGTGTTGGTTATAGTCTATGGCTGAGTAGTCTGCATTTTGAGAAAGACCAGGGAATTGGTATTTAAAAGTGTTCATAGAACAAAATATTTTGCAGTGTGTTGATATATGATTTTAGTTCCCATAATATTGACAAATGTTGAACAGTGTGCCATATTCGAAGTAATTGGATTTAGTGTAAACTAAATCTTGATAAAGCTTGACAGTATTTCACATCAAGGAAATATGTTACCTAGTGGCAAACAGCATTGAAACTGTGTATGTTTTCCTGTTGTAGTTTTGTTCTTTTTGCTAAAAGATTAAAAGAAAAGAAAACAGCTGGCTTATTTTTGGTTTTTTAATTTTTTTCATTATGACCCTTCAAGGTTTTTGTGTTGTTACATTTGAAGTCTTAGTTTCTGACAGAGAAATATTTGTATTGCTCTAGGCAGTTTCTTAGATTTGGAAAATAAAATAGATGAAAGCTTAGAGGTTTGTCTCTGGGGTCAGACTTGGCATATCAGAGTCTAGTGGATATTACTTGGAAATAAGATCAAGCTTTTATGCAGCCTTATGACCAGTCCTCTTAGATTTTTCAGAGCTTAATGCAAGTCAGTCATGGGCAGTTTATCTAGTGCCTTAATCATCTAAGAGTTGTAGGGTTAGGGCAGAGATAGTAAAGAAAAACAGGTTGGGAGTTGGCATAACTGGGAATCTTAGCTTCATTACAAACTAACTTCGGGCCTCAGATTTCTTATCTTGGGGAATGGATAAAATATGCTCATAAGTGATAAAATATTGAAGTGTTACAACAACTGCACCTATTTCCTAAGGGGGTTATGAGGATCAGAGTACCTGCCTGTCAGAGTCCCTGGCACATAGTAGATTCTGGGTAAATGTCAATTTTCTTTAACAGTGACATAACCTGCTTATCTTTCCCTCCTTTCTCACCCTGTTTTTACCTATGAGCAAAGTATTCTACAAGGATGCTCATTTTTCAGAGTCTGCAGCATGAACAGACAGAACACCTGTCCCTGAACAGAATCCTTGGGGGTTTTTCCTTCCATCTGACATAATCCTCTATGGCACTACTATCTAGTAGAACTTTTGTAATGGTGGTGAAAATTTTAATGTATCTGTGTTGTTCACGACACATGTGTCCACATGGGGCTATTGAGCACTGAAAATGTGCAGTGCAACTGAAGAACGGAGTCTTTCATTGTAAGTCATCAAATATGGCAAGTGGCTATTGTATTGGACAACTCAGCTCTAGAGCTTACATCTTCTAATTCTTAATGAAACATAAATTTTGTGATATTGGCCACATGCAGGGAAGGTACAGAAAGAATTTAGAAAGTAATAGCCTTCGTTATAAATTGGTGTAAGTCAGCAGAGTATCTGGTTGATACGTGAATGATATCCCATTATGTGGACTCTTCACTGCTTATTCCCTTACAACTTGTGAGAAAATTATAGCACTGTTATTTTTCTCGAAAGTACTTTAGAATTTTTGAAGATATTAACCTAAAAAATTCATAATTGCAAATCTTACTGTTCCTCCAGGAGGCTGAACTATATATTGCAGAAAGCTAGGGATTTCAGAAGCATATTTTTGATATAGTTTTTATTGCTTTGCAAAATAATAATTAGTCTGTAGTTTTTTCCACATAGGAAGAACTAATGTGATTGAATATGATTTTTCTAGTTGCTGAAAATGAATGGGTAGTTTTCAGAGAACATCAAATCATTATGTAGTTTTTTAGAGACACCCTTGTCTTTTGATGATTTTAGAAAGAGTGAAGTCATGAAAAGTGATAGAATTACCAACATACTCAAAAAACATTTATTCCTAATGTTATTGGCCAGGAAACTTTAGGTAATGGTATAATTATCACATCTTTAGAAGGATTTTCCAAGGGGTAACATTTTCCTTCTGGTTTCTAGAGTGTTACAGTGAAAGTTAGCTATCACGAGTACTCTAAATTCAGCCTCTGTTATAAATGTATCCAAGCCCTTTGGAAAAGTTGCACAAAGTACCACTTCAAATGAGAGCTGATTCTTTCCCTTGCCATTCTCCTGGCATACTAGTGGGCCATTGAAAGACAAAAGATTTAAAACAGATTGAAATCAAGTTTGGGGACGATAATTATCTTGTACATGATTCCTCCCTTCTCTACCTAGCCTTCTCTGGCATTTTCATCAGTGACTTGGATTAATGACATGCCTGTCAAATTTGCTGATGGTTATGTGGTTTTGACCTTGTATTATACATTTGGAATCCAGAAGTATCTGTACAGTCTGAAATGATGGGTTGAAATTAGCCAAATACATTTTCAAAGAAACAACATACACAGTTCCCTATCTGAACTTAATTACACAGCTCTGAGCGTATACACAAAAGTGAAGAACATGACTTGTTGCCAGGTTATATATAAAGAAGACTAAGGGTTTTATGAGATTATAACTCAGTACCAATCAGTAATAAAATGTGGCTGACAAAACAGCTCCTGTTATTCTTGGTTTTATTAATGGAAATATAGTCAGCCAGAATAAGAGAGAGATGTTGCTGTTTCATTTAGCAACAGATATTGAGTGAGGCCAGGTACATTCTAGGGAGACACCTCCTGGGCATTTGTGTTTGGTTCTCTGTTTAGTGAGACTTAACTGTGGGACCATATTGAGAGAAAACTAAAGAGGGAATTTAATATGTTGGTTGGAGGGACAGGGCATGGAGCATAGTAATTGGCTTTGAACAAAAAATAGACATTGGTGTGAAGGTTGGCAGTGATGGATGTCTCCGCATAACTTAGAGATTTATCACTTCTGTGGAAGAAGGATTTGACATTAATGTGATTTTAGGAATATTTATTGGGACCGGAGGGAAAATGATACAGAGAGAAAAATTTGGAGCCAGTAGAAGGAAAGTCAGAACTCCATATAATAATGAAATGGACTGTGTCTTTGGTTGCTCAAATGTCGTAACCTAAAGGGCATGTCAAATAAGAGATTTAAATTTTAGGTATGTGGTTAGACTAGATGGCTTATACTCTCCTTCCATCTAGCATCCTAGAGAGTTTGATTGGTGGAGAGGAAAAGGGATTCAGAAGCATTGCAAGCAGTTCGGGAAGGCCCGTTCACATTCACGTGTAGTTTGCTGCCATGTCCACCCACAGATTTTTAATTTCTTGTACCACTATTAGATCTAATTCTGAATTTACAATTGAATGGTTAGGAGAGAGTACATTCATTTTTTATTTCTCTTTTTATTTCTTTCTTTAGTACATTCTCTTTTTTTTTCTTTGCCTTTCCAGCCATTACACCTTTTTTAGTCCTATGGATAGTAGAATCTCCTGTATGGGGGAAGGGGAAAGGGAGAATGAGGAAGGGAGGGAACTTCTCAAGAGTGAAAAATAAGCTCCAGACAGCCTGTCCTTACAAAATTCTTGTGCAGTGAGTTTGAGTAAAAGGTCTGTTAAATGTTGTACCAAGGAAGTAAAAGCGTATGAACAGGTATCAGTTACTTTAAGGGAGATAGGGAATTAGAGTCTTGTAGGTAGAAGAAATTTATTTTCCTGTATAATAAACATGAATTTTGTGAAGTAATTGCTGTTACCAGGAATGTTACGATTGAAGGATATGCCACCCATTAGGGCAGTTGGATAAAGGTCTCACCACATCCCTTGAGCCTTAGAAAAAATTTCTTTTGACTGTCAACAGTTGTTTGAAAATACGAGGGATGTTCCATTTCATGAGAAGTAGAGTGTGTAAAAGTTAAAGTTTATACACCTAAATCTGACTGTGTTTAAATTATGAGTGGGAGACCTTTAGAAAGTTACTTAATCTCCCTGTCCCTCAATTTCTCCATATATCTAATGGAGGTGTTAATAATACTACCTGCCTTAGAGGTTTGTTTTAAGAGTAGTTTACTATATATGGAAAATAATTGGAGTAGTACCTGGTAGCTAGTAAGTGCTATATCAAGCTTCAGTGTTATTTAATGTGCATATGTGAATATACTTTCCTACATTGCTTCAAAGCTGAAGTCTTAGTTTATAAAAAATATTGCATGTCCACATAACCATAAATTTTGTGGTTTTGTGGGTTCAGCTCTATGTTAATATTAGCACTATCATCAGAAACACTTGTTTATTTCTTTTTTAAAACCACTGAAGAAAACAGGCTTCTGAATCCTCCTTGAATAAGCTGTATTCTCAGCTGTCATAATCAGTGCATTAAAAACCCCAGCAGAGGAGTTGGAAACTAGTGCCAGGAGGACTCACATACAGTAAACTGTTAGAATTGTGGAGAAACTTTGCCCATATCTGCTTTTCTTGCTCTGTACAAGTTAGTAATACCATGCCTCTTCTGTGCACCAGGCAGTAAATACTCTTAAAGTAAATAGTCTTATAAAATTTGGTGATAATATAACTACAGTGAATCATCACCTGTTGTGTTTGATACTCTCTTTGTCTTGGCTGCCCTCTAGAGTTGGTGGAAGAGGATCTTCCAGGAGTAAGATTTCTGTCCACTGCATCCAACATGGAGTAATGCTCATTAATTTGTGCAGATGAATGACTATCCTCTTTTTGAAGCCTGTAACAGTTTTGTGGCTCCTGTCATATTAATCAAGTTATAAAAATGCTTAAGTTCATTTATGAAGTGTGTTTACAGCTCACATACATTGATGAATAATGGATTCTGTCTGCTGTGTAATTAAGAGAGGTGAAATGTAGGATGGAAAGTTTACTAGTTCATGTTCTTGGTTGCAGCCAACAGAATTATTGTGTCTGTCACCAAAACTGTGTCAGTGGAGATAACAGCAAGACTATTGTTGGTGGTGTGGTCCAGCCCAGGTTCCTGTTATCAACTTTGCTTCTTGTACTTTCTTTTCATCTTCATCAACTACTCTTTCTGGCCTTCCCCATCTGGTTCCCTCATCCACTCCATTATCCTGCTGTACTGTCTATTGCTTTTCTGTGACTTACTCTTTTTAGGGCTTTCTTTCCTGGGTTATGAAGGCCAAGTGGGGATGAGCCTTGGACGTTGGATCCTAATTCTTCCAAACAACACAAGATAAAAAGTCATTTCTTCTACTATGTGTGGGTGACTTGATGCTTTAGAGTAAGGCAGGATAAGACCTGAGTGGGCCCAAAGGTCAAAGCTCATCCTTGCTTTATTTGGACCAGTCATAATCAATATTCTTGTCTGGAATTGAGAGACAACTCAAGAGATTTTGGAGCTAAACCACATTTTAAGACTAGTTTTATGTTTCCTCATTTTAAAGCTTTAGGTGGGCTCTTATATGCCGTGTTAATTGAGAAGAGCAGATTTCTGTCCTGATGGGCCTGATATATTTTTAAAAGTTTAGTTTTTCTTAGGATGTTTGCAAACTTTAAAATAATAAATGGCACTTTTATTATTAACTATTTTGTCCATTAAAGATGGTGGATTATAGAGAAGCTAAATAACTAATGCCAAATCACATAATGGGTATCTGTAGATCCAAGAACAGGAATCAGTCCCACCTGTACTTGAAAACAGACATATCCTTTCAAGCTGTTATAACTGGTAGCTACTATAAGAATATTTTTTGCCACTGGATTTATTTATATTAAGTGTGATTCAGTTCTTCAGTTCCATGTGTCCTTGAATTCTCAAGTGGAGAATTGTCATTCTGATTTTCTAATCTTCCTTCTTCTCCTATTATTACTAAATAGAAAGATATTTTTGTTGAGCTGCATGCTATGTCCTACCCCTTCCTACTGATCTATAAGCTTTTCCATTGGCTTTCTTTCTGTTTCCTGCTGCTTTCTTGCTTCATAATTGAAGGGAGGATTCAGACCCATCCAGGTAACAACTACTGGTTCTGCATGGCCTCTTTATTACTCTGTTCCCTTATCATTATTACAGTGAGATTGATTGTTTGCTGATGAATATACATGCATTCATGGTGAGAATTTATTATTGGTATATTGTTTCAAGGCTTTTAAGCCTATAGTGAGAGCCATAAATAACCACAGGTACTGGCTGCCATTTGATAAATTTGAGTTCTGCTCCTTCCAGACCGTTCTTAAGTCTGTCTAAATTTTCCACTTTTATTGCAAACTATTCAAGAAGGCAAAATTGGGTTCAATTTAATATGGGGTTGCCACTTTTTAGAAAAGCAAGGCCATTCCCATCATGTAATAAATCAGCATGTGACAACTTTCCTGATAGTTTAACTTGACTTCGATAGACTGAGATGAAAATCTTTATGTCTAGAAATATTTTATAAATTACTTGAATGGTAGCTTTTTAGGGGACTGCTTTTAATTTTTAATATAAGTACTTTTATATAGTAGAACAACTTTTAGAGAAACACAAGCTACCCCTTTTGTTATTTTATCACACATTTTAAAATTAATAATTATGGTATATAATTTTTTGTTTAAGATAGCTGAGCCTTCATTTTAAAAGTGAGACTGCCCGACTGTTTTCATATGTGTGAAAGCACTGATCAAAACTTGACTTCACTTGACTTAAAAATATTCTAGTAGAGAATATTTGTAGTGATCCCAGCCACATTCAGTTTAGCCTCTTTATGTGTGTATTGTATTTCCAATTCAGTTGGTAACATTTCTATTAGTGGACAAAAGGAGAAAGCTCAGATAGTAAAATTTACATATTCCCTTTTGTAAAAAAAATAAATATTTTTTTCTCCCCTCCTCAGTTTTTTCAGAGGCCTCAGATACAGCCTCCTAGAGCTACCATCCCGAACAGCAGTCCTTCCATTCGTCCTGGTGCACAGACACCCACTGCAGTGTATCAGGCCAATCAGCACATCATGATGGTTAACCATCTGCCCATGCCGTACCCAGTGCCCCAGGGTCCTCAGTACTGTATTCCACAGGTAATGTATCTCTCAGGTCTGTGTAGTCCAGCATTAGAGTGGGAATTAACCCAAATTCTCATCAAAGGAAGCAGGGAGGGTGGGTGATGGCATTGATTTTTAGTGGTATGTGAACTTTTCTGTTGGCTGTAAGTCTGGCCATTTTGTCATTTTCCATAATGTTGTAAGGAGATATTTCTCTTACATTTTTCTAAGATGTTTGAGAAATTATTTTTATCTTCTTGCTTTTACCCCATCCCTTTCCCATATCCATCTGCTCTAAAACAGACTCAGTAATTATGCTGTTCCTGTGATAACATTCAATTTCATTGAAAGCCACCAGCCTGAAATAATTTTACAGCGAGCTAATGTCTGTCTGTGCACTGATGTGCTGTCAGGATTTTACCTAACGCACATCGTTCTTTTCATCCTCATTGCATCTTGATGGCAAGCAAGCATTTTTCAAAGTATTTAACCAAGAGTTTTCACCTTATTTCAGTAATTGTCTTACACACACACATACACACACACAACTTTATTTTTTTTTTAATGGTAAGCCATCTTCATATTATTTATAAATATCTTTAATTTCTCTTTTATAGTACCGTCATAGTGGCCCTCCTTATGTTGGGCCCCCACAACAGTATCCAGTTCAGCCGCCAGGGCCAGGGCCTTTTTATCCTGGACCAGGACCTGGGGACTTCCCCAATGCTTACGGTAAGTATGAAATACTGAGGAATTCCTGCTAGTTCGTTTTTGTGTTTGACTCATCAGTTTAGGCAGTGAGGTTTACTGGTATAAAGAATTTTTAAATGAAATGTTGCAAACAGTTCTGAATTAAAAGCTTTTTAGGGAATGATTTACAAGGAAAGGGTATTACAGAACTATATTTAGTTAATGACACCACCTGAAAGAGTGGTAATTCTGTTGCAAAGAACCCATGTCTTAAGGTCCTGAATCTGCACCAACTCATCATTACTTAGATTTTTATTGGATTTTTGCTGATGGAATAAATACACAGTTGACGGTTGAACATCACAGGTTTGAACTGCATGGGTCCACTTAAACACAAATTTTTTGGATAGATACAGTATGGTACTATAAATGTGTTTTGTCTTATGATTTCTTTAACATTATCTTTTCTCTTAGCTTAATGCTTTTGTAAGAATATGTATATGTAGTACAGGTAACATATAAAGTATCTGTTAGCTGTTTACATTATTGGTAAGGCTTCTCGGTCAGCAGTAAGCTATATTAGATTAGATTTTGGGGGCTTCAAAACTTATACATGGATTTTGGACTGCATGCAGGCAAGCAGAGGGTGCCCCTGACATGTGTATTGTTCAAGGGTCAGTTATAACTTATCTCCCTTCCATTATTTCTTTTTCTCCAAACATTTATCACCATTTGTCAAAATGCTTGTTAACGTTTCCCTACTAGAATACACTATCCACAAAGGCAGTGAATTTTATTGTTTTGTTCACTCCTGTATCCCTAGCATCTAAAATAGTGACAAGGTATTGGAGTGGGATGCCTGAGTATAATTCAGTGTCTCTGTGATTCCTTTTCTGCAAAATTGTGATAAGATCTGTGTCATAGAAATGTTATGAGGATTAGTGAAATGAAAATGCCTTAAAAAATCACAAATGTTTTTAATGTAGAGAAATAAGTGCCATGTTTATACTTTGTGAACCAGTACTGAAATGACTTATTCCATAAATTTCTACCACACATTATACTTGGTTTATTATATAGAAAATGAATTCTAAGAGTTAAAATCAGCAAATTCTTGAAAAATTAAACTTTAGGATTCATGAAGCATTGATCTTTTCTGCTACCAGTAAGGACATATTAAAATTTTAACTTGTTCTTTTAAGATAGTGTAATCTATTTTAGATAAATAGGTATCCACTAACCAATTTCCTAACATTGAGATTTAGTGTCTCATCTTTACATCAGAATTAATTGGCATTAGAATAGCCCAAGAACATTTTCCTTAGGTTTTGAGGTAAAACAGGCCAAGGAACCAACTGTTACCTGGTTTTACTACTTCTAGAAAAGGGAAAACCTTTCCTTGTTTTTTTGTTTTTTAAGATTTTATTTATTTATTTATTCGACAGAGACAGACAGACACACACACACACACACAGTGAGAGAGGGACCAGAGCAGTGGAATTGGGAGAGGGAGAAGCAGGCTTCCCGCCGAATAGGGAGCCCGATGCGGGGCTCAATCCCAGAATCCTGGGATCAGGACCTAAGCCGAAGGCAGAGGCTCAACGACTGAGCCACCCAGGCGCCCTGGGAAAACCTTTCTTTTACCTTGGTTACTATTGCTTGTGAGACTGCCAGTTGCAAAATGATGCACTTCATAATGTCATGAAATGTTGCAAGTATGTATGAAACATGGTTTTACTGAAGTTGTGTTTTTACTAGGAAATATTTGATAATTTTTGAAATAACACGTTGCTTATAGGTGTATTAAAATAAAATAATACATGTGCATCACCCAGCTTTGACGTAGAATGTTGCCAGTACGGTTGGTGTCCCTTGTGAGCCCCTTGAAGTTAGTTTGAACTCAGGGTTTTCATACCAGTTTAGTGTCTTTGTACTTACTCTATAAATTTAAATCCATTTAAAATTATTTTTCCATTTTAAGAAAGATTTTATTTATTTATTCATTTTATTTATTTGAGAGAGAAAGAGAGCATGCAGGGAGAGGAGCCGAGGGAGAGGCACAAGCAGATTCTCCTCTGAGGGCAGGGCTGACATGGGACTCGATCCCAGGACACTGAGACCATACCTGCGCCAAAATCAAGAGTCAGACGCTTTAACTGACTGAGCCACCCTGGCATCCCCAATTAAAATTCTTTTCAAGTGTAAAATTGACAGTTGATATCATCAAGAATTTATTGAATAGAAAACCTGTGAGTGAAACTGACTGGCAGAGTAAGCACGCTAAAATCCGCAGAATTTTCTCTTTCAATCCCATGTTGTGATGGGAATGCAATTGTATCTTCTTCTTTTTTTTAATTTTTAATTTTTTTTATAAACATATAATGTGTTACTAGCTCCAGGGGTACAGCTCTGTGAATCACCAGGTTTACACAGTTGTATCTTCTAATTCACAAAATCATTTTGAAAGGCATCTCACTGAATTATAGTCTGTTTATTTACACATTATATAAATAATTTTTTGACACAAAATGTCATTGAAATTCTGTTGTAAATCTGTGTCAGCCCTCTTTATTGCTCTTAATACTACTGCAGTATATATAGAAACAATATAGATGAGTTTACTGGTAGGAAAATAGTTTTCTGATTTGTATATATAGGATTATAATATATTTGGCTTTATTTCTATTACTTATAGACTGTATTTGTTTATTTTCACAAAAAACGGTATTGAGGGGCAGTTTTATCTCAGACTTTATTGATGTCTGTTCCTTTTGTTCGATATTCTTTCTTCCCTGGGAAATTCTTATGTAGATCCAAAATCCATCAAGAAGGCAGTATGTCATCTAGGTTAAAACAGTTTACCTAGTTTCCTTAATGTGAGAAAAACACCTTCTTTTTTTTTTTTTTTTTTTTTTGCTGTTCTCATATATATATATATATTTTTTTATAAACATATAATGTATTATTAGCCCCTGGGGCACAGGTACCCTCCCCAATGTCCATAACCACACCACCCTCTCCCTACCCCATTCCCCCGGGCAACTCTCAGTTTGTTTTGTGAGATTAAGAGTCTCTTAGGGTTTGTCTCCCTCCCGATCCCATCTTGTTTCATTTATTCTTTTCCTACCCTCAAACTCCCTACACTGCATCTCCCCTTCTTCGTATCAGGGAGATCATATGATAGTTGTCTTTCTCCAATTGACTTATTTCGCTAAGCATAATACCCTCTAGTTCCATCCATGTCCTTGCAAATGGCAAGATTTCATTTCTTTTGATGGCTGCATAGTATTCCATTGTATATATATACCACCATTGTATATATACACCACCATTGTATATATATATTTTTTTTTTAAAGATTTTTTTAAATTTATTTATTTGATAGCGAGAGAGAGAGATCACAAGTAGGCCGAGAGGCAGGCAGAGAGAGGGAAGCAGGCTCCCTGCCAAGCAGAGAGTCCAACGCGGGACTCGATCCCAGGACCCTGAGATCATGACCTGAACCGAAGGCAGCGGCCCAACCCACTGAGCCACCCAGGCGCCCACCACATCTTCTTTATCCATTCATCTATTGATGGACATCTAGGTTCTTTCCATAGTTTAGCTATTGTGGACATTGCTGCTATAAACATTCGGGTGCACATGCCCCTTCGGATCACTACGTTTGTATCTTTGGGGTAAATGCCCAGTAGTGCAATTGCTGGGTTATACGGTAGCTCTATTTTCAACTTTTTGAGGAATCTCCATGCTGTTTTCCAGAGTGGTTGCACCAGCTTGCATTCCCACCAACAGTGTAGGAGGGTTCCCTTTTCTCCACATCATCGCCAGCATCTGTCGTTTCCTGACTTGTTAATTTTAGCCATTCTGACTCGTGTGAAGTGTTATATCATTGTGGTTTTGATTTGTATTTCCCTGATGCCGAATGATGTGGAGCACTTTTTCATGTGTCTGTTGTGTCTGTTGGCCATCTGGATGTCTTCTTTGCAAAAATGTCTGTTCATGTCCTCTGCCCATTTCTTGATTGGATTGTTTGTTCTTTGGGTGTTGCGTTTGCTAAGTTCCTTATAGATTTTGGATACTAGCCCTTTATCTGATAGGTCGTTTGCAAATATCTTCTCCCATTCTGTCAGTTGTCCTTTGGTTTTGTTAACTGTTTCCTTTGCTGTGCAAAAGCTTTTGATCTTGATGAAATCCCAATAGTTCATTTTTGCCCTTGCTTCCCTTGCCTTTGCCGATGTTCCTAGGAAGATGTTGCTGCGGCTGAGGTCGAAGAGGTTGCTGCCTGCGTTCTCCTCAAGGATTTTGGTGGATTCCTTTCTCACATTGAGGTCCTTCATCCATTTTGAGTCTATTTTCGTGTATGGTGTAAGGAAGTGGTCCAATTTCATTTTTCTGCATGTGGCTGTCCAATTTTCCCAGCACCATTTATTGAAGAGGTTGTCTTTTTCCCATTGGACATTCTTTCCTGCTTTGTCGAAGATCAGTTGACCATAGAGTTGAGGGTCTATTTCTGGGCTCTCTATTCTGTTCCACTGATCTATGTGTCTGTTTTTGTGCCAGTACCATGCTGTCTTGATGATGACAGCTTTGTAATAGAGCTTGAAGTCCGGAATTGTGATGCCACCAACTTTGGCTTTCTTTTTCAATATGCCTTTGGCTATTCGAGGTCTTTTCTGGTTCCATATAAATTTTAGGATCATTTGTTCCATTTCTTTGAAAAAAATGGATGGTATTTTGCTAGGGATTGCATTAAATGTGTAGATTGCTTTAGGTAGCATAGACATTTTCACAGTATTTATTCTTCCAATCCAGGAGCATGGAACATTTTTCCATTTCTTTGTGTCTTCCTCAATTTCTTTCATGAGTACTTTATAGTTTTCTGTGTATAGATTCTTAGCCTCTTTGTTTAGGTTTATTCCTAGGTATCTTATAGTTTTGGGTGCAATTATAAATGGGATTGACACCTTAATTTCTCTTTCTTCTGTCTTGTTGTTGGTGTACAGAAATGCAGCTGATTTCTGTGCATTGATTTTATATCCTGACACTTTACTGAATTCCTGTACAAGTTCTAGCAGTTTTGGAGTGGAGTCTTTTGGGTTTTCCACATATAGTATCATATCATCTGCGAAGAGTGATAGTTTGACTTCTTCTTTGCCGATTTGGATGCCTTTAATTTCTTTTTATTGTCTGATTGCTGAGGCTAGGATGGGAAAAATAATCTTAAAATAATTTTTCATTATAAAAGTAAATAAGTTAGTGAGAAAAATATAAATAATATGGAATATATAAAGTTGAAGTAGCCAGTTTTTTCCCCTTTCACCACTCCCTAAGGAAATAATGATTTAACAGCTTAATATATACTTTTTCATTTATATTTAAACTTTTAATATAAATGGTCACATACTGTTTATAGTGTTCTAAAACTTTCTGGTATTTTTCCCCCTCTCTCACAATATATTCATGGACATCTTTCCATTTCATTACCTATAGAATTTCAGACTACATAACATTACATTTTAGGTGTTGAATCATACATGATCATACATGAATCACAATGTATAATCCAGTCCTCTACTGATTGGCTTAGATTATTTTCATTATTTGGACAGATATTTTAGTTTTAAGGCTTATCATTAGTTAGTATGCTTTTATCAGACTTAAAAGTTCTGATCCAATAGTTCCCATCAATTATAGGTCCTTCAGCTGTACCACCTCAGGGCAGCCATTCTGGCCTTACAGTCTAGAGGACATAAACATCCCCCTTCCTGTTTTCTGATTTTGGAATCTCTTCTTCTCTTACCCTTCCACTCCCGGTTCTTCATTTCCCTCTGATCCTCGTCCCACCTTACTCTTACTCCTCTACTTCCTAATCTTGGGTTCAGGTTAAAAGCAAGTATAAGGAGGGGATCCTGGGTGGCTCAGTCATTAAGCATCTGCCTTCAACTCGGGTCATGATCCCAGGGTCCTGGGATCGGGCCCCACATCAGGCTCCCTGCTCAGCAGGAAGCTTGCTTCTCCCTCTCCCACTCCCCCTGCTTGTGTTTCCTCTCTCGCTGTATCTCTATCAAATAAATAAAAAAATCTTTAAAAAAATAAAAAGCAAGTGAAGGAATGGAATCCTAATTCTCTGTTCTAAAGCACAGCAGTCCTGTCTTCTAGGGCAGAGGGCCTTTCTCTGGTAGAACTGGTAAGGAAAGAATCCTAGTCTTTTTCCTTCCTGCCCTACTGGTGGAGTTGGTGAGTTGGACAGTCTATTTTGCTGGAAGTCTTAGTTCTTTGTGCTTAGCTTACAGTTCACTCTAGGGTAATAATATTTTACTCCTCTATTCAGCTTTAATCTTGAACAATGATTCTCAACGAATGTTTTTATCCTTAGTGAAGTTCAGTAACCAAGATCATAAAATTCTATAAATACATTATAATTCTTGGAGTGTTTCTGTAATGTTAAAAAATAACTAATGAGTAGTATTTCATCAACGTCACTTCTCAGTTTTTCTCTCATCAGTGTTTCTTAAATATTTTGATGCCTGTTGTATCAGAAAAATACCTCATGAAGACTGGAATTATTTCTAGGCAAATGCTAGAGGTCTTGACCCAAGGTGTGAAAATTTGGGTTTGGGAGCAAAGAGATGCGGTTAACAGTGACAGTGATACTGAGAAAGAAAAAGAAAAGAGTGAGAATTTACATAGTTAAAAGATCCCATTCTGGGACACCCGAGTTACTCAGTCAGTTATGCATCTGCCTTTGGCTCAGATTATGATCTCAGGGTCTCATCAGTCTCCCTGCTCAGCGGGGAGACTCCTTCTCCCTCTTCATCCACTCCCCCTGCTTGTACTCTCCCTCTCTCTCTCTCTCTGACAAATAAATAATATATTTTTAAAAAGCACCATTCTCCTTCGCTTCAAACCAGTATACTCTCCCTTTTTCTCATTCTACCATGTGATTTTTTTCCTCCCCCTTTCATTTTATTTTGCATTCTTTTTCTGAGCTCTGTGGGGGCTTGGGTGCCTCATTCAGCAGCTCCTAAGAGCTGAGGGATTCATTCATTATTCCCCATGGTGTGTAAGTGGGAAACTTTCTGGCGTCCGAAGTATGTGTTCAGGGGAATGTTAATACTGTGATTGTTAATCAACTGTGACTAATACTATGATTTCGTTAAGCAACCAACTCTTTGTTTTGGCTCAGATCATGATTTTGGGGTCCTGGGATTGAGCCCTGCATTGTTGGGCTCTGTGTTCAGTGCAGAGTCTGCTTGAGATTCTCTCTACCTGTCCCTTTTCCCCTCCTACTCATACTCTTTTTCTCTCTCTCTCAAATAAATCTTTTTAAAAAATACTGTGAATAGGCACCTGGGTGGCTCAGCCTTTAAGTGTCTGCCTTTGGCTTGGGTAGGACCGACCCCCCATGTTGGGCTCCCTGCTCAGTGGGGAGCCTGCTTCTCCTTCTCCCACTTCCCCAGCTTGTGTCCCTCTCTCACTGTGTCTCTGTGTCAAATAAATAAATAAAATCTAAAAAAACAACAACAACAAAAAATACTGTGTTGATATGGTTGTATACTAACATTATTGTTCTGGGATGGGATAAACTGATTTTAATGTGCCAACCTGCATACTTAACTGCTATATTTATATTGTTTCTGTGGGAAAATTCAGTTTTGGTAGGTTTTTGGAAGACCTACAGTGTATAAGACAATGTGCTAGGTATTTTGTAGGATATAAATGTTGAGATATTCTCCTTGCTTTTCAGGCTCTTGAAGCGCATTTGTTTGATACTTGTGTTTGGGTTTTTACCATTGAGAACAAATGTAAATGTTGACCACACCACTGGTTCCCAAATTTTTCTATATCCTAGTCAAATAAAATTTTTGAAAAGTAAAGTAAAATAAGGGAAGAAACATACAGAACTATTCCCTTTTTAATTTTGCCACAAAGTCTTTTAAAGAAAACTGTTATTTAATGTCAGCAGCATTTCATATAGGAAGGCTGTTTGAACAACAAAGGAACAAGACTGAAATAATTTCAGAATAGTAACAGACCTTTCTAAAATGTCAAATTAGCAAGCCTATAGTTGTAACTTTGTGTGTGTTAGTATAGTAATGTGGTTATTATTGAATAAATTTTGCCAAATATCATTGACATATTTTGTATAGACTGGGGTTTGATGAACCACCAATTGAGAACAGGGATCAGGGGAAGAAAAGGGTTAGCCCTTTTCCTATAAAGGGCAATATTGTAGCTTTTGCAGGCCATATGGTCTCTGTTGCAACTATTCAACTCTGCCATTTAGTGAAAAAGCAGCCACAGGTAACAGATAAAATACTGTATATAGGCGTATTCCAATAAAACTTTATTCTGGATTTAGCCTGTTGGCTTTAGTTGACATACCCCTAATCCAGATAAACCTGCTACATTCCATGCATAAGAGGTCAGGGACAGCATGTAACATTCCTAATTAGTAAATGGTATGTAAAAGTTATTCCCATTTTTAATAGAAAAAAATAATTGTTTTTAAACGTCTCTGACCATATCAGAAGTTGAATTAGTATTTTATAAAAGATAACCATTATTTGGTAGGATAGAAGTCCCACTCTGCTGGGGTCCACGGTTTACTTGATATTTTACTAATTGTGTTTAACCCCATTATTAAGATATCTTATGCTACCAGGTTTATTCAGCTGGTATTTATTGCTTGTGTATTATATGCCAATCCCTACCCCAGTCATGTTGACTCAGAACTGTTTCATTAGAACAATCTGATTTTTTTTTCTTAAAGGGATGATTCACCTTTTGGATCTTATGTCACTTAGTTTAAAAAATATGGCAAAGTGAGCAGACTGTATTGCCTGTCTAGCAGCAATTTTAGGGGATTGTTTTCTGAGTTTGGAACTAGTAACATTATAGGGTAGTATAGAATCACCTATTTAAGCTTGACTTTGAGAATAGTGTATGCACTACCAGAAGTATGGCTAATAAGGCGTTTTTCTCTTTTTACCCTGAATTCATTGAAATCCTAGCCATGCCCCTTGTTTAAATCTTCTCCAGATTTGATTGAGACCTGCAGAATTCTGGTACCTACAAATGTGGTACTGCTTCCAAGAAATTACCTCTTGAAGACGTTATAAAGGCGGGGATGGTTTGTTGTTGATGATGACAGTGATAATAGAGCCAACATTATTTGACTCCTAACTAAAGTACCAAGGATTTTACCTGTATTAACTACCTACCTATGCCTTCATGTTTTTCCTTCTTGCTATCATGACTCAACCATCACTGTTTCTACCAAAGGCTTGTACTGCTTGTGCACGGGATCCCATCATGTACACATTTAAGGCTATTACTCTAGCTGTTCTCTTCTCTCTTTCTGGCTTTATCATTTTCTTTCTCTCTCTGCTGGTGGATTAGTCCCTTTGGCATACAGGTATATACAAACAAACAAAAACCTTCAACCACTCTTTTGCTTCCCTTTATAGCAAAATTTTAAGAAAAGAATGCTCAACTGTCTTTATTTCCATCTCATTCACTTCTGAGCCCACCCTAATCAGGATCCACTTTCCTGCCCTTCCACCCTTATAACTTTTGTCAGGGTCACATGTGTATTCTACTTTGCTGAATCTTGGTTGACTCTCAATGCCATTTTACATAATTATACATGCTCCCCATTCCTGAAGCCTTCTCTTTACTTCAACCACTGCCTTGATTTTCTTTTTCATCTTCTATGCTAGGTTTTCTTTGTACCTACAATCTCTAAACAACATAGAGTGCTCCAAAATTTCATCCTTGGGTTCATTCTCTATTTGTACTAACTTCTTCAGTTACCAGTCTCATGGTTTAAATACTGTCCATACTCCACTAATTCCAAAATGGATACTGATTCTGCCTTTGAAGGTCTAGTAAGAATCTTAAACTTTACGCGTCTGAAATTGAACTATTGACTCTTATGCCCTAAACTCTACTCTTTGTCTAGTTTTCCTCATCTCACTAAGTAAAGAAATAACACAGTAAACAGCATTGTCATTTTTACACTTGCTGCAACAAAAAACCTTGAAGAGTTTTCCTTGACACTTCTTTCGTCATAGTCACATCCACTCTGTCAGCAAATCTGTAGGTGCTACTTAATGTGTGTACTTAATGTATTTGACCCTTTCTCATCACCTCTTCTCTTAGTACTCTGGCTTAATAGTAATTACAACAATAGCCAAACTTTCGAAAGTTAAGAAAGTATTCATTGAGAGTCCAAGGGGTGGGTGGAAGAAGATAATTTCAGGTAGAAGGACGACAAAGTCAAAGGTACGAACGATGTCGAAGAAATTCACGTACTCAAGGGATAGTAGTAGGTATAGGTTTTTGCTAGAGCAAAGGTATGGAGCTAGAGAATGGTACATAAGGTAGTTATGCTCTGGAACCTGGACTCGTAGTATCAGACTTTATTTTTCAGCTGCTTGTTCTCCGACTTTTTTCTGCTCCAATAGTGTGATATTTTCTAAGCCTTAAGGGTGGTTCCCTATGACAATGGTTCTCTGTAAGTAGGGAGAAGAATCAGACCACTCCCACTCCATAAGATGATCATATGTATTCTCCTTCCTCTGACCAAACCCCCACACAAAACGTATTCACACAGATCCTTGCTTGAGAATCACATTGCAGGGAATGGCCAGACCCCCAGAATACATTTTTTAAAAGCAGTGCTATAATATGATTAGTTTTTTTGAAAGGTGACTCTGGTGGCAATCTGCAGGAGTTTTTTATTTAGTTGTCTTCATATTGGATGCTGACAAAGAGTTAGGTGTTCTTGAGTTTTTGGGAATCATTCCTTGAGTACTTCAGTAAATAGAAAAGAGCTAATGGATAGAGAAGATTAGGAAGAATGCTTTTGTTACTTATTTTTTTAACTGAGTGTCCAGAGACACAGTGCCATTAGTAGTCTTATAATGGTTGACAAAATAACTGAATGCTTCTTTTCATTTTTTTTTTCTAATTCTTTAGGAACGCCTTTTTACCCAAGTCAGCCAGTGTATCAGTCAGCACCAATCATAGTGCCTACGCAGCAGCAGCCCCCTCCAGCCAAGAGAGAGAAAAAAACCGTAAGAGATACTTACTAACTTTTCTTATTTTACAATAGAATGTCCACTCCCTTGTTAAATAAATTTACCCACAGCTGTATCATTATTCATCTGAGTTCACAAATGACTGCCATTTTTTGTTCTTTGCTTATATCCTTACCGCTAGACCTAGACAGCTTGTATGGACATAATAAGTAGAAGTTACAAGAACCATTTGCTTAAGTAGAAGTTACAAGAAGCATTTGCTTAATACCATTTTTCAACATGCACTGAGCTAGTTATGCTAGATGACAACATGCCTTCTTTATAACTGGGAGAGTTTAGTCCCCTAAGATCTTACTAAGTGGGAGAAATTTGAGCTCTGTCTTCACATAGTGATTATTATCCTTTAACTTCAGTTCTAATCAGCTCTACATTCAAATATGAACTTACAGGGGGAAAACGGCACAAGTGGAAATGACCAAGGTGTTAAGGACAATAAGAAAAATCCTCCCTGTGGAATAGATTTATTTTTAGAAATAGCAGAATTTAGAAAATATATTCTGTTTTAGGAAGTTACAGGGACTTTGCTTCTGTCTAGTAAGTCAGGCCCAGGAATATTAGAGTGCAGTAATATAAAATTCACATTGTGGAAGAGCCTATAGAAGAGTGGCTTGCAATCTCTTACCCATTAGGACACATCAAATGGAATTCACAAGGATGAGATATGTGGGAGAGATTCCATAGCATTCAGTACTCTTGAAAGTACTCTCATTTAATAAAAATTAATAAGGTTCCAAAATTTGGCTCTTTTATTACCAGAAACAAATTTCTTGTGCACACATCATAATAAGCAGGACATACCCATGTACGAGAATACTGGAGTTGAAAAAGTATGCTTTAGAAATGTTGAAGCAGCATGGTAGATGTTAGATGTGAAGAATGCCCAGCATGCAGAAACATTAATAAAAAAGATGATGAAAATGGAAGACATAATAGATGTAACTGAACAAGAAAGTGGAACAAATGAAAGAGAAGCAGTGTTTAAAACTGTGGAAGAGACAGTTTTCTGTATCTGAAAAAATAGCTGATACTAGAAATCTTACTGAAGAACTCCCAAAACAGTTTCCAGATCCAGGTGGTTTTATTAACAAATGCTTTGACATTTCTAGAAATCCAGGACTACCTTGGTTTCACTCTGGAGGTAGTGATAGAAGGGGTGTTTAGGTCTCAGCACTGTCATAGGATAGAAGGCCTAGACCCAAGTGCTCTGTCTCCTTTGCAGCACCATTTCCACTGACATCTATAAGTATAACTAGCCTTTAAAAAATTGAAAGAACACCATACACATTGTTCTGCTTTGCTTTTTACCTACAAATGCATATAGATGGTCATTCCATGTCAGTACATGTAGATCTATTTCATTCTTTCTATTGGCTGATTAGTATTTAATTGTGAGGATGTAGCATATTTTTTAATTACTATATTCTTGATCAGCCTTGAGCCTGTTTCTTTGCCTTTGCTTGAAAAGCCACTATTGAAATGAACATTCTTATATACATATGTAAGGTATCTGCAACATAAATTATTCCTATTACCAGGATCGGTGCATTTTTCATTTTGTTAGAGAACCATTTACAACCTTGAGAGCTTTATTCTACAGAGTAACGTATATTTTTAAATGATTTTATTTATGAATCTTATGTTAAGCATTGTAAATAAAATCAGTGAACTTGGCAGTGCTTACAAGACAAGAATTAATATTTTGCCATTCTGATCCAGAAATTCAACCAACTTGGTCTCATTTTAGCATGTTATTCTAATTAGTTCAAGTCAAATGTAATGTCCTAAACTTCTTTGAATAACCCCATATAGTTCTGTGATTGAATAAAGTCAGATGTGGTGATTATCAACTTTAACACTTGATAGATTTCCCAGTTTATACCTCTAACAATCATATGCCTATAAATGTACCACATAGATAGCCATCTCTCAATATGCCATCTTATTCTGACCTTATAGATAAGAATTCGGGATCCAAACCAGGGAGGGAAAGATATAACAGAGGAGATTATGTCTGGAGGTGGCAGCAGAAATCCCACTCCTCCCATAGGGAGACCCACTTCCACACCTACTCCTCCTCAGGTAAGACAGAGTGAACCGTGAGGGATGACACTGTGTATTTGTTTGTTTGCTAACCTCTGCTGGGCTCTTCTTTTTTCTCTAGCCACTCTCTGTACTTCTCATGTCCATCAGTTGTCTCATAGCCTTGAATATCTAAATGATATTTAAGCAGACATATTCTTTGTCTTTACAAATTGTTACAACTTCCAGATTTTTACTGGTAATATTTCTATGTATTGTCTCCACATTCAGAGCATAGCTGCTGCTAGTCTTCCTAATGAACTATTGCATGATACCAAGAGGAGCTGCTATTCTTATGGAAACCTCATTAGTAATTGAGTATTTCATGTTTCAGTATGAAGTCGTAGGAATTAAATGCTGCACACTATGTTCGTGTAAGCTTTAAAGTTGAAAATTTAAACATTGTTACTTAATAGTATTGTTTGGGGTGAGTGCCCGTGTAACTCAGAGCACAGTTGGATGTATTTTAGGTATCCCTCTTACCTTTTAGGACTACATAAATGAGCTTTTTGCTTGGAGGGTGTCTTCTTTAATTATTTACATGGGGTATTAGGAAATTCTGTCAGCTAAGCACCTTTTAATTCCTATTGCAGAATGTAGTTATCATGGTCTTCTAATAGTTCACTTTCTTTCTTTTAGAAATCAAGACATTCCAGGAAGAACTGGAGTTTAGTAGACTGTAGTAGAGGCTGAAAGTCCCCGAATTTGCCAGGATTTTGATTTCATCACTTGATCATTTTAAATTTTGAAAAACCATTCGGAGGAGATGAGTGATTTTCAAAGCTTTAAAATACCTAAACTGAGAGCTCAGCGTATAAGACAGAAAATATGAAAGTTATTAAGGAGTAGGGGCTGCTTGCTTCCCTCTTTGTGGCTTGATTGTGTGGTATTCCTCAGGACCCAGTGTATGAACAAGTGATAGGGATGATTAAATATTTCAGAATGATGGATTATTGACTTGATATTAGTAGCACAGGTTAAAAAAATTGTTAAAAATGTTCTTAAAAATTGAGATCACAAATACATGGCTGAGTTTAGAGCCCCTTGAAAATGTGTGAGTTTATTTAATTTCCTCCCTGTGAGTGAACATGATACAGGTAGCATTTATGCATTGAAGCTTTCTACTTATGTGCACAGTTAGGTGAGAGCATACTACAGAAAAACCTGGAATTTGTTGCTTAGGGCAGTTAAATTTTGATCTCTGTTTTCCCACATTAATTAAAATATTACTACTTTCAAGCTATATACTTGACAACCTTTTGTTGATTTGTGTTTGAATTCTCAATCAAATATGTCTTAGTATATCTTTTGCATTTTGATTCCCTGTGGTTTGTTTTTCTTTAATATTACCAGCTTGATAATCCTACCTTCTTTTGGTTACCCTTAGCTATAGAAATCCTTTTGCTCTCTATTTTTTATCAGGGACCGCAGGCTTGAATCAAAACAAGTGTATGTGTTTGTGTAAACATAAAGCACATCAAATGTATGCTTTTAATTGATAAAGGCCACCAGTCAATAATTATAATGTTGGTAATACTTTCTGATGTGTAATATTGTCCTGAAGCCTGAGTTTACTTTGTTATTTGCACTCAAAACCACATTTATTAATGTGTAGCCTTTCCAAATGCATGAAATTCATGGAATGCACACATAGCTTTTTAGCAAAGATCTAGGTACTAGAAACATTTCATTTTCCTTTTAAGAACAACCACATAGGGGCGCCTGGGTGGCTCAGTGAGTTAAGCCTCTGCCTTCAGCTCAGGTCATGATCTCAGGGTCCTGGGATGGAGCCCCACATGAGGCTCTCTGCTCAGCAGGGAGCCTGCTTCCCACCCACCACCCCCCCCCACCCACCTGCCTCTCTGCCTACTGGTGCTCTCTCTTTCTGTCAAATAAATAAATAAAAATCTTAAAAAAAAAAAAAAAAGACCAACCTCATAAACATGCTGATGGCAACTGGCTGTTGGCTTTAGTTTTGGAAATATATAGAGAATGGTGCACATAGAGTGGGAGAAGACATCCCTGGGTAAAGTAGGCAGTTATTACTTCCTCACTATTAGATTATGTAAAAATGTTGACCCAGTGTTTCAAAAGAAGCTAGAGATGTTTATTTATGTAAAAAATCCGCACATTTTAAATGTTGACGGCTAATTCTACTAACAAGTAGCACTAGGCCACCCTAATAAAACCCATTAGGTTTACCCTAAAGATTATTAGTTTGCAGCTGTGGTCTAATTCTAGATAGCTCCTGCACCACATTCTAGTTATTAAAACCACAGATGAGACAAGCCTCTGCATTAGAATTTATGTTTGAATAGTAAGTACTGTATTGCTTTTGGCTTTATCATGTATCTGCCTTAAGTACAAATGCAGGTGCCAGGAATAGCAAAGCCTTTCCCTATCATTGAGGTCATCCCCATCTTAAGTGAGACAGAGGACACTTACTAATATATGATTGGATCTCCTGTGGAGTGTATACAAAGACTTAAGAATGCACAGAAGTGACCAAATGGGACAGAATTACAACACAGGCTCACATGTGTTGGATCACAGAAACCTGTTAATGGTGGTGCTGGTGTGATAATATAGGGGAGGGATTTAAAAGCTTTGGCTCAGAACCAAACATACTTGGTTTCGAGTCCTAGTTCCACCATTTAGTTTCGTAATGTTAGCCAAATTACTGAATTTTCCAGAGCCTTAATTTCCACATTAAAAAAAAAAAGAGGAAAACAAAACCTACCATATAGAGTTATTGTACCATTAAATAAGAGTAAAGAACCTAAAATTTGCATGAGCTCGGAGCACAGTGAACATTCAATACACACTTCCCGTTACTAATATTGCAGTCGTTAGTGCAGGAGGCTCGGAACATGACTGGAAGATTCTGGGAAGGCTTCACAGCAGAGATGACATTTGGTCCGAGTTCCCAGATTGGTATTCACATAATGAAAAGAGAGGGAAGGATATTCCAGGCAGAGGGACAGCATGTGCAAGAAGGTGGCAGGTAGAGATGAGAAACGGGATAAAGGGAGAGGATGTGTCGTTTCAGGTGATAGATGAGGGAGTTATTCTTCTACAAATAGAAGAATATGTAACAGTTGATTACTACTAAGGATTGTAGAGTGACCTTATAATTTGTCATCTGAGTTGGGGGCAGTTTTACAGTTCATGGGAATGCTGTGAATCATTTTGCTGGGACAAGAGGCATAAACTAGTACTGTTCAGATAAACAGGGTGCATGGCTCCCCTACATGTGAAAGAGGAAATGGTCAGAGGTTGACTCTTCCAGCTTAGATACCTGGATTTATAGTAAAATATAACATGGAATATACATGAGAATGTTTGAAGAGGGGAATAATGAGTTTCATTTTGGCAAGCATTCAAGATAAGAGGGAGTGAATTTAGGGAAACTGTAGTAGGTATATGTGAGGAGAAGGGAGAGGATAAATAGGGTTTGCTGCTACTGTTTTTGCCCTAAAGAGGAGATTGAATTTGAAATTGTCCTTCTTCTTAAGTTTTAAAATGATCTGTGGAATAACACCTGAAGATTTTATGTGTCAAATAAATAAAAAATACATGCATGTATGTACTCGTGCCCATTCAGGTGATCACAGTGCACTGAGAGAGGTTCATATGTAGACCTCATCGAGTACTGGAACACTTGCTGCAGGTCTCCACTCTGTCACTTAGATATATGACCTTAGCGCAGAACATTAAGTCCTTTTAAACCCTACTTTTTCATCAGTAAAATGGAGGATTGTAGTAAGTAAACTTTGGAGTTCCCCTTTAGCTTTTAAATATTAAAGTGGGAAAGAAGGGGGATGTGTTCGTTACTTTCCCTCAGCATCATAATCTCTCAGCTGTGTCTCTGTTGTTGATAGCAGTAAGGCACAAGGAACATTTCTGTATTAAGAAATGTGCTAGATGCCTGGAAGTTTTTATGGAACCCCTTAGGATAAAAATAAATATATGATGCTATATAGGCAAGACTTCCAGAATTGTCTACTTCCAAAGGCTGGGGTGGTGAATCAAAAATGACTCAGTTTTTTAAATGAACTACTTTATATATCTTTCTTCCTCTCCCTACTACCTTTGTTCTTTTTTCTGTTTTAAAAATTACTCTTTCAAAAAAATTACTCTTACAGTGAAGTACTATTACAATATGTGAGAGAGTCCTATGCCACGGGGTATAGGAGCAGACAAAAAGTTGGAATTTGTGGATCGCTAGAATATCTTGGAAAGATGTAGCCTCCCCTTTGGCATTTAGTAAAATTGCCAATTTCAGCAAATCATTCAGTCTTTTGAAGAGCTTATTAACTTGATAACTGGAAACCTTAAATTCCGACCATTTGTTATAGTTTTAGCAGTAATAGTTAAGTTAGGTTCTGAAGCTTAGGCAATGATACAAGCAATTGCACAGTAAGTAGGTAAGTTTGTACATAAAGAATTTGAAGGAAAAAAAAATAAAAAAAAAAAGAATTTGAAGGAGATATCCATGTAATGCAAACAAACCTATTTTTAATTTTAATTTTTTGTTTTTAAAGATTTATTTATGAGCGAGAGAGTGAAAGTATGTGCATGCACAAGAAGGGGGAGAGGGAAAGAGACCCAAGCAGACCCCTGCGCTGAGCGCAGAGCCCCACACTGAGCTCAATCTCAGGACCCTGAGACCATGACCTGAGTTGAAATCAAGAGTTAGATGCTTAACTGACTGAGCTACCCAGGGACCTTCCCTCTTAACTTTTTAAAGTGTCACCTTTTGAATTAGTCGTAGCACTAATGAGTTAATATGTTTGTCTATCTTGAAGCACCTGGGTATGTTTTTGTTTTAGTGTTGTCTGCAGTAAAGATAGTGGTCATGGAATTAAATCACATCATTTTTCATCTTTAATAAAATCATTTCTCATTAGTAATCTCTTTTGTTTAAAAATAGCACTTTTAAGGGTATCTGGCTGGCTCATTCCATAGGGCATGGGATCTTGGGGGTTGTCAGTTTGAGCCCCATGCTGGGCATAAAAATTTTAAAAAAAGAAAGAAATAGTACTTTTCAATAGTTTAGAAAGTTGTAAACTTTAATCAGGTATCTAATTGGGAGGCTGATTCTCTTAAAAGTTTTAAATGAGATGTCACAATGAGCAAAGACCCTTAATGGTTAGGGTTAATATGTTCTGTTGTTGAAAATGAATTTGTAAATGGACAATCAGGGTTGAACTTAGAGTCATAAAGCAGAGTTGTTGATTTCATCAGGTCTGTTTCCATTCAGGGTTTTGTAAAAATGTCCTGAATTTTTAATAAAACGAAGATTATCCAGCTTGAATGCCTATGGGAATCTCCTAAAGCCAGAAAACAAAATTTGACAGAAGGCCATTTTTGAGATACCTTATCTTTTTAGAAACTCGTGTTTTAAGTTGTTTTGGCATCCCAATAAAGATCCACTTACAGAACATTAATAGTATTAAATTTTATTTTATGTTCAGTGATTCTTCATCTTTACTTTGAACGATGCTTTTTCATAGTTCTTCAAATTTTGTGAAAGCTTTTGCTGTTATAGTGATGTGATTTTTACCTTAGATACTCTAAATCTGAATCCTAATTATAAAGAAAGTATAACTTCAGTTTTTATACATGTAGCACGATTCTTGTCCCTTGCCACCTACTCCCAGTCAGACATTGAACAGTGGTGTTGTAGCTTACAGTCTTCCAGTAACTATGATGTCTTTAGTTCCAGGGGTCAGAAGAAGTGTTACAAGAGATCACAAGAAACCATCAGGTTTCATCTTTTATCTGTTATTAAAAATGTATTTTTTAAAAGATTTTATTTATTTATTTGACAGAGATCACAAGTAGGCAGAGAGGCAGAGAGACGGGGGGGGCGAGTGGGGAGCAGGCTCCCTGCTGAGCAGAGAGCCTCATGTGGGGCTCGATCCCAGGACCCTGAGATCATGACCTGAGCTGAAGGCAGAGGCTTAACCCACTGAGCCAGCCAGGCACCCCTAAAAATGTATTTTTGAAATTAAAATGACAGTGTGTATATATACCACGTTTTTTTTATTCATTTATTTATTGGTGGACACTTAGGTTGTTTCTGTGTCTTGGCTATTTTAAGTAATGCAGTGAGCATGGGGTGTGTATATCTTTTTGAGTTTGTGTTTCTGTTTTCTTTGGCTAAACACCCAAATATGGAATTGCTGGATCATATAGTAGTTCTATTTTTAACCTTTTTTTTTTTTTTAACGGAATCTTCAAACTTTTCCCCATGGCACCCATACCAATTTATGTTCCCACCAACAGTGCATAAGGGTTCCCTTTTCTCTACATCCTCACCATCCCCTTTGTGGTTTTGATTTGCATTCCTCTGATGATTAGTTATGTTGAACACCTTTTCATGTACCTGTTGGCTATCTTTATGTCTTCTTTGGAAAATGTTCAGATCTTCTACCCATTTTTAAAATTGGATTTTTTGGCTATTGAATTTTAATGAGTTTTCGACATATTCTGTGTCTGTTCTTTATGTAGTAGCCATAGCGAGTCATTATAAAAAATAAATCTGATCACATCCTTTCCCTACTAAAAACTACTCAATGTCTCTCTATTGGTGACTAAACTATGTAGAAGTCCATACTTCTGGAATTTTGGAGGTCTTTATGAGGTCATACATTATCTGGTTTCTGGCTACTTCTCTAACCCCTTCTCCTGTCCTTCGCTTTCTCCTCCATGACAGTGATTGCTACTGGCCTCCCTGCCCTTGATTCACAAGCTTTGTTCTACCTTTTCACTTTTGATCTTGCTGTTCCTTATATTTGAAATGGTCTTCTACATCCCAAGTATGTCATTTTCCCCCTTTCAGGTGTCTCTTCTAATATCATGTTTTCAGGAAAACCATTACAGATTAAAGTAGCACCTTCACACCCCATTCACTCTTTGGTCTTTACTTTTCTTTAATTTTATTGATAGCATTAAGTTTTGTCTTGACTTATTTTATGCTTATTTTCTAGCTTATTGTTTGTCTCTACCACTAGAATGTTAGCTCTCTAAACATAAGGAGTATTTTGTCTTACTGAGCCCTATACTCCCAGCACCTAATTAAGGCATAATCGTTGATAAGATAGTCAGTTTGTGTGAAACTTTTCCATAGAAGAGATAAGATTCTTGTTTCAGAGCCACCAGGAACATAGGGGTAAAACACTTGTCCAATCCTGAGATTGGTTGCACCATTGGAAATAGTAATTTGATGTTATTTAAGATGTTTTGAGTAGAATTGGTAGTTTCTTAGGAGAAGTGTAAGAAGAATGAAAGAACTGATCGTGTGGTTGATGCCGTTTCTATTCGTACATCTTGTGACCTATTAGGTTCTAGCATTAGAATTCAGTGCATTGTTACTGTTACATTATTGCTATGATCATTACTTATTGTGCATTATTGTCCTTGTATTAAATAAGAGGTATTCATGATATCACTCCATAGGTTGCTTACATAATGAGTACTCTTTTGAACTTCAGGTTACATATCCAGCTTCTACTTATACTCTATGGTCAGGTATCTCACAAGTATTTCACACTCAAAACTCACGTTTAAGGTTTTCCTTTCCCCTGCTTCTTGACTGCTAGAACCTGGTATCTCTCTAGTGTTCCCTATCTCAGTGACTGGTGCACATCTCATAAACTAGAAAGCTAATGTATTTCTTTTTATCCCGCCTCTCCTTAGTGATACTCACGTACCATAACTAATCAGTCACCAAAATCTTGTCAGTTTAACTCCTGTGTTTAAGTAAATTTATTCACACACACCCTTTATTTACATCATAATTATTTCTCTTGGACCACTGCAGTAAACTTCTGTGTTATGTCCCTCCAGTTCATTCTCCATGCAGCAGTCAGAAGGATCTTTTAAAAACATAAGTCTTATTATGTCACATTTCTGCTTAAAATCTGTTCCTGGGCCATTTTTGAAGGAATAAGGACCAAGATGCTTATTGTGGCCTGTACTTCTCAAGTTCCCCAGCTCTTCCTGTGTTCCTTCCCCACTCCTAAAAGCGTTGATTTTTTAATACCCTTTCCTTCAGAGCCTTCATATGTACTATTCCTTCTGCCTGACCTGCTCCCTCCTACTTCCTCTCATATACCGCCCGCATGACTGCATTCACGTTGATTCTTTGAAATTCAGCCTAAATTTTGCTTCCTCAAAAAATCCTCACACACGTACATATTCAGAACCTCAGAATATATGTTATCTCTGTACCCTTACTACTCCAGTGTAGAATTATGGCCTTGGTAATTAAATCATTAATTTTGTGGTTTATTTCTTTTAATTTGATGGAAAAATAATTTTTTATTGAGGTATAATTAACACAGCATATTACATTAGTTTCAGGTGTAAAACGTAATGATTCAGCCCTTGTATATACTGCAAAATGATCATTGCAGTAAGTCTGCTTAACATCTCTCACTATAATGTAGTTACAGAATTGTTTTTTGGTTTTTGTGTGTGTGTGTGATGAGACCCTTTAGGATTTACTCTTATCAGCTTTCACATATGCAGTACAGTGTTATAAACTGTAGTCACTATGCTGTACATTACATCTGTATAACTTACTTATTTCATTAACTGGACTTTTTGATTCCCTGTACCCATTTTGCCTACCACTACCCTCTTGCCTCTGGCAACCACTGGTCTATTCTCTGTTCATGTGAGCTTGGTTTTGTTTTGTTTTAGATTCCAAATATAAGTGAGCTCATATGGTATTTATCTTTTGATGTCTGATTTATTTTTCTTAGCATAACATCTTCTAGGTCCATCCATGTTACCACAAATGGCAAGATTTCATTCTTTTCTGTGGGTGAATATTCCATAATTGTGTTTCTGTGCTTTATTCTTTTATATGTTTCTGTTGATAAAAGTGCTGTGAAGCAAAGATTTTTGTCTTATTTTAATCAGCAGTGGGTTCTTAATGTTTTGTACATGGTAGACACCAGAAGGAAACAAACAAAGAAGACTTCCTCCCACTTAAGAAAGAAGCAGGTTTTGGTCCTTTTTTTCTGGCATCATTTATTATTATTTTACTTCTTAATCTTCATAATGTTTCTCAGGGCAGAGTGGAGGAGAGCTATACTTGTTTATTCCCAGGATTTGTAGATGTTCAAAAGCACATGAGGTATTAGAATGATTAATTAAAGTCATGGGATACGAAGCATTCAAATATAGTCTCTTGTGATGGTAATGAATTATATGAGCATCCTGTGATATTTGCATTACTACTTAGAGTCTCTGATTTCTCTTAGTGAATTATAATAGGAGTCAGCAAACATTTTGTACAGAAGAGCAGATAGTAAATATCTTCAACTTTTCAGGCATAGTCTGTTTCACCAACACTTAGCTCTGCCATTGTAGAATAGAAGTGGCTATAAAAAAATACGTGAATGAATGGCCATGGCTGTTCCAGCAAAACGTTATTTGTGGATACTTAAATTTAAGTTCCATGTAATTTTTAAGTGTCAAGAACTTTAATTCTTTGATTTTTTTTTTCTGGTAATTATTTAAAATGTAAAAAACATTTTATGGATGAAATAAAAACAGGTACGTGGTCCCTGGGCCATAGTTCGCTGACACTCTGTAACTACCTCTGTGTAATTAATAATCATATACAAGATTAAAATAGGTAGTAAAGGGAGATAGCCCCTTTCTGGATAGAAATAATGTGGGCTATATAAAGAGATGGGAATTTTTAATTGTACAAAAATTATTTAAGGACAAATTCCAGATTTTGTTGCCTGTTTTACCTACTGGTAAACACTTTTTTTTTTTTTTTTTTTTGTAAACACTATTTAAAAAAACAATTTGTCCAGTATTTTTGCCCTAATCTACCATTATCCCTTGAGGCCACTACTTCAGATTTAATATGTAAATCTTCAACAGAGTAAATTTTTTTTCAACAGAGTAGATTTTTAATGGAAATTAATTTCTTTGATACTATCAGGTATCTGATGTCTTAACATATTCTAAGTTTCCTTATAAGTGTAGTTGAAAAATGAGAGAAGTTTTTTTCTTCTGCCAATTAGAGCCTTAATTTTGAAACATGTGGAGGTAATAGAATTTAGCATTGACCTAAATTATGAATTGTAACAGTGTGTACTTGTCACATCAACCCTAACCTTTTAACTCTGACTTTCTGAGTATCTTTATTGAACTACTTGATATTTTTATACTAACTGCTCTTCCAGAATGATTTTTATAAATTTTTATTCCCACCAATAGTGAATATGAATAATGGGGAGAGATTCTGAAAGTCCTTAAATTTATTCTGAGCAGAGTAGATCTTAGGTAGTAAATACTACCTCAGTTCTCCAGCTACCCAAAAACTATATTTCCATATATGGATTCAAATGTTTATAGTATTGGATATGATGTCTTCAGTCACAGTATTCCAAGTTTGTTTCCTGGTTTTTCTGATTTATTTTTAATTTATATTTAATTTAATTTATATTTATATAAATTTATATAAATTTATATATTTATATATATTTTATTTATATATATATATATAAAATATATATATTTTTTATTTATATATATTTTTTATTTATATATTTATATATATAAATATAAATTTATATATTTATATAATTTATATAAATTTATATTTATATGTTTATATTAATATATATTAATATATAAATTTATATAAATAAATTATTTATATAATTTATTTAATTTAATTTATATTTAATTTATAATTAAATAAAATAATCTGTGATTAATTGTACTGTGGAAGGATAAGGAACTCCTTTGTTACAGGCTTTTCATAGTTACTTCATTAAGTGAAAAGAGATGAAATTAGAGCTTAAGCTGAAATTTAAGATTATCCTACATTAAAATTAATCTAAAACAAGGTGAGAGTATTGAATTATATTGATGTGAATATTATGTTTTCATTTTCTTGACCCTTTCATAGGCTTAGAGATTGTTAAACCTGAATGGACTTTAGGATCTTTACGAGGATCTTTATTTAGTTCCTTTTCATTTTACGGCTGAGGAAACTGAAAGGTCCTTTCCTAGCAGGTTGTGGTTGTTTAACTATGTTCTGGATGTTTGGGTTTGGAACTGGTATTTAAGCAGCATGTTATCTCAGTCCTTTCTTGTAAATGTTTGTATGCAAAATCTTCCTAGGAGTTTGTTAATTTAAAAATGTCTGTGCAGTTTTCTCTTGAATATGATTGCAGATATTTTAATCTGACCTTGAGAAACTCTCTGTTTAACATAGATGTATAGGTATCATTAGCCTTTTACTGTCTTACACATCTCACCTTATGTATAGCTGTCATTTTGGTGACCTAGTTTTAGCAGTTACCCATTTTGGGGGTTAGTTTCCCAGACAACTGGAGTAGTTAATATTTTTTCCCTTTTAGGTAAATAATACCATTTATATGTCTTTATTTCCTGTTTAATAAATGCTAAGTAACTTAGGGCCTTTCCTTTGTCCTAGAGCTATTTTTAGCTTGTCCATATTTTCATTTATAGCTATGAAGAGGTCCTAATTTTTGAATTTTAATAACAACATTTTCCCCACTGGAACTAAGAATTCAGAGCAATCAAGGCAGTGCTATTCATTTATTTGGCTAGTAAAAACAGTAGCTCTTTTCAATTTTTATATATAGGAATATAATTTTAGTCGTCTTTATTTAGAAATAATTTGGAATATCAGCACTTTCATTATCTATGAATAGGTGAATTTTCCCTCTTCCTGTCTATTATTCTCTACAGTCCAGATATAATTAAATGTAAATTACATGCTGTTCATTCTGGATAGTAGTTACTAAAATGACATATGATATGAATACTGTTACGCTAAAATGACATATGATAAAAGGTATGCATATAAGCTGGTTTATTTTATATTCCTATTCTCAATGAGACTTACTGATTTGAAAATATTTTTTATTAAGACTCACTTTTTTAAGTGTCCCTACTCACCCCCAATTCATTCACACTTTGATTCCCCCCTTGTCTAAAACACACACACACACACACACACACACACACACACACTCACACTCTCATCAGAATTGTCCAGGGACTGCTCTGATAGCACTGATAGAATTCAATATAGATTATAGCTAATGAAAAAATGACCTTAGATCTCTGAGGAGAGACACAGCTTTTTTTTTTTTTTTTTTTTTTTTTTTTTTTTTTGGCTTTTGTGTAACCCTCAATGTGTATCCCAGAACAAATAACAGCATGGAATGTGATGGAGAATGAGTGTTCTTGTCCATTCCTGTGTAATTCTTTTTCCCTCCCAAGTTGAACAATGGCTGCAATTTTTTCAACCTACTGTGCTAGGATTTCATGGCCATTTTTGATTCCAATAAAGTGGCTGAGTGAAAATGAAGAGTTTCCTCTTAGCTCTGAAAAACAGATATTTTACTCAGATTTCTGACTCTGAAAAGATACCATTCTTGTCCCAGAATCTAAAGACATTTTAAGGGAAAAATGCCTTTCGATTCTTTACAAGTTGAGTTTCACATTTGTGATTATATGGACAAATGACAAGGATCGCTCTTCAATATTTTCTTGAATCAGTGACTGGTTTTAAAACTCATCGTGTTTTGTTTTTCCAGCTTTTGTCAGATGAACTACTTTGCTAGGTAGTTTGTAGTTGAAATTGACCAGATCCCTTTGGTCTTTGACTTGGAAGACATTAAATTCCATATCAGATCTGATGTCTGCTGTTAGGTAGAAAGTCTGTCCTTAGAAGGAATCCTGGAGAATGCATTTATATTAATGATTTTTGTGCTGTCTTCTCTTGCTGTGGTTAATAGTAATCATCTCTTTTCCTTCCCCTTTCCTGCTGCCTCTTTCCTTTCCTTGCCGTCTTCCGTACTTTTTGAATTATTAAATTGGCCTATATATTTTTTCCTTGCTTTCCTTTTTTTTCCTTTAATTTTGTGATTTCCTGCCCCACCCTGTGTTTCCCACTTGCTTGGGTTCCATGTTGCTAGTTTTTACGTTCGCACGCTCATTATCACCCTTTTTTGTACTTCAAATCCCAGCAGCTGTCCAGCCAGGTCCCTGAGCACAGCCCTGTGGTTTATGGGACTGTGGAGAGTGCTCATCTTGCTGCCAGCACCCCTGTCACTGCAGCTAGCGACCAGAAGCAAGGTTTGTGTATAACTCTTTTCTTCCCTTTTTTTTTTTTTAATGATTATATTGCCCTCAGCATTTAAGGGCAAGAGTGAAATATCTGAAGGTTATTTAGATACCCACTTGTAAACAAAGCTTTGAAATAGAAAATCAAAGCATTCTACCTCTAGGAAAGTAAAATAGGGTTGATTAGTAAAAATGTTTTCCTATACTTTCGTAATGCCTCACTGTTGATATATATTTATAGGTTAAAAACTTAGTTGCCTGGAACTAGTTTTGTTTTGTTTTTTAGTGGGAAAGGGGAACAAGGTTGGGGAAATAAATTATATGTTGCTTTACAATAATAACGTAGTTTCATTTTTATATTTAACATGTTCCTGTGTATCTTGCTATTTTTAAAAACATGAAATATGTCTTACAAATTTGGCTTCTGTAGCTTCAGTTCTAAAGTACTGAGTTTATTCTGGCTTCATCATGCACTAGTGTTTGGTCTTGATGAGTCATTATGTTGTGTATCTTAATCATACTGAGATCTCTATTCTATTTACCTTGAACATGAAGTGTAAAATCTTTGTTGAAATAAATACACAAAATAAATATACAAATTGCCTTCTAAATTATAATAGAAAACTGTAAGGGAAAGTTCATGTCAAAAAGTGGGATATCAGTCTTTCTTTTTTACGTAGTTGGATGTAGGTTGACCTTAACCAAAATCGGGGAAAATTGGAAAAACAAGGGGGAAAACATGTGACTTGGACATGCTTCTATAATGTTTCTGACTTCGTTGTAAGAATGAATAGAAAGTATATGTGATTTCTAATTTTTTGATTTATTCATTCCTCCAAACCTCTTCATAGGTGGATGTTAATAAATGTACTTTCTAAAAATTATTCTTTAAAAAGTACTTGAAAGTTGGCACATAACCTAAGCATGTTATTTAATATTTTTTTTATAAGTTTTCACACTTAGAAACTTGTTTGATTTCAGTGTTTTCTAGAGCCCTTTAGTATTGAGGAACCTAATAAACTTGAACAGAGATACATTATATATTTTGTTTTATAAGATTGTTCCAAACAAAAAAATAGGTTACAAACCCTAACTTGGCATGCTTCTAAAAGCTGCTCTGTCAGATACTTCTTTCAGCATGCTTCAGGTTAGTTTTTTTTAATATGAAAGCCATTCACCTTACTGGAGTGCGCTTGGTAAATAGAAGATGCTGTTTCCAGTGGGAAAGCCTTTTTGAGTCAAAATCAGAATGTTTTCAGAGTAGAGAAGAATTTTCAGGGTATTCTCTTAAAAACTTTATTATTTAGTTTGCACAGTTGTAATCTTTTTGCTAGTTAGAGCTATGCTAAGCACATTGAATACCATCCAAAGAGGCCTCACGATGGATCTCTTCTATGCAAACTTCAGCTGGGCCATAATAGAAAGAATTCATAAGATGTCTTAAGAGTGATAGCTCTGCCCTGCTACAGTTTTTAGATTATGAAAAACCTTCATTTTTGTCATATTTAGGCCTTGATTTCCTTAAGGAAGAATGCAGAACTCTTGTTTTTTTTCTTGTTTTTTTAAGCTTAGTCGAAATTTGAGTAATAAACTTTCCAGATTGGTGTTCAGTATAGATATGGGTGCATCGAAAATGTTTTAGGTTACCTTGATGGAAAGGAAAATTTGAATTTTAAGTATATTTTGTAGTGGTTATAAATTACTCTGGGGGACCACTGCCCTTTCCTTCTTAGTACCAATTATTTTTTAAAAAATTCAGTTAATTCTAATTGTAACCATAGTTTGCCAACATATAGAATAGTTTTCAGTGTAATTTTTAAACCAAATGTATGTAATTCAAGTTACATTAGAAAAGGCTTAGCAATTTTCAGAAAAATTTCTTTACAGTTGAGAAATTCAAAAATTTTCTTAACCCTTTATTCCTTTTAAAATTAAAGATACGGGGGCGCCTGGGTGGCTCAGTGGATTAAGCCGCTGCCTTCGGGTCAGGTCATGATCTCAGGGTCCTGGGATCGAGCCCCGCATCGGGCTCTCTGCTCCGCAGGGAGCCTGCTTCCTCCTCTCTCTCTGCCTGCCTCTCTGCCTACTTGTGATCTCTCTCTCTCATTGTCAAATAAATAAAATAAAATCTTAAAAATAAAGATACGAAAATATACTGTTTTCAAAGATTGCTAGATTACCTTCAGAAACAATAGCCTCTGCATTCTACAGTCAGATTGGTTTTTCTTTCAGTGGAAATGTCATTACAATGGGTTTGCATTGGGTAACAGAATCACCTGTTAGCCTCAAAATCTCCTACCAGCATGCTTCACCGAAATACTTCTTTTTCCATAACCTTTGTTTTTTTCTCCCTTGAACTGGAAAAATATGGGATTTGGAATCCTTTTCAAATTCCAACACTGACCAGTTATATGACCCTGGACCTATGACTTAATCTATAAAACACTCAGTTTCCCCATCTGTAAAACATGAACATAATAGTTTCTAACCCAGCAGTCTTTGTAAAAATTAAAGGACACTGTGTATGTTTGGTGTTTGGCCCAGTTCCTACTACATAAGAAGTGCTTAATAAACGTTTGGTACCATTATTAAACTTGTGGCTTTCTCAGAGTTTGTAATATGAACAGCTGAAATGGTTACATGAACACCAAATTGCCAGAGAAATATGACATTTCCAATTGCTTGCTACTTTGTAAAGAAGGAGACACAGGGAAGACCTTCACCTTGGTTTATAGAGAGGAAGCCATTGAATGTTGAATGAATTAAAATTACCAGTTGGCGTTGATGTCTAGACACAGCTTGATTGTTGTTTGCCATTGTTTGAGTAGGTACATTCAGCCCAGTGTGTGAAGGATATGGTATGGACAGTGAAGACTTAGTCGTAGCCTTAGTGCTTTCTGAAAGCACTTAGTGTAGAGTAGATACTCAGTGAATGATATTCTGTTGTAATTCAACGATTTATAGCAATGTTGTTCAATTGGAGCTCCCCTGGAATTTAGGACAGGACTATTCTCTGTCAAGTGAGACTGTCCCTCAAGTTGGAGGATGCTTACTGTTCCTGGTCTCTGCCCATTAAATGACGGTATCACCTTCTCAGTTATATGAGACTCCTGGCAACCAAAAGATACCCATCTAGGCAGTTGGTTCTGCTGCCGTCTGAGAATAAAGGGAGCAGTTTGTTCCTTATAAATATGGCATTCATTGTATAAACTATGGATAAGTAGAAAGAGAAAATATCTCTTGTCTCATTATCTAGAGCCATTGTCAGTAAGCTTAATTTCAGACTTTCCCATGTACATATGTTAGTAGCATACATTTCTTTAAGTTACCAAATTAGGTTTATGTTCTCATACAGGTTTGTGCCCTGCTTTTTTTTTTTTTTAAAGGTTTTACTTATTTATTTGACAGACAGAGATCACAAGTAGGCAGAGAGGCAGGCAGAGAGAGAGAAGGAAGCAAGCTCCCTGATGGGCAGAGAGCCTGATGCGGGGCTCGATCCCAGGATCCTGGGATCATGACCTGAGCCGATGGCAGAGGCTTTAACCCACTGAACTACCCAGGTGCCCCTGTGCCCTGCTTTTTAAAAAAACATATCATAAACAACTTTCCATATCACTGCTCTTCTAAGAACCTATTTTAAATGATTTCGTATTATACCATTATATGGCCCACACTGTTGTTTCTTTAATAAATCTTTCATGTTCGACGTTTAGTCTATTTCTCTCTCATTTTGTTGCTTATACACTGTTAATATAAATTGCCTTAAATCTTCCGGACCTCTATCTTTGCTCCCTCTTGCATGATTTAAGAATTTAAAAAATTCTTAAAAGATGAAATTCCTACAATTTCTTGAAGATGGCCAAATGGTAGAAATATTTGTAATGCAGTATATTAGATTTCAAACTGTCATGACTTTGCAATACTTTTTTATTAATTATTTTTATTAACATATAATGTATTATTTGCCCCAGGGGTATAGGTCTGTGAATCGTCAGGCTTATACACTTCACAGCACTCACCATAGCACATACCCTCCCCATGTCCATAACCCAACCACCCTCTTCACACCCCTTCTCCCCCCAGCAACCCTCAATCTGTTTTGTAAGATTAAGAGTCTCTTTTCGGTTTGTCTCCCTCCCGATCCCATCTTGTTTCATTTTTTCCTTCCATATCCCCCAAACCCCCCTGCTCTGTCTCTCAAATTCCTCATATCAGGGAGATCATATGATAATTGTCTTTCTCTGATTGACTTATTTCATGGAAAGCATACTTTTTTTTTTTTGCAAAGCATACTTTTTCCCCCATTTTATTTATTTTTTTCAGCATAACAGTATTCATTGTTTTTTTGCAAAGCATACTCTTAATAAAACTTTTCAGATAAAATCAGTGTTCTTTGTTTAGATTTACTGTGTATACTTTTCAGCTTTCTGTATTAAAACTTGAATGAATTAAAGGAGTTTTATTTCAGAATGAGGACCTCTCAAAATAGGGTTTTTTTTTTTTTCTTCATTTAGATTTTTCTCAAGATTGTATAGAAATTTCAGTCTAGGTCTGCTTTTGTTTTGGTAATGGAAATTTTATTTTTCAAAATTAATAGAATTGACAAACTTACTAGATTGAGAATCACTTTTTACTATCTACTACTTTTATTTTATTTTACCGTTACTTCTTTTACTACTTACTGCTTCATTCAGTGTTTAAAAAAGGTGTTACTCTGATGTGCTTTCACAGTGCTTTCATATAATCTGGGTGACCCTTGTAGCAGTTACTCCAGTGAGTTGGAAATAATTTTTGCGAGTGATATTTTCATAAATGTGTACTTACATTTCTTACATATATGTAATACATATAATAGATAGATTGCTTTGAAACAGTTTTGTCTTTTGCCTTGACAACTTAGTCTGAGGGATTTGACAGTGAGAGCCTAATGATCCTATTTCTCCTGTACAGTGAACAGGTAGAGTTCAATTTAAGAAGCACTGGATACTACACCCATAAATTAAAATGAATTTTAAGGCCAGCAAAAGTGGTTAATGAATGATGAATGATAAATGATATTAAAGGATGAATTATCCTTTAACAACTTAACAGTAATATTTACCATTTGTTTTTCTGATTAACAGAGCACATTTTCTATGACAAACTTCACTACAATAATTTATTGTAAAGACTTGTTTTCACTGATGCATAAAGATTGGCAGAGAAAGTAAAGTCCCTTTCAGTTTAAACTTGTCTTTTAGTAGTGCTTAAAATTTTTGTCGTTTGTTGAACATACTCATGAATATCTGTTTTTCCAGTGGAGCCTAGTTACCATGCTACAGAAGGATCAGGCTGGAAACCAGTCTAAATCTCCTTTGGCTTCATCGACCCTGGAATGAATCACATATCAATTTATCTAGAATTTTAGAATATGGAAATTTTCATGAATTACAGTTTCTTACATGTTTCTGGTATACCTTTATTGTGATCATCAGTTTCTCTCTTCTTTTTCATCTATACACAGATACACATTTTATATATTCTCAAGTATTTCAGATGTATATATTATGTTTCTTAATTGGACTTGATTATCTGAATATTAACTTCAATTTCTCCCTGAAAATTTTTTTTTTACAAGATAAATTTTCATTTTTTTATTTTCACATTATTTCTGGTTATTTACATGCTGCCTCTTTTGAAAAATGGAAGTAAATCTGTAAATTAATTTTTATATTCAGGGACTTGATTTCACAGATAATAAATTGTACCGATAATAAATGACACCATGATAGCTTCTCTTAAAACAGTTTTTTATACACGTAATACACATTTTTTACAAAAATTCTCCTAAATGCGGAATATATAAAATAAAAATACAGTCTACAATAATTTAATCTGTTCTTATTTGTTCTTGATCTGTTCTGCCACTGTAGTGTATCCTTGGTAGAAAAAAATTGTATAGGGAGCAAGATAAAGCCCCATTCCCATTTCTGGATGGTTTAGCTACAGTTTTGATGAACTTTTCTGTTGTATTCTTGAGTTAATTATTTGGTTAATTGTTGATTCCTTCTTTTACTCCAAAACAAACTTTAAATTTATTGGTGACCAAGTAACACTAGGTATAACTAGAAAATATGACAGTGTTTTTAGAGTGGCAGAGTAAGTCTAATAATTTGGTGTGTCTTGTGTTGACCATGATTTTGGGTAAGAGATTAAAAGAACTAGCCCGAAATAATACAATATAATCTCTGATCTAAGATTATTCTTAAACTCTTTTGTTTTTTCTTCCCCAGAAGAGAAGCCAAAACCCGATCCAGTGTTAAAGTCTCCTTCCCCAGTCCTTAGGCTAGTCTTTAGTGGAGAGAAGAAAGAACAAGCAGGCCAGACATCAGAGACAACTGCAGTAGAATCCATGCCAGAGCTTCCTCTGCCTCCATCACCTACCACTGTTTCTCCACTTGCTCGAAGTACAATTGCTTCCCCCACCTCTGCTGCTCTTAGTAGCCAGCCAATATTTGCCACTGCTGTAGATGACAGGTGTGAACTCTCTTCCTCAAAAGAAGACACAATTCCTGTACCCAGCCCTGTATCTTGCACAGAGACATCAGATCCATCACCAACAGATGTAATTGATGATGATATATGTCAGAAGTCTTGTAGTGTAGCACCTAATGATATTCCACTGATTGCTAGTACTAATCTAATTAATGAAATGAATGGAGTTAGTGAACCATTACCAGCCACAGAGAGCATTGTGGAAATAGTAAAACAGGAGGTGTTGCCATTGACTCTTGAATTGGAGATTCTGGAAAATGCCCCAGAAGAAATGAAAGTGGAGTGTGTCCCAGCTCCCATTACCCCTTCCACAGTTCCTTCCTTTTCTCCATCTCCTCCAACTCCTCCAGCTCCTCCTCCTCCCACACCAGCCATTGTTCCTGCTGCTGCCTCTAATGTTAGTACTGCTGGTGTTCCCACCACAGTCCAGAGGGTCTTAGAAGAGGATGAGAGCATAAGAACTTGCCTTAGTGAAGATGCAAAAGAGATTCAGAACAAAATAGAGGTAGAAGCAGACGGGCAAACGGAAGAGATTATGGATGCTCAGAGCCTAAGTTCAAGAAAGAGCCCCGGCCCAGGTAAGCTACTGTGCCATTAATTATTATATGCTTGCTGAACATGAAAAAGAAGCAGTGTTTGAGTTATTTTTTAATTGGCTACTTTCCTTGACTTCCAGAAACATCAAATGAATGCTGACATTCGTAGTCTGATTTCTTCAATGGTGTGTTTATGTTTTAGTGCAGCCTGCAAAAGAGTTACTCCATTGTCTAAAAATGCAAATGAAATTTCAAATATACAAAATGCCTCCAAGGTATATGTCACTGTACATGTGTTTTTTGTTTTTATTTTTATTTTTTTGCCTTGTTCATATGAATCAGTTCCTCAGTGGTTAATTTAGTAGCTTTGGGGTTGGAAACCAATTAAAACAAGCATACTCTATAGTCCTTAATCCTATTTTCTCAAAATTTTAGAACCCCATCAATCCTAAACATAAAGGAATTCATTGCTTAGTTAATTTGGGATTTAGAAAAATAGCAGTGACAACATCGAAGTTTATAACTAGTTCTGAAAAATGAAAGTGCCCTCTCTGATTCAAAGAGAAATTTAATGCTCTTCGTTTTTTCCTTTAGAGGTTTCATTTTTTCTTGTAATACTAATCTTATAATATTTTCCCAAAGTATATTTTCCCCAGTTCAAAATTATATAATTATTTAATGTAGCATCACCTAGGATCTTAGGAACTTAGGAATTATTGGACTTTTGTCATTTTTTTAAAAAAGATTTTATTTATTTGAGAGAGAACACGAGAGAGTGTGTATGAGCTAGGGGGAGCTGGGGGGAGGGGCAGAGGGAGAGGGAGAAGCAGACTCCCTGCTGAGCAGGGAGCCTGAGATGGGGCTGCATTCCAGGACCCTGGGATCATGACCTGAGCTAAAGGCAGACACTTAATCAACTGAGCCACCCAGGTGCTGTCCCTTTTTTTTGAGAGAGGCAAAGAGGTGGGAGGGAGAGAGGAGTGCAGGTGACTGGGGGAGTGTGGGGGAAGGACAGAGGGAGAGGTAGAGAATCTTAAGGAGCCTTCATGCCCAGCACAGAGCCCAGCTTTGGGACTTGATCTCCCAACCCCGAGATCATGACCTGAGCAGAAATCAAGAGTCAGATGCTTAACCAACTGAGCTACCTAGATGCCCCTGAATTTTTATAATTTTAATAAAAAATTATCTGAGGCTTATCAACTTGAGTTATTAGTCTATATGGCTTTTAATAAGTCAGCTAGCCCATCTGGTGCAGTACTGCCCCATGCAGTATAATTTACCCTCTGTATACCTCCCAGGTGGAATTATACAATTAGAAAATTGTATGCTTCCCCAGCAGTTGTCCCAGAAATGCACTGGGTGGGAGGTTTTAGTCATCAACATCCTTAGTGCTAAGTGTCTTTTTTGAGCTATCTAATCACTAGGGAAACTTAGGAAATCAAAAACCCGATCCCTAGTTTTAAGATACAGCTTTCCCATACAGCTCAGTTCTTGAGGCAGTTTCCTCGTGAATTTCTTAGGGAGGTTGTCTGGTTGCTTGGAACAGAAAGACATCTCGTTCAACATAGTGCAACATTGCAAGGTAGTAGAGAAAGGTAGTCATTTATCATAAAGTTTGTAAATCACCTGTTTTCTCAAGAGATTGTCCTCCAACGGATCAGAATTCACAGTGTCATTACTATTTCAGGAACCTTCTTTCTTGGTGGGTTGATGACCTGGGGCTTTATGAAAAAACATTTGGATGTGGCTACAGGTGAAGGAGCACTCCTGTGTTGGAGAAGAGTAGTTTGACCCTTCATTGTCTCCTTTCACATACTTACCTGTGAGTTGTCATCCAACAGCTAGTGATGTGGTAGTTCCAAAATTAGGAGAAGTTATTGAAGACAAACGTTTAAAAAAAACACACACACACACACAAAACAAGGAACAGAAAGAAAAACAAAATAATCATAGGGAATACAAGTCAGAGATACAAACCATACCTGAATCCTGGCGATTCACAGACCTGTACCCCTGGGGATAAAAATACATTATATGTTTATTGAATCCTGAAATAAGTAAAGAACAAGCCCACACCAAACTCCTACTTCTTTTTTTTTTTTTTTTAAAGATTTTATTTATTTATTTGACAGAGAGAGAGACAGATCACAAGTAGGCAGAGAGGCAGACAGAGAGAGAGAGTGGGGAAACAGGCTCCCTGCTGAGCAGAGAGCCCCATGCGGGGCTCGATCCCAGGACCCTGAGACCATGACCCGAGCCGAAGGCAGAGGCTTAACCCTCTGAGCCACTCAGGCGCCCCCAAACTCCTACTTCTGCTCATTCCTGACATTGTGTTTTTAAGTAGTATGTCAGTTAGGTGGCCTGATGTTTGCAAGTCTGTGCCCAGGGATAGATGGACAGACAGATTTTAGGGCAAGTAATTTTCTCATCATGGTTCCTTTTTTTTTTTGAAATGCCAGTCCTCTGGGAATTAGTAATATATGTCACTAGCAGCTTAGTGAGAGAATGTAGATACTTCAGCAGCAACCAGAAGGTAGCTAGAAAAGAATGTACTGTCTTTTGCATGATTTAAGGGTGAGAGTGGAGGTTGGTGATGTTGGGAAGTAAAGTGTCCTGACACTTTTCTAGTTTTATGATTTTTTTTAACCTATAAATGTATTATATGTACTAAAAGAACTAGAAGTTCTGCAATATCCCTTGATTTTTTTATACTCTTCAGGATTCAAAGTAAATGAACCTGAAGAACCCATGTAAAGAGCGTTTTTTAAATTATAAAGCTACCAAAAACATTCTCGGCCCTCTCATTTATGTACAATGTTTAAATTATTATTACTCTTGAAGATCTATCCATTTGAAGTTGTTCTGTTCCTAATGACTATAGTCTTATTTGCACTTACTCATTCAGTATCTTGTTTACTTTCAGAGATGATTAAATCTTAACAATTTGGTTTGGATATCAGTCTTCTGTTGTTAACTTTTATTTTTATTTATTTTTTAAGATTTTTTTTTTTTTTTAAGATTTTATTTATTTATGACAGAGAGAGATCACAAATAGGCAGAGAGGCAGGCAGAGAGAGTGAGAGGGAAGCAGGCACACAGCAAAGGAGAGAGGAGAGAGCAAGCACAAGCAGGGGGAATGGCAGGCAGGGGAGAAGCAGGCTTCCCACGGAGTAGGGAACCCAATGTGGGGCTTGATCACAGGACCCAGGATCATGACCTGAGCTGAAGGCAGCTGTTTAACTGACTGAGCCACCCAGGCACCCCTCTTGTTGACTTTAAAAACAAATATTTATTAATTAGAGATAGAGCCATGAGAGGGGAGAGGAACAGAGGGGAGGGAGAGAGACAAGCAGACTCTGCCCTGTGTGCAGAGGCCAATCAGGCTCCATCCCAGGACCCCGAGTCCATGACCCTAGCCGACACCAAGAGTCTGACATTCAGCCAGACCGAGCCACCCAGGCACCCCTGTTGTTAACTTTTGAGAATAGGTCTCACTGCATATGCCTGAGGATAAAGCACTTTAAAGCTCGCCTCAGAACACATTTGCTTTTGACAGGCGTGATGCATAAGACTACCTCACAGTTGGTATAGAGATACTTGTTTAAAGCTGTAACATCAGACATTAGGCATATAGTCCCTTTTCTTAACTTATGCTGGAAAACATTTTCTTGAAACTACTCTAGATCATATTTCTGACTGGAACAAAATGCAGCAATTTTGGATACTTAGGTGTTGAAAAGCAAGCCCTGTGAAATGATCATTGTGTTTATGTTCAGAGTACTCTGAAAAGCCTGAGAGATTGGCCAGACCTTTGATTACTTAGTTCGTATGATCACCTCAGTAATTAAATGTGCAGAAATCAATATTAATTGGCTATTTCTTAGGGTTTTTATTATGGTTTTTGTGTACTTGTTGGGTAATAAAAGGGTTTCAGAACTTGTGGAAAAACATTCCCGGCTCCTCATCCAACAATTCATTTTTATATAATTTCCTGAATGCGTGTACAATGTAAGGTGCATACCATGTGACATGAGCTTTTCGCTTTTGAAAATAATAATGAGTTTAGTTTTTTTATTATCTCTGTTTGATATAAAAATATTGTTTGACATTCCTTTGGCAGAGGGAGATTTCTAATCTTTCAACTTATTGTGTGTTCTGGCTCTTGCTCATAGTACATTGTTTCTTTGTGTGTTTTTAAAAATTGTTTTATGGGGGCGCCTGGGTGGCTCAGTGGGTTAGGCCGCTGCCTTCGGCTCGGGTCATGATCTCGGGGTCCTGGGATCGAGTCCCGCATCGGGCTCTCTGCTCGGCGGAGAGCCTGCTTCCCTTCCTCTCTCTCTGCCTGCCTCTCTTGTGATTTCTCTCTGTCAAATAAATAAATCTTTAAAAAAAAAAAAATTGTTTTATGAATTCCTCTTCAGCAAAACTTTCCTGGATGTACATTGTGGGCAGATCATCCCAAAGCGTGTTTGTGTTTGCTTTACTTACCATGTGTCTTGAGGAAAACATTAGCTAGACCTTAATCTGAGTTCAATGTCCTAAATCTCCTTCCATATTCCAAACAACGTGTGAAAGCATTCCCTGTGGATACTGTTTTTCGGACGACTACAGTCCCTTTCCACCTAGGTGAAACCAAGCATCCTTTCTGGTCTTTACTCTGTGTTGGTTCACTGGTTTATTTTGTTCTCTTTTATTGTTTTAACTACCTTTTCACTGAGGCTGTCACTCTGTTTGGAGTCTGAGTCTCGGGGCTTTTTTTTTTTTTTAATTTATTTATTTGACAGACGCAGTTCCCAAGTAGGCAGAGAGAGAGAGAGGAAGCAGGCTCCCTGCTGAGCAGAGAGCCCGATGAAGCTGAAGTCAGACACTTAACCGACTGAGCCACCCAGGTGCCCCTCAAGTTCTTTTATATGCTGCAGAATGAGCCCAGACACCAAATAGTGTAATGTACTAACAGACTCAAGTGCCAAGCCTTGTGGCAAGCCCCTGTACAATCTCTCATCTGTGTATGATGTACACTTTCCTACTATTTATAGTAAGTTCATTTCTTTGCAACATGAGTCTCAAAAGTTTCATTCGTTGGATATTAATAAACGTAGTCCTATATATCTCCATGAGTAGACATGGATTCTTTGTTCAGAATTCAGCCCATTGAGATTAAGAGTCATTTATGGTTTGTCTCCCTCCCAATCCCATCTTGTTTCATTTATTCTTCTCCTATCCCCCTACCCCCCCCATGTTGCTTCTCCATGTCCTCATATCAGGGAGATCATATGATAGTTGTCTTTCTCCGATTGACTTATTTCACTAAGCATGATACGCTCTAGTTCCATCCACGTCGTCGCAAATGGCAAGATTTCATTTCTTTTGATGGCTGCATAGTATTCCATTGTGTATATATACCACATCTTCTTTATCCATTCATCTGTTGATGGACATCTAGGTTCTTTCTGGGGGTTGCTGGGGGGAGGTGGGATTGGGAGAGGGGGAGCGGGCTATGGACATTGGGGAGGGGAGGCGAACCATAAGAGACTATGGACTCTGAAAAACAACCTGAGGGTTTTGAAGGGTCAGGGGTGGGAGGTTGGGGGAACAGGTGGTGGGTAATGGGGAGGGCACGTTTTGCATGGAGCACTGGGTGTTGTGCAAAAAGAATGAATACTGTTACGCTGAAAAAATAAATAAAATGGAAAAAAAAAAAAAAGAATTCAGCCCATTTTCCCCCAGACTTACTAATATACTTTCAAAAGAAACCATTGTGCTTACCTGCTTCCATACAGAGTAATCTGGACAGCTTGGAGAATGCTGTTTTCTGTTGGGCAAGAGAGCTCTCAACAGGAAAACCTTGTCTTGCTGAAAGTGTTTTCTTCTCTCAGTGCTGATCTCCGCCTCGCACACAGTAGTCTTGAGAACTGTTTCTAATACTTTTGACAAGAAAATTTTACCTACTAGTGCAAAAAGGGGTCCAAAATACATTCTTCAATATATTTCTTTTTTCTATTTATTGTTGCTGTATTAGTAGTACTTGCAGTCATAATAAAGTTGTGTTACTTTCTTAATGTTTACAGAGCCTTTTCTCAGACATTAATCTTATGACTTAAGTAGTTATTCCTGGGATAGAATTGTTCCTATTTTGCTGATACAAAAAATAAGCCATGCAGTGGTAAATTGGGTTTCTCAGAGGCATAAGAAGAATTACAAATCAAGCCTTCCTTTACCTCACATTTCTGTTACTTTTTCTAACATGCTTTCCATATTGCTGTAAAGTTCTTTGAATGTTTTGGAATTTAGGGGCTAGTGACCCATATTCAGAGAGAAATGTAGAAGCCCACCTGTTTCAACTATACAAATAGTTAGTGAGGGCCTCCTATGAGTCAGTCGTTATGGGCACTCAAGGTTTCCAAGAATTGAAGAATCCAAAAGATCTCTGCCCTTGTAGTATGTTAGAAAGGTTTTTTTGTTTGTTTGTTTTTTACGATTTTATTTTTAAGTAATCTCTACATCCAGCGTAGGACTAGAACCCACAATCCCTATATCCAGAGTCATATGCTATACCTGGTACACGGGCCTGGTGCCCCGTGTATTAGAATGTTTTAAGTGACATAAAAATAATCAGGGAAAGGAGTGTTGGAGAGGCAGCAAGTTTTATGTTTAAATCACATGAACAGAACTGTAGTCTTCAAGGATTTAAGCAGAGGTGGAGCAGAATGATTATCTGAACTATCCTCTTACAAAAATCTGTGGTTTTCCTACCAACTTTTCCTTTTGAGAAACGTTAGTTAGCTTTACCCCATCTTCTCTGTTCTTAAATTCCAGCAGGTAAAGTACTATTGGACAATACCTGCCACTGTGAATGTAGATATATCTACCACTTCATGCTCTCTGCCCAGCCATTCCTATATGACTTGCCTTCTATGAAATCCTGTACTCAGCCCAACCCTCCTCACCCTCAGCAGATGACTTTGTGTCTTTGTAGAATATTGAGTGCATTAAGTATGCCTTTTTTAACCTTACGCTAGAACTACCAGCCTGACTCCATCCAAACTTTCCCCGGAGTCTCTTAGTTGTCCCTTGCGGTCTCCTATATATTCACTGCCTTCCCATAGACTTGTCATTGTAAATCTGCTGAAGTCTACCTCCTAGTGAAAACACACCCTCAGTCTAACACATCCATTTAGCTGTCATTGAAACTCGGCTCTTCCTTGTCTCATCCAGGCTTCCCAGGAACAGTCAATCATTTCTGCTCCTTCTCTGTTTACTTTTCAACTAACGTCATCTGCGTTCTGCCCTCAGCATGCTGTCATATGGTCTTTTCACCAAATGTGACACTACTCATTGCTCTGCTTTTTTTTTCCTTTAGTAAGATTTATTGCATATAATTTCTTTGTAGTTAAATTCACTCCCTTTAGCATTCATTTCTGTGAATTTTGACAGACACATTAAGTCATGTAATCACTACCACAGTCAAAATACAGAACAGTTCCATCACTCAAAACAATTCCCTTATATTTGGGTCATGTCCTCATTCCGTCACCATTCAACACAGTCTTCAGGGTTGATTTCATCTACTCGATGGTAGATGGCTCCCAGTGGTATATGCAGATGACCTCCAGATTTTATCTCTATACTCATCTTTGTTTCTGAGTTTCTATCTTCCGTTTTCCTGTTGCCTGCCAAATATCTCCATTTGGAAATCCCAGAACCATCTCAGATTTAACTTGTCCACTATCTTACTAATCACCTAGTTCCCTAAACCTATTCCTTTATCTCAGTTAATGCCACTGGCTTTACATAAGCTAAAATCCTGAAGCCAGTGTTGATGGACTTACTCCTTGAGTTACTCATCTTCCCTGTATAATCATTTAACAAGGTTCGCTGCTTTTTACCTGATATGGTTGTTGAATTTGTTTCCTCCTCTCCTTTTACTGCTCTCACTGCGTTATGACCTCTCATGTCCCTGGCATGTCCAGTTTTGTTCCCCTTCACATTCATTCTCCATCTGACAGTCATCTCTTTCAAATGCAGATCTGACTTTACCACTCCTTTTTTATCTCTACTTAAACCCTTTAGGATGTTGGGTGGCACTGGGGGACATTCACCTTCAAAACAAACTCTGCACTTCTACTTTTTACCACAAGATCTTCTTGTTATATTTAGTTATAGGAGCATTCTTCTGAATATATATGCATAGGATCTGTGTATTACTTTTTGTGTATTTGGTTAATCTCAACACTATCAAAGTGTAGTGGTCAAGATCAAGACAACAGAGTCAGACACTCCTGTACCTTAGCCTTTCCGCTGTCTCTGTGACCGTGGGCCAGTTTCTTAACCTCAGAGTTTTTCTTGTACAGAATTTTAAGATGATAATTGTATTTGCTTCATAAAATTCTAGTAAACATAAAATGTGATATATGTAAAGCACTTAGCACAGTGTCTGACATGCGATAAGTACTCGGTAAATGTTAAATGTTAATATTTCTATTTTCAGCTGGTATTAAGGGACCAAATGTTCCCTTTGAACTGTACTAATATTACACAGAATAAATGGGTGTCGTTATCACTGTCCTTAGGAATTTATATTCCAAAGAAGAGAAGCTTAAGATGATACCATCTCAGAAGTTCTTAATTAAATCATGAGCATGAAATGGTGGAAAGTCCTTCACAATAGTCCCTTCTGTGTGCGTAAATTTGATTAGAGGCTTTTGTGCCCATTATATCTTTTAACCTTCCCAGTGGCGAGACACCTCTAGTGGTGACCTCTGCTGTCGTTTGGAAGTTGGAGGTATGCTTAGAATAGTGAATTTTACCAGGAAAATTTGTACCATTGAAAACTTTAGGCATGCATTTAAGCAGATGATACAAGTAACATTAACTTCCTGTTTAGGTCAGGAGTAGAAAATTAGGAAGAAAAGCAGAGAGAGAAAAACGAATGGGAAAAAAATGAATAGGATAGTCCCAAGCAGAAACAACCTCAAAGTCCATCAGCTGATGAATGTATAAACAAATGGGGTGTGTGTGTGTATAATATAGAATATCATTCTGCCATGAGCATGATGTATGGATACATGCTACAACATTAGATAAGCCTTGAAAACCTCATGCTAAGTGAAAAAGTCACAGAAGACCACATAGTGTATGATTTTGTTTATGTGAAATGTCCAGAATAGGCAAATTCTTCAAGACACAAAGTAGAAACGTAGTTTTCAGAGGTTGAGTACCTGGGGAGGGAGTACTAATGTATATGCTTTCTTGTGGGGATGATGAAAGCATCTGAAGTTAGATAGTGGTGATTGTCACACAACTCTGTGAATATGCTGTTGTGAAATAATAGAATATATATAGATATGTATGTATGTATTTTGAAGATTTTATTTATTTATTTATTTATTTGAGAGACAGAGTGCGCAAGAGAGAGAGCACAAGAACAGGGGCACAGGGAGAGGGAGAAACATACTCCCCTGCTGAGCGGGGAACCTGACATGGAGCTCAATCCCAGGACCTTGGGATGATGACCTGAGCTGAAGGCAGACGCTTAACTGATGGAGCCACCCAGGCACTCCAGTGGAGAATATATATTGGTCTCTGTCACCCATTACTGGCACAGAGCTCCTAAAACCCGTGTAATTTACTAAGAGCATCTCTTGTTCTAATGTTGGTCTTTTACCTCCACTGATGGCTCCTAAAAGCCTTGTAAATTTCTAAGCAATAGCACTAAGATCCTCTTGTTCTACTGAGGTGACTCTAGGTGGACTCCTGTATGGCTTCTGGATGGGGGCTGGTAACCAGAAAGACCCAAGTCATTGGAAGTTTGGAATTTTCAGCCTCATGCCCCATCCTCCTGAGAGAAGAAAGGGACTGCATATGGAATTAGTATTTGGTCATACCTATGTGAGGGAGCCTCTGTAGAATCTCAGGGAGAGGGGCTTTGGAGAGCTTCCAGGCTGGCAACCACGTCCACACCAGTAACAACTAATGTACTCCCAACTCCAAGAATCAAAGCTTCTGCACTTGAGACCCTCCTAGACCTCACCCTGTCTATTTATGCCTCTTCATCCGGCTGTTCTTCTGGTTATTTATATCTTTTAAACTGGTAATCATATCTTCAACTGGTAAATGCAAGTACATGTTTCCCTGAGTTTTGTGAACTGCTCTAGGAAATCTATCAAACCTGAGGAGAGGGTGGTCTTTGGAACTTCTGAGCTATACTAATTGGCCACCTGGGCTTTCGATTGGCATCTGAAGTAGGAGTGAGGAGAACATCTTGTGGAACTGAGCCCTAACCTGTGGGATCTGACATCTTCAGGTTGATAATGTTTGAGTTGAGTTAAATTGTAGGACACCCAGTTGGTGTCATGGAGAATTGCTTGTTATGGAGGGGAAAATCCCATATATTTGGTGATAAGAAGTGTCAGAAGGGTTCCAAGTGGTAAAGGAAACACACAATAGGAAATAACTGAGTTCTTCCCTACAAAGGGAAGTGGCAAGACTTTTCCATTACAGCTATGAACAACTGAATTGTATACTTTAAAAAAGAGAACTTTATACTATATTAACTATTTCTCAATAAAGCTATTATTTTAAAAAAATGAATAGGGCTTCGAGTGGTTGTGTCACCAGCGTATATAAGGATCTGTCGGGGAGGCGGGTGCTGGGTGGCTCAGTGGGCTAAAGCCTCTGCCTTCAGCTCAGGTCATGATCCCAGGGTCCTGGGATCAAGCCCCACTTTGGGCTCTCTCTTCAGCAGGGAGCCTGCTTTTCCCTCTCTCTCTGCCTGCCTCTCTGCCTACTTGTGATCTCTGTCTGTCAAATAAATAAATAAATAAATAAAATCTTAAAAAAAAAAAAAAAAAGGATCTGTCAGGGGCACCTGGGTGGCTCAGTGAGTGAAAGCCTCTGCCTTTGGCTCAGGTCATGATCCCAGGGTCCTGGGATTGAGCCCTGCATCAGGCTCTCCACTCAGTGGGGAGCCTGCTTCCTACTCTCTTTATCTGCCTGCCTTTCCGCCTAGTTGTGATCTCTGTCTGTCAAATAAATGAAATCTTAAAAAAAAAAAAGGATCTATGGGAGGCATCAGCCTTAGAAGTTAATGCTAGGAAACAGCTAGAAATGAATCCAGTTAGGGAAGTTATAGCTTAGACATTAGGAAATAGATTTCAACAAAAATATCAAAATCAACAGATTTCAAAGAATGTTGGAGTACAACTAAAAACCAATTGTCTTTTGATGTATTTTATGTCTGAACTTTGTACTATTTTTACTCTATCTTATTGTTTTGCTAGTAGCTATGTCTTACCTGAGTTTGAGAGGGTGTTCTCAGCTAGGTAGTGAATGCACCACTATGGTAGCCATTCTAGAGGCATTGTTTGATGTCACAAATATGGAACACCTGACTGGGCTGAGAGAGCAATGTCTGTATTAATGGATGAAACACATCAGGGATTGGTGTTTTAGAAGTAATGATTCTGCATTTCCTTAGTTCTTAGTTAGCTTAGTTCTTGTGTATTTTCGCCTCTGTTGAGCCACTCTGGGTAAATACTCCTACAATTTGACCTTTCTTGTCCTTCCAGCTGTCTATCCCCTTCATTTATCCATCCACCTGTTCAATCTGCTGTCCTTTCTAGGAAGTCCGTTTCATAGACTAGCGGATTGCCCCAACTATCACAGCTCTTTCTGCTTTGAGACTTTTCTTGGAAACTCCAGTAAAGTCTTCCAGAGAAAATAATTTCTGGATATATCTATCCAAGAATTGTATAGACGTTGTTTCAAAAGTCTAAGATCCAGACTTAGCCTTCAGCTAAGGCCGAATTCCCAACTGTCCCTAATTTTACTTTGTTTTGGCCAGTCCTTCACGCTGTTTAATAGGTGCTAATTCCCACATTGTTGTCGTGATGCTCACTTCTCAGCCTACAAGGTGCTAAAGAACCTGTTGACAGTTTTTTTGCATGGCTGTCTTCACAAAATTTTCCATTCTGATAATTCCTCGACCCTTAACACCTAAATATAATTCTGTCACTTGACAGTATTTGGGAACTCAGTGATCTTACAGAGAGACATGTGTAAATCTAAGATGAGTAAGATGAAGAAATGAGGAAATACATGTTAGGATGTATGTTATCACTCATAGTGGCTCTCCCAGATAAAGGTTTCAGTGATCTTGGGCATTTTGCAAAGCACTGGCAATGTGGTCTCACTGATGGATCAAACAGGAAGGTGGTTTTTTTTTTGTTTTTTTTAAATCTGCTTTCTAGCATTTTCAAGGCAGTGAGCCTTAGTGTTGTATTTAGAGGTGAAAAGCATTGAGTAAACAGAAACATAGTTGCTTGTGCTATAGTGTCTTGTCTGTTTGTGCTGCAGTGATTGACATTTCTTCATCTGTGCCAGACTTAAACCTTCAGTTGTAGTCTATTTTGATTATGGTAGCGGTGGTACAAGAGCATTTGTTAAAATGCAAAAATGCTGGGGTGTCTGGGTGGCTCAGTGGGTTAAGCCTCTGCCTTCGGCTCAGGTTGTGATCCCAGGGTCCTGGGATCGAGCCCTGCATCGGGCTCTCTGCTCTGCGAGGAGCCTGCTTCCCTTTCTCTCTCTCTGCCTGCCTCTCTGCCTACTTGTGATCTCTGTCTGTCAAATAAATTAAAAAAAAAAATGTTTAAAAAAATGCAGAAATGCCTAGGTTGATGCAAAAAGAGCAGTAAAATACAGACACTTAGAAAATATGCTGATGGCCTCATTGGAGTCATCTTTGCTCTTACTGCTGACAGAATTGCATAATGCACTGTCCGCTGGCTTTTAGGAACAGATCTTCTCCTTAACGTCACATTGCCATTTTATTTTCCTCATGACATACTATACCATGGTGGTGATAGACAAACTGTTCTTCACACTGCCCTCCCTTGTTTATCCTCTTCCTGCTACAGAACAAAAGTCTTAACCAAAATGTAAATGAATTTGGAATTTGGAGGAGAAGGTGAAGGAATAAGCCAGAGTTAAGAGGGTGTTATGTTGCGAACGCAAGGACTTTTCAGTTACATCTGTGTTTCAATTCCAGCTCCAGTGGTTACTGTTTCTGGGGTTGGGGCAATTGAGTTCATCTGTCTGCATTTCAGTTTCCTCCTCTCCGAAATGGAGATAAATGCAATACTTCCAAATGCACAGGAGACTGAACCAGTGTTTAGTGTTATGGAGAGACATTAACTTTGGACTGAATTTTGCTTGCAGGGAGTTCATTCATTAACAGATTTTCAGTGAGCATCTGCCGTGGATTAGGTGCTATATTAAATGGTGGATATACAAAGGGAGACCTAAAAGATGCAGTCCTTATCCTCAAAGGGCTCAAACTCTAATAATTGGATTATTAACTTGTGTCATGTCCTTGACTGCCTTAGAATAGCGATGACTCATTAAGTGTGTTGGTGGTAAAATTTTTAGTGCTGGTGGGGCAGGAAGTGGTCCTGCAAGATAGAAGATAAATTCCTAGCTTGGATATGCTTCAGAAACTAGAGAAATATGTGGTCGTAAAGATTGCGAAGTAGATGATTGCTAGTAGTGGATTTATTCTCATCCAAGTGAATCAGTTTTATTTTTTTTTTCAAGTGTTATTTATTTAAGTAATCTCTGCACCCAGCATGGAGCTTAAACTCTCACAACCCCTACCTAGATCAAGAGTTGCATACTCTTCTGACCAAGCCAGCCAGGCTCCCTCAAGTGAATCCATTTAAAAATCTTTGGATCTTAAAATTCTACATTCTTAAGTTTTTTGAGTCATTATCAAATTTCCTTGCCTTAACTTCAGAATAATTAAAATACATGTTTTCTTTCATGGTTTTTGTGTTGGTGTTGTTTGTAAAAACAACATGCATTCATTAGAGAAAATTCATTATAAAATTCTGAATTTTGTCTTGGCAAAAAGAAACAGGACAATGGGTATGTAAAAGGTTAACCTGTCTGCAGAGTACCTGTGAGTTGAAAAAAAAAGAATAAGAAAGCAAACAATCTGATAGAAGATTGAGTAACTAATAAAAATAAAAATTCATAGAAAAGAAAGAATAGGCCCCCCATAAAAAAGAAAGAAAAGATGCCCATCCATTATTGAGTGGGAAATACCATTTTTAGCTATAATACCAAGTTACCTGTGAGAAGGGAGGAAATACAATACTCATGTATTTGTGTAAGGGTTAATTTTTACCTTTTTGGAGGTAAATCTGGCAAGAAAATAGCAAAATATCTTTCAAGGTAAATTATACATATTTATTCTGGAATTTTACACCTAATATATGAATGAAATAGAACTATGTGATAACCTGGAGAGATTTTCATGATAAATTAAGGGAAAATAAAGCATTTTGCAAAATAACTTTAGTATGACTCCATTTTTCCATTTAAAATAAACATATGTATTTGGTTATGATTATTTGTATGAGTCATTAAGATGTGGCCAACTGTATACTAAAGAGTGTTAATGTTGTTTACCTCAAGTCACTTGAATTAATTAGTTGGGGAAGGGGGGATATTACCTTTATATTTGTTTCAGTTGATACCTTTGTCATCTAAAAAAAGAAAACAGATAAAAACCAACAACAGGAAGAAAAAACAGCCCTTGGGAGCCCCATTACTTGGATGTACAGATACATATTTCTTTTCATAAATGGAAGAATACTACACAAGCTATTTCGAAGTCTTTTAAAAGTACTGTCATTTTTTAACAGGTTCATAATAGATACGTGGTTATACTTCTGTTTTAATTTTTTTTAAGAAACAACCTGGGCCATTTTTACACCTTTGAGGTGTGATTCACATAAAGTTAACGTATATATTTTTAAAGTATTGTATTCGTTTTGACATCTGTATATATGCTCATGAAACTATTACTACCATCAAGGTAATAAACATAATATCACCCCAAAAAGTTTCCTCATACCTCTTTATAAGTCCCTCTGAGCTCCACTACCCTCACTCCATTCCAAAGGCAAGCACTGATCTGCTTTCTGTCACTATAGATTAGTTTGCACTTACTAGAATATCTCATAAATGAAATCAGAAAACATAAACTTTGATGTCTTTTTTACTCAAGAGATATATCCATATTGTTGCCTATGTTAGTAGCTCATTTTTTTTTTGTATTTTTTTTCCATTTTATTTATTTTTTTCAGCGTAACAGTATTCATTGTTTTTGCACAACACCCAGAGCTCCATGCAAAACGTGCCCTCCCTATTACCCACCACCTGTTCCCCCAACCTCCCACCCCTGACCCTTCAAAACCCTCAGGTTGTTTTTCAGAGTCCATAGTCTCTTATGGTTCGCCTCCCCTCCCCAATGTCCATAGCCCCCTCCCCCCTCCCAATCCCACCTCCCCCCAGCAACCCCCAGTTTGTTTTGTGAGATTGAGAGTCATTTATGGTTTGTCTCCCTCCCAATCCCATCTTGTTTCATTTATTCTTCTCCTATCCCCCTAACCCCCCATGTTGCATTCCCGTCCTCCGGAACTCTAAGGAAAGTAGCTCATTTTTTTAAAAATTACTGATACGCTATGGATGTGCCACAGTTTGTTCACCTATTGGATATTTGCGTTGTTTACAATTTGGAGCTATTAGAGCAGAGTTCTGTGAACATCTGTGTACAGGTCTTTTTACAGATATATTTTGTCATTTCTCTTGAATATCTTGAGTAAAGATGTAAGAGTGAAATGGCTTGGATCCATGTAAATGTATGTTTACCTTTTTAAGAAACTACAAACCATTTTCCAGATATTTGTGCTATTATACAGCCCCACCAGCAGTGTATGAGAATTTCAGGCTTCCTTTCTCTGTTGAATTTTCTTAAAACCTTTTCCCAAAATATGTTTTATATGTTATATGTGGGTCTATTTCTTGATTCTCTATTTTTCCATTAATCTAGTTTTCTTTCTTGATGCCAGTTCCACACTGTCATGATTTCCGAGGCCTGTAATAATTCTTGTAATGAGATAGTATTAAGTCCTCCAATTTTATTCTTTTTCAAAATTGTTTTGGCCATTCTAAGTCTTTTACTTTTTTGTGTTAATTTAAGTTTTTGCATTTCTTATTAAGTTTTTTATCTTAATTCTAGTACAGTTAACTATGTTAGTTTTCAAATCAGTTTTCTCTACAAATATTTTCTACAAAAAAGCCTGTTGGTTGGGGCGCCTGGCTAATTCAGTAGAGCATGCAACTCTTATCTCATTATGGGAATTTAATTTGATTTGTGTTGAATACTATAGATAGAATTGACATCTTAAAATACTGAATCTTCTGACCCAGGAACATGGCATATCATCACAGTTTTTCTTCTTTAATTCTCTCAGCAGTGTTTTGAGAGTTTTAATGTACAAGTATTTCATAATTTTATCAAATTTATATCTTTATAGATGCTGTTATAAATGGTATTTATCCTTTCAATTTTTAATTTTTCATTTCTAGTATATGGAAATACAATAGAGTTTTTAGTCTCTTCTATTACAGTCCTGCTAAAATTCATTTACTAGTTTTATTAGCATTTTTTTGTAGCGCTTTCTTTGGATTTTTTATGTAAGTACTTTTGTTATTCCTGAGCAAAGACAGTTCTACTTCATTTCTAACTGGAGGCACCTTTTATTTCTTTTTCATGACTTACTGCCCTAGCTAGTAGTACCTTCAATATAATACTGACTGGAAGTGGTGAAAGTAAACATTCTTATCTTGGTCCCAGTCTCAGAAAGAAAGCATTCAGTCTTTCACCAATAAGTATGATGTTAGCTGTAGGTTTTTGAATGTTTGGTCAAGGGAATTTTTTTTATTCCTAATTTTCTGAGAGATTTTTTATTTGTCAGGGATAGAAATGGATTTTATTGATTGTTTTTCTTACACATCTTGAGACAGTCTGATTTCTTTTGTTAACTACTTGCTTTATATTACTTGATATTTAAATAATAGACCAACTTTGCTTTCCTGAAATAAAATTTGTCTCGGAAGTGGGGTGGGTTTGTTTGTTTTTGTATTGTTGAATTTTGTTTGATAAAGTTATTATTTAGGCTTTTTGAGGGATATTGGCCTGTGGTTTTTCTGATAATTTTCATATTTGGACATCTGGGTAATGTTGACCTCCTAGAATGGGTTGGTAACCAATCCCTCCTCTTCAGTATTCTAGAAAGTTTGTATAGAATTGATATTATTGCTTCCTCAAATGATTAGTAGAATTGATTGATGAAACTATGGGAAAAATAGGTCCCATAATGAGGAGAAAATGAGTCAGTCAAAACTGACTTGTAACTGACATAGCCGTTAGAATTAGCAGACGAAATAGTTATTGAGTACAGGTATTATAACTGCATTTCACATGTTCAGAAAGTAGTGACATTCATGACCTAATTAATTAGAGAAACATAATTGATAGAAACAGTAGACAGAAATCAGTAAGGCTATAGAAGACTTAAGTAGCACAATCAACCAACTTGACCTAATTGATACAAAACAAACAACAGACACATGAGTTCAAATGGCAAATTTACAAAGATCGACCACATTATGACTTATAAACAAGTTTTAATTTCAGAGGATTCAAGTCAAAGCAGGTATGTTCTCTGACCACAATGCATTTAAATTGGAAATCAGTAAGAAAAACATCTCTGGAAAATCCCCCAAATATTCAGAAACTAAATTACATATTTCTTTATAACCCAGGGGTAAAAGAGAAAGTAAAAAGGGAAATTATAAAGTGTTTTCAACTGGGTGGAAGTAAAACCCAAATCAAAATTTATGCTTATACTCATTTCCTGTTGCTGCTGTAACAAATTGCCACAAACCTGTTGACTGAAAAGAGCACAAATTTATTATGTCACATTTTGGGAGGTCAGAAATCCAAAATCCGTTTCAATGGACTAAACTTGAGATAGCAACAAAAATGTGTTTTCTCTGGAGACTCTGGAAGAGAATCTGTTCCCTTCCTTTTTCCATTTTTTAGAGGCTACCTATATTCCTCTTGGTTCTGGCCTTTTCCTCATGTTCATAGCCAGGACCATAACATCTTCATATGTTTCTGATTCTCTTGCTTCCTTCCCAATTGTATGGACCCTTTTGATCACATTGGGTCCATTAGGTTAATTCAATATAAGACTCTCCCCATCTTAAGATCCCTTAAGTTAATCACATCTGCAAAGTCACTTTTGTCATGTAAGGTAACCGATTCATAGGGTGCAGGGATTGGGACATGGACGTCCTTGGCAGTGCATTGTTCCGCGTATCACAACTGCTAATATAGATTTTAGGTGGCAGTTTATACCACTAAATGCACATACTAGGAGAGAAAAATGGTCTCAAATTAATGACCTCAGCCTCCATGCGAAGAAGCTATTCAAATAACAAATTATGTAAGATGAATAAAGCCTGAGATCTAATGTAAAGCATGGTGACTATAGTTGATAGCATCATATTGTGTAATGGAAGCTTGCAAAGAAAAAAGAACTTAGATGTTCTTAGCACCCCCTCCAAATATATATGTGAAGTGATAGGCGTGTTAATGAACTAGATGGAGGGGATTCCACAGTGTCTGCGTCTACACTCTAAATGTCTTATTTGATTTGTCGGTTTTACCTCAACAAAGCTGAGATAGTTTTAAAAAGAAGAACAAATTAAACCTAACGGAAATAATAAAGGTAATAGGGAAATTTAAAAAATAGAAAACAAAAGAATTAGGAAAAAAGACCCATATAATGAAAAAAGCAATTATTGAGAACATTAAAAGGATTAACAAACCAAAATAAAAAAAACGAACAAAACTACAGCTTGACTTTTACCTTCACAATATGTAATGTTAATGCTGGAAGTAAAAAAGTTTGTTTTTTAACTTTACATTTTTACTTTAATTCCAGTTAACGTACATTGTTACATTAGTTTCAGATGTACAACGTAGTGATTCAACGTGGAAGTAAAAATTTTTTTTTTTTTTTTTTTTGAAGTAAAAAATTTTTTATTGTGTTACAGATGTATGTCTTTGGTGGAATTCTGTTCTAGAACCCTCATTTTGTTTTCCTTTTTTGGTTCCAGTGCTATACCCTGAACAGACCAGTTTATATTATTTTAACTTACATGAAGAAGTCATAGAGCATTTTAACATATGAAGGGAAGCATAATCACCAAGCCATCCATACATTTCAAAAAGTAGCCCCTGAGAAGATGCTGGAAAACAATGACAGACTTACTCCCTAGTGTTTCTTTTGGTTGACATCTCTCAGTGACCCATCATTCTTACATATTTTATCACAATTATTAGTTTTCTTGTTCACGTACATCTCCATTGTAAAAACTTAACCTTCTCTCAGCTGGGTTTTTTCCTTTGCTCTATCTAGCCCAGTTTCTTAGAAGAATCATCAGATTTTCCTAGGTCCTCATAAGGATCCATGGAAGAAAAAAAGACAGATTAGGATCCCCAGCCTTAAGAAACTTTTTTTTTTAACAATTTTATTTATTTATTTATTTGACAGACAGAGATCACAAGTAGGCAGAGAGGCAGGTGGAGAGAGAGAGGAGGAAGCAGGCTCCCCGCCGAGCAGAGAGCCCAATGTGGGGCTCAATCCCAGGACTCTGGGATCATGACCCAAGCCAAAGGCAGAGGCTTTAACCACTGAGCCACCCAGGGGCCCCCTCAAGAAACTTTAAATAAAATTCTTATATATTGTAATCAGAACGATTTAATGCCAGCTTCTAGGAATTAAAAACCAGGATCCAAAAAAGGGAAAGAATGTGAAAAAATGATAGGAAAGAGGAGATTAGAACTGGGTGTTAAGTGTGGGAATTCTGATTGGAATTTCCATTATTGGAACATTCTACTCTTTATACACAACCCTGTGACAATGTAAGGAACCCCTTCCCTTACCAGTAGTGAAGTATCTACTCTTAATAACTCTTCATAGTGTTGTGTCTCTTCAGTCCAGAGACTCAGACTCTGGGCACACTCATCTTAAGTCTTCAAGCTAAGGAGTTCATATTATATTCCAAAATACTAGAGTGCTAGAAGGGAGACTTTTTATAATTCAGGGTCTCTTAAAAAAAAAAAAAAATATATATATATATATATATCTGCTATATATATATATATATATTTATATATATATACCAGATAAGAGACCCTGAATTACATATACATATTACATCTCTTACATATTACATATTACATCTCTTAAAAAATATATATATATATATCTGGTATATATATATACCAGATAAGAGACCCTGAATTACATATACATATATGTATATACATACATATATGTATATACATACATATATGTATATACATACATACATGTATATGTTTTATATTATATATACATGTATGTATATATTATATATATTATATATACATGTATATATTATATATATTACATATACAGGTATTTATTATATATATTACATATATATTACATTATATATTATATATATTTATTATATATATAAATATATATATTATATATTATATATTACATATACATATATACATATATGTATATACATACATATATGTATATATACACATACACATATACATACATATATGTATATGTATATGTATATGTAATTCAGGGTCTCTTATCTGGTTGTATATGGCCACAAGATCTTTAGCTGATTTGTTCCTTTTACGTACTTCTAGACCATCTCATTCTTGTTACTGGATCCTGGGGTAAAAATTAAAACCTGCCAAACCGGAAAATGCTCTTTACAAATGTAGAAAAGAAAGATATAATAAAAATAAAAATAGTTTTATTATTGAATAAGCATTAAGTGAGCATCATATACAACCCACTAATGAGATTACAGACAGAAGGAATTCTCACCCTTTCCTCAAGCCGGGCAAATACAATTCATTACATACATGTTCTCAAGATGATACTTTCTCCTCCTATAGCAGGACTGTACCAGCACCATCACTGTTTTATCTAATTCATCAGAAATTCTCTTTGTAGTTGGGGTGTACATCTGTGTTAGTCATTTGCCTTTATCCAGAGGAGAAGTTAAACTTCACGTTTATTTATGATAAGCAGGTAGTTGCTGAGAGGAGGCTCCGGTGATTGCAAGGAGAGAGATGGCTCCCAGGCTCTTAAGAAAAACATTCCTGGGCTCCTGGGTGGCTCAGTGGGTTAAGCCGCTGCCTACGGCTCAGGTCATGATCTCAGGGTCCTGGCATCGAGTCCCGCATTGGGCTCTCTGCTCGGCAGGGAGCCTGCTTTCCCCTCTCTCTCTCTGCCTGCCTCTCTGTCTACTTGTGATCTCTCTGTTAAATAAATAAATAAAATCTTTAAAAAAAAAAAGGGGGGGGGGGCGCCTGGGTGGCTCAGTGGGTTAAGCCGCTGCCTTCGGCTCAGGTCATGATCTCAGGGTCCTGGGATCGAGTCCCGCATCGGGCTCTCTGCTCGGCGGAGAGCCTGCTTCCCTTCCTCTCTCTCTGCCTGCCTCTCTTGTGATTTCTCTCTGTCAAATAAATAAAATCTTAAAAAAAAAAAAAAAAGAAAAACATTCCTGAATTACAAAGCTGCCAAGAGTCTTTAGCATCTTTAAAAGATTTACACATATATCAGTTGGATAGAGGAAGGATTTACAATTACAAGCTTTCTCTAGGCAAAGATCTAAGAAAAGGGAAAGTAGAAAAGGTCTTTTTCCTTCTGGGCACCAGAAAAAAATTTAAATTTTCTTAACCCACAACGGTTTACTGGGCACTAACTTGACTACTGAAGAAATAAGTAATAAGGAAGACGTGATCTAGTAAAGAGAAGCAAGTTTACCAACATGGTATCTTCAGTAAAAGTTGTTTTCAGATTTATATTGTATAGCTAGTGGAATATGTTGGGGCTGAAAGTTTACCTCTCCTATGTAATCACCTCTTTCACATTCTTTTAATCTCTGTGGAATGATGATGCTTCCACTTTTCGGTATAAACCAAATGCCGTCAAAGAGCTCCATGAGTTCTCCAAGTCCACAGATCAAAAAAAGTATGTAAAATTTTAACATCTCTGGTAAGATTAACAGGTTTGTTTTTTTTTTTAAGATTTTATTTATTTATTTGCCAGAGGGAGAACACACAAGCAGGGGGAGTGGTGGGCAGAGGGACAAGAAGACTCCCTGGTGAGCAAGGAGCCCAGGGTGGGGCTGGATCCTGAGCTGAGCTGAAGGAAGGCACTTAGGTGACTGAGCTACCCAGGCATCCTGGAAGAAGATTAACAGTTCTTAATATTTATTTCAGTAGTATTTTTGTAAAGAGTAGTCCTAAAACCTAGAACAAAACACATCCACTTCAGTCATATAAGATAAAATGAGATTGAAACAATGAGTAAAAATCAGTTTCCAAAAGCTTCACTCTTTTATTTCTTCAAATTTAAATTATATTTATAATTTTTATTATGTATAATAAAATATTTATAATAAAAGAACAGAGGAAAGCCCCCATTATTCAAATATTACAGTCCTGCATCTTTTTTTTCATAGTTAATAATGAGTCCTAACATTAAACTTTTTTTCATTTCCTTCCAGACTTTATGTATTTTACATGTTATAAATGTAATGAATTTTTTATTTTGCCTTTTCTCTTTCTTAGCCTAATCTGTTTTAAGCCCTTAGCTGAATCTAACTAGCCCAAAGCCAAATCTTTGCTACTCGAAGCAGCTCATAAAAATCTTTACTGCGACTTGGTCTCGGTTAGCTGCCACTTCAGCAGAATAATTCCATGTTAAGGTAGACTTCCTACATAGGAAGTTTTTCTTTCTTCCTTGACAAAAGTGACTTAATATGGGTGCCTGAGTGTCTCAGTGGGTTAAAGCTTCTGCCTTCCGCTTGGGTCATGATCCCAGGGTCCTGGGAGCCCCACATCTGTCTCTCCCTTCACCAGGAATCCTGCTTCCTCCTCTCTCACTGCCTCTCTCTCTGCCTGTCTCTCTGCCTACTTGTGATCTCTGTAGGTCAAATAAATAAAATATTTTTTTAAAAATATGTACATCTAGCCCTTTTGTAATTCTTTACTGCCTATTTTTTTTATCTTTCATGATTTACTTATAAATACCAACCTGTGAACTTTTCTTTTACTCAGTTAATAAAAATGTAGTAGATTGAGCTTATAGGGATTTTGACTAAGTTGATTTGTTATGACAGTTCCTACTGAAAGAGCAAAACCATGAAGGTTTACATTCTTGTTTGCAGTTTAGTTTAAAAAAAAAACAAAACTAAATATATAGTGTACGTATACTTGTGTCTTTTAAATGCTGGCAAGAAGTTCGGCCAAAATATTCACAATATCTCATAGATAAAATATTTTTCCAACTTTATATCTGTCTAAATTTTGTAAGTGTTCCTCAATGGGTGTATCTTACTTTCAATGATTAGAAAAAAATACATGTGGGGTGCCTGGCTGGCTCTTTTGGTAGAATGTACAACTCTTCTTGATCTTTGGGTCATGAGTTTAAGCTCAACATGGGATATGGACCCTACTTAAAAATTAAGAAAGAGAGAAAGGTTATAAATATTTTTCTTATAAAATCCTGCATGTTGGAAAATATATATAAGGAACTGACCAATTCCATCCTTTTAAACCAAATTTCTACCCTGCAAGTTCTCCCCATTTGGGGGAATTTTTCTAAGTCTTAAGGTGAACAATAGTCTGTGTATATGGAATTGTGACTGGCAGGACTAGGAGAAGAAAAAAATGACCTAGATACAGAAATAGCATTATACTAGTGATAGGAGGCATGTGTCATTCTTGCACTTACTATACCATTTCTGATATCTTAACTACTTGAACTTTCTTTAGCACTCATACTCTTGGAAAGAAGAGACAGTGTACATTCTAGATCATGTTTTCATGATCTAGATAGCTCTTCAGGATGCATTCTGTGTCTGTCTCTTTTTTTTTTTTTTTTTAAGATTTTATTTATTTATTTGACAGACAGAGATCACAGGTAGGCAGAGAGGCAGCCAGAGAGAGAGGAAGGGAAGCAGGCTCCCCGCTGAGCAGAGAGCCAGATGCAGGGCTCGATCCCAGGACCCTGGGATCATGACCTGAGCTGAAAGCAGAGGCCTTAACCCACTGAGCCACCCAGGTGCCCCTCTGTGTCTATCTCTTAACTGCTATTGGTTGTTCTTATGTGATCTACCATTTTACATAGTAGTTTTTCTCAGTATTCTAATTACGTCAGGCTTCAGGGAAGACTGTGCAAAATTACATTGGTTTAATAAGATTCATTCAGCTTATGAATCTTCTCTATTAGTCCCCTTTCTCCAAGCCCAGCATTTGCCTCCTGAGTTGCACAGGGATAGTTGTTAGCTTTTAATTTGCAAGATTAGCACCTTGACTCCAGTAAAGGCCGTATAAAAAGTAAATGAACAACAAGGGACTCTTTACAGGGATGACTTGTCAGGCCTTTACCAGTTGTCACACAAATATATTGCATTGTGCTTTCTTTTTTTAAAATGGAGTTGTTTCCAGTTAAAATAATTTTGATACAGCACAATTTTCTGGAGTCTGTATTCCATTCCAGGGGTGAGAGTAGAAAATGGGAACATTTCTGACTTGATGTAGTCTTGGCATAAATTCTAAAACCTCTGTCAGGAAAAAGACAAAGAATCTTTCTCAAACCCAGTCATTGGGCTGCCTCAGTGGCTCAGTCGTTAAGCATCTGCCTTCTACTCAGGTCATGATCCCAGGGTTCTGGGATCGAGCCCCGTACCGGGCTCCCTGCTTGGTAGGAAACCTGCTTCTTCCTCTCCCACTTCCCCTACTTTTCCTTCTCTCACTGTGTCTCTCTCTGTCAAATAAATAAATAAAATCTTTAAAAAACAAAGAAACAAAAAAAACCCCAATCATTAAACTTGTCTGTGTCCCCAGTATTTTCCTGAATTTATATCTTAGTCATTTCCTAACAAGAGCATTCAAGAAAAACATCATTTTTCTGCCAATAATGTAAAATTTGCAAAAGTCTTGAAATCATAGTATTGCTTTTTTGTTTACATTTCCTTATTTCGTATTTTAAAGTCATAGAAATTAAATGTGCTTTTAAGGGTTGAGTTCTTTTGAGGGATAGGATAAGCTACTTTAGGTATCTCTAAATTCAGATAATTAAGAATCTCATACAAAGATTGTCACCTGTCCTGTGGTGCTTTCATTGAAGACAAGGGGGAAAGAATCCATGTCTTTGTTTTGGGAATGTCAGTATTATGTCTTTCACATAGAGCTGCTATTATTTCTTTAATCAACAACGTTTAGTGTCCACTCTGTGTAAGGAACTATGCTTGGCATGGTGTATGATGCCTTGAAGAATATTTTCAATAAAAGAATAACCCAGTCAAATCAATTATTTATAAAGGCCATCCATCAGTATTGTATATGATATCTTAAAATAAGAATCAGAAATACTTAGTTAAGAGACCATCTTATGGTAACATCAGTGCGATAATATGGGCCTAATCTAAGGTGTAGGCTTTGGGAATGGACTAGAAAGGAAACAGCAAATCTGAGACAGTGTCTTAAATATAATTGTCTTATTCTAGCTAACTCAGGATTAATTGTCCTGTAAATCAGAGTTGATGTCTCTGTTTTCCTCCCCACTCTTCTCTCCTCCCCACTGTAGAACACCCAAAGTTTAGTGCACCTCTCCATCAGTAATGGTAGGAGAGGGGATGTATATCATAATCTCTCCAGACACTAGGTATGTGTGTATATCTGTGTTCAGGTTTTCAAAAGATTGCATATCTCCTAAAAGAAGTGTGTCTTTTCTCTCACTTCTTTTTTGAATTATTACTTTATTTTTTTTACTTTTTTTTTTTTTTTAATTTATTTGACACGCAGAGATCATAAGTAGGCAGAGAGGCAGGCAGAGAAAGAGAGGGGAAGCAGGCAGGGCTCCATCCCAGGATCCTGGGATCATTACCTGAGCTGAAGGCAGAGGCTTTAACTCACTGAACCACCCAGGCACCCCTTGAATTATTACTTTAAATCAGAACTTTAAATAGCCACTTAAACAGAGTAACAATTTCTGCTGCATAAGTCGCTCTTTTTTAAAAAAGTATGTTAAATTTGTTACGTTGTCCATGGAAGAAATGGGTTTTGTGGGTTTTTTTGTTATTTTTTGGATTTTTTTTTTAATGATTTTCGGTTGTGGGCAGAATAAATAAAGGAAAAATGGTTGATATATTCTTGAAAAATAAAGTTTATTTACATCTTTGATTTTTGTTGTTTAGAGGAAACCACTCCTCGGTGTATATTCGATAGCAAAGAATCTTCCAGAAAGTGGTCTTCCCCTTTTCTATGAATGGAATTTAGAGCTAAATTTACGCATATATGAAATAAAGTTTAAAATAAAATGTACATGTTTACTAAACTCTCTTTAAAAGGATTCTGCGGTGGAAGGAGAATTCGTCACATTTTGGAGAGATGCACATACAACAGACCAGTTATATAAAATCAGAAGATCCATAAAAAAATGAAGAGACCACTACATGCATACATACACACATGAACATACATATTCTGTATAAGACTGTGAGACAGCAGGAAATTTAAACCTGTGCATGGTTACCACAATCTTAATTCCATACTTTGGGAGAATAGTTTACTTTGAGTAGATCACCAAAGAAGAATAACAGTGATCTAACGTTTTCTTGTTCATTATGGTCTGTGAGGAGAAGGAAAAAAAAATTGAGGTGTGTGCAACAAAGGAGATTTACAATAGTATTTTTTATGGTGGTGCAATAATTTTGAGAAGAATGTTAAATGTTTCTTTTTCCTTGTTCCACAGAACAGTGTAAGTGTTCATATTCTGCTGTTCTTCTGAAAAAGAGTAGGCTGTCCAGAGAGATTGGTTGGTTTTGCTTAATGAACTATCTTATATTCCTGTAGGGAAACAGTACAGGGAACCTTTCAGTTTTGTGTCTATTCACTTTTGATGATGTCTGTATTTGTTAAGTGGCTTTCCGTGGATTCTTCTCCCTACTTACCTGCCTGTCATACCTCACTTCCACTGTTGACTCATGTGTTGACTTCTGTAGACTCCTTTTTATATATTCTATTTGCTCTCTGATGCTTAGTCTTTAAATTGTACATCCAAATGTTGAATGATTTTGTGAAGTTTATAAGCCAAATAAATATTTAAAAAGCCTTTTTAGGCTTAATTTCCCAAATAGAACTTCTGATCCAATATAATCAGTAAAAATTAGATTGTCTCTCTTGATTTTCTCCCCAGCGGTGTGGATGACTAGACTGACGGTATTGATCTGAAATGAGAACTAAATGTTGTAGAAGTGCTGCGTAGCTAGTGAAATCTTAATCGGATTTTTGCTTTGTTGTCGAGAAAGCTTTGAAAAACAGAAGCTGGAATTTGATATGTTTTGTGACTTAAAGGAAGCTTAGATATCACCTAATCTCACTCCCCTCTTTATAGTTAAATGTGCAGGTGCCTGAGAAGTGCGACTTGCTTTCGGTCACATAGTTAATTAATAATAGAAGCAGACCCAAGTCTAGAATTGGCTGATGGGCCAATTTCTTGTATAGATACCGAATTATGTATCCTAACCATGAAATAGGAGGAACCTAGGACAGTGGTTGGAAGGCTGTATGTGCTGATGTGAACAGTTTTTGCCTAAGACATGTGCTGGTGCAGTCTTTGGGCCACAACCACACAGTTGTTCACTTGATCGTTCAGCTGTTTCTTCCATATGGGTGAAGCCCTCTTGTGTTCTGCTAAATTTGAATACAGGTATCATTTTAGACTCGGTATTTTCAAACATGACTTTGCAGTGGGAAGTAATGGCCCTGATCTTGTATTTCAGCTCAGACAGCTGTAACTGCACCAAAGATGTGGAAGAAACCAAAAGATCGGACCCGAACCCCTGAAGAGGTGTTAGAGGCAGAAGTGGAGGTAAGGGACAAAGTAAATCTCTTTAGCTTATCTTCAGAGTAGTGGTGCCATTTCCTCAGACAAGTGTGGGTTTTATATCTCTTTTTTGAGATACTGTTTTTCAAACAAAATGTGATATATCAAGCTCAGAGTCTGATTGTTTTGGTCCACCTACAGAATTTTAAAAAGATTTTTGATACCATGTTCAGTTTCATCAGAATCTTGTCTGTCTTTCCAAATGCCTCTTCTAAAATGGCAAAACTGAGTTACTGCTTAATTTTTGGTTAATCTCCCAACCCCCTCAATTGAATTTTTCCTTCTGTTAACTAGATGGAAAAACTACTCTGGTAAAGAAAAATAGGTGGGTACTAAGGAAGGCATGTATTGCATGGAGCACTGGGTGTGGTGCATAAACAATGAATTTTGGAACACTGAAAAAGAATAAAATTAAAAAAAATAGAAACAGTTTTTTCAAATATTGAGTAGCAGTGGTGGTAGAAATTATCAAGTACATTTAGAGAAATTCATTTTGCAAATGTCATCTTTTAACTGCATCCCTGTAATGTGACTTTTCACATGTGATTTATCTGTTTGAACTAAACCGTGCCAGATTTTGCTGTAGGTTACAGCATGATAGGAGACCACGTAAGAAAGAAACAAGGGTAGAGTTAGTCCTAAGGAGTGTCCTATCAGTTTCATAGTCTATAATCTCAGTATCCTTAGTGTTATGTACTGAAGCTTATAAATGAAGAGTAATCTAAAAAATCTGTATGTTGCTTTTTTCTTTTTAAACTCTTAACATCTACTTTATTAAAGTAATTTTTATTAAATGCATAAGGTGATAACATTAGAATATACAGATTATTTTAAAGTGACTTCAGATGCATTTGTTTCAAAAGGCTTTTCTCTCTAGTTATAATTCTTACCCTTTCCAAGCAGTTCACAGTACCCCTTTGTTACTTCCCCCTGTCCTGTCACTGCTCTTACATGATGCCCTACTGATGTCACAGTTAGTCCCATAGCAACCACTAAAATGTTTCATGGAAGTGATTGCAGTGTGGTTATCAGGGGATAAGAATTGGCAGGAAGTTGTAGAGGTGCAAATAGTTGCTGCACTTGTCTTGCAGCTGAACAAGAAAATGTTGCTCCTACAGAGAATAAAATACCTTCCAGAGGCAGGGGAATCTCATACATTCCTGGTATGGCTGTAAGAGCTTCATAAACTGGTTTCTGTTTAGATTCCGCTATTTTTATTCATTTTCTTCTGTTATACTTCATATTCCTTTGCTAGATTTCTAAGCATTATTGAATATTAAATGGTTAGGCCACCACTACTGCAAATATTCATCCTCTTCTTTAGGTCAGGGGTTGGCGAACATTTCCTATAACAGTCCAGATAGTAAATAGTTCGAATTTGTAGACTAAATGATCCCTGTCACAATTTCTCAGCTCTGTTGCTGTAGCCTAAACACAGCCATAGACAATGTATGAATGAATGACTGACTATATTCTAGTAAAACTTCATTGACAGACATTGAAATTTGAATTGCATATAATATTCATGTGTCATAAAATATTCTCCTTTGAGATTTTTTCAGTGACTACAAATGCAGAAACCATCCTTTCCTTGCACACTGTACAGATATGGGATGAGCCAGGTTTGACCCATGAGCCGTAATTGGCTAAAGCCTGCTTCAGATTGTTATTCTTCATACATGAGAGCTGTTTTGACTCATTCTGAATCAGTCACTTTTTTCTTTACCTTATAGTTTTAAGGCATAATAAAAAATAATTTGATTGTTTGCACACAGACCTTTTTTCCTTCCAGAAATCCAATTCCTTGTCTTTCCTGTAGTTGAACATTTATTACAGTAGTTTAGTGCATACTGGTTGTCATTATCTTTCTTTTCACTGATACTTAAACTCTCCTTTTCTTAACAGATTTTTCTCAGCCTTTAAAAGAATGTTTCATATATTAGCATATTAGATTATATATTTGGTTGTTATATCATTGCAAATATTTTATCAGATTCTATAAATTATAGCCTAGAAGGCTAACATGAAGGGTGAGTCATCTTAAAATTGCTGATCAAGGCATCTTAAAACTTGTTTTAAAATTTTAGGATATTTCATCAGTTAACATAGTGGTCTGGTCTGACTTTCTGGCCCTTTAAAACTCATGAGTTAATAGGCAGTTTTATCAACTAAATTCTTCTTTTAACAACTTCCTATGAAAGTTTAACCTTTGACAGTCCAGCGAATAATGTGTTTCCTTTCTTCAGTCTGGTTTTCTTAGTAAACAGGTTAGGAACTGTTAGACAATTATAAGCTCATTTAATAGGGCTTCCTCCAGCTAAATAATGCAGCTCATTTGGTGAGTCCCTTGAAAAATATCCTAACAGTGTGCCTCAGACAGCTCAATGATTTTGTGTTCTCTGAATTATGGTTTGTCATTCATGGAACCAAGTTTCTTCATACTTCTTTTTCCAGTTAGAAATTTAACTTTTCCAAGTAATACATTCTCTACTTATATACAGTAGATTTTCTTTTGCTGATTTTAGGTACAGAGAAGAGGACATAATAATTTTTCTTTCCTCTAAAATAACATTTTTCTTCATTTTATAAGCTCTGAAAAAAGAACTCTCTATAACTGTATAATGTAGCTATACTGCTCTTTAATAAGTTTGAGTACCAGTGACAGACTCTCATGGCAAATTATTAGAAGATCTTCTTGATGATCTGTACTTAATTAGACGGCGGCATTGCAAGGTCATTATAAGTTAGACTACAATAGAATGTAGAATAAGAAAAAGTAAATTTGTTGATTCGTGATTAAAACTTGGGAGTTCGGTTTTTTCTCAAACTTTAAAAGATGCTCATTCTGCGCCATGTTTTAAAAAGAAATTATTTCAACCTGTATTTTCTTGAAATTTTTATGTCTTTCATTTGATGGTTTCCATATTATGTTTTCCTGTTGGGCAAGTAGAGAAAGCACACATACACACACAGTGTGAGTGTTGTGTGTCCGTGTTTGCATGAACTTTTTGTTTTCATCATGGAAGCCAGTCCTAAAAACCATCTGTTTCTGTAGACATTTTGTTTTTGTTTTTTTTTAAGATTTTATTTATTTATTTGACAGAGATCACAAGTAGGCAGAGAGAGAGAGAGAAAGAGAGGAGGAAGTAGGCTCCCTGCTGAGCAGAGAGCCTGAAGCGGGGCTTGATCCCAGGACCCTGAGATCATGACCCGAGCCGAAGGCAGAGGCTTGAACCCACTGAGCCACCCAGGTGCCCCAGTAGACAGCATTTTAAAATTTTGTCTTTTGCCATGGATCTGATTTATGTTAGAAGAAAATTGACTGGTAGTATACCTGTTAATAATATTTCACTTATGTAAGAAAGTAGATTTTTTAACTCTTTCATTTTTTGAAAAAATAATGTTATGTATCAGTTGGGCATAACCACTTGCTTGTGTATGTGACGTTCTTTTATACAATCCTCTGTTGAAAGAATTCAACAGAGCCTCTATTTTTTCTCTCCTAGCATGAATTTATCAATTTAGAATGTCTATTTCCTCTGAGTGCTTCTTCCAAAGGCTTGTTTTTTACAGTGCTTACCCTTCATGGGAAAGAAAGACATAAAGTTCATGAGAACTGTCTCAGGGAATTTTGATAGTTCGTATATGGTCCTCAAGAAATTTTTTTTAAAAGATTATATTTATTTACTTATGTATAGAGAGAGTGCATGTGGAGGAAAGGCCAGAAGGAGAGAGAGAAGAGAATCCCAAGCAGACTCTGCACTGAGCAAGAATTCTGTCCCAGGGCTTCATTCTATGACCCTGAGATCATGATCTGAGCCAAAAACCAAGGGTCAGATGGTGGTCAAAAATCATCTGGTGAATAACTTCAATTCTGTTTTGCTTTTTAAAAATAGGATGTGTCAGGGGCGCCTGGGTGGCTCAGTGGATTAAGCCGCTGCCTTCGGCTCGGGTCATGATCTCAGGTCCTGGGATTGAGCCCCGCTTCGGGCTCTCTGCTCCATGGGGAGCCTGCTTCGTCCTTTCTCTCTGCCTCTCTCTCTGCCTACTTGTGATCTCTCTCTCTGTCAAATAAATAAAAATCTTTTAAAAAAAAATAGGATGTGTCAGTGGTGCCTTGGTGACACAGTTAGTCGAGCATCCCATTCTTGATTTTGGCTCAGGTTGTGATCTCGGGGTCTTACGATTCAGCCCCGCATCGGGCTTTGTGCTCAGCGCAGGATCTGCTTGAGATTCTCTGCCTCCGTCCCTGCCACTTGTGTGCTTTCTTGCTCTCTCAAAAATAAATAAAAACAAATCTTTAAAAAATAGAAATAGGATGCACCAGAACCCAGATTTCTCCCTCCATAGAGGACTACATGCCAAGCACTTTTCTATACATAATTTGAATAAGGTTACAACCTTATTCTGCATAGATGTAACCTTGAATAAGGTTACAACCACAGAGAATTCCAGGAACCAATAAACAAGGTAGATTTTAATTAACAAGTGGCCTCCTTTTAAAATGAGAGATAATCAACTTTGCAGGACCTAGATACTTTATTCATCAAACTCTCCATTTAGCAGCAACAGGAACACAAAAAATACCTTCTAATGTTTCTTTTTATATTTGCTGAGCCTTAATGGCAAGGATAGGAGTGCTTGATTTAGATTTCTGACTAGGACTCTTTCATGTCCAACAAGTGCAAGGATTAACAGTTCTTTCCATTCTAACCTTCGGTACATTTAGATGTCATTAGTCATGTTAAAGCATTTCAGTAGCCATGTGACTTGTCTTCTCTATGCCAAGAGATGAAATGAGAAAAGTGTTTTAAATAAACTTAGCATGCTAGTACCATATGCCGAACACAGACATCCTTTTTTTGAGTGATGTTTTCGTTTGCCTTTTGAGGGGATAGGTACAGGTTTTCATGCATATTTACATGGTAAAAATCATGTAACCTCTGTGTTCACTTATGCTTTAGCCTAAAGCTGAAGAGGAGCTTTCAGGTGACAAAGTACTTGAATCTGAACAGGATAAAATGAGCCAAGGGTTTCATCCTGGAAGAGACCCCTCTGACCTAAAAAAAGTAAAAACTGTGGAAGAAAATGGAGAAGAAGCTGAGCCTGTACGTAATGGTGCTGAGAGTATTTCTGAGAGTGAAGGAATAGATGCTAATTCAGGCTCCACTGATAGTTCTGGTGAAGGGGTGACATTCCCATTCAAACCAGGTAAGTGTATCCCTGCCTTCCTGTGCATGTGTTTCCTTCTCACCTTCACTGTTCTACCCTTACAGCAATGTTGGCTCTTTGTAGAGAGATATTGGATGGAAGATAAGAGGCTCATCACAGTATAATATTTGCAGAATAGATTTGCAGGCATAAGTTAGTGACTAGCAAATCCAGGGAGTTCTCTCTTGACGGAAGTGATATCTGATGCCAGTATTCTGCTTTTACAGGCATTGGAAGAGCAGCTGGCAGAGGATAAGGGTCAGTGCTAGGCTAGTGGAATTCAAAAAGAGGAATTTAATTTTACTTAGTTTAATTGAAAGGGCTGTTTCAGTGCTCTTTTGTGCTCATTATTTCACAAGCCTTAAACACTTACCCTTATTACATGTAACACACTGACATTTTTTACTCTATTCTCTTTTTAAAATGTTGGGGCCAGCTGGCTCAATCAGTAAAACAAGTGACTCTTGATCTCAGGGTTACGAGTTCAAGCCCCACGTTGGACATGGAGCCTACCTAAAAGGAAGAAATGGAAAAAGAAACAACAGGAATTTTAAAATGTTGGTTGTAAATCACTGATTTCACAAGAGAAATTTGTTGACAGAAATCACTCTGTGGAACTGAACTTCAATCATCAGAAGCAGTGTGACTAGCTTATTAAGCACATGCAGTATGAGACGTGCCCTGTGGAACACATGATGAGACTCAGAGGCTCTTTCATCTTCAGGCACCATCAAGTCCATTAAAGGCTGTTCCAGTCCTGTATAAATCATTATTGACTTTGAGATTTTCAGAGTGATGTGGCATGGACATGTGGGGGAAGGTGGTTCGTTTGATAGAAAGTTTGGGATAGGTACAACGTTTTCCACAGTCTGCGAAATCTGAGTGACTTCTATGTGAGATTGGATTTGAAAGCAGAATATCAGACATCAAAAATAATCTTAGACAAAAATTAGTGATGTACAACCAACATTTTTTAACATGGAGAATAAAAAATTGTCAGTGCATTACAGGAGCAAGGGCAAATATTGTTTTAAGAAACTTTGATTTATTTAACTCTGTATTTGTTCTAAAAAAATTTAAAATTTTTATTTGTTCTGAGTCATAGAGTCATATTTCTTATTGGGAGTTGTAGTAAGAAATGTTTGAAAGTCACTGATAGATACTTAATAAACTGATCTTTTCACTACCAGTAAACTGCTGCCAATGGGCTTTATGAAATTGTAGGGTTATGTTATAGTAAAATTTTCTTTTAACTTTAGGACTCAGTATATTAAAATTCTAAAGATCTAAGCTTGTATTATATCATGAAGCACTTGTGGCTACCACCAGTCCTTTAGGAGATTGAGACACTATTGTCATTTATAGGAGTGAGTGTGTATGGGGGGGGGGTGTTTTTGAGTAAGCTTTATGCCTAGCATGAGGCTCAAATGCATGACTCTGAGTCCCATGCTCTGCTGACTGAGCCAGCCATATGCCCCCTATCAGTTATATTTTTATCCTTTGGCAAGGAAAAAGTACCCAACCGTAGGCCACAACTATATTGAACAACTAAATTGTAATATACCCTTGCAGTAATTAGAAAATGGGAATTTAAAATTTATTTTTTTAAAGATTTTATTTATTTATTTGGCAGGGAGATAGAGCACAAGTAGGCAGAGCAGCAGGCAGAGGGAGAGAGAGAAACAGTCTCTCTGCTAAGTGGGGAGCCCAACATGGGCTTGATCCCAGGACCCTGAGAACATGACCAGAGCTGAAGGCAAATTCTTAACTGACTGAACCACCCAGGCTCCCTGCCAGTTTAAAATTTAGATCCCAATAAACTGCCTGCCTTTTAATGAATAAAAGAAGATAATAAGGATTTGGTTGAAAATATCTACAGTGTTCTCACAGACCATCATGAGTCTATTATCTATATAATAAGAATCACTAACATAAAAAAGGACCCAAAGTACTATCGTGAAGTGATCTGGGGCCTGATTTTGATGAGAGTTTTGTTAATTAAAAGAAAAATACTGTGACTTGCTTTTCTTATCCAACAAAAATTTCAGGAAATTCTCCAACTTTATATAATGAGATTAGGATTGTGAGAAATGATAGTTATAACAATAGTCATAGTAGCAAAGTGAGTGCTATGGCAAAAAACTAATTTGAAATTAATATTAAAAATATTATTATTGCTGGGAATAACGGTAGTGCCGCTGCTATGGAAAACAGTAGGGGGGGTTCCTCAAACAATTAAAAATAGAGACATCATATGACCCCGTAATTCTGCTTTTGGGTATTTACCCAACGAATACAAAAACAGAAACTTGAAAAGACATATGCATCCCTATGTTTATTGCAGCATTTTTACAATAGCCAAGATATGTAAGCAACTTCAGTGTCCACTGATAGATGGAAGGATAATGAAGATGTGTGTATATACATGTTTTTGCATGCATGGTGTACCCACAGGGGTGGAGATTACTCAACCATAAAAAAAAGAATAAAATCTAGCCATTTGCAACAGTGTGAATGGATCTAGAGGGTATTATGCTTAGTGAAATGAGTCAGACAGAAAAAGACAAATACCATATGATTTCACCAATACATGGAACCTAAAAATCAAAACAAAAACAGAGACAGAACAACCTGTGATTGCCAGAGGATAGGTAGATGTGAGGTGGGCAAAAAAGATAAATGGATTAAGAGGGTCAGACTTTCAGTTACAAAATAAATAAGTCACAGGGATGAAAAGTACAGCGTAAGAAATATAGTCAGTAATATTGTAATAACTTTATATGGTGACAGGTGGTTAACTACACTTAACCATGGTAAGTGAGCCTTTTGTAATGTATGTAATTGTCAAGTCACTATCTTGTATATCTGAAACTAATACAATATTTTGAGTCAACAATACTTCTAAATAAAAACTAGTTATATATATATAACATATATAATAAAAACTACACTACTAATAAAATAAACCATGGTCGGGGGAAAAATTACATATAGCTGGTTAGCCTTTTCAGAATCTTACAGAAGTTATTTGTATTTGTTTTGTGTCCTTTTGCCTTTTTTCCCCTCCAAAATAGCACTTCCAAGTGAACAACCAAAGTATCCTTTTACATGAAACCAAACAGTATTATAGATTCCTTATTTCTGAGGTATTTAAAGGCTTGGTAGTTTATCTAATGAGTATTATCACATGTTTCTGGCCAAAGGCTGCTTAATGTGTATATTAAGTGGTTTCTGTAGCAATTTCAGATTACAAGCTAATGGTATTCAGAAGGGATAAAGGAACATAAGACAGTTTAAAATTTTTACATGACATTTTCTGACAGTAGCTCAATGTTTGCTTTGTATTTTAGTCTATGACAGGGTAAAGTGAATATCGGAATCCAGTTTGAACTCTTACGGGTTATCCGTATAATGACCCTAGAGACTTGTTTGTCTGCATCTCTTTTTCTAGATTCCTGGAAGCCTGCTGATACTGAAGGCAAGAAGCAGTATGACAGGGAGTTTTTGCTGGACTTCCAGTTCATGCCAGCCTGTATACAGAAACCGGAGGGCCTGCCTCCCATCAGTGATGTGGTTCTTGACAAAGTAAGCTGTATACTCAGAGAAAGCTCTGTCTTTCTACAGGGAACTGGATTCAGTTATCACTACAGATGTGTGAAGTATGAGTAGTTTTTAGGAATTGTTAGACTATACGTATTTGAATTAAAATATATAATGTTTAAGTCTTAGAATTTTCCTACATATTGTTGGATTTGGGGTTTATTGTGGATTACTGAAACTTTGGGGTTTGGTGAATATTTGAGTGGTAATGTTTTAAAATTCATTCATTGCCTGCTCATTATTGCTATTGCATAGTGATGTGAAAAACGTGTGTCTGCTGGGCTAATACGGCTAAAGGGATATGGAGCTCTTTATTCACTGTTCTAAAATTCCATTATGGAGTTAGAATGGCATTGAGGACAGGTCAGATGCCTAAGAGTGTATTTGGCAAATCAAACAAGTGGTAGTCAGCATAATTTGAATAATGTTATATCTCAAAATTTCTCTAATAAATACTTAGAGGGATTACTTTTCAGTTTTGGCAAAAAAAAATCGGCATCTTTTCTCTTTACATCTGAGCTTAATAGTGCATATAGGAAATTAGTACAGTATTTATTTTGTCTTTATTAAGTTAAAAAGAGTAGAGTCAGATGTGTAGCTGCTCAAGGAATTTTATGTCTCTCAATGATGAACCAGTGACGATGACAGAGCTTAAAATATTTTTGTTTTGAAGAGAAAATATTAGTCCTTTTTGAAGCGTAGAGGGTAACTGTCTTTCAGAACAAGATCTACCTCTTTTTGAGATTTCCGTCAGCTGCTTATCCAATCCCTATGTGTATTATTCTCCTCTTTAAAGCAACAAGGTTTCTTATTTCTCTTGGTGTCTAAGTCTTCTCTCTTGGGTGCTTATGGTAGTGCTAATTTGAGACTGTTTAGAGGGTGGGTTTTACATACCCTAAATTGAGTTATCTTCTAGAAGATATTCTTTGTTGTCTCCCTACCTTACTGGTTTCTGACTTCACCCAGTTACTAGTTGATTTCTCCCTGAGCTACTTCACTTTGTTTCGTCTGCTGTCACAATACATGCCTGTACAAAGCCAGATAGCTCCAATTAGCAAGGTGGATTGAGTGAGATTTTTTAAATATCTCCTTTAGAGACTTACTGTTCACTCAGAATATTTGCTTTGCTAATAAAACATAACATAAAGCATAAAACAACAGCAGCACAATTGACATAAGTGATAACAGGATTTTTCAAAGCAAGTGCTCTGATGTCCTAGTGAATATCCTGGAAAAAATTCCCGCATTTGTCCCTACTTCATAGGATCTCATAGCTTTTCTTGTGCCGTTCTGCTGGTCCTTGAGTGCCTTTTGAGCCAGTCTACTTATTATGTCTAGCCTCTCCTTGGAAATTTTAGGCCTAATCACTCCCAGGGATAAGTCCAGAGAAGCTACTGTGGTTCAGATTGGACTTCACTGCTTCAGAAAGCCAATGTTCATCATTTTAGCTGACATAACGTTTCAGTCTGAGTTTTTACTTTCTGGGCACTGAGTGTTCTGAAACTTGTGTTAAGCTTTCCTTTGCTTCTTCATGCAGATCAACCAACCCAAATTGCCAATGCGAACTCTGGATCCTCGGATTTTGCCTCGAGGACCAGACTTTACTCCAGCCTTTGCCGATTTTGGAAGGCAAACCCCTGGTGGAAGAGGCGTACCTGTAAGTGCAAGTTCCCTACAACCCAATTAGTTAGAAACTTAGAGACTTCATGACAACTTGTCTAATGGCAAGAGAGCGGCATTTTTTCGTTGATTCCTCTAACCAAGAAGACGTAGAAGAGGTGAAGACTGTCTTTTTTTCCATACTAATATTAAAGCAAATAAAGAATACACTGAGTTGTTTTTACCTGAGAGAAACTGGTCTGCATTAATTTGGTCTTGGTTTTTTTCTATATTTTTTCAGTTGAACTGCAGATGGGTTAAAAATAGAGCTAACCTTAAATAGGATTCCTGCTTTATTTTGAGGTGTCCTGATATAGTTGAGATCTCTGATGACATTCAGCTAATGGTCATCTCTTTGTCTTTGTTTCTACAGATTTGCAAAGTGCAGAGCAGGCATGGATTGCCAATTCTGGAACAGAGCAAAGCCCCAGCTTGTACTCCACTGGCGATGTCGCACCCACCCCTGAAGAGCCTGCCTCTAGGGGTGCGCTGAATCCTTTTTTTTTTTTTTTTTTTTTTTTAAACAATAGTCTCTGGTGTTATGATATTTTCTGTTTTGTTTTTCTCACTTACTGTAGGTTGTGAAGTCACTATATGAACACATGACATGTACAAAAGTGTGCAGTGTTGTTATACTGCAGGTTGCACTTACACCCCCATTGGCAGGCTCTTCAGCGGTAGAAGTGACGTCACCAGTGGAGTTATGCTGGAGCACTGCGCTGTGCGAGATGTGGCAGGCTGTGCCTACTCCCTGCTTTGTAGACTTGCAGAAAGCATGAGGGAAGGTTGCCAGTGATGTGAATACCTGTTTTTCCCAAATTGGAGTGGTACAGAGAGCACTTAATTTAAACTTCTGGAGGAGCTTGGAGTTTCATGTACATTTGCAAATCTACTTTATTTTGTTTGTAAAAATACTTTTATTTAAGGTGACACTTTTTATTTTTCCCATCACCTTTTTATTTCTGGAGTGGCAACTTTTGAAACCTGGTTTGGAATAAGACTGTACACATCAGGAAACAAATGTCACTTTGTAGATATTTGAAGTATTTGTTTGCCTGCAGCCAAATACTATTTAAAAATACTTCAGTGCCTATAGTGCGTTGAAGGCTTTGTAAAACCTACAGAAAATCTCCTTAATTTGAAGCATGTTATTTATTGAGCATTACCATCTTAACAATATCTCTGTGTGTGATTTTCTGTTCTCACCCAGGTTGGAAATTTAATCTTTATTTTCTGTATACTAAATTGACATTTTTCTCAAGTTTTCATTGTCTCACCAGTAAGTCTTAGAAAGCAGCTTTCTAGAAACCATTTGATACCTTATTTTTCAGCATTATTTCCCTTTTTGGTAGTGTAAAGTTGTGTTTCTATTAGTGTTTGTTTTTGTTTCAGTTTTGATATATATCTTTGCTTTGCCAAACACTGGAAATAATGTTGATGCCATTTTTGATGAGTTTCAGGTTAACAGCTTCTGTCACTATCATATTGCTCTGTTTTGTTCACATGTCACTCACAGAAGGTATGATTTGACACGTCTCATCTTCCAGTGTATACTGCCACTTTTCATCACCAGCTTACTATTGTTTAATAACGAGGTATAGCAAAAAGGAAGTGCTATGGACTGAGAATAAGCTATGTCTTTTAAAATACTGAAATTAGAAAATGAATTTTAAAATTATCACAATGTGTGTTTGCCCACTAATCTACCTGCTTACATATGTAAATGAGTTATTTGGTACCAAGACATATGATTGGAAATGAGCCCTTATGAGGAATTTGTAATATCTCCAAAAAGGTTAGCTCTAGTTATTTCACTTTCTTTAAATAGCTCTGTCAGGTGACACAAGCTAATTTTTAAGTAAAATTGTGATCTGCCAGAGTAATACTGATATGTTAGGCCTAATGCAAATAATTAATCTTCCAGCATCTCCCACAGCTAACGAACATGCTCCACTTAATTTGTCCCGCTTATGTTGGTATGTTGTTGTGGATTCAAATGGGAATTTCATAAGATATAGCTGTGTAACATGTAAAGGAACAGTTAATAATGCTGTTTGGAAAAAAAGAAGCAGTCTTACTCTTCATCGTTTTTGGTACCGTACCTCTAGTCATTTTTCCCAGCCTCCCAGTTGGCTTATAAATGATTACCATCCAAAGATCTTAAGATCTGCTAGACTTAATTCTTCATGGTGTGGCTTAAGTAACTATGACTCCTACTATAAACTTCCCTGCAAAAGACTTATTACAAGTGGGTAGCAATTGTTTTAACATGTCATATGCAGTTACGTAACATTTTCAAACATAAAGGTCTTTTGATGGATAGTAATATATAGATCTGTTTTAAGCACTCAGGCAGTATCCTCTCTCTACCTTTTTAAAAGTCAAATTACTTAGCAAGTGTGATGTTAATTTTTTTTAATTCTTTTTTAAAGATTTATTTATTTATTTGACAGAGAGAGTGAACGAGGGAACACAAGCTGGGGGGAGTGGGAGAGGGAGAAACAGGCTTCCCGCTGACCAGGGAGCCCAATGCCTGGCTTGATCCCAGGACTCTGGGGTCATGACCTGAGCCCAAGGCAGATGCTTAAGGACTGAGCCACCCAGGCGCCCCGTGATGTTAATTTAAATGGTAATCTGGGCAGACATCACAGAAAGTGCCCCAAGAGACAACTATTGAAAGAGAGACAGTGGACCGAGACTAGTAATTTACCATTCATATTTACCATTCATATTTATTTCAGTTAGCTTTGAGGTTAGCTGAGCTTTTTCTTTTTTTTTTTTTTAATATTTAATTTACTTATTTATTTGACAGAGGTGGAGAGAGGAAGCACAAGCAAGGGGAGCTGTAGGCAGAGGGAGAGGAAGAAGCAGGCTCCTCACTGAGTAGGAAGCCCTATGCAGGGCTCGATTCCAGGACCCTGAGATCATGAACTGAGCTGAAGCCAGAAACTTAATGAACTGAGCCACCCAGGCACCCCTCGCTGAGCTATTATAAAAATCCTATGGGCGTAGAGGTTTCCTGAGCTTATATCATCCTTCCCTTTCTCCATAAATGAACACTTGGCTGTTTCTCTTTAAAATATGGTAGGCTGATTATTGGTCCTGTTTGGGTAAGTTTAATGTTATAGTCTTTGAGATAAGAGCAGTGTATATTGATCTTTAAAACAGAGATGGGTATGGCTTTTTATTTAATACACTTAAGAAAAATATATGAGAGAAGGTAAAAAAAAAATTAAAACTCAGTTCACCTGGGGAAAAATGCATCTCACTAGTTAATCAATGCCAAAAAGATTTTTTTTTAAGATTTTATTCATTTATTTGACTGAGTGAGAGAACATAAGCAGGAGGAACAGTAGAGGGAGAGGAAGAAGCAGGCTCCCCACTGAGCATGGAGCCTGATGCAGGGCTTGATCCCAGGACCCTGGGATCATGGCTTGAGCCGAAGAGAGATGCTTAACCATCTGACCCACCCAGGTACCCCCAATCAATGCCAAATGTTGATGTTTCATTTGAGTTGTCACATTTTTGGACCCTGAGCACATTATACCTTAAAATTCTTCTGCCAGCCAGGGAGTTCCTCTTCCAATCAGGATTGTCTCTCCTTTAAGCAAGGAGACCAGGCTCATTTTTATATATGTACACTTCATAACTCTTTAATTTCATGTGCATTTAGTAAATAAATCATGCATTATATATGGTGCATCTTTCGAAGGTTGCTGTAAATTTGATAGTTTGTATTAAGCTTTCCACATGCTCACACACACACCAAAGGACATAAAATGTTTAAGGTTAATATATCAGTACAGATAGCACTTTTTTATATAAAAGTTTTTTTAAAATTTTATTATTTGACAGAGAGAGACAGCGGGAGAGGGAACAGAAGCAGAGGAAGTGGGAGAGGGAGAAAGAGGCTTCCTGCTGAGCAGGGAGCCTGATGTGGGGCTCAATCCCAGGACAGTGGGATCATGACCTGAGCCGAACGACTGAGCCACCCAGGCGCCCCTCGATAACACTTCTTTAAAAAGTTCTTTTTCTTCTTTTGTATTGATGATAACTTACCTAGTTTTTAAATTTTTTTTAAGATTTTTATTTATTTATATGACAGACAGAGATCACAAGTAGGCAGAGAAGCAGGCGGAGAGAGAGAAGGAAGCAGGCTCCCTGCTGCGCAGAGAGCCTGACGCGGGGCTCGATCCCAGGACCCCGAGATCATGACCTGAGCCGAAGGCAGAGGCTTTAACCCACTGAGCCACCCAGTGCCCCTTACCTAGTTTTTAAGGTCCTTTTATATGTATTATATCCCTGATCCTCATAATATAACTTCTGTGGGTAGGACTGGCATTTAATGTATGAGAAAGCCTATGTTCAACAAAGTTTAGAGACCTGCTCACAGTAACTTTGCTCTTAAGTAGCAGAATTGAACAGTCCTTTTGTCTTCTAATCTGCCTCTTTTTCTGCTGTACCATAGTCTTTCCAGGCACTGATGTGGTCCACATAATGATTTCATTTTCAGAGCATAAGCATGAGTACATTAGAGATTAACTTATTAAGTGTGTTAAGCATTTATAAGTATAATAGATCTGTTGAAGACTCAGTAGTCTCGGTTAAATATTTGTGAACAGTATCTTTCTTAGTTTATATGCAGTGAACCAAATAATTCTCAAGGTTGTCTTGGGAGCTTGCACATAGGTTATAATACCAATTTTTTATCTGGGACTAACAACTTATGTTATCTTTGTAATACTTACTTTCCTTTGAAACATTGTTGTTACCTATTTAGTAATATTTCTCACATCTTATGTAGTTCATTTGAAATCCATATATATTTGTGTTAGAACTGGTAAAGGGATTTGGCATAAATCATATTTACTTCCTAGATTCAAATCTCACTGCATAGTCATTGATGTTTCTAGTAAATACGTTTAGGGAATGGAAATTTCATACTTCATTCAAACATGATTAAAATTATATACCCAAATTGGGGTGCCTGGGTGGTGCAGTCGTTATGTGTATGCCTTCAGCTGGGGTCATGATCCCAGGGTCCTGGGATTGAGCCCCACATCGAGCCGCCCATCAGGCTCCCTGCTCCACAGAAAGCCTGCTTCTCCCTCTCCCACTCCCCCTGCTTGTGTTCTCTCTCTTGCTATGTCTCTGTCAAATAAAATCTTTAAAAAACATTATATCCCCAAATTATGATTACTATGCCTCTTATCTGATTGTGACATAATTACCTTTCATTACACCCACTAATCTTTGTTCTTGACAAATTTTTATGTGCAAATGCATGGATTCATTTAAATGTCCTATGATATAAGTTACATATAAGATATTTGAACTTATCCAAGCACTGAAAAGATTTTAGCCCACACTAGTTCTCCATTCTTGTTTACACTAAAATACAACCTGAATTACAAAAATCAGATAATATTTGCTGTGATGCATTCTCTTATCAGAATTGTTTTGGGGGTGCCTGGGTGACTCAGTTGGTTTAGCGACTGCCTACGGCTCAGGTCATGATCCCAGAGTCCCAAGATCGAGTTCCTCATCGGGCTCCCAGCTCTGTGAGGAGTCTGCTTCTCCCTCTGACCTCCTCCCCTCTCATGTTCTCTCTCATATTCTGTCTCTCAAATAAATTAATTAAATCTAAAAAAAAAATAATAAATATTTCTGTTTAAAAAGAGAGAAAAAGAATTGCCTGGGCTATTATATCAAAGTTTCAGTTATAAATAAATGTTTTTATAGTAGTTCCGTCCAGTTTAGCACCTGCTCCCTGTTGGTACTTTCCTAGTGTGATCCTCTTCAGGTCCTTTTTAGTTAAACTATGTGTGGTACCTCAGGTTTTTTAATGTGTACCAAATACTCTGAGATTGTATCATTTATTCTGAGTACTTAGCTGGATATATTTGACAAGATAGGTGTGTATTGCCCAGGAAGGCTATCTTTTGATCCTGATACATGCTTGATACTGCTATTATTGCTTAGGGCAGATGGTGAAGTATAATTCTGAGAGTGAGTGTTGTTTAAAGGCTTTCAGTCTTACCAGTTTCAGCCTCAGACCATGTATTTCTTAGAACCTGTTTTTTAATATAAAGCATTGAAATTTAAGTTTCTGCTTCCTTCTCTGAGCGTCATATAAATTCAGAAGGCCAGTATTAGGGCACTAATAGAGATATGATTCTGATCTGTATGTCTTGTGTGACTTTTTTCCTTCCCTCTTAAAGTTCAATCACAATATTTACTCAGGATTTAAAAAATGATGTAACAGGCGCTCCTGGGAGACTCAGTTAAGCATCCGACTCTTGATCTCAGCTCAGGTCTTGATCTCTGGTTCGTGAGTTGAAGCCCTGCTTAGGCTCCATGCCATGGAGCCTACTTTAAAAAAAGGAAGAGGGGCACCTGGGTGGCTCAGTGGGTTAAGCCGCTGCCTTCGGCTCAGGTCATGATCTCAGGGTCCTGGGATCGAGCCCCACGTTGGGCTCTCTGCTCGGCAGAGAGCCTGCTTCCCTTCCTCTCTCTCTGCCTGCCTCTCTTGTGATTTCTCTCTGGTCAAATAAATAAAATCTTTTAAAAAAAAAAAAATAAATAAATAAATAAAGGAAAAAAAAATGGCGTATCACAAAATGGAAAGGCTGTCAGTATGCAATAGATCTGGGAGGAACAATACTTACATCAACCCAAATGTTTAATCTTGAAAAGTTATTTCCTGGCATTTGAGATAGCAACTGTTAGGGATATTTTAATATACAGAATGCAAGTTTTACTTCATTATCTCTAATAGTCTTAATCTGATGACCATTGTGACAGGCCAGCAAGTGTTTTTAACAGAGTGAGTGTAGTGGGACTCTAGCAGGAACTAAGAACTGACAAAGAGAAGACATTTTTTTTCAGGGAACAATTTAGTTAAATTTCATTTAATGATTTAAGAAAGACTTTAGTATTTCTGGCCCAGGAAGTTTACAGGAATCCATTAAAATCTGTACTAAGGCTGGATGTCTATGTTATAAAGAATTTTTGTGATAAAATTGTATTTGCATTTCACACTGGCAGTATAGAAACCTAGTTTTTGAAGCAGCTTTGTAACTGTGATGATTACTGCCTGTGAATTTGTATAATTATTCAAATGAGCAGTCCAAAGTCACACAACTAGTGAAAAATAAAGCTTCAGTTTGGGGTATTCTTTTTTGTTAAGAACAATAGCAATATCAAACAATTTTCCATCACATTATCTAATTTAGGACTTCAGGGTTAGAAACTGTAGTAGTGGAGAACATTACATTGATGGTATTCTAAGATAGTCCTCCTCTTCTCCCCCAAAAAGATCACATCAAATTAAGTGTTTACTGTCCGTCTTTGCATGTAAGAAATGTTCAGTGTGATCATCAGTTTGACTTGGGAAGCACAGCAGAGGCAGTAAATTTTAAATACACTCTGTAGATATAATAAAGAATATTCTTGTCCTAGTTGTTGAACGTTGGACCACGAAGATCTCAACCTGGCCAGAGAAGAGAGCCGAGGAAGATTATCACAGTCTCTGTGAAAGAAGATGTGCACCTGAAAAAGGCAGAGAATGCCTGGAAGCCCAGCCAAAAACGAGACAGCCAAGCTGAGGATCCTGAAAACATCAAAACTCAGGTGAGAACAGAAGCACATTCTCACATTGTTTTGGAATTACAGTGCTGTTGTTTTAATGTGCTTTAACTAGTTATTTTGTCCTATTAGTATATTAGAGATTTTAGTTCATGATTTCTGTATATTTTTTGTTTTTTAAAAGCATTATTCTAAAATCTTTAGCATAATGGATGCCAAGTACCTACTGTTTTTTTGTTTGGTTGTCAAAACAACTACTGTATCTAGAGGGTTTATATGTCATAGACTTTGATCATTTAGGCTTAGATCAATGCTTGCTTTTCTTAAAAATGTATTTTTAGATTCTTAGTACCCTGTGCTAGTCCAGTTAGCGTATTGCTTTATGTCTCCTTGTCAGGCCTTCATTTCTATATTAAGTTGGAATTTAGAAACCAATCTTGTTTTGGAATAAAATTGAATTCTTCACATCTTTCTATGCGTACCTGCCTGCAGAACTCCTTAGGATAAATTGAATAAATTCCTTTAATCAAAACAAAATTAATTTTTGTGTCAAATTCTGTAGTCTTCATTCATCATTTGCTGTACACACAATGCTATTTCCTATACTTGGGTTACCTCTACTATCGTTTTTGGATTTTTTGCTTCTAGGCACCAAGACTAGAGTCCTCTTGAATTTTGCACCTATATCAGAGTTAGGCATCACAGATCAGGTGCTGACTTGTCAGTGTCTCATTCCTTAAATATCTTCCCTCTCATTGTGAATGGTTTAATATAGCAGTGAAAAGCTCCAGCTCTAGAGACAGGCAAGTCCTATTAGGCAAGTTCTTAATCTCAACTGTAAAATGAAGCCACTAATATTACCTACCTTTACCTACCTTATGGGACATTTGGAAGATTGAATAAAGTAATATAAAGCAGTTGGCATGGTTCCTGGACCCCAGGTACTCAGTATGATGATGATCTGGGTCAGATGTGTGTCTTATACATCTAGATCTTAATTCAACACCAACATAGAACCACAAACATAGTAGATACTCAGTATACTTGATAAACAAATAAACTAACCAACAAAGTTGTTCATACAAATCAAGACCAAGATGAACTTATTCATCACAAAGCCATGCTGTCAAACCTCAATTGGCTGCTTGTCTTTGTTCATCTTTTTAGTGATTTCCTCAGCTATTTGTCCCTAAGTACATTCTCCTCCAGAGTCAATGAAATCAGGTATCTAATTTCTTTTCAATGTATCTCAACCTTATTTTAGAAATACCTTCTGTATCTCTCCCTCCAATCCTTCTGAGAAGTGCTGGTTCATAAGGGACCTGAATGACTTGCAAGGATAGGTAAAATTCCTGCTGAATCTTTATCACTGAAGGTGAAGAGGTCTTGTTTTAGTAGTTAAGGCACTTGTAGTCATGGCTCATTTCATTAGATTATTGCAGCAGCTATGAAGGAGGGAATAGATATTTTCCTTCTTTTATATATGAGAAAATTGAAGTATCGAGAAATTAAGTTACCCTCGGTATTGTGGAATAGTCCGTTTGTTGCACCTTGTAATCTGCCTGTTTACTTTGTAACAAAGTTCTCCCTATTACTGGTTAAGTTTTATTTCAGAAACATAATTTTATTTTGAGGAATCATTCATTGATTGGCTAAGTTTTCTTTAGTGAAAAGATAAAGCAAACTCAGTGGAGAATTAATTGGCTTCTTTTTCAGGGCAAGTACAATCCTCTTGTTATTGATACTTTTTCTTCTGAGTATGGTGCATCTTTGCTCCATTCCTTCTCTTTTTTGGTGTTTTCATTCTTTTGCATAGGTCTACATCATGCTGACCTGGTGTTCCTGCTAATTCTGTTTCTTTACTTTTTTGTCAAAGAGTGGTTTTATTGTTGCCACTTCAACTTCTAAAAAACTCTTTCATTCTGACTTCATTCCTACCACTGTATTTTAATAACACTATGAATAATAGCAATGACCTTATTTTTCTTTTATCATAAGATTTCATCTTCTCCTTGAGGCAGTTCTAGGAGTCATTGCCTCATGATTTGTCTAGACTTCAACCACATATACTACTGTGGTGGTTCCACTGCTGAGGTCCCCTGCTTATGTTTCTCTTCTCTTCTCTTGCTATAGCATTCCTACTGATTCTGCATGACTCTTCTACCTGCAGGACTGATTTTTAGATCTCTCCCCTAGCTTTTAACCTGTCTTTAATGACCTCATTTTCAAATAAAAAAAAAATACCTCATTTTCTCTCAACAGCTCACACACTAGCCCTATGCTCTTTCCATGTTGTTCTCTATTCCCAAAATAGAAAACCCTCACTAATAACTCCTTCCTAAAATGTTTTCCCTTCCTAAAATGTCTTCTTCCCTTTTTTACTTGACTAGTTGTTTTCTTTGTTGGTGGTGGTTTTTTAAAGATTTTACTTATTTGTTTGAGAGACAGAGAGAGCACAAGTGGGGGGCTAGAGGAGGAGGGAGAGGATCAGGCAGACTCCCTACTGAGCAGGAAACCCCCATGCAGGGCTCGATCCCAGGACCCTGACATCATGACCTGGAGACCCTTAAGTCAGACACTTAATTGACTGAGCACCCAGGCACCCCTAGTTGTTTATTTCTTTTTTTGATTTTAGTTTTTACTTGAGTATAGTTGATACACACTTAGCCAGTTCTTTTTGTCCTTCCTAACCTGGCTCAATTCTCATTTGCTGACTAGCCCATTGCCTCTGACCTCTCTAATACATACACTGCTCCCTTCTGTGCCTCCTAATTCACCTGGTGTTTGCTCATCACCTCACTTAGAATTATCTCATCTTTGCAGCTGAAGTCAGTGGTCTGGAAGGCAGCAACTGTGTATGACACTTTATTTGTACCTGATACAGAATTTGTTGGACCTCAAGTAGATGTGAATTAATGATTTTCAGTAAAGTTGTTGTTTGATGCCGATTTCTTTTTTCATTGATATATAATTGACATAACATCATGTTAGTTTTAGTTTATACACGGTAATGATTTAACGTTTATGTATATCAAAATGGCCACCATAATTAGTCCAGTTAACATCTGTTATCATGCATAGTTACAAATTCTTTTTTCTTGCAATGAAAACCTTTAAGAGCTACTGTCTTATCAACTTTTGATGCAATATGCAATACAGTATTAACTGTAGTCACCTTGCTGTTCATTACCTTAATAAATTACTTTTTTATCCTAGTTTTTAAGCTCAGATTATCATCTGAAATATTTGAGATATTTGAAGGTTGTTTTTTTTTTCCTTCTTTCCTCCTTCCTCCCTCCCTCCATCTGTCTTTATTCTTCCTTTTCTTTCCTTTCCCTTCTTTCCTTCTTTCTTTCTCCCTAGAGAAGGAGAGAAAGAGAGCGCAGGTGCATTTTCAGAGGGAGAGGGAGAGAGAAACTCAAGTTAGACTCCCTGCTGAGTGTAGAGCCCAACATGGAGCTTCCTCCCAGGACTCTGAGATCATGACAAGAGCTGGCTTCTTAGTGACTGAGCCACCCATGTGTCCCCAAGGTTGTTTTTTTCCCCCTTGATATAAAGCACAGATTGTTTTAGATCTCACCAATACTATCAATTGATCGAGGCAATTGAGAGAAGTTTGGTGACTTTGCCCTAAGAAACTTAATTTTTTTTTAAAATAAAAGCAGTGCTAACTCATTGCTGAAAAAAACTGACTATAATTTTTTAAAGATTTAAATGGATTTATTTACTATCTCCTTCCTAGAGAAAACTATTAACATATTGACATGTATTCTAAAAATCCTTTATATTCAGATACTAATTTTTTAGGGATCAAATAAAACATTTTATAGGCCTTTTCAGTTCTATTCATGGTTTCATGGATTTTTGTAACTTCATATTTTACTGAGAGATAATTTACATTTAGTAAGCTTTACTATTTGGTGTATAGTTCTGCAGCTCTTGAGCACAAGTAGGCATGTAACAACCACCACAATCAAGATATGGTATGTTTTTATCAAACCCCAGAAATTTCCTTGTGCTGCTTTATATCCATCTTCTCCCTGCATGCCCACCTCTAGCAGTCACTAATCTGTTTGTCCCAATAGCACTGCTTTTTCCAAAATACCAAATAAATGGAATCATTTTGAATGTAGCTTCTTTCACTTGGCACATTCCATTTGTAGTCATGTATGACTCATAACTTTTTTATATCCTGTTAGTATTCCATTGTTCCGGATACACCATAGAAGTTTATCCATTCACAGGGGAAAGAGTTTTCAGGTTTTGGCAATTATGAATAAAAGTGCCGTAATCATTGTATAGGATTTATGTAAACATAAGGTTTTGTCTCTTGGGGTAAAATTGTAGCTATGACACCCGTGAATTATCTAGTCGATATAGGTTTGACTTTATCAGAAAATGCCAAACTGGTTGCCAGGGTGGACAGTTTTGCATTTCTGGCGGCAAGGCACGAGACTCCCAGTTTTTCCACTTCTTCGCCAGCACTTGTTACTTTTTGCTTTACGAATTTAACCGTTCTAATGCATATGTGTGGTAGCATCTCATTGTCTTAATTTGTGTTTCCAAATGAATAATATATTGAATAAACAAATCTTTTCTTGTGTTTATTTGCCATTCTTGTATCTTTGGTAAAATTTCTCTTTTACCCTGTTTCATTGGCTGGTGGTTCTCGTATCATTGATTTTTGAGAGTTCTGTGTATATTCTGGATACAAATCTTTTATCAGATGTGTTTCGCAAAAATTTTCTTCTAGTCCGTGGTTTGTCTTCTCATTCTCTTAAGAGTATCTTTGCAGAAATGAAGTTTTCAACTTTGATCATGTTGAATTTATCAACTTCTGCATTTATAGGTTTGTACTTTTGTCATATCTAAAAAATCTTTGCATAACCCAAGAATATAAAAATTTTCTCCTTTCATATCTTCTAAAGGTTTATAGTTTTAGGTTTTACATATCTGTTTGTGATTCAGTTTTAATTTCTTTATTTCGTGGAGGATATGGATCAAAGTTCTTTTTTTCTTTTTTTTTTCTCTTATTTATATCCAGTTGTTCCAGCACTATTTGTTGGAAGGATTATCCTTTTTCTCAAGTGCCTGGGTGACTCAGTTGGTTAAGCGTCTGTCTTCAGTTCAGGTCATGATCTCTCAGGGTCCTGGGATGGAGCCCTGTGTCAGGCTCTTCCCTCCAGCTTGTGCTCTCTCTCTTTTGCTCTGCTTTTCACTCCCTCTCAAATAAATAAAATCTTTTTTAAAAAATCATTTTTCCATTCAGTTTTCTTTGTACCTTTGTTGAAAATTGGTTCATCATATATGTGTGAATCTAGTTATAGACTTATATTCTGTCCCAGTGATCTATGTGTCAGTCCCCTGGCCAGTATCACAGTGTCTTTGTATAGTAAATATTGAAAGCAGGTTGTATGAGTCCTCCCAACTTGGTTATTTTTCAAAATCACTTAGGCTATTCTCACTTTTTTCCCCCCTTGTCTTTTCACATAAATTGTTGAATCAGCTTCTTGATTTTTGTCTAAAAGCTCCAAAACCCTACTATTGTTTTAAATCTATAGATCAGTTTAGAGAAAATTGACAGCTTAATAATAATGAATCTTCTAATACAGGCAGATGACATAGGTCTCTTTATTTAGGTCTTCCTTTTTTTCTTTCATCAGTGATTTATGATTTTTATCATATAGCTCCTATCGACATTTTGTTAGATTCTTAACTAAGTATTTCATGGTTTTTGGTGCTATTGTAAATAGTACTTTTAAAATATGTAATTTCTAGTTTATTCCTAATATATAGAAATAAAATTGATACTTGTATGTTGACTTATATTCTGCAATGTTGTTAGACTTATTTATTAGTTCTAGTATCTCTTTGTAGATTCCTTATGATTTTCTACATAATCATATCATTTATGAATAGAGAGTTTTACTTCTTCCTTTACAATCTATACAGGTTGTAGTTCTTTTTCTTTGCTTTTCTGCACTGACTAGAACCTCCAGTATGGCTTTGAATAGGATGGTAAGAATGGACATTCTTGCCTTGTTCCTATTCTTAGAGGGAAATTACCATTAAGTAGAGTTATATATGCTTTTTTCCTAGTTGAGGAAGTTCTCTTCTGTTTTTAATTTGATGAGAGTTTAAAATACCTCCTGCCTAGTACTCTGTACCATAATTTATATTATATCATAATTTAGACAGATTTTCTATTTTAGGACATTCATTTGCTATAAAGGGGTAGCGATGAAAGTTATTGTGGCTAAAATCTTTTGTACCTATTCTTAAATATGAATAAGTTTCTAAAAGTATAATAGTTGTGTCGGAAGATACATCAAAAAGGTGCCTGGGTGGCTCAGTCTGTTAATCATCTGCCTTCAGCTCAGGTCATGATCTCAGGGTCCTGGGATGGAGTCCCTCATCAGGCTCCCTGCTTAGCAGGAGTCTGCTTCTCCCTCTCACTCTTCCCCTGGCTCCTCCTTGCTCATTCTCTCTTGTTTTCTCTCTCTCAAATAAAAATAAAAAATAAAAATCTTAAAAACAAAAAAACAAAAGATATGTCATATTTTTAAAGTTTTCAATACACCTTGCCAAATTGCCTTGAGAAATGTACCAGATGATACTCTTGCCAGTGAATATACCTAGTTCCTAGAATTCTCATCAGTTATGGAAAAGAAGTGATAATAATGGTTTGATGTTTGTTAAAATAGATTTAATTATTTCTGTTATGATTTCACAATCCTTGTTAATTTGGGAAAAATTATAAACAAAATATTAATCCTTACAGAAAGAATCATCCTGTCACAGTTACTGTAACACTGTTTTCTTTTTTTGTGGCCCCTCTAGGAACTTTTTAGAAAAGTTCGAAGTATCTTAAATAAACTGACACCACAGATGTTCAACCAACTGATGAAGCAAGTGTCAGGACTTACTGTTGACACAGAGGAGCGGCTGAAGGGAGTCATTGACCTGGTCTTTGAGAAGGCTATCGATGAGCCCAGTTTCTCTGTGGCTTATGCAAACATGTGTCGATGTCTAGTAACGGTAAGAAGAGAGGAAGGAGTAAAACCAGAAATCTCCAAGAGGTATATTCTCCCCTCACTACACATTCTTCCCAGAAGTGTTATTGGGGCAACATAAAGGGGAGAATATATTTTTAGCACTTTTTAGTATAATATTCTCAATGTATAAAAAGAATCTCGCTTTATTAAAATATATCCTCACCTCTGGAGGGGATATGGAAATAGACTGAAATAGGCCTGATATGTTCCCACCCATTGTGAGCAATAGTGAATAAGTTTTAAATTAGTAATGTGAAATTATTGGCCTGAGCAACCTGCCTCTCCTGTTGTCTCTTAAAAAGTGAATGCTTAAGTTCACATTTAATTCAAAACTGAAAATATATTGGTTCTAATTTGAGCCTCGGTGAAATGAAAAGATAGTTATTGTCACAAAAGTTTCAAAAGTGATCATTTCATCTCTTAGAAACTATTAGATTTCTTTCTCTTTACATTGTCCACAGCCATTTAATCTCTACAGCCTGTCAAATCTAGGGCAAGACAGAATGGGAGACCAAAGAGCCTCTGGTTAGTGTTCATTGTCCTCTGTTCTGCAGTCAGAACACTACCATGTACCATCTGTGTTTTCTCTGCCTGTTACTGTTACCCAGGTACTTGTGTCAGAAACGTGTGTTCTTTAACATTTGGGGTTTTTTTCTTATCACAATTCATTGTCATTTGCCCCCAAGTGCAGAATTCTGTCATTCTCCCAGTATTTTTGAGTTCCTGTGTCAAAGATAGGTAAGTGTGTTGTGACCTGGAAAGTTTACTTCTTCTGTCTTTAAGGAATTTAAAATTCATATTGGAAAAAAAAAACGCAAAACTTAGCATTGAACAAAGTGATCACTTAGAGCATATTCTGTGAAATTGCAATATGTTGATGCTTGAATGGATGTTCTAGACCTAAAAACCAAGTAGAACAAAAAAGAAATGACTGTGTTATTGGTAGAGTGACAGACTGCTTCTGTGAAGCAGGTGGCGTTCAGGGTGGGCCTGAGAGGGTTGGCGGTTGTGGGGGGGAACAAGTGTAGAGCAGCAAAAGCTCATGTCTGAGGCAGTGCATGCAGCTCAGTAGTCATAGATACAGGCCTTTCGTCT